>NC_060067.1:205005000-206287500 GCF_922984935.1 Meles meles | reverse complement strand
AGAAAATATGTCTAATTTCTGAGGGACAATATTGTTTAGAGTTTTTTTATCACTATTCTTGTTATTATTAATGATATTATCAGTTAGTACATGGCTAAGACATGTTTATTCCAGAATCACTGTATGTGATCCCAGAATAGTTTTTAGTGTACTCTGATTAAAAAATTAGCTCTGGGAATCCACTGAGGATTTTGTGCTCTTGGCTTTTCTTGGATCACTATTCTATACTATTTTATGAACATTTCCAGCTTGGTACTGATTTGCATTGCTTTCATTCTTGCTCGAGAATTCAATCAGATTGCGTTTACACAAAGTATTGATCCTTCAGCAAAGCTATGGAAAAATTGGAAAGAACAGATACTTGGGCTTGAATCCATTGGCTAGGACTAACTTTCAAGGCGACATCTACCCAACAAAGTTGTATATGATCCCAGTGAGAGCAAGGCTTTTGCATCGCATTGACATGTCACACAGGATTTAGAATGCTTATTTTCTCATTATTCTCTTTGTGAGGAAAGCCTTAAGTACACTAACTCACCTTGACAGACCAATTTGCTTCTAACATCTGTACTCACAGACAGATATAGTCATGGCCTTTCATTCGAATATCACCGAATGTAAATACAGCTGTCAATTGCCTCATATTTCCAATAGTGCTGAAAAATACTTTTGCTATGTAACAACTATCTAGAGCAAAAGCCTGTTATGTGATGGGGTCACTTGGTGCAGGTCTCTGATGGCTCCGGGGTCACCTGTGATTGGAGACAGCCCTATTTTCTTTGCTTTTTCCTCATATTTGGCACCTTGATTTGCTCAGAGTCCTTATACTTCTCTAGTCCCTCTGCTGGGTTCAGTTTCTGGTCCTACCACTTATACCACACATGTAATAGCCCCTCTAGCTCCCGGATCTTCTCTGAAGGTCAAGAATGAAGACAAAGCAAGAGCAACCCCTGCCTGATGCCAGCCTTTGGGGTGGCATTTGACAATAATCCTACCAATCGATCCTCCAAAAAGTTTAGAGAAGTGATTTTATAGATAAGACATTGGAGAATCCGAGAAGTAACCTGCTTCCAGGTGCTTCTGAGGTGGTGAGAGTGTAGAACGGATTTTTGAAGGCACCTCTGTCAGTGACCGAAGTTCCTTATTTTTAAATAATATTTGAAATTTAAATATTTAAATTGAATATAGAAAGCTTCACTTGTTCATCAAAATATGCTAAATCTGCCTTGAGCTCTGAATTTAGCTAAGATACATAAAAAGAGCCTGCTCCTTTCTCAGATGTTATTGTCCTTTATCACCAGTGTTAGGTGCCAAAAAAAATGTTCAGCATTTTTTTTCTTTCATTTAAGAAATGTTATACAATGACCTTTAGCTTAGCATGTTCTCTGGAAGAAGCTAAAAATGGATTTTCTGTGAATTAGCATGCCGTTTGAACTATTTTGCAGTGTTTCTGCACTTGAGGTTTACCAGTGCCATAAGTCACCAGACATTAAATATTGTGTTGAGCTTTCACATGCAATGTTGCCGGAAGGTAGTATGCATATGTGAGGTTAAAATATAGCTTTTGAGACGTTTTTAGACTAAATCGACTTGGAAATCTCTTTCACTAAGCCCATGGATCAGCAGTAATGTTTTTGGAATGTGTTTATAGAAAAATCATTTCACCTGTGATGGGCTTACATATTTAATCAGCCTCCAAACAACTCATGTTCGAAATTTTATGAAAAAATATGAGCAAGTAGCTTGCCCCCAACTCTTCAACCACTAAAATCTCAATTTCATTAGCCTTGTGAAATGAGTTAGCATGATATTTAGCAAACGTCACATGCTTTTCTAACATTACACTGGCTTGTAGTATTAAAAGGGCCCTGAGAAAAGGTGAGCTGACAAATGATAAGTATAAGGTCAATATAAATGATTACATCACTGAGAATGTTGCTTATGAAGACTTACAGGGAAAAATAACCTCACTCTTTCCTGAATTCTTGAGATCTTAGGGGTCTTACCTATAGTCATTTAATCTAAAATATTTTAGGATACTTTCATTCTGGTTTCTTCCCCAAATGGGTTTAGGCTTATACTTATCAAAATTGAAGTAGCTAGGATTCTAAAATAGACTGTGAAATATTTTTCTCAAGTTTACTCTCTTTTCTGGGTCAATTTCTGCCTCAGGATATGGGCTGCAAAGAGAACCTTGGAGTGCCAAAACCTCACAGCTATTTTTCTGCTCCTTGTCCTCATCCTAACCACCATTCAGGTGTTGCCTGCAGATTCCACAGGGCTCTGAAGTAACTCAGCTGGCACGAGGACCCGTCCTGGTTTGCCAAGTTTGAAGTGCAACATGTCTTGAGCTTCTTTCTTACTCTCTCGTCCTCCAAATCCAGTTAGATACTATCTATAGATGCTACTGACAGTTTCCCAATTTTCCTCTCATGCTCTACATTTCTTGGCCATTACTGCTGGTCAAGCTTTTATTAATTGGTATTTAAGTCATCCAGCACTTCTGCCTCCCTCAGCTTAGTGGTCCATCCCCAATCTACACATGTTCCTAGGTTCTATTGTTGGACTTATAGGAATTTTCTGCCCAAGAATCACCAGTAACATCATACTGCCTACTAAGTACCATGAAACTCCTTCCCCTGAAAACCCAAGTCATTCACAATCTGGGTCAGTTGGGGATTTTCAATTCTATCTCCCCACAAACTCCATCCAGCAAAATTAGGCTACTTATTCTCCGTTTTTTGTAAATGTTCTTCTGGGCTTTATTCTCCCTAAACATGTTTGCTGCTTTTATTCCATGTTGTATTTTTTTTTATTATTATTAAGAATATGCACACATAGGGAGCTTGGGAAGATGGCAGAGTGGGAAGACCTGAGCTCACCTCATCCCATGTTTTCAACTAGCTCCCATCCACCTCCAAGCCAATAAGCCAGAGAGCAATCCGAAGACGGGCAGAACAAACTCCACAACTAAATTTAGAGAAGAACCTACATTAGATATATTAGGAAAGTCAGAAAGGTGGAGAGAGATTACCCACAGGAGAAGGGATCTGGATGCCCAAAGAGGGCAGAGAAATGGGCCCTCACACCAGGGATCTCCCAGAGGAAAGACTAACCACATAATATTTGTCTTTAAAACCAGAGGGGTTTAATTCTATGACTCTGTAAAACCAGTGGGACCTGGAGCCTAGAGCTTTAAAAGTCAGCTGACTCAACACTGGGTCAGCCAAGAGGGCAAGTGATGGCCCGGTCAACACTCTTAGAAAGATAGCATCCTAGATAGAGAGGCAACAAAATGAGGGCAGTTTACACAATACCAAGAGCAAATGGGAGACATATCTGTTTGTACTGATTTCAGAGTGTGCCAAGGGACTTCTCCAAAAATGAGGGAGCTGGTAAGTGCCAGCTGCCTGTCCTTCAGCATAAACACTGGGCCACTGCAGGAGGTGGGAATCCACAGACACGTGCTACCTAAGCAGTGATCAAAGAGTGAGGCATGCCAGCAAGTTGTCCTGTAGGCCAGCCCACTACGAGTTTGCTAGCCTGAGCCCTGGGCTCAGCTCAAATTTTGTTAAAGAGAGTATGTGCCCTTCCCTGCCACTGGGTACACAGCTGCTACAGCAAGCTGTGCCAAGACATCACATGGAGGCCAGCCACTGTGCCCCCAGCCACCTTCGTGCATCAGGTCCTCCCAGGCACTGCAGGGTGCTGCGCCCAGCCTTGCACACTAGGTATGCAGCCCCAGGCCACCAAAGAACTTCAGTGACCCAGCACAGGACTAGTGTCCCATCACAATTTTTTTTTATTTTTTTTTAATTCGACAGAGAGAAATCACAACTAGGCAGAGAGGCAGGCAGAGAGAGAGAAGGAAGCAGGCTCTCCACGGTGCAGAGAGCCCGACGTGGGGCTTGATCCCAGGACCCTGGGATCATGATCTGAGCCGAAAACAGAGGCTTTAACACACTGAGCCACCCAGGTGCCCCCCATCACAAATTTTTAACACCACTTCCCAGTTCCCAAATTCCCCTGCAGGCATGTGTCTCAGAGTTGGCTTGCCTGGTTCCCACGAACAACACCGAGAGTAAGCACAGCCCACAATAGACAGAGTCAATGCAGACCATTGCTCTGAAAGGAAAAGTGACTCAGACACAGCATCAGGGCATAAGCCACCCACATAGGATACTCTTCTGAAGTGCCAGGTTCTCACGAAAAGGGGACACTGCATGGAAGGACCCTCTAGGCCTTCTTCTTCATGACATCACTATTTTCAAGAGCGGAGGACAGAGCTGACTTATTAACATGTAGAAACAGACACAAAGAGGCAGACAAAATGAGAAGACAGAGAAATCAATCCCAAATAAAAGAATAGGACAAGGTCACAACCAGAGATCTAAGTGAAACAAATATGAAGATCATGCCTGGTAGAAAATTTAAAGCAATGCTCATAATGATGCTCACTGGACTTGAGAAAAGAGTGGAAGACCTGAGTAACACCATTAGTACAGAGATAAGGAATAATATAGCAGAGATAAAGGGCTCAATAAATGGTAAAGAAACATGTTCAGTGGAATGAAAACACAATGGAAGAAGAAAAGGAATGACTTAGTGACCTACAAGACAGAGTAATGCAAAGTAATCAAGCTGAACAAAAGAGAGAGAAAAGGATTATGCAACATGAGAATAGACTTAGGGAACTCAGTGACTCCATCAGCCATAATAATATTTGTATTTATAGGAGTCCCAAGAGAAAAAAGTGGGCAAAAAATTTGTTTGAAGAAATAATAGCTGAAATATTCCCTAATCTGGGGAAGAAAACAGAGATCCAGATGCAGGAGGCACAGAGAACTCCCATCAAAATCAACAAAAGCAGACCCACACCAAGACATATTATAATTAAACTAGTAAAATATAAAGAAGCAAATGTAAAAGCACATACAAAGCAAGACAGTAACTTACAAGGGAAAACCCAAAAGCCTAGCAGGAGATTTTTCAGTAGAAACTTTGCAAGCCAGGAGGGAGTGCCTGATATATATTCAAAATACTGAAGGAAATAAAATCTGTAGCCAAGAATGCTTCATCTAGCAAGGCTATCATTCAGAATAGAAAGAGAGAGAAACTGTTTCCTAGACAAACATAAATTAAGAGTTCATGACCAGCTAGCCCTGCAAGAAATATTAAAGAGAACCAGACCAAACCAGTCCTGCAAGAAATATTAAAGAGGACTCTCTGAGTGGAAAGAAGAGACTGAAAGTGACAGTATATAGGTAGGAAGCACAAAAGAAGTAAAAAAAAAAAAAAATTCTGTAAAAAAATCCATCAAGGGAACTAAAAAAATAAAAGGTTGCAAAATATGACAACATGTACCTAAAATGTGGGGAGTGGAGGAGTAAAGAATGGGTTGAAACTTCAATGATGTCAACTTAAAATAGGCAGCTATATGCAGAAGAACTTAAATACAAACTGAAGAGTAGCCATGTTTCAAAAATCACTGTGAATATGCAAAGAAAAATAAGAAATCCAAATATATCCCCAACAAAAATCAGCAAACCATGAATGAGGGAAAGCCAGGATCAAAGAAAATCATCAGAAACAACCATGAAACAACTAATAAAATGACAACAAATACATACCTATCAATAATTACTTCTAATGTAAATGGACAAAACATTCCATTCAAAAGGCACAGGGTAACAGAATGGATTTAAAAAAAAAAATCTATATGCTGCCAGAGACTCGATTTAGACCCAAAGACACTTGCAGATGACAGTGAGGGGGTGGGGAACATCCATCATACTGTCAGAAGAAAGCTGGAGTAGCAGTATCCATTTCAGACAAAATAGATGTTAAAATAAAGACTGTAACAAGAGACAAAGAAAGGCACTATCTAATAATAAAGGGGGCAATCCAAAAAGAAGATACAACAAAGGTAAGTATCTATGCACCCAACACAGGAGCAGCCAAACACATAAAATGGTTAGTAACAAACATAAAGGAACTAATCAATACTAGTACAATAATAATAAGTGATTGTAATATCCCACTTTTGATGATACATAGATCATCAAAAATGAATATCAACAAGGAAAAATTACTTTGAATGACACGCTGGACCAGATGGACTTACTAGATATATTCAGAACATTCCTTCCTAAAACAGAATACACATTCAGGTGCACATTGAATATTCTCCAGAACTGATCACATATTAATCCACAAACAGTCCTTAACAAATTCAAGAATATCAAAGTCCTACCATGCATTTTTCTGACCACAGTGATATGAAAATAGAAGACAACCACAAGGGAAAAAAATGAAAGACCACAAACACTTGGATATTAAACAGCATGCTACTAAATTAGGAATGGGTCAATAAAGAAATCAAGGAAGAAATACAAAAGTACATGGAAACAAGTGAAAATGAAATCACAACAGTCCAATACCTTAGGGATGCTTCAAAAGTGGTCCAAAGAGGGAAGTATATAGCAATACAGGCCTACTTCAAGAAAAAATTAATCTCAAACAAATTAACCTTGCACCTAAAGGAGATAGAAAAAGAACAACAAACCAAACATAAAGTCAACAGAAAGAAGGTAATAATAAAGATTAGAGCAGAAATAAATGATATGGTAATTAAATAAAATAAGAGAACTAATCAATGAAACCAGGAGGTGATTCTTTGAAGAATAAATAAATAAATAAAATTGATAAATATCTAACCAGGCTTCTCAAGAAAGAAATGAGTACCCAAACAAATAAAACCACAAATGAGAGAGGAGAGATCACATCCAACACCAGAGAAATAGAAACAATTATGAGAATTTTACAAAAAATTATATGACAACAAATTGAACAAGCTAGAGGAAATGGATAAAATCCTAGAAACATATATATTACCAAAAGTGAAACAGGAAATAGAAAATTTCAACAGACTGATAACCAGCAAAAAATTAAATCAGTAATCAAAAAAATCTCCCAATAACAACAACAACAAAAAAAAATCCAAGGCCAGATGGCTTCACAGGTGAATCTACCAAACATTTAAAGAATTAAGACCTATTCTTCTCAAATTATTGCAAAATATAGAAAAGGATGGAAAACATCCAGATTCATTCTATGAGGCCAGCATTACCTGATATCAAAACCAGATAAAGACGCCAATAAAAAGGAGAGCAACAGGACAATATCCTTGATGAACACAGATGCAAAAATCTGCAACAAAATACTAGCAAACCCAATCCAACAATACGTCAAAAAAAATCATGCAGCACAATCAAGTGGCATTTATTCTGGGTTATAAGAGTAGTTCAATATTTGCAAATCAATCCATGTGACATATCACAGAAATAAGAAGGATAAGAACCATATGATCATTTCAAGAGATACAGAAAAAAATCATTTGATAATGTACAACATCCATTCATGATAAAAAAAAAAACTCTCAAGAAAGTAGGTTTAAAGGGAACATACCTCCACACAATAAAGGCCATATATGAAAAACCCACAGATAACAGTATCCTCGATGGAGAAAAATTAACAGCTTTTTCCCTAAGGTCAGGAACAGGACAAGGATATTCACTCTCATCACTTTCCTTCAACATAGTACTGGAAATCCTAGCCACAGACAATCAGAAAACAAAAAGAAACAAAAAGCATCCAAATCCTTGAGGAAGAAGTAAAATTTTCATTATTTACAGATGACATGATACTATATATAGAAAACCGCAAAGACTCCACCAAAAAAACTGCTAGAACTGAAAAATGAACTTGGTAAATTTGCAGGATACAAGACCAATGTACAGAAATCTGTTGCATTTCTATATACTGATAATGAAGCAGCAGAAAGAGAATTTAAGGAAACAATTACATTTACAATTCCACAAAAATAGTATGATACTCAGGAATCAATCTAACCACAGTGAGAGATCTGTAATATGAGAACCATAAAACACTGATGAAAGAAATTAAAGGTGACACGAAGCCGTGGAAACACATTCCATGCTCATGGCTCAGAAGAACAAACATTGCATGTGTCATTCTTTGGAAAAGACAGATAAACCACTTTTTCTTTCAGTGATGTAGACTTTGGTAGGGGTTGGGGTACAGAAATCTACCTGAGCACTTCTACCATGTTTCTCCAAGATTATTTTCATGTAGTATTATCTTTGTTCCCTATGTGAGCTGCATGGATGTAGAGATGTTGGAGGTTGGGGTGGGAGGTGCGACACCACAGATACCATTCATGCCAGGAGCAAAGAATTTGAAGGAAAGTTATTGGTTGTGAACTTCCACACCATGTCAGACAATATGGTAGGTTCTGGTCATACAGTGGAGAATAAGGTATGATTCCCTGACACAAAATCACAAAATCTAATGGGAAGGGCAGAAACAGAAACAGATTATTTTCATTAAAGATAATAAGTAGCATAATAAAGGAGAAAATAGATTTAGGGGTGCCAAGGAGAGTCAACAAATAATAGCCTCAAAAGTCAGGAAACACTCCACCAAGTTCTTGAGAAATTTGGAATTTATCTTAATTGCGGACATTTATCAAGCTTCTAACATGACCAATACTAAGTGCTGTCCATTCACCACATGCAGTCCTATTAGCCCTAGGACAGAGGGGTTATTCTTTTTTTGGAGGGGGATAGGGAGTGAGTTGAAGGGGAAGGGAAGGGGAGAGAAGGAGTCTGAAGCAGACTCCCCGCTGAGTGCAGAGCCTGACGTGGGGCTTTATCCCACGAACTTGAGACCATGACCTGAACTAAAATCGAGAGTCAGAGGCTTCACCGAGTCACCCAGGTGCCCATGTAGGTGTTATTCTTATTCCCCTTTTACAGATGATGAAACTAAAACCAAAAAGGCGGACTTGACTTCAGAAGAAGTCTCAAGACTTCGGATGTTTTCGAGGTAAGGACTTGCCCAGAAGGCGAGGACACAGGGAGTCTGGCTCCGAACTGGCATGCTCTTCCGCCTTCCACTGCATGAGACGTTAAGATAAACAGATTCGGGTCCTGGGTCATGTGGCGTCACTAGGATAGGTAAATGGTCTTGGGGCACCAGAAACGTGAAAATCTACAGCTCTTCAAGTGCATCCTGCTCCTTAAATGTCTCTGCCAACTCAACCATTTCGAACACTAAGAACACGGTGGCGGTACCAACAATAGCTACTATTAGCAGAGTGCAGAGTTAATGTGAATGGATTTTCCACCCCTTGATTTTCAAAACGGGCCCGTGATGGTGCATGGGCTAACCTTCGTGCCATTAAAAAGTATTCCTGACTGTTCCTCTGGGGACCGGGATGGCAGGCCCCAGCTTTGCCACAGACCAGCCTGGGACTCAGCACACATCCATATACCTTGCTTGTCCCCATGGCCTAGTCTGCAGTGAAGGTTCCTTGATAATATATACTTTGTGCAGTTATAATGGTGACTTTGGGTACTGCTTTTGCAATTCTTTTTATTTATGTTAAAGTACGTTTATTTATCTTCTACATTTTGCCTGAACTCCTGCGCTCCCGAGTGGGCTTCATTGGCACCAAGGCGTCGCATGAGAAATCACTTTCATATCGCCTGGCTTGACAAATATTAGCAGGATTCTCCATAAATCCTGACAAAACCGCAGAGCCAGCAATATAAAATGCTCAGGGAGACACAGAGACACTTCACCTATAGAAGCGCCCCATCTGCTTTTACAGGATTAATGTTGCCAAGTCTGGGTGTCAAGTTGAAGACCAACAGCCTGGACGCCGAGGAGCCGCAGCCACAGGGCTGTCTCCACGGCCACATGGGATGAATGTAGTCCCAGAGAGGGATACTGCCTGCTGTGAGGAGTGGGGCCACCCTAGCTTCTCACCCAGGGAAGGAAACACTTCTCTGGATCATGAACTCAACACCTGGTCAAAGAATTGCAATGGAGAACTCAAATCCCCACGTTTATTTAGCTCTGAGTCTTTCGACAGCTTTCAAAATCCTTCAGTGTTTCTCAGTGAAAACATACCTCTACACGGTTTGCGGAAAAGAGATCAAAATTCACCTATGTTTTGGGGAGGAAATATTAGAATAAACAAAACTGCATAGAGTCACTAATATGTTAATATAAGCTGTCATTCTGCAAAAGAGAATGGATGTTTCCAAACGTATTGTTAATTTTTAATTGCTTTTCTTCTGGAAGAATAATCATTAACAATCTCACAGTTTGGGGTTGTCTGGGTGGGTCAGTGGTAAAGCATCTGCCTTCCACTCAGGTCATGATCCCAGGGTGCTGGGATCAAGCCCCATGTCTGACTCCCTGCTCAGTGGGGAGCCTTCTTCTCCCTCCCCTGCCAGCTCGTGCTCTTTCTCATTATCTCTCTCTCTCTCTCTGTCAAATAAATAAAATCTTTAAAAATATCTCAAAGCTTAGGGGACAGAGGGATAGAAAATCCTCCACATGGTTAATAAAAAAGACCAAGAGAAGTAGAAGTTGACTAGAATGCCAAAACAATTCTTCAAAACTCTCACTGAAATACTGTTCTCAAAGACTTGCTTAAGAATTGATACCCCAAGTCAGAGGATAAAAGACTGGTGTCATCCTTGTCGAGTGTTTCATTTGTACTATAGATGCTGTTTATCAGTGAACTTCCCCACTCTGCTCCAAGACAAGTTGATGGGGATAAATATAAATCATTATATATCAACAGTAATGACAGGGTAGAACACAGTTTGAATCAATTAGAAACAACTAAGTAAATATTTCTATTAGAAATAATAATTCAGTGGACAGCCATGAGAAAAGATGAAGCCCATGATAAGCACTTGGTAGCTATAAATATGTTTTAAATATTACATATAGGGGTGCCTGGGTGGCTCAGTGGGTTAAGACTCTGCCTTCAGCTCAGGTCATGGTCCCAGGGTTCTGGGATCAAGCCCCACATCGGGCTCTCTGCTCGCTGGGGAGCCTGCTTCCTCCTCTCTCTCTGCCTGCCTCTCTGCCTACTTGTGATCTGTCTGTCAAATAAATAAATAAAACCTTTAAAAAAATTACATACAACATGACCATAGTACTAAGTATTAACAAGTTAGGAAAAGACAGAGTCATTCATATTTCTACAATCCTAACACAAATACGTTATCATGCTTGTTTCTCTGACACTTTTCCAGTGCACCTGACTGCATATAATTGTAATCACAGAATATCTGTAATTTGTAACCCACTTTTAAAAACTGAGTAGACTATTTTTAGAACAGATTTAGGTTTACAGAATTAAACTGAAAGTATGGAGAATTCTCATAAGATCATCTGCCCTACACAGTTACCCCTCTTCCTAGCATCCTGCATGAGTGTGGTACTTTGTTACAATTGATGAGCCAATATTGATACATTATTATTAACTAAAGTCTACAGTGTATCTTAGGGCTCACTCTTGTCTACCATTCTGTAGGTTTTGACAATTATGTAATGTCCTGAATCCACCATTAAAGCATCAGATAGAATTGTCTCATTGATTGATTGATTGATTGATTTTGGGGGGGGGGGTCTCTAGAGCATTGTCTTTTCTAGAATGTGGTATGGTTGGAACCGTACAACACGAAGCCTTTTCATATTGGCTTCTTCCGCTTCACAATATGCATTTAAAGTTCTCCAGTGTCCTTGTATGGCTTGATATTTCATTTATTTTTATTGCGGAATAATACTCCACTGTCTACATGCAGCACACTGGCTTTACCCCTCTACCCGAGTGCTGAACATCTGGGTTGCTTCCACTTTTTGACAATTCATGAATAAAGTTGCGGTGAGTGTTCGTGTACAGATTTCTGTGTGGCCATAAAGTTTGAACTTATGTGGGGAAATATCTAACATTGCCGGACTGCACGGCTGGATTCTGTCCAGCTCCGTAAAACTCTGCCAGGCTGTCTCTCGAAGTGGCTGGACTGTCGTGCGTTCCCAGGGGCAGGGACTGAGAGTCCCTATGGCTCCACATCCTTGCAGCACCTGGTTTTCTGTTTGCGAGGTTAGCCCTTCCGTTGCTGGTTTTTTAATTTCAATTCACTGATGAAACATCATGTGGAACCTCTTCTCAAATGCTCAGTTGCCACCTATGTATCTTTTCTGCTGAGACATCTGATACCCGGCGCACTTTTAAAAGGTTGTTTATTTTCCTAGTGTAGACTTTTGAGGGGTTTTGTATTATCTGGGACACAGGTCTTTATCAGAAATAGGTTTTGCAACTTCTGCTCCCAGTCTGGCTCATCTTCTCATTCTCTTAACGTTGTCTTTTTACGGAATACAATTTTAATTTAAAATGATGTACAATTTTTCAATTTTTTTTTATAAGTTCATGGATTGTGCTTTGGTATTTTATCCTAAAAAGTCACTGCAAAAGCCAACGTCATCCAGATTTTCTCTTATGTTATCATTTAGAAGTTTAATAGTTTCCTAGTTTACATTTAGGTCTATGATCCATTTTGAATTAATCTTATGAAAAGCAGAAGATGAATGCCTAAATTTTGGGGGAGGGAAAAAATTGGAGGAAATGCATATGGCTTTCCAGTTATTATTGAATCAAATTCTTTAAAAATCGTGTTAGCTCAGGCGATCATAATTGTAATTGTTGTAAAATATTCTAATAGTTGTAAAACTTAATTTTTTCTTGCAGTTTTTTTTTAATTAAAGATTTTATTTATTTATTTATTTGACACAGAGAGAGATCACAAGTAGGCAGAGAGGCAGGCGGGGGGGGCAGGTTCCCCACTGAGCAGAGAGCCCAATGTGGGGCTTGATCCCAGGACCCTGAGATCATGACTGAGCTGAAGGCAGAGGCTTTAACCCATTAAGCCACCCAGGAGCCCCTTTTCCTTGCAGTTTGACAAAGAAATTATCTTCAATTTTTACTGATATATATCCACTGTGATCAAATGGTGATAATAGAGAAAAAAATCAATCTTTAAAAAAAAATACATGAATCTCTATCTAGAAATAGAAGAATATACTTTAATGATACCTGATAAGCTGTATCCATTTTTATCTATCCAACTTTAAACCAGAATGCATTACCATGTATCCATTAAAACTCATTTTTGACATGGATTTATCTTCATTGTATTAGAGGAAATCCATATCACATTGGTCTTCAACTTTCCATTTATGTTTAAATTTTTTAAAATGGAGAGTAAAAATTATAATTTGCCATTATTTATAGGCATATGTGTGATATATTTTATTATTTATTCATTATACACATCAATATCTGAATACAAATATATATATTTAAACTATGTGTTTGTGATTGTATATAAAATTATGTCATTATGAGGGAACACAGCATAGGTTTTAAAATCAATTAGACTTTTTCTTAAATCATATCTGCAAGTCATAGCTATGTGGACCCATTCACCTGAGTTTCAGTTGTATTCATTGTAAAACAAGAGGAAATGTGCAGTTACTTCGTGGTGCTACTGCGAATACAAAATAGAATACTCATGATCTGACTCAGCAGTTTCCCACAGCAGGAAAGCTCCTCATAAATATGTGTTCTTCACTTATGTCATTGCCCCCCAGTATGGAAGTTTCAGTTCACGAAATGTGAAATTAGGCACTGATTAACCCAGACTCAAAATATTAGGAAAGCTTTGAACATGGGAGGGAAGAGATTTAGTTCCTATTATGCAAGAGAGATTTTTTTTTCCCAAAATAAACAGGCACATAAACCCTAGAATAGCAAATAACCAACATATATTAGAGCGCAGCACGAATTTTTCACTGACCCGCCCTTCTCCAGAAAGCAGCACAGAGTTAGGGCTCTTTTAAACAGCGATGCTAGCAATGGAGAAGTCTCCGGGGAAGATGAAGTGGGCATGTGGTCCATGGCTAAGGGCAGAAGGACATCTTCAGTGTTCCCCACTGTCATGAGATGTGCTATTTTCCCATTAAAATCGATGTCATCAGGGACTCCTGGGGGGCGGAGTCGGTTAAACACCTGACTCTTGGTTTTGTCTTAGGTCGTGATCTCAGGGTAGTGAGCTCAAGCCCCATGATGGGCTCTGTGCTCAGGGCAGAGTCTGCTTGAGATTCTCTTTCCCTCTCCCTTTGCCCTTCCCACCTGCATGCTCTCTCTCTCTCTCTGAAATAAATACATCTAAAAAAAGAAAAAAAAAATCTGATGTCATCAGATAGGAAATTGCTCAAGCTCACGTCTTTCACTGAAACATGTATCTGCCTTTAGAACCCACCACCATACTGAAACCTGTTTCCCGATGGAAGTGTTCTCCATCCAGCTGGTGAAAACCTTCATGTCTGGACCACACAGTGCATACTTCCTAGGAAGTTCATCACATAGGGCATCCCCTCTACTTTTACTCCTCACTTGTCCCTCTCTCTTCCCCAGCACCGAATCCATTCACAGCCACGCCTCCGCAACGAGAGCATCACCAGCATGGCTTCTCATGGCCGCCTCACGTGCCTCCTTCTGGTCACGGGCGAGCCTTTTGAGACTGACACCCCAACTTTCTCTCCCTTGGCTCACGGTATTCAGTCTCCCCCATCTCATTTCCTGACACATTCAGAAGCTCAGCCAAGACTTTCTGGCAGTGAAATTCAATGAATGCCCTCCAGCCCCTGACATCCCTAACTTCTCCAATACAGCCCAGGCCTGCAAGAGGATCTCACCCACCCTTGTGGTGCAGGGGCATTTGCCTCCAGTGACACTTATCTATAGTTTATGGCTGAAGAGCTTACTTGAGCTCCAAACCTATATACTGGAGTCTTATCCGTGTATACATTTCACAGTCATACGAAGTATTTCATTTTCCACATAGACACGCTCTTCACCAGTAAAAGATAATACCACATAAGCTGCCATTTCCTTGCGTCTCTGTCCCAACCCATCCAGCTGCCAAACTGGGCACTTTGTCAGCAAGTCCTTCAGCTCGGCTCTAGCTCCAACCCCCGGAGGGCTCCCTCAGGCCAGGGGCTTATCTCTGACTCATTTTCCAGATCGCCACAGTGGTGAACCCTCTACAACAGAACCTTCTACAACCTGAAAATATTACTCTCCTGCTTTAAATCTATAAGTGGTTTTTTGAAAACAAAGTCCAGAATGATAGATTGAAAAAAAGAAAAAAAAAAAAACCTTCATTACATGTATTAGCCCACAGCTTTGTCCTCACATTTTAGTAGCACCCCTAACCCCCTCCCCTCCCCCCCACACTCTCTCTCTAGTTGGACAGAACTGTTTTGAGATATTTTAATAAACTCTGATCTCTCAAATCACGTCAGCTTCATCCATTACTGTTTCTCTAGGAGTTAAAAAAAAAAAAAAGACAACAACAACAACAAAAAACCCCAAAAAAACCAAAAAAAACCCACAAACACACAATATTCAGTGCTTGTTGTGAAATGCACTGAGTTCTATATAAGAAACAGAGAAGAAAAAGTCATCCAGAGTAGAAACTCTAAGCAGGTGATTCTGATAAAAGTGATTTTGGAAGTAAGTTGAATCGTCAAAATTGAATCTTCTGGAAAACAGAGAGCTCAGATAGCAGAGGAGAACGGAAATAGTTACATTCTGTTGTTGCTTTTGAACGGGGACTGGACCGGAAACGAGACAATAATTCCGTCACGACAAAATAAAGGCCTAAAAAGCAATTTTGGTTTAGGTCTGGAAAACAAAGAGTAATTACATCTACTGAGCAAATGCAGGCCATGCACTCCAACCCACCCACTACCCCTACATAAAACACCACGGGTTATAGCCAAGACTCGCGATTTAGCAAGTAATAGGCAGCACGTAAAGGAAGAATAGTAGGTCTTGAGAGTTTATTTGTTCGATGATGATGGTGTACTGGATAGTACTGAACTTCAAGGACTGTAGACTCCTAGGAGAGCCAATGTTGAGCCTATCTGAGCCCCATCCCAAACAAGTACTTAATAAATACTTTATGCTCAGTCCAAAAGTGCATGGTTACTGCTATGAAAACCACGAACAGAGATATACTTTTCTATTTACTCCCATCTACGTCTCATTTTTATTTTAATAATATCACCGTGAGAAACAAACTATCAGTTTTAGTTGTTCATTGAATATTTATGGTGCTCATTTACATGCATAGTCTCTTACTTTGTTATGCTGTAACATCCCCACTTTCATATAAATACAAAATCAATCTAATTGCATTCATATAAAGAGATAAGCCCTCAGAATGGAAATGCTACACACAAAAAAAATGAATGCCTTGCCTTTCACGGTGAATTCAAAGTACAGGCTTTTCTTTTTAAATATATAATTAAATATGATTTGATTAGTAATAGATGCAAATGGCTTTCTCCCCCCCACCGAATGATTTAAAAAAAATCATTGCAATTAGGTATTTGATTTTCATCTACCTATCTTCAAAGCATTTCTCTTTTTTAACGGATCCCCGATTGTCAGTGTAATTACAGAGCCATTTTGAAAGCAGCTGGATTCCCAGGTGCATTCCTGACAGCGCCCATGAAGTCAGGTTAATGACCTCATGCACTGCAAGCACGCCTTGGCGGTCCTACGAGGATATGTGATGAGGGGAGGAGGTCAAGAATTTAAACAAAAATTCTCTAACCTGGGAAATTGGTTTTCCTCCAAAGTTCATCCCAGAGAGCTGATTTTTGCGTGAAGCTTTAAGATGCAATTTTCCATCATATTTTCAAGTTTATAAGATTATGAGTGACTAGGTCCATTTTATTCTTCCCTATTCTTCATGAAGTTCCACACAAATTTTTAAAACTTGCCTAATTTTGAGGTTTAATAAAAATAAATGTACATTAAAACCAAATCATCATGTCCCAAATATCTTCTTGGCACCGTATGAGTCAAGGGGAACATACCAGGTTGGCCTGGAATCTAAAAAATGCCCTATTGGTAGCAATAGAGTTCCATCCATTATATCACCTTCCAGAATGAATGGATGAATGAATGAAAGAAAAGAAGAGAAAGGAAAGGCAAGAAAAAAGAAAAGGAAAAGAAAGGAAAAGAAAAATGGAAGACCAGGGATGCTTGGGTGGCTCAGTGAGCTCAGTGAGTTGCTCACGTCATGATCTCAGGGTCCTGAGACTGAGCCCCACGCCGAGCTCTGTGCTCAACATGGAGTCTGCTTGAGATTTTCTCTCTCCCTCCTTCCCCCTATGCACTGTCTCACTGTCTCTCTTAAATAAATAAAATCTTGGGGGGAAAAAAAAGGAAGACCAAACCTTAGGGGTCTTCGGGAGAGAGGGAAAGAAGAGAGAGGAGGAGAAATCATTCCAGAAACAAGAAAAATAACTCCTGGTCTTATACTGTAGTAGATGAATTAATCCAAAGAGACTAAAGTATTGTTTTCGAACTGCAGTATCTCCCAGCCTACCTTCTTTGGCTGTTCTGGCAGCTCTTACTAAACAGGCTTCTGGGGACTCCCATACCTCCCGGGGGCTTTTCAATCTCGAGATGAGTCTCCCAATCCGCACCCCCCCAAGAAAACAAACGGCAAAGTCCGCAGCCTTTTGCTTTCGTCGTGTCGGGCTCTCTGGGTCTGGGAGAAGACAGGAGCCTGTGCCATGGGGCACTTACGACGTACTCGTGCAACAGTAGCTGTCAAGCCAGATGCCCACGTTGATCCGGCCCAAAAGGGGTGCAAACAGACGGCTGTGCCGTTTCTCTGCACACCATTCAGTAGCAGAACATTCGCAGGTGTTGCTGGGCAAGCGCCCCCTGGGTTAGAAACTAATTTTGCACCAGCCCGCCTTTCTCCAGGTGAGGCCATGTCACCAAGGCACTGTCAATAGAATGGCACAGGGAGGGACGTCGTGACTTTTTTGCCACCTCGTCAAAGGTCGCGACTTAGCCTGCACCATTTCTTTCTTCCACTCCCAGGGATGTGGTTCGGGCGCGGACCCTGCTCATGCACGGGAGTACGACGTCCTTTGGGACTAGGGGACGATCTGGGATGCCTGGACAAGCCCTGGGTTGAGGGTCCCCGCAGCCGCCGCCGGCTCGTCCTGCACCGTCGGGACGGAGCGTTCTGGGATTGCTCCTGCGCCACCAGCCACCCTGACCTGCACGCGCGCCCGCAGGGAAGAATGTTGTTCGTGAGACGGCATGAGCGACTTCGGGAGCCTGGGTGGTGGACATTGGCTGGCCTCCTGCTCAGAACGGGCCCTTCTGGTCCGGATCCCAAGAGCTGTAAGTCCTGCCTTGTATCCCCTCTGGCTCCAGGCGGTGGCGGTCCCGCTGGAATGGAAGCATGCTGGCCTCGCACAGGCTCCTTGAGGATGTCAAGACATAACACCGGACTGCAGCCCGCGCCAACGTGCACGGAGCTGAACAGATGTTGAACTCCAGACCCCGTCAGTGCCCTGTAAACACTGCTCTTCTGGAGATGGCCATTTGGAGGTCCTGCCTGAGGGGGGACGCTCCACCCAGTCCTTCCATCCAGCTCCTGCCGGGCTGCCTCCATGGGCTTCCCCAGCCGAAAAGGATGGGTGTTCTAAGTACCCGATTTTTTAAAAGATTTAATTCATTTATTGGACAGAGAGAGTGAGAAAGAGAGTGCAAGCAGGGGGAGCAGCAGGCAGAGGGAGAAGCAGGACCCTCGCTGAACAGAGCCCGGTGCGGGGCTCGATCCCAGGACCCTGGCATCACGACCTGAGCCGAAGGCAGACGCTTCACTGACTGAACCACCCAGGCGACCCGTAAGTGCCCTGTTTGATGTGAGTCTGTCTTCTTCTCTTCCACTGCTTACTATCACCCTTGTCTACGCACAGATCCCCTTTCCCTCTTTCAGTTTCTCTTCTGCTTTTATCATACCAATAAAGCGGTTTCTCCCCTTTGAAACCGAGAGTATGGCCGCCATGAGTCTTTTCTTCAGAACAATCTGTGGACTATTATTTGGAGGGAAAAAAACTAGAGCCACTTTTTTTTTTTTAATCTCTTTGATATACCAGCTTAACTTATATCCTAATGAAGGAAGAGATATGGACTAAAAGCTCTGTTTTTGCAAGATGTAGTTTACTTGATCTTTTTGGGGTAACTTATAAATCAGAGACGATGAAAGCAAGGGATGTTTCTGTTCCGTTTGTTTTTTGTTTGTTCAAGATTTTATTTATTTGTCAGAAAGTGCACAAGCAGGGGGAGCAGCAGGCAGAGGGAGAAGCCGGCTCCCCACTGAGCAGGGAGCCTGACACAGGACTCGAACCCAGGACACCGGGATTATGACCTGAGCCGACGGCAGACACTTCACTGAGTCCCCAGGTGTCACAAGCAATTGTTTTTTTTTTTTTTTTAAGTGATAACCCACAGACACTTAGCTTGGTCAGGAACTCTAAGAGATGCCCTCGACCATGAGGGCACAGGTAGGGCTCTCCCCTCTCTCCTCCTCCATCATCCTGCCCATGGCGCCACATACTTTGAATCAGTCTTGACAACTTTCCCTTCCGAGTCTGAAGGCTGTTTTATCCTCATTCCTAACAGAGTTCCTCATGCAACCACCCCTGATTGCAGTAGGTGCCGAAACTGAAAACTATCTGCTCTCCCTAAAATAGTTGATCTCGTCATTTTACGTTAAGAGAAAATGGAGACCGGTGACTCAGCTCAGATTAGTTTCTTGGGTTTCTGGAGGTGACAACAGGCAGCATGTCATCATAAAGGAGAAGCAGAGAGACGTCTATGTGAACTGGAAATTGGATCTGACTTTTGAAATAGCTCTTGATAAACTCTCAAAACAAAGCTCACCTTTTGGAAACGTCTCGCCTGAATCTGGAAATGTGCGTGGCCATCTTCTTTATGTGGCGTTCCACAAAGCCAGCCCAGCAACCCGGCCCCACCGAGGTGCCGATGCCCCTGAAAATCTGGTCACACAGCGGTCGTGCTGTCTTTTGACATCTTAGATGAAATCGGCTCAAATTCTTTGTGAACAACAGCCCTCTTTATGCCTTTTCTCAGGTCCTCTCAGACTTTTCATTTCTTGTACTTATCAAAATAAATGTTATTGCAATGTAATCAACATATGCCGTTATGGTTTCAGATGTACAACATCATGATTCTACATCTGTATGTATTGCAGAATGTCGTGTAAGTCTGGCTGACCTTCATCACCACAGACAGTTCATACACACACGTATGATTTATATTATGTGACATATTCATATATAATTATATATAATATACATATTATGAATATTTATATATTTATAAAATATGTATATTTTATAAATATATATACAATAGAATACTTATTTATTTATTTATTTGTTCGTGATCTGAAACTTAAGACCTACTCATGCTTTAAAAATCCTCTCATGCTTTTTTGAAAGGTTTGACCTGATGGTGATATTTTGCTTTGCAGAAAACAACTTCAAAGTCAATACTGGCCATCCAGGTTGATGACAGACTTGGAAATCTCATCCTCCCGGTGGATTCCTACTGGCTGATGCTCCTTGACACGCCATTCCTGATACCACCCCTCGCCTCTAGGTTGCTGGATTTCATACCCAGGGCAGCGCTCGTCACAACCCTTCTCCAGGTCACCTTCTTGTGTATTATAGAACTTCCAGAAGAAACTTTAATAATTCAACTTTAAAATGACTGTTTCCATAGTCTTGTGTATTGGTATTAAATAGCCAAATATCATATTTCTGATTTAACAGGGCATCTTAGAAGGCAGGGAATCTAGTATCTATTATTTGAAACATTGTTTTTCTTCATTCAGAGATACTATCGCATGATCATACTCAACTATACCTATATGTACTCCTCCCTTTCTTTTTTTTTTTTAAAGATTTTATTTATTTATTTGTCAGAGAGAGAGAGAGAGAGAGAGCAAGCCAGCTCTCTGGGAGCTGCAGGGGGAGCGGCAGGCAGAGAGAGAGGGAGAAACAGGCTCCCCACCAATGAGGGAGCCAGGTGTGGGACTCGATCCCAGAAACCTAGGATCATGACCTGAGCTGAAGGCAGATGCTTGACCAACTGAGCCACCCAGGTGTCCCTGTACCCCTCCCTAAGTCTGAGATCTGACTTTTCTGTTTCTGTTCTTAAAAAACTGGAAAAATCCTTCCCTAAAATGTCACACATATCCCAACACGAAGATTTCTAATCCTTTGTTTTGGCTCCAGTGTTCCTTAAATAAGAACCAACTAACATCCAAGATCCTGTCTCAAGCTGTTGCGTCCACGGACAAGGCTCAAGGTTTGGCACCTGGGGCATGTGGGGAGCACCTGGGGAGGTGTGGAAATGGTGTGAGGCAGTAGAGGGGTTTGGGGGGCCATTTCCGCCTGTGCACCCCCAGCACTCTGCAGAGGTGTCTTCCACTCACAGAGAAGCATCAGGATCCAACAGTCACATCTCCTAAAATGTACTCCCTTTGGAATCACAGTCCATTTCAATGGGAAGAGGGAAAAAGCTGTTTTCGGAGGTACTTGGCATAGCTGTGTATCTTAATGGTGCAGGTTCATTCCATGACCATGAAGAATCCTCAGAAGTGTTAGATTTTAAAATGGAACTAGATAGCCACCATTTGAACAATTTTCTCACAAGTGCAGTAAAGTGCTTCGCCCGTCTCAACCCACAACTGTAATGCAACAGCCCATTTGAATTACATCTAAGTTGGAAGTATGGAAAAACCCAGCCAGGAAAGTCTTCTTTTAAACAGTTCCTGTGGGAACAGGTTTTCAAATGTCAAGTTCACAATCCCGTAAGTAGCAACACGGCCCCTCCGCTTCTCCCTCAGCCCATTCTGCACCTCAGCCAGCCAAGCTGGCTCTTGGCACATCTCATCAAGTCCAAATGGAAACCACATAATGAGCTCCTATTTAAAAAATATAAAACCCAGCAATACTCTCCAGGAATAGCCTACTTCTTTCAAAGGTAATTTTCTAGATGCCTTTGCTCCCTTCAGCCTAGGACAACAGCACAATTGCTACGGGTTGTCTTTGCTGCATTCTCCCTCCCAGGCGAGACATGCATTGGGTAAACTCAGCACTAGAACTGCTCACCTGCATCAACACCTGTCCTCTGTTCCTCCGTCACCCCTAGGACCTCCTCACTCCATTTACCCCTGCAGCCCAGCGGCATCGTGAACTGTAGGTACTATTGTGTGCAAAGCCGCTCCAGTCTGCTGCTTTCACTAATTACACATGCAAGGCTTTTCTAAATCAAAAATAAATGTTGAAAAAACCTGGAAGGCAAACCAGACTATCCAAAGCCAAGAGAGGGAGAGACAGGTAGAGAAAGAAAAAGAGAATCTCGATGTCCTTCATACGACTGATATTTTAGCTACGACACTGAAGAGCACATTCATGATTCTAAATTAGATTATTTTGGACTGGGCAGGTTAGACACCAAAGCTAAGCTCTACCAATCCAGCATGAAAAGCATCTGAGAGATCATAACCATCTTGAGCTCATTCCCAGCATACTGGCCATCAAGAGTGATGCCCGCTTCGGCTTGCAGACGTCCTCTTACTGCATAGAATGTTCCTAACTGGTAAGACCAGCCTGTCTCACAGGCCTCCTCCTGCATCAGGAACACACTGGATGAGCATCCCTGTTTACCAGGGGCTTGCATGGGTTCACTGTGATCCTGCAGGGCTAAATTGGCATCAACCAAAAGATGCCACAAATTTGCAGGAAAAACCAGATGACCGGTCCAGCTAGAACTGCCCCCAGTGTTAGGGTCCTTTTGCCCAGATGCTTATTTACCAGCCCGTAAGCATGAGACAGTCTCTGTTAAAGGTGAGTATTAAGTTCTATTTAATGACTCAGTGTTTCTTATTATGTCTTATTTCTTATTACAGCTGCCCTGTCCATGCTAAAATTTAGGTTTTTGACATTTCACAGTTTCACTGTGGTGATTTTATCAGTCACTTCTAGGGGGTATTTCCTCTCAAGCATTTTTCATTAACAGAACATCTGTCATCATCATTCTATCATTCCTTTAATTTGAGAACTTGGAATATTTTCCCTTTGAAATACTAATTTGAGTCTTTATAAAATAACCATTAATGATAAAACTTAAATTGTATGGAAGAATTATATATCATGCTCTTCTCTGTATGTGATTTTGCCTTATTTTAAAATCTGTGTGTTCAACATTTGCCTTCAACATTAAATACAGTGTGGTAGCATTAAAAATATGTAAATATTGGATCCCAAGATGTTTATTCCCTTGTTGATTCATTCAAAATCCATTAAATGATAGTCATCGGTGAAGCCAAGTCATGAGCAAGCGGAATGTTCGTACCTGGCCTGTGCAGCTGTGAATGCTTTGGTGCGTTAGTAGTGATGGGGCTGAATGCTGAAAATACATGGGACGTCCGTGGGCCATGCGGAGATAACCATGTGCTCCTGCACACGGATGTGGGATGCCGCTTTCCAGGAAAGAGGATGATAAGAACACTATCGGCCCTGGGTTAGGGAGCCAGCACGGCCCTGTGGAAGGGCCCAGTGCTCACAAAGACCTTGGAACAGGATGGCCCCATTGGCCAGAGCAGGACAATGCCATCCTCAGGAGGCCATCGCAGGGATATAGGTCTTTATTTTAGGACAAACAGAATATTGTTTTAATCAGGAAGGAAGAGGGTTGCTGTTGGAAGAGAACGTTCTGACTCACTGGCAGATGGGGGGGCAGTGGACACGGATGTAGAAGGACACTGCAGACATCTGAACGGGACTGGACACAGACTGGACACGAAGGGGCAGGGGAGGGGAGAAGTAAGTGCATGCGCGGAAGGGAAACACGTGGCCCCTGGATGTGGAAAGAGAATGGACATGAGTGGTGAGAGCAAGAGAGTCACGGGTGACTTGGACAGTTTCTGATTTGTGATGCTAAATGTAAGACAACATTGGGCAGGTTGTGTTGGGGACTGTACCAAGTCAGGGGCCATTCTGAGTCCAGTGAGGGCTGTGTCCCTTCAAGCAGAGGCTCTTCTCCACCCCACCACACCCCAACTCCTTCTTCTGGTTAAATGGCCTCCAGGAGGGACCACGGCCATCTCAGCGTTTAGAGCGGTGAGTCACTACCCTCGGGATTTGTAACTCTTCGTGGGGAAAGGCTACCCTTGTCAGTAGAACTCAAGCAGCAAAGAGGAGAGGGAATTCAGCAGCAGGTTGCTCTCAGGAACCAGTCCTGCCCGAGCAACCTCTACTCCTGAGTCAGACTCAACCAGAACATGATGTTATTTCGGTTCACAAACGTTAGAGGATACTCTCAAATAATTAATAAATGAAGCCCGCTACCTTTCAATATAATTTCAACCGGAGTTACAGAAAAGAAAAATACCATCCAATTTTCCTCAGAGGAGTTTTTGAGTATGTGTTGTAAAAAATACGACTAACGTTTTAAAGCCTCCTTAGTTTAAAAAAAGGATTTTTTTTTTTTTTTTTCTGTATGAAACTCCATTTCCGGAGCAAAGTATATTTTTTCAACTTCAAAATGTTTCCACTAGAATCAATGGATTAAAAATACACTGTAATTAAAGTAGTGAATTTGCCCATTGTGTTTAGCTGGTGTTCAGCAAAAAAGGGCTTTAAAAAAACCCCTAATACATTAAGATATTAGCCTGTTATCTTTAGAACTAATTTTTTATTAATTCTTTTGAATTGGGGACATTTTATCACACACACCTTTTTTTTCTTCAAGTCACAGGAAAGTTATGATTTCTTCTGGGAAACTAAAACTCATTATGCCATACTTTTCTCTAAAAATTAACCTTGACCATTTGCATAAATTTCAGTAATAAGATAGCTTATAATAGCTAGTTTAAAATAATATTGAAGGTTATGAAAATGGCAAAGAATGATGTAATAAATATAAAACACAGCCATAGCTCATAAGACTACTGAGAGACCCCTGGTGGGGGAGCCCCCATCCATCCTGTCCTTGCTTCCCAGGCCACAGGCCCCTGAGAACGGACTCGAGTGACTCTCTAAATGATGAAGTAATATCTCAACCTAGGTTTCCTCTCTGTAAAATAAAGACAATAATGCCTGCTTGTCTAGGCAGGGGAGAGTAGTGTATGGTAGTCTTGTTCATTTTTCTAACCATGTTCAACAGAATTTTTTTTTAAGATTATATTTATTCATTTCTGAGAGAGAGAGAGCATGAACAGGGGGAGAAGCAGAAGGGGAGGGAGAGGCAGACTCCCCAGTGATCAGGGAACCGATGCGGGGCTCAAACCCAGGACGCTGGGGTCATGACCTGAGCTGAAGGCAGACACTTAACCCACTGAGCCGCCCAGTCATCCCCAACAAAATGTTAACAGCGGAATGCAAATGATTATTTTGTCGCTACATTTATTTGATACAAATGCTAAGTCAAAATATTTGTTTGCTTTATGCTACCTCAAGTAAACCACTGAGCATTACCAAGCTCTAAAACTGGGATTGATTATGCAGCACTTTTCAAATTTAACTTCCATGAACCATTTTTAAACAGAGTCACTCGTGGGTCATGAAACACACTCCATGAAGGCTGCTGTCATGCAATTCCTGACATATTTTGGGTAATCAGTAATGGTCAATGTTGGTTTTTCCCGCATGGGTCAATTTATCAGAACTTGGTGATGACTTTGAGGTCTTGAGTTCAAATCTTGATGCTATTCTTATAACCTCTCAGTCTTAAAAACTAAAGGTATGGAACTGGTCTATATTTATACGTGCAAAAATCAATAGGTTTAAATTTAAAAAAAAAATAAAAAAATAGAAAACCCAATATATGCCTTGAAGCACCAAGTTAGTATAACTGAGTAGCATTTTCTTAGACTCTAGGAGATTATGACCCACCTAAAATCCTTGTTGAAATAGGAGGACGTATTTCAAATGCACATGTATTCTATCATTTAAATCATGCAGAAATATTCTCCATGAGAACTGAAATTCATCTTACAGTATGTGAATGAACGCAGAAAAATGATAATCCTAAGAATCTTAAAACTGGGGCAGGGGGTGAGAAGATGTTTCAGGCCAAGAATAAAGGAAAGAAGAAAGGAAGGAAGAAAGGGAGGGAGGAAGGGAGGAAAGAAATGGGAAGGGAAGGGAAGGGAAAGCGAGAGGATGAAGAGGGAGGAGGGAGAGGAAAAAGGAGGGGAAGGGAGGGTGAGGGAAAGGAATGGGAGAGGAGGGGAGGGGAAGGGGAGATGAAGGAGGGAGATGAAGGAGGGAGACAAGGAGGGAAGAAGGGAAGAAGGGATTTGTATACACCAAAGAGTCAGTTTCAAAGATGGTTAAGTATAAAATTGGCACAAGGCTCCACTCTGAGATTAGATTTCCTTTCTTCACCCCATTCATCCTTTATTACAGCCCTACTGTATTCCGTTTATTATACACGAAGTGAGGAGTTGGAGGGTGAAACAAGTTCACATTAGATGCTTTTACTTATCTGCATCCCATCTTAGAACATCTACGAATACCTGTCAGGAAACACACGCAGTATGGAGGCGTTGTCTGATTGAGGGGACGAGCAGCTGTGAGCTAAAGCCAACACAACGTTGTGTTATTCTGAGTGAGTGATCGATCATTTCAACAAACATTTGCTGGAAGTCCCTGTGACCCAGGCAGGAAGGCCTTTCTATGTCACAGTGTCGTAGACCACTTTTGGGCAAAGAGGAACGGCGACAACATCTACGTGGAGATACAAGGTGACAGGCTGGCCGGTGACCACTATCACTGTGAACTTAATCAGTAAAGGTAAGGAGGACCTGGGGAGTAGCCACGTTCATAAACAGAGTAAATACACATACTGTGAGGAATTGCACCTAAAAACGTGATGCCTGTCTTTGTCCTGATTTCAAATCGTCTACACAACTCTGTCATGAAGCTTAATCAATCTGTAAGCCTTAATACGTCTCCCTGCTTTATTTTATTTTTATTTTATTTTTTTTAAGATTTTATTTATTTATTTGACAGACAGAGATCACAAGCGGGCAGAGTGAGAGAGAGAGAGAGAGAGGAGGAAGCAGGCTCCCCGCTGAGAGAGCCCGATGTGGGGCTCGATCCCAGGACCCTGAGATCATGACCTGAGCTGAAGGCAGAGGCTTTAACCCACTGAGCAACCCAGGCGCCCCTGTCTCCCTGTTTTAAACCTAATCATTAGCTTTGAGTGAAGGTTGCAGCTGGACTGGAATACACGAAGCTCCCAGTTTCTCCATTAATGCCTGACGGAGCCATAGACAGACATTTTTTGCAGGAAAGTCCCACCTCGGCATCACGGCTTCAGCCAGTCCTCCTGCCTCTTCGAGCTCCTTTATCTGATTCTGCAGGAGTTCGGTTACTTTGTGAAGACGCCGCTGTCTCTGGAGTCCCTATGCGTGCCCTGAGGAATTCTCTGCATACTACCACTCAGTGCCTCAACGTGTGTTTGGGAGACATGAACGAGGCACGCTTCACTGCACATGAGTATTTTACAAATTTTTTTTAATTTAATTAACTTTATTTTATTATCGTTATTATTTGAGGGAGAGAGAAAGTGGGGAAGAGTGGGAGAAGGCCAGAGAGAGAGGGAGAGAGAGACCTAAGCAGGCTCCCCACCCAGCACAGAGCCTGCTGTGTGCGGGACTCAATCTCATGACCCTGAGATCATGACCTGAGCTGACATCAAGAGTCGGACACTCAACCAACTGAGCTTCCCAGGCACCCTAAGAAGCCAAATATTTAAATAGGGACATGCTTATGATCAAGGTATAGATTCCATATTACCACCTCATGAGCCTGTTGTCTTTATTCTGTTATGATCTTAAATAAAATAAACTTACAGTGGGGCGTGGGGGATCCAAAAAGTAAATGGAGAAATGATAACAGTTCTGAGTTGGATGATAGAATTCTAGATGATTTTGAAGTTGCCAGTTTTCCTCTTTTTGGTTATACCATGAAATGATTTTTAAGATCCTCATACAATCTTATTTCAATACAAAAAAATTATGGCATTCAGGAGGTCATATTAATAAAGAAGGGGCAAAGACCTATGGTCTTAAAGAGAACAGCAAAAGATAATGTACCTTTGGAAAGTGGAAGAGAAGAACTCACATTAAATTCCTGGAAACTTATATCCAGTTGTGTTAGGGTTTTTTTTTTTTTAAGTCCCTGATAGGAACTTATATAATTACCTCAATGTTGCATAAAAGTTATAACCTCTATGTCCAAGGGTATAATCAAGTTATTAATAATTCATATTTATGTAACCTACACCTGAAGGTCAGTAAATTTTATGGAGCAAAGATGCTGACTAGGGATTTCCATCAGTCTTCTTGGTCACTCGCAAATAGCTGCTCGGTCTGGGTCATCCACGTGCAATTTAAGGTTAAGCCACCTGCCTGAACATCGGCTTTGGGATTGGCATTTCTTACCTATGAAGACTTGCTTTCCTGGCAGAACTACCTGGAACTCATGTACCCAGCCAGGTCATATAGTCCAAAATCTGACAGGGTATATTTAAAATCCGTCTTCTTAATTCTAACCCTCAAAACAAGCTACTCTAATTTCCTCCTTAAACCCAAAACTCTTCCCTTTGGTCATATTCCTCTCAAATCCATTCTCTGCCAGTGAGTGGAAGGAGCCTCACCAAGCCAAAATGTACCAGAGAAAATAGATATTAGGCAAGTGGATCTGTCTGGGTCCTCTGAGAACCAGACACCAAAGCAGGAATTGCTCTATGAGAGATTTGGGGATACCTCTTGTGGAGGATAGAAGGGGAGCAAACAGGACTAGTTAGGAAGTATCTTCAGTCTTAGGTCCAACATATATGAAAGGACAAAGGGAAGAAGGGATTGGGCAGGAAAAGTCTCAAAGCACAGAGCAGTTCTGAATATGGGTTGAATACATGCTGCCCACGAGGTGTGCCTCAGCCCTGAAAGCGCAAAGAAGACAGGAAGACATTGAGTGTCCTGTGTATTCAACCCAATACTTATGTATGTGAATTACAAACTCTGGTATAGTAAAAATTATATGAACAGCAATCATCATAGGATGCTTACTGTTTCCCAGACACTTCACTGAGCACTTTATCTATATTCTGGCATTTGATCTTGTAAGGCAGGTGTTGATACGGGTATACCTATCCTACAGGTGATGGGATGGTATCATAGAGAAATAGGGTAACTTGCTCCAAGCCCTGCAGTCAATACGTGGTGAGGCCAGGCTCACCAGCACCGCATATCCCCAAATGCCAGGCTCTTAGATACCTGCCGGCCCTCCCTGTTCCTACCCCATCAACATGAAGAATTAAGTAAGTTTAAAGTCACACAAAAAGACAAAGGCCATAAATATTTAGCCCAGTCGAAAGCAGATGTCAGCTATCTAGAGAGATGGAAGGACATTTCCCTGGCAGAGCAAATGAAAGCAGAAGGAAAAGTTGTAGGTGTAATCGGTCAAGAGAAGGAAAGATACAGGGGGCACAGACCAGGAAGAAATCAGAAAGAAAACCTAACCTAAGCCCTAGAAATAACCACATATTAGTTTTCCACAGAGGAAATTCATGGATATAACTACATTAGCAAAGAAAAACCACCCTCCTCAATGGGAGAATCAACAAGATCCCTAAGAAATGCAAAACAGGAAGAAGATAAACCAGAGGCAAAGGACAGAGACAAACCTCACCCTCAAATGAGTGAACTCTTTTTAAGTTCAATCAAAAGAATCTGAAGTTACCAGTCAACTGCTAGTGCTATAGATGGACTTCATTGGAAATTTATTTAACAAGTCCAGAGTCACTTAGAAAAGAGTACTTTAAATTATTAAATGAGGATATTAAAAAGTGAAAAAAAATTGTGTCTATCTTGCCTATGAAGTAATATTTGTAAAAAAAACAAAAACAAAAACCTCAGTTTAAGAAACTTTGGACATCCTAGAAATATCAGATATAAGGAGATGCAACCATGAGTTGGTGCGAGCCCCAGAAAGGACCTCCAGGTCACACTCACCCAGCAATCCTGGACTGACCTTCAGGCAGACAGCATGCCACTGACCGTTAGCAAAGTCAACATTATTCACCCTAAAAGACCAGTTGTGTAAATTCAGCAGACCACCCATCATTTTAGAGCATCAGGAGGAATTCGTGTGCCTTCCCAAATGCCCAAGGTACACTAAGTCAAGCTGGCCACCTTCCTTCATGTAAAGATCATGTATATTAAGAAATTAGCTTCTGTTTTTCTGTTGCAGGAGGCTCTCACATGGAGGCAGAATCTTCCCTATAAATGTGGGATGTTTGGCCCGCACGGTGCAGTTGCCCGGGATGTTGGAAACACCATTTGATTTGTTTCAGCGACTTAAAAACTGGGCAATTTCTCTTACCCAGATTTCAGGACTCTGAAACAATGGCTGCCTCCCATACGACAATCCCAGGACACACGCTCCGTGCCTCCCTTCTCTGCTGTGTTTTCCCATTTGTCATCACCCTGGCCCTGCTGGGTTCCTCGTAAATGAGCAAAAAAGTCAATGAAGTGTTTCTTGAAAACAATTAAGTCTTTCTTGACTTAAATGTAAAACCTAAAAATAGATGGAAGAGCTCGCTGCACGTTACAAAAGTTGGAGGAAAATCTTCCTCCTTTAATATGTAAATTGTGACTATAGAATGCGTGCCTTGTTTCCCCAGTCACATCGCCAGACCATCCCAGCTTTGGAGTCTGGGGCCCCGTCCTCAGTGTTACTAAGTATAAGGATGTCTAGGATCCCTGCCAAGGAGCCTTAGAGCTGGGAAGTAACAGTGTTGCTTCTATAGCACAGCCCCACAGAATTAATTCTAGCAGAGCACTAACTCCATTAGCCTGTTTCAGCTGGCTCCTATCGGCGGCTTCCCAAATAAACTATGATTTCCTTCAGGGCTTGTAACAATTGCAGTCAATTATCCAACATGCATGGCTCATTGTATGTCGGAAGCGTGTTTTAAACAAATGAATGAATAAACCTCTTTTATACCTATGAGATGAATATACAGGAATGGTTCAGAAGGTAATAAATCATCAGTAAGCTTTTTAAACCTCTTCCTTCGCTTCCTTCTCTACGTGCTCATGGAGAGAACAAACACAAAAACCTTGGAGACAGTATTTTAATGAATTTTTAATTTTGCTAAATTTTTAATTAGCCTAAAATCAGGGAAGGTGTTTTTACAGTTTGTATAATTGCAATTGGATGTTGGAAATGTCTATACTTCAAACTTTAGAAGTGTAAAAGTAATAGTGGTTATATGAAAGGCAAAGTACAGAACTCTAGGTCAAAATTAAGTTCTGTTGCACAAAGCAATTAAGTTTTGCCCGAACCAAGCAAGCTTTGATTTTGCTTCTCTCCGGAAGCATCTAAGTTCTAAACCTCTATAGGCTCGATCAGGTTAAAATGCATGTACCCAGAAATAATATTCTGCCATTGGCACACGTCCAAAAGAATGTACTAGAAAATGTCAAACGATAACTTCTACCAGCATCCAGGATCTTTTTTTTTTTCCCCGTTATAATTGATTTAGCACTTTCTTTGCCATTTTGTTTCCTCATGTAGCTTAATTTACTCCTATCTCTATGGAATAGTTAATAGGTACTTTCTAACTACATAACTTTTGGAGTGCTATGATCAAAATTAAAAAAAAAAAAGGCAGGGTTGCTTAGCATAGGGAACTTGCGAGTGACTATAATGAGAGATGTTCTCAGTCTTTAAGAAAATGTGCGTGAGGTCCATTTTTTTTTTTTAAAGATTTCATTTATTTATTTGACAGAGATCACAAGTAGACAGAGAGGCAGGCAGAGAGAGAGGGAAGGTGCGCACTAAAGAGGCACTTTTGCTAAGCGTTCCTGCGGAAGAACCCATTTACTTGCATTTTAAGTACGGCTCTTTCTCAGCTTACAGCCGCTAGATTTAACTTGCTTTCAAATGCCGAAAAAGAACCACCATGACAACAGCCTTCCTACATGCGTGCTATGGAATAACTTCAAGGAAAGAAGAAAGCCTCCGTGACAGTATTTTTGGAGAAAATCGGGTGTGGATAAGTGTGGGTCTGTCATTTTCTAAACCAGTCTTGGGCAGCTGTGGCTAACCAGGCAGCCTAAAAATGGCTTGAGACAACCCATGCACAGCTGTGGTATGCTCACACCTACCTCTTCCTTTTACACTGCAGTGGAAATAATTCAGTAGAAATTTTCCAAGCAAACATAGATTTTAAAACTAATTTAATCCTTCTAGATTTTCTTCTTCTGTTGGAAGACATATTAATTTTTCTTATTAGAAATAGGGCTATTGTTACACTGAGTAGAAAATTACTATTCTTCAATGTTTCCAATTTTTCACGGTATAGTCTATATTTGGGTCTTCCTGACTCTGAATTTTTTAAGTTCCATTTTACATAAAGGGATTTTAGGAAAACTAATATAAAGCACTTTGCCTGTTGGTTATGTTGACTTTAAGGCAGTTATCCAAAATTGTGCTTTCCAAGAACATACTTTATATTACCTGAACACAGTCAAGTACTTTGCTATGGTTTCTGAACAATGTTACAGATTCATCTACAATAGAACATTCTAGTCAATACACAGATTTTCAACAGTACAGGTATGAAAGTTGCCACTAAAACACTGGTAGCTTGTACCACCTAATAAGCTAAAGACAAAGTAAACTTAAAAAAATGTGGAATGGATCTTTTATAAAAAGTATAATAGGAGTCAAAGTAGAATATTTTATGAGAAATTTTAGTATTAGAATTTTTGAATATACAAAAAAAGATGGTTCCAAATACTTTTTATGGAACATATGGTCTAATTAATATAACCTTTTAAAAAAATCTGGTTATAAATTTACTTGCAAAACATGATGTCAAATATCTCTAGGTCTTGTTGTTTAAACATAGCTCAGTATTTTCTTCAAAAAATATTGGTGGCTCTGAAAGTTTCCCAAGGTTTAAAATATGAGTCTGGAGATATCAAAAACTTTAAGCTAACTAGCAAAAGTAAGACATGAGCAAACCATAGAAAACGCACGATCTCCCCAAATGAAATCCAGTATGCATTATTCAAGGATCTCACAAATCTAACAAAGCAGCAGAAAAGGTCTTTACAATAGCAGTTTACAAAATTAATCTATACTAAAAATACATAGTTCTAGGGGCGCCGGGCAGCTCAGTCAGTTAAGTATCTGCCTCCAGCTCAGGTCATGATATTGGGCCCCCTGGGATCCAGCCCCACATTGGGTTCCCTGCTTAGTGGGGAGTCTGCTTCTCCCTCTCCCTGCTTGTGTTCTCTGTCAAATGAATAAATAAATACAATATATGGTTTTAAGTATAGAGCACAGCCTCATGGCCCCACTCACAGTGGTCCATGAAAACTTATAATTTGCACACACATCTTTTGTTCCATCACGTACTAACTAAAGGCAAGAATGCAGGAGTAACTTTTAGTAATCACAATGGTAATAATTGTGTTATTTCTCAGAGAGTGTAAAGTCTTACAATGTTTGTTAAAAAGAAAACCAGCAAGAACAAAATCAACACGCAGTTGAAAAAGACCTCTTATTCCAGAAACTTGGCACAACGGCGGCAGAAGGTGGGGATAAAGCGCGTCCTTCTGTGCTCATCACATCTCCTTTCTTGGAAGGAGAAAACACACAAGCAGCTCCATCTGACTACATTTCGCACCTACAACTTAGAAATCACAGACACACTGTGAAAATACGCCTTTAGTTTTCAACTGCCCGAATTCATTACTAAGTTGAGCCTAAAAACCCACAGAAAGAGTGCCCTCAACCATTATTGTGACATTACATCCCTATGTTGTCCTGATGAAGGATGAAGGCTCTTTGGGCAAGACATTGATTTCACAACACACTTTAGCTGGATCGATTATAATGTTAATGATATGTGTAATCTTCTCTGTACTTATTTTAAAATATTGCAGGTCATAAAAATTATCATATACCAGAAAGGAAAATAAAGTGAGACTGCACGAGCCAAGTACCACTTGCTATCAATTCAGATTCCAACTAAATGTGCTTAGTAAGAGGTTTTATTCTTTTTCTTTTTAATGGGCTCAACCATTCAATGACCTGAATCACACTCTCATTTCCACCTGCAACTCCCCAGCGTGCACAGACTCCTATCTCATTTTGGGTCTCAGTGCCTTGGGTAATGCTTACAGAGAGCCCATTCTGCGAGTGTGTTGATCCCAAAAGGACAAGTATGTAAAACGTGAATGTTAGGTTACGGCACGGAGCGTTCCCATCTGAGGGGCTCCCCCTGCTCTTACTCGTGTGTTCGTGAACACAAGACTAGGAGCCCGCTAACGGACTCTAGATCTCTAAACCCACTGGATCAGCTCTTCCAGACCTACGGGAAAAACTTCTTTCCAAAACTAACCACAGCAGCAGATGATCTTGGGGTACACTAGTAACTCACAACAAAAACAAGGCATGGGGTCTCTGCGTTGTGCCATCTAAAGTCAGAGCAACAAAAATAAAAGCTTGTACACGCATGCGTGACTTTTGGCACAAAATATCATCTAAATGGACCTTCTCTAGGATAGAATAACATATACACTTTTAAAATATTATTTCAATATGGACTACACACAAACTATTCTTAACGACCTCTGTAATACTAGTTCAGTGAAACTTTGTCTTAATAGCATGTATCATCAGGGGTGCCTGGGTGGCTCAGTCCGTTAAGTGTTTGCCTTTGACTCAGGTCAGAACTCCAGGGTCTGGGATCAAGCCCCACATAGGGCTTCCTGCTCCTCAGAGAGTCTGTTTCTCTCTCTCTCTCTCCCTCTGCCTGCCCCCCACTGATTGTTCTCTCTCTCAGATAAATACAAAAAGAGAAAAAAAAAAAAAAACACAAAAGCATGTGTCATCAGTAATAACCAGGGGAAAAAAACAGCCCTTGGAGAACAAAGTTCTTTAAAATATACCCTTAACTTATTCTAGGATAGAATCTGGCCAGAATGTATTAACAAGTAAGGTCCATGTTCATTCTTCCATCCCACAAATATGTATGGGGTGCAGCCCTCAACCAGGACGGCCAAGAATGGAATCTCTTCTATTTCATCTCTCCCAAGGTTACTTAGGGTTCTCCTGAGCATATGGTTAATGTCTCCCATTGCAATGAAAAGATGGAAGTGATTCTCATTAAGTCCTCACGTAACTGGTGTCACTACGCTCTTGTTCGTGTTATGACGTCATCCTCTAAAACGGCCATGAAAGCTTGCATCAGTATTAAACCTGGGGTAGGAAAAAGAGTGAATTTTAAAGATATACATTCTGGTTTGCAAAACCATCCCTACCATTTATTATCTTTTTGCGTGACATTTGGCAGGTGGTTTAACCTTTTCAAACGTTATCCGTAGAGTAAGAATGATCTCTTCGGGGGGGCGTCAGGGTGCCGGGAAAGAGTACCCACTTTGCTGTCAGACTGACCTTCAGAGGGAGCTGGCACCATCACCAACCAGCTGTGCCACACTGCAAAACTCATGTGAACTCCAGTTGCCCTTAATTATAAAATAAGGTGGTCTAAATACAAGGGCTGTTCTAAAGATGTAAAGTATATTGATTTACATGGACAAGGGTGATATTTTTCTTCTTTTCCTTGTACGGCAGACCCCCCATCAACCAACTCTGTTGACATCCTCCTTCAGCACGTCTTGGTCCCAAGCCTCCTGCGTCTTCCAGCTGGACAAGCTCACAGCTGTCTGAAGACAAGCTGACTCCTCGACAGCTTATTTTCTCCGCATCAGCCACAGTGGTCTTATAAAGATATAAATCAGAGAGTCCTACACTGTATCACTAGGGTCCCAGAAGTGTTTACCTCCGTCCACCTCCAGCAGCACATCCTCAGTCCAACTCACCCACCTGCCTTGGAGGGATGCTGGTAATTTTCATTAAACAACCTTTCCACCACTCCTGTCCTCTCACCAGTGGTCCCCAACATGGTACGACTGGATTGTGTCTGCTCGCTGTCGTCATCCCATCCCTAGTCACAGACACAGGCGAAGGGAACGGATGACCCTGGGGCTCTAGGAACGTGCCACTCCTCCCCCCTCAGGCTCATCCTGCCCCAGCTCTCCCTCACCTAAGCTCCAAACCCTTTCCAACCCCTCCACCCAAGGACCCAGCTTCCTCGTGCCTCGAGATTTGACCTGGAGCCTCTCTCCTCATCTTTTCTCCTAAACCACTCATGCCCATCCTTCAGGCAAAAGAAGTTTTCCTCGTCCCAATAACTAGACTAGATGATCTCTTCTTGGTGCATCTTCTAGCTTTTCCTTCATGGTCCTTAACATGGTTGCAAATTATATGTTTCTTCATATCATGTCTCATCAAGGACTCCCCCGCTTTACCGAGAGAGCGAGGACCACGTCGGATGTTTGCTTTTGGTGTCGTGGGGGAGGGCATCATTGTATGACGAACGGCTGAGCTTCAGTCTCATACACAGGTACTCGTGTTTGTTTCTTTGTTTGGATTGAAATAGAACATTCAGGGTTGATCAGTTTCAGGTACACAAGACACTGAATCAACAATCCTAAACATCACTCACCGAACAGCACTACCGTCATCTCATTGGCAATTATGCCCTACGCTGTATTTTTCATCTCTGTGACTTACTTTGTAACAAAGTTTGTGCCTCTGAATCCCCTTTATTTCACTTTGCAAATACTCACAATTTAATTCAAAGATTATTTCCAGCACTTTTCCTATCTGTGATAAGAGTTCCTTGCATTTTACTGTAAGCTGGGGACAGAAAGCATTTTTTGAATGCTTTTCAAAGAATAAACAGTGTTCCCCAATGGGAATTAAATTAACACAGACCCTTTCAAAAATATTTTGAATATTATTCATTTTCTATTATGTTTTAAAATCTATTTCTATAACCTAGAGTGGAGGCATGACAGAAAGCCCATTTTACTAAACTTTTTTTTCAATTATCTTGGGAAAACTACTTAAATAATACTTAAAGTATAATATTGAATCAATATACAATGATCACCTCTTCTAAAATAACATCTTCTCGTTAATTACACTGAAAAATATATATTTAAATGACGATCATGTACAAGGCAGTTTGAGACACTGAAAGAGATATTTAGATTTCCATTCAAACAGGTTACAAAGATCAGGGAGGAAAACACATACAGAGAAAGCACTAAATTAAAAAAAAAAGAAAAAGAAAAAAGTGTCGTAAGTAAAAGGCACAAACACAAAAGTTCAGAAAGAAGAATGAAAAAGGCTGCTCTGGGATCAGAAAACCTTCATGAAGGTGGGTTATTTTCAAACCTGTGTTTTAAGGACATCTCTGCAGGAAAATATCCTGGAGAATTCATTGTTCTAATGCCAATCTGAGTTCTGAGTCTTAAATCCAATGTTGGCCTGTCCTGCGTTTCTGTCCAAGTCCACAATTTGATTCTCAGTTAAAAATTTTTTCCAGCTGGGGCACCTGGGTGGCTCAGTCGGTTACGCATCTGCCTTCAGCTCGGGTCATGATGCCAGAGGCTCTGGATGGAGCTCCGCCTCGGGCTTCCTGATCAGCGAGGGTCCTGCTTCACCAGCTCCCCTGCTTGTGTGTACTCACTGACAAATAAGTAAAAATCTTAAAAAAATTTTCCGACTGCATAAATCTGCCTAATGCGTGTGAATTTGCTACTATATAACTACGTATTTAACTCGGAGTGCAGAGCTCTGTTCATGCCTATCATGCTTGTACTTGTAAAAGCACATTTCTAATTACCTTAATTATGTATTGCTCTATTCTTGCAAGCTGTCACACAGCTTCACAGTAAAAACTTAGATCAATACACACTTGAGTGTATTTTTTCTGTCTGTGTGTGTGTAGAGAGAGACAGAAAGAGAAAAAACAAATACTTAGTTTCTTTCTTGAACTTTATCAGACATTCATATGGTACTTACTACACGCCAGGTGCTGCTTTAACCTTTAATGCACCTGCCTACAGTCACCTAGAGGTGGGAAACAGAGATTTGGGGAAGGCACAGAAATTACCTACCATCACACAATCACTAGGAGGCATCACCCACCAGCAGGGGCAGAAGTCGGGTTCCAGAGTCCGAGTTTTGCACCACCTCTGGGATCTCACACAAGCTGCTTACTTCCCCCTTTCCATCTCTTAACCTGGCAGCTCACTCTCCTGCTTCTCCATCAGTATCATGAAATGAGTCTTTCTCTTTGATTAATAAAAGGGTGACATGTCTTCTGAGGTCAATGTTACAACTCCCGGAAGCTGCCCCCAATTACATCAACCAAAATAAGTCCCCTTCTCTGTGGTGTCCCGTGCCTTAGCGTGCATGGGTTGTATCTCACTTTGTTGTACTTAACATCTGTTTGGCTGCATTTCCAACTCAGTGAATGCAGATACCCGGTTGCATTCCTCCTTGCCATCGCACCTGGCATCTCCTCGGAGTCAACTACATTGTCAAACTCACTTCTAGGTGCTGAGAAGGAAAACGGCTGGCCAACTTGGTCCCGTGTCCCCAGTACCTAGCACACTGTAGACAACTGATAAAATTCTGGGTTAACAGGGCGCCTGGGTGGCTCAGTTGGTTGAGCGACTGCCTTCGGCTCAGATCATGACTCCAGGGTCCTGGGATCGAGTCCTGCATCGAGCTCCCTATTCAGCAGGGAGTCTGCTTCTCCCTCTGACTCTCCTCCCTCTCACGTTCTCTCTTCCATTCTCTCTCTCTCTCACACAAATAAATTAAAATCGTAAAAAAGAAAATTCTGGGTGAAAAAACTCGTGGATCCAGGAATGAACGTGAAACCATGTGAAAAACTAAGGTAGGGCGCCTGGGTGGCTCAGTGGATTAAAGCCTCTGCCTTCGGCTCAGGTCATGATCTCAGGGTTCTAGGATTGAGCCCCGCATTGGGCTCTCTGCTCAGCAGGGAGCCTGCTTCCTCCTCTCTCTCTGTCTGCCTCTCTGCCTACTTGTGATTTCTCTCTGTCAAACAAATAAATAAAATCTTAAAAAAGAAAAAGAAAAACTAAGGTAAAAGGGGCGCCTGGGTGGCTCAGTCGTTTAAGCGTCTGACTGTTGATTTATGCTCAGGTCATGGTCTCAGGGTCCTGGGATTCAGCCTGACATTGCGCTCCATGTTCAATAATAAGTCTGCTTGCCTCTCTGCTTCCCACCCTCACTCATGCTCTCCCTCTCAAATAAATAAACAAATAAATGAAATTTTAAAAAAAAAAACCTATGGTAAAAGATAATTTTAAGTAAGCAATGAAAGGGAGAAAGACGTTTTTTTTCAAGGATAGTGTTTATGAATGATCAATTTTATTTTGTAAATGTAGTTGACTTACAGATAGATCTAGCCTGGCAATGAACAAAAATAGGTTTATACTAGGATGAAAAATACTTAGGCATGCCAGTGTCTATCTTATGCACAAAAAGAACAAAACAAATACAGAGGGAAGTAATAAAGTATTGTGAGTTTAATATACTCTTATTTAATTGAACTCTATTGCCGGTCAATATACATTTTTCAGTCATATGTGTAAAACAGGACTCACTTTTATCCTTTTTAGCTCAGCAGATAGCATCAGGAGAGGTTTTCTGTTTTGTAAACAGAATGGTGTTTGAATAGGAGATAAAGCTTTTATGTGAAATGTGTGAAGATCATGCCTTTAAAGTATATAAAGTAGATTTCAGCACTCAGTGTAAAAACACTCAATATTTCATTAGGACTCATATTTCAGAAGGGAGAGTACTGAGAAATGAATTCCCCAGCTTTAAAATAAAGTTAGTGGAAAAGGGGATTTATTTTACTCAGTCTGGGCTCCCAGGACGGTCACAGCACCTTCCAGAGGACTCTTAGTGGGGGCCGCTGTCAGGCCAAGCAGAGGCGGACAGCAGAGGCAAACTGCCTTTGCTGGGCTCTGGGCAAAGGAGTCAGGAAGCCCGGGGCCGCAGAGTTCCCACCCACATCCAGGCACACTCCTGATGCCTTCCAACCTGATCCCAATGGCCCCGAGTCAGCGTCACTCAGTCACGTGGTACAGTCAGTCCAGAGAGAGTTTGGTTCCAGGAGCCTCGGCTGGCAGCCGGAGAAAGCCAGTTACAATCCGTGCAGGGCTGTGATCAGGAGGCTGGCTCGGGACAGGCTAGCACAGCCCCGGGATCAGGGCAGATGTGGGTCAGGATTTGGCTTCACGGAGGCTTCATGGAGCAGCGGCAGGGAGTCGGTGGGACTAACTCCTTCCCTGCAGGGCTGGAGAGACCATGGAAAGACACCACGTGGGCTCCCCGCCTGGCAGGTAATAAGCCCCTGAACTTGCCGTCGTGGCAGAGGAGGGCTGACTTCGAATATCATTCAGCACGTGTGGTTCCGGCTACAACAGAACAGCGTGTTTCCAACCAAGACTTCCACTGAAGTTGATTAGGAAACCAGGTGAACCAACTAAAGAGACCACGATGGCTTCGAAGACGGTGGGGGTGGGGGGTGAACGATGAAGGCAACTGCGAGGGCCAGGAAGAGAACAGCGGTGAGCTCACAGCAGCCCTCGCCTACTGCTGGCCCTGGACTGTCAGTAAAGGTCGATGGAGAAGTGAGACTTGCTCATTGCCCCAGGAGAGAGAATGGAGGTTAGGCTTCCCGAAGGGGGTTTTAGTCTGCACTGATCCTGCAAGGGCTACATCTGAATAAAGTTCCACCTGGAATACACCTGTGCCCACAAAAGCTGAAATTCAGTTTATAATCAGTGCACATTTAGATTGGATTAAAGAGGTCTGCTGCAGCTGGAAGGACAAGAAGACCCTCTCTGGGGGGACCTGCCATCATCCAGAATCTCAAAAGATGCCTACAGGCTTTTCTTCAGAGGGTCCTCCAGTCAAATGCGTAGACCTCTCTCCACTGTCCCCAGCACTCCGGGCAGAAACCAAAGGATCGCAGAGTGAGTAGAAGAAGGCAGAGCTCGAGGAGACTGACAGGAAGAACTCCAGATACCAAAGTCATCAAATGCTGGTTTTAAAATAACTGTGATTCATGTGCTTGACACAATGGAAGACAGAATTTAGGAAGTCAAGGGAAAAACGACAGCTATGACAATAGAAATCAAACAGAAATTCTAAAGTTGAAAAACGGCAATAACAAATGAAAAATAAGTTAGGCAAAGAAGAAGGGAGGATTTGAGAAAGAGAAGCAAGGTCGGTACAAAACATCTCAAGACACAGAATACAATGAGCAATTGTCAGAGAGGTGGGATAAGGGGAAAAATAGTAAGTAACGTTTCTCCACAAGGAGAAAGTTTAAAAATGGAGCAAAAGCAATATTTGGAGGGGCAATGGCAGGTGAGTTTCCACAAGTGATTAAAGACATCAGATTACACACAGAGCAAATCAAATTGCGAAGGAACACCTTGGCATCAGTCATCGACAAGAGACTGTCAAAGGAGCCACCACGAAACCGAGGACAGATTTCTCCCCAGAAAAACTGAAGGTAGAAGGTAACCAGTGAGATCTTTACAGAACAGTAATAAAATGCTTGCCAGGTAGAAGCTGAAATATTGTGGCAATCCCTTTAAAACAATGAAGACGTTTTCAGATAAACAAAAACCAGGGACATCCTCACAGACCTTTCATGTACGAGAGAAGTGGCAGGCGTCGAATGCACAGGGAGGCAGAAAGCAGCAGGAATGATGCGGAGAACGCGCGCAGGTACCCAGAAAAGAGCTTTGACTGTACGTGCGGCTAAAACTAATGCTTCACAGGGCTGAAATATACAAAAAACTATCAATTCCACAAACTTTTAATGAGCATTTGCGACATTGTTTTATTTTATTTTTTTAAAGATTTTTATTTATTTGACAGAGAGAGAGATCACAAGTAGGCAGAGAGGCAGAGAGAGAGAGGAGGGGAAGCAGGCTCCCTGCTGAGTGGAGAGCCTGATGCGGGACTCGATTCCAGGACCCTGAGATCATGACCTGAGCCAAAGGCAGAGGTTTAACCCACTGAGCCACCCAGGCACCCTGTGACATTGTTTTAGTCGCTTACAGAAACCCAGACTTTTTATGGAGGGTTAACTTTAAAGGGCTCACACTGCGGAAGGCTTCATCTCAAAACTATTCTCCCCACCCCTCTATTCTTATAAAATTCAGCAACGGGCTTAAAAAATACAGTTGTACTAAGATAGGTTCTCTGAATGGCTGCTGGTCTTTATGTTAATGATTCTCAAGGGGAAATGAGAGGTTTATACGTTCACGTGAGAATTACAAACTATCTACTCCGCTAAGTTATGCCTCCCTACTCTTTGTACACTACTAGTGCGTATCTTTCACCATGTGCTCAAACAGGTTTCCACCATGAATGCAGAATTTACTGCTTTAATGATTAAAATCAGGCCCACTGCCTTTTTTTTTTTTCTTTTCAGCGTAACAGTATTCATTGTTTTTGCACCACACCCAGTGCTCCATGCAATATGTGCCCTCCCTATACCCACCACCTGGTTCCCCCAACCTCCCACCCCCTGCCCCTTCTAGACCCTCAGGTTTTTTTCAGAGTCCATAGTCTCTCATGGTTCACCTCCCCTTCCCTCAACTCCCTTCTCCTCTCCATCTCCCCATGTCCTCCATGTTATTCCTTATGCTCCACAAATAAGTGAAACCATATGATAATTGACTCTCTCTGCTTGACTTATTTCACTCAGCATCATTCCTTCCAGTCCCATCCATGTTGCTACAAAAGTTGGGTGTTCATCCTTTCTGATGGAGGCATAATACTCCATTGTGTATATGTACCACATCTTCCTTATCCATTCGTCCATTGAAGGGCATTGTGGTTCTTTCCACAGTTTGGTGACCATAGCCGTTGCTGCTATAAACACTGGGATACAGATGGCCCTTCTTTTCACTACATCTGAAGGTAACAGTCAACAAAACAAAGAGGCAACCCACGGAATGGGAGAAGATATTTGCAAATGACAGTACAGACAAAAGGTTGATATCCAGGATCTATAAAGAACTCCTCAAACTCAACACACACAAAACAGATAATCATATCAAAAAATGGGCAGAAGATATGAACAGACACTTCTCCAATGAAGACATACAAATGGCTATCAGACACATGAAAAAATGCTCATCATCACTAGCCATCAGGGAGATTCAAATTAAAAACCACATTGAGATACCACCTGACACCAGTTAGAATGGCCAAAATTAGCAAGACAGGAGACATGTGTTGGAGAGGATGTGGAGAAAGGGGAACCCTCTTATACTGTTGGTGGGAATGCAAGTTGGTGCAGCCACTTTGAGAACAGTGTGGAGAGTCCTCAAGAAATTAAAAATAGAGCTTCCCTATGACCCTGCAATTGCACTACTGGGTATTTACCCCACCTCCTTTTTAATAGAGGATGATGGTTTGGCAATGTTCCAAGAATATTTTTAGGGACATTTATTTACTCTAGGACCTTTTGGATGAAGACTTTTCTCTGCTGGGACACACAGCATTAGAAGAGCATTGAAATCCCTTTTTAAGAATTGACCAATCTTCGGGGCATCCGGGTGGCTCAATGGGTTAAGCCTCTGCTTTCAGCTCAGGTCATGATCTGAGAGTCCTGGGGCAGAGTCCTACATCGGGCTCTGCTCAGCAGTGAGCCTGCTTTCCCCTTTCTCTCTGCTGCTCTGCCTACTTGCAATCTCTGTCAAATAAGTAAAATCTTAAAAAAAAAAAAAGAAAAAGAACTGACCAACCTTCATACCAAATGCCATCACACGTGTTCCCTAGAGCAGGGACAGGGACCCTGCTTTGAGAGATCTGCATTTTTCCGCTACAGTATACATGCTTCTCCATGATGGTGTGGCATTGTGGTTGCTTCAAAGTTTGCCACTTTGTGTATCTAGTACATGGTATAGGGTTTGACAGAAGCGTGCAACGCGTCCTGATGAACGAATGAAGACTTGTGTGCCTGAGTGTGCACTAGGGGGTCTACAAGTATACAGGAATGACTAAAAAGTAGTGATACAGATAGTCACTAAAAGTTGGCTGAAGTTTTCATTAGTTCTACATTTATTCCAGGCCCACCACACCTTGATTTGGCCTGTGTTCTAGACAGTCAATATCCTGTTAAGGCCCGTGGAAGAGGCTCCCTCTCTTTCACATTGACTTTTTCTGGGCACAGTGAAGAGCCAGCAAAGCTGGAAGTAAGATCCTGTCGGGCCGTCAGCGACGTGGGTTTCCTCGGCCTGCGGTACTACTGTCAAATGACAGCTCCAGCCCGAGACACCGTTCGAGGGGAGCTTGACATTCTTCTGTTCACTTTCCCTGACAAAAATAACCTGGAAAATTCTAATACTACCACTTTTCAAAGGGTTACCGGTTCTTTAGAAAAATATACACGCAAAATTTCCCTTGTTCCAAGTGATTTAAGTTGTAAAGAAATTCTTCATGATATAAAAACTTTCCTAGATGTGTAAAGGAAAACAAGTTTACGAAGAACCATGCCCAAACTCATGACTGGGATCTCATTACCTGACAAAGAATATGTCTTACAAACTCTGCCTTCCTAAGCACTGGTTGAAAGATTTTATCTGTCTCTGTCTCGCTTTCAAATGTAAAAGACTGTGCATAGAGAAAATGCTAATATGACCGATTTTCACATTATGGACTTGCGGCTGTCACTTCCCAAATCATTTTACCTTACCACACCATTAAAAATAAAAATAAAAATAAAACAGCTTCTAAACTTTACTGTGATGTAAAAATTGAAATCCCTTTGGAGATTTGAGAGCAAAAAAAAAATTTTAAATTCACCTCCACTGATAGTGAAAGATTGACTTTGGATTTTAGAGTAATTTATCTTCCCTCATAATTCAAAGGCAACCATGCCCAGTAAGCAGGAACCAGATGCTTCTCTCGAATATGAATGTGCCATCATTTAAGCAAGAATAGTAAACAAAAAGAAGGTAAAGCTTATCTAATAAATGTTTCATATTCTTAAGTGCCTCTGGGTTTCCCCTGTCTACAGTAGGTAATTGACTTTTTAAAGTTGATCTTCCTGTAAATGATGTCGAAAACAATGTGACATCCTTTCTTAGTGAATTTCAGTAGCCAGAGCTGAAATGCAATTGGAAAACAGAGAAGTGGCCATTAGAAGGAGATAACCCATCAGTGATGTTTAGGGTTCCACTAAATGCTGATATTACCATAAAAGAGAAGAGAAGCAAAACATCAGATGGTCGTCCTTCCAAATTCAATGTAGAGAACATGCCTCCCACTCCTGCGTTGGTGGAGATAAGGATGCGATTCCAGACCCTTCTCTCTTTCCACAGGCGGCTGCTCTTAATTTCCCTCACCAGGAGTGTGAGGGTGGCTCAAAGGACCATCCAGGAACACTGTTACTTGAAAAGGACAGAAGAGATGATGGATTCAAGGACCTCGCAGATTCCACTGTCCCTTGGAAGATACGTATGCACACTTACAAAATCTATGTAGTAAAACACATTATGTGATATTAATGTAAAAAGAGAGAAATGGAAAACTTTGTCCTTATACTGCCATTAAATTGTAATTTTTTTTTCTAAAAGAAACTCAAAGAGCAAAGAAAGGACAGAACAAAAAGGGGCATGGAATAAACTTACCATGATAATCGGAAAGACAATGTCTGTCTGTTATTAGAAAGTCAATACATTTAATTTTGCATTTCTAAACTCTTCTTTCTCCCTCTGCCTGTACCATCAATAAAAATGTTACCCTGATTATCCATATACTCTTTTCATGCCTAATTCAAAGTATTAGCCATACTGTCTCGCTCTTTCAAGGTTTTCTTGAACAGAAAAATCAATCATAGAAATAGAAATTTTCTTTTTCTGCAATAGTAACAATTCACAGATTAACGTAAAGGTAAGAGACGATCTGCTTATAAGCGCCCGAGGAAGAACAGTGAAGAGCAAGTCGCTACTCACCCCTCAGGTTATGATGTATGGAACAGTTTATCGATCTCGGCTTTATGAAACTTGCTTACCCCATTAACTGCTCGCTCATTACTCATAGTGTAATGTGTTTGCCGTGCCTAACATACTGCTAGGCGTGTATGTTTGCACAGCATAGACCAGATATAAATAACTTCTCTAATTTCTTTAATGGCTGCTACCACGACAATGTGATCTCTACACTGCAGGGATCATGGCAGAGAGATGAGAGAGTTCGGTGCCAAGGTGGGGAAAACCACACAGCTCTCATGTCAAAGAGTAGCAAGAATGTTTCAACAGTTTCTAAAATGCAGCGTACGATTATTTTGAGAATATGATAGGAGTCTGGATGGTGCTAAGTCATACCTCCCGAGATCATCTACATGCATGACGTTGGTCCCGTTCAGTTCACTTCATCAGGAATTTGAGGATCCTAAGGTCAGCAAAGGCTTATCATGCTACTTGTTCTAACAGTTGAACTGCCTCTAAATGTTTGCTCTTTTTTTTGAATATTGTGATTTTTGTTTTTTTGTGGAACCATACGCAGGCATACCTTGGAGGTATTACGGGTTTGGTTCCAGATCATTGCAATAAAGAGAGGCAAATGAAATTTTTGGTTTCCTGATACATATAAAAGTTACATTCACACTGTAACACAGTCTACTAAGTGTGCAATAGCAGTGTGTCTACAAAAATAATGAACATAGACTTCATTTTAAAAAGTCATTGTTGGAGAGCCTCGTGGCTCGGTCCGTTAGGCATCGAACTCTTGGTTTTGGCTTAGGTCATGATTTCAAGGGTCCTGGGGTTGAGCCCTGAGTCAGAGTCTGACTTAAAGAATCTCTTAAAGTCTGCTTAAAGAATCTCTCCCTCTCTTCCTCCCCACACTCTTTCTAAACTAAATCTTTAAAAAATAAAAATACTTCATTGGTAATAAATACTAACCATTATCAGAGTTTTCAACAAGTTGTAAGTACGGATTCCATACCACCATAAAAATGTATAATGGAAAAGTCTGAAACATTGTGAGAATCACCAAAATGTGACCCAGAGATGCCAAGTGAATGCAGGCTGTGGGAAATGGCATCGCAAGTCTTGCTTGATGCAGGGTTGCCGCAAACCTTCACTTTCCAAAAACAGTGCAGTGTCTGAAGCAAGGGAAAATGAAGCACAACCTAATGAGGTATGCATGTATTTTTGGAACGTATGAGCAAAGTTACACAGGTGCACCCATGCTAACATGCCATTTCTTTTTCTATGCATGTGAATTTTCTCACAATTACTGGCTATGCTGTGTTTTTGAGATGATATCCAGATGACTAATCTGTGCTATATGTCACCGAGGAGGCCATCCAGCTTCATCCTTGAACCCAGAAGAATGGTGACTGCTGGAGGCCAAATGCTCATGTCCTCGCAGCATCGCACAATGAAGTCCTACCCCCAGCGTGGTGGTAGTGGGAGGTGAGGCCACTGAGAAGTACTAGGTCATGAGGATGCTGCCTCGTGAATGGGATTAGTGTCCTGACACAGGGGACCCCACCGAGCTCGCACACCGTCTGCCACGTGAGGACACAGCAAGGAGATGCCTCTGTCTAGGACGTCGGCTCTCACCAGACTTAAATCTGCTGGTGCCACGTTCTTGGACACCCAGCCTCCAGTAGTGTGAGAAACACATGTTTACCATTTACAGGCTGTGGTCTTCTGTCCTGGCAGCCAGAAGGACCAAGACAGTAACCATCGCAACGCAGAAGTTCTGGGAGACAGTCACGAGCAACAGAATCCACTTCAGTGAAAACAAAAGTTACATCCAGAAAATATTACATTCTAACATTTGTATATTTAATCAACACTACAATATGCAGAGGACTGAGACCTTACATTTATGTTACTGAGCTGTAGTTGTTCAAAACAGCTAATTAAGTTTGTTCAACTATATAGAACGCCAGTTAATCTTATTTCATCTATGTGAAATGCCTAGTGTGGTGCCTGGAATTATTTTGTCTGTTCTCAATGTATTCTGCTAAGTATACATATTTAATATTGTTTATAATGAATATTTAATACATGTCTGTTATAAACATGTTACTGAATATGCATTATATATTTAAAATAGAAAATACTGCTAATAATACATATTTCTAAAAGTAGCTGTGACTTCTACAATATGGATAAGGTTTCAATCAGACTCAGATTTTAAGAATGCATGAAGTTCAGGATATTTGAGTTTTTTGTGGTTGTTAGTTCACCTAAGTGAGTGTCATTGTATATACTTGAGGATGCTGTTAAAAGAAATTTCTGGAAGGTTTTTTTCTCCAACATTTATTTTAACCTATTAAGATGACATAGAGCACAATGCGAGCTTTACCTGATGAATCAAGTCTACTTTGTTGAACTGAATTGTATACATTTCTGTGATATAATGATGTTGCCAGTCTTACCGAGTCCTGCAGAGCTAGCGACCCTTACAAAACACCATTTGGCTTATGGCTATGGGTGGCCATAATCTTTCACATCTTCATACCTGACCCTTTGGATCTTTTTTGCTGCCGCAAGTGGGATCTCCTGCCGTCAATCTTCTTGTTTCCCGTAGACAGTTCCAGAATGCGTACTCTTCTCTGCTCTCAGCTCATAAATATTCCACCAACATTCAAAGTTTCGAGAGCTAAGTGCATGTTTTTTTCAACTGTCTGTTCAGTAATTACTATTTGTCACACACTAGGAGGCCGAATGACAGAAACCAGATGGAGAAATAAGCTATGTTCTCTGACCATAACGAAATATACAGTTGCCAAGAAGAACCACTGAATGCAGAGTAAAAAACTGAGAAGGCACAGGAATAAGTGATTCTTTCCTCCTGGGCTATGCAAATACAAACACAATGAGCTATCCCCTCGCACCTGCCAGAAAGGCTAAAATCAACAACACAAGAAACAACAAGTGTTGGTGAGAACGTGGAGAACAAGAACCCTCATTCGCTGTTGGAGGGAACACAAGCCAGTGCAGCTACTCCGGGAAATAGTGTGGAGGTTCCTCAAGAAGTTAAAAATAGAGCTACCCTGGGACCCAGCAATCACAACTTTAGGTATTTACCCAACGGTTACAAAAATATTAATTTGAAGGAATGCACACATTCCGACGCTTATGGTGGCATTATTTACAACAGCAAATATGGGAGAAGTTCCAGTGTCCACTGACTGACGCATGGGGAAAGAAGTGGTATGCACAATGGAATATTTGACCATAGAGAAGAATGAAATCTTGTCCCTTACAACAATGGGGATGGAGCTAGAGAGCATTATGCTCAGTGAAATAAGGCAGAAATAGAATTAACAGTTGATTTCACTCCTATGTGGAATTTAGGAAACAAAACAAATGAGCAAAGGGGAAGGAGAAAGAGAGAGGCAAAGCAAGAACAGGCTCTGAACTATGGAGAACAAACTGATAGTTACCAGAGGGGACAACAGGTGATGGGGATGAAGGCATGCACTCTTATGATGAGCACGAGATCACATATGGAATTCTTGAATCATTATATCATACACCTGAAACTAATATTACACTGTATATTAACCACACTGGAATTAAAATAAAATTTGAAAAAAAAAAAAAATCTTCCTGGGCTGTGTTAAGACAGAGAATCTAACAGAATGAAGGGTGGACCTATGGATAAGGTTATCATTGGTGGGAAAAGGGTGGAGGAAAAGAGCATCACAAACATTCAGGAAGGCTTGAGCAATGCTATGGGGTGGTTGAAGCTGCACGGTAGGTCTGGCAAAGCCCCAGGTGCTGGAACAAGGCTCCGGATAGAGTGTGATGATGGTGACACAGACCACAGCTGGCACAGTGTGACCAGGATGGAAAAGGCAGCATGGGAGCTACTCAGGGACTCGTAGGCATGTGCATCTCACAGCAGTAGAACTGTAGTTATTTAACAACATGTGCTTTGGGGGAGGGGGCATCCCTGAGATTTAACATTTGCCCATTTCTATGGTATAAATTCGCCTCCAGTCAAATCATTCTGCTGAACCCCTTACACTTACCTAGTCCTTTATGTCAATTACATCTCAATAAAACTGGGGAAAATGTGGGGAAAAATTCTCCCATGATTCAGTTCAAGCTCCAAAATAAAAAACAAAACAAAACAAAAAAAGGCAAAAAACATAGCTTTTCAATGAAATATTACTCAGCCATTAAAAAAATGCAATCTTGGCCATTTGCATTGACAAGGCTGGACCTCGAGGGTATTCTTCTAAGTGAAATAAGTTAAAGAAAGACAAATACCATATGATTTCACCCTTATGTGGAATCTAAATAACAAACAGATAAACAAAAAAGTACAAACAGACCCATAAATACAGAGAGGGGATGGTTGCCAGAGAGAGGGATGGGTGGGGATGGGAAAATGGGTGAAAGCTCGTGAGGGACAGAGGTCTCCAGGTATGGAATGGGTAAGTCCCAAGGAGAGAAGGTACAGCACAGGGAAACCAGCCATTGGTATTATAGTAGTGTGGTGTGGAGACAACGGCAGCTCCACTTGTGGTGAGCAGAACACAATGAACACAGCTTAGGGATCACTAAGTTTCATCCTGAAACTAACGTGATATTGTGTGTCAACGATACTCCAATTAAAAGGAAATTTCTCTTGTTTTATTCTCTTATAGGTTGCATTACTTAACATTTCCTGGTGAATATTACATAGCAGTAGTAAAAGGGGGATACCTGTCTTTAACTGGAATGCTTTGGAAGTATTCCAGAAAAATGGCACTAATTACTAATTTTTTCTAAGTCGCCTTCTTCCTATTTGACTAAATTTATAAAAATCAGAAATGATGGCTCAATTTCATTTTTAAAGTTTGTAAATATAAATTAATAACCTACTGACATACTGAATTTTCCATTATGTAATCCATTGTAATATTACTGAAATTTATCGCCTTTACCTTTTATTAACTGAATCCCAAGTCCTACGATGTATATTTAGAAATTTGTAGTCAGCATTTATATGTGAGACTTGCATTCTATGTTGTGTTTACTCAGGTTTTCTTTTTTTTTTATATATATTTATTTTTATTTGTTTATTTACAGTATAACAGTGTTCATTGTTTTGGCATCACACCCAGTGCTCCATGCAGTACGTGCCCTCCCTATTACCCACCACCTGGTTCCTCAACCTCCCACCCCACCCCCCCCCCGCCACCCCTTCATAACCCTCTGGTTGTTTTTCAGAGTCCATAGTCTCTCATGGTTCATCTCCCCTTCCAGTTTCCCTCAACTCCCTCTCCTCTCCATCTCCCCATGTCCTCCATGTTATTTGTTATGCTCCACAAATAAGTGAGACCATATGATACTTGACTCTCTCTGCTTGACTTATTTCGCTCAGCATAATTTCTTCCAGTCCCGTCCATGTTGCTACAAAAGTTGGGTATTCGTCCTTTCTGATGGAGGCATAATACTCCATTGTGTATATGGACCACATCTTCCTCATCCATTCATCCGTTGAAGGGCATCTTGGTTCTTTCCACAGTTTGGCGACCGTAGCCATTGCTGCAATAAACATTGGGGTACAAATGGCCCTTCCTTTCACTACATCTGTATCTTTGGGGTAAATACCAAGCAGTGCAATTGCAGGGTCATAGGGAAGCTCTATTTTTAATTTCTTCAGGAATCTCCACACTGTTCTCCAAAGTGGCTGCACTAACTTGCATTCCCACCAACAGTGTAAGAGGGTTCCCCTTTCTCCACATCCTCTCCAAAACACGTTGTTTCCTGTCTTGCTAATTTTGGCCATTCTAACTGGTGTTAGGTGGTATCTCAATGTTGTTTTAATTTGAATCTCCCTGATGGCTAGTGATGATGAACATTTTTTCATGTGTCTGATAGCCATTTGTATGTCTTCGTTGGAGAAGTGTCTGTTCATATCTTCTGCCCATTTTTTGATATGATTATCTGTTTTGTGTATGTTGAGTTTGAGAAGTTCTTTATAGATCCTGGATATCAACCTTTTGTCTGTTTTCTTAAGTGTAAAATTCATAAATATATTTGGAAAAATCATTTGTCTATATGCTAGAGGATTTTCTAAACAATCCTTGGTTATCTAAGCTATCGTACGTGTCCTTAGTAATTCATCCACGTCGGTCCCTGGCTTTGTGACTTGTTTAGGGTGAGTAGAGGATGGTCCGTTTTCAGTGTCGGGACAAGCAGGTGTTCACTGGAAGTGAACGCAAAGGGGCACGGAAGCCCTGCTAGACTGCTGTTGTTGAAGAGCCAGGTTAATAGAGTTTCTGCAGAAACATGAGCATTAATTTGATTTCCCCATTTATTCCTCCTCCTTTTAACATGTACATGGTGAATTAATTAAACAGTCCTACAGCACTGCTAAAGCTTTGTTACTGTCATGATAAAAAATGTAGCGTAATAATTTTGGTGCTAATTATGCATTTTTGGCAAACTGTTTCATCCTGCTAGAAATACCCTCAAGCATGGGAAAATGGCCATTTAATGAAAGTGCAAAATAAAAGAGAATGCTTTTAGAGTCTTGGATTAATTTTCCACTATAAATAGCTTAGAAAGTGAGTATTTGCAGCACTTAAACTTTATACATAATCACACTTCATAATGAAAATAGAAAACAAAGAACAAAATCATTTTCATGATTTTTTATCATTAGGATTCTTAAGCCTCTGGAAAGACTTTACTTCAAAAATATCACAGTAACAACTTCCATTTATTAAGCACCAACTGTATATGGTTTCCTGACTATAGCATGTCTTCTCATTTTGCCCAAAAAACTCCCTGGCTACAAGATGCCACATCATCACCACCGTACAGAAAAGTTCGCATGATCAAAAAATATAAGTGCCTTCCTCAAACACCTTGTAGATAATGATCTCGTTTGCTAAGCCCACATTAACGAAGGACCACAAACCGGTTAGCTTAGAACCACATAAATGGCTGGTGTCCCAGTCTTCGAGGACAAGCTCCCTCTGACAACTGTTAAGTTTCCCTCTCCCCACTTCTGGTGGTTTGCCCATCATCACTGGCGTTGTCATGGTCTCCCCTCTGTGCCTGTCTGTCCCTGCGTCTAAATCTGCCCTTCTTAAAAGGATACCATTCCTGCTGGATTAAGACCCACCCTAAAAAACTCATTTTAACTTACTACTTCTGTAAAGACCTATTTCCGAATCAGATTACATTCTGACGTACATTCTGGCTTACTCGGGACTAGGAGTTCAACATATGCTTTTTAGGGGAAACACAATACAACCATACAGATAAAAAGCAGCAAATACATTTGAACCTATTCTTTCAACTTCAAAACCTGCATTTTTCACTGCTGCTCATGTTACCCCCTCATCAAAACCATGCATGCAAAATTCTTTAGTCTAATATTTGAGGGTTCGATCCCAGTTTCCTTGGATGTTTATCCTCCTTAGACTATGCGGCACATGTGTGTCGTCTTACCATGACTGTATCCTCATCACAAAAGACAAGCGTCTGGGGCATCTTTTCTTTGTAACTATTTATTGTGCTAAATGGAACCAGTTGTTGTAAATAATTCCAATATCTGCAGCAGTTTGACTGTTGAGATTACATATTATAATTCAGTGATTGGCTCTTTTTGATACTACACGCCAAAGCAATCAGATGGAAGGCAATAAATGTTGGTGTCTGTGATATACTGTGATTCATTGTTGGAAATGATTAACAAAGCTGAGAACAGAAAATACAGGCATGGCATTTTTTTTTTTTTTTTTTTTTTTACAGTTTCAGTGGAGCTGGCCCTTCAAAGCCTGAGGAATTCTGGCAAACTTCATTTAGTTTTCCAAAGTGAGAGTCTTATTAATCAATTATGGAAACATTCTATAATGCACGTCCATAAAAGCAGAACTCAAGGTGGTTTGGGGTGGGGGGGGTGGTTATTACTGTATAATTCTTAGACAGAAAACCAAATGTGAGAAATGGAAAGACTACCCAAAGGGTAATCATGTTGACTTGACAGATTTTGCCTTTTTTTCATTTCCTTATTCACACATTCATCAAATTATTTTTTTTTTCTTTCATCCATCCATTCAATGCAACACCGACTAAGTTCTCATAGTACACTGACAACCATGGGAGAAGCTGGTAGACCTCTCCCGATCCTGGTGCTTCCTTTAGAAGGCTTTCCAGATGATGTTTTTGTTTGTTGGCTGTTTTTAACCTTTGACAGCTGCCACAGATTTACCCTGGCAGCGTACCAGGAGCACCTTCTCCATGTTGCCTCCTGAACATTTGCTTTTCTCTACTAAAAAATACAGCAGTGGATTGAGCCGCTGCCTTGGGCTCAGGTCATGATCCCAGGGTCCTGGGATCGAGCCCCGCATCGGGCTCTCTGCTCGGCGGGGAGCCTGCTTCCTCCTCTCTCTCTGCCTACTTGTGATCTCTCTGTCCAATAAATAAATAAAAATCTAAAAAAAAAAATATGTTTAAAAAATACAGCAAAGTATCGTTCTTATTTCAGTGTTCACCACTGCACACAGCAGCACCATTTCTCTCTCCAGTGGTCCGACTTGTCTCCTGGGTACTGAGATGTCCACCTGGGCATGAAAATGTATCTGTCAATTCCTTGACCCCCATCACCTCAATGGCGTGCTCGGCCATCCATCGTTAGGGCCTCTGCAAATCTTGTTATTCCTGTAACTGCACCATGCCCAAGTCTCAATTTCAGAAATCTCACATCCTCACACAATGAAATCCATCATCTGATAGGATTCTTTTTGTGTTGGTGCAACGGATCAACCTTCCCTTCTCCCCGCACCGGAGGCCAGCTTCCCTGGGCACTGTCCATGCCTCCTGGATAGAGTTGCAGGTTCTAAAACTCTGTGTTTGATGATCAAGTAAATCTCAAATATACGTAGTCCCTGTCACCAATGAATTTTGGCTTTAGTGGGAAAGGTAAAGAGGTAAAGATGGAAATCAAAATGCAGCTTATTAATAATTACAGAAGGGATATTAACCCAGTTTTCGGGAGTGGAATCAGAAAGATTCCAAAAGAGAAGATATTGGGAAAATTTTCTGGAAAAATAATTTCTAGGCTAAGTCCTCATAAATTTTTCTGTTCTCTTCTAACTAATGTTGAGAGTTCGGCAAATTATTCCTATTACACAGTCATAATACTTAAAATTACTTGTACAATGCATGAAGCATCGTTCCTAACTATAGTCTTTTTTGCAAACAAAATAGTTACCTGCCTTTGAAAAACAATTTCATGGTGATTAAGAATTAACTTTCTCAGAAGGATACTTTCTCCCTGAGTTGACACATCATTGTCTTCATTAGCTCTGTGCAATCATCACTGCCGTTTTCCCTGTTAGAATGCCAACTCCTACGGTGCCCACACTGGGTCCAACTGCAGCTCTTTCAAGAAGAGCACATTTTAAAAGAAATATACAAAACATACATATTTATTAGAAAGAGATAAAGAGCACGAGTTGGGGGAGAGGCAGAGGGAGAGAGAATCTCAAGCAGACTCCCCACTGAGCACAGAGCCTGATGTAGGGATTGATCTCAGGACCCAGAGATCATGACCTGAGCCGAAATCAAAAGTCAGAAGCTTAACCAACTGAGCCACCCACGTGCCCCCCACACAAAATATTTTTATTTCTGGCATTTGGATGACCTCAGAAGCAATTCCTTTTCACATGACCTGTACAATTAATAAAGATGTTAACTGAATGACATGATTAAATGCATGGTTTCTAATAACAATGGTGATCTAGCTTACCACGGCCTTTGTCGCCTAATTTGAGAAATTCATATAAATATATTATCTTTCTTGATCCTTAACATTGCCCGTTCAAACAGGAGAGATGGCCCTCCTGTTTCCCAGACTGAAAGCCATTTGAGGTTATAAACTCATACCCCAAATCCTGGTTTATCTACTGTCCTCATCTGAACTATTCTTTTTATTTGGTTTTTATCTTAATTACATTATTGGCTTTCTAAAAAAATAAACCTGAGCATCTTCTTAGTTTGTATTTTCAATTCTATTTGAAGTAGAACATTTTCCAAAATCATGCAACATACAAAGAAATAAAATATAGATATGATAAGTAAAATTTGGATCAGAATTATGTACTTCTAATATCTTCAGCACAATAGAGCACAGTCAGCACACACATTTTGTTATGAAATAGTATCATTGACTTCTGTGGACCATCTGGATATATTATATGGAAAATGGCACATTTTAGCTTTTCTTCTATTTCAGCTGAAAAAATGATTGGACGTCTCCTATAAACCAATCCCTGTGCTCTCAAGTAGACCTAAAAAATAGTCACACATATCCCTGACCATATAGAAGCTTAAAGTCTAGAGAGAAAGACAAAAATGAATCATATAATATCAGGAGAACAAAGAAACTCCTGAAATTATGGCAAGAGTCATCATGGATCATTTTTAAAGATACAACTTTTTTATAAAAGTTTAGATTGGTATGCAAAATTAGAGCAGAGTGTCCTTATACAACTCCTCTGTATTCACAATAACTTGTCTTTAATGAGATGCTTAAGATAAAGAAATAAACTAGGAAAAATATTTCCCCCAATTCCCCCTGGATCACTTTACCAATCCAACCCCAATCAAAATGTACATTGGATAAGTAAGGCTTTTGTAAATGGGATTATCATAGTTGTAGGGATTAATATTTAGATGCCTGAGAGCTCTCCCGTCTCATTTGTGCTACATCAGTCCTGCTCCCAGGGATGAGCTGCACTTTCTACTTGAATTATAATTACTCTCCTCAGCACCTTGCACGACGCACAGCTGAAAGTATCATTGGATTTGCTGGCATAAATGGTGTTTAGTCATCAGCCACAAATGTGGCGATCAGGTAAGTCAAGTCACCACTGCTAGCAGGAGTGTGCCTGCAGCGTTGTTCATCAGTGATGGTGGCTGCTTTAGGACAACAGGGACCACAGGCTCAACGCCAGCTACAGAGGCTCATTCTGCTGCAATGGATCTGCCAAGAAAACTCAAGGAAAATTTTGAAGTTGTTTAAAATCATACATGATCAACTTCAGATGCATTCATTTCTATTTCAGAAATCTCAGTCAAATGAACTCTACTAGGACTCCAACTACCTCATTGTGCCCGAAAGACTTGCCCATGTGACTGACAAGCTCTCGTGGGCAGGGGAGAGAGGGGACTGATGTCTGTTAACCTGTGTCAACCGAAGCAAAATGGAAATCCACCTAGAATATGTATTACTTGAAATCACAGAACTAGAGTGAGTTTTGTTTTTTTTTTTAATGTTTATTTATTTGTCAGAGAGAGAGCGAGAGAGAGCATGCACACAAGCAGGCAGAGAGGCAGGCAGAGGCGGAGAGAGAAGCAGGCTCCTCGTGGAGCAGAGAGCCCAATGCAGGACTCGATCCCAGGACCTTGGGGCCATGACCTGAGCCAAAGGCAGATGCTTAACCGACTGAGCCACCCAGCCATCCCTAGGGTGAGTTTTAAATACAAAAGTTTTCACTTGTCTAAGCAAGCGCATTAAAATAACTACTGTCTATCAATTCTCACAGGAGAAGGAAATGACTTTTTTTTTCCTAGATTCAGCGAAAATTTTCAAATAACAATTTCCCTTGTAAATAAACCAGATTTTACTTTATTTCTTATTCTTTATTTTTTAGGTATATATTTAATGTTACGGTGTAGTACATACTGCTTCCCTGAATGACTGTACTGGTCTACAGTTTCAGAAGCAACAATGAGGATTTTGATGACCCTAAACCTGATTTTAAATCAAGTTTGTCTTTCCAGCAGGTTACAAATCTGCAAGAAAAAATGCTAAAAAGATTTTAATTTTTGCCTTTCATTTACATCTAAAGCAGCAACATAAGATGGCCTACCTCCATGCAAACTCTAAGGTTAGGGTTAAAAGAGTAAGAACACGTCTGTAGACTTAGGTCTAAAATAGACTGACAGACTATAACTGTAGGAAGACATTAAAACTTTCAACAGTGAAAAAAGAGAACACAATGAGGTTAAAGAATCTACCATGTGCCCCGTGGCAAGGAGACAAATTGCACACTGCAGGCCATCACGTGGTCATGTCACTTTGTGCTCATCAGGATTTAAGGAAACACTTAAAGTGAGAACAAGTGATCTTGGAGGGAAAAAAAAAAAATCAGTATTTCTAAGTTGGAACGGACTCCACATCATTAATAGAAGAAAGAGTAGAATCTCAGATTCAAGTGGAACTTCTGAGTTCTATATGAACACTAATCTTTTTATGCTAAATGGGTTTACAGTGAAATAAATACATGGAATTGGAAAAACTCATTGAGAAATTAGGTCAATGTACATAAGTGTATTCCTCTTTATCACACTTCTTCCCACTCCATCTGGGTATTTTATGTATTTGGCTACTTGAGGGAACGGTGTTCAACATATTTCCCCACCAGCGTGAGAGGACACTCAGCAGATTCTTGCCATTTGCACAGACGCTGAAAACGGTCCAGGAGCCCTGAGTGGACAACTGTAACAGTAAGAATGGTGACTATTTATGGAGTGGCTACTGGGAGCTAAGTGCTTTTCACAGAATATTTATCATAACAAAACCTCTCAAGTATGCACATTATCTCCACTGGAGAGATGGCTGAAGTTATATTCAGAGAAATTTGAATTCGTTTCTAAAGGTGATCCAGCTAATAAGTGGTGCATGAAAGCTTCCGACTCAGATGTCTAGACCGGGAACACACATGGTCTCTCGGACAGCCCCCGCTTCTGCTGGAAGAAGGTGTGTATATGTAATACCCGGAAATGAAGGTTTGGGTGCTGGTCCATGTAGCAAAGATCACCAGGGGTCCAGGAATAGTCTGTACTCCCCCTTTTAAACCTGGGAAATAATGGTGTGGGTAGGGGCTACAGTTCCCAGCGCTTTTTGCTTCGTTAGGCGCCGGGGCTAAGTGATACCCAGCAGAATGGTTGGGGGGAGGGTGGCCACACCACTTCCACAGCTAGCCTATGGAAACCTCCCACAGGCCACTCCCTCCTCTCTCTTCCCTTCTGCCAGAGGATTTTACCCTCCAGAATTCCCTTGAAAGAAACAGTAACGGGTATCGATTTGGTTATAGCTATAGCCTTGCTACAAAATGTGAAGTTAAAAATGTAGCTATCAGTATAGTGTGAAGCCACAGCTACTGACGGGGATGTACCTTATTTCAGAAGTAAGTTCAACTGATCATCAATGTCCTCCTAAACTCAGTTAATGGATATAGATGGGTAGATAGACATTTAGCACGTTGTATCTATTTTAGTATGTGGATTATAAATAGAGAGAAGTATTTCCTAATGAGTTTTCCCAACCTAAAAAACAAAACAAAAAAAAAAAACAAAACACAATTCCATGGTTTAAATTCAACATCAAATAGTATTTGTCAAATTAAGTATCAAACCTTACCATGAACTACATGAAAAGTTGATACAACGATTTCATGAAAAAGGAGGAACTGACATCCTTTTCTGCTCAGAGAAAGAGAAGGTATAGACTTATCTGATCTTTATGGAAATTTGTGCATAAGGGTTTATTGATAGTAGCCTCAAACTCCAGAATAAAAATTCTCTCCAACTGTCCAGGTTATAATTATAAAAGATAATCTATTTCACCCTTGGCAAAAGTTTCCTTATCACTACATGTCTATTGAATTTAGAGGAGATTCTCTCACTAAAAAACAAACAAATAAATAAATAAAATAATAATAATACAATGTACAAATGTGCCTGAAGGAAATTTCCCACTTAGATAAAAGGCATGAGAACAGCACAGAGAGAAGAGAAAAACCAAAAGAAAACTTTGGGAGTACTTGGGGAAGTTCATCCCGTTTTGAAGCTCAGAGTGAGTCCCTTGCCTCTCTCAGAGGAATGAATGATTCTCCTTATTTAAATTGGTTCTTAGGTACAAAAGATGCTGCAGCCCTCCTCCGCACCTCCATCTAGGTAAAGGGAAGGGAAGGTAAAGAAGTCGGTCACTGGGTTCTGGACTAAGTGGCGGTCCATCCGTGAGTCCTGGAGGCATCTGCCAAGGCTGGCGTGTCCGGAAGTCGCTTGTTTACATCTTCACTATCTCTCATGCCCTTTCCACGAGTATTATTCCCGTCTGGTTCTGAACCTGGTGAACTGACAGGGCCTGTGTGACATCACACAAGAGGAATAGGAGGCGCAGAGACACTACAGGACAGTCTATGGGCGCACAACGGATAAGATGGAATATTAACCGCTGAATTCAAGTTCAATACTTTTCTACCAGCCCTCAACATGTGTGGATTTCTACAGGTGGGAGATCTTCTGTTGACTTCTACACACGCTTCCCTGTAAGAAGAGGTTAATTTCCACTCACTGCGTTAGGACTCACAGGGCCTCCTGCAGGTGGGACCAGGGCATGTGGCGCAGGAACGTGGCCCAGTGGAACGTGCGTGACCTCAACTCTGCCTTGGAGCAGGGACTCAGAGAGACGCTGTGAGTTTTGGGCAATGGGTCTTCTCCTTCTCTTTGCCTCAAGAATAGCACATCCCAAGGGCTAATTGCATATACGAGGTCACGGTGGTTCTTTCTCCCTTGGTTCTGGATGATAAGCCACATGGAGTGGAACCCCAGCTGGAGCGGGCCACTCACTACCTGCCCGCGTTGAGCGAGAATGGATCCGCTGTTTCTGAAAGCAGATTCCACAGGCGGGGGCAGACGGCCGCAGAGTCAGCAGCTGCACTCCCAGAAAGTTTTTATCTTTACCTTCAAAATGACATTGGCTGGCAGGCATTCTCAAAGCACCCTGAGCACAGACACAGATAAAGAATGTATCAGCAAAGTTACCAATTGCATTCATTGAGATAAGAGCCTCCGGAAAACTGCGGTTTTGTTCTCCCTGCTCCCTGAGGCCACCTGGCTTAATGTGAAAATTATTTTCTCTTATTGCATGCCTCGAGGCATTGCGTTTCCACCCCAGGTCATTGAACAGGGACGTTGTCAGAGGTTGTTTCGCGGGATGATCATTCTCATTAGAGAAGAAGAAAGGGGTGCTGCCTAGGTGAGCCCCTCAGGACGTCTCAGACCAGAGCACATAACAGGGAAAGCAGCGGAAGCAGAACCATGACTACCAGTGGAGACTGCCTGCTAATCTGCAGGTCTCAGACATCGGACACAGGGACACGTTACTGGTATGTTTGTAAAGGAGCACAGCTGAGACCATAAGAGAGCCAGCCAGGTCTGGAATATTATGAAGCACTTATACATTCATATAATAAAATACTGATATTAAGGGAAGGGTTTTTTACTATAATTATTGAGACACGACGGGAAAAAAGAACTTCACAAGGAAAGGAACTTGTATGAAATTGAGAGGTTGGAAGATCCTTCTTTTCACGTTAGAACAAGTGGTGAACGCTTCTGGACTTGAAATGTTTTCATTGTCTTAATGTCTTCATGGTTGTGACCAAAGAGGAAGTCATCAGTATTTAGAGAGAGTCGCAACTGAAAAATCTGTAATAAGCATATTCTAGGGGATGCCCCATAATCACCACTTTGGTGGAAAAACAAGTTAACTTTATCCTTTACTGATGAAGAATGACAAGAAAGTTCAACTTTTAATTGTTACTGTTATGGGAACTATGTTGATGGACTAGAATGCAACACCATGATACTCAAATTATTTGATGATTTACTAAGTTATTTAGTAATTAAATACTTTTGATTCTCCAATAATTCTCCAAAATTCTAGAGATTTAAACAAAAGTAAGATTCTAATTCTAAATAACTATTCAAAGAATGATGATTTACCTATGACGAAACCAGTGGGAGCTGAAATTTTTTTTCTGGAACCATTGCTACAATTATAATTAAAGCAAATATCAATTCTAATTGTTTTTATGAATTTAAACAAATCTCAGTTGAGATCACACGCTTAAAAATATTGTCTTATGCCCTAGAATAGACAAAAATGTTCTCTTGAACTGTGACCTACCATGAATATTTCAGACACTTTTTACTTCTTTACATTTCAATTTTTTTATACAGTTCCATTTCATCTTAAAAAGTCAAATTTATTAAATTTCTAAAAACTCATAACAAATCTTACACATGAAGGTGAATCTTCATTGAAAATGTATGTTAGTTAACCAGTTGGTTCCTAGAAATAGTGAGTAAATGAGAAAGTATTACTCCACTTTGATAAGGAACCCTGAGGACAAAATAAAAGGGAAAAAAAAGAACTGTTAGATGATGCCTCAATCCCTTTCAGTTAGCTTTGCAAAATATTTAATGCAAAATGTGAAAATAATCATCTCGGTCAACATTATCTCAAAATGATGTTGTCTGTCATATCAAATATTGTGATTTTCCTCAGTTTCTAAATGTTGGGTAGCATCCTAGTCAGGAAGATGCTTCCTCGGAAGAAAGATAAATGATGATTTTGGTTGCCTGTGATGTTGGAATAAAATACAATAATTTCCGACATTTCAAAGGGCAACATGTATTTTACTTTATTTATTTATTTTTGGGGGGGCAACATGTATTTTAAATGCCATGCAGAAAAGTAATTTTTAATTTACAAGAACTACTTTTGAGAATTTTTTACATGTGATCGAATTTTTAAGTGAATACTCATTAACATAGACGTATATATGTGCTTCTAAATAACTTACAAAGTTGACATTTTATAATCTGTATACAATGTAAGGTTATTTCTCAGAAACTGGAAGGATGCATACCAATTTATTGGCAGCTGTTAACTTTGGGTCATAGATCTATAAATTATTTTTATTATTTTCCTTATATTTGTGTCTATATTCTCAAACCTTCGTTTTATAATTGTAAACCAATTCCAAAGTCCTCACATCATCGGAAAAGTAGAATGACTATCCTGTCCTTGTGTGTTCAGGATTTAACATCTTTATCGTAGATGCACATAAGATACAGCCCAATGGGCATCAGACATTAATGTCTTTATGATGAAGCAGGAACCTGCATTACATTTTCTTATATGTATAACATGTTATTCATCACGACTAAAGATTAATGCTTTAAGAAGGAGAATCAAGTTCACCTGTTTTTGTAGCTGTTTGCACAGGTTCATTTCTTATGGTTATTAGCGTCTATCTTGACTATGGTTATAACAGCTATAAATAAGCAAACATCTTTTTAATTTCCCTAAATCTTCAAATTTGTCAAGAGGAAACCTAGCTAAAATCTCTAATAAATGCCTTATTAATTCAAAAATGAAACTTAAAGCCTTGGGTGTCAGAATGAAAAGTAATCAAAAATAGAATGAAAAGTAATCAATAACAATCTGTCGGTCATCCTCCCATCTTATGACTCCGATTCGGAACTGATAATGACACATGGATTTAATGGGGATATTCATACACAAAACATTATTTGCTGTTAACTTTGTAAAATTCTAGTATGAACATATTCCTTGTTCAATACTGAGTTATGTCTCCTGTTTCCTCAGCCCAGCGCCTGTAAAGAACGGAAGATCCTTGATGGCACAAGGCAATTATTCAAGATTTTCTGGGGCCTCTGATTGTGTCTGGGGTTCACAATCACGCCTGCACCCGTCAGACTCTGCCAGATTTGTGATTTGCCCTTGAGAGTCTGTGCCAAAAATGAAAGGCTCTCCTGCGGGGCTGTCCAGAAAGCTTAGGCAACAACCCTCATCATGTCTTGTGGCTGGCCACCAAAAGTCCTCTAACTCCTGCCGAGCTAATGTGTACTTTAACAATCACGGCCACGGATTATGGATAGAGAGCTACAGGGAACACACGAAGACTGCGACGACTGTATCATGGGGATCCCAGCACACGCAAAACAGAGAACATTTTTCAAACAGATTCTACATCGAAGACAAGAATCACAGGTATGTTAACTTGAGAAACAGGATGATGAGGCCAAATGATTAGCGTTAGCCCAACAGAGCTCCCCCAACAGGTTCTTCACAGGCTTGGCTCTCTTGTCACCCAAACCCAAACCACATCGTTAGCGACACTGCGGTCCTGTGGCACGCTCTCTTAGACGCCCTTACAGACAGCAGAAAAACTGGATCAAGGTGAATGTGAGAATCTGGGACATCTGTGCTCAGCCGTGTGCATCAGCAGTTACAATCTGTCCCGTATGGCAGCCCATGTTTTGCATGACTAAGTCGCTTCGCAAAGGAAAATGTGCGACCAGGAAATAGTCTCTACTAGGCTTTCAGTGCCGACAACCAAAGGACACATATGCAAGGTTTTGTTGTCTGTGTGTCTGTGCGCACACGCGGCACTCATCCCCGGAAGCCAACTCGAGGGCGAGTCCTGTAAACCTCGCCAGGTAGGAACCGTGGGACACTCAGTAGAGGATGAGCGGTAACGACCCCACAAACGATCCTGACTGCTATCATGTCTCTTAGTTCTCTTCCCTTCTATGAACCGACTGACTTACTAGCACGTCTGAACAGTGAAAGCGCAACCAAACAGGGACAGTGGGAAAATGACAATCCCAAACGGCATAATGATCCCGTCACTAAAGGGACTGGGGACAAACATGACCAATCCTCACTGGAAGCAAACCTGACGTTTTCGACCACCACATCCGGCTTCGAAATGTCCTTATAATTTAAAAATCCATACGTGTGCTCTGCAGTCCCTGCAAGGCATCAGAGTAGTGGTTCCTCGACTCTGGGGCCTCTGACTTCTCCGGCTGTGGATACGGGAAGATGCCCCCAACCGCCCCAGGTCTCAAACGCCGGCGGGCGGAATTCGACAGTAATAAAGCTCCCTGTGGTCCCCGCTCTGTCAGAGCACTGTTATCGGAGTCTGGAGCAGCAGCATTTGGAGATGCTCAGGAGCCAGCTGGGAGCAGGAAACACGCTGTTGCCTGGAGCATGTCCTAGACAGGCACGGGCAGAGCTGATGCCCGCACGCGGCGCTGGGAGATGAGAGCCAGCCCAGAGCCGCCCCTGGTCCCCCTAGGCTGTCTCTACTCTGGAAGCCCCAGAGGCAAGTGGTGTCTGAGGCACCCCTCCCCCATCGCCACTCTGCCCATCCGGCCACGCTGTGGGACTGGCCCACACGGTTCACACTCGCACCTGTGACTCCCCTGTGATTGATCCTCTACCTAGCTCCCCGTTCTGTGCATGGCTGAGATTTAAGGAGAACCAGGCTCCGTTTAGAAATAAAAGTGAGCATCAGACACAGGACCAGGTGTTACAAATGGGGTCTGCTTGAAAATGATGTCTTCATGAATTGGCAGGAAAACAGTCACAGAAATGGGAGGAAAAAGGCAAGAGCTTCGTTTAGGACCAGGGGCTCAGCTCCAAGCCTGTCCCCAGCTCCCGGGCTGCACAGTGGGGATGGGGCTCTTCCTCCACGGGGGTGACACCACCTGACACCAGCTCTGTGTGCGGCTAGATGCGCAGCCAGAGGAAGGTGGCCGATGGCCACAGGGCTGTGCGCCGCTGGAAAGCAGCGAGGTCCTCCCCAGGACCAGAGAGTACTGGAGAGTCACTTGACATACACCCAAGGAGGCAAGTGGGGGCTGAACATTGCCATAAATCACCAAGAGCTCTGTCCACCTGAACAACTTCTGCGGGTGATCTTCTAGGATTATTCTCTCCACTTCTGCCCCCAGGAGGAACAGTGAAATTGGAAATCATCAGCCAAGAAACGCTATCATCTCCCAAAACAGAGAATTACTTTTATAAATCCAGAAATATGCTGCTTTCATTAAAAATGAACTAAAAACAAATCATCAAACTTTCCATTATGTTACCAATGCCTTATGTCATCATAGATAAGTTGGTCTTACATATAAAATCCATAAAATTTTGAAACTTTCTAAGATGCTAAATTTTTGTGATGTGGCACCATATTTAAAGCAACTCACTGTCTAAAAATAGAAGACATACTCTTTGTTATTTTTTATTCACTCATATACTCATGTACTAGACCAGTTCTGGTGGAGTACTGATTGGGTTTCAAGCATTTTTTTTTTTTTCAGCCCTGGGAATGCAGTGAAAAGACCAGATTCTTGTATTGAATAAGCTCAGATTCTGGTGTTGGCAGGGGGTGGGAGGTAGACAGTGAGCAAGTGAATAAGCACAAAATAAATCTGTTGGTGATAAGCATAAAATGTGAAAGTAAATATAACAGAAAATATATTTGATATTTTCAGGACACTGGGGACTAGAGAGGGTAAAGACGAAGTCGATTCTCTTTCACAGTGTGACAGCTGACCACAAGTCTGAGAAAGGGAGGGAGAACTCGGTCCTTGCTGGAGTAGAACCTTCCAAGTGAAGGCTTGAGGGAGTGTCCCCGGGGTGTCGAGATGACCAGTGGGAGAAGGTGGGGCAGGTGAGAGGGGGCAGGCCATGCGGCTGGAATATAGACAGGAGGAGGATGGCGTTCTAGCAGATCAGACCTCAGGCTTCGTAGGGCAAGGTGAGGAGTTTGGCTTTTGCTTCAATGAAGGTGGAAAGCCACAGAAGTGGTTGGAACACGTGAAGATCTGATGTCAGCGGGTAGAGGTGGTCTCTGGCTGCAACCGTGAGCTGCCGGGCAGGAGGACAACAGCAGGGAAATAGCCAGGAGGCCACTGTCACTGTCCAGGTGAGCCATGGTGGTGGCCTCCACGTGCCCTACAGGTAAAGGTCACGAGAAGGCGGCATGTTTTCAAGAAGTATTGAAGGCCATCTTGGTCTGTTTGGGCTTCTGTAACAAAATACCCCATAGCAAGTAGCTTATGATCAATAGAAATTTCTCACCGTTCTGAAGGCTGACGTCTGAGATCAGGGTGCCAGCGTGTTGAGTTAAGGGCTGGCTCATAGATGGCCATCCCCTAGCTGTACCCTCGCGTGCAGGAAGGGGGGAGGGAGCTCTGTGGGACACTGATCCCACTCAGAAGCCTCCACACTCATGCCCTAACCACCCCCCAGCACCACATCTCCTAACAGCATCCCCCTGGGGGTTAAGATTTCAACATACGAATTTTGGGCAGGGAGACACATTCAGACTACAGCAAAAATAGAGCTGATGTGATTGAACATGGATGTGGGTTGAACACGGAGTTTGAGACAAAGTCAAGGAAATGATTATTTGGGGTGTTTGAGGGTTGAATCTACAGCAGCATGGTAATTACAGACTCCTCTTTACTGTCATCAAGGTAAGAAACACTAGTATTTATATTATTAATAATTATCTTAGCAATCTTCGCAGTAAGTTTTTAATTGTTCTTTATAAAACAAAGTCCTAAAGTCTTCCTTGTGGGATAAGAGAAATTATCCTTCAGGCATTTATGAAATTAGGCATGCTACGGTGGATTTTCTCTTATGAGTTAATGTATTTCCTTAATTAGTCTGCTTTCAGGAAGTTTGGAAATACCCCGTTTAAGGTGTGATGCCCTTGGTAACAATCCAAGGAAACACGAGAGAAGAACAGGTGATGTCCTACAGAACTGGAAACTAGATCATTCGTTTGTTTTAACTGGCCATTAAAAAATGTACCTAAGGTTAAATACTTTGAATGTTATTTGACGGAACTCTGGGAAATCCTAACATAATACTTCTTTTTGTTCAAGTGCTAAAAGGACCATGGCATACTTGAATGACAATAAAAAATCAGAAACAGGATTAAAGTCCCCTATTTCCCATTGCTATGCTTTCGCTTCCTTGTTCTTCAAACGAGGAACTAACTCTGGTGATCCCAAAAGTCCTTACTCGGTGACATTTTATTATTTTAAGTGCTGTGTTAGTTATTCGATAGACATTCAAAACATTTTTCCTAGATTTTGCTAAATACTATGCATACAAAAGTGAGAATAATCAGCTAGTGATGTCACAGAAAATGGCATACATGTAAAATTCTATTCATGTAAGACTAGTACCTTGCAAAGATTTTATGTCGCTTGTCTTGTAAGTCGCCAGCGTCAGAACCATTAAAATAAGGAAACTAAAAAATGAAACAATTAAGGGGCATGAAGTATTACCCCAGAAATAAATGGATATGGGGTGGGGGAATCCATTACCTCTGAGCATCAAACAAGGCCCTGGGACTTCTAATCCCTATGGGGAAAATGAAAGAGCAATGGGGTGTGTTACTTTCCTCACTGAAATAAAAGGAACCATCTCACTGAAGAGGCAATTATCAGTAGATAGTTACAGGAAGGGTATTGATACCTCCAACAGCTTTGCACAAGCTACAGGAATGACCACTGCTTTGTGTCGTGGTCCACATAAAAAGATGACAAGGTCTAATTTCCCCTAACTGTTTTATTGTAAGGACACGTCTCTTTCCCCATTGGCCATTCCAGGAAAAGTATATTTCATTTAAATTCTAATAGGTTACCAAGAACATTTTCCCCCTTTCCACTTCCTACTGCCCCATTTGAAATTAGGGAGTAAGCAAGGCTTTGGAGAATCTCCAGTTTAAAGTCATAACAGTTAAATTCTTTACAGAGACTCGAAACATACTCTGGAATCCATGAAATTGGGCAATGTCCTTCTGGTATCAACGGCGGGGTATCAGGCACTGTTCTAAGCACGTTACATGCACTGACCAGTTAATCCTCCTAACGGCTCTATGCAGTAATGTCCAAATGCATGTTCATTTTATGGATGAGGACAGAATGCCGAAGGGGCCAGGCGTCTGCCCCAGGGACAGACGGCGAACACGGCGGGGGAGAATTCAGAACTTAACTCGGCTGCCCCAGAATGCCGGCTCCAGTTCTGGATCGCTGTGCTCTGCATATTAGAAACACCTCATAACTGTAACTTACTTGCCATTTTGTCTCCCACAGATTTCTTCTGTTTCTGGAAATATATATGACGGAAATGCATGGCATGAAACCTAGAAATACCCGATTACAGATAGACTGCTGGATTCTTCCTTGAATTAGCTTTGTATTCATTCAAAAATTCAGGCCTACAGTTTTAACGGCTTTTAAAATGGTTCTTCTTGAGCAAACGTGTGACTGAACCCAACGGCTCTCCTCACGTCACCCTTCACAAAAATGTGGGATGGCACACACACACAGGAGCAACGGCACGCGTAGCTAAAAACCTTGATTTTGTTTGTAAAATAACTTTATGATATTTAATTACCCGTGAAGAGTGATAAGAATAAACCCCTAGGTTGGAAATCTCACTTAATGAAATTTTGCTTTTTGAAACTAACAAGTACATGCTTCTTCTGGAAACAGCAATACTTTCTCCCTTCAAAAGTTAACTTTTTCTTTTTTCTTTTCTTTTTCTTTTTTTTGGTCTAATTACAAAAACTTCAGCTAAGTAAAAGGGGCCACAGATACTGGCCCCTGTTATCCCTCCCCTGGAGGCAAATATGGTTACTCTGTGGTGATGTGTCCTTCTAGATGTCGGTTGACAGATCTAGGTATGAGTCCATAGGAGCACAGTTCTCACTTTTAAATATAAAGGACTTTTTGCTGATGGGCCTTTCAATTAATGTGTTGTGAAAATCTTTTTGTATCAGTAATCAAGACCTTTATCGATCTTATGGACACCACGACCCTCTCTGGTCATTCAGTGATGCCTCCCAACGAGCCTCTGCTTGCCTGCGATTACTTCATATTTGCAACCCCACTGCTGGAAGCTTCCTCGAACATAGCTCTCCCCAATTTATTCACTTTCCCTACAAGAGCTGAGATTTGAAATGTATGAGTGAAACTGCAAGTTTATGAAGACTTTTCACACAAACTGCCACATTGTCTTCCCAAAAAGGTCCCACTTTCGCCACTTGGACATACGAGCATCACTTTCCCCTTGACCCTCCATAAATATCAGTTATTTTTTTAAGGGGGAAAAAAAGGTTGATGGTGTTTTATATTCGAGGTACCTTTCTGTCATGACTAAAAGTTATACTTCAACATTTTTTGTAGTTTTATTTTCATACGAGTTCTCTCTTCGAAGTATAACAAAATTACTCAGTATTTCCCTTCTGCTTTTTATAAATATTCCAATTTAAGCCTAGTTTAAAATGGTAATTCCTCACCAGGCATCAAAGACCCTAACACTTAATTTGCAGCTTGAAGGTCAACTGGAAATCAGATACCATTTCACATTCTCGATAAATTAGTTGTGTAGGTATTCCTGAATTTGGCATAATTTGCTTTTCTTTGCCTTCTACGTGCTCAGCTCTGAACAGAGAGGAATGAATGGCCTGATCTGAATGAGAAGAACGCCAGGCTTCCCTGCTTCCCGTTGGAGGTGAAGATGGCCGAGGACTGGGAAGAAGGTCAGCTGCCCTCTTTAGGGGCTGCCCCCCCCAACCCTGGGAGCAGAGGCACTGTCCTTCCAGGGACCCTGGATGGGAAGGGAAAGCAAGCCTGCCCTCGGAGAGCACTGAAGGGTGCTGCAGACCCACTGCCTTCTTGCTTCCGCGGACTCCCACACGTCCAGCCCAGCTCTGTCTGCAGCGGCTCGCAGAGGAATCGCGGAGTAAACGGGTGTGCGCTCGGCCAGCGATGCAGCCAGGAGAGCACGGAAACCCAACCCCACAGCGATGGTGTTAGGGGTGTGGTGTTGGAAGGTGATAGTCATGAGCCCCACAAATGGGGGTAAGGGCCCTCCTAAGAGTGGCCTCGGAGAGCTCCCAGCCCCCTCCTCCACGGGAGACACCGCTTGGGGGGCCGTGACCGGGACGTGGGCTCTCACCGGACACCAGATCTACGGGCACCTAGATCTGGGACGTCCCCGCCTCCCAAACCGTGCAGGATGCTTGTCTGATTTAAACTCCCCAGCCTGCTCTGTCACGGGAGCAGCCCACGGGGACTGAGATAAGGGACGGCTGGTTCTGCTTTGACCCAGCAGAGAGGCTCATCAGAAACCTCAGTCTGCTGCGTGACAGCGTGCGGGAATGCAGCTCCCGGCACTCTGGAGGGGACAGGAGGACACCAGAAATACTAATCAGCTGGAACACTGGTGGCCTGACACACTGGCCAATGACCTCATTTGAAAAAATAATAATAATAATACAGAATAGATTCCCCTTAAAGTTCCAGTCTGGCCATCTTCGCGTGGGCTGAAGAGGCTCGGAGTCAGGTGTGCGTTCCCGCTTGTTCCTTCTCCAGGGTTTTATCGCGGCTGAGGACACACATGTACACCACGCTTTGATGGAAAATGCTGCCCTTCTGGGGCTGAAAACTGCGCGGCCGAGAGTAAGAACCGCTCCACGTCATTTCAGTAACGCCCAGTGCGTGAGGAGGAAGACACCGGGGAGTCTACAAACTACTGTTTGTCATGAGTGACAAAGGTGTCACAGCAGGTCCACAACTGGTGCTGTCTGCGCCTGGCGGTCTCCAGACCGGGCACTGCGGTGGGCCAGGCCAAAGAGCCGCCCGTCTCACCTGCACCCGACCCATTCGGAAGGTTTAGCAAGACACCAGGACTTGGTGACAATCCCCCCCGCTAATAAGTTACCTTGTGAGCCTGGGTCTGCTGCCCCCAGGACGTCGGCAGCGACACCCCATCCACCCAGGCCCAGAAATGCACCACGTGCCACAGAGCATCTCAGGGATCGCGGCTGCGAACCACACGTCCACGCACGGGCTGCCCAAAAGTCACATAAGAGCTGATCAGGCGCCTGGGTTCTTCCTTGCGGTCTCTTTGCTAAGTGATGTGAGCGACGTCTGCTGGACAACCCTCCATGCCTTCCAGGCAACAGAGTCAGTTTTCTGTCACATGGCGGTAGTGAGTCACTCACCTCGGCACTGAGAAGAAGCTGGGATATTAACTTTGGGTCCTTAACTGACTTTCCTTCTCTCTCCTAGCACAGGACCAGAGAAAGATTGAGATTTATATTGGAAATGGCCCAACAGCAAGGTTATTTGTGAACGCAGAAGGCCTGCCTGGCTCCAGAAAAACTCTCTCCCTCCATCTACTTGTGTGCCCGTAATTCAGCATTGAGGAGTTTTTCTTTTGCATTATGGATTAATCACCAGGAGTCCTCATGGAAAACAGGGAGAAAAGAAGCCCTAAAAGTATTGTGTAAATAATTAATAGAGCTTAGCCTTGACAGTTTACTAACAAACCAAAGTGGGAGTTCTCAGAGGCAGTCAGGCCAATCAACATACAGGCACAGACATTAACAAGAAATCAGTTGCATGAGAAATCCATTTCTTAGGAAGAAAAAGGGCATCGGAGTCCAGTCGGGGTTACTATATCATTAGGACCTGGACCAAAGGCTTATTGCTCTCTCCCTGTTTGAGTCTGGACCCTATAGACGGTGTTAATGTTAATGTTAAATGTTAAAACCAGGTAGAAAATTCTTCCCTGGCGGTTCCGTCACCATGGTCACTGTTGTAGCTCCTGCTGAGAGGGGAAGGGGACAGAAAACAGGTCACCCAGGACCGCGTCAGACCCCAGAACTTGCTTTCTAGTTGTGCCTGAGAAAATTTTTTCACCCCTAACCTGATTTTCTCATTTTTAAGACTGAGATCCTACTGAGGATTTTGGAAGATGATGCATGCAAAATACCTAGAAGATGGAAAGCACCCACTGAAGTGAGCTCAAAGGACTCTGTACCCACAGACACAGACACACACAGAAAATGGGACAGATATTTTCCTAAGATACTCAACTGAGCAGGAAAGATGGAAGTTTCTTACCTAAAAGAGTATTTCAAAATACAATATTTCTACAGCATTTAAAATGCATGGATTTTATTAAAAGGAAATAAAACACTCACTTTTTGAAAAATTTGCCTTCTTATATGGAAACTCAAAGCTATCCCATCTTTTCCTTACAGTAAAAATCGTTCCATCTCAGATAATCTTCTGAGATGTTAATTTTCTCTGATTTATCTGAAAAACAATCATATTTGTAACACAAAGTAATTTAACCTGAAAATTACAATCCTTGGACTCAAATGAATTCACACTCATTTTCAGATAAGAAAAATTTCCTATTTGTCTCAGACCCACAAACCCATATAATCTATTAGTGCCTCTATAACACCATGGCACAAAATAAACGGGGCACCATGAAAAGGAAAAGCAATTACTTATTTCAAATCTATCATCACCTTGGTACTCCCAATTCGGAGAGAATCAACAGTGAGGGTAAGTGTGCATTCAAGTGTGGAAAGCGCCCAAGTGCCGATGTGCACATGCACACACCCAGGCTAATTTCTCTAGGTTCCGTGTTGTCTAGCACTACCTAGTCTCTTCACGATGCACTTCAAAAGCATTTCCCCTGAACGCTGAAAGTGCTCCCCGGGACAGGCGACAGACAGGACTGGGGTTTATTCCCATCTTCTACGTGGAGAAATTACAGAAGTACCGTTCATTGGCTTCTGCAAAGTAGATAGTTATTTAGAAATGCAGAAAAGTTTCCTGACTTAGATCACAGTCACATAATTGCCTAGGAAGGTCCCATTCTTAATCATACAGTCATGAAAATCTTAGGCAGGTCCAGTCACTTATTCAACAGTCCACAAGCACCAGAGAACTAGCTTCAGGTCTTCCCACTGTGACGAAAGAAATTTCATCCAAATCAAAAGAAGTTCTACTCCCAAGAGCCCCCAGGAAACGAACGAATGTCAGGATTGGAAGGTGTTACTTTCTTATGTCATCTATAATAGCCAAATGAATTGTACAAAGCTGTCTTTAAGATAATCAAAGAATAAAAAAATAAACTAAAACTTCATTTCAGTGAGTCAAATTTCAATGTTTAAAATGATGGTTTTCATCTCTCTCCTGACCCTGACAGTAATAAACGAGAATGTATCAGAACTATACTCCAAAGGGATGTTTTAACTACAACAGACGGACCTGCAGTTATCAGTAATTCTCATGTTGTTCCTATAAACTTAGAGTCTCTAGCTGGAGACATTTTCAAATCACGATGTAAACCTATATATATCGTTCTTTTGATTAGTCAATTCCTAAAACATGAATCTTGGAATGAAGCAATCATAATTCTACCCACAGTTCATGGTGTGGCCCATCTCTGCCCCAGGAACTTAGAAGCCGTCCTATAAAGTGCTCCTTTTTTCCTGCTCAATTCAACACCGAGAGAAGCACTCCCAAAATGTTTGCTTAGCACAGTTCTACACTCTACACGTGCATTTTGAGACTTGAAAAAGTGAGATGAACAGCGGACCCAGCCCAGAGCTCTGTCCTGACCTTCTGAATGAAATCTCTCAGACCAAACCGACAAGTCGCCCACTCGTCCTTCTTCCGAACTCGCCCATCACACGGAGGGGCATGAAGGAGGCGAGTTCCAGCCTCTGACACACAGAGCACCTCGACAACTCTAGCTCATTTTTATGAGGAAAAACAATATTTTAAGCTGGTTACAAACCTGTTTTTTATGCTTACTATCTGTATTGAAGACCGTAAACTCTATCAAATACAAAGATTTTCTGATTTCTGCATTTCGGCGAAATATCATTTTTTGTAACGTTCAATAGACTACAGCTTACAAACAAAACAAAACAAAACAAAAAACCTCTCAGGTACAGGAAATGGTCCATCAACTACTGAGAGCCTACAACGGACCCTGTCACCAGAGAGGGAACCCTGAGTCAGTTTTGAGGGTCACGGTGACTCATCGGTTACCTATCCAATGGTGTTTTCATTAGTTTGAGAAACCAAAGGAAAAAGTTAAAAGGCAAGAAATTTGAGTCTTTTGAGCTGGTGCATTCTTTTCTCTGACATCTGACTGGCTTTTAAGTTACAGTCTGTTTCATCTTACGTCGGATACCAAAAATGCAACCCGTCTGTCTCACAGCCCACTGCAACTCCAGTCAAGATAGTGGGCAGGTCGGCTTCATTTCACCTGATAGAGTCCTTAACACTCCACACAGGACTTCTAATAGGCTGCTATTTTTTTTTTTGATTGATTGTAGTTTAGACTTGTTTTAGAAATAGGTTTATGAACACAACTACACGACTTGATTTTTTAAACATGTTTATAATTTTTATGGAAACTAAGACAAGCTGCATTTTTATCACTTTCAACGGCTCTGTCATTTTTATTCGATCCACCTCCACACTTCCATACAAATAGATGAACAAAGAAAACATAATTAAAATCTTAAAAAAGTCATTTTCTTTGATACAGTATAAAAACTGATAGAGGTTTTACCAGAAAAGTTCAAATTCCAAATGGAAATGAAAAGAAAACCAGAGCTGGTTCTAATCCATTTAGTAGCATCAAGAACAATGCAAGTGTGTCATTTCTCCGTATCTAAACGTGGAAGACTGATCTTTCAGAAATCAAACGCCTCACTATGAACACAGAATGTCAACAGCCAGGCAAACACCAGACCCGCTAGAACACAGCGATAGGTCCCCAACAGAGTCTGCCCCTCCGATCTCTACTGGGAGCCAGGCCCTCTCCTTGGGGCCCATCATGTGGACCACCCAGGACATGTGTTTGAAATAAGAGCCCGGCCACAGAATTAAGCACACCCCACCATGTGAGGTCACCCACGTTGGAAGGGTTCTTCCCCAAATCACCACAGAGTTCATTCTCACTGGCGAGACATCGGCTCAAAGGCCATTCCCTCAGCGAACGTGGCCGCAGGAAGCTCGGGACACTCGAGCCCATCTCCTGGCCCTCGCTGCTGGAAGGGGTGTTTATGACTCATCTTCTCTGTGAGACCGTTCAAGGTCCCGGGCCCCACTGCTCGCCCCGCATCACCTGACCCGCCTTACCACCTTCTCACCCGTGACCATGGCCTTGCCCATACTCAGTATCTGTTCACTGAATGAGAAAATGCAGGTTTGATCTTTTTAAGTGTTCGTAAAATGGTTGTTTCTTATTTTGATAAGTTTTCTCTTGGCCCTTTGTCTTTGCATAGCTCGTCGTTCCTAGAAGGTATTTTGGAATGTGTGCGATGATAACAAGACTGGTCTGATTCTAGTTGCATCCAGTTCTGCACCGACTCCCAAGTGGCCAGTTGCCATGTGAGAGGGTCCCGTCCCCAGAACAAAAACAGAAAACAGGGGCGCCTGGGTGGCCTAGTGGGTTAAAGCCTCTGCCTTCGCCTCAGGTCATGATCCCAGGGTCCTGGGATCGAGCCCCACATCGGGCTCTCTGCTCCGCGGGGAGCCTGCTTCCTCCTCTCTCTTTGCCTGCCTCTCTGCCTTGTTGTGATCTCTGTCTGTCAAATAAAATATTTAAAAAAAAAAAAACAGAAAACAAAAATCTGGGGACCATTCACTCGTAGTGTCCTGGCTTTATGATCAACCCGTCCTCCCATCGGGAAATATCCATCTTAAAAGACTCCAACCCAGACCTTAAAAATATCCTCCCTCGTTACCCGTTCTGAGAGCGCACACAAACTCAGGAAGGCGGTGTTCTTCCTCAGAAGCAGGAAATCCCGTGAATGAAGCGTCGCTGGATGAACGGGTTTTGTTCGGGGCCATAACTGGGTATTCTCAGATGCAGAAATATTTAAGAGGTCTTTAGCAGAAGGAAAAAAAAAAAAGAGAGTGGGCAAGACTCAGATACGGCGTTATTACAGAGCTAAAGCTTAATTCATATTCTGGTCGGGAACCAAGCAAAAATCTCAGAAGAGGGTTTTCTTCCACTCTGTGTGTGCATTTATTCCTGGAATCTTCTTATCGCCTGCATAGGCTTCTCTCACACCCAACAGAAGCGGGCGTTGGGAGTTTTCTCAGCGTCATAGCCAGGAACACTGCCGTGGGAAGCAGTTACTCGCCGTGTCTCCGGCAGGCATCACAGCGGCAGAGCTCCAAGGCAGCCCATGGGCCTTCGTGTTGTTTGTACAACGGGGGAGGGGCCGGGATGCTGTCACTGCCTCCCTAGCACCAGGGGAAAGCCCGAAACGTATTTCTGATTTCCCTTCTCAGAGAAACTGTTACAGGATTTTTCACATCACCTCACCCTCACCCTACGCAATGTACAATACAAGAGTATGCGTAATGGGACACGCACCGTTGGCGAGAGTGAATGAAATTCACACACACATACTCACACACACACGAACAAATCTACTGTATTTCTAGCAGAGAGAACACTAGTTTCAATAATACTGGAAGGAGTATAAAATAATGCAATTCTGGTTCAAGAAGGATCTATCTACTTCACGTCTGCTTGCGCATTTCCTCCCTATAGGGACGCCAAATAAATATTCAGTGATAACCTCGATGAACTTCACTAGTCTTTTGCCCTGGATTTAATTCATGAAATAAAAAGTAATGATTTTCCTCTTTTTGGAGGGAAGCAGCAGAGTATCTACATGATCAGTTTTCTAAAGATTAATTACAGATGTATTTTAACTCCGCTGAATATATTATAAAATTAACCCTGCTACCTAGCATGTTCCAAATGAACGGAATTGCAATGTGTCCCTCAGGGTTTGGCAATGTTTAGCATCAAGACGGATTTTTCAGTTCTGAGTATTTGTCTTCCCTCCCATGACACAGAAGCACACAAGGTGCTCGTGATGGTCCTCGACGGGGCAGCCAGCGCCGAGGAGAGCCCCCTGGGCTGGGTCATTACCAAGCCCAAAGCCGTAACGCAAGTCTGGAGTCTACACTGCGTCTCACCGCACCGTGCACCGGCATGCCAAGTACCCCAATGGGTCCACAGAATACCACCAGTCAGATTTCCCACCCTCTTCCAGCCACACGGACTCCGTGTCGTTTAAGTGACGGACACATTACTCTAGAAAGGTCTTCAGAGGACTGTTCTCGTCTTGCTTTAATGACGTCTTCTTTCTCTGCCAAGAGAAAGCTCCTGGAAAACCAGGCATGTCCTAATAATCTTGGCATCCACATAAATTAACACAGTGTCTAGGTAGGTTGGCTACAGAACACATCCCACTTGGAATTAGATAACTTCATTTAAAAAAGCCATTTGCTGGGCGCCTGGGTGGCTCAGTGGGTTAAGCCGCTGCCTTCGGCTCAGGTCATGATCTCAGGGTCCTGGGATTGAGTCCCGCATCGGGCTCTCTGCTCGGCGGGGAGCCTGCTTCTCTCTCTCTCTCTCTGCCTGCCTCTCTGTCTACTTGTGATCTCTCTCTGTCAAATAAATAAATAAAATCTTTTAAAAAAAAAAAGCCATTTGCTTCACTTAAGGACAAATAATAGCATAAACGTTAGTTAGCACTGTGCCAATCAGATCCAAATGTTAAATATTAATAACAGATTTACATTTATACACTGGAAAATTTGCATCAACTACAAAAAGAGGCATAATTATGTGCGCATAAACACTATTTTTACATGCACATTTTATTAAATTATAATCACTATGGGTGAATTAAATCCTTATTAATAGAATTAGTTTTGCTATTTACCTTCATATTTACAGAATTATATCATTAGTTATGAGAATGTAAACTTTTTCTTTTGTAATAGTAGGTCTATAAAAACCCACGCCTATTGTGTTTGGTGTTCAGAAGGTAGTAAATACAGAAATGTTTGAAACAGCAACTACTGAATAAAATTAAATATAGTAGTAACAAATATTCTATAAAAGTCTTTTGTGTTTTAAGAAATAGATTACAGTGTGGAGATTCCTTAAGAAATTAAAAATAAAGCTTCCCTATGACCCTGAAATTGCACTACTGGGTATTTACCGCAAAGATACAGATGGAGTGAAAAGAAGGGCCATCTGTACCCCAGTGTTTAGTGCAGCAATGGCCACGGTCGCCAAACTGTGGAAAGAACCAAGATGCCCTTCAACGGATGAATGGATAAGGAAGATGTGGTCCATATACACGATGGAGTATTATGCCTCCATCAGAAAGGATGAACACCCAACTTTTGTATCAACATGGACGGAACTGGAAGAGATTATGCTGAGTGAAATAAGTCAAGCAGAGAGAGTCAAGTATCATATGGTTTCACTTATTTGTGGAGCATAAGGAATAACATGGAGGACATGGGGAGATGGAGAGAAGCGAGTTGAGGGAAATTGGAGGGGGAGACAAACCATGAGAGTGTGTGGACTCTGAGAAACAAACTGAGGGTTTTGGAGGGGTGGGGGGTTGGGAGAGCCTGGTGGTGGGTATTCAGTGGGGCACGCATTGCATGGAGCACTGGGTGTGGCACATAAACAATGAATTCTGGTACACTGAAAAGAAATTTTAAAAAGTGTGGTTAGAACTGTCACACTCTGGCATCCTGGTTGACATCTAACCTGGCTACCTCAATAAAATTTAAGCACACACACACAAAAGAAATAGATAATAGAGGTATGGATGTCTATCCGTATGTTTGCGTACATAAAATACGCACACATGTGCATCAGATACTTACATGACCTGAGCAAGTCAGCAGCTTTCCCAGAGGCTGAAATGTACGAAAGCTCATGTGGGACGCTTCCTCCACCGACCAGCAGCGGAGACTGGGAAACCGCCGCACAGCGAAAACAGACAAACTGTGTTTCAGTGACTTCAAAAGGAAGTGAATCATGCAGACTATATTCCCTCACGAGCACAGAGACGAGAAGCCAATAGGAATAAAGCTGCTGGAAAACTCCAGATTTTGAACTCAGACTCTATTCTTCTTAATAATTTACATTTCAAAGAGGAAATCATAAGAGAAAATAGAAAATATTTTATTTTTTTTTAAAGATTTTATTTATTTATTTGAAAGACAGAAATTACAAGTAGGCAGAGAGGCAGGCAGAGAGAGAGAGGAGGAAGCAGGCTCCCTGCCGAGCAGAGAGCCCGATGCGGGGCTCGATCCCAGGACCCTGGGATCATGACCTGAGCCGAAGGCAGAGGCTTTAACCCACTGAGCCACCCAGGCGCCCCTAGAAAATATTTTAAATGAATTACTACAAAATGTATGTCATGCAGATAAAATAGTTTTTGGAGAGAAATCTTTATCATATGAAAGAGGTAAATCAGTGACCTTATATTCTACTTAAATTGGTAGAAAAAGAACAGAATAAGCCCAATATAAATAGGAGAGAAATAAAATAAGTGAAATTAAAAAAAAAAAGATAAGCTGAAGTATCTTTGGGAAAAATGAAATCTGACAAACTCTTACCTCGAAGGAATACAAATTACCAATACCAAAAATGACAAATTATTTATCATCATATATTTTATGGACACTAAGAGAATTTAAAATACTGTTATTAACTTTGTACCAACAGATTTTATAACATAGATTAAGTGCATAAATATCTTGAAAAATATGTTACCAAAACTGACATAAGAAATACAAAATCTGAAAAGTTCTGAATCTTGGAAATACTTTTTTTTTTTTTTAACAGATTCACAAAAGGAAACTCCAGACACAGATGTTTCTTTGTGAATTTTGTCAAGGAATAACATCAAAATAATACAAACTTTCTGAGAAACAGAGGCCAGGGAACACGGATTTACTCAATTTTCTGAGATTACTCTTACCCTTACAGCAACACCTGAAGAAAGTTACCAAAAAAGAGAATTACAAACCACAACACTCATGGGTGTAGACACACAATTCTTAATAAACTATAGTTTATTATAGTAAGTCAGTGAAGGGAGGGGAAAAGTGAATGGGAAGAAATCAGAGAGGAAGAGATACCACTAGAGGCTCCTGACTCTGGGACACCACCTATGGCTACAGATGGGTGGGTAGGGGATGTGGTAACCAGGTGATGGGCATTAAGGAGGACAAGCGATGTGCTCAGCACTGGGTGTTATATGTAACTAACGAGTCACTGAACACTACACCCAAAACTAATGATTTACTGTATGCTGACTAATTGAATTCAAATTTAAAAAATAATAAAATAACATAACAAGTCAAGCCCAACAGTATATAAAATGATAATATTTTATGACCAAATAGACTTCATCAAGAATGCAAAATTGGCTTGACATTTTAAACACTAATCAATATAATTGACCATATTAATATAAAAAGGAAAGAAAATGCCACCATTTCAACTGATGTGGAAAAAGCACTCGACAAAATTAAGCACATTCATAATAAAAACCCTTCGCAAATAGTAGGAAACCATCTTAGACTGATGAACATTTATGAAAGAAAACATATCAGTCAAGTTCCAACAGAGAGACCAAAACTCCTCCAGTAATTTGAACGGAGAGTTTGTATTAAAGACTGATTAATTTCCAAGCATTGTTTCTTACAAAATGTGTTTGAAAGAGCATTATTTTATGGTAAGAAGCAAAAAGCCTGAATTTGGTTTAATATTACAGACTACTATGTCTTATTATAGTGAATAACTTGGAGACTTTAATGACTATCATCTTAACTGTAAGAGTTCAAGTGTCTTAGCTTACTGGATCTCTTGTTGTTTTGTTTTGTTTTAGATAAAAAGAAAAAAATGGGGTGCCTTGTGGGAGGCTCAGTCAGTAAAAGGTGTGCCTTCAGCTCAGATCATGATCCCAGGGTTCAGGGAGAGAGTCCCCCACGGGGCTCGCTGCTCAGTGGGGAGTCTACTTCTCCTTCTGGTCCTCCCTCTAGCTCCTGTGCACACCCACACAACTCTCTTTCTCAAGTAAATTACACCTTTTAAAGAGTGATGAATTAGCAGAGGATTAAGAACAAAGAGAGGTAAAGAGAACTGCTACAGACTAACAGGAGAGTAGCCTGTGTCTTTAAGGCTGACACAGTACCCAGAGAAGAAAGGGGGAAAAGAAAGTCGTCCTACAAGGTGGCTCTTGAGAACCACAGAAGGTCTAGGGGTCCACGGACAGTGGAAGGCCTTGCTGAGCCCCAGAGTGGAGAGCTGACGAGGCGGGAAGTACTGGCTGGAGCTCTGTTGAACCTTTCTGGCAAGTCAGCCTGGGCATTGCCAGCCAGACTCCAGGAGGAGGACGCCCCTGGCCGTCCTAGACTGTGCACACAGCCACGGTACACAGAAGGAAGTTAAGAGTGCCCTGGAACCAGCAGGAACAGCACCTTCCTCTCTCAGCGACCCTGCAGCAACTGGAAAAGCCGAAAATGGTGAAAGTTGGTGAAGGCAAGGGTTTCCGGGGCACATATCTAGCACCCCAAAGCCGGCAGAGAAGGGTTTGGAAATGAGAGGCAGTATGTTGGTAACCAGGACAAGCAAGGTCATCTGTACTGGTGCGTATTTTCCCTCTATGTTCAAAACCAAGGCAAAGTTGCTCATGTTCATCACTGCTATGCAACATGGTACTGAAGGGACTATCCATTTCAAGACAGTCCCAAGGAGAAAGAGGAGGCAGGGGCGCCCAGATGCTCAGTGGGTTAAGAGTCTAACTCTTGGTTTCAGCTCGGGTCATGATCTCAGGGTCCTAGGTTTGAGTCTTGCACTGGGCTCCACCATTAGTGGGGAGCCTACTTACGATTCTCTCCCTCTCCCTCAGCCCCTCCCCCGCTCACTCACCCAGGCACTCTCTCTAAGAAGAAATCCTGAAAGATAAATAAAAGGCCAAAAGGAAGAGGTAAACCCACCCCCCTTGTAGATGATGTGATTGTTTACATTAAGATCCCAGCAAATCTTCAAAATAGCTACTAGAACTAATAATTGGATTTGGGAAGGTCACAGGATACAACATCAACACTAAAAAAGTCTTACCTATTATCAAACAAAACCGAAATGTAATAAACAACGGCATTCATAATAATAACAAAACACACTAGAAGCAGATAAGATAAATCTTACATTCTCAAAGAAACCCTAAAGAGATGGTGAGATATTTTATGTATTCATGTTTTGGAAGGCTATTATTAAAATGACAATACTTCTCAAATTTATGTATATAGATTCAAAGCAAGCCAACCAAAAACCCAAGGAAATTTTTATAGAAATTGACAAGATGATTCTAAATGAATCTATGAAATGCAAAAGGCCCAGAATAGACAACACAATAATTAAAAAAAAAAAAAAACAGTTGGAATATCTACTTTACCTGACTTCATGACTTACTCTGTATTACAATGATCAACTCAGCAAAAAGACAAACGTCATGGGGGGGGGGGGAAGTCCCTCACATAGATCAGAAATTGATTTTCAACAACTCATTCCAATGAGGGAAAATGAAGTCTTTAACCAAGGTTAGACCTGCTGAATATTTAATTCTTTTTTTTAATGAGCACCTACACTTACCTAGCACTATACACAAGAAGTTAACCTTGTAAAAATCATTGTCTTTTCAACAAGTGGTGCTGGAACATTTGGATATCCACATGCAAAAAGATGAATTTAAAACGGTAACTCACGACACTTATGCAAATTAACTCCAAATGGACCACAGATCTCGGCTGAAGAGCTCAACTGTTAAAACTTTAGAAGAAAACACTTGTGGTATTGGAGTATGCAAACATTCTTACATATTCCATAAATTCAAAAAAATACTGATATATTGAACTTTATCAAGATTAAAAATGTTTGTTTTCCAAAATACACCATTAAGAGAATGTATCTGGGAGAAATGATCTATAACACAGATCAGTGGAAGATTTTAAGTCACTTCACAAGAGGAAGAGAGTTGACCAGGAAGCACGTGACAAGATACTAACACTGTAAGTCATCAGCTATCTGTAAATTCAACCACAGACAGATACTCTTTGACACAGCCATGAGAATGACCAAAATTGAAAAGGCTGGACATACCAAATGCTGACAAAGATGTGGAGTAGCCATAACCTGTAAGTACTGCTGGGAATGTAAAAGGCTAAAACCGAGGGAAACCGTGGCCATTGACTCAAGAATTCAACATAAACTTACCTTGTGACGCATCCATTCCATTCCTAGGTATCTGCCCATACAAGTGACCACAGAAACTTTAACAACTAAAAACTGGGGGGGAAGGGGAAAAACAAAAACAAACCCATGTTCATCAACAAAGGATAAATCAAATAGGGCCTAACCATACAATAGAATACTACTTGGCGATAAAAAGAATGCACTTTCAGGGTACCTGGGTGCCTTAGTCATTTAAGTGCCTGCCTTCGGCTCAGGTCATGATCCTGGGCTCCCTGTTCAGAGGGGAGCCTGCTTCTCCCTCTCCCTCTGACCCTCTCTCTGCTCCTGCTCACTCTCTCAAATAGAAAAAGTCTTAAAAAAAAAAAAAAATAACGCACTACTGTTACATAGAGAAAAATGGATTTATCTTAAAAAATGACTGAGTTAAAAAAAACAAAAAAAGCATACATGGCATATAATTCAATGTACATAAAATTCTAGCAAATGCAAACGAACCCGGAAAATCAAAATAAATTAGTGGTTGCCTAGAAACCAAGGGTAGGAAGCAGGATGGATCACAAATGGGTACAGTGACATTTTTGTGGGTAACAGAAACATTGTGCTGACATTTTATGGTGGTATATGAAAACTCCAGTTTTCCGTTTTCAGTATATACAACTTTTTGTTTATTATATTTCAGAAGAAATCTGCGGGGCGCCTGCATGCCTCAGCCCATTAGGTGTCCAACTCTTGGTTTCTGCTCAGGCCATGATCTCAGGGTGGGGGGATCGAGCCCCACACTGGGCTCTGTGCTGAAGGGGGTTGGGGGTTCGTCTTCAGGGTTCTCTCTCTTCCCCTCCCGCTGCCCCTCCGCATGCTCTCTCTCTAAAATAAATAAATAAATCTTCAAAAAAGGGAAGAAAAAAAAAACTGAAGGATTCATTTGTCAATCTAATTTTCAAAATCCAGTCTGCAGCTCTTGCGTAAAGAAGTCTCAATACGTCCGATGTAATTTGGGCTATTTACATACCAGAGTTCTAATTCAGGAAACCCAAATAGCAGGTTTTCAGAAAAACTTGGCAAACCAACCACCTAATGATCACACAAACTGTATTCCGTTAAGGAGACGCGCGACGCAGGAACGCGCTATTGGCACAACACACCGCATCCCTGGCAACATCAGGCAGAGCACAGGGAAGGTCACCTCCAGTCTACGGGACGCCTCTGAGACTTTATCACGTCGCCCCGTTTTCAAAACGAAGTAACTCAACTCTAGGAAGCTGTAAGCTCCTTTGGGACCAGGTGCCTCCTGGACGCGGACTCATCACGCGGGAATCACCGACACGTGGCGTTAACCAGGCCGCGACTGGAATTGACCTTCTAGGGCAGAGGCTGCGAGCTGCTGCAGCCAAGTACCTTTCCTGGCGCCTGCACCGTTCTTGTTTGTAGCTCTTTGTGAATCAGAGAATAATGGGTGTCAGGCTGGCGAATGACCCGTGGGGGTCCCACCCGATAAGACCACCGCTCTCCTCTTCGGGCACCCTCGGGCCCCCCGCAGCCGCCCTCCAGCCCGCGGGCCCCGCTGCCCAAACACGACTTGCCCCCGCAGCCAGGCAAACCGCAGACTCACCCCCCCCCCCCCCACAGCCAAAGGAGAGGGCGCCCCACTCGGCGATGGCTGGGACACACCCAGGTCAGCACCTCAGGGTGCTGGCGGGAGACCGGCCGCCGGGCAGAGGCCTGTTGTCCAATGCGACAGAGGGGACGGCCTCACCCGAGACCCGCAGCTCTCGCACGGCGGGAACCGGCCTTCCCAGCACAACCCCGGTCCACGGGAAAATGTGGCCCAAACGACCCGAAGCCCGGGGGCCGAACAGGTACACGGGCCCCAGCGGGTCCTTCGCCTCCTGGGCTCCCCACCCGGACGCCGCCTTCCAGAAAGAGCTTCCCCAGCTTTGCGCACTGCGACGGGCACGAAAGGACAAGCCAGTGCGCTCGAACCTACCGGATCACAGAACGGGTGTCCCGCGGGGGTCCGGAAGCTGTCCCGGGACGCGACCGCCGCCGGCTTCTGGAGGCTTCTCCCGCAGAGGAGCCTCAGCGCGTGGCTCTCACTGTGGACCCAGCGGAACTGCCGCCCCGGGACCGGGAGCTGCTCTTTCCTGCAGGCCCGCGCGCCGGAGAGCCCCTCCTCTGCGCCCATGCGGGCCGCCCGTGGCCGGGCCTGCTGCGCGCTCCCGCGAGGCAAAGGGGCCCAGGTGGAGCTGCAGGTGCACGCGGGGCTCCCGATGCAGGGCAGCAGGGGCCGGCGGGTTCGCTGGGCTTCACCGCGCGCGGCGGCTGCCCGGCCACTCTTAAGTTGAAGCAGCCGGGTCTTGAGGGACTCTGGGGCGGTCAACAGGAGGCCCGTGTTGCATTTTACGTACGAGGGAGGTTCACACAACAAAGCAACGACCGAAACGGCTGCTGGTCAGTCGGAAGCTCTGGTCACCTTGGACAAGGCCCACGTTTCTGCTTAGCAGCCGTGGGTGGAGATGTGTGGTGGGAGCGGCAATTTCCTGCACCTTGATTCTCCCTCCCGCCGGTTTCTCTTACGGTCGTCTTACATCCGGTCTGCTTCACCCGTTTACACCCTCCGTCTGACCCCAGGAGCCCCGTGAGCTTGTGACCCCTGTCCGGTGAGCGCGTGGCGATCAGCCTCCAAGTCCAAATATCACCCACTTTACTGCGCCCCACTCCCATCAGGGGCCACCTGCAGCTCACCTGCTGCTTTTTTAAATCGGATGATGATAACGGCAGGCATTGCCTGCTCCTTGTTACAAATCAGTTGTTGATTGAGAACAATTGCTTCATTCTTCGTTCAAGTTGCTTGCTATGCATGCGACTGAGATCATGAGAAAATGGGACACCGGACAGGGGCTTTCGGAAAGAGAAAGTGCTCTTCGCGGTGGAGGGGGAGACAGGATCACAGGGGAAACATAACTGTGAGGCCAGCACACAAGAAAACGGGAGAAAGGAAACGGCTGAGAAGGAAATAAGGCTGAGCATCGACCCACCTGCTGCTTAACCACTGCCTTCCAGCTGCCTCCAAGGGTGTTAATCTTCCTTTACTGTAGCTGTTTCCTCAATGTCCCTCGACCTTTCCAACTATGCCCTTGTTTGGCATGGAGCTGAGAGCTTTTCTTTAAAAAAAAAAAAAAAAAAAAATCCTGCCTCTGGCTGTGCGTTTGGAATGAAAATGCACACTAATGCCCGTTATTTAGAACATGCAGAAATGAAGGCGCCACCAGCACGCAGCCTGGAGAATAGCATCCATTAATCATCACCTCCTTATAAAGAGATGCATATTTTCTCCTAAATCATGAACACATTCATTACACCAGATGGTAGAGTCTCACATACTGGGTGCAGTTCCAGGGCAAAGCTGAAATGATCTTTCAGGGTCCCAGTGTGAGCCACAGACATTGTATTGGAAAGTAACTCTTTGAGGAAGCCTGAGGTGTTACCGAGCAGAAATTTACAAGGGCAATAGCAGTCAGTACCTCCAAGGGTTACCCTGCTTACTTGCTTTCTTCCCACATCCAGCCCCACTTTTCCAAGGTAATATTAGCCTTACTCTATTAGATTTAAAAAACACACCAAAAAACCCCCACTATACATATCAGGCATTTGCTTTTTCAGAAATATCTATTCTTAAAAAGTATTTTCTGATGCATGGGCACATAGAGTGTGAAAACCATTAAAACTGAAGCAAGAAGATATTTTAATTCATGTATCTGTATCCTACATAGAATAAGCTCAGCACATTTTAGATGGGATGATCATGGATCTGTAAGAACTGATAGTTCGGTCAGAAAAGATGCCATTCAGGGTCCAAGTATCACTTAGCAGACACTGAGAAGCTGTCTGATTAGGGAAGACACGTTTGGAAACTCGTAGGAAGACAAGGTTTTATGTATGTCACTTTGCATCCTCGGGCTGAAAGGCTATTCCCTTGCAGGCTTTCCTGCCCTTTCCACGTCTCCCTCTCCACGTGCATATACACCCTGTCCACCCGGGACTGCTTCCTTGAAGCAGGGAGCCAGGAACGCAGATCTTGCTTTTATGAGAGTGCTTTCTAAAGGAAAGAGGAATGGCTGTTGGTTAGAAAGTGTATGGTGGTAGTCAAACAATGCTGATGACCTTAAAGCTTCTGTTTGAGGGTTTAGCCCAGGATCAATACCATTTGGAGCTTGGGAAGTTGGGCTGAGAATAAGCTGCAGAGAGGAAATTATCTGATCTTAAAACGTGGTTGTCAGACAGGGGCTAAGGAAACGGGCTCAGGGCGAGAAGCCAAGAAAATCCAATTAGGGTCAGTGACCTCAGGGGCAGAGCTAGGAGGGCAAGGCTCCAGATACTTCTGGAGAAGTTGTTATTGGCAAGCTTTACCCCCCACTCATATAAAGATCCCGGCCACAGCCTGCCTCGGCCTCCAGAGCAAAGGATGCCCCAGAAAAAAGATGGGAAGTCTTTATTCACTTACAGTCACAAACCTGGAAGCCGGGAGCAGATTTCTGAATTCTGCTTCAGTTACTACTCCGGATGCTATGAGGTAAGCGAGGGACGATGTAAGCCAGAAAACAAGCAAACACACTGAGGTTTGAGAAAGAGGACCCTCTATTTCTGCTCCTGGAAAGCCTTATTTGAAAGCATCTTCCTAAATTTAGAGCCTTTGGGCTGTCAATACTTTTAATTGTTTACAAAATTTTTATTTAACCTACTACTGGCTGCCTACATGCAAAAACTTGCAGAATGTCTACCAAAACCACTGCAGTTTTTAAGAGGAATCCTTCAAAATCCGAAACAAGTCTCCTTTAAGATAAATATTTACTTTGTTGATTATTTTTAGTGCATTCAGATACAAAAGAAATCATGCTCATAGCAAAGGGAGACTTTGTGTTCATTATAGTAAAAGAAAGAATTGCTTCAGGTTCTAAGTAATTTTCTATCTTTTTTTTTTAATCCAACTTTTTTTTTTAAGATGTTATTTATATATTTGAGAGAGAGAGTGAGAGAGAGAGCATGAGAGGGGAGAAGGTCAGAGGGAGAAGCACACTCCCCATGGAGCTAGGAGCCTGACCTGGGACTCAATCCCAGGACTCAACCCCAGGACTCCGGGATCACGACCTGAGCGAAGGCAGTTGCCCAGGCGCCCCTTCTATCCTTTTAAAAAATAATTTTGTGAATTAAAAAAGATTTTTATATAGGGCATTCATTCCATTAAAATATTTTGTAAACAACTAATATTATTGAATTAAAATGCTTCTGTTTAGTGTATCCTGGGGACTTCACTGCTGTAGAGGATAGAATGCTACATCAGCATTGGCTTTGTTATCCAAATATTTAAAACAATAAGAGGAGGGAAAAAATAAGGGCCTGCCAGGGACACTTGAAAGTCATTCAACTACAAATCTGGCCATCCACACAAAACTTGTTTAAAATCTTGGAAATGCAGAGAAATGTGACTATTTGTTTCTCCTTCCTGCTTCTCAGGACGGATCGCTTCCCAGTGGGCTGTCTGACCACACTACTTTTGCAGATTCACTAAGATGAAGATGAGTAAAAGTCAGGATCTAACTGACCTTTTGACACTTTTATTCCTTTTCCAGGAAACCAAGGACTAAAAAAAATGATAATTCTATTTCCTTTTGAGAGAGAATACAAACATAATTCTTAGTGAAATCTGATTGTACCTAATACTGTGGGAATCCCATTTCCTTGCTGACACAGTCCTGCAGGGGACGCAAGCATGTCCTTTCAGTCCAATTAGAGCACTGGCCAGCTCCTTCCGCACAGCAGAGAGTAAGTGTCGCCCAGGCCTGGTGAGTTCTATTGTACTGCTTTTGGCTTGGGTCCTTTACTGGTAAGACCACGTAGAGAGACAGAGGTATGGGCCCAGATGCTGATGGTTAGAGCCACAGATGGTTTGCACTGATGACTTTTATAGACGGTGCAGTGCTCTAAGTCAGGGGATTTTTATCCACAACATTACTGCTATTTTGTGATGAACACTTCTTTGTCCTGTGAGGCTGTCTTGTGCATTATAGGATTTTTATCAACATCTCTGTGTTACACTGACTACCTACTAGGGGTGCCCCCATCCAGCTGTGACAGCCAAGAATGTCTCTAGACATTGCCAAATGTCCCCTGGGACAGAAAGTCACAGTTGAGAAACACTGATATAAATACAGATACAGATTAGCGGAAGAGAACACGCTGGAGACAGAGAGATGGGGATAGATAGAAAGAGATAGAAACAGAGATAAACAGGGAGATAGGCTTAGACCTAAACCTAGTTGCTTTTACAAGAGTTCCAAAGACAGAAAACAGATACTTAAAAAACAAAAACAAGAACTAAACAACATCTCTCCAGAAGGGCCTGCCAGGGACACTCAGTAGCCACAATGTTTCCAGATGAAGACAGCATTTTCTGTTGATTGCAGCTGGATGGCAAAACGTCCCCTGGGATGTCTCAGGCTGGGTTCATGCCCTGGGTCCAGGTTCCCACTGCCCCACTGAACTCACTACAGTGGACGGTAATTATATGTAAGGAAGAGAGTTCCGAGGTCCCACCAATGTCTGGAACTCCCCTGAAGGTGTTTGATTATGCATTATTAAGCATCATCTATTAAAAAGAATAAGGTGTTGAGAGAAATTGGACATTCTAATTCTGTATTTACTTTTAACTGAAAAATAGAGAGATCACTTCACATCAGCCATCAAAGATCACATTCCCTAACTTCAGTGGTGTGCTATACTACGTATACATTCTAATTCATTTAGTCTCTGTGGAAAGACAGGCAATCTTGATCTTTTTCAATATTATCAAAATGCACCCATAAACGTTCCTTTACATATATTTTGTCATGTTTGGGGGTCTTTTTGTAGAATAAATTCATAGCACCGTCTTGCTGAATGAGTTTGTTTATAGTTTTTCAATCTGAGAGATATTTCAAGATTTGTATCTCGAATAATCCTTAAAAACTCTGACTTGTCAAAACATGTAAGTGTTGCCATTCCGAATGGTGAGATATTATTTTGCATTATTATTTTAATTGGCTTTAGTTATACTGATTGCCATGAATGTCTTATAGTTGAACTCTTTGGTCATATTTTTACCAGATTTTCAGTTAAATGATTTCATTCCCTGATACTTCTGCTGGTGTATTTTTTCAATGAAGGACATTAGCTCTTTGTCTTACACAGCTGTTGTGAGTTCTTTTTCTCAATTTGTCATTTGGCTTTTGGGTTTTAAATTTTAGGAGGTCAAATTCCTCTGCCATTTTCTTCATGATTTCTAAATGATGTGTACTGGAGAATTTTTTTTCCACTGTTCTTGTTTTTCCATATGAATATATAAATTGGTGATCTAATGCATCTCTTCTGTTATTAAGTAGTGAGATAAGATTTTATATTTTATAAAATCATGCCTACTTTCAGGGTCCCTTGACTAACACAACAAAGTATCTTTGCTGAACATGGAATTCTGTTTCCAACCATTTGTTACTCTTCTTGTCATCTGTTCTCTTTCTAAAACTCGAAATGCATTTCCCTATGTCTGCATTTTTATAAGGGAAATGTCCTAAGAGTTGGAAGTTTTAGGAAATTTTCCACACACATATACTTATAATGATCCAAAAGACTTCTCTGACCGAATGAATAAAGTTTGCCAAGATACAGAAATGAACCATCCGTGTTTGGCTACTGCAGAAAAAAAATCGCCACAACTTGAAGAGGTAGTGGTTAGGATTTAAATACACGTTAAAACTTGCTTGTAGTATTACAAACAAAATTCTGCCTGTCTCCCTTGAATGCTTCATTATTTTATCTCTGGGATTTCTACTTACTAACAATTTCATCATTTTTGTTAATAAACATAAGTCTTATGAACATACATACATATATAAAATATAGTTAGTCTCAACCAAAGCTACCTATTAAAATCAACTATATTATGTATATTAAATTAGCTATAATAAATATAATATATATTATATATTACACACACATATATACACATATATACACACACATATATACATGTGTGTGTGTATGTGTGTGTGTGTGTATCTGTATTATAGGTAGATATAGAGACAGAGATATATAGACATATACCTATGTTAAGGTCTCAATCTTATCCTTGAATTTCTGGTTTCCATGCTAATCCACAGGAGACCACCAATTAAAAATCAAAAACAAACAAACAAAAAAACCCACTACTCCTTACCCAATAAGCATTGAGCTTGCCTATCTATGAGTTGCTAAGTTAGAGCATATGCTGAGAAAAAAAATAATAAAGCAAGCAAGCAAGCAAGCATATGGTGAGAAAGGAGATTTGGAAGATGTATCAGAAACATTTATTATTTCATCACCTAATTCTGTATGTAGAGTAGTGGACGCAGCTGACAAATAAACATAATTCTGGGAACATGATAGGTTGAATAGGAGGCCCAGACGCCACCACGGTCCCCCTCAACTCCTCTGAGGAGTCCTCGCTAAGGCAGGAGAGCCCGTTGCATTGGACATGCAAGCACCGCTTGAGTTTCTGGGCTTCCGTGGCTGGAGACATCAGTTCTGGGCAGTGGACTCTCGTGCTTTGCTCCCCCTAACTACAAGGCCCCTCTCTCCAGGCTCTCCCTCCCTCCCTCCCTTGCCAGGTGCTGGTGCGGTCGCACGGGCCATTCCTTCCGTTCCTGACCATGAGGCTGGCTGAAGATGAAACGGTGTCAAGGTCCATGTCGGTGTTACAACGGGACTCCAGGCATTGTAGAGTCTCCTATGCCCGCTTTGCACGACGTTTATCTGAGTCTCAATTGGAACGTGAGTCACTACCCCGGCTAAAAATAAAATGATGCTTTGATTTTTATCTATTGATCTGTGAGCATCTCCGCCGGGAACTCATACCAGCAATGGGGGATGGAAAGGCAGAATTTAGGCATTGCTAGATCTGGAGGCGAATCTATTCTGAGTGCAATTAAAACCCCTTCTTAGCTCTTCAAAGTTCTCACGTTCTAAACAACACCAGATATAGTTAATATTACACAGGTTTCTTAGCTAATTTAAATGCATTCAAACCCATGATTACAGCGCAGAAAAAAAAGCTAGAGAAAACGGTGATATTTTAACAACACGTATTAATGATCTCTTCATTGGGATGGCCTTATCACATTAATCTCTATCTTCTTACCATCATCATTGTAGAAAACAAGGGATAATCTTGTCTAAGTCACAGGAGAGTCAAGATCACTGTCAAAGCTATTTTCTTGTGTGCTACAATAATTGTGGAATAATATATTCCGATTTCCCACACATGCATGCCACAGTTTCCCTCCATAGGTTCCCTTTCACTCATTTATTGAGGTTATAATGAGATTTCTACTCCAAGTTTGATATTATAATGTTATCACAGTGGGAGGTTGATGGCAACTTCAATTATTTTCTGATTTGGAGACAAAAACACTAGTTCACTACTTCATATTTAGCGATATGGAGTATCTTACTGGATAACAATCTCTCTCTTGGACAGTTAACTCGCGCTTATCCAGAGGAGAAAGACAAAGTGAACATATCCACCATCACCAGAGAAATGCACTCATACCCATGTCTTGGCTTCAAAGGGCATAAGTTCTACTTGACATACTCAACACAGACCTACAACCCCAACAACAACTTCAGAGCTGGTATGATTTCAAAGAAGCCTATCCTTCAAGGTCTACGTTAGTGGGAAGTGCTAAAAGAGCTTAGAAAAAAATGAAACTTCGGGGGGTGTTTTCATTTCTTTATGTGTATGCACAGGGAGAATTTTCCAAAATAGGGATAATGCGAAGTGGGTTTTGGAAGTAGGATATCATTTAGGTGAGCAGAGGGAAGGATGAGAAAGTAGGGATGATCAACATATTCTCCCGAGATCAGATCAAGGAATAACTCACAGATCCATTCCACTAAATCATGAGCTCCCGCGGTGCTGTAGACAGTGTTGGCGACCCTGCTCCCAAATGCATATGTTGAAATCCTAACCTCCAAGGTAACAAACACTATTTGAAGGTGAGGTCTGCGGGAGGTGGTTAGGGCATGAGGGGAAGGCCCCGTGAATGAGATGAATGCCGTTCTAAGTGAGACCCTGAAGAGCTACCGTGGCCCTTCTGCCACACGAGGACACAGGAGAAAACAACCACCTACAAACCAAGCAGCAGCCCTTCGTTTGACATTAAATTTGCCAACACCTTGATCTTGAACTTACAACCTCCGGAACTGTGAGGAATAAATGTCTGATGTTTTTAAAGGCCATGCAGGGTCTGGTGTTCTGCGATGCAGCCCAAGTAGACAAAGAGAATTAGAAATGAGTACAAGAGACTGGAGGTCAGACCTGTAGTCCGGGGTCAGGTTACTGAGTTCTTCAATATCAGGGCCCTCTTTCTAGAAATGCTCATATTCCTGGCAATACAGAACACGGCAGGACTGCAGTGAATGTTTCCAGGTGGGGAGGCGTGAGCCTAGGACGAGAACGTCGCCGTGTCGGTGTACTGGTCAACCCAAATCCCCCTCTACCAGAAGGGGCTTCACTGGAGCCGCTTCAGTGAGGATCAAAGCAGGCTGTGGCTAACGAAGGGATGTTCCAGAATATGAAGTGTAAGACTTTACGATGACATGGTTGGACCAGGGTGGGAACGTGAGAAGCAAGAGAGGGGGCAGAGTCTATAAAGGGTAAAGATTCAAAAAATAGCGATAATGTGACAGGTCATAAAAATCACTCGTTTTAAGTCTAGGTAATTCAAAGAGCACATTTTTTTCTTTCTTTTTTAAGTAATCACTACACCAGTGTGGGGCTTGAACTCACTGCTACATGTCAAGAGTTGCATGCTTTTCCTTTTTTTTTTTTTTTAAGATTTTATTTATTCATTTGCTGGAGAGAGAGAGAGAGCCCAAACAGGGGAGCAGCAGAGGGAGTATCCATGTTGAGCTACTAAGGACAGTTTCTGTGCAACAGTTCAGACCGGGACAGCGCTGAAAGAACTTCCGTGACAACTCAGCGCATCGGGGCAGACATCAGTCCTCTTAGAAAACAGCCTTAGAATCCCAGAGCTGCTGTCAGTGTTGAGCTGGTCATGTTCCAGCACTAGACACCCGTTCCAAGACCTAATGGGAAACAGGTAGCAAGCAAGGAGACGAGAAGCTTCCCCACTCCGTTAATTAGAATTTGATTCTATTTGAATCAGCCCGTCTTGAAATGTTGCAACCATCTTAACAATGTCCATGTTTCTATTTGATGTCCTTATTTATCCAAAACGTTACGTGAGTGAAGACTCCTAGCACTGAGCAGTCTGTGGCATCCTGTTCCTGATCTGTTTTGCCTATTTGTGTCCTGATACCTGAGTCATGGTCACTTCTGTCCCCCGAAGATCTCCCCTCTGCCCACAGACTGTCTGCAAAAGGCAGTCCAAGTATGGAGATACAAGACAGATTATAGAATTTAATGGATGAAAGCATTTTCCTCCCCTTAAGGACTGGAAACAGGCAGAAATATGACATATTTGTTTTCTGTCTCAAACAAAAAAGTGTAGGTAACTGAGTAACTTACGTGAACCCAAGGAGTTTTTCCTTACCAGCTTGCTTGCTTTGCTTTCTCTGGTAAAAGTATCTAAGTCAGTAAAAAAGTCATGATGTCATTCATATAATTCACCTACATTTATAAAGCTCTTTGAGGTACTGATAGCAATTTATATACTATTCACTGAAATAAAATACAATGAATCTAGTTACTCCAACCTTCATATTTCCACTGCTATCTTGTTAAAATATTGAAGATCACGGGAATGCTGTTTTCTAAACGTTGGAGTTAACATATGAAGGGGTCATAAGGCCACTGTAAGGACATAAATTGTTTAAAGACAGGGAATCAACATTGTAGCAGATTCCTTTAGAATAAGGTAGAATTATAGGAATTAAGATAAAATTATAAATTCAAATAGTTACAAAACATTATACAACAAAATATAAAATAAATAATATATATTAAAATAAAAATATTTTTAGATTTTAAAATAAAATAGGAAATATATTGACAGAGAAGTATCTTTATAGAGTACATATGGAGAATTTTCTTAATGGAAAGAGAAATAATTGGTTTGAAAAAAGTTATATGATGATATTAGAATAAATTTGATCTATTTTTATTTATCTTTTTCTTTTTAGAATTTAATTTTTTTCAGTGTTCCAAAATTCAATGTTTATGCTATTTTTTAAACGTTATATCTGTAGTTTCTATCACAATTCTTTCTGTTTTTCAAGACACCACCATTCTCTAGTATCATAATTTATTTGCAAGAGAAACAAGTAAATAACGAATCTTTAGAAGAGCAGGAAGTGGGTAAGAAATCTTATATCAAATTACCAAGGATTATATTTGTAGAAACTTTCCTAAACATCCAAAATGTAGGGCCCTACATGCTAGACAGGGAAAAGCTTACCTAGGTCATTCATAAAAAGAGATAGTTGTGTGCAATACGTGACAAAAAGGCAAAGAGTTTCTAATAACAGGAAACAGATATCGTAAATGACCCAGAAAAACAAGCATTGCATCTCTAAATATGCATAAAGTATAAATAAAGTATATCACTATATATTTAATATATTAACTTCTATATATCTTAATTATTAATATATTAACTAGATGTACAATTTTCTGTGGTCAGAGGAGACTTTTCTCAATCCACAAAATAAAATACAAAGCATGGGATTTGTGTGTAATTCTGTTGACGATGGCAACAATACCATTTTATTTATCTCAGCAGTAAATTTCTCTGCCCACTGTCCATTTTTCTACAAAACTTCATATATCCAACAATCTCTAATTAGTACAAAACTTTAAAACCAGAAGATAAAGCCTCATTTGCCTTATTTAAGTATGTTTAGCAGTTTACCTAAGAAATTCCAATTTCTTTGAAAGGGATATTCCTCTTTCCTTTGACCAAAAAAAAAAAAAAAAAAAATATATATATATATATATATATATACTTGTACAGGCACAATTCTTTTCTGGCTGATAAATGGGAAAAAAAGTAACTTAGAATCATCCCAGAAAATTTTTGTTCTTTCTTGATGGTAGAAATCATAGATCGAAAGAGAAAACTGATGGGGAATGGAATATATTATGATTGTGTGAATCAAAAATTCTCCGAGGAGCTCAGTATTCTCTCCTGTTTTTATCCCACCCACGTCCCAGACTCTTTGTCTTGAGTGTGTTCTCTGACAGTATAAAAGTTCCTTCTGTTGTTCTCTGGATCGTACTCATCCGTCTCTCTTTGTGACTTTTCTCTCCAATCCACAGTTGCTTAAAAACAATGGTGTATTGTAAATTTACTGGAATTACCTTGACAACACCATTTTATAGATCTGTAACCATTTGACGTCTATAAATGAAGGCAATGATTGCTTTCAATAACAAGTTTTTAAGTATTAAAAAAGTGTGCACAAAAGTCTACTTTTTTATTGTAACTAACATCTTCTGATAATTAAATTCAGATATTCCAACTGACTTCCAGAACCTAAGTCCCATAGTGCTGCCTGATCTGTGATATAAAGAGCCAGTACTTTACCTCACTTTCAAATTCCCTTGTTGGAGCTGGCCATCGTACACCGATAAAATATCAAAATCTTCTTCAAGGGCGAAGGTGTGGAACGACAGTTGTATCCGATTGCGTTCTCCTGTGATAATGATCCAGGTGCAGTTAGCGTAGTTTGGATAACCGTGCGGAAACCCTGGGCTCTCGATCGTGCCATTGGGACCCTGGACTAAACCGCCACAGTTCTGACCTGAAAAAGAAAGCACACACAAGAAAACAGCATGTTATTTTGGCCTATCTTTACTCTGTGATTTTTTTTTCTTAATTTCCAACCATTTGGCCAATTTTTATAAATGACTTAGTTGGTGACCCTTCGTGCACAAAATATGGAACGATAAATTGCACAAGTGTTCTCCAGTGCTAAGATGTGGAGTGGCGGGAGGGAGGCAAGAAAGGAAAATACACACATTTAAGAAGTCATATTAGAAATTTGAGAATAAAAGTTTTCTGTAATGTTCAAGTACGTCTTCATGGATACCAAGCTGCCATATTCATGAAACAAATTTGGTGTCAATGATCTGTTACAGCCTCATGTTGAAGCTGAAAAACTCTGCCTTTAAGTTCCTTGCTCAGAGAAACGACACTGACTGATCCACTAACCACTCTACACACACAGACGCACACGCACACACACGCACACACACAAGTTATCCATATGACCGGAACCTGAAGCAACATGAACAATCAGCGAAAACCACACTCAGTGTTCAATCTATTCCTACCTACACTGGCAAAGTCCCACAAAGCAAAGAATAAAATCTACCCAGTTCGAAACAAAGGGCGTAAAATAAGAGAAATTAAATTATGCAGAAATGAAGGAGCAGCCCATTAGAATAAGGGACATCCCTCCGTCGGTGTCTTCCTTTCCCCTGGGCAGGATTCAGCAGTTGTCAGAAGAGGGTGACTGCACGTCCTTGCGACCAATGCCATTAAAGAAAGGCTAAGAGTCAGGCTTCCCTAAGCAGGGTGTGGGGTATCCCACACGCAGTTCCCCTTTCTTATTCGAACTTCCCTTAGATAGGCTGAATTAGGATTGCTCTTACTGTTCAAGATGGACATTTGTGATGTGACGATTTATAATAAGATGTATAATAAGAAATAGATTTTGGGGGCGCCTGGGTGGCTCAGTGGGTTAAGCCGCTGCCTTCGGCTCAGGTCATGATCTCGGGGTCCGGGATCGAGTCCCACATCGGGCTCTCTGCTCAGCAGGGAGCCTGCTTCTCTCTCTCTCTCTCTCTCTCTCTCTCTCTCTGCCTGCCTATCTACTTGTGATCTCTCTCTGTCAAATAAATAAATAAAATCTTAAAAAAAAAAAAAAGAAATAGATTTTGGTCTTTGTCTTTTTTTTTTTTTTTTTTTTTTTTTTTGGCACAGAGCTCCTAAAACCTTTGGAATTTCCTAAGGGATGTAAGAAAAAAAAAGAGGGGGTCTTGTGTCATGTTAATGAGAGGACTTTTGGAAAACCTGTAAGGTTGGGGGCCAATTGCAAGGGGAAACAACCAAGTGATTAGAGCTTTGGAACTTTCAGTCCAATCTCCATCACCTTCCGGAAAGGGGCAGGTGTCAGAGGTTAGATCAACCGCCAATGGCCAGTGATGCCTATTAATCGATCATACCTATATAACGAAGTCTTCATCAAAACACAAAAAGAAGGAGATCACAGGGTTTGTAAATTGTAGCCCCAGGGTTCAATGTACAAGGACTTGGGGTGAAAGGACAGTGTCTGGGAGATTAGCGACAGCCACATGCCTGCCCGTCCGCTGCGTTCCTACTACCAGATAAACCCTAGGACCCTTCCCTTCCTCACCTCCCCAGGACCTCTCCTGCCCGACAGCCCTCCTCCTTCAACCACCTGCTCGGTCTCGTCCTTCCGCTCCTACCTGTTTCTCCCACCTCCTCTCTTCTCTCCTCCCCACATCTAGCGGAGGAAACTTTAGGGACATGCCCTGTTCTGTCCCTTCTCATCGTGAGCCTCCCACAGCGATGTGATGTGTGGGTCAACCAGTCAGAACGAATACATCAGGACAGCCCAGCCATTTGAACTGCCCTAGTGAACACGTTTCCATCCTGTAACCGCCAATCTCACCATCGTGGGAGGAAACAAAGTAACTCCTACCAAATCCTTCCAGCTTCCCTCTGCCTGGTGTTGGTGAGTAGTAGGCTCGGAAAACTGCCTGCGGGCTTTCATCCTTCTCCATCTGGACCTTTCCCACCAACACGCTTAAATGTATTTAAATGTTTTGACAGGAAGAATATAGGAAAGTTTGGGAGGGACCGGGGCACACTCAGATTATTGTATGTAGTGTAAATATCTGAATACAAATATTATCTCGGCTTTTACTGTTGAACCGCAAACAGGAGATTATTTGCAACTACATTTTTACATGTTAAAAAAAATACAAGAGTAGCTCTCAGAGAGTCAAGTCTTTCCCAGGAATATTATCAAATGCTGGTGGGAGTTTGCTAAACCTTAATAAAAAAAGATTTAATGAAAGGGATTTATGAGTTTAAAACCAAGGAACTAATAAGAAGCCCATTTTCCACTAAATTTAAATCTAACAGTAACACTGTAACAAGTAGATATTAAAGCTGTGGGGTTTTGAAAGGTCTTTAAGGAAAATAGCTTTTCTGGTTTATCTAGCAATTCTTGCTTCACAGTAAATCAAAAAGTGAAGACTTGATTATAAATTGGAGGAAATAAAAATAAGTTCAAGAGAAAAAGTGTCAGCTGGAAGGTAGCTACTATTATAGACCCATCATGCTGAATCAGATTATCAGGTACTAAAATTTTCCCCGTGGAAGAACATTTAGGCTCTAGTGGGTCCCAATTAGTACAGTGCATTTTGAAGAACGAGTCACATTTGATCAACATAAATTTTCCACAGGCCCCGGCAGAAACTTCGGGAACTGCTCAAAAGTTCAACAAGTAACTCTCCACTTTGGCTGCACATTCTAAACAATGTAGGGGCTTTTCAGGTCCGTTCTAATGCGGGTGTCTGGACCAAGAACATCAACAGGACAGCCCTGAAGAAGAGAACTGGAGATCCGGTCCTACTGGAGATCCCATCTTATTAGGAAGCTGTAATAAGCCAAGCAGTGTTTAATTGGTACAGACCTAGAAACATAGACAATGGCACAGAGTTGAAAGCCCCAAAACAAATTCATGGAGGTGAGGACTCTAGATCTTTAGCAAAGGTGCATTGTACTGAGAAAAGCATGGTATTTTCAGTAGATAGTCCTGGGCCAACTGGACATCCAAATGGGAAAAATAAGCCTCGATCCCCCTCTTACGACGGACGCAAACATCAAATCCTATTGAATTGCAGACCTAAATGTGAACTATAAGACAGTCCCAGTGCCAAAAGAAAACAACATAAAAAACCTTCTTAACTCTGGGGTAAGCAAAGACTTCTCAAACAGAACACAAAAAGTAAGACTCCTACAAGGAAAGAATAAAAAAGAAACAGAAACACGGGGATGCTGGTATTCAACAAATGGCTTGTTCATAATATAATAAACAAGCTTCAGAAATCAATAAGAAAAAGGTAATAGAATAGAAAAACAATGATTAGAGGCAGCTGGGGATTCAGAATCAGAGTAGGGTTTTTCCAAAATTGGAAAGAGACAAATGGATCATAAAATGGAAATCCTTTGGCAGCTCTGACCGCTTTCTCATCTGAGCCAGTGCTGATCCAAAAGGTAGAAGGAAGTACCATTTTGTGGTACAGGAAAAAAAAAAATCCTGATTTCATTGGTCTTTCTTTGTAGGAACAACAACCCCACACTGCTTTACACCATGCAACTTTTGGTCCCACTAGGGAATTGTGAACTTGCCAGCCAGTTATTCACTGTCTCCTGTCCCATTAAATCATCTCGACTCTTAAGAACAACAGCACACAGGGCACGTCTATTTGTCTAAGCCTCAGGACTACAATGGTATTGACTAGAGCTCCTGAGAGTAATTAAAAATCTCTACTAATGTTGCTGGAAGGACATCTCCTTAATAACGATTACCGTAAAGTTGTGGACCTCAGCTTCATCGTGACCTGTCTGGGGTTCATGCTTCCTAACACACTCACCATATGTAAGGGCTGACACCACCTATAATTAAACTAAAATTACTCTCCAAGTGGTTAATTCCAGGATGTAAAGTGATTATAATTAATGAATGCAAATAACTTATAGATGACGTCCTTCACTGGTACCAGAATTTGCTTCAGGTGTCTTGGTAAAGTACGTCTGAAAGAAGGATTGCTCTAATAGCAAAAAGTTCTTTCAGTTGAATAAAAAAAATAGATGAATGTATGTAGATTACACGTGACATCTGCCTGCATCCTGAATTTACGTAAGTTACACATAGAGTAAGGGTCTGGCCTGTGGCCCCACTACTGGCAAATACTAAGGTCGGGGTTCTTCCTTAAACGTTCCCAGCAAGGATATTTGCCTGTCTCCCCAATATGATTTTCCCCTCTTGGTTCTTACACTGTAATGGGCACTTGCCTGTTACAGAAAACTCTCAAAAATGTTTCCTTTTTATACAGCTTAAATCTATACTTCTCGATTTAAATGCAGACCTTAAAAATAGCTTAAAATAAGCAGATTATTTTAACTGGAAAAAAATTTGATGGACACATCCTCAAATGCTGTAAACATAATCTCACATTAATATGTTGCTCAATGGGCATCAACTGTAAGTAGTTTTTTTAAGTTATATTTCCTAAGGGCCCTGAAGTAATCTGCAGATAAGTTTAATCTTTTAGCGAATCATGTTATTCTTTTCAAGACTCAGAACTCAATTATGGCAGAAGAAAATGCCTAATGGTCTTCTTTCTTCAAGTACTGGTGTTGGAAGCTACCTTAACATCAAACATCAGTGTCAATGGGAGAAAAAGAGTTCACGCGTATGTGCACACGGACGGCACGCCCAACTTCAATACACATCTCGCAGAAACACACAGAACTGGATCCAGACCCAAGCTGTTAGGTGCTACAGTTCAAATTTGCAGTTCAAACCCGGTCAGAGCATTTCAATACATGCCTGAATTTGAAGGGATTGGTGTCTAATAATGTGACATATTGGTTATATCTCAATGAAGCCAGGAAAACGAAAGAACCTGGTATCTAAATCCTCCAGCAGTTAAATTACACCTTATGAAATACTCGGTTCCTTCTGGAGTAATCAGCAGAATGTATCAGGGACCCACACAGAGTTAATTTAGTATAGATTTCTACTCAATTTAGAGATCCTCAGTACCACGGTGTCCAACGCAGAGGATTACCAGCAGGCATTTTAATTCGCTCTCAGACTTTTGGAGTGAGGCACTGTTTTCGAAATACATTTTCACACAGAATCTCGGTTGGCCAGACAGCAGTCCCACAACATGGCGGGCACAGACATGGAAATGCGGATCGAGCTGGAGAGCCTTTCCAAGGTTCTCAGCAATGAGGGAGGGCTTTCTGACACCAGAGACTCATGCTGGTTCCACCAAGTCACAAAACCACAGCTGTCCCACCGGAGACGAGCACCGTGCGGAAGGCAGTCGCCTCTGTGCTGGAACAGCGAGGGAACCACAGTGAGTGGCTCCGTGATGAAACACAGATATTCAGAAACTCTCACTTCTGCTCTTCTCTGAAACCGAGCCATGCCCATATGAATCAGCATTTAAAACTACAGAAATCACTCACAGCCCACGACTGAGGGTAACGATTGCTGCGACTCCTGGACACTTCTCTAGTCTCTCATGGTTTCAAGTAGCGCTGTGTTGCCTGACTCATGCGTTGGGGATGGCCAACTTGCCGGCCCTGCAGGATCAACACCAGCCAGTAAGAACAGGATCCAGCATGTGTCTTGCTTTGTCTGTTTACTCGTTGATGCTGACCTTGATTCTGAGAGGGTCCAAAAGAGCACCCCTGCCTCGTCAAGAAGACTCCCGGAAAAACCGAGTGCCGGGGAGGGCAGACCTAACGTGTGTTCAGCAGGGGTGCACCCATGGGTGCGACACACGTTCTGTTCGAGCCTGGGTGTCTCGTGCCATGTGACAGTGTCCTACCTGGGAAACACTCAGCCGAGAACATGGCGCCATGTCCTTGTCATTTTTGAGGTGAAGTGACGTCTCCGCTCTGAAGGGTCACCACACTGGGGTCCGCATCCCTCTGCAACTCTTGCTGCCTAATCTGTGTTGCAACTTAGCACACACCTTTCATTTCCTAAAAGAAAGTATTTGCTGGGATGATTCACCTGTGACCCATTCTGGCTGGGGGATGCCCCTGACGAATGAGTGTGTGCGCAAACGAACGCCTTCCTAGATTCCACAGTTTGTCACACTGTTGTTTTCCTCAATGACGGGCCTGATGACCCATTCTTAGGAAGTAACAGATAGAATTCTTGCAAAACTCAGGTGCCAAGAACTCGGCATGTACTATCTCATTTAATTCTTGCACAGCCTTTCAGCAGGAGCTAGCCCACCTTCTGGGCTGCTATCTGTTACATTTAACTGGACAAAGACTTATGATAATATAATGCCCTTGCTATGTAAAACCCCATTCTAAGAGCAAATATTTTCTGTCCGGGGCATTTTGACTTCTGTTATTCGGCTCACTGACTCCAGGGAGATGTGGTCTGTATCATTCAGTAGTGAAAGAAACCATACAAGGAAAGGACACCCAATGCTGAAATCTACCAACACCAACCCCAGTCACGTGATAATGACCACCGGGGCTGCCGAAAAAATAATCTGGAGATGAGGAGATTTGGCAACTATATAATTATATTTCAACTACCTGGGCTGGTATCATTTAAAAGAGCAAATAAACTTGTATGTAAACACAGAAAAGGTGCAGAAGCTCTATGAACATCACAACTAAACCTCAGTAAAGACAGACATAAGAAAATAAGCAAGTTTATATCCTGTTGCAACAAGTACAGATTACCACGCTGATTTGTTTGGAAAACCATGCATTTCGGGGAATTTTTTTTTTAAAGATTTTATTTATTTATTTGACAGAGATCACAAGTAGGCAGAGAGGCAGGCAGAGAGAGAGGAAGAAGCAGGCTCCCTGCCGAGCAGAGAGCCCAATGCGGGGCTCGATCCTAGGACCCTGAGATCATGACCTAAGCCGAGGGCAGAGTCTTAACCCACTGAGCCACCCAGGCGCCCCTCAGGAAAAATTTTTAAACATATTTATTATACCCAGCAGCCACCTCCATCCATTCCCTCTATCCTCTCCGCGAAAGCAATAATTTACGTTTGTCCCGTCTTATGCTCATTTCCATGCAAGTGAAATTTTACTTCCGTGAGACCAGTTTTTGGATCCGATTTAGACATTTTTATGGAAAGACAACACTGCACATCCGTAGGTTTGCTACAAGACTAAAAATTGCCTCCTCTTCTTGCTGTAACAAGGCAGTAACTCCGAAGTTAAAAAAGAAATAGTTCACTGTAATCTCCACTTGAATTTTTCATTGTCTTTAATGACTAAGGAGTATGACGTATTTTGAAGTGATCCGGCGTTTCAAATATCAGGAGCCCTCAAACGTCAGTGATGGAAGTGGAAGTTTCCCTGACCGGAGAAGTACTTTTCAAAGCAATAAACAAATCAAATATGCATTAAACTCTGCATTATCTTCTACAGTTTCATCGATTAGTTCAGGGTCTGCATTATTTGGAAAATGATTAATTGCACAGAGATCACGACTTAAAATGCCCTTCCCAGGACTTTGATTAAGGTGTTTCAAAATTAAGGTGTTCAGGCATCTTCTAGGAACAGCATGTCCTGAAGGAAGGTTTAAAAGCGTTATTTCTCAGTGCACCAGGAGAAGCTGCATATTGCCTGCTGGAGCCGAGAGCCTTAGGGTGCTTGGTTTAGTTTTAATCCCAAACACTTACGGGAGATTACTCACAACGTGAGCAAAGGGGGAAAAAAAAAAAAAGTAGAAAAGCCAGAGGCTCATGAGCCTGAGATGGGGCCAAGGAATCAGTTCATCTCTAAAAACTCCACAGCCTGAGAACACAACTATGCAGGTAGCCCTTCGAGGATATATGGACCATGGATGCTTCATTTCTATTTCTTATCAGAGAGGATGGGTTTTTTCCCAGGCTGTGCTAATATAAGGAGTATGATCTTTCTTCATTCCAGTAGAGTTTCTTGTCATAGCCACATGCAGGTTTTTTTTTTCCCTTTTTATTTATTTTTTCAGCGTAACAGTATTCATTCTTTTTGCACAACACCCAGTGCTCCATCACATGCAGGTTTTGTCTGCTTACTTTATTTCCCTTCCTAGAACACAGCACACTTGTCCACACCTCAGGGTCTTTGCACATGCTTATCCATCTGACCCAAATACTCTTCCCCTGGATCTTCCCATTTCTGACATCTCTTCGTGCTGGTTGAGGGCAGAGACTCATCTCGATCAACAACCCCCCACAACATTGCTCCTTCATTCTGCTTATTTCCTTATTGTAGTTATCATTTTGTGAACATATCCTGTTTCCTGGTTTACTCATTGATTACCTGTCTCTGTAATTAATATGTAACCCTTTCAAGAGTGAAGACACTGCCTGCCTTGATTATATCCCCGTTCTAGAATATCCCCGTCTGGCACTTGATATGCAACAATTGAAGTATGTGGAAAAGTTGGGTACGGGAGTGAGAGCAGTGATAATGGTGGCATAAATTCCATCTATACACACACTCAGGTAGACAAAATCTGTAAAAATACAACGTTGCGGTACTAGAAGGAACTTCAACTGTTGACTCCAGCCAGGGGACAGATTACCCAGAGCATTCAGATTTCAGTGTTGCTGTTTGTATCCCAAGAGGAGGGGTCCTGTAATCTCCTGTTTCACAGCCTGATTGCTAAGAGATCCTTAGACTAATTTAAATATCCCCTGCTTTATTGGAGGCTAAATTTTTCCTGTGTAACCCTCCTCGTAATGGGTAGCTCTGCCCTTTCCTTCTCAACAAGGGTCATAATTCAGGGCAAGACAAAGTTGCAGTGAGTCAGACCTAGATGCGCACAGATACAATGTCGATGTTGGCTCCTGAGCTCCTATACCCAGGGGAGGAAACGGTAGCTCATTTCAGGACTGCCATGATTTCACCAACTGAGAACTTGTTACATCAATGTAATAAAGTCATTCAACGTCCACCCACACTGCAGAGACGATCCAAAGAATTTCGTGCATCCCATAGGTGCAAAATAGCATGGGTCTTTGGGCCAAACAAAACAGAGGTGTGACAGCCTTCCAGTATGGAGCACTGGGGCTTGGAGCAAGTCACTGGCTCAATACGAGCCTCAGTTTCTAGATGGAAAAATGAGGGTGATTTTGCGAGGTAGTGATTTCTAGAAGGTGCCTTCGGGGGCACCCATGCTTGCTTGGCGCCTTGCCCGTACGGTCCCTCAGTGCCCATGACGGTACTTGAATTACCAAGACTGCGATTGCCAAATAATGTGACTTTAGAGATTTTGAATGATGAAGCTGATTATATCACTAACAAGACAAATTAACACAAAACAAACAAGCAAACGCAGCCCCACTCTACTGTGGTCCCCAGATCCCACAAGGGTACTCTTCAAATAGATGATGTTTTGCCTAAAACAGGTTCCCATCTACATCCGAGTCTTTCTTTCAGAAACTTCAAGTCGATCTTTCCAAACTGCCAGTTATTCTGAAGTCCATTCTACTTTTCTCACAGAAACAGACCATACTCATCAATTAAGATAAATCTTTCTCCCCATAGCCTGTACAATTAACATTCTTAATTGGATGTCGGATATTTCTTTATCTTTTAATGGAATTCCCAGTAATGAAACACATCATTATGGATAACTAGGATGGAACTGTTTCCCAAATTTGAAATAATGTTATTTCATACTCCTGCTTTAATACATGAGAAGTCAAAAGAAGCATAAATCCGATTCTCAACGTAGTGGTGGCGGATCAACGGAGGGAAATAAGTGTCCCTTAAATAGAGCATTAAAAATCTGAGATGTTAATTGAATTGATATAGTGTTTAATCACGATGCTGTACAATTTAGCGTTCCCTGTTAAGAAAGGTAAAATAAAACCACCAGCTGACTCCTTCCCTGGGTGCTCCAAGTTTCTACCAGCAATAGAACTCCCCAGCCTCTGCGTGAACTCTTTCCGTGCATGTGGAGGCTCATTTCCCTTGCGTTCCCTGTTTCTTCATTGCTCAACAGCAGAGAATGACTTCCAGATCATCCAGAGATATTTCAAAATTCTAATAGCGTGGTCTCTCTTAATGTTGAGTGAATTTTCTCCAAAGAGAAACTGAAATGTTCAAAAGTCATGCTAAGGTGGGGTGCCTGGGTGGCCCAGTGGGTTAAATCCTCTGCCTTTGGCTCAGGTCATGATCTCAGGGTGCTGGGATCAAGCCCGCATGGGGCTCTCTGCTCCATAGGAAGCCTGCTTCCCCGCCCCCTCTGCCTGCCTCTCTGCCTACTTGTGATCTCTGTCTGTCAGATAAATAAATAAAATCTTAAAAAAAAAAAAAAAGTCATGCTAAAGGATGCCTGGGTGGCTCAGCCAGTGAAGCATCTGCCTTTGGCTCAGGTCATGACCTCAGGGTCCTGGGATCGAGTCCTGAGTTGGGCTCCTTGCTCATTGGGGAGCCTGCTTCTCCCCCTGCCTGAACTCCCCCTGCTTATGCTCTTCTGCTCTCTCTCTCTCTGGCAAATAAATAAATAAAATCTTAAAAAAAAAAAGGTCATGCTAAAATCCCATTGGTCCAATATGCTCTATGAAGAATATAGCCAATGAAGGGTGTCTTGGTGAGAGGCAGGTAAGGACAACACTAACTGACAAGGTCCATGCTACTGGGGAAGCTTTTCAGATTTAGAGTCTGAAAGCATGACAAATCATGAGCAGCTCTTTCTTGTGCTCATCAGAGTTAGCAGATAAATTGTAAAAATGAAAAATGAATATGTAATGATTTCCTCCTCTCTCTAATACTATGCAGAATGAGTGGCTGGGATGACAAGACAGAATCTCAAGGGTTAGTTTATAGATTTAGTATAAAAGAATTGGTCTCCAAAAAGTTGCACTTAAATTTATCTTCTTGTAAAAAAAGGATTTGTATGTATTTGTCCCTTTGGGCAGATACAGATACAGATGGAGCCCTATAAGACTCCTGACACGTTGCAGATCTCAATGCCGCTGTTGCTCCCATTCCCCCATGATTCTGCCACCCAGATTCTCAGTGGGCTCTGGAAGGGTCTTGGTCACCCCCTGGCCCTCAGTGGCACCTTGGCCATTAGTCCTGTGACAGAACATACATTGGAGGAGCACAGAACAGTGAGATTCTCGCTCTATGGCACTTGTTTCTCATTCACGCACATACTGTGAACCCTCCGTCCCTGCCGCTCCGTGAAATAACACTGAGCTTCATATGTGGATTAAAGTCTACCTGGATGAAAAATGAAATTTTCGCACAGTGGCTGCGCACCAGAAACACTGACGTGTTTATCATTTACAGGGCTGACTTCGCACGCGACCATGTTTCATCTTTTAGCAGATGTTTACATTTACAACTGTGTTTGTACCCAGAGACTTCGAGATTTTAGCTAGTGAATTTGTGAGGCGAGGGGTTCTCTGATAAACCCTGGTTATGACGGCAGAGAGACATCAGGACGCCCATGCTCCAGCCTCCGTGCTCCACCGGGACTGCGGCCGAGCTGCTTGCCAAGAGTCTGTCATCTGATAAGCATGCATTTTAGGGACGGCCGTGAAGGATGCGTGTCTACTATGGTAACGACATCAAAGTGTAAAGAATTTGTTTCCATCTATACCTTAGATCGCTTTTAGGAGGTTCTCGGTACCGATGCTTAGTCCATCAGAACCATGTAGTATCGATCCCATTATGGTATTACCTAGACCGTGACTACCTATTCCTCTAGGCCCTAGACCTCTCTTGTGGGCTGCAACTGCTGTATCTGGCAATGATTTGAAAGAAGTGAGTCATTATGGAGAACCCATCACGTGTACATGATCTTTGCCTAAAGACGTAAGTGCTGAGTACACCCGATCTTTGCCTAAAGTCTTCCCTCGGCTGGCAGCCATGTGAGGGCAGGTATCTTCATCCCAGACTGCTGCTTTGGCTGGTACAGTGCCCAGCACGCATTCGACATTCTGTGGACAGGACCAGAAAAACCAGGCTGACCACTGTATCTGGTAAAGGATATTAGTACTACAGCATTAGTACTAAAGTATTACTACTACTACAATGGGTACTGAATACTCGCTCTATGGCAAGAACTTTCCACAAGTTGTCTCATCCCCTCAGAGATCTTGATACACAGATACGGTCAGTCCTTTTTTTACTGACGGGGAAACTAAAGAGGTAAGAGCTTTGTCCAAAGCTCTGTGTATACACACACACACAAACACGCATGCGTGTGCAGAAGAAGGGTGGTGAGGGGCGCCTGGGTGGCTCAGTCTGCTGGGTGTCTGCTTTCAGCTCAGGTCATGATCGCAGGGTCCTGGGACTGAGTCCTGCATCGGGCTCCCTGCTCAGCAGGAAGCCTGGTTCTCCCTCTCCCATTCCCCCTCCTTGTGTTCCCTCTCTCGCTGTCTCTCTCTCTCTGTCAAATATATAAATAAAATCTTTAAAAAAAAAGAAAAGAAAAGAAAAGGGAGGAGGTGAACCCGGTTGTTTTACTTCAACACCTGTGCTCACTCTCTCATGCCACAATTTGGAAACGTGATACTATCTCTCCCTCTATTTTCTAAAAAGGATGACTCTTACAAACCGCACTGCAGAAGTAAAGGACAGTTCCCAAATCCTAAGAATCTCCTGCTCTTTGTGAGGAGCCCGGTAATTATGTAAATTGAAAAAGAAACAAAAAATGAGTTTGTGTATCTAAGCTGAAGGCTGGATTCCACCCATTAGTCTCTATTTATAGGTGGGCTATTTGAGAATGCCAAAAACTATTTCTAGTTACAGTCGTATTCCTTAAATAAATACCCAAGCTGGTATAGGAATTACTACATAAAGAACGGGTCTAGGATTTCAGGAGTAGTTTTAGGTGTGGGACTGGGGACACGAGGGGCCGACACCCAGGCTGCGTATGGTACAGCTCGGGGTGCTATTCCCACACGCTGATCAGCTGACGGGATGCAGGTTTACTGAGCACTCGACCAGCTTCAGAATTTCTCACGGCGCAGACGAAGCAGCGGGGTATCCGCGTGCGCACGGACGAGACAGGGACGCTGACTGCACCGCTCAGGGAACATGAGTAGAAGGGAAAGCTGCGTTTCGGGACTTGCAGCTGTCATCGATCTTTCCCGGCCCGTCTCCATCGTCCAGCGTTTAACTTGTTCCCACGCTGCGTGCACGAGCGCAAGGCCCCGGCTTCTGCCCCTCATTCCATCTTGGTTTGGCGACGGTTCGGAACAACCACGGGATTCGAATCCTTTCTGCTTTCTGCTAGTCTACCTTCCAAGCTTCGTCTTATTTATTTATTTGTTTGTTGATTATTATTATTTTTTTTTATGTAGGCTTCATGCCTGCCATGGAGCCCAATGTGGGGCTTGAACTCATGGCCCTGAGATCCAGACTTGAGCAGAGATCAAGCGTCAGATACTTAACTGAGCCATCAACTGAGCCAACTGACGCCCCAAGGTTTTAGACCAAAAATAAGATTGGGGGAAAATAGCTTTTCTCCTCCGTAGAGAATATTAACAGAACAGTGGCTCTGTTTTGCAGGAATATGTAATTTAATTTGCTTTGCTTTAACTATTTAAATGAGACAGAAGGTAGTACTCATAACTTCATATCTACAACCAGAAGGAAAACGGACATAGAGATCAGGGGCCGTCTCAGAGCTTGACCAGGCTCAGCACTTGGCATGGTAGACACAGACATTTACTCTACTGGGGGGTCTCGGGAACTAGCACGTGATGCTAAGTCAGCGGCTGAGGCTGAAACGTGGGCATTGCTTTCAGACATCAAAGTGTAACGACGTGAAGACTTCCACAGCATTGTACGTGTGCAAATTCACCAATGTCATATAGCGGGCATGGAGCAGTGGGAAGGTTAGTAACGATGAAAAGTGTTTAATCACCAAGAGTGCGCTGTCGAAATGCGTGAAGGGGATCAGAAGGTACCTCCAGTTATGAGGGACACGAGACTGGGAGATGTCAGGCACGGCATGGCAACTGTCGGTAATTCCAGTTTATCTATTTCTTTTTTCTTTTTTCTTCCCCACGGAGCTTGGTTATAATCATTTGAACAAATAGAAGTGGATCAGAGAAGAAAGAGTAAAGTTTGGTGGTTTCCCAACTCGGAGTCATACTTCACATTCGCACCTAAGGACTGAACATCGCCGGGTTCTCAGGTCCTCAGTCCCCAGCGGCAAATGCAGCCCACGTGACTAACGGCCTGGCAGGAGCCTTGCCCATCTCCCGGGAACATGTGCACTATCTCACTCTCTGCCGGGTGTAGGATGGCATCTGTCCTTATCTCAATCGGACTCTGGAACCCAACTTCTGTTAGGATGAAACACACATACCCACCCCGCCCCATATCTGGGAAGGTGGGTGTTTACTCCAGGGAGCTGTTTCAAGTCACTGAACAAAACAGAGATTTTGAGATGAAACAATCCTATTTTAGCAGGGCTGCAGCCCGCAAACCACTCTCACAGATTATGCCGCAGGTCCTGAGACTATCAGACCTGAGGCAGGACTCTCATTCCATTCTCTGGCCGAGTCACTGACCTAGAGAAGAGGCTGACCTCAGTTTCCTCTGAGACCTACAGCAGCTGCACAGAGTCGGGGGAGCCTGAATCACCAACCCTTTAACACCATCTTCCAATCAAACTAATAAGACAGGAGATGAGGAGGGGCAGGGGATGAGGTGATATTCTATTCCCTTTCCTAAAGAACACAGACATTACATTCACTGGGGACTTCCAAAGAACCATGGACGTCTCAGGAGGTTCCTGGGGAAACGATGGAGGAAAGGGAATGCAGTCTCATGTATCTGGAGAACCGGCAGTCGGACGTTTCTTGTAAGTCCAGCTTGCTATGGGTAAAGTGCTTCTGAAACCAACATCTGAGACTCCCTTTCTGGTTTTTAGTCTGCTCTGCTTTGGGTGGAATTAGGCACGGCCGTTGAGTGGGACGGGTTGAGCGGGGCCACTTCTGTCAGCCCCCAGGACAGAATGACTGTGTCCCACTGGCCAAGACCAGAACCTCCCCAGATTTAGTCCCGCGGAAGCTGCTGTCACAGGGACTTGCTCAGGACAGACAGTGCTCCTTGTCTGTCCCCTCGCCACAGATTCAGGCCATTTAGCAAAATTTTCAAAGTAGACTCTCTGGTGATAACACCAGGTGATGGTTTCAGAGATTGAGTAAGTGACTTTTCTCATCTATGAAAATCTGACAGCGGTAAAGGATAATTTGAACCATGAGCCCCCAAGCCATGGATGAAAGGTGACAATCACTAATGCACAAGGAAGTTAAAAGTTTCACTCCCAGTTAACTCTTAAGTAAATGGGTGGTTATTTTTCATGCAGCCGCAGAAACGCACGGAATGTTCGATCTTTTTCCTATCACTGAAAATTCCATCCTTGGGATTTAATTCGCAATAGTAACGTGCCTGCTTCTGCATGGGTGCCGATAATGTTATTTCCTTCTCTAGGCAGGTTCTGAAATCCGAGTTTTAAATGAAGCAAAGACTTACAGACAACAGACGTTCTAAAATAGATTTTAGAGACCCCTGATCATGATTGTTTCTATTTGTTTCAAAATAGAAACTTTTCTTTGTGATTTATGACACGCATTAAAATAGTCCTAGATAACAGCTCAACGGCAGGGGTTCCTGATCTCAGTAAGATTCTTGGGTAGTTCAGTTGCCCGGGGCTGAAAATAATCATGACACAAATGGCAAGAAAGAAACATCGGAGGCAAATCTATTTTCAAACACATATCTCTGGAACTCCAAAGCATGCTCAATATCATTTTGAATTTGAATTGAGGTATTTGCAAATAACCGGTCTTTATCAACAGTCATGCTTTTAGGGTCCTGAGAAAGCCTTACATGTGTCATATTGTTATTCGTGAAAAAATAGCTCAATAGCCACTTTTCTCCAAAGTGTGTTGTTAAGATCATTTTAGGATTGAACTGGGTTCATTTACTCATGGTCAGGGCTTTGATACCTACGGGTTGAGGTTGGCTCTATACATGAATTGACTCCAGTCCTCTGAGTCTGAAAACAACTTCCGTAAGTCTCACAACGAGCCTCAGAAACAATTTTCTCTCCCTTTGTCATCTGGGGCCAATTTAACATCACACTTGTTTGGTGCATTTTCCGTTTGTCTATTGCACTGTCTATTGTCCCGTCTTTAAACCATTGTTCTGGGCTGGTCCGGATCTAGCTCTCCCAATGGATCCAAAATCTTTCTTGAGAATTCAGTTCAGACAGTAACTCAGGCAGATCTCAAATGCAGAGGTCTATGGGAAGGATACAAGTGATTGTGAAACATGTTTTCCTTCCAGGTGGAGGTAACCGCAGGAGGATACTATCCCTGGTCTTTCTCTACCCACCCCTTTCATGCACTCTCATTCAGGAGAGGTGGAGTAAATGATTTGCTTTCTGAGTTTGGAAGGGGAACATGGAACTTCGGAACAAGGCTCCTACTCTCTCCCACTGTTAGGCAATGTGCCATCTTCTGTAATCTTTTAGAGACAGGGATTCCACTCTTAAAGGTATAGATGGGGTTTAATGTGTGGAGTTTAATGGGGGAAAGAGAGAAAGGATGTCATTTTCCCAAAATTTCATATTGGGAGACCAAGTGCCTGTAAGTATCAAGTAAACTGTCTAACATTAACTTGATTTGTCATAAGGCTTTCTGATGTTTGCTGATTCCCCTCAGACTCAAATCTTTACCTTATTTCTCAATTTATTCACAACTGAGGAAGGAAAGAAGGTTATTTATTGGGCCCCTTAGGCATATGAAGAGATAACTTTGGAAAGTAGACTTTGGTTGGCCAAACTGGAACTCTCTCTCTAGGACAGCACATAACTATTACTTTAAAATGAGAATAATCAAGACTTGACACATAGACATACCTCCGATACATTCTAGTGTCGTGTAAACCTTCACGCAGCTTATCCATCAGAGGAGACATATAGATTCCTTCCTATAAGTAATTCTAAGGAACTTTGTCTAAGACTCAGTTTTGATTCTTTTGACATTATCAAAATGGATTCTCTCAAATGTAGACAACTACTTTTTTCAAGAACTTGTTTTGCTTTCTCCTAAAAGTTTGTTATTTGTAATTATCATGGAAGAGAATCAGCTTTCATGTTAATATTCTGGCTGATTTCAGCTCCCATCCCACCTCCTGTCTCCAGCCCACCCTCTGAGGTTTTGAAAGTGGCATCCAGGAAACAGGGTAATGCAAAGTGAAGGAAAGTGAATGTTAACAAAATAATTGTCTATATAGAATAGAAATGCGACTGTAGACATGAATCCTAGCTTATTTTTCATATTTAATTGAAGTAAAATCTTTGGGGATCAGAATTTTTAAAAGAAACTCAAGTTATAATATATGCTTCAACTAATATTTTACAAGGAAATAAACAGTTGAATTAAATAAGTTGTTTGCCAAGCAGCTTCTAGGTACATAAATTTGTTCCATTTGCTATAGAAAATACGATATGTAATCACCTTAACAATTTAGTTGAAATGTCGAGGTAATATAAAAACCAATTGGGGCACAAAGAGATATTACATGGGAATACCATTATTTTTAATTTTTATTTTTTTACAGATTTTATTTATTTATTTGACAGACAGAGATCACAAGTAGGCAGAGAGAGGGGGAAGCAGAGAGCCCGATGCAGGGCTCGATCCTAGGACTCTGGGATTATGACCTGACCTGAAGGCAGAGGCTTTAGCCCACTGAGCCACCCAGGTGCCCCAGGAATACCATTTTAATCAGAAAAGCAAAACAGCTGTTCATATTTAAGGAAAAATTAAGACTGGTATATAAAAATTAATTACTGAAAGGCCATCAACAATAAAATGTGAATTCAAGTTCAACTCGTTCATTTTTCAGGAATGGGAAAATGTGCTTTCCATCATTCATCACAAATATATTGTCTATAAGTTGCTTCCATGTTCTAATCACTTGAGTTCTTTCAGGAAAGACCAAAACCCATGCCCTTTGGCACTCTGTATTTCAGTGCTGAGTTAGACAATAAACAAGGGCAAGAATAAGCACACAAATTACATGCTGTGTGAGGAGCTGAGAAGTGTTATGGAAGAAAATATCTGAAGGAGTAAGAGGGGAAAGGGGGTTGCCATTGGGAGTGAGATTTAAATTAGGTTTCAAAGGGATGTGACCTTGAGCAAAGAAGGAAGTGAAGGGGAGTTTCCTGAGGCTATCTTCAGAAAGCAGCAGAGGCTATAGGGGCCGATGGCAGGCTGCACCAAGATGGGATACAATGGCATGCAGATTATTTCGATCTGAAAATAATCAAGACAAAGACTCAGGAAGAAACTTTGAACTTTCCCCACAACTATCTAAAAAGAATTTAGATAGAAGACCTGTACTAGGAGGAGAGATATTAACATATATTCCTTTTTTCCTAAGAAGCTTACCCACATAACAGGGCAACCTTTGTTTACCAAACACTTCCTCTCACCTTCCCACTAATGGCCTTCATCTCCTTTGTACCTCCAGATCCTTAACCCCTCCTTAACTCAGGATGGCATATATAACTCATTTTGCCTCACAATCTTTGAAATCTCATGTCTGTGGGTTCCCCAGGTGTATGAGACTAAATTTGACTTTCTCCCATGAATCTGTCTCATGTAATTTTAATTCTTAGTCTAGCTAAAAGAATCGTGAACAGAAGAAAATTTCTTCCTTCCCAACAGTGGTCAATAAGCTGAGTGAATGGGAGCATCAGAGGTAGTGAAGTCTGAGAAGTAACCTTGGGGGTGGTAAAGGTCAGATCAGGTAAGACTGTAGAAGGCTACTATTATTTAGGATTCAAATTTGAATGAGACAGGGAGACACTGAAGAGCTATTTCTATATATTACCATAATACAGATATATAACTTAAAGGACTTGACCTTAACTGAAGAGGACATTTACTGATTATTTAATTAAAAACCCATTTCTCAAGTATTCTGATAACTCTGTTGATTTTCAGTGCCACATTCAACTTGCAAATATAATTGTTATAGAGAATTAGTTGACTTATTATAGAACAGATCAACAACGGTATCTAATAAATTTTGATTTAAAGTATACTGATAGTCCCTAATCATTGAACACATTGAAGAAATTATTCTGTGTTTGTCTTATTCTTTGCGGGTCGTTACTTGAAGGACTGACATAATGCACTCATCTTTATTTTGCCTAACATATAACTCAAAGGCAGAAAACAGTGAGCGTTTCGCAAAAACATTTTAAGGCAAGTGGCCAACCAAAGCCACTTGAGGCAAAATATTACACTTGAAATAAACAGTAGAGTGCCAAAAGTCTGGGAAGAAAAGGTGGAGAGAAATTCTTTGGGGAACATAGAACATTCTAAAGCACTGTGTACAGTAGGGAATTGAGAGAATCGCACACATTCTTGCAGCAGGCTAAATTCTCAGAAAAGGCAAGAGAATTCCTACTTTTTCACATCTACTTGATTGCTGGATTCAATGAAAGCAAGAAGAAATGGCTAAGGGCAAAAGGACATGGGTGCTATTTGTAAAGTGCTGGGGAAAAACAAACAAACTTGGCACAAAGTATTCTCCTTTCAGCAAAACTTCCCTTCAGAAATGTAAAACTGAAGACATTCATGAATAAACAAACACTGAGAGAATGTGTTGTCATCACACCTGCCCAGTGAGAAATGCCAGTGGGGGGTCTTGAGGCCGAAATAAAAGGAAACAGTGGTTCAGACTTGTGCAGTGTAATAAATAACCCCAATAAATGCAAATAGTAAATATTATAGTAACCGTTATTCTATTTTTGGCTAACTTCTTTTTTTTTCTACATGATTTAAAAGACAAATGCATAAAACAATAACTATAAATCTATGTTAACAGGCACACAATGTATAAAGATATAATTTGTAACAATATTAACATCAAGGGAGGATTCAGAGCTGTATAAGAGAAGAATATTTTATGCCGTTGAAGCTAAGTTAGCATCAATTCAAACTGGATAGTTATAATTTTAGGGGGTTAGTTGTAATCTCTATAGTTATCACCAAGGAAATTACTGAAAAATATACACAGAAGAAAATGAGAGAAAAATAAAAATGGAACACTTCAAAGAAGAGGCAGTGGTGGAAGAAATAAGGAATAAAAAAAGCTTAAGACATTTAGAAACCACGTAGCTAATGTTAAAAGGGAGCCCTCCCATATTAGTGATTATTTTACATGTAAATGGACTAGACTTCACATTCAAAAAAGAAGTGATTGAAAAAATACATTTCAAAAAAATAAATGATTCAATTATATGCTGTCTATGAGACTCACTTTATATCCAAAGACATAACTAAGTTCATACTAAAAAAAATGGAAAAAGATATGGCATTCACATAGTAGCCAGAGATCTTTGAACTTTATATTCTTCTCAAATTCTTTCAAAAATAGGAAAGGAAGGAGAATTTCCAATTCTTTCTATGAGATCAGTATTACCCTAATGCCAACACACAAAGAGAAAACTAGAGACTGTTATCATTTATGAATATAGACAAAAATTCTCCAACACAGTACTACCAAGCTGAACCCAACAGAATATTAATATAAGCACACATCATTATCAAATAGGATTTATCCCAAGGATGCAAATATGCTATATTAGTAGAAAAAAATGAAAAATACATAATACCTCATCAGTTCCTCATAGCAAACAAACAAATAAACAAAAAGAAACATATAATAAACTTCAACATTTTTTCATGGTAGAAATACCCAAACAACAGAGAGTAGAGGGGTACTTCCTCAACTAAAATCTGAAGTAGCATTATACACAGTGGTAGGATAAAAAGAGGAAGAGGAAAGGTTTCTACTGAGATCAGGAGCAAGACAAGGATGTCTACTTTCACCACTGTTATTCAACATTATATTCAAAGCTCCAACCAGAGAAAATACGAAAATAAATAAACAAGGCATCCAATGAAAAGGGAAGAAGTACAACTATATCTTTTTTTTGCAAATGACATGGTCTTGCATATTGGAAATCCCAAAGAATCTACACACACACACACACACAATGACTAGATTAATAAACAAATTCATCAAATTTGCAGGAGATAAGATCAACACAGAAAAGTTTATTATGTTTCTATATACTAGCGAATAGTAATCTAAAAAAAGAAATTACCGAAACGTTTCTATTGACGATAGCCTCAGAAAGAATAAAATACCTAGTACTGAAATTTAACCAAGGAGGTGAAAGCCTTATACACTGAAAACTACGAGAAATTTTTGAAATAGATTAAAGACCTAGAGAAACAGAAATCAGCCCATGCTCATGCACTGAAATAGTTCACGTTGTTATGATGGCAACACTACCCAAAGTGATCAATGAATTCAGTGAGATACCTATAAAAATCCCCACCACCTTTTGCAAAAATGAAAAGATACAAGCTTAAAATCTATATATGGGCTTCGAAGCATCCCCAAGTAGCCACAACAATATCACAAAAGGACAAAACACAGTAGCCAAAAGGTAGAAATAACCTACATTTTCATCAGCGAATGGATAGACAACATCTGAAAGAAACCTGATTGAAGGTGATTCAGCCGTAAAAATCAGTGAAGCAGGGATACGCACCCCAGGGACGAACGGCGGAAACGCTAAGTGAGGGAAGTTGGACACAAACGGTCACATGATGTGTCATTTCACGTGTAAGAAACACCCAGAACAGCCACATCTACAAACAGAGGAAGCAGACAGGCAGGGACCCAGGTTTGAGTCACAGCTCAGGGGAGCAGGGAGTACCTGCTTACGGGGTATGGAATTTCCTTTTCGGGAGATCATTTTCAGACTTAGAGGTGATGTCTGCACAACATTGTAAGTATACGAAATGCTACCTTTTTATTCACCTTAAAATAGTCCATTTTGTATTATGTAAATTTTACTTGAATAAAAAAGTTTCAAAAACAAGGGCGTCAGGTGGCTCAGTCGCTTAAGAGTCAGCCTTTGGAGGGGCGTCTGGGTGGCTCAGCGGGTTAAGCCTCTGCCTTCGGCTCAGGTCATGATCTCAGGGTCCTGGGATCGAGCCCCTGCATGGGGCTCTCTGCTCAGTAGGGAGCCTACTTCCTCCTGTCTCTCTACCTGCCTCTCTGCCTACTTGTGATCTCTCTCTCTGTCAAATAAATAATAAAGTCTTAAAAAAAAAAAAAAAAAAAGAGTCAGCCTTTGTCTCAGGTCGTGAGCCTGGTGTCCCAGGATCGAGCCCCAGGTCAAGCTCCCTGCTCTGCCAAGAGTCTGCTTCTCCCTCTGCTCCCCTTTCCTGCTCATGTTTGCATGCTCTCTCACCCACTTTCTCTCAAATAAACAAATAAAAACCTCAAAAAAGAAGTTTTAAGAACAACATGATCCTTCATATTAATAGGCTAAAAAATACAAAATACATAAATTAAAAAATCACATCAATCAATGGGAAAAAAAAAGCATTTTACATAATTCAACACGCACTCAGGATAAAACCACTCAGAAAACTAGGAATCAAGGGGAGCTTCCCCAAATTCATAAAGAGGATGTACCAAAAAAAAAAAAAAAAAAAAAGTGTAGCTGCAATTACATGGTAAAAGACCTTTCTCCTGAGACTGGAAAAAAGACTCCTATCACTCTCACCACTTATCCAATATACAACAGACTGCTGGGAGTTCTCAGCCAGTGCAACAGGGCAAGAAAGTGAAGTAAAATTATACAGGTCAGAAAGGAAGAAATAAAACTGTCCGTGTTTACAGATGACACGGTTGTCTATGTAGAAAATCCCAAGGACTCTATAAAGAAATTTCTAGAACTAACAGTATGATTTAAAACCTTTCGAAATAATTAAATGCAAGTCTAAGAGAACACATATAAGACTCACATGTTGAAAACCATAAAACACTGGTGAGATGATGATAGAAATCTCAATCAGTGGAGAGCCATACCATGTTGGGAGACGTAATATAGCAAAAATATCAATTCTTTCTAAGTTGATATCCAGGTTTCACGAAATTCCTTCAAAATTCTTGGTCTTTCTACATTTATAGACAAGAATATTCTAAAATGTAAATGGAAAGGCAAGTAGAATGGCTAGATTGATTTTTTAAAAAGGGAAATGGAGGAACAAGGGTAGCCCACTTCAAGACTTACTACATAAGCCACTAAAATCAAGACTGTGTGGTTTTGGCAGAGTGATAGACACATGGATAAGTAAACAGAAAAAGAACCCGGAAGTAGGTTCACACAGACATGCCTCGTGGGTTTTTCACAAAGGTAGAAAAGCAATTCAGTAAAGGAAGGATAGACAGACTTTTCACAAGCAGACATTCCTAGGCTTCAAATGAACACAGACCTGAGTCCTATACTGTGTATCGAAGTTAATGCAATATAAATCATGAACTTAAACATAAAGTATAAAAACCTTTTGAAAAAAAAATGGGAAGAAATCTTTAGGATCTACACCTAGGCAAAGAGTTCTTAGACTTGACGTGAATGTCACATTCCACAAAAAGAAGAAGTGGCCGGGGCGCCTGGGTGGTTCAGTGGGTTAAAGCCTCTGCCTTTGGCTCAGGTCATGATCCCAGGGTCCTGGGATCGAGCCCCGCATGGGGCTCTCTGCTCAGCAGGGAGCCTGCTTCCTCCTCTCTCTCTGCCTGCCTCTCTGCCTACTTGTGATCTCTGTCTGTCAAGTCAATAAATAAAATCTTAAAAAAAATAAAAAAGAAAAAAAAAGAAGTGGCCAATTGTACTTCATCAAAATTAAAAAAAAAAAAAAGGGTTTGCTCTGTGAGTGAGTCCTGTTGTCAGGATAAAAAGACACTACAGGCTGGCTGAAAGGGTTTGCAAAATGCCCCTCTGACTACAGAATCCTTATCTGGAATATGCGAAAAGCCATTAAAGCTCATCTGTAAAAAACAATCCAATTATAAAAGGAAAGGAGAGACATTCCCTGAAGAAGACAGGCAAGCGGCAAAGAAGCGCAGCGGAAGGTGTTCAACGTCCTCGGCCATCAGAGAAACGCAAACTCACTACGTCCTTGTCAGAGGGCTACGTTGAAACGAAACAAACCGGTGATCACGTCCAGGGCTGGTTGGGATGTGGGGAACACGGATCACTCAGATGTCACTGCAGGCGGCCCCTCGGTGGCTCAGTCAGGTGAGCGCCCGACTCTGGGTTTCTGCTCACGTCCCCATCCCGCCGTGAGGGGTTCGAGCCCTGGGTGGGGCTCTGTGTTCCGCTTGGAGTCTACTCAGATTCTCTCTCCCAACCCAACTCTCCCGCTCTCATGCTCTCTCTCTCTCCCCCAAATAAATAAGTTAATAATAAAATCTTGAAAAAGTGTTGCTGGCGGAATATAAAATGGTACAGCCACTGTGGAAAACAGCTCACAGTTTTTGTAAAAAAAAAAAAAAAATTAGACCTGCGGTTGCCATACAACCCAGTACTTGTCCTCCTGGACATGTGTCCCGGGAGATAAAGGCAGGTTCAGTGTAAATAATGCTGCAGTAAACACAGGGACAGGGGTACGTGAAGTACACCAAGTGTCCACGCACGGACGCACGGATAAAGATGTGTACAGGTACATACATGTGCACACACACACACACACACACACACACATTGCAATAACACACAGTCACAAAAAAGAATAAGATCTTGCCATTTTCAACAACTCTTATGGGCCTAGGGAGCATTATGCTAAGTGAAATAAGTCAAACAAAGAAAGAAAAACACCATATGATTTCACTTACAGGTGGACTTTAAAAATAAACAAACAGAAAGCTGAATCAGACCTATAAGGAGAACAGACTGATGGCTGAGAGAGGGGAGGGGAGGCAGATGGGCAAAGATGGGGAAGGGGAGCGGGAGATACAGGCCTCCAGTCACGCAATGAATAAGTCATGGAAATAAAAGGTGCCGTATAGGGATTATGTAATGTAAAAAAAAAAAAAAAGATAATGTAAAAACTAATAAAAATAAATAAATAAAATAATGAATTAAAATAAAGTAAAAATCAATTAATAATAAATGTTTTTGCAAAAAGCTGCACATGAATGTTTATAGCAACTTAATTTGCAAGAGACAAAAGTTGAAACAACCCAGATGTTCTTCCACGAGTGAATGGATAAATGAATTTGGGGGTGTCCTTCCCATGGAGCCCCACTCAGCCACAGAAAGGTACAGACTACTGGCTCCCATGCGTAACAGCATGGGTGAATCTGAGAGCTACGCTGAGGGCAAAGACACAATCCCAAGGCTACATACTCTATGATTCAATGCATATGCTCCTAGAGATAACTAAATGACAGAAAAGGAGGGTAGATTAGTAGTTGCCCTGGGCTAGGTGGAGGTGGGATCAGGAAGAACCCAAGTCTGGCTGGAACACGATCTTTGCGGGGACAGGAATGACCCCTGCCCTGCCCCTGTTAGTGTCAGTACCCCGGTCGTGATAGCGTACTGTGCCTTCCAAAGATGTTACCACTGAGGAAACTGAGCAAAGACACAGGACGTCGTTCTGTATGAGTTTCCAGAATCACGTGTGAATCTAAAATTATCTGAACATAAAACAGCTCATTAGAACAGAGAATGCCAACTAAGATAAATTCCTTTCTTTTAAGAACATTAAATCTCGATTACCCTAAATCCAAAGGAAGGGTTAGAATCGTGACTATCAGCAATGGGTAGTGCAAGTTGTCTAAGTCCCCCCGTCAGCACGGAGATAAGAATGTGTGCGTATACATATTCACAGTCGATATCTTCTAATCCGATTACATTAAGCAACAGAACTTTTACACGGCTCGCCGAGTCTGTAGTGCTATTACATCTAATCGACATTGTTTCTCTCTGTCAGGAGAGTTCACATTTGGTGGACAAATCCATCACCCACATGCGCAGGTCAAATAAATAAATGTGTTTACATTTTATATTAAAAGAGAAGTTTGGGGCTGGAGAAACGCTACACACAAAGTAAACTTCCTGACTTCAAATATATTGGGATGAAACGTGTAAATTGCAAAGGAAATGAAATCCCTCAAATAAATCCACACACAGTTTCTAATAACTTGGCATGCACTCAGAGTTACACTGGAATGATTTTTTGATAATTAATAGCAAGTTTAATAAACATCCCTCCTTTGTAGACAAATAAGGGGTTTCTAAAAATAACCAGAGCCCTGAATTACTCAGAGGAAATGAGAAAAGGCACCGGGGACAATTTTTAGGAACACGCATTGTTCCTGAAATTGCTGAGGAAAAGGATTAGGTTTTACAAAAAGACCACATTGACACACTTTTATCTTAATAAGGTTAATTTCTTTTTCTTTTCTCCAGTGAAGCACTTGGTTTCTACAGCCTGGTGCCTTCCCCCGGTGGAAATCCCCACCTGTGTTTTCCACGCACCTTTGCAGGTTTCCCTGGTGAATGCTAATGGAAGGACGTTGTTCATGTGCCCGACGTCCAACTGAACCGCTACCGTTTCTCACATCATGTTCTTCAGAAATACAAGATCCCCGTGAGCAGTCCCCTTCCGCTGGCGATCTATTTTCAGGGACATTTCTACACTGCTTTATGTTTTATGTAATCATCCCTCACACACCTCGTCTGCTTCATCATTCCCAGGGAGCATGGGCACAGCCTTTGCCCCTGGGGCTGAACACCCACGAACAAACAAGCTCCCACACTATCGGGCCCCGGGCAGGACACTTGTCACGGCGCTGAGACACGGGTGGCAGTGTTCATCCCAACGTGCGCTGGCCGAAAAGAGACACAAAAGGGAAACAAAAATGAAGGGACTCTTCAGGAATTCTACTCAATATTTTTTCCTGTTCCATGTTGAGACCTTTTTTGTTTGTGTTTTTGTTTTTAGAATGATCTCCGCTTCAGCACAGAATTGACTGAAATAGCTTTGCGCGGGGAAGCAGGTCAGCCTCCCAGACGGGCTCTGGGGGCACGATGAGTTGTGCTGGAGAGGATGGAGACACGAAGCAGTTTTCCGTTTTTCCATAGGCAGACACTGACTCAACCTCGGGGACGCTAGTCCTGATTTTTTTTTTTTTTTTCTTTTTTACAGAGAGAGAGAGAGAGAGAGAGAGATTACAAGTAGGCAGAGCAGCAGCCAGAGAGGGGAGGAAGCAGGCTCCCTGCCAAGCAGAGAGCCCGATACGGGGCTTGATCCCAGGACCCTGAGATCATGACCTGAGCTGAAGGCAGAGGCTTAACCCACTGAGCCACCCAGGCGCCCCCTGATTTTTGAGTCTCTCTTGCCACAATCTCTCTTTACAAGATAACAGAAAGTTAGAGCCAGGAGGAACGTTCAACCCCCTGAAAAAAAACCCTTTATTTATTCGTTTTTTGGGGGGGGGAGTGGATAGCACTCGTTTTTATTTTCAGCAGGTGACAATATCACATTGTGGGCTTAATCTGTATTTCCCCAATGGCTAACGATGTCCAGCATCTTTTCTTGCGTGTGTCTTCTTTTCAGGGAAACGTCTTCCCGCGTGTTTCACACATAGTCCACCTGCATTTCGGTTAGTGGAGGAAGGTCCTGTATGTCAGGGGCAAAGGAGCGGAGCACGAGTATCTAGATTCTGCAGGTACATTTCCTCTCTCAGAGGGAAGCTCCGCAGGCCGCTAAGCGTTGCTGCAGGGCTGGGCTGACGGCTGGGAGCAGGGCGACTTCCAGGATCCTGACATGGGCCCTGCAGAACCTCGCGGAAACAGGCAGGGGCTCTGTCTGGGATCCACCATCCACCAGCAACAGCTCCCTGCTGAGATACTGGGTCCCAGGCTCCAGCAGAGCCCGGGGTCGGGGGAAGCGATGGTTCTAGCAAATCCAGGTGCTGACTGAGCATGTCAGGAAATATTGGAGCTGGTTAGCAGAAAATGCAGTAAAATTTGCCAAGTGTTGAGTCTGTTTACATAAACTTACCCTGCTGGGTCTTTTCTAAAGGAAGCCCTCTGACCAGGGAGATGGGCTTGGGGCCTCCGCGTCACCACAAAGGACAAGGGATCCTGCTGAGGCGAGGCTTAGAGATTCACTTCTTCCTGCTCCACTCACAGCAACTTGCCCAAACGAAAGCCTGTCCCTATATTCCCGCTGTGTCTCGGACACGCTGTGTGTGTCGGCTGATTTACAACGTCACGGACTCGGACTCCCACCACTGTGACGCTCTTCACGGCGACTGGCAGACCTCTCTTATCATGACCCTGTCGAGACCGTGGCTCCTGATGAAACACTCTTCCCCTAACACATGAAGTAGTAGACAGGAGACTTGTGTGTCTGGGATAGTTAAGAAGCCAATATGGGGGTGCATGGCCGGCTCTGTCGGTAGAGCATGGGACTCTTGGTCTCAGGGTCCTGAGTTCAAGCCCCAGGTGGGCATGGGGATTACTTTAAAAAACAAAGCATTATTTCAGAAAGAAGCAAATGTGCAGTCGCAGTTTGCGTGTCACACCAAAACACCACAGATTAGGTGGCGTACATAATAGATACTTCTCAAAGTTCAGGAGGCCCGGAAATCCAAGGTCAAGGGCCAGCCAGCCTGGCTCCCCGGTGAGGGCAGGCTTCCTGGATTGCTGGCTGCAGTTTCTTACTGTGGCCTCACATGACAGAGAGCGGTAGGAGGGGAGAAGCTCTGATGGTTCTTCCAACGAGGGCACGCATTTCATCATAAGGTCCACCTTGATGACCTCATCTAAACCTGTTAGCTCCGGGAGGCCCCATCTCCTAACGATATATATTATGGTTTGGCGCTTCGACACGTGAAAGTGGTGGGAGCAGGTACAATCCATCCATAGCAGGTGTCCGATGAGCTAGCTACCTTGCGATAATTTAACTATCCGTGCATAAATAGAGTACTGGAATTCAAAAAATTAGAAGTGCTGACTTCAGACGTACTGTATTTTGTATTTTGGGCTAGACCCTCAGGATGGGAAATGAAACATCTCTGTTTCAGCAGTTTCCTTTGACACGAGGTTTGACGTGTTGACATGGGTATTTCATCCATGGTAACACACAAGTACATGCGACCATCACCATGAACGTCTGCACAGAAAGCACGTGGCCGCCGCTGTGGATGGGACGCAGGACTCTCCAGACATCCCACCAGCAACTGGAGTCAACGGGTTGAGAAATACAGAGACACAAAAACTTAAAATACAAAGAAAAACATACTTTGTTTCAGGGGCTCAGTAACGGTACATATTTAGGTGAGTGTAAGAATGTGCTGGTATGGCGGTGTGTGGGGGTGGATTTTAAAGAAAAGCAGTTTTAGTCATCGAGCAGTCATGGAACAAACACATCAGGGCTTGCTCCCGATTACATCAACGAGAAGCTTCATGGTGCTTCGCCGGTCCTCTCTCTACCAATAATTTTGAACACGGTGACGCAGATACCCCACAGCGAACCCCACAGCAGAAAACACGGACCACGGCTTTAAAAAATAGCTGCATTGGAAGCACACTCTGTCTGAGAATTTTGGGGCATGATTCATACATCTGTGTAGCATGGGATTCTACTCCTCTTAGTATTTTCTTCAGCCTCCAGATGAGAGGCCATTACAGACATCCAACGCTTTCTCCTGGGATCACCAGTTCAGGTTCCTTAGTCGGCCCTACAGGAACACTAAGATGGCACATTTTTACATCCTGTTTAGAACCCCAATTAATACTGTTTATCTACCTAAACACACACACACACACGCACACGCACACGCACGGATCTTATAGTCTTGAGTCTGTCTAATCAAGTGGAAACTTTGGGGGAAAAATTTACATTTGTCAAAGACGTTTATTAGGATAAATCTGAAGACTCAACAGGAAAGGTGTTGCTCAGGGACAATAGCAGGGATGTTGGCAAAAGGCAGCTGGTCAGCTTCCAAATTGGGGTCACCCTTTCCTCTCTACCTGAATTCACCAGGCACTTCCAGTGAACTCAAATCATAGGATCCTCGACAGTGCTTCTCTCAGCACAGAGATTAAACAGAAAAGTTTTAAAATGAAACAGTTTTCATGGTTAGATTTAATTAACAGATCCATTTTATCTTCCCTTATAAGACACATTGCTCAGAAAGGAATGTTGGTTACATATATATTTTTTTCTTTTTCTTCTCCAGGAGGTTATCAGCCTGAAAGAACCAGAGAGGGGGAAAAATTGCATTTAAAGACTTTCATCCATGCCTCATCTTTTCAAGTTACATTAAAAGCGAGAAGATAGAAACACCCCGCTAGTTGCCTAGATTGGCTTTTGAGTGGGTCAGTTTTCCGGAGTGGAGAGCAGCTCCCCACCCAGGCAGACATGACTTTTCTTTCTGGGAACCCCTGCCATGGTTCAGGTGGCTTACGGAGAGCACAGCAGCACTCACATCAAGGACAGTGCAGGAGATAATGTGTTCCTGGAAGAATCAGGCATTCTGCAGTGGGAGAGTCTGGGGACTGATCTCCCCTTTGCACGGGGGTCCCAGACAGCAGCCTCTCCACGAGACCCCCTGCTGGGCTTCCACTGGCTACGTCTCCTGGAAGTCCAGAGAGGTGAGACAGGAAGGTGCTCTCAAAGAGGATGATTGGCGCAGGTTTCTGAACCTCATTTAACAGAATACATTTCAGGGATCTTTTGATCTCTTGAGCTCTCTCAGATGAAAACTTCCCTAGGACCTCATCTCTCAGATCAAAGCTGCATGGGGGGCCGGGGGACTCAAGGCGAGTGTAAGAGAGCCTGTCAACATTCCCAAAGAAAAAGTAGACTTGGAAGTATGGGCTGAAGGTACCTGCCGTGAATACAAAGTCAGCCCCTCCCACATGCATAGAAGAGGAAGAAAAATCCATTTGCTGTTATGGCCTAAAAGATGTTTCAGAAAAGGGTCATTAAAATAATGAAACACATAACTATAAGGCAAATACCCACCAACAGGAAAAAAATGTAAGAATATCACTGAAGCCTAGGATAAATAAAATGCAGCAAGTAGGCATAAAAACTGAAAACAAAGAAACAGAAAGCATGAGCGCTTGACAAAACAAAACAAAACAGAAGTTCAGGATCAGGGAGGGGAAAGGCAATTTGATGGTATACGTACATACCTACACACACTCACAGACACACGCACAGTGACATGCACACATACACTTCTGTGGAGAATGGGAAATATGGTTTCCCTTACTTGTGGGGCATAAGGAATGCATGGAGGACATTAGTAGAAGGAAAGGGAAAATGAAGGCGGGGGAAATGGAGGGGGAGAGGAACCATGAGAGACTGTGGACTCTGAGAAACAAACTGAGGGTTTTGGAGGGGAGGGGGAGGGGGGTTGGGTGAGCCTGGTGGTGGGCATTAAGGAGGGCACAGATTGCACGGGGCACTGGGTGTTACATGCAAACAATGAATCTTGGAACGCGACATCAAAAGCTAATGAAGTACTGTATGGTATCTAACATAATAAAAAAATTACTAAAAAAAAAAAGAATAAGGGAAATAAATTCGAAAGGGATATTGAGGGGGAAAGAGAACCACACCCAAAAGAAATAAAGAGAGGGGGTGGGACGGAAGGAAAGAAGGAAGGAGGGAGGGCGGGAAGCAGGAGGGAGGATGGAGGGAGGGAAAGATGGAGGGCAGGAAGGGTGCAGGAGCACTTCTGGAGCCTACAAAGAGTTACCAGCTATGGACATAGTGAGTGAGCACAGGGGACTGTGGACAAAAGCTCGCTTTGGCATTGCAGCGATGTGGGGCTGAATCTTGATTCTCCCCCTCAGGAGGGGACCAATCATTCTTGACTTACTCAACGTCACCGAGTCTCAGGACTATAAGAAACGTACAAGAATGGTCCAAGGACAGAGTAGACCATGAGCAGACACAGAATCAGAGTCGGAAGACAGGAGGAATGGTTGAAGGCCACCACCTGGGATTTGTGCCTGGGGGTGGGGCGGTGATGGGGCAGCCGTGGTTCCAGTGGGGGAAGGTGGTCCCAGGAAACGTTACGGAGAAACCCTTCCCAGAAACGCTGAAATTGTATGAAGTAAAACTTTGAGAGCTGTGTTTGGTACGTTTGTCCGCAGACCCTTCCAGGTTCATCATGGCGCCTCCGAGGGCCACCTGCTTTCATCAATGAGCCTGTGCTGACATTCAGGGATGTTCTGTGCTTTCCGTGCAAGCCAGAGGTCCTGTAACCAGGTCACTGGTGTGGGAAGGGATCTGTCTCCTGATCAACGAGTTCCATCCTTATCAGAAAAGTAGGGAAAGCCAGTAGAACCCGGTAGGGCCGAACTGAGCCATTTTGCAGGATGACAATTACAGGATGGAGCTTTGCATGAAGAGCTTGGTCACCTGAGTAGGCGGATGTTAGTGTCACGGCACCTGGGATGGCAGATGCCCCGTAGGACACCTTTTACTCCTTTCATATGACGTGTTCATGCTAAATGACTCGTGCTCGTCTCCCCGCCAAAACTGAAGTAGAAGCTCCCCCAGCCATCCACCGACCCCTACCCCCTCAACCGCACCTCCTGCCCCCCAGGCGATGGCTGGGTCCCTGTCCTTGACCTCCTAGCACCCCACCACTGCTTCTCAGGGCTCTTGCCCTGCGACCCTGTGTCACTATTCCTGTATTCAACTCTCCTGTTCAGTCTGCCACCAGGTCCTGCGAATTTTGATTTCCAAATGTGTCTCGTAATTTCCAGCCTGTCCACCTCATCCCTGGCACCTTGGGGCTCTCTCCCTGCCGGGTGGCTCTGCACGCCTCTCAGCCAGCTTCCTGTGCTCCCTCCTGCTCCGCACCCACAACAATATGCCCTCCAAGCCTCCCTCGCAGGAGAGAAACACTATCCATTACAGTGAATCAAGCCCCTGGATGCCATTCACTTGTCCGCAGCTCTGCGTCTTTGTGCCAACCTTCTTTCCCTCGGCCTGTTGCCCTGAGACCCCGAAGGCCTTTCTTTGTTGTTAGCCTGTGGCTCACTTTAGAACATGACTCTCAACGTGCTGACGCCCTTCTCTCCTGCCATAATCGGTCTCTCCCTCCCCATCTTTCTCTCTCCCTCCTCATTCCCACATTCTGTGTTTCTCTAACCATGTTTCATCTTTCCAAGCCAGAAGAATTTCCTTCATGAAAGTTCTCCTTAGAGTTTGGACCAAATCAAATAAACCCACTTGATGCTTTTCCCACCATGTGAGGCTTTCATCGTGGCCAAGTAGGTTGTTTTTAGAGCAATTACCACGGTTGCAACTTTACCTTTCCCCATGTGATCATTAATTAATCTCTCTGCTTTTCCTCACTGTTATGCCCTTGAAGCCCACTGGAGGTCTTGGCACCTGACAGACGCTCATGAAATACTTGTGGGGGAAAAGGAGGGAAGGAGAGAAGGAATGAGAGAAGGGAGGGAGGAGACTGAAGAAAGGCTCTAGAATGAGGTGTACCATGTAGCATTTTGATGCTGCATTGTAACTAATGGAATCATATATTAACGCCTTAGGTATAAAACAATAGCGGCAATAAAGTAAAAGAGACATAATCCTTGCCTTCCGTTTTATTGGCAATCAGAGACAATGATAAATAACGATAAAACTACATGATGACTCTTTTGGTAATAACGCACACACACCCCCTCTGCGCACAGGTGAATTAGAGGCTGTCTGAACAGGTTAGATGGAGTCATAAAGTCTACGGAGAAGAAATGTGTTTTAGTAACTTAAGAACCACCATGTATCTATTATCATTTACATAGCCAGGTAGCTTTACAACTAAGTAGTTCTTCGTTACTATAAAATTCATGGGCAGTGAATTGCAGAAAGAATCCTTTTGTTTAAAGGTATCTGATATTACAGACAGAAATTAAAGTGAAGACATGAATTTAGAGGTCACCATAAAATACGTGGGCTGTCTGTGTATGTAGATCTTGGAAATGGATAATGGGGCATTTCCACATAAGGCATTTGAGGCAGATACAGATGTTCTGAGGAGGCCCGTGGTTAACACGTTAATGTAAAATGCTCTCAGTAGCAAGGCCGTCTGGCTCCCCTTGTCAGATTTTGACCAAGTCAGTGCATCGTGGTAAGGGTCTGGTTTTGCTGGCTTGTGTATTCCCGGTCAGAGCCTCAGAGCCTGTCACTGTGAACGCTTAGTAACCAGTGACGCTTGGCAGATGAGAGGCTGCATGTCGCCAGACTGCGTCCACCAACCAAACCTGCAGAACTGTGACAGCAACGATCTGCCATGGCCAAGTCCAAGGCAGCTCAGCGCTTGCCCCACTTACTGTAAACTCTGCAGCCCTAATTGTTACCCACACGCCCTCACTTACGGAGTCCTTCCGCAGGGGACTCTTGGGACACATCGCACTCCTGTTCACCTGTGCCAGGCCGTTGAACTGCACACCCAGGAGAAGAGGTTTCCTTCGTCTGCAGATGGTGCACGGGGCAGGGACATCCTTCCCTGTCCCTGTTCCTGGGACATCCCGGCCCTGGAGGGCTCACCTTGGTTGCACTTCCGCCAGGCGGACATCATTCACCTCAGAAAGACCCTTCTTAATGACCGACGCCTTAAAACTAGTTTTGGTTCATGCCCTTTTGATAAACGTTAAAATACTGAGCTTCTCTTTAATGTTGTTGAGATTCAGAATATAAAAATGCAGTGCTTAATTTAAAATAATCAAAGTAATTCAGTTCTGTGTATTTTTAGACTCAGCATAGTCCCAAACACACCCATCTCTGTCCTAGAATTGGATGACTTTCACCTTTACTTCTGACACTGGGCCCAAAGTTCCCATTTTGGGTCCAGGGAAAGTGTTTTTCATACTCCAAAAACTACAGTAAGCCCTCCTAATCTTCTTTCTTCTTCAGTGACCATTTTTTTTTCCCACAAAGAGATAATCTCTTACTAAAGGGTTAAGAGAATTGAATGACAAAACCTATCTAAAAGAGCCCAGGCTCTCAGAAAATGTTTACTGAGTCTGAAATGTATTGGTTTCTCTAACTACTTAATTTCTTTAAATGAAGCTTTATGCATAAGTGCATAAATTATGTAAAATGCATGTGTAGTTGAAATGCTTGTTTATTGATTTTCAAAGTAGATGGCCATTTCCCAAATTAATCACGAGTTGTTTTATCTACAAAAATGCAGATTTAAGACCACATTTCTAGAATAGTAGATATAACAGCTTGTAATTTGTTTGAAGATCCTTCGAGCATTCTTACTAATGTATGCAAATGATGTGAATAAAACAATATGCCATGGAAGGCTTAAATATATATTTTTTAAATCACACAGAAGTTGCAGGGTGTTAGGTGAAAGGGTCATGATAAATTTTGACGGTGTATTTGGAATCCACACTGTGCTTAGAATCATTTGGGATCAATGTGTGCACTGCGGAAATGCATGCACTCGGCTGAATCTGAGAAATATGTGTTATTTTGTCACCTAGATTTTATGAGGAGAATTCTTCCTAGAAAAAAGAGTGGAAGTAATATGGATCTGAAAGCACTGGGTCACTTAATTCAACCTCCAACCTATCCTTACTAGTGTTACTCTCCAACATGAATGTACTTTCCCTGTGATTTCCCTCACTCTGCGAAAGGACACGCTGTGAGGAACCGTGTTCTCATCCCCGAGCGTTCACACATGACGGCTCTGGGCAAGTGCATTAAATCACGGCGTGGGGGGAAAGAGGACACCAGAGAGGGATCGGGGATGCTGAGTTGAGTAGATGGCGGGCCAACACGTGCTCAGGCTTTAATGTGAAGACAAGAACACACAACACACACACATATGTCACAGAAAATAATGAATGTCTCTTCTGAATCATGAAGAGGAAAACACAATTTTTTATGACATTAGCAAAAACTGCCAATAAGGCTTCTTCCAAAGGGCCTCCATCCTTGGTGAGTGGATTGTCTTTGGTAAACGAGCGCGACCATGCAATAGTAAGACCCCAAATATCTAGAGGGATGGAGGTTCCCAACCTTGTTTCTAACTTCTACTGCATATTCTTAAATTTGGTAAGGGGTACTGCCGCACCTGACTTAAGGAGACTTGAGAAGCACAATAACTTGCTAGTTTCAGTGGGCCTTACAGTTCCCTCTTTCTCCTTCTGAAAACCCCAGCTCCTCCAGTTTTCAGATTTCGGGGAAGTGACTCCACTCTGGTGCCGCACAGAGCTCAGGGCGCATAAGCCAGTTAGCAACGGCTATGCCTCCCGATGGCCGTGAGGTTGCCTGCTCAGATCCATTTGCCACAGTGTCCTGGTTGAGCTGACTGGATATCCATGTGTCTGAGCATGTGGTCTAAGCTGGTCCTACCGTAGGAAGTTCATGGCCAACGTCCAAGAGCTGGGAAGAGGTTTCTCCCATCCCTTTGGCTGTGGTTCTGGAGGCTTCTAGCAGCTGTGGCTCTATCATGAGCAATGCATTATGAGAAACCATTAGCCAACAGGTAATGCAGACCTGAATGAATCCTGGAGAAAACGAGCCACAGCTCTGAAGAAATCATGAGTGTTAGGTTCAAGCCAAGTCAGCATCCCAGCTGTTTTATAAGCCAACGGAGTCCCTTGGTTGTTTGAGCCACTGTGAGCTGCGCTGTCTGATACTTGCTAAGGAAAATACTAGAAGCCACAAATGATAGGACCGCCTCACTGAACTTGTTACGTGACCTCCCTGAACCATTACTTGCCAGCAGATCAATCCACTTCAAATCCTTTCCCCTACTTCCCCTCAGACTAAATAACCAAAGTTTAAGAGAGAATGAGATAGAGAAGCAGAACAGCAGAGTGCAAATTCACCTGGGAAGACAGGGTGTGTTCACCCCGTTGAGCTGGTCAGAGACTTGCCTTCCTTCTCTTTGAGTTGATATGATCTACGTGGAGACAGCAGGGGCTCAGCACGATCCCCAGCAGTGACCACGTGTCAGCACCAAGTGCTGACTCCCCTTACCTTCCTTGATGCTGAATGCAAACCTTCGTTAGTCGGGGTTTGGAATGTTTGCGTTCTTTCTTCTGGTAAGCACGTCTTTTGAGGAGTCAGAATGCTGTACTGAAGCTATTTGCTTATAAATTTCTGTACTTAAGTATGCATCTGCTACTTTTCAAATTAGAATCATTTATTTCTTTTTTTAAGATTTCTTGGTTTTGTTTGTTTGTTTGTTTGTGTATTTTTAGTGATAGAGAAAGCAAGAAGCCAGGGGAAGAACAGAGGGAGAAGGAGAGAGGATCGCAAGCAGACTCCTCCCTGAGCTCAGAGCCCGACACGGGGCTCAATCCCACGACCCTGAGATGATGCCCTGAGCCCAAACCAAGAACAAGACACTCACCCAGGCATCCTTTTACTTCTTACTTTTTTTTTTTTTTAAAGATTTTATTCATTTATTTGACAGAGAGAGAGATCACAAGCAGGCAGAGAAGCAGGCAGGGGGGCCAGGGAAGCAGTCTCCTTGCTGAGCAGAGAGCCCAAAGCGGGGCTCGATCCCAGGACCCTGAGATCATGACCTGAGTTGAAGGCAGAGGCTTAACCCACTGAGCCACCCAGGCACCCCTACTTCTTACATTTTTATACTTAATATCTGAGAAGCACCTAATTCCTATGGTGCTTTTAAAGCAAAGAAGATAATACGTGAACATCCAATGCTATTTGAAAAGTCCCATACAAAGGTAAAGACCTTTAGGTAGTATGTATTTTCAACTTTGGACATCAGCATATTGTACATCACAATAGTGTACAGTGTTTTCTTCTGGCAAAGGGACATCAGCATTCGGTAATATTGGTCAAAGTCATGCTGTCTTCTTGAAAACAATGGTGTGAATGCTTCAATCAATCCATTTAAATAAATATATATGATAATATGACTTGTCACTATGCTAAATATATTAAAATATTCTATTTAAAGTCCAACAGTGAATGCATGTTTCATTAATAGTTTTAACAACTTTGAGAAACTTCCAAAGAAAGTCAGACCCATTTCTCCTGAAAAAGTAAGTATGGTTTTATGCACGTAGATAGTCACACCAACTATACATAGACCCATGCTCTCTTACCTCTTATTAGCTATGGAAAGAGTCAATACAGTCCAATTTGTCTAAGAAGGCAGAAGTTAGAAATAAGATAGGTTTCAATTTAATCTATGTTGTTATCATTGGCATGCCACTAAAAACCAGTGATTTAGAACTCTCGTTTCTCATGTGCTAATGTTTCTGCACATTTTGTTTATGCTATGGGTAACATGCCCACCAAACAATTATGACTAAAGTGAACTGAATTATCTCCATTTCCTTTTCAGTAAATTCATCGAAAGAGTAAAAGATGCATTAAGAAGTCACAGATGTAGATACACTATTCTCGCATCATACAAAAAAGCAAAATCCAAAGTGCATTTAGTGGCTTACTAGTGGTCCCACTCGGAGGGGCTTTCCAAGCCAACACCTCGACCCACTCCTGCTCAGAGCCCAGCCCCTATGTTTGCACATTTACTATGCTCTGAAGGACACACCTGATTCAGCCTGGTCTTATCGAGACGTGGCATCAAGACCGGGAGAATCTAATCCACTCGCATTAGCGACTGACCCAGGAAAGCAAACTTGGCAACTAGGGGAATGTTGTTTTTCAAACCATTCAGAGAGAAGCTGAGAAAGCCTTCCTGCAGAATCAAGGTAATGACCGTGAATCTTGCAGACATGTGGTCTCCTGAAGCGTGGGATCTACCCGTCAGATCCCACTGTCAGCACCAGACGGCCTCACTGTCTCCTTCCTGCCCACGAAGGGTCCTCACGCCCTGAGAAGGAGGTGCCCGGTGTTTCCTGCAATAGCTCGGATGTGGCTCTGCTCTTCACATCTCTCTCCAAACGCTCAGCTATGGAAACATTCACAAAATGCCAACAAAGAACAAGGAGAGATTTACTTCCTGGACCGTGAATCTATGCATTTTGGATCATTAGCCTCCTTCAAAAGCTGTAAAGAAATAATTAGCGATGTGAGTGGAATATCATGTGCAAGGGGATTTTTTTTACATCAAAGGATTATTCATTATTATTATTTATTATCATTATTATTATTATTTATTATAATGAAATTTGAGGAAATACTCACTATTACTGATTGGATTCTGCCTAAATACATCACCGTAGGAGGACATGATGGCATTTTACAACTTCTTAGACAAATTTTTTAGAAACATTTAAAAAGCTGGAGAATTTTATACACGTGAAGAAGGAGGGACAGCTGGGGGGCTCAGTTGGTTGGGTTAAGCCTCTGCTTTCAGCTCCGGGCACGATCCCAGGGTCCCAGGATGGAGCCCCGCATCGGGCTCTCTGCTCAGTGGGGATCCCGCTTCTCCCTCTACCTGCTGTTTCCCCTGCTTGTGCTCTCTCTCCCTCTCTCTCTGTCTCTGCCAAATAAATAAATAATCTTTTAAAAAGTAAGAAAAAGCAGACTGCAGAATGATAGCTTTTTCACATGTGAATAGACATAAGAAAATGAAGGACTACAATAAACTTGAGTACCAGCCAGTTCTATCAGTAAGGACATCACAGGTACAGCTTGTTTTCCTCTATATATTTCAAAGATCTTCCTACAAAAATTGCCCATTGATTTTTCATAATAAAAACTAGGACAGACGACCTGGTACAGATAGGTTTTCTGTTTATCTCACAACATATAACGCCCCGTCTTTCCCACCTAGTTTATGTTCTCCAAATTCTAAATGTTCCCAAAGTTTAAAGGTGGCGTCTTATTCTTAGGATTACTATATGTAAATTAATTATATATATTTTGTTAATGATATATAATTTAATATTTTGTAATATTTTATATGTAAATATTACCTTTAATACTCATATATATTGTCACCATAACTCGTCAGTTGTTAATGATTTTGTTCACATGTAAGGTAGGTTTTCTAAGGATTGTATTAGTTTGCAATGATTGTTTAATGATAGAACTCCTTTATATAGAGAACCATTTTCAGATCCATGTTTTTCTCTGGACATACTTAGTACTTTGTTTAAGTTAATCTACTTGAACACTTTTGTATACATTAAGGTTAATATTAACAGAATCTAAGGATGATTGCAAAGGTATTAAGTGTAAAAATATATGTAAAATACCATCAGTATTGGTTCCCTGCCTCCTTAAGGAGGAAAGTAAAAACAAAAATATCTTCAACTTTAAGTCATTTGTCATAAATTGTTAGTCAATTTGGCGTTTTCACTTCTTGAAAACAGTAAGTGAAAAAAAAAAAGAGATTCACTGTTCATCCACGTGAAAGAAACAACACACATAAAGGTGCATTCGTTTTTCCCGCTTCACTAATCAATCAGTTGCAGAAACGGTAAGATTGCAGAGCAGGCATGCCTTTTACATTTTACCAGCTGTTTCCAACCAACCACACAGAAGGAACTTTTCCCCTTAGTGGGGCAAGGTGACTGGAAGACAGAAGAAATAAGGTCACCTGACTCAGAGGCCAGGTTACGCAGCATCTTCGTCTGTGAGTCTGGCCGTGCCCGGCGAGGTCAGGACTCTACCTCATGTCCCTACAATGAACTCTACTAAGGGGAGTGACAGAAATTCATAATGGATACTGTAAACAAACTTGGTGAACACGAAAGGGTATAGGGAATCTCAAATAAGAACAAAGTTTAGAAAAGAATGGAAAGGTAGAAAACAAAGACAAAGACACATATACATTCCATAAAAACAACACAGCAACATGAACATTTTATATATGTACACACACACACACATACATCATATATTCATGTACACACACATTACATATGTAAACACACACATACACGAATATCAGAGTGCAGCCTGATCAATAATCTTTTAATTGAGACACGATAGAAAAATTACATTTGAAAATTTAATGAAGGGAGGTGAAATTCTGATACAAACTCTGAACACTTTTCGGTACCACTGTTTTAAATCTATCCGTGAGAATATGATACTTATTTATAGGTTTGGTGACAGAGGCTGATTTCTCTTTGGGGAGTGGACAGGGATTTCCAGAATGGAGAAAGGTGTGAAGGGATTGAATAGTGTTCCCTTTGAAAGCGCTGACCTTGTTGCGAACAAGAACCAAGCCTGCGAAGACTATTCATTTTAAAACTTTTTTGGTTTTAGCCTAGTTCCACCATATTGTTTTCCAAAGGGAACTAATGAGCAATTTTATCTCATCTGGAACACATAAGTAATCCCATTTACCTTTTCATTGTGTACTTTATACCAGAATAATCAGTGGAGCCTCCAACTTCCATCTTCTCTACCTTCGAGAAGAGAAAGTTAGGGCCACACTTTCTTGTTCGACATCCATGGACTTAGTGAAGCCTTTCCAACTGAGCTGTCATGCTTTCTCTTTTTGGCAGGTGCAGAGAGGGATGGATGATGGAACACTTCCTTTTCAGGGGGCCGGCTGACACACATACACATACAAACACGTCCTTGCTGATAGTATGCTATTGGGAACGTTAAGACCGTGGATTGGTAAATGCGGATTGAACGTAAGGGAGAGAAGGTAGGAGGCACATGGGAAAAGAGAGAGAGATTTGTAAGTGGAGGGGACAAGCGTCTAGTCCCGGGTGGCTCTGGAGGGGGCTGGACCAGTCATGAATCTGGCACATGGCTGACCAAAGTGAATTCTCTGTACTTATGAAAATCATGTGGGGCTGAGCTTCAGGTGATCTAGCTAACGTGGAAGTCAACTCTTTGCTTGCTAAGAGTTGCTGTAACAACCAATGTTGGAGGAGCAGCAGAGAAGAGTGGCTCTGACGACCGAGGAAGCAGACGTCTTGAGTGGGAGCTCCAAAACCAAGCATGGGGTGCTCTGCAGACCTTAGTCCTGGTCCTGTACCCACAGCATGGTCGCACCATCAGATGAAGGGAAGAAGGAGTCTTACTAATGACCCTTCAAATATCGTTAGACAGGTAGGTGGTGGGTGGTGGATAAGCCCGATTTCATCGGACTTCAGTAAATGAAGCCATATGCTGTATCCTGCAAATGTCATAGAAAAAACACCCATCCAGACTGAAAGGAGATAAAGAACTTTAATACAAGGTCGATGATTTATATCAATGTTAACTCTAACCAGTCAATTCATTGTGGAGGACATATTAGGGGACATGACTTTTGGCACTGTTTCAGGGATATTTGGAATAGAATCTGCAGAAATTTTAGGTAAGCTATATAAGAACTGAACAAGAGAGGTACTTAATCTGTAACTACTTTTCTCAGTGAATAATAAAGAAGTTACGCAAGGCTAAATCAGTGTAGGCTTAAGATAGGCCCCCGCTGCTTTTGATCTTTCAAGACAGCCAAGGTTAGAGTCACCTCCCTTTTCCACAATGCCTTCAGTGTGCTCAGGAGCACACGCACGTACACACACACACACACACACACCATCTCCACCCAGAGGCCTGGTGGCTGGGATCAGTCTGGATAAGAGTAGGTCTTCTGTGAAATCGGGTGGCTGACGTTTCACGTCCTGATAATTTAGTACTCCTCGTCCAAACCGTTCTTCCCTTCTGCTTGGTTTCCTGTAGCATGCATCTCAAAATCCTCCCCCATTATTATGAGATATTTAACTGATTATCCTGAGGTTCTTTTCCTTCTCTTCACCAGTTGTATGACCTCATACAATTCACATAGGAACTGGAGGACCGTATTACTCGTTTTAAGGTACTTCACTCTAGAAGTTTACTGAGTGTGCCAGAAGAGTCCAATTTCTTTAGATGTTAAATATCAGTTCTTTTACCTAAATTCTCATCCCCAGATGCAAACTCTAAGATGCATATTGATCTAAAGGACTGTGTCTATCTCAGTGAGAATAAGGAACAGGGACTTGACCTGAAGATCAGTCGATGGAAACTGAAAAGCTATCCATGCCCGCAGTGATCAGATGTGATGCGGAGCCTGGCCTAACGATGTGCCCCCTACAACGCCATAGTAGGGAGGGGCAGCCACCGCATTCCCTGTTGCCAGCGGGGATAAGCAGGGGTACTGTGATAATAAGCAGGATGGATTGGATTTCATTAAAATACTAAGGAAAATCCTCCAAAATGGTTCTTAATTAAATGATCTCCAGCTAAGCAGCAGTCAGAACGTGAACTTTCCCTACTTTCTATTCAACTGAATGTCATATTGACTTCAAAGCCTATGGGGGGCCTTTAACTAATAACAATGCTTCCTGTTTACATAGTTGTGTTCATAGGAGATCCATGCAGTGCTTTACAAATGTCGTCTTATTACCTCAAACAGGGAGTCAATTACAGAGCTGAGGATAGAACCCAAGACTTAGAGCAGCCTGAGAACTAGACATTCATGAGATCAGTTCTAATTAAGCATCAGAATTGGTCTCCTGGAAATTGGAAGGGGAGGCGAACCATAAGAGACTGTGGACTCTGAAAAACAACCTGAGGGTTTTGAAGGGGCGGGGGTGGGAGGTTGGGGGAACCAGGTGGTGGGTAATAGGGAGGGCACGTACTGCATGGAGCACTGGGCGTTGTGCAAAAACAATGAATACTGTTACGCTGAAAAAATAAATTAATTAATTAAAATAAAAAAAAAAGAAGTGGTCTCCTGGTACAGATGTGTTAGATGGCAAGAATAAAGTTTGGTATGAATTTTTTGACATGTCAGTAACTTAACAGCACATAGAAGTGGGTGCCCATTAAACATTCATTTCCAGTTTACAAAAACCAGGGATAGGCTTATTCTGATATCAACAACCAATGAAAAATGATCTGATCCCATGAGTACCATCTTCTGGTGTCCATGGAACGACACATTTTCAGGTAGTTAGCAGATAATTTCATTGAGTAGATACGATGATAAATTTGCTCAAACCCAATAGAGAATTTGTTCATCTTGTGATTCCCGAATTCTGCAAACAGGGCATACAGCGCAGGCTCCAAATCTAGAAATTTCAGGGTGTGGGGGCTTTTGTTCTTGTGTCTCATTGTGGAGTGCTATGCATATATGACATTGATAACAGTATCAATTAAAACAGTAAATTTCTCAATTTTGGATATAGAAGTGTAAATTTTAGCATGGCTAGCTTAAGTTTAAGTTGTGATACCAATAAAACTCATTTTCTTGGGTGATTATTAAATTTATTTATTTTTTTTATTTTTTTTTTTTAGATTTTTTTTTTATTTTTTATTTATTTGACAGAGAGAGATCACAAGTAGATAGAGAGGCAGGCAGAGAGAGAGAGAGAGAGGTAAGCAGGCTCCCTGCTGAGCAGAGAGCCCGATGTGGGACTCGATCCCAGGACCCCGAGATCATGACCTGAGCCGAAGGCAGCGGCTTAACCCACTGAGCCACCCAGGCGCCCCTGATTATTAAATTTAAAGAGTCTTAACTTGATCATACATTTCGTAAGAAACTAGAAAACATGATTTTAGGTGTAAAGTCATAATAGAAAAGGATTGGTGAAAAAAGTCTTTCATTTCTAAGATACTTCTTGGGCATATTCTTGGAGATATTTTTAAGTGCCCTATGTATGATTATGAATATTTGTGACCAAAATATCTTTTGAAAAGTTGAAGTACACATTCAGTAATGTCGTTGTAGTTCAGAAAATAGACAAAGGTGTAGAGAAAAATAATATGTCCAAGGCAACAGAACAAGTCATTTTTTTTCCCCCAAATGCCTTTGCTTTGTTTCCTGGTCACACGAACCTGTGCACGGTACTTCGTTGGCTAGTTCTCCCCACATCTCACATTCTCCTGCTATGACCCTGTTAGTAGTATCAAGCTGACTCCATATGGAATTCCTCTATGGAATCCCAATACCACCTTCTATGGTGTCTTGATGACTCGAGTCATCATACGTTTGTACGAATGATTAAAACCATTAGGTAGATTCAAAGGAAAACCTCCATTCAATGACTAGCTACAAATGTTATCATTTTCCCCCTTTAGGAAGCAGGCTTTATTACCATATTAAACATAGTGCAAAAAAAATTAAAAATAAATCGAAGTACGGGGTTCAGAGAAGAGAATGTACCAGAAGCACAATGAAAGTTCCACCCTAAGGACTGCAGAGCACTCCGTGGACCACGGATCTATTTCAGACAATTTCATTACACACTGAAACATTTAGTACAAAGCTCATAATTTACTATCACAGTGTATTTATTTGTCAACATAGTACATTTTGTTTAACTTTGTAACATTTTAGGGCTATCAAAATTCCTAGTCCAATAAGAATATCACAGATACATGTCATACAGGGATTCCCCCTTGCCTCAAGATCCTGAAGAGAAGCATGCAGCAGTTTCATGACCTATTTTAAGTAAAAGGCCTATAAACATTAAAATAGCTACTTCTCACTTTCTCTGTGTCTGCACAAACTAGACAGAGGGATGTAGCCGGCACACTCAGAGTTTCAAGTGATCAAAGAGATAAAACTTTGCAGAATTTGAGGAAATACCAGAATCTTTATTTTTAAAATTGGTATTAGATGCTACATTAGGATCTTCGTGTGACGTTCCTGGGAAAAATTTCAGCCAAGGCATGATTGTAAATTCCAGAAATGCTAAATTCTAAGTCAAGAGATTCTCTATTAGCAAACGTATGCTGGTCCCTAAATCACGTGAGAAGAGTTTTTAACACTCGCATTAGTCCCAGATCTGCAATTTGACTTTGCAAATTAAAAAAATTACACTGGAGCCTTTGTATAGGGATTTGAAATCTTGAAATTATCATTTCTATTATGCCATGAAATGTTCACCTTTAAAGCTGTATCTGGATATTTTTAAATACGCTTTTTTTCCATCTTTAAGACGGACTAAAATTGCACACGGCATTTCAGCTGGGAGCGAAGGGGAGCTACGGAATCCACGAATGTTGCCAAAAGAAACTACAATCAGCAGCAAACTCATAGTGATGTACTGCTAAGCACAAATGAAACTCGAGAGCCAACTTGTCAGCAGAATGAATGGGGGATAGTCTGAATTTCAGCGGTAAGCCTGACTTTAATTTTCTTCCCTGATAACCTTTAGCACAGGCTGTTATTTCAAAGTCACTCGGCCGACTCACCTAGATAGACACCTATTTCCAAAGAAACCACCTTCTTGCAACATATTTAGTAATTATATTCATCTTGATAACATCCTTCTTGACAATTTTATCATTGATGGAACTCTCAGCCTGTGAAGGTGATTTGGATTCCCCCCTTCCTGACCGTATGTTCTGTGACGAGCATTCTGTAGAGCAAATACCATTTGTTATGTTATCTTGGGAAGCGGCTGCACTTCCTCCAGGAACTGCGGCAAAAAGTCTTTCATTTCTGCAGTCCCTCTCTGCCTGTCAAGACCGCATTAATGGAGTGGAAGGAAGGTCCCTTGCCTATTTCAACTTTGCTTATTTTCAGCCCGATTCCATTAAGGTCCAGGCACATTATATCAGGATTGTATGGCCATCAAGCCCAGGATTGGAATTTTCAAAGTTTGACCTTTATATCATCGTTCAAATCTAACCACAACAGAGAAAGTCGAAAAGGCTTTAAATCAGCCAGTATTTTCACATTTCTCAAGCATGTTCCTATCATCTGGCAGAGAACGTGAACTTTGTAGACCTTTTCTCCTCACTCTCCGTAATCAGTTCATGAAAAATAAATGGCCACCGTCCTCTTCTGCCATCGGACTAAACCCACCAACAGGGACCACCCGTCCCAACCGGGGGACAGCCACACCATTGCACATGCTGGCAATGACAACCTGGGGGACACAAGCCATCCCACACACCTGCCTGCCATCAGGCTCACACCTCCACCTGGCCATCCCTTTCCTCTTTGTCTCCTGGAAACCAGCAGCCTCTGGCCTGGACCCTCAGAGGGAATCAGGCCAACTGACCTCAACCAAGTCCCCTCAAAAGCAGCCCCTACAAGCCAAATTTTAATATATATATGTTAATGAGGTATGAACTCATGAATAAACTTGTTTTAATACCACTGCCAATTTAAACACGAAGGCAAAGAGAGCATGTGATGAATTCCTGAATGACTAATCAATGGGTTTCCTGTTATTTGATGGATTCAGTGTGAGGACTTTCTGCCCCTTACATCATGAGTCTGATGACTAGTCAGCAACAAATTTAGAATCACAAATACACATTTCCAAGAAACATTCTTAATAACCACTAATATGACCATATTTCTTATGCTAATCACTCACAATTCTTTAATGTACAATTTCTTGTCTATTTTGAGGAATGAAAGAAAGAACATTATTTTGGGAAACCCATTAAGGGAAATTTAAAGAATACATCAAAGAAGAAAGTATTAAAAAAAAAAAAAGCTCAGGTTTTACTTCCCAAACACAAGTCTTGGTTGCTTTCTCTTGCTGCGTTTCAGTGTGTTGAAGCTGTCCTTGGGGCTCGTGGTTGTGTTGGGGGCCTGGGGGCTAAGGGAGTGGAGAAGAAAAAAAAACGCCAGGGTGGCTCAGTGGATTAGGCCGCTGCCTTCGGCTCGGGTCGTGATCTCGGGGTCCTGGGATCGAGCCCCGCGTCGGGCTCTCTGCTCCGCAGGGAGCCTGCTTCCTCCTCGCTCTCTCTCTCTCTCTGCCTACCTCTCTGCCCACTTGTGATCTCTCTCTCTGTCAAATAAATAAAATAAAAATCTTAAAAAAAAAAAAAAAACTCAAGCAGCAATGCTGAGTTAAAGAATATGCATCAGCCAGATGTAAAAGATTGGGGAGAAGGAGGCCAGAAAGAGTGTGTCAACCATGGGAAGAACACATCTGGGGATCCTAAGGCAGAGCACGGCGCACGGGGTCAGCGAAGTTGCAGGAGACGACAGGTCACCAACTGTTGCAGTGTTAAAACTGAAAGCCCTAATGACCTCATATCAAACACGATATTATTTCCTATCAGCTCTTAAACTGGCACGCTTAGAAATCCTAAGTCTCTAAGTGTCTACCACAGCAGACATGAATCACTTCCTCTTGGAAATGTCCTATGCTGGAAGAGACTCCATTGTAATCTTTTTAGTTCATCGCTTAAATGCTAATCAAATTCCACAGCTTTGTACCACTGACGCTGGACCAATCTATGCTGGGTCAGCTGGCTTCTTTCCCTGTGTTCCTGGCACAGAGGGCATCCCTGGAAAGTGTTGTGGAGACTTTTGTCCACAAAGGGATCCTAGGTGTCACCGTATCACCACAAGGGTTTCCATTACACTTCCTCTCGAAGTTCCCAGTTCCCACTGGAAACACAGTATCAGTGTTGCTCTGCCCTCAAGGTCTTCATATTCCTCTACTCAGCTAGTGTTTGAGTGCAGAAATGTGGGACTCTCTGCTCAGTCCTGGAAGGCTTCAGTTCACATCAAGAACGTCTCCATCACACAGTGGGTAGAAAGGGAAGAGAAGAGAAGCTCATTCAGGGAACTGTGTAACTTTGGCACAGTGTTTGGAGAGCTGTGAAGCTCATGTGAGCCCAGAGAAGAGAAACATTTGGGGCAGGGAGATTTTCTGGAGGTGTGGTTCAGTAGACTTGGCCTCAACGACCCTCACTTCGTCAGCCCTTTGATCCCGTTGTCCACAAACTATGTGGGGACAACAATCCTAAGCTACTCCTTTTCTTTTTAAATATTTTTGTCCATCCCCCCCCACAATCTTACTGATTGTTTTACACGTATTTTAAATACTTCAAATATATTCAGAAAAGGATTGAAGTTGAGCAACTGAATTTTTCTCTTTCTGTTGGATCTTCTCAAATGTGTGACCCTTCACATTCGTACCAATTTCTCAGCATCGAGTCCCCTTTTCCTACCTCCTTTTTAAATTTTAAATTCCATAGAGTGAACGTACAGGGTGATGTTAGTTTTAGGGGTACAATATAGTGATTCAGGAGTTCCATACAACACCCAGTGTTCCTCATGGCAAGTGTCCTCCTTCATCCCCAACCCCCAGCCACCTCCCCTCTGGTCAGCATCAGTTTCTTCTCTAGAATTTAGAGTCTGTTTCTTGATTTGTCTCTTTCTTTTTTTCTCCTTTGCTCATGTTTTTCATTTGTATGTTTTTGTTTTTTTTTTAATTCCACATATGAATGAGATCATATGGTATCTGCCTTTCTCTGACTTATTTCTTTCAACATTATACTCTCTGGTTCCATCCACCTCATTGCAAATGGCAAGACTCCAACTTTTTATGGTTGAGGAATATGTATATATACCACATCTTCTTCAGCCATTTATCAATCGATGGGTGTGTGGGCTGCTTCCATGTCTTGGCTATTTTAGTAAGGCCGCAATAAATAAAAGAGTGCATGTGAGGGGCGCCTGGGTGCTCAGTGGATTAAGCCGCTGCCTTCGGCTCAGGTCATGATCTCAGGGTCCTGGGATCGAGCCCCAGGGTCCTGGGATTGAGCCCCCTACATCGGGCTCTCTGCTCAGTGGGGAGCCTGCTTCTCTCTCTCTCTCTCTCTGCCTGCCTCTCTGCCTACTTGTGATCTCTCTCTCTGTCAAATAAATAAATAAAATCTTTAAAGAAAAAAAAAGAGTGCATGTGTCCCTTTGAATTAGTGATTTTTAGCTTTTGGGTAAAGATCTAGTATCACTTACTCTCTTTAAACCCTGTAATTTCTGACTTTTCTTTCCACACTAATAAAGGGATTAGGGTTATCTTCCAAGGTTCCCAATGATTACTGGCCATGTCACTTCATACATGTAGCATACGAGTGGTATCTTGGTCAAACTTCCAGCTTCCAGAGTTCTTGCTCTGAAACACATCCTCCAAGTTGTAGCCAAGAAAACGTACCTGAAGCACCACAGTCTCCTCACTTCTGTGCGCATAATCTGCCACAGCCTTCATGCCACCACATCAAAATGTCCTATGATGAAGCTTCACTGACTTCTTCAATTTTGCCTTTCTTACTAGAACTTTCCTGCCTCACCAAGCTGGTTGATTCGTCACACTCCGACGTGGGAGTGACCACCATGGCTTGCTCAGTGCTGAACATTTTGCACTGAGTACATCTCCTTTTTTCTCGACATTACCATAATCCTTTCATCTCCCGCGTGCGGCTCATCTGCTTTGCAGAGGATTCTCTGACTACACCAACCCATGATGTGCTATCTGCTGTGACTCTGAGGACACCTATGGGCTGCACCACCAGCACTAGGACCATCCATTCAGCCTTATCTCTTCGGTTGATGTGTGACGCGGTGCGTCGCTTAAGAGTGAGGGGTGACTGACCCACCTGCATTTTCCATTCACACATATGAGTCACAGACAAATTATTTGACTTGAAAATTCCAACTACTCATCAGTGACCAGTGACATCTGTCCAGATCTGTTGACTTGATTATTACCTTTATTTCTTACCTGGTTCCCCTAAAATATTTTTGCCTGGATATTTTCCTTTCAAAATGATCAGCAAGTCATCATCCTGATCAGCAGTCCCGACTTCTCTCAGGAGAAGAACCCCTTTGTTTGTGTCACAGTGAGCTCTATTTTAAGTTATAGAAGGGTCTATACAGAAGCAGATTTGTGATTAGGGACTTGGGTTCTAGGGGAAGGGCACCTACATTTCATCCTGGCTTGTTAATGAATCTCCATCTTAAAAACAGGGATTGTAATAGTATCTAACTTATGAGCAGTCATGAGGCTTAATGAAAGACACTGCATGTGTAGCCTTTCTACGTGGTGATCATTCGATGAATGATGGCTCCCTGGGAGTCCAGGATATTTGTAGAGGCTGCAGAATCACACATGGATGAAAGTGAACTCCTCTTTACTACAATGAGATATTAGCTACATAGCACTTTTCTCCTTCATCTAGCTTTTCTTTTGTTGCTGCCTCTCCCCATGCAGATGAGAACTTTGTCTTTGTTCTACCCCGAGTGTGGAGAACGGCGTCTGGCATCTGACGTCCTTGTTGAATGGCTGAATAAGTAGTTGAGTAAGTGAATCCATGGCCATCCGGAATTGTCAAATTTCCATCCCACAAAAATCACAAAATGTAGGCATGAACAGAGCTATAAACTCAGTTCTGGAAAGTGTGAATGGAATACACAGGAGAAGACTCTGAACCTGGGACGCACACTTACCAAAAGACCCTGAATAAATCCCCAAGCCTTGGCTGAACGTAGGGCTGTCACGTGGGGCTGTGCTCTGGCAGGAATTCACGATGATGCTTTCGTGCCTCCAGCCCCTGCTGGCCAGGTCGTTTCCGAGCTCCCAGATGACTTTGTTTTAACAGGGTCAGTGATGTGAAAAATTTGGCAGCTGTACCATATGATGTATTCTGTTGGCTTAGGTGCCATTCTCTGTCCTGTACTGTTTACTCAAGGGGGGAATGTTGACCAAAAAAATTAGGGTGTCCAAGTGACCACTGACTAGGGCTCAGCCAATAAGTTCAAATTACAAGGCCAAAGGCGATTTAACAGGGACAGATATTAGTGGCTGGTGACATGATTTCTCTGGACAGTTTTAATTACCAGACATGAGAGCCCTGAAATATGGTGATGACTTAATAGCTCAAAGTACAACGGGGAAGCCTTAGTCATTTGGCATAATAAACCGTGATGAGGTACGAACACATCCTACAAGCAGCAAACACATTCAGCCTTAATTTCGTAATTAGTAAATTGCATGATATTTGCAACTTTTTATATAAGATGTAAAAGAACATTTCGCACTGAAGAATAATTTAGGCAGCCCCACATTTAAAATCTCGGTCCTGTCACAGCATAGAGTGATACTCGAGTCCAAGTACTCGTTCCCATCTGTAATTTTTACTAAATATTTAATATGCACATAGAAGGAGTCAGATTATGAAACCGGAATGGTACAGTCAAAATATTAAGAAAGTTTCAAAAGTAAGTTAAATACAAACTATTTTCCAAATCTATGGACATTTTCAGGTTGAAAGCTTCATTTGGTTTCCTTTATATTTTTATAGAGAACCTTACACGATACGCCACAAACTCCTTGACACCTGCTTCTTTATCTAAGTCCATGTAACAACTGATTCTTCATTGGTATTAAAAATTCAGTGTCATCTTGAAGAGATGTGTTGAACGTTTTATAAATGTTCTTTCAAAAGCGTCTGTGAGGGAACAATAAGCTCATACATGAAAGTGTTTGTAGAACGGCAAATGACACAGTTTTCCATCCTGTTTGTCTCAACGTTCTTGGTAAGTTTTGGTTATTGAGATAGGGACGCAAGGACAGTTTTTGTAGATTTCCTTGTGTCTTCCCTTCTCTGTGGAATCTGCGCATGTATAAAGTTGTAGGTGACAGCTTGAGGTTTTTGCTTTCGTGCGGTGTGTACGTGTGTATGGCATGTGTGGTGGAAGGGATCATTGTGTATGTGGTGGTCGTGTGTGTGGGGTGTGAGGTGTGTGCTGTGAGCTATGTGATGTGTACGTTTGGGGCGTGTGTGCATGGCGTGAGGTGTGTGTGGGCGTGGTGTGTATAGTGTGAGGTATTTGCTGTGTGTGTGGTATCTGTGGTGTGTGTGTGCGATGTTGTGATGGCTGTATGCACGGTGTGTGTGGGTGGGTGCGTGTGCGTGTGGTTTGATGAACTGAGGCACCAGACATGGGCATGCCTGTAAGCGTCAGGGAGCAGGGACTCCGTGGAAGGTAGTTTATGAAAGCCCCATGTGAACGCTACTTCTGAGCCGCCTGCTTGTGCACTAGAGAAGCTCCTTGCCCAAGACCTCCACATACCGCTCTTCACATTTCCCAAGCAAACAACCACACTTTCCCTGAAATGGGCCGTGATGTGCAGCTTACAAGGGACAGGTGACTGGTGAGGGAACAGCAGTTGCTATTCCATATGTGTCCACAGGAGGCAGCATTCCCAGAGGCAGAGACGCAGGAAGCCGCTAAGGCAGGGAAGTGGAACAGAATATGTCCCCACTTGCCTGGTGGTGAAGTTCGAACCAGGGACCTCAGACGCCGCTGGTGACAGGATGACAGGTCTCTGTTCTCTAGTGAATGGCTCCTGTTGCTACTGAGTCATTACGGTGCAGTCTGAAGGCTGTCCCCCTGCCAGCTGTCCTAACCCTGTCCATGTTGGGGTTAGGGCCATTCACCTTTCTTAACCTTAGACAAATCCATCCTATAAAAACAATTAGAGCCGCCTGCAACCTGCAACAGGGTGACTTTTCCTTTGAACGTGGAAAGTCCTAACCAATGGCTTTATGTCGGTTTTGCCGTCCTAATCTCAAACACGTGCACCTAATCTCAAACACAGACGCCAGACTCCAGTGTTTCCATCCCCCCCAACACTAGCCAGTACACTGCACCTTTCCTCCCCATGGCCCTGCTTTGTCGTTACTGATTGTGTCTTTGACCAACTAGATACCGTCCAGAGCACCAGACAATGTTCTTTAGTGGGGACATCCTCCTAGATATCTGGACTTTCCTGTTTCCATCGCTCAGTGACTTGAAGGATGCCGTATTTGCAAAGATAACTTCTGTCACTTGCTGCGGCCCTCAAAGCCTGCTCGGTGCCTGTGGCATTCAAATACTTCCCTTTTCTTAAAGGGCAGTCCCCAGATGGTCTGTCTTGGGTTTCATCCATCCTCTTTGGCTTCTGTACCCATAGGACCTCTCTTCAAGCAGACTGCTTTACTCTGTCGCTGACACTGCATATAAAGTTGCCTCCAAACCCTCGTATCTGTCCGAGAGGGGCCAGAGCTCACGCTTCTCACCACCAGTCACCCGGCCCTTCAGTGGCCCTGGACCCCTACCATCACCCAGATCACATACCATCTTCTACACGGTTTTAACCCAAATGCACTTGTCCTCAAAGAGGTTAAGGGTGTCCGTCCAACACGTAGGTAAGGACTGCGTGGTTATCCTTGAAAGTGGACCTTTCTCATTTAACTGGTAATAGATCTCAGCACCTGTATCTCATAAACACTCGCAGACTTTTTACAGAATAATGACACCTTAACCGTAAGTATACACTACAAACAGGTATTTCTAGAAAACACTTCTGTTGTCTTAAAGAATGTCTCCTAAAAAGTTTGCATATCAGTGAGGTGGGGATAAAATAGAGAAACAATAGTCTGGGAAAGACAAGGAGAAAAATTCATCAGGAAATTAAATTTTGCTGATTGTAGAACTGTGGATAATATTTTTCTCTATTAAAAATAAGAAGAAAGAAAGAAATATTTCTTCTTTGCCCACAGCTGTCTATGAGTGCTGTGCCATTCTAAACATCCCTTTAATAAAAAATGAGAAAAATATGTCTCTATATTTTATGCATATTTAATTTCTCTCTTGGCTGACTTTCTAAAATCTTACACAATACACACAGTGTGAGAATCTCAATCAAAAATCTTATTGATTTCCCCTCTTTTAGCAGCTGGAATCATACCCATATTATTCTCTTCATGTAATTGCTTTACTCATAGTGATGAATTTGAACCTATTTCTCAAGAAATGTAAATAAATGGAATGTGTATGTAACAGTAGTAAAGTTGTGGTTATGTAAATAAATACACTTAATGCGCTATCTTACGAAATACAATTCTTGAAAGAGGTGATCAATTTCATTCAAACTGTGATTTGACATATTTAAACCTTGCCACGATGATACTAAAAATTAGGATATGGATGCTCCTCGGAATTATGGGTTATTTATAAACAGATCACTATACATCTCCACAGTGTTCTTTCCACTTCTATTGTAATTCTCTTACTTCAAGTTTAGACTAAAAAAGGGCGGGGCACGGACCTCGAAGGTCCAGCCCAAAAATATTTTCGATCATAACTTGCTGTTTGATTACCTCTGAAGACTGAGGAAATAATTTGAGGATGTAATCCTACTTCTTGTTCACTACTTTCATTTTGTTTTACCTCCTGTAGGAAAACGAGTGGATGAAGGAGATAAACTCATGCCTTCAAATTCTTTCAATTTCCTTTCACCCTTGGCTTCATATAGTTGGGACTCAGTATATGCTGAATTAAATTTCATAATATCTTGATCCAGAATGATGTATTTGAACATCTCTATGCATTGCCTTTTCTTTTTTTTTTTTTTAAGATTTTATTTATTTACTTGACAGAGAGAGATCACAAGTAGATGGAGAGGCAGGCAGAGAGAGAGAGAGAGAGGGAAGCAGGCTCCCTGCTGAGCAGAGAGCCCGATGTGGGACTCGATCCCAGGACCCTGAGATCATGACCTGAGCCGAAGGCAGTGCCCCTGCATTGCCTTTTCTTATGTTCAACTTTATTATTTTCACAAAAGGTAAAATTGTTAAGTAAATCGAAGATTGGGGGAGCAAATGCAAGAGAATGAAAAAAAGAAAAAACTCTTGCCTTTAGGATCTTAAAATGTATTTAGTGAAATATGAAAACATATGCCAGATAAAACTTTAGAAGGTTTTAGACCCACATTACTGTTCCTACACATAATTTTTCATCTCGCTGAGAATGTATTGTGTTAATTTCTATCTTCATTGAAGGAAGACAGTATTTCAGGATTGGTTTGTAAGGGAAGTATATGGTGCTTGAACTAGCTTTGAGGGATGAACAGGGCTTGACCATGAAGAGAGTAAAAGGGGTTAAATCTTCTGAGCAAGAATAGGAAATAAGTTTTTAAGATGTAATAGGATGTTTTGGATGGCTGTTATTTACATCTGGATACACAGAGTAGGATTAAAACAGGACAGGCTTTGATTCCATGACTCCAATACTGCATGGCTCCAACAGATCCATCCTGCGTATGTCAGACTACAGAAAGCCACAAAGGAAATACTTGGTTACACATGGGGTTATTTTCTTAATAAGTAGAGAAGCTTGCTACTTAACCTCTTAAGATCAGTAAACTTTACAACCATGAAACAAAAACCTTGACATTTTAGAAATAGTGATAAAACCCAGCCAAGAAATTAGAGAGAGGATCTCTGGTTTTCTAGCCAAAAAGTGAGATTCAAAGTTGCTGACTATTTTGGTGTGTGTGCTGCTGAAGCAAGAGCAGGCTACCAGAGGGGTGAGGGGCGCGCTGATGCAGGCGTCGGGGACCGAAGAGGGCACCGGTCACGGTGAGCACTGAGTAACGCACAGGATTGTGGAATTGCTATATTGTCTGCCTGAAATTAATATAACACTGTATGTTCATGATACCGAAATCAAAATTAAAAAAAAAAAAAAAAACTTTTAAAAACCCACCAATTTGGGGTATTACGGAGGGCACGCATTGCATGGAGCACTGGGTGTGGTGCATAAACAATGAATTTTAGAACACTGAAAAGAAATAAAATTAAATTTAAAAATTAAAAAATAAATATCACAATGTATCACTTAAAAAATAAAAAATAAAAAATCCACCAATTTGGTGAATATTACAAATTGAGTTTAATAGCATAAATTTTTTTCTTATTTATTGTTATTAACAAATATAATAAATGTTATATTTTAAAATTTAAATGTTATTTATTACTAGCCTGCATGTTTACTTTACTTTGTTCTTACAAGATTTTAGTGTATAAAGTGTAGGTTTATTTGATGACAGTACATGGCTCAATAACGACCTGCATATTTGTTAAATTTACAATAATCAAGATATGCATGTTAAATTGAAAACATGCCTAAAAGAAAGCCAAGATTTCTCAAATGATGAAAAACCTAAGTATGGTTTGCTAAAGGTTTTAATTAATATAATAATTGAGTGCCATTAACAAAAGTAAAAAATTAAACCTATTCCCCCCAAAGAGAAAGTACTTAAAATATAAAGAGAATACATCTATAGATACATCCACCTATCCATACATATGTTGTTTGAAACCTCATCAAACTATATCTTTGAAACGGGCACATTTCATTTTTATAAATTATGCCTCAATAAAAATCAATTAATGAATAAAGGGGAAGGACATCGCTATAAAAGTGCTTAAAAAGTGAGAAACTGGGGTGTCTGGGTGGCTCAGTGGGTTAAGCCTCTGCCTTTGGCTCAGGTCATGGTCCCAGGGTCCTGGGATCGAGCTCCGCATCGGGCTCTCTGCTCAGCAGAAGTCTGCTTCCCCTCTTCTCTCTCTGCCTGCCTCTCTGCCTGCTTGTGATCTCTGTCTGTCAAGTAAATAAATAAATAATCTTTTAAAAAACAATTGAGAAACAGATAACAATAAACATGAGAGAAAGGGTTGAGGAAGAATAGAGCAGGTATGTAGAGAACAGACTGAAATATTTCAGTCGGTGATCAGCACTGCCTCAGAATGCTATTTCGGCTAAGAAGTCATCCCTGATCGGATGCAGGCACAGTTTCCGGGATCAAGCACGTGCAGGAGCGGGGCCGAGGGGAGGCAGGGCAGAGTACCAACAGGGGTCAACACACAGACCCTGGCTGGGTGAGCGTGAGACCGAGACGGAGGGGACAGTTAGGAGTGTGACTGGAAGTCTCAGCGAGCTCAAGGCTGGGGAGCCTCTCTACACAGGTTCAGCACTGAGGGGCCAGGGAAGCTGGTGACCCCGTCCTGCTGCTGCTCAGGTTTCCTTCCAGTGTGCTGGCAAAGACCCATGCAATGTGGAAGGCTTTTTGGTCATCTTTGATGTTTTTTCTTAAATCATGCTTAAGAACTGGCTGCTCCTTTGTTCACGCCCCAAGGTGCCTGGACTTGTGCCCCAGGACACTTTGTCATATGCCTGGGATGTTCCTTCCATGTCTGAGGTGGGGGAGCGTCTACAGCACCCATCTGCCTGTCCCCAGCACACAGCAGCGAGCTGGCCTACGGATGGCGCTGGGCAAGCATTGATGGTGAAGACCGTAAGAAGCCATTGTCTTGGTCTCCACACTGTCAGCTTCTGAGTCAGGAGCCCATGAGGATAGACGTGAACACGAAGTGGGCCAGGTGCGCACATGCTTCCCTTCAAATACTCCTTTTCCCTCAAAAAGCAGAAAGAGGAAAAGGAAGAGAGGAGGAGAAGAGGAAAGAAGAAAAGGAGAAAGAGAAGAGGAGGAGAAGAGGAGGAGGGAGAAGGAAGTGGCCCAGTGGTAACAATTCAAAAGATTCTCTTTCTTTCTAACTACTTTTTAATGTTAGTTTTTTGAAACAAGATTTAGAGAACCTTAAGATTTACTGAAAACACATAATCTCTGAATCTCCTTGGGATGCAGAGCCCCATAAAACTCTATCCAGAGTCAATGGGTTGCACTGTCTCTCAGACCCGGGTGGCCACGGGGCCGTCCGATTGGATAACACGTCTGTGCTAGTTGACTTCCTGTTGGAAGTCGCCGTCCTGAGAACCCGTCTGAACAAAGGTTAGAAGGACCAATCTTGCCAGGATAACCTGGAGGGAGATGACGTCTTGCAGATCAAACCAGAGCAATCCAAATAGCTAGATTCAGTCAAAACGCTTTTTAAATAACATGAAAAATAAAAATATTTACCAGCTTAAAAATCACAAGACATTTCTGAATTATGAGCCATATGATAGATTTAGCATGAGGATATATACAAGGCCTATTACAAAAGGAGCCTTATTACTATTCACCGACAAATTCAGAATCACAAATATGGTTTCCCAAGAAACATTTTTTATAAAGACTGATAGAGACATATTTCTTATGTTAGTAACTAGGAAGTTCTTTAACACAGAATTTCTTAACTATTCTGGGGAATGAAAGAAATAACATAGGGCGCCTGGGTGGCTCAGTGGGTTAAGCCGCTGCCTTCGGCTCAGGTCATGATCTCAGGGTCCTGGGATGGAGTCCCGCATCGGGCTCTCTGCTCAGCGGCGAGCCTGCTTCCCTCTCTCTCTGTCTGCCTGCCTCTCTGTCTACTTGTGATCTCTCTCTGTCAAATAAATAAATAAAATCTTAAAAAAAAAAAAGAAATAACATAATTTTCAGAAAAATGATGAAAAGCACACTGGATAATAATTTAGGGATTCATCATATCTTCTTTCACTCTGGAACTTTAATTGGTAGTGTTATTAAAACAAAGTTATTATTGTCACTTGAAAATATCTGGGAAGTTAATTATGCATTTTGATCCTAGATTGCACAGTTTTAAAAATATGTTAAAATGGGGAATTTACCCTTAGGACCCCAAAAAACAATTTTTAAATATGTGCTCTCAGAAAAGAATGATTATTTGATATTCTGGAAAAAATAGGGTGATATTTTTATTTCTGCTGGTCACAGTTTATGGTTATCTGAATTATTATATGCTATTTGTAATTTGCATGTGAATGAGGTGGCTTATACAATATCAATTAGATGCAAAATCTGGCAGAAAAAATACTGGTATACATCCATTGAAAGAGATTCTAATTTTCTTTACAAAATTTAAACTTTTTTTTTTTTTTTTTTTGAGAAAGAGAACGCTCAAGCAGAGGGAGGGGGAGAGGGAGAGGGAGAGAGAGAATCTTAAGCAGACTCCAGACCCAGTGCAGAGCCAGAGGTGGAGCTCCATGTCGTGACCCTGGGATCATGACCTGAGCTGAAATCAAGAGTTGGGACTTAACCAATTGAGTTGCATGGGTGCCCCAAATTGTCTTTGCAAAATTCAGTGTCTGATGCTCTTGCCTACATAACGTAAGCCGGTGGTCCTGGTCAGTTGGCGCATGGTGGAAGGGTGTGCAAAGAAAAGGGCATTGTGTGTATATCAGAATCAGGGGGAAAGTTTTTCAAATACACCTAGCTGCATATCACCTTCTGGAAGGACCCACACTTCTCCATTGATACAAGCAGTATTTCAGACTAAGAATTTCTATCTCCACAAGCGTGAGTCTTAAAATCAAGGAGTAGATGATTTAGAAGTGTGGCTTTAATTTAAAAAGATCTTCTTTAGAAAAAGATCTTGATGTAGCTTTATTCAAATTCAATGAATACAAATTTGAGAAGGTATTAAGATAAGAAGAGATCTGACCATTCACCTGCATATTCAAACCCTGGTTTCTAGCACCGTCCTCTTCCAGAATGCGGAGAACATTTGTAATTTTTCCACTTCTCTCTTTCAATGTGTTGGCAATGTGTTTTTTTTTTTCCATTTTATTCATTTTTTCAGCGTTAACAGTATTCATTCTTTTTGCACCACACCCAGTGCTCCATGCAAAATGTGCCCTCCCCATTACCCACCACCTGTTCCCCCAACCTCCCACCCCTGACCCTTCAAAACCCTCAGGTTGTTTTTCAGAGTCCATAGTCTCTTATGGTTCGCCTCCCCTGGCAATGTGTTTTACTGTCACTTAAATAGTTTCTGTTTGTAATCCCTGTGTTTCCCCCTAGCGCACCGAGAAGACAGATTTTTACTTACTTTATAGTCTCTGCAGCACCCAGTGTCGCACTGTATTCAGTAGGTAACCAGTTATTACTTAGTGAGTGAGTTGACACATTGCCTTCAAAGTCCCACACTCCAGTAACTGTAAACGCAAATCACTTTGCTAGGACTTGATTACAGCGCTTACTGCAATCAGTGAGAATCCTGTTTATTAAATTACTTATTTATTTTTGCTGTGGTATCCAGCACAAACCCAGATTTCAATAAACATTCGCTTGAATAAGATCCAGCTTTACAAAGTTGAATTCTTATAGCATATTTTTTTTTCTGGCCTGACGCTTGCGTCGTTCTATAGAGCTTCTGACGGGTGGTGATTGCAGAACACGTCTCACCTGGCATCACTGCATTGATCAACCCTACGTTTTCTATTTCCATACACTCTTCTTTAACCATCTCTATATCCTACTGGTCATTTAAAGTAAACACATTTTCCCCCAAAGTTTTTTGTTTGCTTCTTTAATGAAGTGTTTGTCTTGGAATGCTCTGGATGTGTGTGTGTCTAGAGGAGAAGGGGGGGTAGACACAGAACTAACAGCGCTCACTAAGTTTGGAAAGCGCTCAGGATGAATCTGTGTTGATGGGCCTTGCCATCCTGCAGCACAGAAAAGGCTCTGAGCAGTCCTGTAGTAAAAAACTGCTCACTTTGGTTTTAATGAGGACTTTACAAAACTTAGCTGCCATCAATTCTCTTAAAAATAACACACAGTTATTATTTCTCTGAACTCTGCATTAGTGTTCTAAAGATCCCACACTAAGAAAGACACTTCTAGGAAAGAGCAGCGGTTGTAAGACAATCCCGCGTGTACCAGAAGACTAGGGAGTACCTTGTCTTCTGAGATACAACACATACGCCAGGACCTTAAACCCGACACCTCCTAAACACAAACACACACCGACATCCAGCTACTCTGTGACAAAGTCACGACCCAACTGTCTTCTCCGAGACAGAGCACTCACACACTCATCTTCTGTGGTGACCCTGAAGAACACCACCTCACGACTTCTTGTTTGACTGGAAGTGTACCCATCCGGTAGAGTTTTCACATACTCTGCCTTATAATTCTCTGGCGTAGAAGGGACTCCACACTCTGGCCCTTGTATCTGTTGTTAAGTGCATCTCACATTTTCTTTTTTCTAAACATCTTTCCAACACAGTCCACATGGATCTATGTCGTTGCTGGCACCTTTCTGACATCACAAATGCAGGACAGCTACCCCCTAGATGTAATACCACTTTTTAAGAATTAGCAGAAGAGGGGCGCCTGGGTGGCTCAGTGGGTTAAAGCCTCTGCCTTGGCTCAGGTCATGATCCCAGGGTCCTGGAATCGAGCCCCACATCCGGCTCTCTGCTCCGCGGGGAGCCTGCTTCCTCCTCTCTCTCTCTGCCTGCCTCTCTGCCTAGTTGTGATTTCTCTCTGTCAAATAAATAAAATAGTAAAAAAAAAAAAAAAGAATCAGCAGAAGACCTATGTACACCGTGACTGCCTGTGGTGTCCATTCTTAGTATCTCTGACGTTGTCTTGAACTGATAATGGTCACCCACGCAGAGCTCCTCTCTCCAGCTATAAAAATGAGCAACATAGCAGAGGGAACCATGTATGATGTTTTATTATTTAATTACTGGCCTCCAACACAATGTCTTAAACCATGAAGCTAATATTTCCTGCTAATAATACTGAATGATGATAACCTCGTATTTTATTATTTTTAAAGATAAGTTTATTTATTTATTTATTTTTTAATAGCATGTTGATGGGAGGAGGGGCAGAGGGAGAGATAGAATCTCAAGCAGAATCTGTGCTGAGCACGGAGCCTGACACGAGCCTCCATCTCACAGCCTTGAGATCACGACCTGAGCTAAAATCAAGACTCAGACACCCAATCAACTGAGTCGCCTAGATGCCCCAATAACTACAGATTTTAGAAGACGCTTTTTAAAGACCAAAAATCTTCCTGTTTGGCTTCAAATTCGCCTGACCACCTCATTAATGTTTGTTCTTTTCCAGGTGAAGATTCACTTTTTCCATTGGCAGAGGTCACGAGACTTCAGATTACAGGCTGAAGTCAGAGTAGACCGAGCAGACTTCTGTTCCAGGTACCATGCTCCCAGGACAGACCGTAGACTAGTTTCTCGAACGACCGAGTATCAGGGTACCCTGAGAGATTTCCTACAGGCTTTGCCTTAAAACAAAACAAAGCCACAAAACACAATAGGCAGAGCTCCTTTACTTTTGTATTAGCTGCTCAGAAAATACATCTCCTTGGGAGAGAGGGAAGTCGGCCAGCTATCAATCAGTGTAATGTTGGTCTAAGTGTGATCACCTGGCTTTAGAACTGCTACATAAAAATGTTTCTGCTCTATTTTTCATACACATTCATGCTTTGTTTTGAAAATTACACAATTTACAAATCAGCCCATTAAAACCATTATTTCAAAATATGATTGATGTTTTACCCTCTCCGTACTTGAGGAGAGTGCCTGGGGAGTACCTAGTCTTCTGAGAAACTTTGGTGAACTCGCTGTGTCAGAATCACCAGGATGCACTTAAGAAATACAGATTCCTGGGTCCCACCATTGGAAAATCAGCTTCCTTAGAAAAGTGGCAAACCAGCCCAGAAGTGACACTGTCCGTACAATATAAAAATATCTTTAGAAAACTTCCAGATTGGCCCTTACATGATAAGAGCTTATGAAATCTAGCTTCTTCAGAGGGGATTCTAATATATTTCTGAGTATCTGGACGGTGGAAATTATTTGAAGTTTCCACAATACAGCTAAAATTCCTCTCTTGTTACAGCCTATCCATTTACCTTATATCCACTCAAAAGAACAAGAAGAAATAAATCCTTTTTTCCCTGTGATCACATGGAAATGCAGACCCCTGTATTTCATATTGAAATGGTAGGAACTGTGAACAAATATGTTTAAGTCATCTTATTCCGCATTTAACTCATTTCAGAATTATAGTGTCTTGTCAATACCAAACAGTATGCTAGGAGTGAAGAAACAGAGATGAATAATTCCTAATGACGGCACAGATAGAAACAAACAGGGATGAGAGTTTTCAAAAAGTACCGAACAGAGATGTGGTAGGGGAGACTGGAGGGCTGTCTTCAGAGGCATCCGGGAAAGAAAGCGTTTGGGAACGATAAAGCTTGAGTTCTGACTTCAAAGACAGATACAGTTAACCAGATTGAGCAAAGGCAGGAAAATCTCAGAAAGGTCATCCCAGTGGAATTATAAAAGGAAAAGAAAGTCATAAAAGCTTCTAATTCCATAAAGCCATGGGTAATTCATGCAACCGAAGCTTGGCAAAGTTTGGGGTTAGAGTAACAGAAACTACATTACAAAGGACCTTTATCACGAAGTTTGAGGAACCTTATCAACAGATCCTACTGAGGGACTTCACGTGATCAGATTTGAGATTTAGAAAGATCACACCAGCAGCCCTGTGGAAAATAGCAATAAAAAAGTAACTCCCAGTTATCTAATAGGTACTGTGCAGTAGAGACCACTTTTAAAACATTATATACATAGTCTTATTTTAATTTTTACACCAATCCAAAGTGGTAAGAGACTCGGGTGCTTATTTTAAATATAAAGAAACAAATCCAGAGAGGTTAAAATTACTTTCTCCGAGATCAGGAAGCAGAACTGGGGCATGATTCAAAAGCTATCTGGCTTCCAAAGTCGTGTTTTTAATCATGTTTAGGAACAGAGACGACAATGATCACGCAGGGCTGTGACGATGACTTCGGAAGCAGGGATGCACGAGGAGCGTGGGCCGCCCAGCACTGAGAAAGACAGACCAGTGCAGGGCGCAGCCGGCAGCTCGATGGACGGCAGCCTGGAAAGCAGATTCTGACCCAATTCCCAGGATTGCAATGGAAATGAGTAACAAGACAGGGAAAAGGAGGAGTTTTGGTGTGATTCTTTATTCCTTTCAGAATATAAATTATTGTCATTTAAATAAGTAGGTGTTTTCTGTCCTAGCTCATGGAACATACGCTTCATGAACGCGAAAGCCAATGTGTCTTTTTCTTCACACCGTTGTCAGCACATGGCAGAAGCTCGTGTGCTACAGGCTTAAGCACGGGACCCACTATGGGAGCAGAGACTGAGTCGTGCCTATCATCTTGGTAAAGTCACAACGTTTCATCCATCTTCCATTTTACCAGTCTTGTTTTTTTTTCTTTTTGAAGATTTTATTTATTTACTTGAGAGAGAATGGGAGGGGCAGCAGAAGGAGAGGGAAGCAGATTTCCCGCTGAGCGGGGAGCCCGATGTGGGGTTCGATCCCAGGACCCTGAGATCATAACCTGAGCCAAAGGCAGACCCTTCGCCAACTGAGTCACACAGGCTCCCCTTTACCAGTCTCCCTTAAGATGAAGTTAAATTAGAGAACTCTGACCAGTAGGCCATTAGCAAGCGTTCACTGAATTATTAAATTCCTAGTGTTTAATATTGTTATTATAGATACCAACCCAGCCAGATTTTTTTTTGTTTGTTTTATTTTTTTATTTTATTTTTTTTTAAGATTTTATTTATTTATTTGACAGAGAGAGATCACAAGTAGGCAGAGAGGCAGGCAGAGAGAGAAGAGGAAGCAGGCTCCCTGCTGAGCAGAGAGCCCAATGCGGGACTCGATCCCAGGACCCTGAGATCATGACCTGAGCTGAAAGCAGAGGCTTAACCCACTGAGCCACCCAGGCGCCCCTGTTTGTTTTAAACGTAAGAAAAAGACTTCCTCACTCTCGTGGGTTGAACTGTGGCCCTCCAAAACTCATATGTTTAAGTTCTTAAACTCCAAGAACTCTGATTGTGACTGGCTTCGGAGATAGGGCCTTTAACAATGCAATTAGGTTACAATGAGATCATTAGGGTAGGCCCCAAACCCATGTAACTCGTGTCCTTCTAGGAAGAGGAGCGAGGACAGAGACCCTGACAGAGGGAAGACGGCCCTCTATAAGCCAAGGAGAGAGGCCTTGAGAGACATCAGCTGCGTCGACACTTTCACCGTGGACTTCTTGCCTTCAGAACTGGGTAGCGCCTCCAGTCTGTCACGGGACTGGGGCTGTCGGGGCTTTGTTAGGCAGCCTGTGCAGACTAACACCGCACCACGGTAGACGAATTGACCCAAACAGCATGTCTTTTCGCTTTCATCACATGGAAATGCTGCATAAAATAAAACAACGTCATATTTGGACCTAGTTGAGTTCATAATGAACAGAGGTCTGCTTAGCTGGTAAAAACGGGGAGGCAGCCCAGAATGGCAGAGCTGGGGGCTACAGAAGGGGGTCTAGGTTGCAGACTCTCAGGCATGCGGCAACTGGGAAATACGATTCTTCTGTAAATCTCGAGTCACTTCAAGCCGCCCTGGCCTCTAAACGGGAACGAGAAATCTCTCCATGCAAGTGGGAAGTGGCAGCAAGGACATCCCTTGGCTGCCCATAGAAAGCAAACAGTCCCCATGGGAGAGCAGAGGCCCATGCTGTTGCCGATTATGAGTGTGAAATTCAAATTCACAGCTGTTTCTGGAAGCAGAGACCCAAAAACAAGAAGTAAATGTGAAAACTGGCCAGGCACCAATAAACGCCTGGATACCTCGCAAAGATACATGCTTCCCCCCCAACCCCCCCAAGACACGGTCCGCAGTCTGAGTTCCATGGGGAAAGCAAAGCAAACATCCCGCTCCAGGTGAGTCCCCATCAGTATCCCGACAACTTGAGAAAAGAAATCACCAGGAGGGAGAGACAGGAGGTGGGAAGATAAAGTCCACTCAGGCCATGAACAAAAACACAAATTAAAAATAACAGAGGGGTGCCTGGGTGGCTCAGTGGGTTAAGCCTCTCCCTTTGGCTTAGGTCATGATCTCAGGGTCCTGGGATCGAGCCCCGCATCGGGCTCTCTGCTCAGCAGGGAGCCTGCTTCCCCCTCTCTCTGCCTGCCTCTCTGCCTACTTGTGACCTCTCTTTCTCTGTTAAATAAATAAAATCTTAAAAAAAAAAATAACAGAAAGCTCTAAATGAAAGTTAACAATGTATATACTTGAAATTGCCAAAGCCTTAAAAAACTAGAAACCATAAGAATAAATAGAACCTTTTAAGAAAATAACAGATTGGTTTAGAAATTCTAGTAATAAAAAAACAGGGTTCATTACATAAAAATATCATTGGATAGTTTGAATAGGCAACTAAGCCAACTTGAGAAATAGTGATCAGGAAAATTTAAGAAAAGCACACAAAATACAGCCCAGAAAGACTGTGAGATAGAAAATACATACCTATTTTAAATACGTTGGGAGTCATGGAGACTAAAATGAGAAATCTCAAAATACATCTAATAAGAGGGACAGAGGAAACTTGAGGGGAGGCAATATTTAAAAACAAAATGGCTATCTTAAGTTCCAAATACGAGTGAGATCATATGGCATTTGTCTTTCTCCAACTGAGTTTAAGACAGAAAACAGATGAACATAAGGGAAGGGGGAAAAGGAAAAAAAAGGGGGGGAGCCATAAGACTCTTTTTAAAATTATTTATTTTAATTCTTTTTAAAGATTCTATTTACTTATTTCAGAGAAGAGTGAGTGATGGAGAGAGGGAGTGTGAGCAGGGGGAGGAGCAGACTCCCTGCTGAGCCAGGAGCCAGATGGGGGGCTCCATCCTGGGACTCCAGGATCATGACCTGAGCTGAAGGCAGACAGTTAACCTACTAAGCCAGCCAGGTGCGCCAGCGGTAAGAGACCCTTAAGGATAGAGAACGCACTGAAGATGATGGATGGAGGTGGGCAGGGGACGGTCTAGCTAGGCCAGGGGGACTAAGCAGGGAACCTGCTACGTTGAGCACTGGGTCTCATATGTAAGTGATGAATTCCTCAATGCTAGTCCTGATACCAATATTGCAAAGTATGTTAACTGAGTAAAATTTAAGTTAAATAAATAAATAAGTAAATAAATAAATAACACTAAAATGGCTAAAAAATATATATATAACTGAGAAAGACAACTATCATATGATCTCCCTGATATGAGGAAGTGGAGAAGCAACATGGGGGGGTAGGGGGATAGGAGAAGAATAAATGAAACAAGATGGGATTGGGAGGGAGACAAACCATAAGTGACTCTTAATCTCACAAAACAAACTGAGGGTTGCTGGGGAGGGTGGGTAGGGAGAGGGTGGTGGGGTTATGGACATTGGGGAGGGTATGTGCTATGGTGAGTGCTGTGAAGTGTGTAAACCTGGTGATTCACAGACCTGTACCCCTGGGGATAAAAATACATTAGATGTTTATAAAAAAAATAAATAAAAAATTAAATTGAAATTAAAAAACAAAACAAAAATGTATATAACTAGGGGTGCCTGGGTGGCTCAGTGGGTTAAGCCTCTGCCTTTGGCTCAGGTCATGGTCTCAGGGTCCTGGGATTGAGTCCCACATCGGGCTCTCTGCTGAGCAGGGAGCCTGGTTCCCCCTCTCTCTCTGCCTGCCTCTCTGCCTACTTGCGATATCTCTCTCTCTGTCAAATAAATAAATAAAATCTTTAAAAAAATGTATATAACTAGAAAATGGCTTCTGTTGAAGGAGTCTGTCTGGTCCCGATGCCATTGGACATGCCATTGGATGTGTACCTGAATGGCAGCTAAGGTGCTGGACAGGTGTCGTGCCCAAGGCATATGGGCTACTGACCACAAGAGAAGACAATTGAGGAAAAGGATGGAAAGATGCTGATGTTTCAGAAAACAAGTTCATTTAAATAACGTGGTATTAGAAGAGAAGTCTTTGTGAAATGGTTGAAATTCTGAACCCTTTTTGCAAACACAGCCCTTTTATGCAAATCACGCTTCGAAAGTCAAACAGGAAGTAAAGGAATGCATGGCCTGCGACCCCCTGAGATTGCCAGCATAACTCTGTCTGTCAAACAGCGCTCATGCAAATCATTTCCTGTCCATCCTGCTCTTGGGAGGCCCAAGTCAACCTCTGTTTGGAGGATTGCGAGAACTCGTACCACAAATTTCCGGATTAAAGTCAAGTGGCTCTTTCCGGTATCAGTTATTCTTAGTTAAAACGATGTTCCACATTAGGTGCATTTTTGAGCAAAGATAGGAATAGTACTTTTTATTTCTGTAAAGCAAAATTGCCTTCCAGAGGAACTATTTTTGGGACAACCATCCTGAAAAAGGTATAATAGAAAAATTGGATAGTTTTTCAACAAAGGACAGAGAAGAGTGGGGGAAAAAATGTTGGCACTAAATTTGAAACACCACTTTAGAAAATATTTTCACAATAGGAAGGGCCATTAATACATCTATGACTACTGTAGGTAGAGTGCGTGTGTGTGTGTGTGTTTTTCCTTTTTCTCTTTTAATTCTAGTAGACTCTGAGCCTCGACACGATTTAAAAACTTCTCTTGGAATTTCCTTCAAAAGATCTCTCCCACCCCCCGCCAGTTAAAAAGAAAATCACTGGCTCAAAATGGTCTAACTTAGCCCAAATCACCAAGCCCTGGCTGAGCCCTAACCTAACTGTAGTTTCAACCTCCCCCAGAAATGTAGTCTTAACCATCAGTTGGGAATTTCTTTGGTCAGCATCAGGGAGCCAATCTACCCCATGGGCCTTTTCCATTCCCATGGAAGAAAGAGGATGGAGTAATCAGGATGGTAAGACCCCTGCCCTCCCTCCCAAGGGAAAGTGACCTTGACTGAACCAATCTTTTCCTTTCTTCTGCTAATAAATTCTCATCCCATCCTCTTCCCTTTAAAAATCTTCCATTCTGTAGCCTGCCCAGAGCATCTCTTCAAGGGCTAGATGTGAGGCTGCCTGATGTATGCATAGACTAATAAAGACAATTAAATCTTCAAATTTACTTAGTGACATATTTTTAAATCACCCTCTCAAAAGACAGCATTCAAATATCCAAGCAAGCACCCTGACCTGTGGAGTTTTGTTCCATCTTGCTAATTATTATGTCAGCCAGACGGTGGTGATGCCATGCATAAGGGCTCCTGGCTTGTTAAGAGCCTGATGTGGGAGAAGGCGCTGGGATTGCCCTAGTTATGTATTCATCTCACCGGAGATGAAAGTTGCAGCTCAAGTCAGTGGTTTAAAATATGTGATTTAGCAAAAGTGCTACAAAGGACACTTTCTCATGAGAAATTCTATAAAATGCATGTTAAGAGCCACGAAGAAATTACTGACCCCCTTGGAAATCATTTAATGGGACTGACCGCTATTGAAGTTCACGTCACAGACCACTGAGTCTCTTCTATTTCATTTCTTTGGACTCGACTGTCTGTGAACCCATTAGTCCTTGACCTCCGCTCAAGATTTTCAGTACATCATTATTCTCAATTGGCTGAGGGGGCCACTAAGTGCAAAGTGCTCATGAGCGTAGGGAACATCACTTTACATCAGTCCTTCCCGGCCATTTTCTGGTATTTAAAAACTTTTGATGGACATCAGGGAGGGTATGTGCTATGGTGAGTGCTGTGAATTGTGTAAGACTGATGATTCATAGACCCTGAAGCAAATAATACATTATGTGTTAATAAAAAATTAAAAAACAAAACAGAAACAAAAATAAAGGCACTGAAATCAGTCAGGGAATGCAATAAATAAACAAACAAACAGATACCTTTGAAGAGTACCAGGTACATACGGAAGTGGCCTGAAAGTCTGAGTCAGAAACACAAAGGGAGGGATACAAGACTGGCAACTCTCACTTTAGACGGCCAACATTTTCCCCCACATCAGCGGAGAAGTGGCCCCTATGAAACTTTGTCATGTGCCCGATCCGAGTGAAGATGAGTGACATAGAAGCGAACAGAAAGGACAAGCTTTGAAATACTAAGATATTTTAGAACCCTTTATTGTCCATTTTTGATGAGTACATATGCAGAATTTCTTTAAGCAATTAGTAAAACTTCCATGAATGGGTAATCATGACTGATGGTCTACTTGCTTCTCTGTTTTAACTGTAATATGAACTATGCTTTGTTTCTCCCTTTCTTTTGGGACCCTTAACCTTTGTTCCAGTGCTATGGAATGTATATGACTGTAACAGCTTGAGTTTTGATTTCAGAAAGCCCTAATTTGGGTATATATATTAGCAGACACCAACGATAATGGATGAGAGAACACAATTCCCCAAAATTGCGTTTGACCTACACGCCAGGCTCACAAAAACAGAGTAGAATTTCCTACGAGGATGAGTCTGCGGTCATTAGAGGCAGTAATATCAGAGTGCTTTGACCACATGGTGTGATTTTAGGGATACAGAAAAAGTTCTTCTGCCAAAATTGGTCCCTACTGCTCCTCAAATGCCCACCATTAAAGTCATTCATTTGAGTTAAGAAAATTGCCAGTAAGACCTCTATTAAAATGCAAATGTGTTCCCTGGGTGGGGAAACACATTAAATCATTATCAGCCATTAACACTTTAGACCAAATTAGTTTCAGATTTATTAGCCAATTACTCAAAGTACAGGAGGAATGCTATGCAGGAGAGGTTAGTTTAAGTTGGTGTGGAGATAACCCGGAGAAGAACCATCCAGTGAGGTCTTGCAATGGAGTTCAATCTCTCTGCTACTCGGTAGTTTTGTTCTTAATGACGTGATATGTACAAGTCTCGCACAAAAATATCAAGAAAGTAGAGGAGGGCCTGGCTGGCTCAGCCTGTAGAGCAGGTGACTCTTGATCTCAGGGTTGTGAGTTAAAACTCCACGTTGGCTGTAGAGACGACTTAAAAATAATTTTTTTTTTTTAATCAAAAAGAAATATCGAAACGTAGACCTATCCCTGACAGAACATCGGTCAGGACCCAGAGCACCCCGCGACCCCGTCTGCTCATTCCCACCACCCTGCACCTCCAAACAGACTCCTGATGCCCCTCCAGAAACCCCAATTTCTATAGTTCGAAAACTAATAAATGTGGACATTTATTCTAGTCTCCATGCATTCTTCTGGTCTCTTTTTCCTACAGATAGAAGTACAGACGAGGCCAAAGGTGGAGCTGGAGGGAGGCCGACTCCCATGGAGGCAGTGCTCCTGGGGACCCAACACCCAGCTGTGTGTGTCCCATACCCTGAACGGCTGCTCTGTTACTCCCCTCCATGCCTGTCTGTCAGAGAAATGATGTATGCCTCCCACAGGGATGTCTGCAGCCTGTTTTCTCTTCAGATCCATTCCAGATACTCATTTCAAGCCTAACCAAATGGAGAAGGTGGTGTTGTTAAAAGTTTTGGACATCTAAAGGAGCATCTTTGGCCCCAGAATAACTGTGAAACACATCTAAGAACAAAGAGAAGATGCCAGCATAGCTCCGAGGGGCTCCTGGAGCAGGTTACTTTGGACTGGCCTGGGCATCGTGCTAGTCTACACTCATCAGTGAGCTCAGATGAAATTCAGATCCTTGGATGGGGAGGCTGTGATCTTCAGAACTGAGCAGAATCAGGGCGCCTGGGTGGCTCAGTGGGTTAAAGCCTCTGCCTTTCGCTCAGGTCATGATCCCAGGGTCCTGGGATCGAGCCCCACATCGGGCTCTCTGCTTGGCAGGGAGCCTGCTCCCTCCTCTCTCTCTCTCTCTGCCTGCCTCTCTCCCTACTTGTGATCTCTATCTGTCAAATAAATAAATAAAATCTTTAAAAAAAAAAAAAAAAGAACTGAGCAGAATCATCCTACTATAATGGGTATGGTTGGGCTGGGTAGCCAGCCAATATTTGATCAGTTTCTGAAATCGAAGAGTATTCAGGAAGGAAATCTGGATTCTTTGTGCATTGCCACAATCCAGTGGTAGAGGATAGGACACAGGAAAATAGGTAGAGATCACACAACCATACAAACGTGTGCAAGATAAGAAATTATACATAGACGGAAAGAAAAGAATAAAAAAGAGAGAGAAATGGAAATTCTAAGTACTTAGGTGCTTTCATATATATGTTCTTTTAATTTACTTTCCTGCAATTTAAATGTTGCAATTCTCATGTTATCCTGGGAACTGTTATCTGAGTAAGTCCAGCTAAATGATCCCAAGTCTCTCCAGTCTTCAGATCACTCATAGTTCAATTCCAAAAGCTAATATGGCACATTTAACTGCAAGCTAACTACACTTTAGTGATGTTGCCTTTTTATAGGGAAAAAAAAAATGGGGGAATGTGTTCTATGTTGAAGTGTTTTTCATGGACTTGAGTTCATAAGCTAACCTGGGTTAGTTGTGAAAAATACTAAGAGTGAATCAAAGCCAACTTGGTATTATTCCTGGTTGGCATTGCAACGTACTTCACAAATTCACAAAGTAATGCCTAATTGGAAAGCAATGCTACAAACTAAATATACAGAACTTCAGACAAACGTATGTATTCTCCTCTCTTTTCTATCCACTCACATCCCCTAACAGTCTCAGCTGGCTTTACGGTTTAAATGCTCCATGTAAACGGATGAACCCCACGTTCTCATCTCCAGCGAAGGCTGCGCCTTTGACATCCAAGCACGTCCCTTACAATTCCATGGGATTCTTCATGCATGTGAAGCCCAACATGTAAGAGATGGGCTCCGGAATTTTTCTCTTTCAAAGTCATTCTTTTTTCTTCCAGGCTTTTCTTAGTTCCAGAAACTTTATCCTTCCAGGTGCCCAATTCAACCACTGTGCGCCTTCCTGAGCCCCTCTGTTTTCTCTCAGCAAATGATGTTGGTTCTACCCTCCAAAGGAACACGTCTATGCTGCTACAGCCAAGCCATCAGAAATGTCCCTTAGATAATGGTGGTAGCTTTTACAGGGGCGTCCTTCTTCCTGTCCTCGTTCCTACAAAGTCCACTCTTGACATGACAGCTGAAATCATGGTGTAAATCTTCCTTGATGAATGTGAATCCAATTGTGCAGCTCTTCTGCTTAAACCTCGCAAGTGATCCTACGAGCAGAGGTTGGAGCCAACAAGTGGCAAATAATTGGGTCTTATACTGGGCACGGAAGTCAGCTAAGTGTCCGTCCGTGAGGACCTACAGAGTTCTGAGCTAAGCTACCCGATGGGTCACCCCCAGTTCTCGCTTTGGCTGAGCATCCCGCAGGGCAAGAACAGATCAGCCGCTGAGAATATTCTGCAGACTATGTCCTCAGTCCGGACAGAATCCTACAGGCATCTCCCTCCCTTGCACTGTAACTCCACTTCCCTCTGCAACCAGAAAGGGCCCTGGAAGGGAACTCCAGCTGACTGACAAACAGTGATTTTTAAAAAGATTTTATTTATTTATCTATTTATTTATTTATTTTAGAGAGAGCGTACAAGTGGGGGAAGGGACAGAGGGAGAGAATCTCAAGCAGCCTCCCCACTGAGTGCACGCCTGATGCAGGCCTCTGTCTCAGGATCCCGAGATCATGACCTGATCTGAAATCAAGAGTCAGAAGCTTAAGCAGCTGACCTACCCAGGTGCCCCTGATTTTTTTTTTTTTTAAGAGAAAACAAACATTATCTCAAGTGACTAATCATTGGAATAAACCCTATTTCAACTATTTTTGATGTTTTAAATATATTTATATCACTTATCATTGTTATTTTTATCATCAACTCCTTTTTTTAAAGATTTTACTTATTTGTTTGACAGAGATCACAAGCAGGCAGAGAGGCAGGCAGAGAGAGAGGAGGAAGCAGGCTCACTGCTGAGCAGAGAGCCTGATGCAGGGCTCGATCCCAGGACCCCGAGATCATGACCTGAGCCGGAGGCAGAGGCTTAACCCACTGAGCCACCGAGGCACCTGACAACTTTATCATCAACTCATGAATATGAGGCTAAATATTTAGGAGGAAGACAATATAAAGTAGATAAGAAATAAGCAAATTACATTTTTTAATTAACATATTTATCCATGTTAAAATGTTAAATGTCATACTGGACATAATGTCCAGTTGATCAATGAATTATGACTTTTGTGTTCTCTTCAGTTAATGATTTAATGATGTCAAGAATCTAGGTGATATAAATATGGCATTAAAATAAATACTAATTGATATATTCCGTTTGGAAAATGTACATTTGAAAGGTAATATGTGATATGGTCTGTGTGCAGTGTGTTTCATATGCATACATGCAGTTTTTGAAAGGTTTATTGGGGCGCTTGGGTGGCTCAGTCGGTTAAGCTTCTGCCTTCAGCTCAGGTCAGATCCCAGGGCCCTGGAATCGAGCCCCGCATCAGGCTCACTGCTTGGTGGAAAGCCTGCTTCTCCCTGTCCCACTCCCCCTGCTTGTGTTCCTTCTGTTGCTGTGTCTCTCTCTGTCAAATAAATAAAATCTTAAAAAACAAACAAAAATTTATTTATTTATTTTAGAGATAGAAAAAGAGAGACTGGGGGTATGCAAGGAGAGAATTCCAAGCAGACTCCTCACTGAGTGTGGAACCTGAGGTGAGGCTCCATCTCAGCACCCTGAGCTCATGACCTGAGCGGAAACCAGGAGTCTGACGGTCAACCAATGGAACCACTCATCACCTCATGTGAAGTTCTAAAAAATGCTCATTATACAGTAGGTAGGTAAAAATTAAGATTTGGCCAGATTGGCAAAGTCTACAAAATTAAAGAATAATATTTAAAATTAGCTGCATTTGAGAGTAAAACTACCCTGTATATGTGGAGATATATTAAATGATCATTTAAATTATTTGGTTTCCAGTTATGAATCCCTATAGCTAATAATTTTTACTAGATTAAGCTTTCTTTAAATGTAAAATCAGAAATATCATGAAATAAATGCTCAGACATGCATATCCAGATTTACTTCACTTATACAGCTATGAACAATATGTAGAGTTTTTTCAAACATATTTACTGGCTGTCTAGAACTTAGTATTCCTTTTTAAAAGTTTCCAAAGGTTGATGTAAAATTAAATATTCATTATATTTAAAATTATCTTATTCAACGTTTAACAAAGGATTGGTTGTCAGTTATTTATACTTTTTCCCCATTGATTGGCATACATCTTTATTAATACAGAGGCCATTAAAAAAAACAACAAAAAAAAGAAAAACAAATCCTTTAGATGGGTCAGGGTTATGGTTCCAAAACCTTGAAAAATTTTAACTTCACTATGTACCTGTGTCACAATAATTTTGTTATTGCTAAACAGCAGTCATCAGTCACTTTGACAAATTTTGTAAGAAGTGTTTGGTAGTGAGGAGTAGAGCCTTTCACCTTTGGTTGCCCACACACATCCCTCTCCCCTGCTTCTGTCAGGAGCACAGACAAACACGAGTCACTGGCGACCGTTCTAGAGAGCCATTTCTTCCAGCCAAAATGCTTTTGGCTTAATTTTCTTATGCTACGTAACCAGCAAATGACAGGACATCCCCTGCTCTCCCTGCCTCACCTCACACTTCTTGTCTCTTTCATTTCTTTTTCACAGATGTGACAACACCCTTACCATAGACCAAATGTGTGCTCCCCAAATTCTATGTTGCGTCTTAACACTCAGTGTGATGGTGTCAGGATGCGGGGCCCTGCTGGTGATTAGGCTATGAAGGTAGAGCCCCCATGATGGGATTAGTGCCCTCATAAAGGAGACCCCACAGAGCTCCCAGCCCTTCCATCAGGAGAAGACACAGCAAGAAGACCCCATCTATGAACCCAAAAGTGCACTCTCCTCACATACCTGCCAGTGCCTTGATCTCACACTCCCCAGACTCCAGGACTGCAACAAATTCATGTGGATTACAAGCAACACAGTCTACAGATTTCATGTTATTATAGCCCAAACCAACTAAGACACCCCCATTCTTTTGGAGGTTCTTGTCCCCACTGAGTTCTTCCTGTAACTCTCTTGGGATGGACTTCAGCAAGTCCTTGAAGAGACTATAAATATAAACCTTCAGCACATAATAATCAAGAATATTAACTAACTGTGAGCATGGTTGCTCTCACCCTACCCCTGTGCATGGGGTCCCATGGCCACATTCTTTACCAGGTGTGTTTTCTCCCTTCTTCAGAGATTCTTTGGATTCTCAAATACCTCAGCCACAGACAAAATCGATTTATCAATGCTGAAATGGAATAGAGCTTTGAAACTACGTGGAATAATCATAAAAGGGATAGAAAAGATACAAAACACCTTCCCTTTCATGCTCTGGTAACACCCCTTCTTACCACTTAGCCCCAACTTCGAATAGTTTATCATAAATACAGGATACCTTTCCTCTTAAAAAAAAATAAAGATTTTAGTTACTTATTTCACAGAGAGAGACACAGAAAGAGAATGAACACAAACAGGGGGAGTAGGAGAGGGAGAAGCAGGCTTCCTGCCAAGCAGGGAACCTGATGGGGGGGCTCGACCCCAGGACCCTGAGATCATGACCTGAGCCTAAGGCAGATGCTTAACTGAGCCGCCCAGGTGCCCTAGGATACCTTTCTTCTTATATGACCCTGTGTTTAATTTGTGCCAGATGTAGAAATAAAAGTTCTACATTCATACAATATTTTTAAATGTGGGAAACTGACATAGTGACTGGGGCTTTTCTTAAATTTATATATGGAAAGCAAAACTTGTAATCTTGAAGATAATTTTCAGTTACTCATATAAGGTTTTTTAGTTTTTCAAAATACTTCAGTGTGTGTCACCTACATTTATCCATTTTCATTTGACTAATACATTTGAGGCACAGATGTTAAATCAATGTACCATATCCTTGTAGCAAACGAATAACAGAGGCAGGGTTAACATGAGGTTTCCTGAATATTTGGTCTATTCAGCATTTGAGGAAAGTATTTGCTTTTACATTCCAAATCAGTCTGCGTAATTAGGGCCCTACTCATAATGATTCAATTCCACAGTCGTCGGGAAATTAACTAAAAACTAAGAACTAAATAAGTCAGGGCGGCAAGAGAAAGGGAGTGTCTTGCTTCTCTTGTGCACAATTTTTAGACTTCTCGTAGCAACTAATGAACATGAAAGCACAAGTCTTGTGTATGTGTGGCTTGGAATTAAATCTCTAGAAAACCAAGAGAACATTGGTCTCTAGATTTTTAAAACGGGATATAGTAAGTCAAAAAAGAATAGTTTCATTCTGATTCGGAGACAACTGCGACTTCTGGTATGTGAGCAGAGTTGCTAGAGACAGATTTTTTTCTTTTCTGTTTATTCCTGAATATCATTAAAAGTCAATAAGAAAAAACATTCTCATCATATCTCTTTTCCTCAAAATGGGAAAATATGCTGAAGAATGAGAGAATCATAGATAAAGAAATGAGGATAAGCACAGAGCAGTGAGGTGTTCTGGACGTGGTGAGTCTAAGATATACCCACAGGGGCACTGGGTTAAGCATCGGATTCCTGATTGCAGCTCAGGTCATGATCTCAGGGTTTTAGAGTGGGGCCCCATGACCAGGTCTGCACTCAGCACAGACTGTGCTGGAGATTCTCTCTCTTTCTCTCCCTCTGCCCCTCCCCTGCTCATTCTCTCTCTCTCTAAAAAACAAATAAAAAACAAAAACAAAAACAAAAAACCAGAAAGTGCCAGTGAAAACCAAGAAATGCACACACGAGAGCATCAGAGAAGCAATATGTCTGTATTTCAATAACAGGGAAGGACCTCGGGTGAGGAGAGAAGTTGGTTAGAGAACTTTCTTTGATTCAGAAGAGGCTGAGGGACCTGAGGGGTAACACAGAGAAGACACACTTGGAAGAAGCAGTCAGTGTCTATGAAGGAAGCATCTTCAGATTAGGGGAAATCATAAGACCTGAGAGACGGACCACTCCAAGTCTCACCCCATACCAGGAATCACTTGACATTAATAGGTACATTAATAGGCACAAGAACATTTAGCACTTCTTTATTCAATTATCAATAACAAATAGCATGGATACAAAAGAGAATAGTCCCCCCCTTACCCACAGTTTGGCTCTCCACAGGTTCAGTGACCATGATCAATCAGTGTCCCGCACCAGGCCCTCCTGCCCAGTACACGAGAAGGTCACTGATAGCCTAACCCTGTGTCACTCACCTCACTGCATCTCATGTCATCAAAAGAAGAAGGGTGAAGACAGGACAATAAGATATTTTGAGAGAATTTTTGTTAAAGTGCCTGTTATAATTGTTTAATTTTATTAATAGGTGTTAATCTCTCATGTGTCTAATTTAGAAGTTAAGCTTTATTATGGGTACATTGCATAGGAAAAAACATGGTATATATTGGCTTCAGCACTACCCATGGTTCTTGACATCCCGTGGGGAGTCTTAGAAATGTAGATCCTGTGGAGCTGGGGCAGGACTGCTATGGAGTAACTGAACGGATGGAAAAGAGCTGTACAGTTTACAAACTTGATTGAATTACAGAAAAATATACATAATTATTTCTTGTATTACAAAAACCCCATAGTTATTTTTGCTAAAATTATTTAAATATTCATAAATCGATACTTCCTTAACAGGGTAACACCCACTTAGCTCATGCTAAATCCAGTCTCATACTTAATAGTTAAATCTTAGAGTCATCACTCCTAAAAATCTGGAACAAGGCAAAGCTTGCAAGTGTCTCTAGTATGGTTAAGATTTTATAGAAATTACTAGGTGAGGTAACTACCTTAAAATATAGATAAATAAACAGGGGACATCATCCTCAATGGGAAAAAGCTTGCAGCCTTCCCGTTGAGATCAGGAACACGACAAGGATGCCCACTCTCACCACTCTTGTTCAACATAGTATTAGAAGTTCTAGCAACGGCAATCAGACAACAAAGAGGAATAAAAGGTATCCAAATTGGCAAGGAAGAAGTCAAACTCTCTCTCTTCGCAGATGACATGATTCTTTATATGGAAAACCCCAAAGACTCCACCCCCAAACTACTAGAACTCATACAGCAATTCAGTAACGTGGCAGGATACAAAATCAATGTACAGAAATCAGTTGCTTTCTTATACACTAACAATGAAAATACAGAAAGGGGAAATGAGACAATCAATTTCATTTACTATAGCACCAAGAACCATAAGATACCTGGGCATAAACACAACCAAAGAGGTAAAGGATCTGCACTCAAGGAACTACAGAACACTCACAAATTTGTATGGAATCAGAAGAGACCCCGAATCGTTAAGGAAATGTTGAAAAACAAAAATAAAACTGGCAGCATCATGTTACCTGATTTCAAGCTTTACTACAAAGCTGTGATCACCAAGACAGCATGGTACTGGCATTAAAAACAGACACACAGACCAGTGGAACAGAGTAGAGAACCCAGATATGGACCCTCAACTCTATGGTCAAATCATCTTTGACAAAGCAGGAAAAAATACACAGTGGAAAAAAGACAGTCTCTTCAATAAATGGCGTTGGGAAAATTGGACAGCTATATGTGGAAGAATGAAACTCAACCATTGTCTTACACCGTACACAAAGATAAACTCGAAATGGATAAAAGACCTCAACATGAAACAGGAATCCATCAGAATCCTAGAGGAGAACATAGGCAGTAACCTCTTCGATATCAGCCACAGCAACTTCTTTCAAGATACGTCTCCAAAGGCAAAGGAAACAAAAGTGAAAATGAACTTTTGGGACTTCCTCAAGATCAAAAGCTTCTGCACAGCAAAGGAAACAGTCAACAAAACAAAGAGGTAACCCACGGAATGGGAGAAGATATTTGCGAATGGGAGAAGATATTTGCAAATGACAGTACAGACAAAAGGTTGATATCCAGGATCTATAAAGAACTCCTCAAACTCAACACACACAAAACAGATAATCACGTCAAAAAATGGGCAGAAGATATGAACAGACACTTCTCCAACGAAGACATACAAATGGCTATCAGACACATGAAAAAATGTTCATCATCACTAGCCATCAGGGAGATTCAAATTAAAACCCCATTGAGATACCATCTTACACCAGTTAGAATGGCCAAAATTAGCAAGACAGGAAACAACGTGTGTTGAAGAGGATGTGGAGAAAGGGGAACCCTCTTACACTGTTGGTGGGAATGCAAGTTGGTGCAGCCACTTTGGAGAACAGTGTGGAGATTCCTTAAGATTTTAAAAATACAGTTTCCCTACGACCCTGCAATTGCACTACTCGGTATTTACCCCAAAGATACAGATGGAGTGAAAAGAAGGGCCATCTGTACCCCAATGTTTATAGCAGCAATGCCCACGGTTGCCAAACTGTGGAAAGAACAAGAAGTCCTTCAACAGACGAATAGATAAGGAAGATGTGGTCCATATACACTATGGAGTATTATGCCTCCATCAGAAAGGATGAATATCCAACTTTTGTATCAACATGGATGGGACTGGAAGAGATTATTCTGAGTGAAGTAAGTCAAGCAGAGAGAGTCAATTATATGGTTTCACTTATTCGTGGAGCATAACAAATAACACAGAGGACATGGGGAGATAGAGAGGAGAAGGGAGTTGAGGGAAATTGGAGGGGGAGATGAACCATGAGAGACTATGGACTCTGAAAAACAACCTGAGGGTTTTGAAGGGGTGGTGGGTGGGGGGTTGGGGGAGCCAGGTGGTAGGTATTCTGGAGGGCATGCATTGCATGGAGCACTGGGTGTGGTCCAAAAACAATGAATTCTGTTACTCTGAAAAGAAATTAAAAAAAAAAAAAAGAAAAGAAAAGAAATTGAAGAAGACACAAAAAGATGGAAGACCATTTCATGCTCTTGGATCGGAAGAATAAATATTGTTAAAATGTCCACACTGTCCAGAGTAATCTATACTTTCAATGCCATTCCGATCAAAATTCCACCAGTATTTTTCAAAGAGCTGGAGCAAACAATCCTAAAATTTCCAAGTAACCAGAAGAGACCCCTAATTGCTAAGGAAATGTTGAAAAAGAAAAACAAAACTGTGGGCATCACGTTACCTAATTTCAAGCTTTACTACAAAGCTGTGATCACCAAGACAGCATGGTACTGGCATAAAAACAGACACAGTAAAACAGAGTAGAGAGCCCAGATACAGACCCTCAACTCTATGGTCAAATAATCTTTGACAAAGCAGGAAAAATATACAGTGGAAAAAAGACAGTCTTTTCAATAAATGGTGCTGGGAAAATTGGACAGCGATATGTAAAAGAATGAAACTCGACCATTTTCTTACACCGTACACAAAAATAAACTCGAAATGGATAATAGACCTCAATGTGAGGCAGGAATCTACCAAAATCCTAGAGGAGAACATAAGCAGTAACCTTTTCGACACTGGCCACAGCAACTTCTTTCAAGACATGTCTCCAAAGGCAAAGGAAACAAAAGCAAAGATGATCTTTTGGGACTTCATCAAGATCAAAAGCTTCTGCTCAGCAAAGGAAACAGTCAACAAAACAAAGAGGCAACCCACGGAATGGGAGAAGATATTCACAAATGACACTACAGATGAAGGACTGATATCCAAGATCTATAAAGAACTCCTCAAACTGAACACATGCAAAACAGATAATCACATCAAAAAATAGGCAAAAGATAAGAACAGACACTTCTCCGAAGAAGACATACGAGTGGCTAACAGACACATGAAAAAATGTTATCATCATTAACCATCAGGGAGATTCAAAGCAAAACCCCATTGAGATACCACCTTACACCAGTTAGGATGGCCAAAATCAACAAGACAGGAAACAACATATGTTGGAGAGGATGTGGAGAAAGGGGAACCCTCTTACACTGTTGGTGGGAATGCAAGCTGGTGCAGCCACTTTGGAAAACAGTGTGGCGATTCCTTAAGAAATTAAAAATAGAGCTACTGGTTGTGGTGCAAAAAGAATGAATACTGTTATGCTGAAAAGAAATTAAAAAAAATAGAGTATTTTAAAAAAAAAAAGTAAATAGTGATCAGACCACACTGATACGATGCTTGAGGGGAAACAGGTACAGCCTGCCTTCTTTTTCTCCTACAGCAATCCCATAATGCTATACGTACGATTTGATGAATTCACTATAGATCTGAACATTTTCTGCACTGATATGGAAGTACTAATTAGACTTCATGTGGCTCTCTAGATTCCTTTCCCCCACATTATCAAGCCTTTCCCTGTCCCACAGAGGCCTTTCTGATATTGAATATATGTCTTGAAGCATTACATATGCAAAAATAAACTGACTGCTTTAAAAAAAAAAAAAAGAGCTACCCTATAACCCTGCAATTGCACTACTGGGTATTTACCCCAAAGATACAGATGTAGTGAAAAGAAGGGCCATCTGTACCCCAATGTTCATAGCAGCAATGGCTACGGTCGCCAAACTGTGGAAAGAACCAAGATGCCCTTCAACAGACAAATGGATAAGGAAGATGTGGTCCATATACACGATGGAGTATTATGCCTCCATCAGAAAGGATGAATACCCAACTTTTGTAGCAACATGGACGGGACTGGATGAGATTATGCTGAGCGAAATAAGTCAAGCAGAGAGAGTCTATTATCATATGGTTTCGCTTACTTGTGGAACATAAGGAATAACACAGAGGACATGGGGAGTTGGAGGAACGAATTGGGGAAAATCGGAGGGGGAGACAAACCATGAGAGACTGTGGACTCTGAGAAACAAACTGAGAGTTTCAGAAGGGAGGGGGTCGGGCGGTTGGGTGAGCCTGGTGGTGGGTAGTAAGGAGGACACGTATTGCATGGAGCACTGGATGTGGTGCATAAACAATGAATTTTGAAACACTGAAAAAAATGAAATAAAATGAAAACAAACAAAAAATATAAATAAATTTTACAAACTATGAAAAAGAGATAAAGTTTTATCACCAGCTGCTTATGATATGATTGTATGTCAGAAAGTCAAATAAAATCAATTTTAAAAAGCTACAACAAACTAATAAAACAATTCAGTAAGATAATAGAAGCTAAATTACTACAAAATAATTATTAAGTTTGCATTTTAAAAACCACAGCCAGGTAGAAGATTTCATGGAAGGGCAGAATCCATTTATTTAAGCAACAAAAACTGAAAATAGGATAGGATAAATTTTACAACAAATATTGCAAAAGAAACTGAAGAAAACTTTAAAACACTCCTGAAAGGCACTGAAACATAAATGAATGAAAAACCTTATCTTTGGAAGCTATATGATTTTATAAAAGAAAATGTTCACTACATACTGATATTTATCTATTTTATTTTTAATATTTATTTATTTATTATAATTTAAATTATTTTATAAAACTATTATAAATAAATTAATAATTAATTAATAATTAAAATTTTAAATAAAAGTTTATTACAAAAGAATATATATCCATAATATTTATTTGTTTATTTTTAGGGAAAGAATGAAAGAGACAGTATGAGCGGGGGGGAGGAGCAGAGGAAGAGAACGTGTAGCAGACTCCCCACTGAGAGTGGAACTCAATCTGGGACCCCATCCCATAACCCCCAAATCATGACTTGAGCTGAAATCGAGTCAGATGTTCAACTGACTGAGTCACTCACGTGCCCCTACATATTGATACCTAACATACTTTTGAGACATGGTGTTATAAGAAAAACATGATAAAATTCATACTATATTATCGTTTGTGAAAAACAGAGAAAGAGCTAGAACAGTGGAAACAACAGTGGTTTATTTATGCACAAAGAAGCTCTAACTGGTGAACAAGAAACCAATGGAGTTTATTTCCCAGAGAAGGTTGTGGGAGAGACAGCTACCTAGTCAAAAAGGCATAGGAGGGAGACTACACAACACACGTTTTTAAATTTTAAATTCCGTGCATGTTACCCTCATGACTAAACAAATTTTAGTAAGAAATAATGGTGCCCTGATACTTTCCTCTCCCTCACCTTCTCCCTCTCCTACTGCCTATCTCTCCCTCCCCCATTCCCCTCCCTCTTTCTCCCCCCCACCTTGGTTCTCCACCCCTCACCTGTCCACCATGATTTCCCACTGTACTAAAAGTAGTCTTATAAGACGCAGATATTTGGGTCTTCCCTTTTCTTCAGATGTTTTATAAGTAAATTTGATGTAAATAATATATATACTTTAAGACCAACATCTTAAGAATTTTCAAGAACTATTGAAATGTTTCCAAGATATTACAGAATTCAGAGATGAGTATGCTGTCAGATGGCAAAGGTAAATACAAACTTGGCTCCTTTCCCACTTTATTCACAAGCTACATATCCATTTATTCTGTACTCTCAGATGAAAGTAATTTGATTTATGAATTTTAGTAAAAGCTAGGGTGTTTTAAATTACTTAAAGCATTCCCAATATGCATTTGTGGTTTTAAAAGGATAAATTACTATTTCCCTTTGAGATCTTGAACTCTTGCCTTTCCCTTTCATAAATAAAATTTTATCTCATTAAAGTGGTAGAAAGCACTGAGAAAGACACCCTATATAAGTCTCACATATATACATTCAACTCCAATTTGACTGATTTTACCAATTGTTGATAGCCACTAACACCTCCACTTGAGATTTTTCTATTCTATATTTTACCAGGAAAATAATAAGCCATTCTTACTGAATTTAAAAGCTTTCTTACAGATCATTAAACCTTTTAAGGGAGGGATTCCTGAGGTGAGCTTTATAAAACGAAAATTTCTTTACAACATGAAATACCACGTCTTGGTTTATAGTTTGGGATTTTTGTATTTGGGTTCTCAAAGGTAGTAAGTACATGCATGTATTTAAAAGGAAAATTTTATCTTCTGTGTTTTGATAATTAATATGTAAATAGGACATAAGGCCTTGGAAAATCTGAGTAGCTTTCACAAGCATCATAGAAAAATTCTATGGGGTTGCTTTTTCTCAAAACAAAAATCTATTTCACTAGAATAATACAGTGCAGTATGTGGTGTTAAAGAAAGTATAAGGAACGAGACACAATGCAAAGCTATCAGCTATTACTCATCATTTGAAGATAATATTAAAATATTTCCTTACTGTGGATATTTATAAACTGAAATACGATGACCTTTGGAAAGGTCATTTTGGCCAACATTTTATGATTTACAATTCCATTCAAAAGTTAACAAGGGCCAAATAAAAAAATAGGTTAACAAGGGCCATTATGAAAAAAACAGAAAGAAAAAAAAGCATTAACAAGGCCATTCTTAAATAATAGAATATCTAGACCTAAACAGAACAAGCTTCTAGCATCATCTATGGTGCTGACACACCTACTAACTACAATCAAATACCTTAATTTCCATAAATCTGTGATTCACCATCTTTAAAACACTCCCTTCCTACTTAACCAGAAGATTACCATTGACCCTGAACAATGGGGGTTTAGGGGTGCTGACCTGGGTGCAATCAGAAATCCACATATAATATGACTTCCCCAAAACCTTACTCATAGCCTGCCGTTAACCAGAAACCTTACTGGTAACATAAACAGTGGATTAACACGTATTTTGTATGTTATATGCATTATGTACCATAGTCTTGTAATAAGGTAAGCTAGAGAAAAAAATGTTATCAAGAAAATAAAGAAGAGAACATACATTGACAGTACGGAAGTGTACTTATATAAAAAATTGTCCACCTGCAGGTGAACCTGAGACATTCAAACCCAAGTTGTTCAAGGTTAACTGTATTTTTATTGGAACTGAACTTAAATACACAGCTGATCTTGGGTTTATAGGCTCATTTATAAAATCATGATATAACAAACCTCTCAAGAGTAACATGAGAGCTAAATGAGGAGTCTGAGGAAGATTTTAGAAACTCACAAATGCAATTCAACAATAAAAAGTCCCTGAAGTACAAACCCCACCAAATGGTACTATCGAAATTGACGCAATCTGGCCCATACATATGAACAACTCAAGCATAGCAACGGTGTTTTCCATACATCTCCATGCCTACTACCATGTTCAATAAGTTAGATGAAGAAATAAATAAACTTGACCTCTTCGTTACATAGTGAGAAGTTTGGGTAGTTTGAGTAATAGAAATATTCTATTCTTATTCTATATGTTGTCAAGGGGCAAGAATATTAATGAATCAAGTATTATCCCGTTGAAACAAATATGTCCCTGACTATTGTGATTCACAGAGACTTCGATCCATTTTGAAATATACGAATTATTTGCAGACAAAATATTGTGTATTATTATACTTAATATGCAAACTGTTTTTCATTTTTTCCAAAGCAAAGTAGCTAAATACAGCAAGTCCTCCACTGGTGTATGGACTTCTAGACTAGTTAAAAATTATACCAACTCTTCCAAATGCAACTAAAATGCATTTTGCACCCCAGTGAAGAGTCACCATATTCTGCTTCTGTTACAACTTGTTAGGATTGCTGATGCTTCAAGAATTTTCCCAACGAGAGCTAGTACTTAAAAAATGTTTGTCTTCTTTCCTGGAAGAACACTTGACTACAGGGTGTATGAACCCAAAGAGAACATGGATAATCCCAAGATCTCTTTGATATTTTCAATTAAGAAAAAAAAAAAAAAAGGAAAAAGAAAATCTTCCTCTTTTGAATGCAATGAATTGGCTTATTTTCACAGAAAAATAAATGTCAGTCTTCAGTCGAGAAAATGCCATGAATGAACTTAATTACTTGAATATTGCAGAAATACTTCATCTCTTTCAACCTCTTAAAAGCTCATAAATACTACTAGTGTGACACTACTTTGGAAAATTCAGAAAAAAAAAAAAAGGAAGAAATAAAGATTTGTCCTTTGTTAAACACAGTGGCTGACATATGCTATTTTGTATACCCTCCTGTTCTTTCCAGATCCAAGGTCACCGGGGTTTCAGTTTAGAATGGGAAAGGATCATTTTTCTTTACTTTTGGCATTCCAAGCAGTCAGGGAAATATAGCCGTGCCCTGTCTTCCGCAACAGTATTGATCTCCTTTCAACAAGGGACAGAGGTCAGGTTTCTCTCTGGATACTTGTGTCTCTGACTCGTACACCTAACACCATTAAGACCTATTTGAGTACATTAGTGGAAATGGGATCTATTCTAAGGTCTCACGGGAAGCCCACTAAGGAGGTAATCTAGTATTACATAGATGGCTACTTTTAAAGACATTTTGGGCAATTTTTATGCCAGGCCTTAACCTCATTCTCACTGGCTAACTGGGGGATAATCCAATTATAATGTCTATGATTCCTAGGATTGAGTCACAGGAGGGGTGGATCTCTTCCCAAGAGGGAGACTGGCTAAACTCATGAAAACTTGCCATTGCTTCTCAAAACACAGTTTAGTATTGTGGAAAAGAGAAGTATGTAAAATATATCTAAATCTACAATCAAGTCGCTAAAGGTGATTACTTCACAAAGTGTCCATTTTGTATTTACAGGATCTATGCCCCATGGGGTGGTAGGATCAATTGTATTTAGTCTAAAATAAATGTTTAATATTCTAAATTTTTTGAAAAAAGAAGAGATTTAAAAGCAAATAATAATGGATTTGGGAGTTTTGCTTAGCTGATAGCCATATATCTGTGTCCATTTGTTTTAAAAGATTTTATTTATTTATTTGACAGATCACAAGTAGGCAGAGAGGCAGGCAGAGAGAGGGGGGAAGCAGACTCCCCACTGAGCAGAGAGCCCGACGCGGGGCTCGATCCCAGGACCCTGAGATCCTGACCTGAGCCGAAGGCAGAGGCTTAACCCACTGAGCCACCCAGGTGCCCCTATCTGTGTCCATTTTTACTGCATCTTTTTGTCATTCAGATGAAATGCCCAACGGGTCTACCTATTCAGCAATCATCAAAAGAATTTTGATAGTTCCTGTAAGAATCTAGAACTTGAGTTCAGAATTTAGAAAAAGCAGTATCTGGCGTGCCGCAGACTCTAAGGTGTTGAGACGTGTTCTCCTGGCTTTCCAAGAACAAATCAGCATGGGGAATGCTATTGTCCCTGTTTATACAGACATCTCATTGCCAGGGGAATGATACGGAACCACTGGGCGGAGAGACTCTGGAGGCCTTTCTTTTTACACCAGATAGCATTGTGCTGGGAGTATTAACATGAATCAATGAATCATTTTCGTAGTACTCTTGAAGATGATTAAAAGAAATCTGTCTGCACTTGAGTGAGACCCCACAATTTGGCAATAAATTCTCCTCAGACAAATAAAAGTAAACATGCATGCTTCAGAAACATTTTCATGGTGTTTCTGATAATTACCAGCATCTCACAGCAAATATACTTGACTTTGCAGTTGTTAAGAACAGGAATTTTAGGTCAGAAAATCAACACGGACATGTGACTCTTTTCCAAAAATCTGTGTCCAAATATGTGTTGGCATGCTTATCCTCAAGATCAAGATCACTCTGATTACATGAAAAGTCAATAAATTTCATTAAAGTATAACGATGTATTCTATTTTTCTTATGCCACATCTGATACAATTTAAAGTAAAATAGGACTAGGGTATATAAATAATAAAATAAAATTTATAAATAAATTATAGATTGAGATTTAATATTCATTTGACATACAGCTAGCTGAGAATCCATCTGCGTGAGAAATAAATACCATTAAACTGAGTCTTCATATTGGGTAGTTATACATATATATGAAATTTTATGGCAAGCAAGTTGGGGGAGAGGCAGAGAGAAAGGGAGAGGGCAGGCTTCTCCCTGAGTGCAGAGCCCCACACGGTCTCAGTCCCACAACCCATAAGAGCATGACCTGAGCCAAAACAAAGAGTCAGATGCTCAATCAATGGAACCACCCAGGTGCCCTCCAGATTTTTACATTCTTTACACATTTTTTGAAGTTAAGATATAGAATGCAGACAGAGTACAGCCTTGTAGTGTGGCTGAGGCTTACGTATGCTAGGTAAAGTAGCATATGTCTTTTTGAAATCTGATGATAGTATGTCTTACTGTTAATGCTCTAAATATAATAAGAATGGAAAAATAACTCTCTAAGAAAAAAAATAAGATGATTACTTCTACAGAAATGATCAGAGTCTACGACTTCAGCCCAAACATTTAGGATGGAAGAGCACAGGTTTTGGATATCTGTGTTTGCTATTCTACACATAGAAACGAAACTCTGTGGTTTTCGCTATTTGCAATTCTGACTCGGCGATCGATTGTGTATCTGCAACGTGCTTTTCATGTTACGAAGGCGACATTAAAAATGGAAAGAATGGAAAGAATCCAAAGAATGAATATGAAAGAGATTAGTTTGAAGAATTGGTACAGGTGGTTTGGTGTCATGAATAAACATTCTTACCGCATCGTTCCAGGAGTGAGCCAGACTGATTGCCTTAACTGTCCTCTACGTCATTTCCCCATGACTGTCAGAGCCGGCAGGATCATCATGTTCTACAGAGTCCAAGCAAACTCTGTAATAACAGTGGTGCTGTTGGTGATCTCTTTCCCTATGAAACTACGGAGACGTAAGCGCAGGGCTGTATTTATTGTCATGATTCTCCATTATTTTTTTAAGTAGTTGGAAAACACACAGTTCTGTGAGGTTGTACAAGGGCTCCTTGTCAAAGCGATTTCCATTTTATGGTTCTCTTTTTCAGTATGTTTCTCTCAATAGCTAATGAACCAAATACCTTCAATTTCCAAAGCAACCTGATGTGTCTCTGAGATTTCCACTTCTCTAAAGAAGCCTCCTGAGGTGGACACAGAAAACCCTTTCATGTTTTGTATTCTCAAAGAAATTCCAACCTTGATTTTGGCATCTAAGAAGAAAATCTCCCTTTATCCAAACTAATAGGGCTGCAATTTGCCCTGGATTATTTGATATTCTTAAAAGTTGAGTTATCATGTAGACTTTGTGTTGCGTTGTATTGGAAGCATGTAATTTTCAGGATGTCGCTGAGGGAACTTTTAGACTTGTATCCTTTCTCTAGAATCTTCCCCTCTGGCTGAGAAGAGGGGACCATGTTCTGGGAACGTTCTCTGGACAATCACTCGTGCTCTGCAGCCTGTGGCTTCAAGAGAAGTAATGATTGAGTCACACTTTGACATCACAAACAAGTCCTAGGAGCTTCCTTGTAATACGATTTTTTTTTTTTTTTTTTTGGTTGCTGTGTTAGTTCACATCAGTTCAGGACACTGACAAGTGATTCACAACACACAGAGTGCACATATACAACACAGGGAAAGCATCACAGACCGTTGAGATGCCATGGGGCTCGCCATTTCCATGGTGGATGGCTACAGAAAGCTGCTCTATATTACAGGTAGAGGTTTCCAGCTGTAGTTTCGTCACTGCTGTTAGTTAGGAAGAGCTCTTTTGTGTTTTACTATTTTTTTTCCCTTCTTTGAGCCTTTGTAGAGATAGAGAATAAGCGAGTATCTGCTTCTTAAAAAAAAAAAAAAAAAAAAAAATTTCATATTCCCCAAAGGTGGTTATTATGACCAAAAGCTTTCTCTTCCAAAAAGTAAAAACAGAGCTCTCCGCCCTTCAGTTCACAGAGCGGACTTTCAGATCTCGGGCCTTCTGTTCCTTAAGCTCTTGACACGGCTCACTTCCTTTTACAAGTGAGACCCTGATGGGGAAAGCTTTAAAGAGCCCCTAAGCAATGCCAAAGAGAGGGACAGGACTGTCTTTCCCTGACGGTGAGACTTCCAGGGCTTCTCATCAACGGCTATATAAACCCGAAGCTCCAGGCCTCTTCTCTGCCCTTGTGCTTTGCTGTCATTGCATTTCAGGTCTCCTGGGACTTCCACATCTGATGGGGTCACATTTCCTTTCCTCCGTCCTGCTGTTTAGGAAGAATCGCACTAACGCAACTGACCTGGAGAGGCCCATGAATGAGACCTTGTCAAATTTTGGGGTGTCAAGCTACTACTGGGAGTATGAAGACCGGGAACAAACAGATTTTTGTGAGTTTCTCCTGAGCATTGCCCAGATCTGTTCAGAACACATACATGGATGAAATGATTGAGACGGAAATTGAGACCCCTCTGAGGCTTTCTGGGATAACAACAGAAAGTTAGCCACCTACGTTCCAAGTTCTAAGTGATTGGAGGTAACATCAGAGCTTTCTATTTGCTGTTTAGAGAAGAGAAGCTACCACAACCCAAGGTCCCTTCCACCAGGAACCTCCTGTAGGAGTCTACCCTGGGGCCCACAGGCTGGGGGTACCAGTGTTCCCCAGTCTCTCTGTAAAATTATTCCTCGTGGAACACCAAAGCACTTCTGTCTGCAAATGATGACAGTGCATACTAGTCAAATCTCTAACTGTAATTAAGCAATGTAATTAAGTGTTGTCGAAACTCGTGGACCAAGAATGTGAAAGAAAATTTTCATAGAAAGATAATTTTCTATATTGAAAGCCTTGTACATAAGTACATACATACTGTATGTATAAATACTTCCCTGGAATTAGCTGTAAGATATCTCTAACAGATTGGGGGGAAATAATAAAAATGTAGAAAGGCTTGGCACTCCAAAGACGAAGTGAATACCTCATCTTGGGTATGCTTTTGGCAGGAGGAACAGTACAGAACTCCAATATATATACACGTATTTTTTTTACCTGAGGCCACAGACATACCAACAACGTGGATGTTCATTGCTCCCGACCCGCTCTCCCCCTGTGGAATCCAGCTGTCCCTCTGACGCTCCACACGGAGGTCGGGCCAGTAGACTGGATGTGCTCAAACCCGATCCCCGTGTTTCCCCTGCAAAGATCCACCCCCTCCCTTCTCCTTAATCTCCGTTAATGCTAGCTATTCGGTTCCGGGTGCCAAAATTTAGAATGCGTGTGTATCTGGCATGTACACCTGTCTGTGTTAGAAAAATCTCATCTAGTTAACATCGCCAAGGAGGAAGACACTCCCACATTCATGTGTACATCGATACGTACTTGTGACAATACATAAATAGGTGCTCGACTGAGATTTCTCTATTTCTGCTGGGCCAAAATAACTGGGTGTTAGTGACTGAAAAACAAAAAAAGTCGAACTACTTCAGCTTAAATCACCTAGAAACAAAGAGCTGGCAGTTACTGAGATTACGAGAGGAAGGGGATGGGGGTGGTTGCAGGTAAGACAGAGGGACTTGGCTTTGAGCGTGTCGAGTTGGAAGTAACCAAGGGACCTGCCAGACCTCCGGGTAGACCTCCAGCGGGCTCTCAAGGGGGCGGCGGATCGGGGAGACAAACATTTGGAATGCGTCTGTGCAGAGATGGAACTATGTAAACCTGTGAAGTGAATATCTAGACAGAAGAGGTGCATTTTGAAAACAGGACAGAGAAGAAGATCCAGCCCAGACAACCTGCAGAGGCGAATGCGGCAGGATTAGCACCCGGGCTCTCAGGAGACACGAATTGTTAAGAGGAAGAGGGAATTCTCACTCTCGCCAACGACGCTGAGAGGGAGGGACATAAGGATGAAGAACCAAACGTCGTGGGTAGATAGGCAGCCGCCAGTGATGGACAGCGGGTGGTTTTCCTGGAAACGCCGGGGCCAGCACCTGATCGCACGCGGTTGGAGACGGACTCTAAGAAAATGGAAAGGAGGAGAAGCAAGTGTGACACCTTCTTCCAAAGCACGAGTGCCTTTTGAAAACCTGTGCTCACACCTGTGCTTCCTACAAGACGGCAGGGAGGGGGTTCACAGACTATGCGTGTAACAGCGAATGCAGGTACTTTCCCCAAACAATCCCAGTGAAGACAGAGATATTCTTAGCTACTAATATCTTTCTTCCGCAGCCCTGAGGTGGTATCACCCCGATCCTCTGAAAGACAGGCGGCAGTTTTCACGTTGCCTATTTTAGTCTGTTGCCTCGCAGGCGTGCTTTATGGGGTAGCCTCGCCGAGTCCCCGTAATATTCAGTGTGAACCACATGTGTGAGCACACAAGGAGCTCCCGCGCTTGCATTTTAAGCACCCTCAGGAGTCAGATGACCTCTCCATCACCCTTTCTCTTCTCATCGCAGAACACTTGAACGTACCTGGAGAGGTTCCCAGGACACCGAGTGTGGTCATCGTGCAGAATAAGCAAAGATGGGAAAAAGAGGCCGAAGAAGGAATTTTTCTCTGGAGGAGACTCAGAACAGTCCTGAAAACATTCCATGAATCCAAAGACAAATGAGGTCTGGTAGAAATACCTGAGCCGAGCCGCATAGACAGTGTTTGGAAGGTGAAAATGCACTCCAAGTCAGCATAAAAACTTGAGAATAAAAAGCAGCTGAGGCAGGTGGGACAGTTCAGGGAACCCCACAATTAAGCACAAAGGAAGCGAGTTTGTCGGGGGTTATGGCTGCTTGTAATTTCTGTGCACATCTCCAAAAATGAGGGCCCTTTCGGCCAATGTGCACTTCAAACCAAGGCCCACTGAGGCCTCTCATTCCCAAAGGTAACTACAAATTAAAGGCGATTCCTGCCTTTTGAATCACAATTTGTCCTTGCCACTTGGTCTCGTCACGATGCCATGTCCAGGTCACCCTGCCCTCGTGGGGCTGAGCGACCCGCTCTCATGCTCCACTCCATGGGATCAACGTTCTTTTCTGAGAAACAGATCCACCCCGAGTCCAGCTGTTTATACTCGTGCTCCCGAAGGCTGCACTTGGTGTTGACCGGCTTTCACCACAGCAAAGAGTCTTTCAATCATTTTTAAAATTTATAAATTCACCTGAGGTACTTTGACTTTGGAAGGGGCAAGTGTCCATTCCCGGATACATCACGTTATCACACATGTCTAAGTGCTCATTACGTCATCCACTATGTTTTGTTTGTTTTTTGCTTTTTTTTTTTTTTTAAATTAGTTTGGGCTGTTTTTGTTTAAATTTAATTTTACTTTTTTTCAGTATTCCAAAATTCATTGTTTATGCACACACCCAGTGCTCCATGCAGTCCGTGCCCTCCACAGTATTTCGATAAGCATGAGGAGTAAAAGAGAATGAGCATCAACCCATCCCTGGCCTTGAAAAGCTCACCAGCCCCTGGCGGAGGGCGGCCTGTTAAACGGGGTCTGCAGGAATGGCCGGTCTGTGGGGAAGTGACGCAGCCTCCGCAGGGCCCTCTGTTTATGTGGGGCTGAAGCAAGCCCCGCAGGTGCTCTCCTGATTATGTGAGGCGCACGCAGCTCTTGATACACGGGGCTTCGGTCCTGCATTTTTTACTAAACTTTCCTTCTAATGCTAGATTCTTTGAATGGAATGAAAAAATATACCCACAGTAGGAACCACAAAAATGCCTTTTTTTTTTTTTTAAGATTTTCTTTGTTTATTTGAGAATGAGAGCCAGGGTGAGCAGGGGAGAAGGGCAGAGGAGAGGGAGAAGCAGGCTCCCCCCTGAGCAGGGAGCTCAATGCAGGACTCCATCCCAGCACCCTGGGATCATGACCTGAACTGAAGGCAGACGCTTAACCGATGGAGCCACACAGGCGTCCCCCCAAAGCACCAGTATTAATAACAACACTAATAATACACAGAGAAAGGGGAGGAGAATGAGCAGGAACTTTCCAGCCATGCCTACTTATTATCGTCAACTTCTGTCACGTGTTCTAATCCTTACAACACCCCCCCCCCCCCCCCACTTATTGCCATTCTGTGCAGGTAGCGTCTGAGACTCAGAGACTCCCAATAATATGGGGCCAGAGTGGGAAGGAGCCGGACACAGGTAATAAAGACCTATGGGACCCCACGGGCAGAACCCCTTCTACTCCGGCAAACCACCTGCAAGACAACTGAAAGACTCCTCTCCGGCTTCTATAAACCTTAACGCTGAATGAAAACACCTTCTGCGCTAACGTATGACAATTCCCGGGTCCCCACTCTGGGCAGGGAGGCTCCAAGCCCCTTCTCTGCCCTGCGGATGTGCAGCATCCGCTGCTTGCCTGAGCTTCCTTTCTCCAATCTATTAATTTTTGATTAACTTGGCCAAATTCAAGTCTTGCAATGCTGTTGGATTTTATTTGTACTAATGGAAAGTGACCTGTCAGAGCCGCACTGCTTTCCGATCACCCCAGGAAGCAGAAGACAGTAAATCAAGCCCCCTGGGCATTGCAATCACGTCTGGGCAGCATTGCGGGGCCATGTCCTTGCTCTCGCTGAGCGACTCCCCTTGTAGTTTATGTGGTTTTCAGCCCTTGGCATGATAAAAACCGAGCAGCCATTTTACGGCTCTAATTGTGTCCAAATCCTCCAGGATTTAGTAACTTCAGGCAGTAAATAAGCTTGGAGCTTCCTTGCAGGCTGGTCGATGTCCACATGCATTGACTGTGCGAGCGTTTATAAGGGCCCTAAAACAGCCGCACCTACCACGGAGCAGAAAACTCAGGGGCAGAGGCCAGGGTGGGGACCCACACGTGTGAGGAGACGAGTCTGCTCACCAGCCTCTGGATTGCTCTCATCTTTTTCCAATTTCCGCTGTGCTTCTTTGAAAAAAAAAAAAATAATAATACTAATAATAAGATAAATCAGGCCCTTGAACAAAAAGAAGTTTGAAACAGACAGAGGTTGGTATTTAAAGTGTAAATGTTAAGATAAACGAGAGTAGAAGACTCATTCATTCGTTTGTTCATCTTCCTTCAATACCTACCAAGTCACAGTGCTGGAAAAAGAAAGAAAAAAGGAAAAAAGGAAAAAAAAAGATAAAGATTCAAAGATTACATTTAAGAAGGAATAATTTAAAAAGTTCATTTAATGAAACCTACTGCTTGAAAATTATAAACAATATGCAGAGCAAAAAACAAGTGAGTAGAGAAATCTCTCTCAAAGCAAGCATAGGTTGGCACGCAGTCTAGAATCTATTTTGCGAGGGACACCTCCGTCCGTGGGGGGCACACGGAGCGACAAGGTCTGGAGTGTGCCCCCAGTTAGACGCATGCAGATTCACAGGTTAAGTGATCTGGTAACTAACTCACCTATAATTCAAACGCAAACCTTGTTAGTATTCTTATCTGATACGTTAGATTGCATTTTTAATATATCTGTTCATTGGCTACTTATTTTTTTTCTCCCATCTATGACGAGACAAAAGAAATATGGAACAATCCACGAGAAGAAAACTATAAAAAACAAAACACAAGAAAACAGAAACAATCTCAGTGGCTCGATAATATATCATGAAAAACTTCTTCACACTATGATCACTTCTGACCATTTCAGACCTGTCTATTTCTGTTTCAGAAATGAGAACCGATTTCAAAGGGACTTGCCAGTTGATCTAGACTGTTTTTTCAATGGGGAAAGAAAAAAGAGGAAAAGTTTTGTAGGAATTAGTTAAAAGTCTTTATGAAGTGGTATTTACCTCCTCACACATGTGACATAAATATTCCCTTACTGATATGAGGAATCCTTCCTACGACAGTATTTTGAGGAATTTTTGTACAGGTTCGGACAAGATGACATTTCAGGGTCTTTGTCTGTTTCTTATCTTCACTGGTGATCAACGTCAATATACGTGTTCCACTTACAAGAAACATTTCATTTCCCACTTAAACTTACAGGCTTTGTTAAAATACACATGAGGGCTTATATTGGAACTTTTAAGCATAGTCACCTGAAAAATTCCTGTGCATATGGCTAGGATGTGTTCTGATTTTCTTCCTTTCAAGGAAGTTGTTAAATTCTTTTTAAAAATGTGGGAAATTGGATAGTATTAGCAAAAGCAAAGCATTATTTATGGGTGTGAATTTCACAGTATAAGATGGTTGAACAGTAATTTTCATTTTACTCTGAGTCTTTTATGCATGTAATTTTTCTTGTGTTCATTTTTAGTGAGGCACTGAAAGGAGATGAAAAAATAAAGTTTGATTCAGGGGTCTCTAGCTATAAAGTTACTTTTATAAGTATAAAAGTATAAGTACATAAGTATAGGTAGTTTGAATTTGTAATGCTGTTTGACTTCTGGAAAACAGGAACTGCTAAAGATTGGGCGCCGCCTTTGAAAGAGAAGCGTAGGTAAGGCTGAGCATGAAAACATTTTATCTTAAAAAATACAACTATACAGTATGCAAAGTTATCTTTTAGGTATTTATGACACTTTTTTCTTTTTCTATCGAATGATTCTGCTAGGGCACCTGGGTGGCTTAGTGGATTAAAGACTCTGCCTTTGGCTCAGGACATGATCTCAGGGTCCTGGGATCGAGCCCCGCATAGAGCTTTCTGCTTGGCGGGATGCCTGCTTCGTCCTCTCTCTGCCTGCCTCTCTGCCTACTTGTGATCTTTGTCAAATAAATAAATAAAATCTTTTTAAAAAAAGGGGGGGGAGGCGCCTGGGTGGCTCAGTGGATTAAGCCTCTGCCTTCAGCTCAGGTCATGATCTCGGGGTCCTGGATTAAGCCCCACATCGGGCTCTCTGCTCAGTGGGGAGCCTGCTTCCCCCTCTCTCTCTCTGCCTGCCTCTCTGCCTACTTGTGATCTCTGTCTGTCAAATAAATATATATTAAAAAAAAAAAAAGAATGATTCATCTTTTACCTGTTTGAGGTGAGTGGATCATGCTAGCCAAAGAGACATCCGTCGTTTTTAAGGGCAAAGAAAATATTGTTCGCTCACGTAGAGAAATTGACTACTTCCACCACTACCTTCATTCTGAAGTTCTCTTTCAAGGACCTGGTTTTTTCCCGTCTTGTCTCTGTGGGCTAAGCTCTACCACAGTGAACGATCATGAGTTTGTGTGTTTACCCCTGCTAATGAGGGCGCAAGCATTTTCCTTCTCTAAGGAGGTCTGACTTTAACAAACTGCTTGAGATGTCTGGCATTCTGTGGAAACTTCCATTTGGATGATTGTTGAATGTTGGGGAGTGCTTGGGTGTTTGAAACCACATCAAGATGGATGGAAAACAAGTCGCCTCAGTGACAGTGAACAGTTCCTCATTAAAATTTGGAAAAGGAGAAGAGGCACGTTTCTACAGGGATGAGAAGGGATCCTGGAGGCTAGTGTTCAAGATGTCTGAGTGCACAACAAGTGAGTGCCCCTCAGCAGCGGGAGACAACTTCTCTTTCACAACATTTGTTGCTACTAGTGAGTGACAAAGGACATTTCAGTCATCTTAGCCCTGAAAAATGCTAAGGTCTGGCATTCTCATTCAACTGACTTCTTAAATTGCTTCTCAAATGGTCATCCCATTACCAAGTAGGATGCAGTCCTTGACTCTCTGTTGCCAGGACAATCGTCTAGCTGCCGCCAATTTATCAGCCCCAAATAAACTCTCTTCTGTGAGTGAGAGTGTATCTTAGGCAGACCCGTACGTTTCACAAGAAGACAGATTTTCTTTGAAATGTCGAATTTCCTACAACATTTCAATCCAACTTAGATGAAAGGTCAGGAAACATGTTGTCTGTCTCTTTCTTTTTTAAATGTCTCTTCCCTGGGACCCCACATGCTGCCATGAAAGGAAGTGAAAGACATTTACTAAATATTATGCCAGTGGAGATGGTAACGCTGAGGGTAAGAGGAGCAGCTGGTCAACCTACCCCCACTGCCCCCCACCGTGTGTGGCGTGGGGTCCGACGCTCCTGGGGCATCCTCTCACCTCAGTCCTGAGGAGACAGTGTCCCAAGGAGACGGGCATGGTTGGTCTCCTATTCTGCAGCTCAGGAGTTGACGTCCAGAGTTTCTCATCTAAGGCCACAGGGCTGCTAAGCAGTGGTACCAGAATGAGAACCCAGGTGTGTCTAACTGCAGCCTCCCCCCCCCGCACTTTATTCCTCAAGGAAGCACCCCGGCTTTGTTGAGGAAGGAATGATGAGCAAGTGATACATAGCCCGTTTCAGATACAAAAGTCTGGTCCCATTGAATGTTTTTCTGAATGGGCCTCATAATGGGATTTTCTAGTCTATGTGTAGAGCTGCTCGAGGCCCTCGGGTCGTCTTTAGACATTTCTGTCACCCCACGTCAGCCTTCTGGGGGATGCCTAAGTTTCGCTGAAAGCCTCGCTTCTCGTGAGCTGCGTTATTCTAGCGTGAGAGCTCATCCTGCTGGACCGAAGCCGCCCAGCCAAGACTCCTGACCCTACGCTTCGTTCCCTGTGCTCAGAGGCCTGAGCAGGACCAGACTTTACGAGGCTGTGGGAAACCAAGAACAAAGAAAGAAAACCTGCCTCACTTTCTCTCCTCTTCGGGTCAAAGCACGCAATGTTTTGTATCCAGGAAGGGATCAGTGATGATTCTTAGAGATTTTCAGAGAATCAGGAGGTCACGAGGGTTAGAATGACTCAGAAATAGTTCCTGGGTGGAAACGGCACTGATTTGGAAGCTGGGGAAGGAATCTGCCTGAACAGAGAGCACTGGAAACACGCTTAGATGGGAAAATCTGGGAAAACAGAAGTCAGAAGTCCCTGAACTCACAGTCTTGAGTCACAGAAGAGGCCACAGGGGCTGGAGCGAGGGCGTCGGAAAAGCAAATGAAACGCTTCAGGAAGTAGGTTTGCAAACATTGCTCTGTATATTGAAGGTCACAGTGAGGAGGCTGGACCTCATTCTCGAGAACGTAACGAGGGAGCAGTCTTTACGGGGACAAACTGCAAGATCCAAAAATTTGGGAAGGAAAAAAAAGAAAGTTCTGGCGTAAATAGCCTCAGGCAGACGCCTGGAAGACAGCCTGGTATCCTGGGTCCGGCCGTAACACTTCTATCCACGTGAGTTTAGGGCAAGGGCCTCAGTCGGCTTGTGTGTGGATTATGGAGAACAGAGCCTCCCTGAAACACAGCAGATGCTTCATGCGGGGCTGGTGTGTGTGTGCTCAGCAAACATCAGCCGTGGCTACTGCTGTCCTGTAGTAACCACTAGAGTCCCGGGCCATGGTCACCCACCCCGATCGTCATCCCCTGTTCTCCGTGGCTGCGTGTAGGCATGGTAGTTCTTGCAGTCAACGGAGGGCATGGCGGGCAGGCCGACTGCACACGAGGATCGGTTAGAGACACCGTGGACTTTGCCGGGACACCCCAAGCTTCATCTCTGTTTTCACAGCGGCACCAGATTTCACACGTTGAGAGTGTTTTATATATACTCAGTAAACAAGTAACTTCACAGAAAAGGGATTTCAAAAAAGGACAGGCTAGCTGGAAGGAATAAATGAATAATGGGGTTAAGCGTGCACTGAACTAAGTAAGGAGGAAGGCGAAGGATGAGACCCAGCTCAGCCAGAGCAGAAGCAGAGACGGCTTATCTTTCAGGAGCGATCTGTCCTGATGGGCTGCATGTGGTAGGTGAGTCGGGAAGCGTCAAACATTTCCACCCCCCATGACCCCCAAAAGATGTTAATTCTGTTGGACGAGGAGATTGACAGCCAAACTGGTTTTGGGGAAAGGTGAGAAACTAAATTTTGACACGTTGATTTTAAATTGACAGTCTGACACTGAAGTGATCTAATGATAGCACATACTTTCCCAGTCAGGTACTGTGGAGGATGAGAGAGGGTTAAGAAGGCGATAATGGTAAAAAGAGAGCTCAGGTCACACGCCGACACCGGGTCAGTTTATAAGGACAACAGTAAAGGCACGCGTTGGGGGCCAGGGACTCAGACACAGGCTTGAGAGGAAGTCAGTAAGTGTCTTTCTGCCTGACAGACTTCCACGGAGTCTGGGAAACGTTTCCCGAAAAACCAAACCTGTGTTTTTAAAAATAGAGTTCTATTTTTCCAAAATAGTCTGTGTTGTCATTTTAGGACAAGGTCACAGTTTAGGGGTATTACACGAAATTTTTGTTTACTGGTGTATTATTCTATCAATTTGCTTTATCATAACGATTATGATATCATAATGGTCATAATGATGAGCTGCGTATGCAGGTCTGATTCTAGAATTCCGGTCGCTATGATAAATACACAAGATGCATGTTCCCATCTCAGTAAAACTACACGCCACGATCTAGAAGAGGAGAAATTTGCTGTTTTCTTGAGTACTTAGGAACCACACATAATATATTTACAATAATCTCTTACACTTTAAACCATGTGCATTTGGGTCTCCTGCCCAAGGATTTGAGCAGTTTGCAAAATAAGCATTTTCTCTTACAGAAATAATTTTGAGTATTCTGAGTTAAACCAAGTTAACAGTAAAAGGAATGCAATTTGATAACAGACGTGCTGTTCTTTCTAATCACACATGCATGCATGCACGCACACCCAGAGAGGTGCGAACATGCGTGCACTTCACGTAACGAATCTCAGTTTGATTTCTTGTGTCTGTTCCATGAGCGTGTCTAGTCAAGTAATTCTACGTTCTCGAGACTGTCGCGTTCAGGTTTATGACCACAGGGAAGCAGAGTTTCCCTCGGAGCCCCTGCAGAAGAGCAGGCGGTAGACGCGGACACAGACACTCGGTATTCGATGGGGAAATTTTCCCTAAGTGTGAGCCTCCCAAATATTTAGGTCCAGTCAGATTCCCTACACAGGGCCTTTTTTTTTTTTAAAAGATTTTATTTATTTGTTTATTTGACTGAGAGAGAGCACAAGTAGACGGAGCATAGACACAGGGAGAAGCAAACTCCCACGGAGCAGATCCCAGGTCCTGGAATCGCGGCCTGAGCCAGCCAGGTGCCCCAGCCAGCGCTCTTCCGTCTGAAACAACCTCACCCTCTAGAAGACAAACAGATAAGGACACAGGCATATGGCCTCGCTGAAATAACCATCAAAAAAGAAACTTTTTTTTTTTGATAGATGACATAAACAATTTCTTCTATACAGTGACTCAGTTCCAAAAACTGGGGGAAAAAGAATCAAGATCGGCCCTCCGAGATTTGTCGTCTCTGGAGGAGAGGTCCCCAGTGCACAGGCACATCTGAGGGCACAGTTTAATTCCAGCGCCGCGCCAGTGCAGACCACCGGAGAGCAGTCACCCCGCAGAGGGCAGCTGTGTCTGGCCCCAGGGAAGCTGGGGCGGCCCCTTATCCTGTCCCTCCCAGCTTAATTCCCAGCCCCTCTCAGTTTCTCTGCAGTCTCTTGCCCCACTTCCTTCCCAGGCATGCTCTGCAGTCTCTCCGTCTCTGTCTCCCACACATGTTCCCACCCCTTCCCAGAGGGATCTTCCTGACAGGAGCACAAAGCAGGTTCTCCCCGGCCCTCAGTTCTTTGGAAGTTCCCTGAAACAGCTCAAGTTCAAAACCCAGACCTCTGGCAGTGTTTCCCTGACCAGCCCCCTTTCAGGGGTCTCCCCTTTCCACTGGGAGCTTCCCCATCCCAGAATGTTCTCTGGTAGTCTCAAGCAGGATGTGCTGATCTTCCCTTCTGTCCACACTGCGATTCCTGTGCACCTGCTTCAGAGCAATTCCCATTCGGTGGCATGTCTGCATAATAGAGAATGAGCCCCTGAAGTGCGCGTTTTACAAAAAATGTATCACATGAAGTGTGATGTCTCATGGCTCTCACCTCCTGGAACTAGTGGAATCTGGAGCTCCTGAGGGCACTCTTCTCTTTTAAAAAAAATCGATATTTTTGAAGGGCTTTATTACAGGGTTTTAAATTTTACCTTAACTAATACAGACTTGAAATCATTTTAAGAGGTACTCAGCAGCATTTAAAAACAAAACAGTGTACAGTAGAATAACACGGGGTAAAAAATATCAAAGTACATCTCACATATCAATGGCAAGCATTATTTTGTGAAACTTTCATTGTATTTGTATGTTGAGTGTGCATGTGTGTGTTTGTGTGTATAGAATATGTGTGAGAGCTGTGCCAGTTTATGTGATATAATTAATACAATGTATATAGTATACATCTTACACCTGTATAAAATGTATATGTTACGTATATATCAAATCTGTGTATCCATGTATGTATGTATGTATGTATGTAATAGCTATCCATTTTTAAAGTCACAATTCTAGATACATGACAATAAATTTTGTAGTGACATTCCAAAAAAAAATAGGTAAAGAAGTCACAATTTAGAATGATGGAATTAATCAGAACATATTCCAACTTTTTGTAAAAAGCAAAGTCCAAAAACATGGCATAAAAAAATTATGGCAAATTTCAGAAAAATTATTTTTTAATTAATTAACTGCCTGATACACCTTTATAATTCTTTTTTCTCTACACTTTTGTCTGCATACCCTCTCATCATAACTTCATGTGAGAACTCTTATTATGTATGGGAAAATAGATCACCGAGGCTTTCCTCCCTGCTATGGTAGAATGAATTCTATAAAAATACTCATCATTAATAGAAAGCCTTGTCCAAGTACGCAGCTTATTATTGTTAATGTCATATGATTTTTTGTATTATCAAATTTGGGAAGATTTCTAGCAGATTACTTTCACACATGATCAGTAAGTCCTTACGTTTTATCAAACCTGTCTGTGGAATTATTAATAATAAATAATCTTTGGATTGACACCTATAAATTACATTTTGGCTGATGTCTTTATTATAGCAGTGCATTTTAAGTCTTATGCTATTCTTGATGTGAGTATTTTGAGTTAAATCAGTAAGAATTAAGTCTTTTTTTTCAGACTATAATTCACTCTTCTTCATTAATTTCTTAACAAATAAGACAAGAGCCTACTAATTACTTCTATTCAAAATGTATCTCTTCTTCTTAAGGGATAACTCACTTTGTATGATTTATTCTTTTCATTATTTGCCTCTTTATGGCAGAATAATGTCTATTGATTTCCACACTAATCTTCACCGCACTTGATCGCGTTTGATTTCTCTGTTATTTGATAAGTGTGTTGAGTGGACAGACGAGACAGTGCTGCTGCCTCTTGTAAACACAACACCCACAGACAGCAAGTTCTCATTTCTCATCTGTTTTACGGCAATGTTCTCAATCCTCTTCCCAAATCGTAAATCGAACGGCGTAGTCAAGGTTTATCATATGCCTCCTTGTCCATATTTGAGACTTATCAAATACGCCATCATAAACCAACACAAAAGAAAGAGTTGCGTTACCTTCGCAGCCATACGTGAGGCATAACCAAGCGCAGCTCTGACAGTCTGAATAGGTTTCAGCAAGGAATTCACCCTCCATTTACCATTCACAAGTCTGGTAATTGCACGTCTTTCCCACAGTCTAGCTTCTGACCCCATACATGTCAGTCCTTGTTTCTACGCTCAAGTCCTTGAGGTGCCGGGTCCCAGAGGACCCGTTCCCCCTGCGAGACCATCTCAGGCTGTGTGCGTTCATGTTACAGCACCAAGTGCAGGGGTTCCCAGGAGCCACTTCTAAACAGTCAGCTAACAGACCCTTATCATGCATGACACAACTGAGAACCCCGAAAACCGTTCTCACTCAGGAAAAGCAAATATATCCCTGGCTTACCTTCTTCACCGTGTCCTCAAAATGCCTTTGGCCACTTGGCATGAAATAGAGAGTGATGGACTTGATTAAGTTGAAGGAGACTTGACTTTAAATTGACTAAGTTGAAGGAGATGGTGATCTTGACCGTCTGCAGTTTTAATATCTTAATAGTCCACATTTTACAAAAATATACGACCATGTGAACACTGGTCTGCCTAGAAGCTCTGCCTAGCACTGATGGTGGGCAAATCCACCTCTGAGAAGACTAACCTAGTCTTTCCTCCACTGGGACCAAAGGGCTATCAACCTTGTGATACTCTGGAGTTGAAGTTCAGGAAGCAGGGAGCTGACTTACCAAATACTGTCATCATTCAACTCTCGAGACATTTACAATGAAGCACCCCAATCTATTTAAAATATTCAGAAGTGGAATATTAACTCTATCTTTCAGAGTGTTGGAAAATTATATAGCAACTATGTCATTTTTCCTTGTTATCGAAAATTCAAGGAAGGCATCTAATTCGTTTTCTTAGTTACAGGTCTCCACCACTTTATTTTTCTTAAATATTTTAATGAGGGAAATTATTAACTTGATCCATCAAAGTGAAAGAAGCCTGTCAATAATTGAAATACTGATCTTTGGATCACACTGCGTATCCTAAATTACAGGGTACTGATTTATTTTATGTAAGTGAAAATTTCGGTGGACGTTAGCCTTGAATTACTCAATCTGTTGTATTATTGAAATATAAGCATGGTTTACTCCATAGTTAAATAGTTTGAAAATGGTCTGAACAATATATTGTTTTAGTGTCTGTTGGGACTTACAACCTATTTTGTCTTTTCCCTCACTTTATACAACATAATGAACAACCAAGCAATATATATTAGATTATAATTAGATATGAAAAAAGTATTTTGGCTTCTATGATTTACTGTCTTTTCCTGTCTGCTGTGCTGTGGGTCAGCCACTGCACCTGTCCCTCCCTGCAAACTCAGACACCCTCCTTGCAGCTTCTTCATTACCTCTGGTCTAGGAGCACTGATAGGAACACTTGGCTTTCTACAGATACAATGCCTTAGGAGAGTTCTAGGGGATGTGAAGAATCGAAATGTTGCTTAGAGTGATTCATGGGTGGGAGACCCATTTTTTTCAGACCCATTTTGAATTAAAAGATTCATACTTCGGGGTACCTGGATGGCTCAGTGGGTTAAGCCTCCGCCTTCGGCTCAGGTCATGATCCCAGCATACTGGATCGAGTCCCGCATTGGGCTCTCTGCTCAGCAGGGAGGCCGTTTCTCCATCTCTCTCTGTCTGCCTCTCTGCCTACCTGTGATATGTCTGTCAAATAAATAAATAAAATCTTTAAAATAAATAAATAAATAAATAAATAGAATCTTAAAAAAACAAGACAAAACAAAACATTCATACGTCACCTACCCTAGGTTATACCAGAAGGAAATCTCTTTCACATGGAGGGAAAGGAGGGATTGAATCCCCCCAAATGTTTTATTAGGTTAATGCAATAAGCTTAAGGACATGGAATAATAAGTATTTCTGCCATTAAGCTTACACCTGTGTACTCAAAATAAAAATGACTCAGTAACAATGACACCGTTTTATAAGTACAAGATGGGAAAAATCTGGCTTCGGCAGAAGTTGGCAAAAGGTGTAGGGTTTTTGATGAAAAATGAAAATTTAAAAAAAAAACCTCAATAAGAGCTAATGTTAGGATGTAGTAATCAGAAGAAAGCTATTTTCACGCAAGGCTTTGTTGTAGAAATGCAGTGGAGAATGGCGAAGTAGCAGCCTCCCTCTGCCATGTGTTGGCTACTCTGTGCCTGAAGCAATGGATGGAGTCAGGACACAGACCCAGTGAGCTGTGGTCAGAGGCAAGGAGGGGAGCAAATGACAGAAATAAACTTTCTGTTTCCAGATATGTGCAAGACTGTCATGGTTTAAAGATATATACTTGGGGGCATCTAGGTGTCTCAGTTAGTGAAGCATCATGATCTCCTGGGTCCTGAGATTGAGCCCTGTGTTGGGCTCCGTGCTGGGCAGGGAGCCTGCTTAAGATTCTCCACCCCCCCACACACAAAAAAAGAAAAAAAAAAATCTGTATTTTGACTCCTCTTCATTTTCCTTTCAGATAGCAAAGCAAGCACCAAATGATGGAAGGTACAGGAAGGTATGACCATGGTGAAGATGAAGAGCTCCCTAGCTGGTCCAAGAGAGAACAAATGCCTACTCCAGAATCCCATGTCTTCTCTGGGGTGTTTATGCTCCAGACAGGTGCAGGGCTCTCCACCGGAGGCCGCAGGATGGACAGTGGCACGAGATGAGCTTTAATGAACCGCCCAACTGGAGGCACCATGCTTTTTAAATGTCCCAATAGCTAAATCTCCTCATTTTAAATAGAAGGATTTGGAAAAAAAAACAATAAAGGGGCGCCTGGGTGGCTTAGCAGGTTAAAGCCTCTGCCTTCGGCTCAGGTCATGATCCCAGGGTCCTGGGATCGAGCCCCGCATCGGGCTCTCTGCTCAGTGGGGAGCCTGCTTCCTCCTCTCTCTCTGCCTGCCTCTCTGCCTACTTGTGATCTCTGTCTGTCAAGTAAATAAATAAAATCTTTAAAAAAAAACCACAATAAAAATCTTATTAGTGTGCATTAACCATATCTCCATTTATAGTGTTCTATAGTAAAAAAATGAGCATAAAGAGACACACAGGAAATAACTTACTAGAACTGAATAATCTATTGCTCAGCTTAACCAGATTTGTCACTCATGTTTGAGACTGAAGGAACAAAAAAGTTATGTCCCTACAAACCCCACCCTATTATTTCCCCCTTGTCCCAGAGATAAGTCAGCATCCCTCTATGTATGCAGTTCTCCTTCAAGTGCAATAGACATTTACAGAATTGTCAGAAGGCATCTCCTAACCCAAATCTCTAGTGACATACACAGGAGTCACTATTCCCCCATTAATTAGACTTAGAGATAAGCAGCATTGTTGGATTTTATTAACTCATTATATCACACTGAATACAATTATTGTAATTCCAAAGTTTGGCATCTCTGTCTCAGACCCTGCTATTTCTATGCTATCCTACTTTGATGGGTTATAAACAAATTATTGTTCATACCGCAAGGTTCCTTAAATAAGAAATGACCAGGAGATAGAAACCTTGTTATTCTTAATGGTGAAATGCTGAAAAATGTTCCTAATCTTTTATACCACATTAAGATACACAAAAATTGCGGTAGAAGAATTTCTACGTGTGATCAAAACAAGACCAATGCGTCCTCTGACTAAGAGTAAGGATGCACTTAAAGTTTTCAATCTTAACGTTTGTCTCAGGGTATGAATCATAGGACCCCCAAGTCAGAACAGAACGGTGACGAGAGCATGTACTAACTTCTTTAGGAAAACAAGATCTGTGTAGTAAATGACATCTTCTGTGTCTTCACTACTCAGTGGGGCCCACATCTTATCCACCAGTCGGAAACCTGTTAGAATCTTGGACTCTCAGGCCCCACACCGCACCTACAGGATGACATCTGCTTCCTAACAAGCCCCCGAGGATCCCCTAAACATGAAGCTCTATGTCCCCAATTTTCTTGTAATAACGTAGGACTGTCCTATTGTAGGAATATGTAGGTCCCCCACTTTCCTATGTTGAAACCAAGTCCCCACGGCAACACTATTAGGAGGTGAGGCCTCTGGCAGGAAGAAAAACACACATCTGATCCATGAAATGATATCTCACAAACGCTAAATTATGTAAATCACTAAGGTTTCCCTGTAGAACATTTTGATAAGGCCATTTTCAATTATCCTAATCTTATGGCATTGATTTTTTTTTTTTTATTTTTTATTTATTTATTTATTTATTTATTTTTTTTCAGCGTAACAGTATTCATTCTTTTTGCACAACACCCAGTGCTCCATGCAAAACGTGCCCTCCCCATCACCCACCACCTGTTCCCCCAACCTCCCACCCCTGACCCTTCAAAACCCTCAGGTTGTTTTTCAGAGTCCATAGTCTCTTATGGTTCGCCTCCCCTCCCCAATGTCCATAGCCCCCTCCCCCTCTCCCAATCCCACCTCCCCCCAGCAACCCCCAGTTTGTTTTGTGAGATTAAGAGTCATTTATGGTTTGTCTCCCTCCCAATCCAATCAAGAAATGGGCAGAGGACATGAACAGACATTTCTGCAAAGAAGACATCCAGATGGCCAACAGACACATGAAAAAGTGCTCCACGTCACTCGGCATCAGGGAAATACAAATCAAAACCACAATGAGATATCACCTCACACCAGTCAGAATGGCTAAAATTAACAAGTCAGGAAATGACAGATGCTGGAGAGGATGTGGAGAAAGGGGAACCCTCCTCCACTGTTGGTGGGAATGCAAGCTGGTGCAACCACTCTGGAAAACAGCATGGAGGTTCCTCAAAATGTTGAAAATAGAACTACCCTATGACCCAGCAATTGCACTACTGGGTATTTACCCTAAAGATACAAACATAGTGATCCGAAGGGGCACGTGTACCCGAATGTTTATAGCAGCAATGTCTACAATAGCCAGACTATGGAAAGAACCTAGATGTCCATCAACAGATGAATGGATCAAGAAGATGTGGTATATATACACAATGGAATACTATGCAGCCATCAAAAGAAATGAAATCTTGCCATTTGCGACGACGTGGATGGAACTAGAGCGTATCATGCTTAGTGAAATAAGTCAATCGGAGAAAGACAACTATCATATGATCTCCCTGATATGAGGACATGGAGAAGCAACATGGGGGGGTAGGGGGATAGGAGAAGAATACATGGCATTGATTTTTATAAAAGGATATGTATCCCTCAGAACTGCCTATGTAGGGGCCTCTGAGTGACTCAGTCAAGTGTCTGCCTGAGGCTCAGGTCATGATCTTGGGGTCCTGGGATTGAGCCTGGTGTCTCACTCCTTGTTCATCAGGGAGCCTGATTCTCCCTCTCCTCCCTGCTTGTGCTCGCTCTCTCTTTCTCTCTCCTCTCTCTCTCTCACTCTCATAAAGATAAAGTCCTTTTAAAAAAAGAACTGCTTAAGTCAATCTGAAAATAAATTATGAAATATATAAGGTGTACCAGAAACCACATTCTCCAAAACTGAAGGAGAGATAGATTCCTTTAATCAACTACATACTTCCCCATGTTTGGAAATTTGCACTTTTTTTTTTTTGAGAGTTTGTTTAAGTCTTTTATTACATTAATTATTATATTAACACTAATGTTATGAGTCAGTAAATGGTACGTCTAAAACCTGAAGAAAGGATTACTTTCTGAGAATAAATATACAAAAAAAAACAGTCAAACTTGTAGAGGAGATCACATTGCTCTAGCAGTAATATATTTTAAAATGTATGTGAAGAATTTGACCCAAATCCCAGTCCAGGAAAATCCTCAGGTCAGTCTGTGTCTAGTATAATGCTGACAATGACACGGACAGGAAACAAGCAGGCAAACAAAAATACGTGCCCAGAAATGGAAACTCTCATCGGGAAATCCAGGAAAGGGTGTCTCCAAAGCAAGAGTGTGTGTGTGTGTGTGTGTGTGTGTGTGTGTGTGTAAAGAATGGCCACAGTAGGAAGTACTTCTAACTGACCTCTGCAGGACGAAAGGACCAAGAACTCGCAAACCACCCGCCAGACTCAGTCAGGATTAACTACAAAGATTAATCACCGCACCGTTCCCAGGGACAGTCATATGTTATTAGCATTTTATAAGCTTTCTTGCTAGTTTAGGCATTAAGCATTTGTGAGTTTACTTAATATGAGTTGAAGATTTCCTCTGACCTAACCACCTCTTCCTGTACGAACAATTTTTCTCTGGATACTAGATGTTTGGTACAGACCTTGAAAAGTCACATATTACATAGATCAACAGAATAGGGGGCCTTTGATGTCCTCAAGGATTATAAGCAATTATCTCAAAGAAACAGCTACGGACCTCGAGACTCTCTCTGTCCAGCCCCACATTTCCTGTCTACTCAAGCGTTCCTTTCCCTGCCCCCTTCACCTTGTCAGGTGGATGAAGACAGAAGTTCATACATCACAGCCTTTTCCGTCCTCCCATGCCCACAGACTAATTCCACAGTAAGAAACCTTGACGGAGGTTAGACAGCAGACATCCACCTGGATGGAGAAGGAAAGCCTCGTGTCTCTGGATGAGGCTTTTCTGGTGTTTCAGTGAAACGGTGATGACAACTCAAAGGTCCCACACAGAGAAGATGCTCAGTGAAGGCAGTTTCCTGGCTGCTTCTCCTCGTGTTTCAGACCAGACCCAAGGCTGGGCCTGCCCGAGGGTCACTGTGGGAGACTGCTGAGTCTTGCCCGGCAGCACCCCATTCAGAGAGCATTTCTCAAGGACTATGCGACGGCCTCTCTGTGTTGAGGTTCCTTCTTTCATTGCTCTCCTTGGTCTTTTTGGTTTGTTTGCTACCGACAGTTGAGTCGCACTGAGAACTGCCTCCTCTGTCTGGTAGTTCGGGCTGTCCCTCCTCAAACATGTCAGTCAGGCCCAAACCACTGAGCACAGCTCCGTTCTGCACCTTGTCTCTAACACAAGACATGCTCTGTGGGGTGAGGGTTTGTGCTCCCTTAGTATAGCTTTTTGGGAGGATAATAATATATGAGTTTTCTATGTGCATTTGGAATGTCTGGTTCAGTGATTTGTAAGAAAACAGTAACATTAACATCCACTGTTGACAGTGGCAAAAATACACCACTTTGAAAGAGCAGTTCAGACTACAGAATTCTATTATTCACAGGACCCGGTCAAATAGGTTTTCATGTAATACTTTACTAAGCTATGGTTTCATCACAATAATTATGCCAATCAGAATGCAAGGGTAGGATTCTTGCTCACGGAAACCTTGTAGACCATCTTCATTGAAAAACTCTCATGAACTACAAAAAGGAACACAGCACATCTTCAAGAAAATACACTTTCCTAATTTAATGTCCTTAGACATTAAAGTTGAACTAAATTTATTGGATGCAATCCTAATGGTCCAATATATATAAAACTTCAAATTCAAGTTTGATAAAATTGTCTTTCAACCATTTCAAATAATATATTTAAAGGATATGTTAAAAAAACAACAGCCTTTCATAATAAACTGCTACTACAATGGGTTAATCCACCAATAACTTTCCCTTTTTTTAATAAACAGAAACTATTTTTGGTAAGTAAAATATTGAAGAAATCACAAAAATTCCACACCAAAATTTAACTCAGATTCATACTTTTAAAATTAGAGCTTATTATGTAGATACTGTCTAATCCATTAAGTTTTAATACGCATACAAATATCACAGATATTTAATTTTCTTAGCAATTTTAGGCCTGAGACAGAACTATTTTTGTCTTTTTCTTGTCTAAGAAGAAAAATAAAAGCTTTTCTTTCAGTATGCAATAACACTACTGTAGCCTAATGGATTTTATTATGCTTTTATTTCTAAAAGGTATGAATGCAATGTAGTCTTATCAAGAATGAATTAGTAGGCAGGATTAAGTCTTTAACAAACATTAAATAGGAACATAAGTGTTCATAGTGTAAATATTTATAGTATGTCTTGAAATCTAGGAGATACTATTTACTATGGTGGTGTATTTTCCTTCCTGACAGTGCTCATGTTGTTTAAAAAGCCCATTCATGCTTCTATTTGCTCATTTGAGTATCCGTTTATGTATGTAAATAAGGCATGCCTTTCTTGGGTGTTAGGATGATCAGAAAAGAAAAAAAAGAAGGAAGGAAAGAAAAGAAGGAAGGAAGGAAGGAAAAAAGGAAGGAAGGAGGGGAGGGAGGAAGGAAGGAAAGAAGACACACAATTTGCGCTTCAATAATTGTTAGCTACTGGGGACTAATGTTAATTTACTGTACTGCAAAGAATTAAATTCTCAGACACACTGAAGTACACAGAGTGAATTCTTCTACATGTAATCCTGCTACATGTACATGTAATCCTGCTACATGCACACCGAGGCACTATGCACAGTGCGTACTGGGGAGGATGCAAAGACAATTAAAAATCTCCTGCCACGAGGGGCTCTCGAGCAGCCTGCAGCTAGAGAAATGCTCAGTCCTTCCTTCCAGGGACCAAGGCAGTCGTAGGTCCTTGACCGACAACTACTTCGTCTGTAGAATGCTAACAATAGTCAGAAAGTAACCACGAAATGTCAACCGTCCATCGGGCATAGCTGTCTAAGAACCAAGATAGAGCTTATGCAGAACAATCTTACAGATGATGAGATATTTTAAAGACGGGTTATTTCCAGTAAGAAAATTCTGTTACTCTCCCCCTTTCCCACCAGAAACTAGTGACTCCCACAGCCCTGGTCTTCTGTCACGTTAACCCTCTGGTGTGCAAATTCTGAGCTTAGACACCTTCTTAGCCAAAGTTCCTTGTCTGGATTCCTCCAAACACCTTCTCCACTGAACCATCTAGAAGCAAGGACTGACATGCTCCAGGGTCACATCTCCAGTCTTGGGCCCTGATGACCTTCCAGAGGGAATTCACTATGGGAGAAGCTGTAGGTACGTTGGAGGGACCTCCAGGTTATATTTTTAAGTGATGAGGTCTTTTCATTGTCCCTAAAGTCTCACTTTAAGGCAAAGGCAGCATTTTTCTCTTACAAAGACAAGACTGACTCACCACCATGCCAGGCTCTTCCAAGGATCACTGATCTGTGTCTCCTTCATTAGTAATGAGACCACTGAACAGGCCTAATTTTCATATCAGGCAAGGTAAAGGGCTTGGTCACGTGAGAATGAAGTTATGGGATCTCTTCTAATGCTTAAGCATTCCGTGCATTATGGTGGCTTGAATAGTCATAAAATCCAACCAGGCAGCACAGAACCATTCTCAAAGTTCACTACATGCACTGCATTGATCTGGTGTTGAGCACGTTCCACGAACTGGCAGGGCCAACACACAACCCCCCCACCACCGCCCCCCCGTGGAGGGGCTCATAGACAGTAACTTCACTGAAGCGTGAAGCTAGTTCCTTGGGAGCCATGACAGGAAAGCATGGCTGCCTCAGGAAGGACGGGTATCTAAATGGGGGGGTGGGGAGTGATGTGTGACTTTGACATACCCTAAAAACAATATTCTTTAAAAATGAAGCTGAAATAAAATCTTTAAAAAAAAAGGAGGAGGGCACCTGGGTGGCTCAGTGGGTTAAGCCTCTGCCTTCAGCTCAGGTCATGATCTCAGGGTCCTGGAATCGAGCCCCACATCGGGCTCTCTGCTCAGTGGGGAGCCTGCTTCCTCCTCTCTCTCTGTCTGCTTCTCTGCCTAATTGTGATCTCTGTCTGTCAAATAAATAAAATCTTAAAAAAATAAAAATAAGAATTAAAAAAGAAAATGAAGCTGTCCTAGACTAGGAAAAAAAAGGGTGGGAAGTTCAGGATACTGAGGCTCATGATTCAAAAGGGGACCCAGATCGCAGGGTGGGAGAAATGCCGTGGAGCCTTCTGGAGCAGGGAGTTGGTGAGAAGCCAGTGTGTGGAAGCAGCTGAGGCTGACCCCACCTCCACCCCAAACTGGGTCACCACCTGGCCTGAGGCTCGCACTGTCTTCATCGCACAGGGCAGAACCCAGTGCAGAGGGTGGTGAGCGCTTCTAGGTGCTGCTCCAAGGAAATGGGAGGGTGAGCCACCTTTCTTTCTTTCTCTCTCTCTTTCTTTCTTTCTCTCTCTTTCTTTCTTTTTTAAGATTTTATTTATTTATTTGGCAGAAAAAGACACAGCGAGAGAGGGAACAGAAGCAGGAGGAGTGGGATAGGGAGAAGCAGGCTACCTGCCAAGCAGGGAGCCCAATGAGGGGCTCGATCCCAGGACCCCGAAATCATGACCTGAGTCAAAGGCAGATGCCTAATGACTGAGCCACCCAGGCGTCCCTGGATCACCCTTTCTCAACATTCTTTTATCCCAGCCCCTAAGCTGATGCCTGTCTTTCACAAGTGTTCCGTGAGGACATGCCTTCTTGGTCAGGAGTGCTGGGAAACATGGACAGCAAGCCCCGTTGTGTTTCAGAACAGAATATGCTCTCCTCATGCACATCGAGTCAGCCCTTCATTTCACGACGGTTACAAGACGCCCTATACCTGCTAGTTAATATTCCAGGATAAAGTCTCTTCTTGGGAGACAGACTGCTCCAGATACATAAGAAATATCCACAGAACGTCACATGGTGATACGGGCATCGGAGAAGAAGGGGAGAGCATGTCCCCCTATATGGACATATATCTTAGAACTCAAGGCAGGTCCCTCTGTATTTACATGTGTTTTAACTTAGGAGTTCACCGTCATCTACTAAACAATGTAAACAGTGGGTCCCTCACGAGACACTTCTCCCCAAGTCAGCACCCACACTGTCCTTTCCCACTACGACCAACACGGTGCTTTTCCACCAGCCAGGGCCCTGGTCTCTGAAGAAGGGGACAGCACGGTGCTGGGGTCCAAACACTTCAGAGGCTGTTGAAAGGTTTACACAAAGGCTAACTGAGAGCATCCATGCATCACTTGTAATCGCTTCTCTTCTCTGAGTGCTCAGGCTTCTCCTGTCATTACACACACAGGATATCTGGCGTTGCTCTGAGACAGGAATAATCAATGACAAACCAGCAATTTCTTGCTGAACCTACCATATGTTCTGCCTTCTACTCTCCATGTCAACCCCTGGCTCTGCTGATCTATTTTTTTTTACTGAGTCAAGCGATCCATCTTTCAACCTTGTTGGAGAATGTGAGTAAAAACAGAGAATTCAGCGGTGCCTCTAACCCTCTGGTGACAGAGTACTGATGAGAGCCCTTCTCTAGGCAACATCATCATCACGGTCTTTTTCTACTCAGTCGCCTTTGTGCATGGACAAGATATTCAAATTGCTTCCTTTTTTAATGGAAACAAGAAAAAAAATAACTCAAGCAATCAACAAAACCATTTAAAGAGCAGTGAAGCAAGTACGGAACCTCTCCTACAAGAATGTAAAACTCAACTCGGATGGAAATTCGTTTTCTTGGTATGAAGACAGCAAAGTGGCTCACCTAGAACTTATGAAACATGAGGGACAGAACCATGTTCCCAGCCACGGTGAGGCGCGGAGACAGCACCTAGCAGGTGTTCTGGAACTGGGTCTGGCGGGAGGATGCCTGGTTTTCTGTTCCATAGTTCGGGAATCCAAAACCGAGGAAGGAGCTTCCTATTTGCCTCCACAATATAATAACCATGACATGAGTAAGAACGAAAATATGGAGACTAGTGACTGGCCTCCTCTCAGTGTCACGTCTGATTATCTCCGTTATTGCTAATGATGATGCCTTTTTCAAGGAAAAGACCGCAGGATTCTCAGCTCAGCAATCCGGGAGGGTTCAGTGGGGAAATCAGAGTGTGTTTACCCTAAATCATTTGTTAGCTGCCGTGTCTCGGGATTTTCAAGTTCTGTTAGGTCGAATATGCAATGCCATAGGTCACGCATGTTCCCTCCGTGACCTGGAGAAATGCAGAAGGATGTTCACGAAAGCGAAGTGGATTGTGTATGGCATCTACTTTCATTTTTATTTCATTATTACAAAGCTAAGACCCTGTCTTACCTTCACCACGGTAAACACCTGCTTGTGCGTTTGTCCCTTTCCGACGGACACTCGAGAAAGTTCTGAACCTGTAATTCTGAAGACGCCCCCTGCCGACACGGGGGATAACTCAGGCTCCTCCAGTCAGTACAGACCTTCTGCTGAGTAATAAGCTACTGACAGTACTTAGTATTTGGCTTTTGCTGCAGGTCACTGGGCTGACCCTAAAGCTGTGTGTGTGTGTGTGTGTGTGTGTGTGTGTGTGTGTATGCACACACACACGCACTTGTGCAGTTTCAACTTGCTCTGCTTCCTGAATTCACCACCACGTCTCATATTATCATGAGCCACAGCGCATAATAGAAAGCAAAACCGACCGATTGCTGTGGATTACAAGAATCTTGATAAATCCGGAAACGTTTCCATTAAGTAAAGTAAGAGGTTAAATATCATCCATCTTTGGAGGGTGTTAGAACATTTTATAAATTTTAATATGGAATTATGCCAAGATTATTCTTAGTTCAACACCGAAGTTCAATAAACCTGGGATTAAACATAAAAGCCTCTTAAATGCTCAGGAAAGTTACCAGATAGTCCCTGATAGAGTAAATGATTCATACATTCAGAAGGTGCTCAGGAGCCCATTTGGCCCTGGGCCGTGGAAATAACCTTAAAACCCTTTTGCAAAAGGAATTCCAAGAATCGTTAGTGACTGACGACTTGTGGCTGGCACCCAAGTTCATTAAAGTTTGATTTTACTTTAGACCTCTAAAATCGTGGTCGCTTATCCAGGAATGTGTCCACAATCTCTTACACAGGAAAATGTGATCTGTTTCTGGAATTCATTAGTATTAGGGGTTTCACTTTATTAATTCCAATACAATAGTTTCCCATTTACTAACTTACTAGGCTAACAATTTCACTTTCAATATTTCATTTTAATGATTTAAAAAAAACTACTTAGTAATATAAACCATCTAGGTCTACTAAAAATCTGTGAATCTGTGTCTCTAAGGAGGCATTTTACGATCTAAAAAGAAAAAAAAATCAGACGTTCCCCTTTTGTGCCATCTGTCAAGGTCAGAATATAAGTTTGTGTCTTTGGGATCTTTGCTCCTTGTTATTTGCTCCTCTGCCTTAAACAATCCTACCATATCTTAAACACTTCTCTCTCCATGTATGACTCTACATTTGCCTTAACTGTACGGATTCTATTTATGACCATTTAAAACAACCCTTTCCACCTTGCTTGCCATTGCTTTATGCATCTTTCTGTGTGACCTTTTTTATTCTCTTGAAAAACAGGCCACATAAAAGCTATGAACTTCCATAAGGTCAGAGGTATTGGCTGAATGTGGGACTGACTGTTTCATAACGCTTCATGGACTCTCTCATGTAATGAAGGCGATCTTTGGGAATATCTGAACACCAGTCTGCAACTCAAAGGAGAGCCCCTGTGCCCAGATGAATGTGTGTGTGAAATTCTAGAGTCAAATAATATTGCAAACAAAAGGGAAAAATTCATGTGCCACATTTTCTCTGAGACAGATAAACTCTGAATGTACAAGGGGATTTCTCCCCACAGGGAAAAGTTCTCCCTGCAGGGCTGAGAGCAGTAGGTTTCTTGGATCTCCTCCTTGCAGAAATAAAAACGAACTGGTGGGGGCTAACTACAAGAGACAGTGTCAGGACACAGAGAAAGGATCGGTGGGGTAAGTCCCGGAAACAGGGCTTGAGGGAGTGAGTGCAGATAACCCCACCGCACACTCCTCCTGAGACCACGGCCCTCACGTTGGGGCTGACATGGCAGAGGGAACGCCAGTGAGCACTGATGTGGGCAGCGAACCAAAGTGAAGAATTTGTCTTCCAGTACAGGGATACATGGTGATAGTTACTGTCACCCAGTGTGTGATGGGAGGCAGTCTGTGCTGCTTCATCTTCTTTATTCCTTAGAACAGCCTTAAAAGATGGATGCTATTTTTTTTTTTAAGATTTTATTTATTTATTTAACAGAAAGAGATCACAAGTAGGCAGAGAGGCAGGCAGAGAGAGAGGAGGAAGCAGGCTCCCCACGGAGCAGAGAGCCCGACGCGGGGCTCGATCCCAGGACCCCGAGATCATGACCTGAGCCGAAGGCAGCGGCTTAATCCACTGAGCCACCCAGGCGCCCCTGGATGCTATTTTTGTATTCATTTGACGTAGGAGAAAGTGAAGCTTAGGGAGGTAAAGTACCTAGCCCCAGACCATGCGGCTAGCATGTGACCGAATGAGGACTTGGTGCCCAGGACCTCATTCTAGAAGACCATGAGGAATTTAATGCATTAAGACGACGAAGGTAGAAGGGGCAAGAACAAAGGGAAAAAATAAACTGCTAGGATTTCATCAAGAGCAAAAGCTTTTGCACAGCAAAGGAAACAGTTAACAAAACCAAAAGACAACTGACAGAATGGGAGAAGATATTTGCAAACGACATATCAGATCAAGGGCTAGTATCCAAAATCTATAAGGAACTTAGCAAACTCAACACCCAAAGAACAAACAATCCAATCAAGAAATGGGCAGAGGACATGAACAGACATTTCTGCAAAGAAGACATCCAGATGGCCAACAGACACATGAAAAAGTGTTCCACATCACTCGGCATCAGGGAAATACAAATCAAAACCACAATGAGATATCACCTCACACCAGTCAGAATGGCTAAAATTAACAAGTCAGGATACGACAGATGCTGGCGAGGATGTGGAGAAAGGGGAACACTCCTACACTGCTGGTGGGAATGCAAGCTGGTGCAACCACTCTGGAAAACAGTGTGGAGGTTCCTCAAAAAACTGAAAATAGAACTACCCTATGACCCAGCAATTGCACTACTGGGTATTTACCCTAAAGATACAAACGTAGTGATCCGAAGGAGCACGTGTACCCGAATGTTTATAGCAGCAATGTCTACAATAGCCAAGCTATGGAAAGAACCTAGATGTCCATCAACAGATGAATGGATAAAGAAGAGGTGGTATATATACACAATGGTATACTATGCAGCCATCAAAAGAAATGAAATCTTGCCATTTGCAACAACATGGATAGAACTAGAGGGTATCATGCTTAGTGAAATATGTCAATTGGAGAAAGACAACTATCATATGATCTCCCTGATATGAGGAAGTGCAGATGCAACATGGCGGGTTTGGGGGGTAGGAAAAGAAAAAAAATGAAAGAAGATGGGATCGGGAGGGAGAAAAACCATGAAAGACTCAATCTCAAAAAACAGACTGAGGGTTGCTGGGGGGAGTGGGGACAAGAGAGGGTGGTGGGGATATGGACACTGGGGAGGGTATATGCTATGGTGAGTGCTGTGACGTGTGTAAACCTGGCGAGTCACAGACCTGTACCCCTGGGAATAAAAACACATTATATGTTTATTAAGAAATTAAAAAAAAAAAAGAAGGGGCGAGAACAGGCTTCCGTCCCTGCACTCCCGTAGCATTCCTCTTGAAATGTCCCCCCCCCCAAAAAAAACCCCACTTGTATCTCTTTCTCCTCTGCCCTCCCTCCTGTCTAGTGTTTCTGATCCTATTAGCTCCTTCTGCAATCACAAAGCAGCACTGACTGAGTGGCTTGTCAATGTCCATTCGTTTCTCACGGTTCTAGAGGCTGGAAACCCAAGACTCAGTGTCCAGTGTCCAGTGGCTTATGGGCAGCATCTTCTGGCTGTGTCCTTGCATGGACAAAGGGATGAGGGGGTATTTCGTAAGGACACCACTAAGGACAAGAATCCCATCACGAGACTCCCCCTCCATGACTTCGTTGCCTCCAAAGGTCTCACCTCCTGACACCATCACCGCGGAGATCAAGTTTCCACAAATGAGTGTTGAGGGGCACAGACATCGAGTCCACAGCCCGGGTGTCCCGAGGCAGCCCTTTCGGCAGCTACCAAAACCCGTGCAGGACCATGTTGCTCTTCACACATACAAACGCCTTTGGCTCATCATCCTACTCCATCCAAGCCCACACTCCTCACTGGGCATAGCAGATTTCCAGGAACCCAGAGCCACTTTCTCACACCACGTCTCCTCACCGGCACCCAGGAACCTTCCATGCCAACCCTGAAAACTCGCCGTCTTCTCCAGGGACCGCACCGCTTTCAGGCGGCAACGTCATACGTGCTTTGCCAGCCTCCCCCTCATCTTCTTGCTCCTTTCATAGCGAATTCCACCTTCAAGATACAGCCCACGTGCGACAGGACCTTCCTTTCTGGGGGTGAGGTTCTCCCCCCCACACACGACGTCCTCAGCACGCGTTTGCCCTGTGACCGTTTCTCATCTTAATTGAATTATATTTCTTTACCTCTTCTAAGCTAGAGGATGGTGAGAGTTTAGCTCACCTATTCCTGTTCACATATTCCTAGCACATGGAATATGCTTAATATGTTTTCAATCAATTTATTTTTAGAGAAAGAAAATGAGTAGATTCAGTCACAAGAGGAGTAAAATTAGTCTGTTCAGCTAAGGACTTTCTTTGAAGGCTGTGAACTTTGACATAGAGAATATACACACACACACACATATACATATATATATATATATAGAGAGAGAGAGAGAGAGAGAGAGAGAGAAGGAGAGTTACCCATATATAGAAATGTGAAATATGAACATTATGTTGCATTAGACATTTATGCCAATGGTAGGGATCAAATACTCATTTCTGAGGGAGGACAAATCAGGACCAAACGCCTTGCTATGCACATTACTCATCACTGAGACGCTGGCAGACAGGATCCAGAATTCCATTTTTCAGAGAAGAAAATGAAGCTTCCCAAGAAGAAGAAAACGGCTGGACATTATGTGGCCACAGATGGAGAAGGCAGAAACTTCGGAAGGTGCAACTTGAGTTCTCCATTCTTGCTACAACACTGCCCCACCCAAGCTGCCGTGTAGTCAGCTTTTCTGTCATACTCCAACTGGTCAGAGACAAATGAGTAGTCACATACATGCACACACACAATTAGCATCTGGCCCCTCAGTCCTCACTTCAGTTTCTAAACACTTTCTTCTTTATATCACATGACACTCTAATCTGTAATCAAGGACAACCCCCAAGGTCCTAGATTCTCCCAGAAAACAAGGTTCTGATGACTTCAGCTCTTACGTTTATTTGATTAACATCCAAACTGTTGTTGTCCTGCCGTTTTATATGCCTATCCTCATTTCCTCTTGGATAGGACTTCTGGATGTTCTATTGTCACTTTGTCACGTCTCTGAAAGTGTCAAAAACCTTCCATTCGGGGCGCCTGGGTGGCTCAGTGGGTTAAGTCGCTGCCTTCGGCTCAGGTAATGATCTCAGGGTCCTGGGATTGAGTCCCGCATCGGGCTCTCTGCTCAGCAGCGAGCCTGCTTCCCCCTCTCTCTCTGCCTGCCTCTCTGCCTACTTGTGATCTCTCTCTGTCAAATAAATAAATAAAATCTTTAAAAAAAAAAAACAAAACCTTCCATTCAAGTCTATCCCGTGCTCTATTACTTTTCTGATTGCAGTTAAAACTTCACACCCTTTTGACTCTTGCTTCTGCGTTTCGTATGTAAAATGACATATTATGTTCATTTGGATCTTCCTTCAAAATGTCTTTCTCACCTATTTGGTTATTTGTATTCTTAATGCCTTCTTACCACTAAGATTAAGTCACTCCTTGGTTAAGAAAGCCCCACCAGCCTGGACCAGAGTGATTAACGCATGACTGACTCCCCAGCCTTCAGCATTTTTCTTTCTACACGACATGACCTAAAGGTATGTAATCAATCTAATGAAAGTTTGTGATAGAGTCCCATTGTTCCTCTTTAAAAGAACTCAATGACTATTGTTGAGTTAATTGATGAATTCATAAATAAATTCAAATACTACATCACCTACTTATTGGAAACTAAGAACTTATCCCCAACATATGTTTAGAAAAAGCACAATTTTGTTTCTTAATAGGCATGCACAGTACACAGAGTTTCTTCTCTATATATTCGACTTTACTAAGCAATCCAATAACTGCAAGCACATTTCTTAAAAAGAAAATTGTTAATATATTTACCATCTAGCATGGTACCTGAGCAATATAACTATGTATTAGGTTATATAAAAATAGCTAAATATACAGCCATATCTCATGTATAAATTTGAGAACATTTCCGATACCGAAGATTTCCAAAGAAACCCAAGCTTGTCAATTCAGGCATACTAGCCATATTTTTGTTTAGGTATCCACAGACTCTTGCTTTTTCCATATCAATCTGGAAAATAATGTAAGAAAGTGTGAAGCTTTAGTCTTATAAATTTAAAACATTATTTGTGAAGAAAACTAATATAATATAAAAGTAAACAATGTCTCTTATCCACTCATGTCTGTCACTGTTACAGTGTACTCCAGTGAGGCATGTGGAATACTATTGGAAATGTAACAGATGCTCCAAAGATTTTGCCTGTATATCCTCTCTCTGGCTTACTGTGAGTTTTCCTCCAGTTTTGAGATCCAGGAAAACAGAAGCTAGAGAGCCCCTTTCTTGTTTTCACTCTACGGATTTGACGGTCACAGGCAAAAGAAGTATAGCTTCCTGGGAATCATGTTGGACATTTGAGGTCTACTTCCTAATGCTGACTGGATAATGGAAGATCTGGGACTAGATAGAGCATAGCGATTAAGGGAGAGATGGATGTCAGTTTTCAGGTTTAAGGCAGACTTGATCATCTGAACCATCGTCCCCATGGAAATGGCTTCAAAAACTGACTTTAAACAACAACAACAACAAACCTCTTCAACCACATAAGCTTGTGCCGGGAGAGTGAAAATACAGGGTACAGTTAGGTTTTTGTAGTAGCTTATTCATACACTGTATGCATGAATGTACGTTGTATAACCAAATAAAACAGGAAAGGGGAACATGTGGGGCAAGGAGGAGGGTGAAACATAACTCACGTCAGTAGTGAGAATAGATGGAAAGAGCTAGATTTCTCTTCTAAATACATGGTGGGGTTACTTATTAATATTACTTCAGCTTTTTAAATTCAGATTCTCCCCCGAGAAAACTACTGGGCTTGTCTGCCGTCTGGGTCTTTGCAGAGTAACAGGTGAAAACAAAAAAGTATGATTCATTATCATAATAACTAACATGTCTTAAATTCCTCCTCTGGGTTACCTAGGCACTAACTCAGCCTTGGATTGATCCCTCACATGAAACTCGTGTAACTTGGATGATCATCACAAGGTAAGGGAGATGACACCTGAGGGATGCGACATTTTACCAGCTTATTCAGCATCAAGCCATGCTGAGCACCCCAGGTAGGCATGTGGTGGGAGGCAGTGGGGCGGGTACACCAATGCCATCTATAATTCTGCGCTGTTCCACGTAGGCTAAATTTGATAGGCCACCCAGAAGACAGTGTCTCCACTGAGTTGATTTCATGTCTCTCTTCAGCTTCCATTAAGAACACATCACAATTTTCTCAACAGAAAGCAAGAAGAAGCTTGATCCAGAATTTACTACGCAAATATTCTTGAGGATATTTTTCTTTCGCTCTCTCGGTGCAACTTACATAAATCCTCGGGTGAGAAATTTCTGTCACAACCAAGCAAGGGAAACGTTTGCCGACACCGAGGAGCTGAGGAATGGAGATGTTTGCTCTTTGTTGATGGGTTCTCCCCCGTAGTAAGAGCTGCACAGCTCCTACATTGCTCTCCTCTTCCTTGATGCCAGACATATTTGTAAGCTGTTCCTCAGCTTTTTTTTTTTTGTCATTTTTTTCTTGGGATAAGAACTTTTAAGCTCTACTCACTAACAATGACCAAATATACAATATGGTATTATTAGTTACAGCCACCATGCTAAATCCTACACCCCCAGACCTTCTTTATAACTTTTGTCCACCTCGCCTTGCCTTTTGATTCTCATTTATATTTCCCTGGCCCTGACCTTTATGGTATTTATATTTTGTTTTCATAATTTTTCTCTACTATGAATTTTCATTTAAAGTTGCATTGAATCCTGAGACAGTGGGCAGAGGGTAGACTTTTTAAAACAGCAGGTGGTGCAGAGGGGCTCTTAGGGAATACCCAAGCCAAAAGGAATTTCTGAGAAAGAAGAGATCAATCAGGTCAGACTGTGCTGGTCAGCGTGGGCTTCTAGAAGGAAGTTGTGAGACAACAAATGTCAGTGATGAGGGAGAGTCCCATGGGGGGAGGTGGAGGGCATAGTCCTTAGTGGTGTTAATGTTATGACAGAACTTTGTAAGTGGCCTCTGAGATCAGGCTCCCTAGGAAGCTGACATGGAAGCGGAGCACAGGAGAGTTATCCAGACAGAGCGGATCTGTAAGAAGAGTGAGGGGAATGGACCCACGAAACACTGAAAGTCTCAGCCTCAGCCTTAGGAGCTGAGGTCAACCCTTTGGAGTTGACTCGACGGGAGGCAAGGGATAGACTTCTCTTTATGCCCTCCCTCACCCAGTGCTCAGATACTGACTGCCCTCAGGAGGGACCCTGCTAGAAAGAGGGGCAGCTCCCCTCAGGCTGTGACAAACCCCAGAGGGGCAACTCTTCCAGAGCCCTTGGCACCAGCAACGCCACCTCAAGGGCAAAGTGGATGGGCACCATGGTGTACGAGGAGTAGCACCCGTATCTGCGTGTCCTGCTGGCTGACACACGCAACCCCGGCAGGGGGCAGGGGAGGAGGGATCCAATGCAAGGATAAACCACAAACCACTTTAAATATGTAAATGTCATCTACTGTTACATTGATTACATTTAGGGTGTTTTTTGTTGTTGTTGATAAATGAATGGCAAACATCGTTGTCCTTGACTTGTGACAATAATCCTTCTAGCCCTTCACAAGCTTCTGGGCTGGTTTCCTAAGTGAACTCCAATGACGGTGAATAGGACATATGTCTAGGAGGCAAGTGAGATTTAGATTCTGCTTAGTCTATGATAGCTCTGTGGCTGTGCGAGTCAAAGACATTTCCTCCTGAGCAATAATTAAAGCTCTGTAGGAATTAAAACCCATTAATTCCCCCTCCAAAAAACATGTTTTAAATTTAAACATGTTTTAGTCGTGTTAGATATGTGCATATTATATTTACTATCTGTATAAGAGATTTTATATTAAATATATATTTATTTATACATATGCATATATATTTAAACTGCTCTATTGAGGTTTGGTTGATCTATGGAAGAGTATACATATTTAATACATGTAACTCAATGAGTTTGGGGATAAGAATACACTTATCATCAAAACCATAACCACCAATAAAATCATATTGATCACCTCCTAAGGTTTCCTCCCACTCTCTTGATGTAGACGTATATTATTGATAAGCAGGGCTGCTATTCTTATTTCTAGAATAATCATACATATGGAAAAATGAAAAGGAGAATTGATAGGAATACACCAAAATAATATTTTATAGATAATGTTGGTAAAATGAGTATCATTTTGTCTCTTTTTTAACATTTTTCCATATTTTTCAAATTCACCCCATATGATGTGTACTTTGAGATGAAAACTGTTCAATTTGAGGAAAACATTCTGGCCAACTGCATCATGGAAATAAGAGTAAAGACGATCTGTTGCATTAGCAAGAAATGATCACGACAGAACCATCATTCTGGTCACACATAGCTCACTGCTGCCTTGCAGAAAATATGGAGAAAAAAAGTTACAGTGAAATAGCTTCATCAGCTTATTTATAAGTGCATTAACTTCTTTGAGACAAAATTTCTGCTCTTCCTGTCAAAACTCAGCTATGTTACTCTAACTGTTGGCAAAAGGTCTCCTGTGCCTATTGCATTTGGAACAGAGAAGCAAGGAATACAAGAAATATGTGTTTGAACAGCAGATTGTAAGTAAATTCATGCAGTGATTCACTGAAAGTAACTTCCAGACTTAAAGTCCTTTAAAAACTGTCGCTGTGTGTTCAGAGCCTGAGATCATTAGCTGGAGCTGGCCTATGGGACACAGCGGCCAAGAAGTCCTCTAAGGCTCAGGACTACTTGAAGAGGAACTTCCCCTCAAGGAATGGGGTGGTAAGCATGAAACATCACCAAAATAATATAATCTATTTCATTAATCATTTATATATTGAACTACATGTTGATAGGGTAGTACTCCGTTACTTGGGATGCATTACACTCGATGAAATGTACTATTAAAATGCATCCTGGGGTTTAGAGGCGAGATGGCGGACTGAAGTGACCTCAGGTGCTAGGAGTTGAGCTGGACAGTTATCAAAGCATTCCGAACACCCACAAACTCAGCAGGGGATCGAAGAGAAGAGGAAGCAATTCTAGGAACAGAAAACCGACCACATTCTGGAAGGTAGGACGTGTGGAGAAGTGAATCCGAAGCCACGGGAAGACAGACCGCGGGGAGGGGCCGGCTCCCGGCAATCAGCAGAGCAGCAGAGCACAAAACTGGAGCTTCTAGAAGTCTGCTCCATGGAGGGACATCGCTCCAGAGGCGAAGTGGGGGTGGAGCCCTTGCAGGGACAGTATAGTCTCAGGACCTGCAGGGCCACAGAAAGACCAGGGGTGTCTGAGTGCGGCAGAGTTGCCAGGTATCGGAGCGGGGAAGCCGGCAGCAGAGACAGAGCCGAGGTGGAGGTTCTCAGCTCGGGCCTACCTCAAACTGCAATCCGAGGCACAGTCATGCCATTGATCTTCGAGCAGGGACCTCACAAGTGGCAGATCTGGGAACACTCACGTTCCTGCTCCCGGAAAAGCAGCGTGGCAGGAATCTGCTAGGTTTGGAGAATCTAAATGGGGCAACTGAGCACCAGAGACAGAAACACTTGGTCACAGGCCGGATGAGCATGGAGCGCAGCCAGAGACCAGGAGACGGGAGGGATTGACGACTTTTCTCCGAGGGCGCACTGAGTGGGGCCCCGAGTGGGGCCCCAAGCTCTCAGCTCCTCCAGGTGGAGACGGGGCAGCCACCATTTCCATTCCGGTCCTCCGGACTCTACGGAAAGCGCTCAGGGAACAAAAGTTCCTAGTGCAAACCCGAGCAGATGACATAGCCTGGCCCCTGGCAAGGGCTGCTCAATTCTGCCTCCGGCAAAGATACTTGAGAATCAGATCAACAGGCCTCTCCCCAAGAAGATCAGCAAGAACATCAGCCAAGACCAAGCTCACCCGTCAATGAGACAGAGGAACTCCAGTGGGGAAAGCAATGCATAGAATTCATGGATTTTTCCCCATGATCCTTTAGTCTTGCGAAGTTAAATTATTTTAATTTTATTTTTTTCTTATTCTATGTCTTTAACTATTCCCATTCTTAACTTTTTTTAAATTTTTTTAATTTATTTTTTATTTTTTTAAGATTTTATTTATTTATCTGACAGAGAGAGAGATCACAAGTAGGTAGAGAGGCAGGCAGAGAGAGAGAGAGAGAGAGAGGAGGAAGCAGGCTCCCTGCGGAGCAGAGAGCCCGATGTAGGGCTCGATCCCAGGACCCTGAGATCATGACCTGAGCAGAAGGCAGAGACTTTAACCCACTGAGTCACCCAGGTGCCCCCCCATTCTTAACGTTTTTTTAACAAGTTATCTTAACAATACCTTTCTAAAAATTTTTTTAAACCTTCATTGTTATAGTCATATTTTATCCCTTCATTATATTTACCCTTAGTTTTTCATATACATATAGGTTTTTTTTTTTCTTAAAAAATTTCGGGATACAATTTCTTCTAATAGATCAAAATATACCCTAAATCTAGCACATGGCTATGTTCTAGTCTCCAGCCTGAGCACATTCTCTCCTCTTATTTTTTTCTTTTTCCAACCAACTTACCTTATAATTCCTTTTTTAGAATTTTTTTTAATTTTCATCTTTACAGTCATATTCCATCCCTTCATTGTGTTTACCGTTATTTTTGTATATATTTTTTTCTTTCTTTAAAATTTTGGGAGGTAGTTTCTTCTAAGAGACCAAAATACACCCGAAATCAAGTAGGCAGCACTGTTCTATTCACCAGCGCATGCTCTCTCTCTCCCTCTCTCCCTCCCTCTCTCTCTCTGTATATATATATATCCCCCCCTTCTTCTCCCCCTGGTTTTGGATCTCTTCTGATTTGGTTAATGTACATTTCTCTGGGGTCTTTGCCACCCTTTTAGTGTTTTATTCTCTCATTCATATATTCTTATCTGGATAAAATGACAAGGTGGAAAAACTCACCACAAAAAAAAAAAAAAAAAAAAAAAAAAGAACAGGAGGCAGTACCAAGGGCTAGGGACTTAATCAATACATATATAGGTAATATGTCAGATCTAGAGTTCAGAATAACAATTCTGAAGGTGCTAGCTGGGCTCAAAAAAGGCATGGAAGATATTAGAGAATCCCTTTCTGGAAAAATAAAATCCCTTTCTGGAGAAATAAAAGAACTAAAATCTAACCAAGTTGGAATCAAAAACATATTAACAAGGTGTAATAAAAAATGGAGGCTCTTACTGCTAGGATAAATGAAGCAGAAGAGAGAATTAGTGATATAGAAGACCAAATGGTGGAGAATAAAAGAGCTGAGCAAAAGAAAGACAAACAACTACTGGACCATGAGGGGAGAATTCAAGAGATAAGTGATACCATAAGATGAAACAATATTAGAATAATTGGGATTCCAGAAGAAGAAGAAAGAGAGACAGGGGCAGAAGGTATGTTGGAGTAAATTATAATAGAGAATTTAACTAATATGGCAAAGGGAACAAGCATCAAAATCCAGGAGGCACAGAGAAATCACCTCAAAATCAATAAAAATAGGTCCATACCCCATCATCAAATAGCAAAACTTACAAGTCTTAGTGAAAAAGAGAAAATCCTGAAAGAAGGTTGGGACAAGAAGTCTGTAACATACAATGGTAGAAATATTAGATTGGCAGCAGACTTATCCATAGAGACCTGGCAGGCCAGAAAAGACTGGCATGATATATTCAGAGCACTAAATGAGAAAAATATGCAGCCAAGAATATTATATCCACCTAGGCTGTCACTGAAAATAGAAGGAGAGATAAAAACCTTCTAGGACAAACAAAAACTAAAAGAATTTGCAAACCCCAAACAAGCTCTACAGGAAATATTGAAAGGGGTCCTCTAAGCAAAGAGAGAGACTAAAAGTAGTAGACATGAAAGGAACAGAGACGGGGCACCTGGGTGGCTCAGTGGGTTAAGCCGCTGCCTTCGGCTCAGGTCATGATCTCAGGGTCCTGGGATCGAGTCCCACATCGGGCTCTCTGCTCAGCAGGGAGCCTGCTTCCCTCTCTCTCTCTCTCTGCCTGCCTCTCTGCCTAGTTGTGATTTCTCTCGGTCAAATAAATAAATAAAATCTTTAAAAAAAAAAAGAAAGGAACAGAGACAATATACAGTAACAGTCACCTTACAGGCAATACAATGGCACTAAATTCATATCTTTCAATAGTTACCATGAATGTAAATGGGTTAAGCGTCCCGATCAAAAGACACAGGGTATCAGAATGGATAAAAAAATAAGACCCATCAATATGCTGTCTACAAGAAACTCATTTCAGACCCAAGGACACCTCCAGATTTAAAGTGAGGGGGTGGAAAACAATTTATCATGCTAATAGTTATCAAAAGAAAGCCGGGGTGGCAATCCTTATATGAGATCAATTAGACGTTAAGCCCAAGACTATAATAAGAGATGAGGAAGAACACTATATCATCCTTAAAGGGTCTGCCCAACTAGAAGATCTAACAATTTTAAATTTCTATGCCCATAACATGGGAGCAGCCAACTATATAAACCAATTAATAACAAAATCAAAGAAACACAACAACAATAACACAATAATAGTAGAGGACACCCCCCTCACTGAAATGGACAGATCATCCAAGCAGAAGATCAACAAGGAAATAAAGGCCTTAAGTGACACACTGGACCAGATGGACATCACAGATATATTCAGAACATTCCATCCCAAAGCAACAGAATACACATTCTTCTCTAGTGCACATGAAGCATTCTCCAATAGATCATATCCTGGGTCACAAATCAGGTCTCAACCTCTACCAAATGATTGGGATCATTCCCTGCATATTTTCAGACCACAATGCTCTGAAGCTAGAACTCAATCACAAAAGGAAAGTCAGAAAGAACTCAAATACATGGAGGTTAAAGAGCATCCTACTAGAGAATGAATGGGTCAACCAGGAAATTAAAGAAGGATTGAATAATTTCATGGAAACAAATGAAAATGAAAACACAACTGTTCAAAATCATTGGGGCAGAGCAAAGGCGGTCCTGAGAGGAAAGTGCATAGCGATACAGGCCTTTCTCAAGAAACAAGAAGGGTCTCAAGTTCACAACTTAACCCTACCCCTAAAGGAGCTGGAGAAAGAAGAACAAAGAAAGCCTAAAACTAGCAAAAGAGAAATCCTAAAGATCAGAGCAGAAATCATGAAATAGAAACTGAAAGAACAGTAGAACAAATCAATGAAACTAGTAGCTGGTTCTTTGAAAGAATTAATACGGTTGATAAACCCTTGTCCAGACTTATCCTAAAGAAAATAGAAAGGACCCAAATTAATAAAATCATGAGTGAAAGAGGAGAGATCACAACCAATACTGAAGAAATACAGTTAAAAGAACATATTATGAGCAACTATATACCAGCAAATTTGACAATATGGAAGAAATGGATGCATTCCTAGAGATGTATAAACTATCAAAACTGAATCAGGAAGAAATAGAAAACCTGAACAGATCCATAACCAGAAGAAGATTGAAGCAGTCATCAAAAATCTCCCAACAGGGGAGCCTGGTTGGCTCAGTGGGTTAAAGCCTCTGCCTTCAACTCAGGTCATGATCCCAGGGTCCTGGGATCAAGCCCTGCATCAGTCTCTCTCTGCTTAACAGGGAGCCTGCTTCCCCCCCTCCCCTCCCTGCCTCTCTGCCTACTTGTGATCTCTCTCTCTCTCTCTCTGTTAAATAGATAAATAAAATCTTTAAAAAAAAAAAACCAAAACAAACAAACAAAAAAACTCCCAACAAGCAAGAGCCCAGGGCCAGATGGCTTCCCAGGAGAGTTCTACCAGATATTTAAAGAAGAATTCATACCTATTCTCCTGAAACTCTTCCAAAAAATAGAAATGAAAGGAAAACTTCCAAATTCATTTTACAAGGCCAGCATGACCTTGATCCCAAAAACCAAAGATGCCATCAAAAAGGAGAATTACAGACCAACATCCTTAATAAACATGGATGTGAAAATTCTCACCAAAATACTAGCCAATAGAATCCAACAGTACATATAAAGGATTATTCACCATGACCAAGTGGGATTTATTCCTGGACTGCAAGGTTGGTTCAACATCTGCAAATCAATCATTGTGATACAATACATTAATAAAAGAAAGAACAAGAACCATATGATACTCTCAATATATGCTGAAAAAGCATTTGACAATTGACATTTGACAACCTTTCATGATCTTCAGGGATAGAGGGTACATACCTCAATATCATCAAAGCCCTCTATGAAAAACCCACAGCAAATATCATTCTCAATGGGAAAAAACTCAGAGCTTTTCCCCTAAGGTGAGGAACATGGCGGGATGTCCACTATCACCACTGCTAATCAAGATAGTACTAGAAGTCCTGGCCTCACCAATAAGACAACAAAAAGAAATAAAAGGCATCTGAATTGGCAAAGAAGAAGTCAATCTCTCACTCTTTGTAGATGATATGATACTTTATGTGGGAAACCCAAAAGACTCCACTCCAAATCTGCTAGATCTCATACTGGAATTCAGTAAAGTGTCAGGATATAAAATCAATGCACAGAAACCAGTAGCATTTCTATACACCAACATTAAGATAGAAGAAAGAGAAATTAAGGAGTGAATCCCATTTACAATTGCACCCAAAGCCATAAGCTACCTAGGAATAGACCTAACCAAAGAGGCAAAGAATCTGTACTCAGAAAACTATAAAGTACTCATGAAAGAAATTGAGGAAGACAGAAAGAAATGGAAAAATGTTCCATGCTCCTGGATTGGAAGAACAAATATTGTGAAAATGGCTATGCTACCTAGAGCAATCTATACATTTAATGCAATCCCTATCAAAATACCATCAATTTTTTTCAAAGAAGTTGAACAAATATTCCTAAAATTTATATGGAACCAGAAAAGACCCCCAATAGCCAGAGGAATGTTGAAAAAGAAAGCCAGAGTTGGTGGCATCACAATTCCAGACTTCAAGCTCTATTACAAAACTTCAATCATCTAGATAGTATGGTACTTACACAAAAACAGACACACAGACCAGTGGAACAGAGCAGAGAGCCCAGATAGGGACCCTCAACTTTATTATGGTCAAATAATCTTCAGTAAAGCAGGAAAAAATATACAGTGAAACAAGACAGTCTCTTCAATCAATGGTGCTGGGAAAACTGGACAGCTATGTGTAGAAGAATGAAACTCGACCATTCTCTTACATGATACACAAAGATAAACTCTAAATGGATATAAGACCTCAAAGTGAGGCAGGAATCTATCAAAATCCTAGAGGAGAACATAGGCAGTAACCTCTTCGACATGGGCCAAAGCAACTTCTTTCAAGATGTGTCTCCAAAGGCATAGGTCAAAGGGCAAGATTATTTTTAACAGCTGAACATGTGACCATTTCCAGATTTTGTTTTGTTTCGTTTTAAAATTTTGAACAATTCTGCTAATAAATGAAATGGCCAAATAGTACATAAAAATTTATATCAGAAGATTCTCCGTGGGAAAGGAGCCCAAATTAACACGGGAACCTCCATTACAGCCTTTAAATAATATATTAGGACTCCGGATACTGATAAAGATCAAAGAGGTCTCATATGCTACAATTACAGTGGTTGGAGTTTTCAACTCAATTTCCCTTTAAAACACCGTAACAATGCAATAAATCTGAAAGGCCAAATGTCACTACCTAGCATGGGAGTACAAAAATATCTTGCATATTCCTATTTATGCTGCTGTACTGTTTTATTCTAATACCTGCTTTACTATTTTAGAATCTGACCTGAAAGGAATGCTTGGTTTTCTGATATGTGCAGTTTCCCTGAGGAAAGACAATCAAACCAATAACTGATTTTTTTTTTAAAGATTTTATTTATTTATTTGACAGAGAGAGAGATCACAAGTAGGCAGAGAGGCAGGCAGAGAGAGAGGAGGAAGCAGGCTCCCCGCGGAGCGGAGAGCCCGATGCGGGGCCCGATCCCAGGACCCCGAGACCATGACCTGAGCCGAAGGCAGCGGCTCAATCCACCGAGCCACCCAGGCACCCCCAATAACTGATTTTAAATATATAATGCAATTTCATAAAATCAGTTCTACCTGAATTCTTAGGTTACCTCAAATGGTTACCTTTCTTAAGGGTCTCGGTTATTTAAATTGCTTTGGGTTTACATTAGAGTTGTCTTAATTTATGCATGTAAGCACATGCATCTCCCAAAATAGAAGATTCAAAAAACTGATTGACCCACATTTCAAAAATTTATAGTCCCATCAACATGAGGAACACGTTAATGTCTTTGAGTCTGAGTGATCAGACCTACATTTGCATAGGACACTGACTCTCAGTCTCCGCTCTGGGTGCGTCCTTCTCCATCAATAAGGTCATTATTCTCGGCACAGAGGCGTCTCCGAGAACAGACTAGTGTGCTCCTTCCTCTCCATTCAGAGCTCCTGCAGCCACAACGCCTCTGAGCTCTTTGGAACGAGGCCAAAAAATGTATCTAAATTACTCCATTTACAAACGCTAGGAAAAGATCTTTCTTTGGTATGTATGGGAGTTAATAATATTTATTAGGCATCTCATTTATATACCCTTACCATAGAACCATTGTAGGTAACGTTATAATTTTTAAAGTCTAGACGGGTTTATGTTTCTCAATATCATAGGGCGGCTGGGCGGAGGGCGGTGGGGGAGGAGGCGGAAAAGGAAGCTGTCTGGAAAGACAGACCTTCGGTTTACCAAACACGCTCAAGGGGGTGTCTCGAGCACATCTGCTATATCCCGAGTCTAAAATTGTTGCATGAACAGAGATAAATACCAAATTCAGCATCAAATTTCAGAGACAATCCCGTTAATACAGGAAATAAAACAAAAATTATAAACCATCAACTTACCAGCTCAAGGATTATTAGGTGAAACTGAATTCAAAACTCTTTTCTTGAGTTTTCTTTCTGAAAACTACTTTGGACAAGGGAACAACAATCCAGGATGAGCTCTACGTGTTTTGTTCACGTAACATAATTCAACTTTCTCCCTGGCAATTTCATCCCTACCATCACCCCACGATTTCCTCTCTCGTCCAAACTCACTCCTGGTGTGGATGTCCAGAGGGTTAACACTCTGCACTGTAGGCCGGTCACATCGGAGGCTGAATTATTTATAATAGTGGTATGATCCGTAATTACTCGGTGATTTACTGATGATGATATAATGTTCAATCATTGTTTTGTGGGGTGAGGTGCCATGGAAAGAGAAGATACAGTCTCTCACCAGCTGTTTATTTTCTGAATAACTGAATCTTTCTACTTTTTGACTCCTTTTTAACCAACCGAATGGAGAAGATTAACAGTCCCCGAGGTGTGAATAATAATGTGTGTTGCAGGCAGATTCTGACTTAAACACATTATGAATTAGATAGCATGCAATGTAATGGTTCTGGGATACCATTGCAAGAGTCATATGCAATGGTTTCTCACAATACGCCGTTTTTATCTAAGAGGCTCAAATTAATATTGTTAAATTATTATGGCTTAATTTCCACTTGGGATATTTTCCTGAAAGAAAATAAACCAAAATAAATAGTATGCAAGATTAAGCCATTGCCACATAACCCTGAGCTCTTTAAAATATTAAGTTTGAACAAATCGTAACATTCTTCGTGCCACTTATGACATGTCAAAATATTAGACACTGATAGGAAATCAATGTCTAGTTTTTAATTTAAATTTTAGAAGAAGCAGCTGCTAACTGCCAGTGAATCATGCCGCGAGCAGACAACATTCTGTGTGCATTGTCAACCGATCTCCATCTCCATAGAAGTAATAAACTGTATATGAGATTTCACACTATTCTTGCTTTCTCTGTGAACAGCCACTACCGACACCCCAGAAGAGTGACAAAGTATTTTTCAGAGGCACGTAACAGAATTCAGAAAGTTAATGATACTGTACAGACATCAGAGAAACGTGCCCCTCGTGATGGTACTTTGAAAACATACAATAGACCAAAACATACACATTTAGGATCTAGAGGTTAGCATCCGAGCACAAAGGAGCAATCATAGGATTAATAGTTTTCTGACATGTTACCTTTTTTACAATTTTATCAACTTTGGATCCAAGTAAATGGACGATAATTTTACGTTACCCTCTGTATTCTTAAGAGTATTAAGTTGAGAAGACAATTAGCATTCCAGGGAGTAGAAATTTTTCAAATTAACTCTTCTGCCCAAATTGGAAACCAGCCAAGCTGCTCTCTAAAAATATCAATTGAAACCTACTGTTTTCTAAAATAGTAGAAAGAAGATTTTTGTCTAGTGGATTTAGATAATTCCCATGTTTCTAACCTATTTTCATATTCAGGCTCATGTAGCGATAACCGTTCTGATAGTAGTGACATACTCAAGTTAGCAATCTCTTCTGCCTCTGTTCTTGTCTGGCTTTTTTGAGATCCTTGGAGGTACATTCAAGTCAGTGCATGAACTGTCTACCTTCCATGACGCACTGACCTGTTTTCACAAAATGCTGCTTTGGAACGTTAGCGGTAAGTAGATCGTGTTTTCATCCTGAAATCATTTCACTCCCATTGCACCCATTTTCTTTAAAAACTCACCAACTCCAAGTGCACAGGACTCCAGGGTCTGTGATCTTGTCTCTGGGTGCGAGGTCCCCTGGGGACATTTGCCAACTGAAAGCATGACTCTCCCCCCTTTATTGGAAAGGTACTGCTGGAAGGATTTCGGTAAAACCGTGCTCTATGGCACAAAACTATGGCAGTGCTGACCTTTTCCAACAATCCAGTCTCAGGATTTGGGGCGACTATCACTTCAGCAAAGAAATAGGCAGAAATACGGATAAAAGTACAAATCACAGACTGTCCTTCATGTCGTCGCCTACCTGTAGGCTGCAGAAAACGAGGATGAGAGATGCCCCAGCTATGATTTTGAATGTGAAATTAACACATCTTTTCTTACCTAACTTTAAGAAAATGTTACTTCAACTGTATATGTTCACTAAATTTTAAATGGTATTATCAGTTTGGGTGAGCTGCACAGGACGATGAGCTCTGTCTTCCATCCTGTCCTACCTGTGGCTTCTCAAACCCCATGAGGTGCCTCATGGTTACTCCTGTCATTGGAAAGGTCCTCTTCCCGCATGAGGGCCGTGCTTCTGACTAGTGGCACAGCACCAACATCATCTGCTCCCATCCAGTTTTCTAACCCCGATTATAACAAGAAACAGAAAATGGCATTTCTTCACCAACTAATGAAGAAAACTTACTAATAAAAATTTGTCTTTAAAACTATCATCACTGGGCCCCTGGGTGGCTCAGTGGGTTAAGCAACTGCCTGCAGCTCAGGTCCTGATCCCGGGAGATCCCAGATGGAGTCCCGCATTGGGCTCCCTGCTCAGTGGGGACCCTCTCATGCTCTCTCTCTCTCTCAAATACATAAACAAAATCTTTGAAAATAAAACACGTCTTCATTTACAATTATTATTTAAAGGGAATTTCTTTCACTGAATACCATTTATTTAAAATCCTAGAGCTCTATACCGATGTTTCTTTCAATAAGCCCTTCATGTTTAGTGACAAAGCTGGGCATGTGTGCACATGCCCAGCCTTGCGGAGCCTCACACACAGGCTTCCACTGGGTTCAGATAGGAGTTCCCCCTGGCATTCTGGCATTGAGTATGTTTTGGGAGTCTCAGTTTCCCCAGTACAAAAAGGAAGGAACACCAAACTGATGAGTTCTTGGATGCATGACTGAGAAAGTGACATAGGGATTCACCTGAGGTTGGCATTGATAAATTACCCCAATGATGACTGAAACTGTAACCGGCTAGACGCCAAGACCTGAACTTGACTGCTCACCAGGTGTTACCCAGTGACCTCTGCCCCATGTTTTCCCCGTAAATTCTTTCTGGCTTTATCTCTTAACTTACGCAAGACCCTACAGGGATCACATCTGTCCCCTGAAAGAAGCTGAAGCTCTCCCCAGGCAATACAAACCGTCCTGTGGTCCACACCGCCCAGACCAGTTTGAGCTGAATCCCCGACTCCCACCTGAGCAGATGGACCATGGAGTGACTCATGGAGTGACCAGTCGCCTTCACCTCATTATCATCCTAAAATCTCCGCCCAAGAAGGACCCTCAACCTCACTTACACAGCACACAATGTACACACACGTGCGATTCCTTAAGGCCCTTGCACGACCTTATGGCCGCCTCTAGCTAGGACAACAGGGCTTCTCTATCTAAATATTCACCCTCACCCTAAATAAAAGGAACCCATTCACTCTTGCTCTGGGAGTCATAGATTTGGAAGTTTTTTCCCCGGGATCCCCTTACTCGCTACAAACAACCTTACTTCCCGCACTTTACCACACTCCCGTGTGGTAGTTCCTATCTGTCCCTCACTGAAGAGCGAACTCATGTTAGTTCAGTCCCAAAACTACTGGGGAAGGCCCCGTTGTTGGCCCCTGACCTCATCACTCCAACCGTTCTGTCCGCCTTTGGAGCTTTCTCCTTTCCAATTGATCTTCTATACACATGAAAAACTAATTTTTCTCAAGAACAGATTTTTTTCATGTCACTCCTTTCCTCCCAAATGCTAAAGCTCTGTCTTTCAAGGCCTTCCATGACCTGCCACCATCTCATTCAGCACATGCCCTGACCAGACCAGCCTTCTCCCTCAATGAGGTCGATATCCTCACCATCCACCCAAAATGCATGTTTGTCAGCCTTAGCTCATTCTGGTTCCTTGATAAAAATATGATTCTCCCTGGGCTTTCTGTTTCCACGCCAATCCACCTTGAAAGCCCTTCTGCTTCTCAGTCGAGTTTAAAAACGTGGCCAAACACATTCACATTCACGTTGTTCTGGATTTCCCTCAACCCAGGATCTCTTCAGCTACCGATTTTTATTTCTTTCAGTAACTTATTGATTGACGTAATGTATAGGCGTCAATTTTCACTGCTGTGAAATCACGTGACTCTAAAGGACACACTCCGTCTTCTGTTTCCTTTAGAATTCGCACGGCACCGCCTTCCAACTAGACAAACGTTCCCACCCCTGGGGACCCAAGAAGACCTTTCAACAGATACAGAAAAGAACTTTAAGACAATCAATTTTTATTTCTTTCTGTAAGTACTTATCCTGAATTTGATTTGGCTGAGAAAATGCTATAATCCAGGTGTTTTGTGAAAACTTTATCTTTATCTGTTCTTTTTAATTTGTTCTTCTATTTTACAAAAGAAAAGAACATCTCTCACCCATCTGAATGGTACAATGGTACAATGATGGTTATCTGTATTGCCCAACAAAGGTTTAAGTAACCCATGACTCTAATTTGGAGGTAGCAAGTCCTTCTGAAAGTCAGATTGTTTTTAATTGAGTTTAAAACACACACACACACACACACACACACACACACACAACTGAAGGAAGACACCACCAGATTATCCATGATCGATGGCTAGTGATACTCTTTCAAGATAATTTACTAATTAGTGTTTCAATGTATAATTCAATTTACTACAGTTCAGTTCAAAAAGGGCTTGCTGGATACTTAGTGTTCAAAATTACAACACTGGGAAGAAAATGGAAGGGAAGAAAGGGAGTGACCTTAATCATTCCATCATCATTCATTCAAAAAATTTCTAAGAACCAACTATGTGTTCATGATTTGATATTTGGTACACAACAGTGAACAGAATTAATTCTTCATTTTACAAATGAGAAAAATAGATTCTGAATAAGTTTTGTGACTTCTCAACTTCACAGCACTTAATTTTTAAGAGAATTTTTCCCATCAAGTCTTTTTTTTTTTTTAAGCTTTTATTTATTTCTTTGACAGAGGGAGAGAGAGAAAAAAAAACAGAGAGAGAGAGAGAGAGAGAGAGACAGAACAATCAGGGGGAGTGGTAGGAGGAAGGAGATAGAAAAAGCAGGCTCCCTCCTGAGCAAGGAGCCTGGTGTGGGGCTCCAGGATCATGACCTGAGCCAAAGGCAGAGGCTTAACCAAGTGAGGCACCCAGGTGCCCCATCCACCATGACTCTGTGTAAACGCTTATGTCTAAGCATGTAAATGCATGCATCAATGGCTAAAAAACATGCTGATTATCTCCCAAAATGCAACAAAGGCAGAGCTGACCTCGACCGCATTGCACGGAGTGGGGGCCTAGAGCAAGTTTGTCAGAACACAGCAAAAAATCAGTTTGTAGACAGAGGGGAGAGAGCCTTCCAAAGCAATGAGACAGAGCTCTTCCAGTCACAGACACAGGGAAGGCTAGGGTGGCTTCACAAAACAACCACCAGAACGGCAATCGGGAAGAAGGGAGCTTCCCAGTGATAGAAGATTTAGGGCCATCCACTGTCAGGTAGGTGGAGAAGTGTGCGCCACCCTCCCCTTCCCATCTCCTAAAACTTCGCCTAAAGCATAACAAGGCATTTACTGTCTACTTACTGGATAAATAAGCAACCAGAAAAATTACAGATAACGACCGGAGGTGCTACTGAGGAGATGAATCCAGATTCTGGCACCCTGACTGAAAAAAAGCCTCCCTATCCCTTCAGGATCCCTTTCTGTCTGCTTTATGAGGTTTATACCCACGGTGGAATCCAGATTCCATGAAAATGATATTAGTATGTATCATATCGATTTACGGATTTACCTATATTTGTATCCTGATTCAAGAATTTATACTGATTTCTTTATAGGGCTTGAGAATCAGACCCTATTTATATTATGTAAGAAAATATTTTGAGAAGGTTAGGAGCAGCAGGTACGGTGAGCAGAAAATGAGTCTTCAATCAGTGACTTTTTGGGAAAGTGTAGTGTGAACACAAATCAATAACCCACTTCAGGAAATGCTGCTTTAAAATACTGAGCGGCTTCTCAAATCAGAGGATCACGGGGGAAGAGAGGAACAAATGAAACAGGATGAAACCAGAGAGGGAGACAAACCACAGGAGACTCTTCATCTCAGGAAACAAACTGAGGGGTGCTGGAGTGGAGGGGGCGGGAAGGATGGTGTGTCTGGGTGATGGACCCTGGGGAGGGCATGTGCAATGGTGATGCTGTGAACTGTGTAAGCCTGATGACTCACAGACCTGTACCCCTGAAGCAAATAATACATGGTTTGTTAATAAAAAAATACATGAAATAAATAGATCTTTTACAAAAAGGAAAAAATTAAAGACTGAATATGAAATATAAATCCCCACTCTTTTTTTATTTGTAGAAAAGTTGGAGATTTGGCAAAGTGAGATGATTGGCTGGGAATCACTTAGATGAGCTAGATGGACAGATCGAGATAAGCTGTTAGCTTCCCGAGGACCACAACCAACAGGTGTCTGCTATCGGGTCCCAAAGGGATGGAACATACAGGGAGATCAAAGTTTAAACACCATTTTAAAAATGCGTAGGTGGCTGTCTTGGTGGTAGAAAATAGATGTTCAAATGTAGAGACTTAGAAAAGAAAAACCACATCTCCCTTCTATGACACTTAATTCTTTCTTTCTATCCTGCTGCCTATGCACTGAGGGTCTTCTCAGAAGCTCTCCTCTGAGCTCCTGCAGGGGCCGGCTGCATAGGCCCTTCCTCGCCCACAGCATGTCAGTGGCCCGCGGTCACACATCTTTCCGTCCCCGCCTATTCATGCTTCTAGAGCTCACGTTCTTGGCTTTTACTCTGGGGTGAGCTCTGGGGTCACTCCAACCCTCCCACGTCCACCGCCACAGTCCTTCCGACCACGTACAGCCTGCATTTTCCTGAGGCCTCCGTGTCTTTTGCTACTAATTCATCTTGCTGCACCTAATTCCTTTCAGAAGAGCATTTGCGAACACCCAGGCTACATGAGATGCCACTCATACGTTCAAGCTTTTCTTTTCTTTTTTTGAGAATTTTTGCCCTTAAACAATTATTTTCTTGTTTATCTTTTGCTTCCTCTATATTCAGAGATCTTTGAGGGCATGCTAGCTTCAAGTTTGAAGCCCAGTAGACGTTACACTCAAATTTAAGTTTACTGGATATGTGATTTGTCCTAGTCAACTTCTTAATTACTTCCACACCTTGCAAAGGTGTCTTATATCCATAAGAAACTAAGATATACATAGGTATTCAACTGAATTCCAAAATGATTATTATGGATAGATTTTTTAACAGAAATGCCTTTCCCTCCCTTCCCTTCCCTCCTGTTCTTCCCTTCCTTCTTCCTGTTCTACCTCCCTCCCTTTCTGTTTCTGAGTCCCTTCTATAGAAAATACTCTGTATTTCAGGAGCTTAGTGTCCTTTCTGATTTGGTCTGTTGATCTGCTCTTCTCTGCATGAGAGAATCGATGTTTGCCAGTTACAGTCAACCACTCTTGTGTGAGGGAAAGGTTTTGGAATCTCCAAATAGTTATTCACCTAAGGTACTGGAGCTCTCTACCACTGAGAAGTGTTTTCTTTACTGATAATACTGGGTTTGCCCCTGGTGTTGGCACATCATAAGTAAGACACTAGTGAAACAAATGGAACTGTAAGCACTTCTTACTTCCATAGAGAAAGGAGAGATAGTTTAAAGATCGGCTAATTTCTCTTGGCTAGTTCTGTCTGTTCTAGCAATTTTGATGTATGTGTTTGATCCCTCACCTCTTGCCTGAAAATTAGGTAAATAAGCTGATTTGTTGCTAAAATTGTTATTTCATGTGAAGAAAAGGCTGATGCATACAATAGGATTATTATAATAATATACTAACAAAGCCATCACAGGTCATATATTTTTGAGGTTGTGAGGCACAATGATTAAAAACTTGGGTTCCTCATAAGAGACTATGGACTCTGAAAAACAACCTGAGGGTTTTGAAGGGTCAGGGGTGGGAGGTTGGGGGAACAGGTGGTGGGTAATGGGGAGGGCACGTTTTGCATGGAGCACTGGGTGTTGTGCAAAAACAATGAATACTGTTACGCTGAAAAAATAAATAAAATGGGGGGAAAAAAAAAACTTGGGTTCTATAATTGGACAGATCTGGTTCAAAATCAATTTTCTCTATGACCTTGACCATGCCTCTCACCTCTCTTGATTTCAGCCTTGTTACTAAGATGTGGATAATAACATCACATACTCGTGGGTTTATAGATAAGATGAAATGAAATGATGCATATGAAGTGCTTGACAAGGTGGTTGGCACCAATTTTGAGTGCCCAAAGCTTTACCTGGAGGAGTCTTTATCACTATGATTAATAAGTTACGCTTATTACTACTTATCAGGATGACAATTAGTATTCAGGCGTTTTTATTAAGTGAAGAAATCTTGCATAAGGGACAAAGAACAGAGTTTTACTATTCTTGGCATTTTAGGTAAAACCATACCTGAATCACAATTTTGTGACACTTTAATTTATTATCTGAGGATTATTTGTAAGACACAAATGTCTATTAATTAATATTTGACAATTATATATTAATACTTCGGAGATTTTCTTTTTAAATAAAAACACTTATCTATTCAAAGAGCTATTTTACCATTATTTATTTTTGCCAAATATAATCCACAAATCTATAAGAAACCTAAAAGGATCTGTAATTAAAATTCTCTCTGTCAAAAGAGGAAACTGGGGCACCGGAAGGTCAATGGAGTCAGGGTCATTGTCCAACCACCCCATTTGCTGCATAGGATTTCTGGAAGCCAAGTAAAATCTGCTTTCATCTCTGGGTAGCTGACAGTGCAGGCTGTTGGCTCCTTATCCTGTGTTTTAAAATGTAAAATTCACAATAATCACAGTCAATATTTTCTACAATGTATCTGGTTGTAATTAATCGTGTTCTCTCAAAGAATAGCTGCCTCCCCATCTCAACTTCTGCTTTTTCCCGAGTCCAACAATACATGAACTAAATCATTCACTATGATCAAGCGGGAATCATTGCTGGGATGTAGGGTGGTTCAATATTTGCAAATCAGTCAATACCAAAAGCCACACTAGCAAAATGAAAGATAAAAAGCGTGTGACCATCTCAGATTGAGAAAAAGCGTTTGAGAAAATTCAACTTATATACATGACAAGAACTCTCAACAAAATAGGGTTAGAGAAAACATAGCTCAACATCATAAAGGCCATTATGGCAAGCTCATGGGTAATATCCTCCTCGATGCTGAAAAACATAGTTTTCCCTCTAGAATCAGAACAAGACAAGAACGACAACTGCCACTTTTATTCAACATACCCCTGGAAGCCCTCGCCCACGGCAATCAGACAAGAAAATAAAACAAGTCATTCATATTGGTAAAGAAGAAATTAAACTGTAATTATTTGCAGATGACATGATACTATGCATAGAAAATACTGAAGACTCCACCAGAAACTTAGAAGAAATAAATGAATTCTGTGAGGTGGCAGGATATAAAATTAATGCTCAGAAATCGACAGTGTTTCTATACACTAATAACAAAGTAGCAAAAAGACAAAACAAATCAAAATGAATAAAGTACCTAGGAATAAACTTAACCAAGGAAGTGAGAGACCTGTCTGTATTCCAAAAACCATAAAACACTGATGAAAGAAATTGAAGATGACACAAACAAATGGAAAGATATTCCATGCTCATATTTTAGAAGAATTACAAATGTTGAGATGTCCATATTATTAAAAGCAATCTACAGATTCAATGCAATCCCGATGAAAATGCTAACATCTTTCACTGAACTGAAACGAATAATACTAAAATTTATACAGAAGCACACAAGACCCCAAGGAGCCAAAGCAATCCTGAGAAACCAGGATCAAGCTGGAGGTATCCAAATCCCAGATTTCAAGACATAACACAAAGCTACAGTAATCAAACCAGTATGGTAGTGGCACAAAAACAGACACAATTCAATGGAACCAAGTAAAAGTTCATCCGTGTCACTCGTTCACAGCATAGCTCTCTAGCTGAGGGATAACTACGTATGAGATACAGATTACTTTCACTTTGTATGGAAAATTGTTGACTTCTACTTTCATATGTTTCTGAAAGTCGTTTTATTTCCTACAACAATGAACACTTTTTACCAGGGTGTTGACATGAGAGAGAGGCTGTGCTCAGAGGGTGTGAAAGGAGGTGTGGGACACTGTCCCTGGGCTCACTTTCTAATGAAAGCGCTGTTGTGACAATTACAACAAACACAGTGGCTCAAAACAAGACCATTTATCATTTCACTCTTCTGTAGGTTAAGCGTCCTACATGGGTCTCATCGTGCTAAAATCAGGGTGTTATCTGGCTGCATTTCTCGCTGGAGGCTCTGGGAGGGCGAACGTTTCAGGTTCATGCAGGTCGTTAGCAGAATTTCATACCACGGGGTCTATAACTGAGGTCCTATTTCCTCGATGGCTAATGGCTGTAGATTATGTCTGCCTTGAGAAGCTACTCTGGCTCCTTTGCCCACGGTCCCCTCCTGTATCCTCAAAACTAGCAACAGTGGCATGACCACTTTGTGGCCCCCTTCAGCTTCTTCTCTGCTGCTGTTCTCCTACCGCATATTTCAGATTCTATGCAGAAGTTTTCTGGCTTCAAGGGAGTTGCTTTTGCACTGACATGTGATATGAAATGGATGACAAGTGGTGAAAGTCCTCAGCGCATTTAGAATACTGTTTAAGACTCTGTTTTATAGAAACAGAATTGTATAGAAACAGAATTAGGTCTCTTTTTGGATGACTACACCGCTGAGATACCATCTATAAAACAGAAGGAGTTCCAACAATCAGAAGAAAAGAAAAGGAAGGAATTTGTGGTATCTGATGCTACGATTTAGAGATACCGTACTTAGATCCAAAAAGGTTAGCAAGTTAAGAATACAGAGCTTACCCAACTTTTGTATCAACATGGATGGGACTGGAAGAGATTATGCTGAGTGAAATAAGTCAAGCAGAGAAAGTCAATTATCATATGGTTTCACTTACTGGTGGAGCCTAAGGAATTGGACATTGGAGATGGAGAGAAATGAGTTGGGGGAAATTGGAGGGGAAGACAAACCATGAGAGACTCTGAGAAACAAACTGAGGGTTTTAGAGGGGAGGTGGGGGATTGGATGAGCCTGGTGGTGGGTATTATGGAGGCCATTTATTATATGGAGCACTGGGTGTGGTGCATAAACAATGAATGCTGGAACACTGAAAAGAAATAAAATAAAATAAAATAATTTAAAAAAAAAAAGAATAAACAGGATATGAAAAGACAGGAATAGAACCTTAAATGACAGACTTCCAAACCAGGGTTTCCGTGGTACTGAGGCTGTAATAACATAATCACCAAAGATATCTCTCAGAGTAGCCAATATTAATCATGGAGATGGTGATGATAGTGATGATGACCAATGTTGAGCCCCTACTCACTCTCACAAAATTCAGTGGCATTTCAATTTTACAGGTGAGGAAAGGAGCTCACACAGCCCAAGGTCATGCACACATGCAATGTGTATAACTAACAGACTATGCACCTAAGTGTTCTCACTCCCAAGACTGGATTCTTATCTACAGTTTGGTCTTCACTTGCATGTAAACTCTTGAGTGTGACCCTAATTGCCAGGAATGGTGGGACTCAGTGTGAAGAAATTTTCAGATTAAGAAAAAATTAAAATGTATACAAAGACTCACAGCAACATAAAGCATGTTTCTGGGATTTTTTGTTTGTTTGTTTCTTTTTTGAGTAATTAAAATACTCTCCAGTGCAGACACAAGTTTTATCATAACTAGACAGAGAAAGAGAAAACAAATGAATGAAGATTAAAAAAATAAACACAGATATGGGGATGGATATGGGAAGAGGTATCCCTCAACCAAGAAAGGCTAAGACCTTAAGGATTTCTTTTCCTTCTTGAGATTAGAGCACTAATCAATTCTTCCAAGAATTTATCAAGAAACTGTCTTTTAGAAACATCATTAAGTATCTGACAGACAAATTTTTACGAGATGAATGTTTAACCTCTGTTCATTTATAAGCAACATAAATGGAAAATCATGGAAATTTTAATAAACGAAACAAAACCAAACATATAAAGCAAAGAACAAAATATTTAGAATAATATAAATTGTTTTCCTCAGTGTAGAATGATTAGTAATATTTTTGTTATCAAATTATTAATACTAGAGTATTTAAAATATTTATACAATTTTCTATGAATGTTATTGAACATTATTTCACCTCAAATTTTCTAAGATGGAAATGTAAGGATTCATTTAACTTTTGGGATTCATATTGCTATGGAACAATCATAATTGAAAAATATTGCTGGATTATTTACTAGACCTTTTTTGTGCTCTTCTGTTGTTCTAATCTCATGTCATTTAGCAATCATTTAGCATCTATTCTTCAGTGGGAAGGGCAGAAAATTTGGAAGTCTGCTGGAGAGGCAATAGGTAGGTGTTTCTGAGGCTGATGACGAAGCATCCACCTCCTCCTGATGGGAAGTTTCAAGCCAACAACTTAAGAATCATTTTAATGATAGTGCTCAAAGACAGACACATGAAAGTACTCAAGAAACTTAAATACCACGGCTAAAATTATTTATTAGCTTAAGGAATTTGTGTTTGTTACTGTTTATTTCATGCTGAAATAAAAATATACTTTGCTGCTTCTTTATTTAACAGAAGACCCACCACAAGAACAAAACCCCATGCGAAAGAATTATTGAAATCATGTCTAAAGATAGCATAACACGTGAAATATTGCCAAGTGTTCTCAGTCCATCCTCACAGCAATGCAGTGAACCTTCATTGTTATCCTCAATCTGCCTATTAAACAGATTCAGGCACATAACTGAATGAAAGCTAACATGGAGCTCCTGGTTGAGGTCCAGCTATTTCCTGCTATTTCCAACTATATTGTAATGTCTATTTACTTCGGATCTGGCTGAAGGTGGCTTGAGGACAGGCAGCATACTGTATGTGCATGTGTTCCCGCACAGATGTGTGGCACAACATATGCATAATAGGTGCCAAGACCACTTGTTGGATAATTTGAAATTATGCTTTGAAAGACTAGGATTCAACACACAGGAGAAGGGAGAGGAAGATGGCAGTAGAGTAGGAGGACCCAAGGCTCACCTTGCCCCATGAATACAGCTGGATAACTACTGAATAATCCGAACTACCCAGAAATTGACTTGAAGACTGACAGAACAAACTCCACAACTAAAGGGAGAGATGGGGTCACATCGAAGATAGGAAGGGGAGAGACATGGTCTAAGGGAGAAACAGATCATGGTTGCTGTGGATGAGAGGGACCTATGGTCATAGAGAAGGGTGAGAGACAGAGGAGCACACAGGAGAATGCACAAGGAGAACATTTCTCCAAAGCCATTGGCTAAGGAAATGAGATGGATTCCATGAGGTTTTGCAATCAGCAGGGCTTAGAGTCTGGAGTTTCAAAAGTTAGCTGGCTTGTCTGGGAGAGAGCCCACTGGGTACTGTGCTGCTTCTGGAGAGAAGGCAAACAAACCATCCAGGAGCAGACAGCATGGAAATGGTGATCTGAAAAATGCTTGGAGCACACTGGGAGAGATTATTCACTCTTCTCAGAGCATGTCCCTGAGAGGCAACATTCATGGAGGAACATCTTCGGGATCAAAGGAGTTGGCCAGCACAATTTCCCTTCCCAGCTTCTCAGCATAAACACAGAGCCATCAGTGTGAAGAGGGACAGCACGGATGCTGGCTGTCTATCTCACTTCCACCAAGCCCCAACTCCTGCTTTCTGGTGGGATTGCCCTTCTCAGTCAAGATTGCCTCAGTCCCAGGCTGGTGCACCCCTCACCCAGAAGACTAGCACAAACCCCTGCCCACACTGCATCTCTTGAAGAGAGTTCTGCAGGGCCTCAATTCCAGTGGAGATGGTGACAGGTCTCATTTCACAAGCAGACCAGAGCACATCTAGTTAACTCTCGACACATTCATGCAAGGGACCAAATACTGGCTACTGCAGGCAAGGAGAGCCACTGCAGATGATTGGCCTGAAGGACAGAGTACTCAAAATGCAGCAGCAAAGCATACACAGCACATATCAGAGACTCTCCCTGAAGCACCAGGTCCTAGACACTATATGACCATTTCCTTATAAAGCCATTACTTTCAGGAGCAGGAAACATAACACAGAGAAGAAGCAGAGACTTAGACAAAATATAAGTAATATGCCGGATGGAGAATTAAAAGCAACAATCATAAGGATACTCACTGGGCTTGAGAAAAGAATAGGAGAAATCAGTGAGGCTCTTACCACAGAGATAAAACAGAGATAAAGAATCAATCAGAGAGGAAGAATATAATCAACAAGATTGGAAACAGGCAGATACAATGAACAGGCTGATGCAATAAACAACAGGCTGGTCTTCCAGCAGAGGAGTGACGCAGTGACCTAGAAGACAAGGTAATGGAAACAAATAAAGATGAACAAAAGAGAGAAAGAAGAATTATGCAACATGAGAATAGACTTGAGGAACTCAGTGACTCCGTCAAGTACGCCATTCATACAGTAGGCATCCCAAAGAAGAAGAGATAAAAAGGGGGGAAGAAAATTTATTTGAAGAAATAATAGCTGAAAATTTTCCCAACCTGGGGAAGGAATCAGATATCCAGATCCAGTAGGCACAGAGAAATCCCATCAAAATCAACAAAATATAGGAAAATCTTAAAAACAGCCTGATAAAAGGCCTTAACTTAGAAGGGAAAACCATAAGGGTAGCTGCAGATTTCCTAACAGAAACTTGGCAAGACAGAAGGGAGTAGTATGATGTATTCAAAGTACTGAAAGGGAAAAAAACTGTAGCTTTGTATACCCCAAAATCCAAAAATGCAAAGGGATACATGTGCCCTAATGTTTAGAGCACCATTATCTGTAAGAGCCAAATTATGACCCAAGTGTCCATAAAAAGATGAATGGATAAAGAAGACATGGTATACACATACACATACACGCACACACACACACGCGCGCGCGCGCACACACACACACACACACATATGCAATGGAATATTACTGAGCCATAACAAAGAATGAAATTTTGCCATTTGCAATGAAGCAGATGGAGTACAGAGTATAATGCTAAGTGAGATAAATCAGAGAAAGACAAGTACCATACGATTTCACTCCTATATGGAATTTAAGAAACAACACAAATGAGCAAAGGGGAAGGGAAACCGAGCAACAGACGCTTTAGTCTAGAGAACAAACTGATGGTCACCAAAGGGGAGGAGTTTGAGAGGACGGGTGAAACAGGTGATGGGGATGAAGGAGCACACCTGTGATGAGTGCCAGGTGTTGTACGGAAATGCTGAATTACTGTACTACACATCTGAAACTAATAGTACACTGTATGTTAACTAACTGGAATTTAAATAAAAACTTGGATAAAAAAAGATTTTTAGTCATTATATCTTAACTATCATAAGGGAAGTATCCCAAAACCATAGCAGTTCTTACACATACATTTCAATATTTAATTCTTATAATTCCTATTAAAACCCACAAAGTTTTCAATTTTATGCAATATTCACCTCAATTTTAAGCAATATATTATGGTTAATGGAAAGACATAATATCCATATTTAATTTAAACAATGAAAAAATTAAATATAACACATAAATCAATTCCATATAGAAAATGGTCTGTGAGGGAAAAATTAGTATTCTTTTTTATTTCAATTGAGTTATGCCAATATTTCTTAAGATATTTTTTCCTGTGTTATTCTCCAGGGCCGCAGTAATGCTGTTGCTTGGCAACATATTTAACTAATTTGATATTCTAACACTAAATGTCAACAGAGATACTTTATTAATCTCAGGATGATTTTAATATGTTTATTTCCTTTTTTTAAAAGATTTTATTTATTTATTTGAGAGACAGAGATCACAAGTAGGCAGAGAGGCAGGCAGAGAGAGAGGGGGAAGCAGGTTCCCTGCTGAGCAGAGAGCCCAATATGGGCTCAATCCCAGGACTCTGAGATCATGACCTGAGCTGAAGGCAGAGGCTTAACCCACTGAGCCACCCAGTCGCCCCCTGTGTTTACTTCCTAATCATTTAAGATTTTTACACCATACAATCAATAAAATGACAAGACTTTCTTCTTTTTCACCTGCAGTCTCCAAGCTATTAAGATTATTGATGTTATTTGGGGAGACAGTAAGCAATTTGGGTTATGCTAAACTATTGAACTACACCATACAATCCGGATCACTGAAAATAGGCAGAGTTTTTAAGTAAATGTGAAGACACTTCTTTTTTTTTTTTTTTTAAGATTTTATTTATTTATTTGACAGAGAGAGAGCACAAGTAGAGAGAGAGGCAAGCAGAGAGAGAGGAAAGCAGGCTTGCTGCTGAGCAGAGAGCCCGATGCGGGACTCGATCCCAGGACCCTGAGATCATGACCTGAGCCGAAGGCAGCGGCTTAACCCACTGAGCCACCCAGGCGCCCAATGTGAAGACACTTCTTGAGGTGATTAGGGACTATGATGAGCAGTTACACCCATCTTTGAAGAATATGCACTAATATTGAAAATATTGAAAATTTCTCTTAATAAACATTTTCATAATAAAGAAAATGTAAAGATAGGGTGAAGGAAAGAAACCATAAAGAAGTGTCTGTGAAAGAGGGTGCACTTGAATTCAATGTTTGCGTGTTGGGCTCAGAAGGCTGTGGGTTTGGTCAACTCTGTTGGGTCATAGTGCCGCTGGTAAGTATGCCAGCCATCCTAAGATTTGATGTCACCATTTCTTAATTTGGGATAATAGGATTTCCTTATTTGACTTGTGAATGTGATGCATGGCTAGTCTTGACTCATCCAATGAACAGAAGACTTCAAATCTTTCAGTGATGGTAGATAAAGTAAGAAATTTGGTTTCTTAAAATCCTCCATCCCCTACCGTGCTGGTCTATAGACCATTAGCGTTTAACAGCATGTGGGCGAGCCTCATTTCTAGGGCTGGCTGATGATTAATAAATGGCCACCCCAGACTTGCAGTTGGGTCTTATAATGATGAATTCCTGTCTTCAAAGGTGACTGATGTTTTTTGGTCCCAGAAAATCAGAAATTAACACAAAATCCCAGTAGCTTCTTGTCATTTGGGGCATAGTTGGCTTACTGATGGCCTGCTGTTCTTGGGATGGCAGTCCAGCCCTGCACAAAGATTCTCTGTGTTCCAGGATACCGAATTCTGTGGGGTTACTTCCTCAATCAGTTTTTAGGATTCAGTTGAAAGAAAGTTACTTTTACTTTCACACTGAATCCTCCTTTCTCGTCTGTAGCATGGGAAGAACGAGGATTCATTCATAAAGGCTTTCTTTCACTTGCTTCTAGGGTATCACTGGTCTTCAGTTGCTTGTTAGGGTCATTCTTAACACGTTGGGGTATAAGCTTCATGATGTCATTATGAACGTTACTGCTCTCCTTAAATACTGACGCAATGGCATTAGTGATGAAATTGGTATTAATGATCTGCAGACCATGTTGAGAGCTCTCAGTACTGAAACTTTAAGGAAGGAAAGAGAGAAAGAAAGAATTCTAATTGTAACTGTTTGAAACTCCTCCACGTCCACTTCCGCAGACTTATCCAATACAAAACTATTTTCTTTTTCTTTTAAATACAGCATTTGTGAAGGAAAGTAACAATATGATTTGAGCCTTGCTTTTCTGAGTGAGTTATAGTAATAGAGTATATGAGGGTAGATATCTCAAAACCAAAGTGAGAAATATCAGAGAAACATAAGATTATTTAATACAGGCTTCATTTCAAAAGATAAACCGAGAAATATAAATTAATCATGTTCAGGTACAGGAGTCAAATAATGCCTTTTAGGGTGATATGTTTGATACTATGTGCACATACTGATAAATAGAGTAAGTTAAAAATACTTTAGGGGTGCCTGGGTGGCTCACTGGTTAAAGCCTCTGCCTTTGGCTCAGGTCATGGTTTCAGGGCCCTGGGATTGAGCCCTGCATCGGGCTCTCTGCTCAGCAGGGAGCCTACTTCCCCCTCTCTCTCTGCCCGCCTCTCTGCCTACTTGCGATCTCTCTCTGTCAAATAAATAAATAAAATCTTAAAAAAAAATACTTTAACCCAAGGAAGACTCGTATTCATATAAGAAATCTAAAATAAACAAAATTTGTTTGGGAATTAATTGAGTATAGTACATGAGGATCTATAGGAGGCCTTGGTATGTAATAAAGAGCACCAGAAGGAGAGAGTTAAAAGAATATATCCAAACAGAATGTACCGAGGGGATCTCTGTAGTAATGAACTCATTATCCTCAACTTAGGCTAGGATTTCTTCCTCCAATTTTGGGACACATAAATAAACTGTGAAAGAAAGCATTTGAAGATGAATCAGAGAAAAACCAGAAAGATTTAATCAGACCAAATACAAAATCTTGAAAGGAATCAAGGGTTTAGATAATTGAACTTGGAGGAAGGGACTACTACATATTTTTTAATGGAAAAATGATATTCGAAGAAAGTAGCTTTTAGAATCTTGAAGTGTCTCTGAATAATGGAATGAGAGTAATGGGACGTATAAAGTGCATGTGTGTTTATCGCATTTAGTCAGAAATAAACATATGAAATGGGAGGGAATAAAACACACACACACTCTTGATTATTCTGGGACTTCGGAGGTTCAGAAGAATGAAGGAATACAGATCAGGATCACTTATGGATTGTAGAACCACAACAAAAAAGAAACTAGACACAATTTTGAAGCCTGCTCAACAATGTTCATTGAAAGAACACTTTCCATAACTCTCATTTTTTTTCAAATACTCTTCAGACTTGTGTAAAACACTGCTGAATCCAGGTAGGGTGTGGAACCATCAAAGGGATCCATACGGACACTTCTAGAAAATACATGTGACCCACGTTTCTGTTCAATCCTTCATAGAAAGGATGTTGGGGAGGGGTCTTTATAAATGCAAAAATCAATCAAAAAGTCCCATCAATTTGGGGAGTACGACGACCCATGAATCCAACACGGCGTAGAATGAGTAACGCAGGTGCAGGGAAGGCAGAGAGAGGCAGACCAGAGAGACACGGGTGGATTAGAAAGCACATCTACAGTCCACAGCCAACACTAAACCAGGCATCACAGGTCCAGGTATCCAGAGCAACCTCAGGAAAATGTTGACAAAACTCCAGCACTTCAAACAGTGAGAATTTACTGTTGAGGTCATTCTGTCAATGAAATGAAATGTCAAATTTCAGGGAGTGTGGGCCAGCTCCAAGTGCGAGGACAATCAAAGACAAGAGATCAGAAGACCAAGACGCGGAGGAATGGAGACGAGCACGTGGGATCAGAAGAAAGTCTGCTGCCATAGGCACGCCCTAAGCCAGTCTTCCTGGGAAAGCCTTCAGAAGCAGAAACCTAGCCTGGCATCCAAAGCCTTCCTGAAAATGTAAATGAGCAGCAAGAAAATGTAACAGTATCACTACTAATTTTTTAACAGCTACACCGGGCTGCTCCTTTATGCCCTTTACTCTGATCGTCTTTATGGCCTTCCCGCTGAATTATGATGATCTGTATTTCATATCAGACAATCCCAGGCCTCAGGGAACAAGAAAGGAAGTTAGGATTAGATCTGGCCTGAGTAAGTCTCAGGGTTCCCTTCCGAAAGGCGCCACCATATTTCGGTGAAGTTGTGCCATAGGCTGCGTTGTTCTCAACTTCTGCATAAAACCCCAAGTCACATGGTACCTCCAGGGGCCATGTAGGAAGTGGGTGGTTGCTATGGGACAAAAGTCAAGATTCTTATATCTGGAGGGCAAGTCTGGGTAAAGAGACAACAGCCACTAAACTCCGTTCTAAGTTTTTTGCAAGATGTCACACATGACCCGAGGCTGGGCTGAAGATATTTGAGAAACAGTTGTGGAAGTCCAAGGAATGTTCTGTTAGAACCAGGCGATTTCCACCTTAGTTCTATTGTTTGACCAACAGCAAATTCCACAACTTCCTCCAATCAGCTTAAGATTCTCTGGCTCCAATTTCATTTTTCTGCATGTGGCTGTCCAATTTTCCCAGCACCATTTATTGAAGAGGCTGTCTTTTTTCCATTGGACATTCTTTCCTGCTTTGTCGAAGATTAGTTGACCATAGAGTTGAGGGTCGATTTCTGGGCTCTCTATTCTGTTCCACTGATCTATGTGTCTGTTTTTGTGCCAGTACCATGTTGCCATTTGCGACGACGTGGATGGAACTAGAGCGTATCATGCTTAGTGAAATAAGTCAATCGGAGAAAGACAACTATCATATGATCTCCCTGATATGAGGACATGGAGAAGCAACATGGGGGGGTAGGGGGATAGGAGAAGAATAAATGAAACAAGATGGGATTGGGAGGGAGACAAACCATAAATGACTCTTAATCTCACAAAACAAACTGGGGGTTGCTGGGGGGAGGTGGGATTGGGAGAGGGGGAGTGGGCTATGGACATTGGGGAGGGGAGGCGAACCATAAGAGACTATGGACTCTGAAAAACAACCTGAGGGTTTTGAAGGGTCAGGGGTGGGAGGTTGGGGGAACAGGTGGTGGGTGATGGGGAGGGCACGTTTTGCATGGAGCACTGGGTGTCGTGCAAAAAGAATGAATACTGTTACGCTGAAAAAAAAAATAAATAAATAAAAATAGAAAAAAAAAAAAAAAAAAAAAAAGATTCTCTGGCTCTCTTCATTGTGAACATGAGATAGTAACACGTTCCACAAAGTCACCTAGAAGACTGCAAGCATTGGTGTTTGTAAAAAAACATTTCACAAGCTTGCATTTGTTTATCATGTAAATTTAGCTTCTCCTTTTAAAACATGGGACTGATTTCTACCTAGTATTTTTGTGTGTGTGTGTGTGTGTGTGTGTGTGTGTGTGTGTTTTGTGCTGGGTAGGAGTCACTCCAGCCCGAATCTTACTGAAATCATTTTATTAAGATCGGCCCTTCCTCGCCTGGGTGATTCAGTGGGTTAAAGCCTCTGCCTTTGGCTCAGGTCATGATCCCAGGGTCCTGGGATCAGGGAGCCTGCTTCCTCCTCTCTCTCTCTGCCTGCCTCTCTGCCTGTTTGTGATCTCTGTCTGTCACATAAATTAAAAAAAAAAAAAAAAAAAAAAAGATCGGCCCTTCCTAATGATGCTGCCAGGCTCCACATTCATGTCGAGATGCATAATTAAAAAGACTTGATTCAAACTTCCTGTTTTACCTTGTGGTTGTTATTTTACCAAAGAGAGCTAAACCTCACTGAAAAACAGAGCATCTCCCAGGAGCAGGAGGCAAGGCAGTGAAAGAAACAATTAAGCTTAATTGACTCAGCAGGTGGGTGAAACCAGAAAACTGGGTCTGGGAAATCAGAGTGTCCTTGGTGAGTGAGCTGTCTGTGTTCCAGCGGGGACGATGGAGTGGGAAGCCATGGGGGAGGACCTCCCAAACAGCACTACCCCTAAGCTTACAGTTGTTAGGGACAGATGTGCAGACAGCCTATTGTAATAAAATCAAAAGTAGAAATGAAAGACGTTCAAACAACTGTATTCTTGAAACAAAATATTTGTAAAAAATCCTAAACACAGAAGTGAATGTTTTTTTGTCAACTAATCCTAGACGTGCCGCAGGAACGTACCTTAATTCATGTTATTCTTAAAAGGCTTTCTTCTAGGGGCATCTGGGTGGCTCGGTCGGTGGCTCCAGCATGGGACTCTTGATTTGGCTCAGATCATGATCTCAGGGTGGTGAGAATGAGCCCCTGGCTGGACCTGTGCTGGGCGGGGAGTTTGGGATTCTCTCTCTCCGTCTTCCTCCCAACCCCTCCCAATTTGTGCATGCACTCTCTTTCTCTAAAAAAAGAGAAGGTTTTCTTCTAAAATACTGTATGTATTTGTGTTTATTACATGCAACACACACACACACAAAAGCAAGTCAGAGTAAAACAAAACAGGGAATTATGTGATCTTCAAGCTTTATATTCCTGAGTCTCAAGACACCCTAATTAGTATCTCTAGGCCTCGAAAAAACAACCTGTTTCACTGCAAAGGGCTTTCCTCCGTAATAGGATTGCAGGAACGTGTAGCAAACATCACAAAGCTTCTCGTTGGGTTTCGTGCCGGCGAATTCTAATACGTCCTTTTCCTGTGGCCCTGCAAGGTTAACACTCAAGTCTGCTGCCTACACTGATTATATTTAAAATTTAGTGTATCTAGTATAAAAACATAAAACACATTTATATGCAAATAAATACAAATACTTTCTATTTGTAAATAAACATAAAGAGGTACCAAATGCAAATGCGTATCTCATTATGAAATTGCCATTGCGTTATTAAAATTACTGATGAGCATTAATATCCTACTTGCTATCATTAAGGAAGAATCAGGATCAAGTTTCAGCAAGCCAAGGTGCTCAGGCTGATCTTCTGCTTTTGCAAATAAAAAGCCCCAAGCCATTTTGATGATAACGGAGGTGGCCTCCAATTCTTTAATGCTTCTATGCTTCAGGAAACCTTGACTCCCTTTGTTTGTTTGTTTGTTTGTTTTTTCTTAAACGTTTCCATCCATTCCTACTGATGCCCCTGGCGCTCCCTGGAGTGCTTCTCATTTCTCCTCACTTTCTACCTCAGGAGATAATGTATGCAAAGTACTTAGCACAGAAATTGGCTCAGAGTAAGCAGGTAGCAAACCAGAATTTTACCTATCAATAATATTTCCTGCCAGGAAGATGATCCTGAAAATCCTCTGAGAGGGAGAAGATGAGCCGGTATCCTTCCTGTCACTGCTGTGGACCCTCAGCCTTTCTGGGAATGATCTGTATCTAGATCCCAAAGACCAGGAGTGGCAAGGTGCAACCCGGGATCTTTGCACGGGACTGCACCCACGTTAGGTCACTCTTTGGCATTGAAAGCTCCCATTGTGGTTTGTCTAAGAAAATCACGGGCACTTTATTTTGGCTACTTCTGTTGCAAAATAGGTGAAATAATCAGCATTTAGACAGTATCTACTTTTAGGGATTGCTATGAAGTGGAGTTCTATGTGGGAAAAGAATGGGTTAGTAAATTTCAGAATATTTGGAAGACACGTGCTTTTCATGTGAGTTTTCCAGAACCATAGTGCTATATTATAATGTTTACAGCACATTTGTATGTGTGTATCATGGTATAGGTAGGAAATAGCCAGACTGATATTTTCCTTAAGTAATATCTGACGGATTCACACCAATACACACAAATAAAGTCACCACCAGAGGATCGGTGGCCCAAAGTGCTGTCATTATTTAGAATTTTCAGTACCCTTTTTTAGAATTAACTGAAGTCCTATGTTTAAAATATTTTCCTGTGGTGGCAAATATATGCTAATTGGTCTTGTTAGTGTTTTTATTTTAAAGTAGTCTGGCTTCCCCCAACATTACTTTTCCATCCCTTCCATTTATATAGTCCTACAGGGTTTACCCATATTTTCACTTATGCAGCATTTTTATTTTTTTACGAAGTCAAGGGCAGCCGACTGAAGCTGGCTCACAGGACGGTTTTCATAGAAGAATTCATATGCCTCATGAAGCATTAACTACTGTGAGAAAGGAGGCTTCCCTCATCAGGAAGACAAAACTCACCAGGACACACATCGAGGGACACTCATTAATTTATTCACCCTTATTTCCCTATGTATAGTCCTGACCCAATCCAGTTACAGGGAAGGCACATTATGCGAGGGTTATAAATGTCAAGAACAAAACGGATTTCATGTTTAGTTCAAAGAAACACAGGAAGCATTAGCGGCATGCCTCTAGCAGTATTTTCAGACTGCTCTGGCGAGCTGGTTGAGCATTTTTATAAACAGTCTCCATTGCAACATTTCATCTCTGAAAAAATCCAGACGTGAATGTATAAAACCAAAGGGAAGTGTAAATAAGAAATAAATCCTGTTAATTGAGGTTGGCTGATGCCAGAGCCTTTCAGCAGGGACGACCCTGGGGGTTTCCGTGGTTCGGAAGCCAATGAGTCTGCATCTTGCAATTCCAAACGGCACAGAATACTGTTCCCCCGGCTCATCCCTCTGGGCTATTGTTTTTTCTATTATTTTTTTCAATAAGAAAATAAATACACCTTACTTCCTCTAACCAGTTGTTAAGGAACTTCTTGTCTTTTAAGCCAACATCCTTTACTCTTCCCTGTAAGCACCAAGGAACTCAAAAAGCCATTCAATCTGTGGCCCTCGTCGGCCTTTATTCAAGACTGCCTCTTGACCAGGATACCCCCGTGCACAGTATTTCTCAAACGTTTCCTCTAGCCAAAGACCCACGGCATCACTGACCAGACAACCACCTAGGGCGTTTACAGCAGAGAATTATGCATAGAAAAGGCCAGTAGAAGATCCGTGTTTACGGCTGCGCTGCGGGGAAGCGGACGCGTGCTTTCCGTGAGCCCCGTCTTCTGCAGCCCTCCCGGACCAGGCCTTTGGCTTTACTGCATTATCTGTACCGGAGTATGGCCTGAGACAGGAATGGCTTCAATACCACCAGCCCTAGCCCAATGCTCTGGGACTCAAAGTACTTCCTTCTGCCACTAATACTTGTTGCTTCTGTTCATAGCTCTTTCATACTGGGGAAAGGAGAAAGAATTTGGTTTTGATCTTTCATGGCCAAGACCTGTTCTAATTATTCGTTAAAAGCACAAGTTGTTCTAAAATTTAAGTCAGGGCCTGCTCTTGTCATTACTCCTCGTTCAGAACAATGACCGCTTACTCTACCTCGGGTGCCGACCACCTGCAGTTACAGTGTCCAGCTGTCAACCCTGATTTCCCTCTGCTGGGCTCTCCTTTCCTGTTAAGACACATTCTCACTTCCCAGTCACGCCTGCGCCCCCGTCATGGCTGGAGCCGTACCCCAAATCCTACAATAGTGGCCGAGCTCTTCACCCACCCCAGGGATTATGTCTCCCAAAGGAAGAGGGGGAAGAAAAAAAAGAAAAAAGGCAAACTGAAACATGATGGGTGGTGAGGCACACTGGCCAAGCAGGAAAAGAGAATGCTCTCCCGGCAGAGACTAGCATCATAAAAACAACAGCCACCCTCCAAAATATTTGAGTTCAAATACTATTCACACCAGTTAGGGTGCATGGCCTCTTTCTAGATCTTCGTCTCCTGCAGTCAGTTATCTTTTTTGCTGTCCCATCCAAGAGAGCACATTGCTAAGTTAATAGAAAACCAACTACCATTTTAATTCATGTTTAGCATGAAGGCAATAAAAGGATCCCAGAGGCAAGTCTTTTAGAAACAGGTCACGTGAAAAACTGAATTAACAACAAGGCCAATAAGGAAAAGAAAATCCAGTTTGGAGGGTCAGACAGGTCTTACTTCAAACTGAGACTCTTTTGGCTTATTAATTTGTGGCCCTGTACTTAATCCAATGTCCTGAATTCACTCAACTGTGAAAGGACATTGCTCTTGAAGTGGTGTTGTAAGAGAGCGGGCATGCACCTTTCTAGGCATATTGTCCATGCTTACGCGAGGCTCACCATTATTCCTCACAGGAATTAATACTTGAAGAAGAACTCAAAGGCATGCTCCGCACATGGCCCGGTAGGGCAGGTTGGACAAGGGTTCCCATATGCAGTCTACATATCGAGGGTTGCAGTGCTGAGTGCCTCCAGCAGAAGTTCACGTAGTTAATGGAAACCAAGACGTAACAAGCTCATCAGCCACTTGGGAGGGCAATCACGTGGTTTCCTACATGGTTTCTTATCTGTAATACTCTTAGTCCACTCCCAGCAATCGTGCTGTTCAGTACTTACCCAAAGGGGTCTGATGCTTATGTCCTCAGAAAACCTGTTCACAGATGTTTATAGCAGCTGTATTCATCATAATTGCCCAAACTTGCAAGCAACCAAGATGTCCTTCGGTAGGTGGATGGAAAAGTAACCTGTGGTCCATCCAGATAATGGATATTATTCAGGACTACAAAGAAAGGAACTATCAAGCCATGAGAAGGCATGGAGGAACTCTAAATGTGTATTACTAAATGAAAGGAGCCAGTCTGAAAAGCCTACATACTATGTGATTAGAACTCTAAGAACCTTCTGGAAAAGGCAAAACCATGGACACGGTAAAAAGATCAGTGGTTGCCAAGGGTCAGAGGGGAGGGAGGGATGAACAGGGGAGCACAGAGGGTTTTTAGGGCCGTGAAAATATTCTGTTTGATACCACAATGGTGGATGTATTTCTCCAAACTTACAGAATATACAACACTCAAAGTGAACCTTCGTGTAAAGTGTGAAATCTAGGTGATAAAGCTGTGCTCACATAAACTCATCAGTTGTAACAAATGCACCATGGGCTTGGGTGTTGCTAACAGAAGAGTCTGTGCAGGCGTAGGGGCAGAACTCTGTGGAAAATCCCCGCCCATTCTTCTCAATTCTTTAAAAAACCTGAAACTGCTCTAAAATAGCCTTAATTTTTTTTTAAATATCAAAAATAATTTACAAGGTATTTGAGAAAACATACAAACAACGGCAAAATAAAGTCTGGCTTCACACTGTCAGGGTTCCCCTCTGGCCTGCTTGCACCGTCTTTCTCAGTCCATGGTTACAGCCTACGGAATTCCAATATTCCAATCCTAATACTACCAACAACCAGGCCATACTGTTCAAAAGGATGTTAGTGTTTCATTTTCCTCTCGCATATAAAATTTTGAGCATTTTCACTTTAAAGAAATCTCACTTGAGGATTAGAATTGTAGATTTTTATCTATAATTAAACCATAAGTATATTCTAAGACATTTTAGCTTTGCACTACTGAGCTGAGAAACACCTACATCTCATTTTTTTGGTAGATATTGAGAATAAACTCTGCATGTACAGCTATTTTTACTGTATATTTTTGCACAATGCAGCTCTTCTGTGACTCATACTTTTGCAGATGAACATTTCATCTTACTTTAATTTGGAACAAAAAAATGTGGAAGGGCAGAGAACGTGGCTATATCACTTTCTAGTTAATACCAGTCACCCGGGTTCCTGGTTATAAGCATTTTGGCATGGTCCACAAAATCACATTCAGAAAGCTCTTGAGCTTTTTCAAGATACACACTGACCCTTGAGAGTTTTATAATATGTGACATGATCCATTTTGAAGGTGTGTCATAGGACTTGGTTTTCTAGGTCTTGACTTCTCCTAGAAGATAGTCCCATGCACATGGACGGTATCAGTTACATGATCAGATTTGTGTTCTCGGGTGCATGTTCATTCTTATGAAGGGGACGCTGTCTGTGACTTCTTTGAGCACTGTGGTCTATACACGGTAATATATAGAAGTCAAGCACGAGCCAACATGCTTTTCCCTCTGCTATCAGCAAATATTCAGTTCCTAGTTCAAATATTAAAGGATATAGCATTTTGTTCTGGAACATTCTTCCTGCAGGGTAATTTAATGGACTGTGTTACATTATAACAGAAACAATTACAAAGGGAAGAAAGAAATTCAATAGTCCAGTGGATATTTTTTAAATATATGAATAGTGGCTAAAATAACACTTGGATTGAAATTTGTGACAGCCGACTCTTATGGCATAGGTCAAGGATCTTTGGTTGACCACAGGAGGCTGTCCCTTTTGACCTATTAACCTTTTGCCTTTTCTAGGGAACATTTTTATTCTTTATAAGAATTACATTTTCCCTTACACCTTTTTCCCCCTCACTGGTTTTCAATATTTGTTATGCCTCTATTGAAAAAGAGGGACACGTTTTTTACATTCAAAGTGACCTAGTAGAATAGAACAAAGGTAAAATGTTTGCATCTTAATATTAGATTTAAATGAAGACTTATCTGGAAAGATCTTAACCAGGCTGCTCTCTGCAGCTAATGTGAAAAGAAGAACCTAAGGAAAGTGTGAGGGTTGGCAGGGAGACTAGAAAGATACGATGCCATTAAAACTGAAATTATTAAGGTCCTTCTGCAGCCCTTTTTCGGATCTCATCCTGACAGCATTGGAAATTTATGTTTGTAAAGATGACTAAATCCGGCGCCTAAGTGTAAAATATTCAACACCGAAATGGAAGTCCTCAAGTTTTAGCCAATACTGGAAATTCTGAAATCAATTCTGGGCACAGAATTATGAGAAGTGGATATTTATATAACCACCAGGCAAGAACAGACCTCGAGAGATCATCTGTGCCTTCCATCTTCCTTCATGCGCTTTTTCAAACCACATGGGAAGATGAGAAAGAGTTTCTAGAGCCACCGTTGAACATGGCTCCCACGTTAGCGTGTCCCATCCAGCGGCTCCCTGTGGAGCGAGTCACGGAGACAGACGCTTTGGATGGGTGATTTCTGTAACCAGACACTCTGGGTTAGTCACTGTGAGCAAAGTGTGGGTGGAAACGTCTGGAGCGTGATGGTAATTGGTGTAATTCACCCTGGAGAGGAGAGGAGCTGGTTAATGCAGCTCAGAAGGGAGGGGCTAACGATTATCAGGGACCAAAAGGTCCCCAGGCTGTGCTACCTATGCAAGAGTTAGAGTCCTTCCTCCCTGACCATCACCAGATCCGGCTTGTCTGGGAAATGAATCAACACTGTTGCTTGGGCAAAACCGTCCAGACTCACGGGTCCTTGGCTCACTCAGTCTGCACTCCCTTGTTACCACTCTGACACACACGCGGGTCATAGCCTCTGCTTTTGGAGGAAAACATAAATCCGTGTCACAAACAAAGGGGAAATGAAGGAAGGACCATCCTTTCTTGAGCATGCCCTTGGTACCCATTCATGACACAAGATTATAGCCCTTAATTCTCAGAGCAATTCTATGAGCAGGACGTCAATGCCCTGATTTCATAAATGGGGAAAGTGGCACCTGAAAATGATGAGGGATCTTGTCTGGGATCCCCAGACACAGCGTAGATCTAAGCCCCAACATGGACAAACCCCAACTGTTGGCCTTTTCCTCAGTCATGCTCCCGAATTAAGGAAAATGTCCAGCAAGTCTGCAAAAGGTGTCCTATGTTGTCGGCAGGTAAACACAACTTATCGGGCAGGGACAGGGCAGATCTGAGAGGCAGAAAGAGCTGCCAACATTTTCATACAGATAGAATTATGCCAGTTTTAATAAGATAGCCATCATGCTGTGCGATGTGTGAGATGGGGAGAAAAAGAAACGGTCCGTTTTCTTCAGAAAATGGGTGTTAGCAACCGCTCCTAAGCCTGGACAGCTTGTCCCTCCCACCATTACGCTTTGAGCAAGGATTCTCTTTCTCCAGACCAGTTCCCTTAGGAGTTAAAAAATGTCCACTTCGGATTGACTTCTGTGTTTCTTTCCTTGTTTTTGTTCTAGAAAGTAAACACTCCCAGAATCCCACGCGTTTGTGAAAATGAATATGGCCACAACATTTCAGATTAGCATGTTGGTTGCAGAAGAGGCATGTGTTAAGTAAATTAATAAATACCACTTCTGATGAGGAATCTAATGCATTCATTATGCTCCCGCTGGTTTTCTGTTTAACATCTCAGAAACCTCATTTTATTTTATTGGCAATGAGACAGAAATGGATGGTCGATTTTTTTTTTGTTTGTTTCTTTGTGGGGTTTTGTTGTTGTTGTTGTTTTGTTTTGCTTTTAGACAAGATGCTTATCTTCAGAGAACATTTAAAATAGAGCAGTTTGGAGCCGGTGGGGCATCGGTATTATGATGATGATGTTTGGGTCTCTTTCTGATCTGAGACTGAACCCAGTATAGAATATATTCTTTTAAGAGAGCCTGATCTGCTTTCCTTCCCAGCAGGAGAAGACTTTAAAAATAGGAGAGTGTACTTCATTTTTCTCGTCTTTAAACAATCTTTTCCCTAAACCAGGAAGCATGTCTAGATGTGGCAATTTATCCTCAAAGACTGAAGTCTATATAATTCAGATCGCACAAGATAATTACAAGAAAAGAGCAATTCTTTCAATGAAATGGGAAGCAGTAAAAGAAAAATCGCTTAGGTAGTACTCCATTTAAGAAAGGCTTTTATCTTAATGATTTTTAAGACAGCGTGTTCTGTATATTGTTACAGTGTCTTTTGTATATGGTATATATGTCTCACTTCTTTCTCTAATGCTAGTAAAACTAAAAACATGACAACGTCGAAAATTCTGTGATATACTGCCATTGACCAGCAAAAGAAATAAAGTCTCACTGTTTTGATACATCCTTGTATTTACTCATTAGACCTTGGTTGATTTGCTGCAGGATTCCCTAAATTGATGAGACTTTAGCCAACATGACAGAAAGGAGGAGAGCTGACCAGAACACTACTGTCCCGGCTGTTGTGGACGAGGCCAAGATGTGGTCACATGACAGAGAGAAAGAGAGAGAGAGAGAGACGTTCTCCCTTCTAATTAGAGAGTCACAGGGATGCTGGACCTCGGCTCTTCCAATTCACCATGGGAAATAGCACGTTTCACCTAACATGACGTTGTATTTGAAATGCTGTATAAATTTTGTAAATTGAACCACAGAAGTTCTCCCTATACCTCCCTGGCTTCACAGTGACACCTACATGGAATTCCCAGGTGCTAGGACGGGCAGAACCTAAAAAGCACTGAATCTGGCAAAGGGCGGGGTTGCAGAGTACAAATGGAGAAAATGTGGCCTTGGGATGAAATGGTCAGGGGACCAGTTCTGCAGTCTGGCTGCCTGGGTCTGATCAGACACCTTGCTCTACCCATTACTCCTTTAACCTCTCGGTTCTTCAGAATTTTCACCTGGAAAAGGTGCTTGTAAGAATACTAGCTCACAGGATTCTTGCAAAAATTCACTGAAATACAAAATAACATGTAAAGAGCTAAGACCAAGTCTCAGTACAAAGTAGATATCCATTTCCTATTATTTGTGTTACTGTAAGGATGTCCCAGTTTTATCCTGTCACCAAGGTTCATATACGAAGATGCTTTACCTTATGATGACTTTGTGTCTAGGCTTTACCACACTCAATATAAACAACAAAGTTTGTTCTACAGAGGCAGCAAGGCACAGACCATTAAACGTGAATTTTGTCACTACTTCTTTGTACTCGTCTTGACTTGAACTCTTTCTGCACATAGCCTCATGTCTGAAATTGATAGCAATGTGTATGCTTACAGTATAACACACTGGCTGTTATACAGTGTGTGGCACCTGGGCTGCATTTGACAAATACTAATCCCGTGTCTCCCAGATAATTGTAACTGCCTAGACCCAAGCTCTATCATGAGGGACTCTGCTCATAGCACCTGGGTTTGGGAATCAGCCATTTTCCTCGGCCCAGTATTAGCTAGTTTGTTTTGCATTGTTGAATTCCGGCATAATAGCTGGCTGCCAGAATTTACTGTATTCTAGAATTTGCTTATTGATGGTCCTATATAATTAAGATAAAGATTGATGGTTGGTGATGCTGATAACATTATTCACATAGCACATTATTTTTAAAGTAATTGCTCTTGCTCTATAAATCCCAATATAATTTGGCAAGAGGTAACACTTGGGCCCTTGCTATTTTGTTTATTGAAAATAAATCTAAATTTCTTAATTTCTTCTAACATTTCTTTATCTTTCAGTCCTGCCCAAGTTGCAAAATTCAGTACTAGGCATCAGATGTGTTCTGCCAGAGAAAAATGTGCCCTAAAGGTATACCTTAAAAGTTGCTTCTCATCTTGACTTCATGTATACTTCTATAGAGATTACGTGTCAGTGAGGGAAAGAAACCCATGGGTACGTGTGAGTCTCCAGAAAATTCTAGAAGTCAAAAATACTATGGGAATTTTGAGGGAAAACATTAAGCTATATCATTAAAAAAGAACAGTAAAAAAAATAACAAAACTCAACTTTGGCTAACAAATATGGCAAATATATACGGTACAACTGAGTAAGGATAGTTTATTTTTGGAAGTTTTAAAGATTTTTTTTTTTTTTTTTGAAATTTGAGAGTGTGAGAGGGAGAGAAAGTGCATAAAGGGAGAAAGAGAAACAGGTTCCCCACTGAGCACAGAGCCTGATATTGGCCTTCATCCTAGGACCCTGAGATCATGACCTGAGCTGAAGGCAGACACTTAACCTACTGAGCCACCCAGGTGCCCCATGTTTGAAAGTTTTAAAGCTTGATTTTTAATAGCAGTGTTCATGTTACTTGTTGCTTGAACTTGAAATATAGGATACAGTGAGATAAATGTCCCAGTGGAATAATAATACCTACTGTATAGACATATGTCGGTATGATTGTATTCAGTAAAACCTGACTTCCAGGACAATTCAGGGCAATGTCTACAGTATGGTGAGCTTTGGCAAATCCCTCTGTATTTGGACGCATGACAGCCCCGGTTGTAGCCACCAGGACCCACATAAGAATCTCGCATGAACCTCAAACTGAAACACAACGACCTCATCTTCAGCATCTACCCACCACATTAATACCGCAGTGACACCAACAACTAAAACCAATGAGAAAGTCCAGAAAGAATGGACTTTGGGGAAAGCGGGGGTAGGGGAGAGGAGGGTTCATACAATAATTAAAATTCTCTTTTGCCCTCCTCAGAATATAATGACGAAAGCAAGAGAGACAAGGCAAGGGAGAAGATGCTGTGATTTGGCATCTGAGTTGTCAGTGTTGGTGTCTTAGAGATGTGGATTTTAAGTCATCCTAGAAACTGAAGGTAAAGGCACAGGATTTTGGTGGGACTCCAGATGCGTTGCTGCATGCATGGCAAGTATAAGAAAGGAAGATCAAGCCCTCGGTCCGTAGGCAGAATACTTCAAGCCCCATTACTCTATTCTATTGTCCTGGCATATGGACACTCACCACAGGCGAGCTGCCTCGTGCTGTATCCTCCATTTGCAGCCCTGTCTTCACTCACAGGAAGCCTGCAGACACATGCACCAGCTTTGTGCATGCGAGACACAATTACCTTTGAATGATCTAGTTAGGCAGCTGGAGTATTTTATTTTTAGTTAAAACTTGAAAGCTTTAAGATCTGAAGTGATCATCCTAGAGCCACCCAATTAAATGATTAGTTAGAGAGTTACATAAACTCTTTAGCCCAGAGGGATTCGATTTAATCAACACTTCCAAGATATGGACCATCACGCTATTTGGTCAATCTGAGAATAGCCATCACTCCTCTATTTTACTTGAAGGAGACAAGTCTCTCCTAAACAACACACACACACACCCCAGTTTATTTCTCCAACTCATTACTACTTTCTTTTGCAAGAAATTCTCTCAAATGACAGGTGTGTCCTCTTAGAGCCATATTTATACTTCGCAGCCCCACTAATGGTTGAGTTTACCAGACATTAGACACTGGCCATAATGGAGTCCATAATCAAAGGTGTTCTGTGACTGGAGGAGTGCAGATGTACCTTGACAACCTGGGAGATACAGTTGGGGGTGTGGATTTTACAAGACAGAAGAAAGAAGTGCCCAGAAATGTGCAGATGAGAGACTACTCGGCCTGCAGGAGGTTGAGGAAAGAAAGTATCTGAGCAGTCAGCATTCCCTGGGTCCTAATGGCTTCCCTCTTTTCTGGCTACAGACCTTCAACAAGGCCTGCCTCATTCCCATGTGACTTTCTTAATACCTCTGGGCATGCAGTTCTGGGTGGTTACCTCCAGGTCATCCCTGCTCCCTTCTCCTGGCAAAGTATTCAGTGTTCTTTGTGGGAGTCTGACCCCTGTGTCTCCAAAGTTCATAGGTTCTGGGTGGGACTCTGGCATGTTCTATAAATGAAGCATGAGACCATGGACTAACTAAAGACTGAATCCAATTCCCTCGCCTCAATGTTTGGCTCAGGAAAGAGCTAACAATCAAATTCCCCCAAACCTGTGTGGGAACCAGTCTTTCCTGCCAGAAACTAAGCTAAGGCAATCTAGAGCTGGACTGGGACCGCCATGTTGCCGACGGGAGGGTTGACTCACCCACGGAGGGAGCCAACAGAGAAAAGATCAGGAATGCAAAGGGGAGAGGAGCCAGGCCCGAGGTCATCATATGAACCAATAGCACGAGTCATTTCTGCGGTCACAACATCCATCACCTCATTAGTTTCATGTGCTGAAATACTCACTTTGGCTTTCATCCAGTTTGGGTGGGATTTTTCTCTCACACTGACCTACAATATCCTACTGGACACCCCTTCTATGTTATTTTATTGACCTTTTAAGCTTACACTGAGCTGACTTCTCTTATTTCCAGAGGTGGCTTAGCTTAGCCTATTCCGGTTAGCTTTCCTGTCCTTTGTACGTGTTTACACAATGTTCTATATTCTATTTGTCGCAAAGATTATCCATGAATCCCACCGCACTAGAGAACTTGTGACATTCTCAGCCAAGTCTGATTGTCCTGAGTCAAACATTACCTTTCTGAGGATTTTCCTCTGCACTTCCTGAGAAAACCTCCCCCTTCCCTCCCTGCCTCTTCCTTCCTTCTGCCCCCTCCTTCCCCTTTCTCTCTCCCTCTTTTCCTTCCTTCCTTCTCTTTCCCTTCTCTCCCATAGATATTACTGAAATAACCCCAGTTAGCCCGACACACAACTAGATGTTAAAATATATAGCTGAAGAAAATAAAAATAATACGGTGAGGAAACATGCAAATACTCCTCCACTGCCCCCCAATAAATAAAAATTCATAGTCGCCAAGAGCGCTCAACTTCTTGAAATTGCATACATCAAATGTTAGTCCCCTTGCAACAAGTGATTTATTTTTTTTAAAGTTAGCACTCAAGTTTATTCCACACACATTTAGTCTTTGCATGCCTACTCGAAATTCAGCAGGGGCACACCAAATCAGTCTCTCTTTGAACTCATCAGTTTTTTTGGAATTTTAGTGTTCTCTTCCTTTTCTCCGAGTCCTTGTTGCTGCCATCATGGCTGAATGTGACAGCTCACTCACTCGGCCGATGTGCCATGCTCGATTCTTAGTCCCGCCATGCAAGCGACTCTACCGTAGAGTGCCTTACACCACTCTTAACGCGGCTGTTATCTAATCTTTAGTAATTACACAGAAGACTCATATTATTACCAATGGGTTCAGAATGAAAAGGAGCAGTTCTGGGAAGTGCTGCCAAGAAGCCGTACTCAATTACACAAATGCCCTTCAGTCTAGGATATTTTGTCTCTCAGCACCACACTTCCCAGCATCATCGGCGATGTTTAAAGTAACCAAGCATTCCCCAGGCTAAATTTGAATGCCAAACCTTTACTGCCCACCTGTTTTATGCTTTTTGTCAGCGCATTTAAGTCCATACAGGATGCAATATGATTAACGAGGATCTGAATTCCTTACAAAAATCTATTTTTTACCATTGGATACTTGGGCATTCGAGCATCTCAACGGAAAGTATTACTTGAGGAATGGTATATAAAAGTTTTTCTGTTATCTTAGAAATATGGCAGAACATAAAAAGTAAGTAAGAATGACATCACCGTTTTCAACCTTAGAAGACCTGGAATATTTAGCCATTCCTGGTAACTAACAATGAAAGGCAGCACCATATTTGTCGATGGCAAACTTACGTGATCTCATAGGTAGCGGGCTTGACCTCTGCCTGTGTTTTCAGTGGGAAAATAGATCCCCTGATAATAAGGAGAGGCACTCTGTATTACCATACATGTTAGCATCCCTGCCCCTGCCCCTCTTCCGTTCTTATTCTGTCTGCCTCCCAGACACCTAAGCTAAGCAATGTCTAAAATGCTTTGAAAAATATCACGTAAGGGTACAAAGTTATTTCATTACTTTGGGGAATTACTCATCATCATATTCTTTAATAGGAAAATAAAGCACTAAGGATTGGTTCCAACAGTAATTCTGACTTGGATGCTCAGGAGAAGAAAGTAGATATACATTGGTTGACGACGCAAAAGTTCTTTAACAGGGAAGGGAAATTCACTGAGACACAGGCATTCATTTTACTGACTCTGAAGAGATCTTCTTATGACCCGTCGTGGCTGCCGGTCTGGGAAGTTCTCGGCAGCCCCAGACTGAGTGAAGGTCTGATGATGAGGGGTTTGTTAATAAGGATGCTGAGCTTAGCAGTCTAATTAAAATGCTGCATAAGTTGAGGACCGTGTGATAATTAAAGCATCCCTGATCGTAAAAGCACTAAAAAGGCTTAGAGAAGCATTTTGCACATATTTTAAAAGCACTATCTTATAAAACTGTTTCTCCAAGAAATAATTTACTCAATGCTGGATTTCTGGTTTTTTCTTAAAATCCCTTAATAGACATAGATCAGAAGGAAATTTTTCCCTAATATATTGTTCTCCTCTGATACAGTCAAGATAAACACAGATATTATCCTCTTCAATTGCCAAATATTCTTTTATTCTTACATATGTTTATATATTTGGACTATTTTGATCTCATGTCTTATCTGTAATATTTTGGAAAAATCCCATAGTATATATAGCCTTAACACCTAATATTCTTACAATTGTGGTTGCAACCAGTAGTATGATTTCTCTAGAAATTGCTGACTATTCCTCATATGTGGCCAGATTATTGAAGAACTGGGTTTCCACACCAAAGATGGGGTACTCTCCAGTACTGTGAGCAGAAGCTCCAAGGTCCTGAGCTCTCCATTCTGCGATGGGATATGGGGATGTGCCCCGAGAGCTCGCTGTCTCAGAGCTGCTGCTCTCAGGAGGCAGGGTCAACACACGGGACAATCACTTGGAAATTTGGGCCGTGGGTCTACTGTTTTCATGATGTTGTTGAGGGCAGAGAGAGGAAAGAATAGTTTCTTAACAAATGGGGTAGACAAATCAAAGAAAGGGGTGTGTGTGTGTACGCAGGATTCCGTTTCTCCCCTATAGCTGAAGGGACCAGAGACAAAATGGATGGAATCGATGCAGGAAAGAACACAGGAGGAGAGGCAGGTTGAAAAAGGGTCACAGGACTGGGCTACGATGTGTACACACGCAGAGAGAGGCCGAACCATTCCACCTATGGACAGTTCTTGTCAATGTGCACACACGGACCAAATTTCTAGGTTTGCTGGTACCACAGCTCGCTTACTTGCTTCGCTTACTTTTTTTTTTTTTTTTTTTTTTTTTTTAGATTTTGGTACCACAGCTTTCGAAGCAATATTTCCAATTTTCTATTTATTTGAGTACAGCCATAAACATTTGCTTTTCTGACAGGAAATTCTAGAATAAATGAGTAAAATAGGGAAACTAATTATCTGTGTTGAACTGGGACCCCCAATTCCAGGTGAGGTGTCCTGGCATGTCCTTCAGTGTCTTCCATGCCGTTGGTCTCCCACATGCCTTCAGGTACTCCGAGCCCAACTCATAAATCATGCTCAGTACCTCACTGAGGCAGGCGTTCTTCAAATTAAGCACAAATAAGCTATAAATGGAGCCATGAGAAGTCGCTCTCCTGTTAAGGCAGACTGAAAATACTGCCACAAAGGGACATGGGCACAACTTTTTAAAGCAATCACTACTTAGTTCTGTGTTATTTCTTTGAAGGCCCTCCGAGTTTTCATAAAATACACATATACGGAAACACCACAAATGTAGGTAAGGAGAGACTTCAGCTACATAAAGTACAGCACTTGCCCTGAGAATCTCGGTGCCTACAAAGGTGAGTAAGATGTCCTTCTTCCACAGAGCTCCCGTCTGTGGAGAGAAAACCTTGTTTGCTCTGTGGCTGAAGAGGCCAGCTGGATGACTTAGCCGAGGCCATTCCAGGCAGAGCTGGTTCCTCAGCTAGACCACAATTTAGAAGGCTTTCTTCTTGACTCTAGGCTTCTGTTCTCCCCGACCCCCCCTATTTTTTCTTTTTTGATCACTTACTTTAGAAAACATGTCATTGCAAAATCTTTCTCTGCCCGTTGAGATCTATGCCAGTCTTTTTCAAAGAGCCTCTTGCCAGTCTTACAAGCAAGGACAGCCTTTCTCCAGGGCCTGGGAGCCATTCCTTTGGAAGGCGATCCTCAAAGAAGGGGGCGCCCCACCTCCCAGTCTCCTGTGAGAGAAGGAGCCCAACCTAGTTGGGCACAACTAGCAAATACAGATGGTGGATCCAGAGAAAAGCTCATGCAGACCGAGGAATGATGGAAGCAGTGTCCTGGACACTCGCAGCGACCATCCTCCCCCGGTACCCTCCAGGACTCTGCCACTCGCTCTGTGCAGTGCCGGAAGCCCTCCTACCTTCTGTTTCACCAAGGGCCATCGAATCCCTCTCTCCTTTACAGTCGTCTTGCCTAAAGTCTTCCTGGCCTGTGAACTTGTCTAGTGCAATGTTTCTATGACACAAGTAGACAGGACGGGAGTCCATGGGGGAGCCTGGCATGGTATGCACCCAGAAGTCTCGGAACACGGCTGGGCGGACAGGCAGATCAGCGAGCCCCAAACACCTGAACATGAAGATTTTGTGATGCGCCCCCACCCCCGCCAAGTATCTCGCATCATACTCAATAAACGAAAGGGCCTATCAGATAATTCTCAAGAGAAAACAACAGATTCAGGTTTATTTGTTATAAACTCTGTTCTGTTCACATGCGCTGGATGGGGTGAGACTAGCTTCCGGCTCTGGCACAGAGAGCTCCACTGTGGTCCTGGGAGGGAAGGAGGCACAGCCACCAGGCTGTGAAGCTCAGGATGGGGGGCGGGGAGGGCACTGAACTCCACAAAATGAGGACAGAACCCGACGGAAGCAACGACCTTTCATCCTTCCTTCATTATGCACGTTAACTTTTAACTTATGAGGTACTACTATATGTTGACTCACAGAACATAATACATGTTTTAAAATAAATAAATAATATAATGGATATGCAATTAAAAAACAAAAAATAAAATTCCTTTTTCTGGATTTATGGAAATATAACATCGTCTAAGTTTAAGATACATAACCTGATAACTTGATATCAATCTATATATACAGATATATATCACAAAATTATCACGATAAGGTTAGTTAATGCCTCAGTCACCTCACATAACTACAACTATGGTTGCTGTTGTGGTTGGAATATTAGTTCTTAAGATAATTGTATTGCATTTGACTAGGAAGCAGTTAAGAGAACACCCTGAATGAAACAAGAAAAGTGTCTATTGGGCTGACTTATGTCTAGTATATAGGAATCAAAGTGTCACTTCAAAGGCTAAGTAATAAGTAGAATTCCAGCATATTCTGAGAGAGAGAAAGACAGAGAGACTAGAAAAGGTTATAAATGAAAAGCTATAGCTATCATAACAAAATTATTTGCAGATAACAGAAATGTTTCTTTTGAAAATCACTAGCTATAAAGAAACGGCCTTAAGTGGGACAGGTACTAAATAAACATAGAAAATAAATACCTTTCATAAACATCAAGATTAATCATTTAGAAAATGTTAAAATACCCGTTTATATAAAATGTATAAATTACCACATGAAAAAGTTACAAAGACATTTCCTCACTGATCTGAAGGGAACCGTATCTCAAACACTTACAAAATTTTACTGGAGTGTATGAAAGATCTAAATAATGAAGATGTGTGCAGGGCTCCCGGATGGCAGTTGTCCCAAACGAACCTATGAATTCAAAGTAATGCTAATCAGAATCTCAAAGTGTGTTTGGAATAACCTGAAAATTTTTCTAATTTGGGGAGAAGGAATTTTATAAAGGAAAAGAGTGACTTTCCCTTCCAATATATAAAACATATATTAACAAGTACAAAATTTAGAACAGCTTAGTACTGGCATTTTAACAGACAAGTTAGTATCTGTCCGGGGGTGCAGGTTTGGGGGAGAACTCAAAGGGAGAAGAGATTAAGTGTGTGGAAATGGATTTTGAATTAAAAGTGGTTCTAAATACTGTCTACAACTTTCTGGGGAAAAATATACCGGTCATAGTATATGTTGAAATAGTTTCTTTATGGAAGGGGAGGCCAACCATAAGAGACTATGGACTCTGAAAAACAACCTGAGGGTTTTGAAGGGTCAGGGGATGGGAGGTTGGGGAACCAGGTGGTGGGTAATAGGGAGGGCACGTATTGCATGGAGCACTGGGTGTTGTGCAAAAACAATGAAACTGTTACGCTGAAAAAATAAATGTAAGAAATAGTTTCTTTAAAAGACCCTCAATTTTTAGAGTACTAGAAACTTAGATATATTAATACTTATATAGTATCATGCTGATAAAGAGCTCATTAGTGAAATTTGAAAACCAGAAGCTGCGAGAAAAAAGATCAATCATTTTGACTCCCTAAAATTACACACCACCTCTGGGTATCCCAGACACCATAAATAAAATGCAGAGATGAAGCAGGCTCTCAGACAAGAAAACCCACAAGACATTTTTGCTGGATCTTCTTCACCTGTCCCTGCAAACCAGCTCTGGCCTCTTTTCTTCTGCTTCTGGGCCACCACATCCTCCCTCCCTCCAAGTCCTATTGCCTTAGCTTGGTCCTCTGGCTTCCAAGGTATCTTCTCAGGAACAGACAGGGCCATAAGGAGGGAGGTGGTAAGGATGGGGTCAGGCAGCAAGCGTTCCCAGGAGTTAGTCCTCTTCCCTGCCAGATCACTAGTCACTGATGGCTGACTGCCCCTCCTACCGTCATAGCTCCTATAGGCCTTCCTCCCAACAGGTCCTGCCTCTTCCTAAGTTGCTGGGGCCTCTCCCCCTTCCTGTAGCTCCCAGGCTGGCAACTTAATTCCACTCTCATCAGTCTTGGGGAAACCCATCACTAACCACCTCTCCAGCCACCTTACCCTGCCTGTACCTTTACAGAGTCTCCATCCCATACTCTTCAATTGGTCATTTAGAATACCAGCTCGATTTCGTTTTGTTTTTCCCTCCCGGGACTCTGACCAATTCAGTACATGAAAGATGCACTTTAATAAGGTGAATATATGGTAGGGGCTCACAAATCAATAAGAAAAACACCATAATGATTGCTACCACAAATGTGGAGCTGGGAGCCCAATGTGGGACTTGATCCTGGGACTCCGGGATCGTGACCTGAGCCAAAGGCAGTTGCTTAACCAACTGAGCTACCCAGGTGCCAGATTTTATAAGATTTTTTAAAAGATCCTTTCTGAGTCCTCCTAATAGCTATCAGCTGAAGGGGCTTTATTTTCACTGTTTTGGGGTGAATAAATCAGTACAGCACTTTTTGTCAAATCTGGCAATGTGTACCAAATGGCTGTGCATTTGACCCAGAAATTCCATTTCTAGGAATGTATTCCAAGTTTTAAAAAAATGACAAAAAGTGCAAGGATGTTCTTTTCAGCATTGCATACTTTAATCCATGGAGGAAACCACCCAAACACAGGTTGGTAAAATAAATTATAAATCTAGTTGTAAAAATGGTGCACACTCTTAAACACAAGCACACACCCCCACTGATGTTTCTCTTCTTTTTTGTTTGTTTTACTATAAGAAAAAAGTTTGGAAAAAATACATCAAAATAGAAACTCTCTTTGGACAGCAGAAAATTAATATTTTTATTTTTTCTTATAAAATATGTTTTTTTAAAATTTTCTATAAAATATTTTTAATATGCAAAGAAAAATTTAAAATGAATAACCTTTCCCTGGGATTGAGCCCCGCATGGGGCTCTCTGCTTAGCAGGGAACCTGGTTCCCCCTCTCTCTGCCTGCCTCTCTGCCTACTTGTGATCTCTCTCTCTCTGTCAAATAAATAAATACAATCTAAAAAAAAATTTTTTTTTAAATGAATAACCTTTCATTTCCTTGGTTGTGTTTCCCAGGAATATGTCCTGGGACAGGCATTCGTGGGAAAATGATTTGTAAAAAGTATTCTCTGATAAAACCAGGATGGGCTCAGGGGGGAAAGAATGAGGCTAAGCCAGGGTGTGATAGCCAGCCAAATCCCACAGAGATATCCCTGAGATTATCTTATAGGGAAATTCTGGGGACGTGCGGCCTTAGAATTTTCCAGATTGGCTACCAAGGGAGTAGGGCTAACAATCCACAGATGTCAGGCATCCTTGGACCTCTTGCTTAAGGGCTCAGACCATGAATGGTAGGGAGGTGCTGTGGGGAGGTGGGATACAAAACATGGCCAAAGGGCCACAGAATTATGGGCAGAACAGGGATCACTGCACCTGACACCCATCCACATTCATTCTTACCTTTAATATGTGGAGTTCACAATGAACTCAATCTGAGCTAGCCAAACAGTTGCTATAGTATCTGAAATAAATCTCTTCCTTGTGACTTTTAAAATTTGGCCTCATTTACTTACATGGGGGGCAGGGTGTATGTGGGAAATATCTGTACCTTCCTTTCTTTTCTTTCTGTGAATGTAAAACTGCTCTAAAATAATAAAGTCTTTTTTTTTTAAAATAAGCCTCTTTTTCTTAGTATTCCCAAGTCATTAATGAGGAACAAACGTGTTTGAGTTCAGTGTTAATTCTTTCATGCCTCAGATGCACCAGCTGACAGATTCTCAAGTAAAATCCAAAGTAATGAATCAAATATCTATAATTAGAAACCCATGGGGGGTTGGCAGCTCATATTTTCTCTTTTTTCCCTTAAATAAATGTCTTGCCTCAGACTTCTCTGCCCTTTCCCTCATTCTGCTCATCTCTCAGCTGAACCTGATTAACCACCTTGGGACTGAGAGATTACTTGGCAGCTTTTTCAAGTCATCTTCAATTTTAACAAGATGTGTGAAGGCACTCAGACCAAGAGGGTAGAAGCAGAGGATGGCAATCTATAAATTGCTGCTGCTTCTGGAACCACTACAAAGCAGGAAATGACAAGGGACAAGGACACAGCCTCACTGGTCCTGGGTCCTGGCTCAGTCACTCAGACACTAATGGACCTGAGAGCATCTGACGACCTTGTTGTTGTTATTGTTGTTGCTGTTTGTTTGTTTTATGGAAATGAATTCCAAATATAATTCTGAAAGAACAGCATTGCTAAGATAGAGAGAAATCTTTTTCACAAAGTTACTTTTTTGCTCTCTAAACTGTGTCTGTCAGTAAATGGTTATAGGAGTCTAGATTCTGAGACCTGGTTCATACTGTACCAGGGCTCACAGCTTGTCAGTTGAGGAGGTGCTGTCTGTTTATACAACTTAGCCTGCACTCCAACCATCTGGTGTCAGTTGTAGGAAAAATACAGAAACTTTGTGACACACAAGAGAAAGAAAGAAAGAACAAAAGAAAGAGAGGGAGGAAGGAAGGCAGGAAGGAAGGAAAATATCTGGGAGTAAAATGGGAGACTAGAGCTATGCTGTTCTGGGTTCACAAAGGATAGAAGTCTTTTTTTGTTGTTTTTTTTTTTCAGATTATGAAACTTGGCAAGGCCAGTATATTTCATATACAGGTTCCACTGCAAGACAGCATTCCTACTACTACTTCCTCCCCAATTTATTGAGTCTGTAATTGAAAGAAGGCCCTGCATCTTACTTCTTCAGTCTACATATATCATAGACATTCAAATGTTTGCAAAGTGGTAGATGCATATTGGCATACATTCCATCTGTCATCTGTCCACAGTCTTAAGATTTAGAGGAGTCTCAAAATCAAAGGCAATGGAAAAGGAACTCATTGGGATCCCTTATGCTGAAATAGAAGATACTCATTTTGCATCAGAGTAGAGTCAGCTTGAGTTAGTGTTGCCTTTTCCCCTTTTACCACTGCACTGGCTCAGCCAGGACTTCAGTGTCACACCATACCCCTGATCAACCACCAGACATCCAGCTAGAAGCCACCCAGAAGCATGCATGTGTGTGTTATGTGTGTGCAAGAGTGGAGAGACACATCCCAACAGGAAATATATCTGGAAGGATTAACCTCTCCCCTATTTGCCATCACACACACACACACACACACACACACACACACACACACACACACTAAAAATTTGAAAAACAAACAATAAACAAGATAGTATTTAAGAAGACAGGACTACACAGTGAACTCCCAAGCAATACAGAGATGATAATCCTCAGATCACAATTAGTTTATAAACAGTTTACAAAAGTTTCTTTCTCAACTTAATTCATAATGTCTGTAGGTATCCTTCTAGTTTCTAGGCATGGACTTCCCTATTTATAATAACTGAAATGCTTATACATATAGTGAAGGAACATTTTTCCTTATTTCTTTTATTCTCTTCAAAAGAGAAAGCTTGATACTTCAACAAAATTCTACTATACTTGTCCTTGCTTCCAGACATATGAAAACCCATGATTTCACTGGGACTTTAACAACACTTAGTTCTTGAAGCATAGTATGCTCTTCTACATGCAAACATAATGTAAGATCTAGCTGTTTGCAAATCGTGTGACACCAACCAGTGGAAAAAGGAAGAATCAAGTGATCTTAATGTTGTTGGCTTATGCAATAAATTCTATTTTCAGAACCCATATAGAGCCTGCTCTAAAATCACCAAATTCATTATGTTTTCTGCTATGTCAGTTCCAATTCAATAAAAAGGGATTGTGATATCACGTGCAACATAAACTATCCATTCTAGAAAAGTACATTTTCTTAGTTTATAAAGTGGTCTATTCACTAATATTAGCTAATTGTTAATATACATTAAAGTAATCCTGGCCACTTTCCAAAGCAATAATCCATTCCAAACTTTTGCATCTGAAGTTATCATTTATTGCTTAGTAATAAATATTTCCCTAGGAAAGCATTAATAGAAATTATCGCCTTAGTATACAATGGTGAATTAAAGGAAATGACCTTTGAAATATAAACTTGGTTTTATTTACCATTGACTAGTAATGATTTAATCAACATAACTTATTAAATATTCAATATGTATTAGTTCCAGCCCCTATTCTCTGAAGGGATATTGCATGATGTAATGAGAGTAGTTGTAGGGCCCAGACAGAGCTTTTCTAAATTTGATTCTGACAAGATCATCAGCAGGAACAAGTTAGACTTACATAGTCTCGGGGGTTTCACTTACAAAATAGAGTATATCTTTCAATTGGCTCCTCTCTAGACCCCGGTTGTGGAAAAGATCTATGACTCCCAACCACCATCTAGTTTAATTCAAAATAAGAACAAATAAAAACTTAACATCAGTGAAAATAAGTTAGGTTCATTTCTAATTTTTCCACTGATGCTTATTCCAGCAACATTTTGAAATACTGTTTTTCCCCCCATAAAAGGCTATCAGGTGTCCTGAGTGCTCTGTTTGCCAAAGTTCTGTCTCGTCAGTGTCATAGAAGACCCCAGCTACCACCATCACGTCTGCTGCGAGGATTAAATAAGAACACTGTACAAGTTATTTAAGAGAGTGGCCCACGCTCAGCATCCATTGATATGATGGCCATGCACACAACACAGCCTCACGGAATGGATCCCGAGCTAGAAAGTCAACCGTCATAACATAATGGAAAGCTACATCTCACAAAGCTACAACTCATGGCTACTTAGATATTTGTTCAACAGTCAAACTTCGTTCTTTTTTTTTTTTTTTTAAGATTTTCTTTATTTGTGTGTGTGAGCAAAAGAGTGAGAGAGCACACAGGAGTTTGGGGGAGGGGCAGAGGGAGAAACAGACTCCCTGCTGAGCAGGGATCCTGATGTGGGGCTCAACCCAGGACTTGAAGATTATGAACTGAGCCAGAAGCAGACCCTTAACTGACTACGCCACCAGGCACCCCCAGTTAAATTTATTTCTTTAATTATGAAAAAAATTCCCTTTATAAGTCAGAATTAAATGTTCTTATATTCTGAATGGAAGTAAATAATGAGTTAATGTTAACTAAACTCAGACCACATTTAACTGGATGAGTTAAAACTCATTTTCTAAGGATCTTAGAATATGCGCCACTGATCATTGATACTGGAAAACGAACCTAAAAGAAGCAGCTTATTATTGAAAAAAGTCATGTTGTGGGATATTCAAAGATTAAAAATAGATCACAAAATCAATAACTTTTGATTATATTATTTTAAGGAAGTACATCCCTAATCTTTTTTGTGCAATTACTGGATAAATTGCCAATCATAAACTGTTCTCAGTGTAAATGCAATTTCTTCTCAATGTAAAAAGGAACTCCTGGCTTTCTTTATATTACCAGTAGAAAAAAGAGTGGAAAAAGGAGGGAAGGAGGAGGAATGGAGGGATGGAGAAAAGTATAAAGAATTTTTACTGATCAAAATATAGAATCAATACGTGCTGCACACACTATGTTGATGCAATGCTTTGTGAAACATGTGGATTTACAAGAAAGTGTCTTAGCATTTTTGAATGTTGACATGACATAGTTTGTTCCAAAGAAACTGAATTCAGCAATATGATCCCTGATTCCTATAGAGAAATCCAGAGAACAGCTATTTATCAAGTATCCTGTGCAAACAATCTTTACATGTGCTTTTAAAAAGAGATCTATTTATTTTAGAGACAGAGAAAGAGAGCATGCCCGGGCAGGCACACAAGCACAGTCAAGAGTCGGGGAGGGAAGGGGGTGAGGATCCTCAAGCACATTCCCTGCCGAACTCAGAGCTGGATGCAGGTCTGGACCCCAAGACCCATGAGGTCATGACCTGAGCCGAAACCAAGAGTCAATGCTTAACCCCACTAAGACACACACACACACACACACACACACACACACACACACACACACACACCACTTAGCAGAATTAACAATGAAAAGAGATAGGAACTAGAAATTTATTTCTGTTTCCTGGTAAATACACAAGGGGTAATTTTGCAGTTGGGAAAATGTAGGACTAAAAAGCAAACGTTGTAATAAAGCAGTTCAAATTTGGAGATTGTTCCAAGTATCCCACAATCACACTGACAACATTGGAATATAAAGTTGGGTGTAGACCTGGTTTTGCTGTTATGCTAATGGTTTTTTTCCTGAGCATTAGTTTACTCATCAGACCCTTTCTGATATCCCACTAGTCCTAAAGCTGTGTGTTTTGCCTCCTCCCTCTCTCATGCCTACGTCTAGTACATCCCACACTCTTTATTCTACGTAATCTGCTTTATCTATGTGTCAGTTAAATGTCCCTCGAAAACTGTGAAGCACTTTGCCAATCTGGGGTCTTATTCCTACTATGACCTACTGTGATAAATCGTTTCTTGTGCTTTAGGTGACTAAGACCTTGCTTAATATAGCCAGGACGCCTGGGGGGTGGAGAAGTCTCAGCCTAGCATTCTGCCAGCATTACTCTGGCACTCTTGGTTACCACTCTGCCACACGCCCTGATCCTATCATCTCACCTGTTCACTCTCTTTTACTTCAGATCTGACACGGAGAGGAAGACAGAGAGCCAAGTCAAGTCCCAGGAAGTGGGGCACGTCATGCTTGCCAAGTATCTTTAAAACCATAAATTATTTTAAAATACAATGATTTGCATGCAAATAACAGAACTGACCTAATAAAGAATCATACTTCATTTTGCTCCAATTTCCAACCCTGTCATACTCCATGATGAATACAGGAGCTTTCAAGGAAAATAAATCCAAGAACTGTCGTCCTGGGACAGAGAGCCCACAAGAAGACGAGCTCACTTACGGAAGAAGCACCCACATTGTAGTACAAGCCATCATCAATTTCACCATCAGGGGAACTAAAACCAGATGGCTTGGAAATGTGAAGTGTACCTTCACTAGACTACCTTTTTAATCACTAAGCACTTTGACTTTCCACACTAAGCAGACATTAAACAAGGATTATCTGAGGCTACCTGAAGAAACAGGCATCAGGATGATAGAAACTGGGACTTTCAATGTCCTCTGTGGATTGGTAATTTCTGATTTTAAAATGAAAACAACGAACACGTTAGGTTGCCTAACTTTGCGGGCGTTTCTAGAAAGCTGGGACTCGTTTCTTGTGATGGAGTCAGACAGTCACACACTGAGAAGCCAGCAACCATCCTGGTGGATTCTACGCATTTCATTCTTCCCGGGGACGGGCGTGGATCCCATGATGCTCCGTCACCAGGGCAAAGTGATGTCAGCACGCTGGAGGCGGGCAGATGCTGGGAACCTGGCCAGGCTCCACAATGCACCGTCATTCTCTCACCTTCGGTTTTGTTCCCTTGACTGGCCTCTATCCACTCTGCCTGCAGAGAAGGCAAAGGTCTGTGGCATGACAGGACCCCCCGCCCCAGCCTCAGACAGGCAACAAATTCTGCTGAGATTAAATCTATTTCTTTCCTCTGGAGCCCTTGGTCCAACACCATTCTACTGCCATATAAAGGAACAGGGGGTATCTGAAGGGACGTATCATCTTAAAATGTAGGTGAATTCTTTTTCATACCCATTTAGTGATAGTCATTAAATTTATTCCCAGGTTATGCCAAAAAATAGATGACTCGTCACATCAGCCACATATGCGGCATGGTCAGGGAAGAGTGCATTTTGTTAAACCCATTCATTGAAGGATGAATTTCTTTGAAAACCACCCATTTAATCACAAAAATCTAGCCATGTGCGATCACATGACTTCTTGAGCCATGCATCTGTGGGGAACTGGGGAAAGACGCAAGCTCAGTAACCAGTGAGGAGATGCCTGCCTGAAACCCAACCCTCCCTGCCCTGCCTGCGTGCTGATCCGGCAAGGAGCTCCTCCCTGTGCATGCCGCATTGCTAAGTAGTAGGCATTTATTCACTCCCATGCCACTTTCGATTTTTTAAAAGCACCACACTACAAAAAACAAACTCAAATGTCATCTTGCCTGTGTCATAATCTCAAAATAGGTATATCCTAAACCATGAAAATAATTGTATATTTTAGACTTCTTTCGTCCCAGAAGTAGGAGATTTTCCCGGCGAATTAATGGAAAACACAGAGTAGTACTCGGGAAATTTAAGTCTGTGGTTATGGTAGAAGACGTATTGTTCCCACATTTTTATTCCTCCTGTATCCTTGCCGTTGGCCATGTACCGTCACAACTCCTTCCACAAAATGTGGGCCAGGTTTCCCAGTATTTCCCTACCATACTGATGTTGAGCCTGGTCCCGGGACCTGCTGTCCTAATTTTCAAGAGTGCAAGTAAAGGTGCGCCTTTTCCAGACTGGGCACTGAGAGGCGTCCCTCTCTGGAGCTCCTTTCTTCACTATGAGAAGAATGTGGTCCGGATGGGCCATCGTTCTCATGAAAATAGAGACCCACAGTGCATACGTGAGCAGAAGCTTGCCCTAAGGCCAAGCTGAGACAACCCCAGCTGGAATCAGCCACCCCAGACCAACCACGGATGCATCAGAGATAAAGACATGCTTATCATCACGTGACACTGGGTTGTGGAGTGGTCTGTGACTCAGCATCTTTATGGCAATAGTTCACAGTGGTATTAATAATCCTAGCGTAAGCATTATCATATATACCATGTGTTAGATACATACATGTGTGTGTCTGTATATTAGCTATCTGTCCATCTATCTATGCATCCATCTATCTACCTATTTACTCATTTGTTAAATGGAATAAAAATACCACCTACAGCATTATTACTTTAGAAATACATAAAATAATGCATTAAAATATTAGCACAGCAACTTTCATAAAATAACAGGTCAATTAAGTCAGAGGAGTAGTATATTTTTGAAGATTTCCATGGGGGACATATAAGCTCTCTCCTAATGGCCTTTTAATGTAATAAACCCATCAGTAGGAATTCACTAGGACACATTTACCGAAGAGTGGAATGCAAATCTATTCCGTATCTCTGTATCGTGTTACTATCATTCATGGACAGTACATCTGGTTGAATCTTTAAATAATACTAACGTGGGCTCAATGTTGTTGTTAGCATGCTCACTTGCATTTAAATTTTCTGGCTGATGCACAATTGAGGAATCCACCTCCACAATCTAGATAGCCTGGGACGACAGAGGTGTGGCAAGCAGATTACTTCAATTGCCAATAACAGTCAACCAGCACTGGCTTTTGATGGATGTGTTAAGGACAGTGATGAAACAGTATTTGTCACGAGTGTCGGTTGTGGAAATGGTCCTGCATGTTCACGCCGGAGAAGGGAATATGTCCAAATTCATTTTTTGGTCTGTCCCTCCACCTCTCCTTCTCCCCTCCTGTCACAAATGTTTATGGAGCACCTGCTAGCGTCCAGGCCTTTTGTTCTGGGTTCTGGGGAATCAGAGGAAAAAGAGAAATGATCTAAAACTGAGACACAGAATCTACCTGAAGTTTGTACCTGTCTTTAAAAATAACTACAGGGAGTAAAGCATGTCCTTCTAGATCCCTTGTTGTACATAAAAGGTGTTTAGTGAGATAATCGAATATGTTTCTGGAAACGAATATGTTTCTGGAAACTGTGTATGAAAATATATAGTAGGCAAGAGGCTAATGCTCTCGTCTTAAAACGGATCAGACCACAGGCAGCAACCACACTAGCATTCATGGAGCAAATGGTTCCAACCGTTAGAATGCGTTGGTTTGAAAATAAGCTCTCTCGGATGCGACCTCTCAGAAAGATGACCCGACGGAAGGAACTGTAAAAGCACGAATGTTTTAGAATCCCAGGATCATCTTTTACCGCCCCCAGGCCGACTGCCATCATCCCAGGGATGGGGCTTTCATGATTTAAGGTCCTCTCACCCATCTCTCTCCAATTCGTTTGAGTCTAATATTCTTCAGCTTCCTTTTCAAATGACCGAAATGAGTTTTGGGGGGTCAGGGAGAGAAATCATTATCCAAGACTATGAGCAGTCAACAACATCTCATTGATACAGTTGGGGAACATCTTACTCGTCTCTCAGAAAAGTTCTACTCTGAAGCCCGAGGAAGAGTCGTAACGCGCTTCCTGAGCATCAGTGCAGGCTCCCAAACCAAACTGAAAGCAGAACGGATGGACCTCACTGCCAACAAAAGTAGCGGTGGCTATTAATTCAGGGAGGACTGCTGGATCCATTCATGACAAATACATCTGAATTCACAGAGTCAGAACTCAGTTTTTTTTTAAGATTATAGAAAAGTAACTCCCAAAGAACGGCAACAAGGAACTCAGTCAAGTGTGTGGGACACGATGATGCTATTATGCATGGGAAGTGACGCTACGACGCTAGGAAGCTTTCCTTCCTCTTGTACTTTTTGAAATACTTTGAGGAGAAATATATATTTGTCTTGTCCCAGGCATGGCTTTTAGGCTTTAATAAATGTGAGCTTGGGAAAGGTAAAGTTAAAAGCTTCAATGTAGTCACTACATAGCCACGCTCTCGTTCCTTACTAACCATTCTAGAAGTTGGTCGAAGAACATGTGTTCAGATATTCCAGGGGTGGTGGGGGAGAAAACAGCAGTTAAATAACTGATCAGAACATCAGATATTATCTTTAAAAAAAACTAATCCTATGTGTTCATGTCCAGCCCAGTGGAGAAGATGCTGATCAGGAAAGGACATCCTTTGACAACCTTCTTAAATTTACATCCAGCCAGCTGAGGCTATAATATTAATTAACTTGTGTTTCACTATTTGCTTCTGTTTTGCTCTTTTGAGAAGCCAAATAAACCACCTGTATATGAGAGCATTCTTAAACAGAATACTGTGTACATGTGGTGCAATTTCTGAATCCAAAGAGAATACTGTCATTCCTTTTCCAATCTAAGACATTCCTGTGAGCTGCTCAATTTGTAAAATGTCCTCTCTGTCTGAGCCTGTTCCATACCTACCCCCCCACAGGACTCTTGTTTGAATGTCGTATTTCCAACGGAAGACTTCACATGCTCCCTGTCTCCCTCAGCTTAGTTACACCTATCACTCGCCCACACTGCACGCTGCACCCGCCATCTGTGGTATTTATGTACCTAATAATTGAGGTAACGCCCTTTATCTCCTTACACTATAGGCTCCATGAGGCCAGTGTCCATGCTCATCTTTTCACCCCAATGTACACTGAGCTGGTACCTCCTCTGATAGGATTTCAACAGCTGCTTACTTAATGGTTGATTGAATGATGATTTAATCATCTAAAATAATTTCCCATTACCATGAGAGGCTTTCCATTTAATTAGATAATGAAGACTATTGCTCTGTATATTAACTAACAAAACTTAAATTAAAAAATGAAAAAAAATACTAAAGGATTATCAGGTCAAACGTAAAGTTTATTTGAGAACATCTACTTGTACCATGAAAATGCTTGCCTTTCTACACTGTGGGATGGAATTCTTAAAGATATAACTCCGTTCCTTATTAAATAAATATTGAATCAATGAATGACTGAGTTAGGGAAAAGACAATAGTCTCCATTCCCCCAAGAGCTGGTTGTAAAACCATAAAAATTGGGGGTATTTTATTAGTTTATTTCTCTTGTTTCATTAAAACTTTTCATCAAACATCAAACTCTTTTGAGTCAAAAACATTGACAGTACACAATGTAGGGGAAGGGCTTACAGCTGAATATGGATTATAATCCTCAATAATAAACGGTCTGGGGGCAGAATCAAGTCAAGCAAGATTTGTACAAATGCTGTGGGTGTTGATGTTAGGGAATCTGGGGATGTCTCTCACATACAAATCATCAATAAACACACCGTCTCCAAAGATGTCTTTGACACATGATACAACATAGAAAAATTAAAACAAAAAACTAAATAATCATTTGGAGTCTATGGGAGCCAAGATATCGGATGAGAACCTCACATACTTTTTTCCATGAAAGGCTCATTAAAATCTAAAGACATAGACATTGTCATTTTCCATTTTGCCAAGAGATATTTGAGACCTAGTGTAAGTGATGTCAAGAGGCACATACCACTTGTAAGGGGGAGAACGGAGCTGAACCTATGCCTCTCTTGATTCCAAAATGTGTCCATAGCCAGACTCAACCAGAGAATTATACTTTTTATAATAAAAATGGAAATATAACCATTTTTCTCTTATTCCACATTAAAAATCCAGGGAGGACAAGTTGGCTAGGTAGATGTTAGGGCAGTATAGACAGATGAGGGTGAAAAATCAAAGAAACAGCAATCAAGAACAAGCCCCTAAAATCCTTCCACAAATAAAATAAATAAATAAATAAGTAAAACAGAATCTTTGTCAAGTGCTGATTAATTCCAACGTCATGGGGGTTATAAAGCAATTTAAATATTAACAATATTTTTTAAAGTACTATGTCCTGCCAAAGCTAAGATGCTGCTAATTCTATAAACGGGCCCATAAGAGGACACTCCTGGCTACTCAGCCCTGGACTTCAGGAATCTCAAACCTAGTTGGCTCTGAAGTAGGGGCCACTACATTCAAGGGTCCAGTCTTTAGAGCCAGACCAGAGTGCAAACCTGTGCTGCTCGACAGAAACAAAATGCAAGCTGCACATGGAATTTTAGATTTTTTTTTGACAACCTTTAAAAAAGTAAAAAGAAATGGGTAGAATGGATTCTAATACCATTTTCCTACTGTCTCCAAAATACTATCCTTTCAGCATGTCATCGATAAAAATATTATTAATGAGCTCTTTCGCATTCTTCTCCTTCTGCTAAATTTTGGAAACCTTGTGTGTGTTTGTAAGTTTTTGGCACACCGCTGTGTGGACCAGCGACATCTCTAATGCTCCGTGAGCACGTGGATGAGCGGCCACTGTACTGATTAGCGCCAAATTCCATCCGAGGACAGCAAGTTCATTTCCCTACCAAGTACTGCACTGTCTGTGTCCTGCTTTCCTCTTCTGTGCATGGGACAACAGCAGTACCCCTCACAACATTGTTGGGAATATCTCAGAACTAATATGTGTAAAGCACTTGGAACAGTGGGTAAGCATAAAAACAGCAGTTTCTCTAAGTAGCTAATCTAGTAACGACTTAAAACATAAAACATAAAACTTTGGTGAGGTGTTTGAACCTTATCATTTTATATTGCTTTGAAATATTTTAAGATAAATTTTAAAGTACTGAGTCAGGTTAACCCACAAGTAGTCCCTGTCCTGAAGTGCAGATCCCTTATTTGCGTGAGAAGACCCAGCTTCTAAAACTCAGGTTGCCTGTGTCATAGTCAAATACAAATGTTGCTCAATTTGCTTTTATTTTTCAAATGAACACTTTGATGTTTTTGTTTTCGGCTCTCGGTAGTTTATGCTGTGGCCACTGATAATTTGATTATGCCCTCCTATTCCCTACATAAGTAAACTTCATGAAGTGAATCTTGCTTTTTTGTTTTACTTCAGGGAACTGCATGATGCCTGTTTGATGTTATTTCTGGATTATTATCTGCAACACTTAGTAGAATTTTATATATATTAGTAGTAGAATTTTACTTATATTCTTTTTTTTTAAGATTTTATTTATTTATTTGACAGAGATCACAAGTAAGCAGAGAGTCAGACAGAGAGAGAGGAGGAAGCAGGCTTCCTGCTGAGCAGAGAGCCCGATGTGGGGCTTGATCCCAGGACCCTGAGATCATGACCTGAGCCGAAGGCAGTGGCTTAATCCACTGAGCCACCCAGGCGCCCCCAAATTTTACTTATATTCTTAGTGGAATTATACATATTCTGTCCAACTAGGACTTGAGGAAAATAGGTAGATAATCTAATTTGGTATCTCATAGATAACTGAGTACCATCTTTATACTGTTCCAGGGAGTTAATGAGAATCAGTCAACTGGAAACTCTCATAATTCATACATAGCATTGTATTTACTCTGAGGAAATTGAAAAGGCCTAAGAAAATGCCGTGCTTATTACCAATGTAATAAATTGTATAAGGAATGAAGATGAGAGCTTTATAAATTAGTTCATGGAGATTAAATGATTTACAAGAAAATTGTAAGACCCTTTAGTCTGAACCACATAAAATTAAACCGCTACCTTTCCTGCAAAATGAGATTAAAGAATGGGATAAAACAGGCACGATATTAAAAGCGAGAGAGTTAAGGGATATTTATTCTGAGATTTTCACTTTCTGTACTCTTCCACCCCGTGAAATGTGCACCAAAATTAAAGGATTAATCAGATTCTATCAGGAAAGTGATCTGAGCATTTCAGAGAGATGTGCTCTGTAAGTGAAAAGCGTTATTATTACAACTCACAGAAGATAAGGTGAGATAAATCAGACCCGGTAGCACCGACAATCACCACCTCATTAATTTCTTCTCTTCTTGTGTCTGGATCCTTATGTGGCACCAGGATGAACAGGAGAATTCTGGACAGGCCCCGGCCCTGGGTTTGAAGTTCTGGGCTGACATGAGGTACACAAACCCTCACATCGAGGAGCAACAGTGACCCTCAGCAGGGATGCCCCTTCTGCCCAGATTCCTTGAATGTTGGCCCACTGTTTTTTTAACCCTTTGAAGAGATTCACTTTCTAACAAAAATACATTAAGTTGAACCATATAAAACCGATTGGCAGAGCTCCTGGGCGGCTCAGCCAGTGGAGAGTGTGACTCATAATTGGGGTTGTGAGTTCGAGCCCCATGTTTGGTGTAGAGATGACTTAAAAATAAAATCAGAAAAAAAATAAAAATAAAATGAGACTTGACCATTTTTTGTGCTATCGGAACATGATTTTCAAAGATGCAATCTAATGGTATTCAGGGATGGGCAGGGATGACCATATAACAGGAGGGAGGCGCATTTGTGAAAACTGGCTTAAAAAAATAAAAATAAGTAAATGTGATTTTATCTCTGAATGGGAATTAAATGTTTTGTAATACATGGTACCCAGAATTTGTTTGAAAATATTGATGGGGATCTCATCACCAGACATTTTTGTGTAGTCGAAAGAAGTTCTATTGACTCATTAAGTCATTAAAATAAAAAAAAAAAAGAAAAGAAAGTATTGAACTCACTCATTCCTTTCCTTCCTTTAAATCTTTTGGTCTCTTATTACCAATACACAATTTTATCTTAAGAATATGCTTTAAGGGGCGCCTGGGTGGCTCAGTGGATTAAGCCGCTGCCTTTGGCTCAGGTCATGATCTCAGGGTCCTGGGATCGAGCCCCACATCGGGTTCTCTGCTCCGCAGGGAGCCTGCTTCCTCCTCTCTCTCTGCCTGCCTCTCTGCCTACTTGTGATCTCTCTCTCTGCCAAATAAATAAATAAAATCTTTAAAAAAAAAAAAAGAATATGCTTTAAAATACCAAATTTTTCAGAGCAATGGGAAAAGGTATAATTTTTTTTCTCAGACACAGAACCACATCTGCAATGACTCAGAAATTATTCCCAAATAAATTAACTATTTTTCTTGATAGACTTTTCCAGTAGGGGCTCAAGAATAAGTCAGGCAAATGCACGAGGATTAAAAAATAAACAAACCAGAGAACAGAAAATCTCCCTCCTATACCAGAAGGCCAAGAAATGACAGTCTTATATGTCCCATCATTTACACAGTCTTGACTCTGACATCACCGAAAATTCCCGCGCAGCTGGACAGGAATCATCAGTGATGAGAAAGCAACCAATTATTTCCTTGCGTGGAACTTACTGGGTGCTCCAGGTGTGCTGACACAGCTGTCCTTTCCCTTCGTCTCCTACGTCACTGTGGTGGACACGACCACAGCCCACATCTACATTTCACAGACGAGCAGCTCCAAGTTTGAGGGGGTTTCTTCTCCCTGTCTAGAACCGTGGCTGCTTCCCCTACAGACAGATGCTCTGAGTCCTTTTCATCTAACTCAGGCGTCTCCGTGGAGCATTTCCACAGATCACTGCACAGAAAGATCCCGCGTTTACTCTGCATACTTCAATTTATTAAAGAAATAAGCTATAAGATGAAGACCAAACGGGAAAATACTACTTAGAGAAATTGTTTTCTTCCAGAAGCATCTGGAATAGAAAGATCTAGAGCATGCGTTCTTGCCTGGTTTTGTTGATGTGCTTTACATTTCTAATATCCCCATCTTTCTAAGGCAGTCATTGTCAGGGCGACGGTGTCCGTGAGCTTTCTTACAGCCTGGAGAACAAGGTGATGTTGTTCATGTCAGAATTTAGAGCATTACACGAGGCATTTCTTGACCAAATTCTAAGAATGAGCAATTCTTTAAAAAAAAAAAAAAAAAGGTTTGTCTTATTTATCTGTCAAAATTCACATCAACGTTGGAGTCCAAAAAGGACAACAACAATTTAGCCCAACATTTAAAATTACTCTGGTAGATGTAGATATTTGTGTATGATTTATACAGTTGAGAAAAACTATTTCTATAAAACCAGGTAAGGGGGCACCTGGGTGGCTCAGTGGGTTAAGCCTCTGCCTTCGGCTCAGGTCATGATCCCAGGGTCCTGGGATCGAGCCCCGCATCGGGCTCTCTGCTCGGCAGGGAGCCTGCTTCCTCCTCTCTCTCCCTGCCTCTCTGCCTACTTGTGATCTCTGTCTGTCTGTCAAATAAATAAATAAATAAAATCTTTAAAAATAAATAAATAAATAAATAAAACCAGGTAAGGCTCTCTCTAAATCACTGACATAATCTTCGTTGATTAATCCACAGACTGAAAGAAATACTGCATGTTTGTGTCTTAGGAATATATTCGAGAAGAAAATGTGTTCAGAAAAATCAAACCTGAAATGTTAAGAAAAATCTTCCTGTTGAAAATAAGTAAATCACTCCCACCCAGAATCTATTCTGTGAAAAGAAACAGAATTTGCAAGGATTCTGAAAACAAACAAACAAAAAAAAACCCACAAAAAATCAGAGGAACATAAACTTGCCACCAACCTCATCTTTTAAAAAAAGTTTAATTTATGGCCTAGCAATGCCTCATTCCCCACATTCTTCCTGCATACAATACGAGAGTTTCCAAAAATAAATACTAGAAGCTTTCTCATTTTTTAAAATTCTGATTATAATGAGCAAACGCCAGTGAACCTGTTAGCTCTTCCCAGAAACCCTCGAGAAACATGTTCATCAAAGTTCAAATCTCGGTGAGCATCTCTGTCGCAACTCTGAAAGGGCTTCCAGCACTATAATAACTTCAATTTACACATTGTAGGAGAGAATGACACAGCGTTAAGAGATTCGAGAATCCTCAACAATTCAAGATGAAAACAGCCCAGATAAACCCCTGACATGTAGCCGTAAGGAAACGCATTTGGAGTAATCATACCGTTGGTTGAAAATGTCTAGAGTTGTCACTGAATTTCACCAGATACAACAAAATAATTCTAAGATGTACAGTGGTATTCTCAGGTTGTGTGCCTTTCTGTATCATCCAAATACTGTGGAAGTTGAAAAGTATATTTACGAGAGGGTCTACCTACTCTCCAGCTCTCTTTAATATTTAGAATCATACATTATTAATTGAATAATCAATAATGGTTATATAACTGCATAAAACCGTGTCTGAACTTCATTGTTATGTTACAGTAAGAAAGCAATGATCAGTTTCAAAGCCAATAACTTCTAGAAAATAATTTCAAACAAAACGTTTAACCACATGGCATCCAATCTTCAGGCTACTTCCTGGAACCTACAATGAGTTTCCCAGAAATTGCAAGGAAATTACATGTATTCTATCTTCAAAATAAATAGAGGGGGTTTTAAAATAAATGTTTACTTACACAAATTGTGAAGCATTATTGTAGCAAATGTTCATCAAGCACCTACTATGTGCTGGATAGTACGGGAGTGTCGGGACTTAACAGTCTGCACGACAGGGAACCTCAGCTCATACAGCCATATCCCATGTCATATCCCTTCAGTACTTGTCCCAGCATAGAAATCATTGACAAGAAAATGGTCAAAAATATCAAAATCTTGGGGCGCCTGGGTGGCTCAATGGGTTAAAGCCTCTGCCTTCGGCTCAGGTCATGATCCCAGGGTCCTGGGATCAAGCCCCGTATGGGGCTCTCTGCTCAGCAGGGAGCCTGCTTCCCTTCCTCTCTCTCTGCCTGCTTGTGATCTCTGTCTGTCAAATAAATAAAATCTTTAAAAAAAAAATCAAAATCCCTCTTTGTTAACATTAGCTTGTTGAAATAAGATATTAAAAAAAAAAGAAAGAAGATATTCCAAAATTACAGCATTGGGAATTCATATGATTAGGTGGATAATGTAAACTCATATTTAACCAATAAAATAATGATTTAGTCATAAAACTGTATGTTTATTAAATAATTTAACTATTACATATGTTTATTAGTTGGATTGATGAATCTGAACTTCCTCAACATTTTACAGAGAATCATTTTTCAATTCTAAAATGTATGAATTATACTGACGTGTTTAAAGTATCCTAAATCATGATTTGACCAGACTGGCGGTTATGTAGTATTCACAGCAGGACCTAAATTTTGACATGACAGGTCTTACTCAGTCAGTGGCATCCATGACAATACCAATAATGTTGGAGGGGATCACTGTGAACGTGGGCAGATCAACAGAGTTGAACATGTTAGAGCAAAGCTTGGTTGTTTCGTCATTTGAATGACAAAATTGCCAACTTTTTAATTGGCTGCAAATGCGTGAATTTGCCGTTGTAGGCTGATCTCCTCTGCCTTCTGGTTAAGCACCAGGAATGATCTATCACAATCCAACTGCAGACTGACCCACACGGGGACTGACGGCCTCGCAGGTTAGTTCATGACAATATTTTAGGAAAGAAAAGTAGGGTGTTGCTATCAATAGAATTTTTGAGAGTTGTGGGACATGAATTAAAGAATATTATAGAATAGGGGTGCCTGGATGGCCTAGTCAGTTGAGCGTCTGCCTGCTGCTCCCCCTGCTTCTGCTCTGGTAGTTGCTTCTGTCAAATACATAAATAAAAATCTTTTAAAAAAGAATCTTATAGAACAACATGGATATAAGTACTAACACTCGAATGGTACCATTTGTGCCGAAGGAGAGTGAAGGTGTTCAGTATGAGATAATTCAGTCGGCCAGCCTTTAGGTGATTTCCTTCTGGTCATCTTTTGATGCCAGAGACTGAGATGCCCATGCCTCTGTTCTCACTGGGGTTGCGCTAGAGATAGGGAAACAGATACATCTTTTGTTGAAGAAGTTGCTATGATGAGGACACATATTCCGGATATTAATAATTTTTATCTGAAGTATTTTGAAGCAATCAACCAATGCCAAAATGTTGGCTTCCAAGCACTTTTAGAGAAAAGCAAGGCTGCTTTGTGTTGATCAGGAAAGATCTATCCTAGATTCTGGAAAGTAACTTCCATTACTAAAAGGTAATGAAGACTCGGATGTGGAAATACGGGATGGGCTTGCAAAGAACGAAAAGGGGACAAACACGTAGCCAGCGAGCCAGACGTGTGCAGCAGCTCCCGGCCAGGGTGCAAACGTGCCAACAGCGGGAGCTGGGCAGAAGGGGGCTGGGCAGAAGGGGGACACCGGAAGACGGATTACAAAGTTTACAGCTCGTCTTCAACATTGTCTGGCTTCGTTCTGGTTAGTCACTCAAATAAGGTTTCCTTCATTTGTTTGCATGCAGCCGGAATGCTCAGCACGTGCCTTGCAGATAGCACACGCAGAGTGAGGCACTGGACAGATGGTGGTGAGCGGTGTCCCCGCCCTCGTGAGCCCAAGGCTCTGCTGGTGAAGGTCCATCCCTGAGCAGGACACACTTCTACCCAGGACTGGTTCGAGCATTTATGGTGGGATCTACCAAGGGCTGAGGGTGGGGAAGGGAGAGCAGAGATGAGCGAGAGAAGCAACTTCGGGGTTGATGGGTCTGCAGGGGACAGACCATGGGAGACAGACGGTGGGAAGTCTCAGAAACAAACGCACACCTTCTGGGTTCATGGCATCACCATCTCTCCTATCCACCACAAGCAAAAGCACTTCTGTGTGATGGCCAATCACGCTTTCAAGAAAAGGAAAGCTATAGTAGAACGCAGGTGAGGAAAGAAAGCTCATTGGCTCTTGGATGGGAAATAGGACGTATCAGGATACATGGGTGTGTGCGCAGGGTTGTACCTTGTTTGTACAATTTTACTACATATATATATATATGCTCATGCACTTATATATGTGTGGATAAGCATATAAATATATATTGTAATATGTACATAAACACACACACATATATTTATCTCCGATATCTACATATGAGCGATTTTAACGCAGTGATAAAACCTGTCAGTGATAAAACATGAGGGTTCTTTTCCCATAGATATTTGCCAGGGATACCCTAGGCGTTCGAGTTGGTGTTATCCTTCTGAGCTCACGTTTCCTATGCGCAAAGATAGGACGCACAACGAAAATGAAAAGATGAAGCTTCCTGAGGACTTCCCACTCCTGTCTACTGCCCCAGCGGAGGATGTGTGTTCACAAAGCTGGGACAGACACACAGCTTCTCCAGCGAGGGGACTCACAACGCAGGCCCAAACCACGTCCTCATTACTCTGGCTCACTCAGTATGCCGGACAAAACCGCTTCACCGTAGCAGGCGTAGCTTACCCTTCAACTTAAAATGATAACTTGCTGCATGTTGAGTTTTTCCGCATATAATCAAAATACAATTTCTGAATCAACTCACACATTTTAATCACACACTTAAAATCAATGGAGTTACTAGGCAGATTTATGAAAAGAGAATGGTATTGCAATCAATATTTTAAATTGCATCATTTTGTTTGTAGCCAAATTAATATAATTCAGCTATCACACTAAATATGCACTCACAATATGATTAGAAATAAATCCTCAGGAGTTATATGGTAATGCAGAAAGCTTATAAGTATGGAATCGTTTGGTGAAAATTGAAAATAGTTAATATTTGATAGAGTGTTGGCAAAGAAAATTAGGACAATCAGCAGCAAATATCATCTGATTTAACTCTATATTTTCATCTGTCAGCTCTATCATTACAGAAGCGCTAAGAAGCTAAATTCCACATTCCAGTATTATGCATCATTCACAGTAATATTCAGCCTATATCCCAGTGACCGGCACTTCCTAGGTAGGAATCATTGCATGTTGTGACTAATTCAGGAGGCCACACCAACGTGAACCCATATAATGGGATACTGAAAGTCTCAGAACCTATTCACAAAATTGTATGATTTATGTGACAAATTCATTTTGCAAGGTCTTAGTAACTATTACCATCATGAATTATGTTAACCAATTGTTTTTAAATATATATCAGTAGAAAAACCATTCTAATTTCCTAACAATTTTTTTTCATATAAAACCCCTTAATCGTTCTAGAAGAATATAGCTTTGAACATTGCTTCTTACACCATTGGAAAAGTATATCCATATATATATATATATATGTCCATATATATCTCAACATATAGATATGTATAGTAAATATATTATTTATACTTGCACATGTTTATATAAGCATATGTGGAAATATATATTTATGGCATGGATATGGAAATGTATGTTTCCACAGATATTTTTATAAAAGATATGTGTAAATATAAATAACATCCATTACAATGCAGAGTATATAATAATATATAAAACATTAAAAATATGGGGGCGCCCGGGTGGCTCAGTGGGTTAAAGCCTCTGCCTTCGGCTCAGGTCATGATCCCAGGGTCCTGGGATCGAGTCCCGCATCGGGCTCACTGCTCAGCAGGGAGCCTGCTTCCTCCTCGCTCTGCCTGCCTTTCTGCCTACTTGTGATCTCTGTCTGTCAAATAAATAAATAAAGTCTTTTAAAAAAAACATTAAAAATATGAAATATATAATATAATACACAAATATTTTATAAAATATAAAATGGTATACTTATAAAATATATAAAATAATAAAAAATAAAATATATTTCATAAAACTATATAAAATAATCTATATGTAATATATAATATATAAAATATTATATATAAACATATAACATAAAATAGATATTAACATAGTATTTATATATTCTATATATTTATATAAAATAATATAAATATAAAATATAATAAAATAAATGGATATAATATAATTAAATATATAACAAATAAATAATTTTTAACTATATGTATATGAATACTGTATATAAATTTATACTTCATATATATAAAATTTGGTCTCTGTTTTACTTTGTTAGGTTTTTAACTTTTGATTTATGTATGTTGCTATACATCTTCAGTTTTTTCCACTTACAATTAGAATATCAAGTGTTCAGTCAACAAATACTATTTGTCTTCTTCCCTATCTCCACTGGTCTTTTATACTAAATGATAGGCATTCTGTGGCAATCTTTCTGCAGAGTTCTTGCAAATCAAACTACTGAGTTGAAAACGCTCCTGTGGAGACCCATTGGCACACACAGGGTTAAACACCAAGTTCTTCAGAGGACAGGGACAGAAGGAGCTCCAGAAGTTCCCAGTGGGAGAGCAGCTGAAGACCAAAGCTGGGGAAGCCTTCTCTGAGAAGAGCGGAGTCTCTCTCCTGGACTTCTCTGGGCGGGAAGAGCTCACTTTCTAAGTTACAATATATCCGTCTTGAAGTATTTTTAATCGCTCAACAAATTGACTCTACAGTAGTCAGGAGACCTACAAAATCGTTCTCTTCGCCAGCACCTAACTTCCAAGGACGGACGTCTCCCTGGTGGGAAGAACCGCACTACGACCACCACCTTGTGCCTTCGGTCCAAGAGAAACCATCTGAGGGTCATTTGGGCTGGGGTGGAGGTGGGGAATTCTACTGCTTCTCGGAGAAGGCGGAGCATACGGTAAAGTACAGTATTTCGGCATTGCTCCTCCGCATCCGGAGATGTGACAGCATTGAATAGCCCCAGTGTTCTGTCCACACGGCCAAGACCCGGAGGACAGACCACCAGGAACAGAAGGCTGGGCGCGGCTGGAGAGCCTATAAGCCTTCGGACCAAGAAGCATCACAAAAAGGCAACAATAGATAATCTGTGCTTCTCTCGTTGGGGAAGAACTTCTTATGGGCTTGTTTATCAATTAAAATATAAATAGGGATGAGACTAAATCCTGACTATATTTGTGTGGTTTTCCTGCCCACGGTAACCACGAGTCCACCAAAAATCCCTAGAAGACAGTCAGCATCCTTCCACAATGACAAGGAAAGATCAGAAAATTAACTAGACAAAAAATCCTAAGCAAAGAAAGGCATGTAAACAAATGCAGCAGAAGTTCCCTGAAATCACCAAGTTGAATTGAAAAGTCAGAATAATTCAAGACCACACACCCGCCGTCACTGGGGTTGACATTTGACCTTTCCCTACGAAGGCTGTCGAGTGCGTGAATTGAGGAGTGTCGAGATCTGTGATCGCATGTGCAGAGTTACTCTATTTCCTCCTTGTTTGCGTGATCCACGACTCAGTTTGCCCTTCTGCAGAATGACAGTAACAGCTCCTTTGGACACTCAGTCGGTGCTGAGGAAGGATCCTGGTCGTCGCTATGTTTATATGTAAGTGATGTGAGGGTTTTGGTCTTTTTGTTTTTGTTTTTGTTTTGATTTGTTTTGCTGGTTGCAAAATGGTTGTTTCTTAAAGCACGGGACAGGACCCATGGGCAGAAGGACCTGCGGCACCAGGTTGTGTGAGGATTGTTTCCTTAGCTCCCAGGTGTGTATGCCTTCATGCCAGTCCTATCTTTCTCCAAGATTGAGTTTCCTAAAGCTGAAAATAGTCAGTCTGCACCCTCTCAGCATGAGCAGTCTGAGATCATGGGGAGCACTGAGCGTGGAAACAGGTGCAACTTAAGTAAAAAAAAAAAAAAAGATTTTGGAGTGATGACTTGAGGTCGGAGTTATGTGAGGCAAGACAATGAACAGGTTTCTCCGAGTCATGCAGCCTCTGTTCTCACATGTAACCAGGGCACAGTGACATTCAAGTCATGTCGGGGAGGCAAAAGCATCGGTATAAGGATAAAGGATTATTTTGCAGTTTTCACTTAGAAATATGGCTGAATCGAGGTAAACAAGAATAGCTTGGTAACATGTACTGATATAACAAAATCAGTTCCAGAATCTATGAATTATATAAGCTTCATCTCAAAATTGCTCCACAGAAACGCATACCTCCCCCATAAAGCACTTAGGTACTACTTACTGACATTCCAATGACAATTTAATTTAAAAATCTTACACTGTTCAGGGGCGCCTGGGTGGCTCAGTTGGTTAAGCCTCTGCCTTCAGCTCAGGTCATGATCCCAGGGTCCTGAGGATCCCAGGGTCCTGCATCAGGCTCCTGCTCGGCGGAGTTTGTTCTCCTTCTGCCCTTTCCCTCTGCTTGTGTTCTCTCTCTCTTGCAAATAAATAAGTAAAATCTTTAAAAAAGTAAAATAAAAATCTTATACTATGAAATAAAATATTATTGCTAATAAACTTCTCTCATATTTCTCATATTTCATATGTATTCTAAGCGCATTACAGAATTTCTTGGAGCAATATGCAAATAAAACGCAGCGCACCATTGAAAATTCCCTAGTAATTGCAATTCTTCCTGTGGGGTTTCATGCAAGCCTCGCTATTCAGAAAAGTAGGCAAGTTCACTCAACCTAAATATATATATATATATATGAATTTTGAGAGTGGAACTGGTGAAACTGATTTCTTCAAAGCAAAAAGCCATATGGGTCACGCTTAAATCCCAAGCCATAGGGATGCTCTTGTTTTATAGATGAAACTATCCTTCCAAACGTACATATACAGTGCCTGCAATCCCTAGAAATGAGGTGTGCAAAAGTAAATAACATGTGTAACTAAATAAAGTGAAACACACACATTCATAAAACCACACTTCATTCCCACTGTTTCCTTGCTACTCTGAACCACAGGTCTTCAACTCCAAGTCAAAGGTAATATACTGACTTTCCTACTTCAGATATTTTAAAAGAATCAAACTGAATAAATTGTCTCAAAAAATATGATACAAAATAAAAAGTACTGCATAACACAATGACTTGTGATGTCCTCACTGCTCTGTCTACAATTACTCTCTTTTCCTATTTTCTTCCTTTCTTTTCTCGTGGGCAAAAATTTCAACTTCCAGATACTTCCATCTTCTCTTTCCCCAAATTAAATACTGCTATCATCTGAGGTTGTGTCAGGGCATTCCAGGAAAATAAAACAAAGACGGTAAGATGTGTGGTGGTTCACGACTCATTTTCACTGGACCAGCTGCTAAATACAGACGCAGATCACAACCCCTGCTGTATAGCACAAGCCAGAGGCCACTGAAATCTTAAGACTGTAGATGGTCATGATCACAGGCTTATTTTTAGTCTAGGGACGGAGTGTGTTCATTGTGTTATTCATCTCCAATGTCCTTGGATATCATATGATATTTTTTAGAAATTCAAATTCTGCATGAATTCATGGGGATTTAACAAATGATAACTTAAGTCAACATCAGCAGATTCTAACTGGATCAAGATGTTTCTCATTTGCTCGGGCTGGGGATGGCCAGGCAGTTAACCCGCCTCTGGTTTAACAAATTATTTGTAGAAAAAATAAGCATTGTAAGAGTTAAAAACAAATTTGCTTTTGGCAGTGCACAATGATGAAAATATAAAGATACGTGAAACACTTTCTTCTAGTTTTCACTTAAAATTCCATCAGCTATACACAATTTTCTATAAGGAAGCTTAGCTCAGGATACTGTAACATTTGTACAAGTGATCTTGTTTTTACCTGTGGATGTGTCATTCAGGTCTTTCCAGAGCACACCCCAGTGTGATCAAACCATATATACTCTGATGACACCGTATATATCTTGTCCCTTCCATAATTTTTTCTCTCCTTAGATTGTCTCTTTCACTGTATTTCATGTTAACTTGAAAAAATGCTCTGTGAACCTCCTGTGGCTAAAATTTTGCGTTGATAATTTATTCTGACTCTGTCTCTGATGATCCCGTCTCGCAAGCGCTTAGGGGATGCAGTGATTAATGATGTTCCCCCATATCCCATTCTTATTTCATCACTGCGTCTGTGAAATGCATTTTTGCCGCTCTGTCACTCAATTTATTTTCAGTGATGTCTTGATAAAACCGGAGGTGCTGGTGTCAGATGGAAGCACGGGCTACTGCAGTGACCGTAGTTTCTGGGCTATGTAGGATGTGTTCAGCCCTATGTTCTTAGTAATGTTAATCCAAATGCTTAAATTCTTTAGTTATCCGTCTCATGCCTATGGTTTTAAATGATAAAAGTTTTGGAATTTTTAAAAAAAGGTGAATCTTAACCTCTTTCCCTGAATTTCAGTTTTTTCAGAGACTTTCCCATACCTTCCATGATTTTTTTTTAAAGATTTTATTTATTTATTTGACAGAGATCACAAGTAGGCAGAGAGGCAGGCAGAGAGAGAGAGGAAGAAGCAGGTTCCCTGCTAAGCAGAGAGCCCGATGCAGGGCTTGATCCCAGGACCCTGAGATCATGACCTGAGCCGAAGGCAGAGGCTTAACCCACTGAGCCACTCAGGCACCATGATTTTTTAATATTACATTTATAATCATGTTTCTTTACAAGTGTGGCTTTGAGACAGATTCAAGTTATGTCTATCAAATTTTCTTTTTTTCTGGTACACAATGACTTTATTCACCACCTTTGTATTTTTTTGCCTTGTGTTCTTCAAATACAAACTGATCAAGTTATTATATTTTCTCCAAAAGAAAGATTGTTTTTTCCTCCAAAGGCTTTTGATATATTTCTATAACCGTTGGTTATGCAGTTGGTCATTTGCAGGGACCATTTGTCTCCAGTAACTTCCCAAATACAGCAGAGGAAGTTGGGGCAGTGTTATGAACTGACTCGGGGCTTACTGAGTGAGTGTGTTCCCTGACGCAGATTACTGAGTGGTCCTAACCCTAGTTTGCTTCCCGAGCAGGAAAGCCGGGTGCTTGGGACAGCGCACTAGACAGCATAGCATCACGGGACAGTAGAGGTCCATAAAGTCTTCGACCCCAGGGAGCAGCAGGTAAACCACAGTGATGGCAGCACATCGTCCGTTCAAAGACTTGCGGACCTCCCACACATCCAACTCCTCGCGCATGCCTCTCGGGATTAATAACGTAATAATAATAGGGACATTGACAAATCAGCAAATAATTGTGCATGATGAGAATTAATCCAATGGGACGTGGACAGGACAGAAGAGGGATGAGAAATCTGTGCCGCGTGGTGTTGGAGTGTGTGCATCTGTGTGCCTGTGAGTGTGGGTCTGTGTGTGAGAGTGCGTCAGGAGGGCGGAAGAGAGCAGAGTCTGAATACAGATGAAGCTTGGGGCGCTGCGTGGTTCACCCAGTTGACCGACCTACTCTTGATTTTGACTCGTGTCATGATCTCAGGGTCATGAGACGGAACCCCGTGGGGAGCCCCAGGCCCAGGGCCCGCATGGGATTCCCACTTACAGGAGAGTCTGCTTGTCCTTCTCCCTCTCCCTGCTTGCACTCTCTCTCTCTCCAATAAATAACTTGAATCTTTAAAATATACGAATATGAAGTTTGAGAGATTAAAAACCAGGATTCACTTTTCAGTTTAACTTTTGAAATATAAAGAGGATCTTGCCAAGGAAAGAAAGAAGAAAGCACATTCCAAACAAAGGAAACGGCATGAATCAAGGTGCACACACGCACACACACAAAATGGGAAAATACCTTTGATGCTTGTAGACCTCCATCTCCGGACCAAGACATCAATGAGTTCTCTACCTACAACGTCTGAGTTATCCAGATGAGCCAAGTAAGAGGGCTAGAGATGTGAATGAGACTGTGGAGGAAATATGCACTAACCTTTCAGGGGCACACATTGATTCCCAAAAATACTGTGATTTGGTCCTGAGCTGAGAGGCTGAACCCTATGCCAGGCTATGATTTAATGGCAAGACTGACTAAGTCTCAGACACTTCTCAGCTAATGCGGTTCTAAGAAGAAAAGTTTCATGATTGATACTAAATGTGCTTCTTGTTAAAAGGTAGAGAATTTTTGTAGATATGATCTTCTACTGATTAAAATATTTTGGGAGTGGAAAAGGGTTGTATTAATAATTACACCATGGAAACTGTCTCAAACACAGCCATCTTGTGAATTCAGAGGAAGTAGTTGATGAGGTTTGTGTGCGTTTGTGTGTACCAAGAAAAAGGAGTTTCATCACAAAAGTGACAATTTCTGCTTATGTTTCTTTATCCAATGAAATAACAACAGACAAAGTGGCATTACTTGGGATAACGCTTATAGAACTTGTCACTCAAAGACAAAAGCTAACAAGGGTAATGATTACTATTTTAACGCACTTACTAGAAATGACCAGGTATATAGCCTATATTTAAGAAACAATCAATGTTTCCAAGTGAAATAATGTCACAGTAATCGACTGTTCCCACAGAGTAACGGGCTCTTACTGCCACACAAATGCTAACGCAAAGCCAAGACATTTATGGGAGATGAAAGTTGAAGGTAATCAAAGAATTTTATTTTGGAAGCCAGAGAAGCTGAACACAATGCCGTATTTATGACAGTCAGGTTTGTATCCCTTTTGAAGACAACTTTCTTGGCAGCTCATTCCCTCCCCTTTTAAAATTTCCATCAACATATAAACTGGAGACAAACACAATCGATGCATATGCTTTTAGAACTCAGCAATTTTCTCTCTGCAGAAAAGGGGTAGAGAGTGGAAAAGCAGTGAGGCTTGGAGATTCTGAAAGCATCGGTCCAGTGCAAAAGAGGGGGCCTCAGGAGACGCTGCTCCCAAGGCTGAGCTCTGGGACAGACCCTACTGGCCATAGCTTTTCTTCCTCTTGAGTCTGCCCTGCTTTTTTCCTGCACCTTCTTGGATTGCTACCATCACGGCCATAACCAAATCCCAGAGACTGTTCCATTTAAATATAGGTACTCACTGCCCAGTACTGAAGTATGCGATTCACACACGCTGTCAACCCCCTTAGCCCCCTGAGGTCTTTGTATTATTAGCAGTTTATACGTAACAAGAACAAAAATGAAACTTAGCAAATATAACTTGCCTCAAATCTGAGAGCTTGCCAAATGCACGCATTCTCGACCTTTGATTCTAGTTTTGAGCTCTATGTGTCTGGATTACAGTAAGGAAATCAGACTTCTGGACTGGTTCACAGTCATTGCATACATATTCTTAAATTTACAGGCTCCTAGTAGACTAAAAATCAGGAAATTTTTCAAATCCATGGACTGGAAATGCCCATGAGTTCAGGGATGAAGCAAATTAATGAACTGGAATAATGTAAAAAGACAGAGGAAATGCCTAGACTAGAAAAAGTTTCACTCCCGTGCAATTATGAGATTGAAGAAACTTAAAAATCTTCCCCTTTCCTTCTTTTTCTGGATCTGTTTTTGTGACCCAAATCAATTTAAGGACTAATATTTACTTCATCGCTCATGTCTCAAGCAGAAAGTTCACAATGATTTTTACTTTACCTTAAGTCTAAGGCGAGAAGGGCAGACAGCTATATACAGAGCACAATCTTGGCTAATGGGTCCTTTCCCGACTTCAAAGCTGGTTGGATGAGTAGAAAAACACTACAGATACTATCTCTGCTCTGCCAAAACCTCTTCAGAAAAGTAAAAATGAAGGGCACTTAGATGAGCTGAATATTTTTCACAATATCCTAACACTTTTCTAGTAAGATTCCTAGGAATTTTTTTTTTTCCAAATATATCAAGGCTTTGGTTGGGGTTTGGGGTTGGGTTTGGGCTGGGTTTGGGACTCCAGTCTAAGGCTTTGTCAATGAAAATATGTATGCCACCTTTCATTTTAGGGAGATTGACTAGGAAAGTCTTTGGGAGCTATAAGCTTTTCATTCTTACCCTGTTTTACTAAAAAAAAATTACTGTTGAGTACATTTTACTGTCATTATCCATAGGCCCCTAGAAAAATGGGTGGCCCCAATGGGCTTGTCATTTTCCCACAAAGGTTTTGCATTTAAGATTGACATTCTGAGCTTGAGCTCAGACCTCCTGCCTAATTTTACTGCCATCTGCAGGCACAAACTATTCAAATCCTAATTTTCTTGTCCTTTGGTATTTAATATCTTTCCTCAATCAACTCTTTGAAACACAGCGAATCACGACGACTACTCCGCAGGTTAGTTTTTTGTTTTTTTTTTTAATATTTTATTTATTTATTTGACAGAGAGAGAGAGAGATCACAAGTAGAGCAGCAGACAGAGAGAGAGGGGGAAGCAGGCTCCCCGCGGAGCAGAGAGCCCGATGCGGGACTTGATCCCAGGACCCTGAGACCATGACCTGAGCCGAAGGCAGCGGCTTAACCCACTGAGCCACCCAGGCGCCCCCGCAGGTTAGTTTTAAAAGTGCGGTGATCAGAATATAGAACTCCAAACAGCCATTGTAAAAGAACTGAATCCACATTTTTATGGAGACATTTATTATTTTGATTCATTACTTGCAGTCTATCTTCGAGTTGAGTTTTCAGGATACAAGAACCAGAAGGCTCCTTCTCATGACAACCTACCACAAGTAGATCGCCAGTTCAAGTGTAAAGAAGGAACATACATGGACCATTAGAAAGTAGATCGACAGACAGATACATAGAGAGAGGGTCAGTGGTAGATAGATGGAGAAAGGTGATGGATAGAGATGATGAGAGATAGGGGATTGATTGATTGATAGATGATAGATAGATGATAGAAATACACATACACGAGGACAGATGATAGATAAGATGACAGATTATACATAGATGAGAGGTAATAAACTGATTTATATTGATAGAAAGATGGATAGATGAGAAATAAGTAGACAATAGAAATAGAACGGAGAGATGAGAGACCGACATATCAATGTTTTGATAGATCAATCCTTGACTTGATACTGGCAGGTACATACTGCTAAGAGGTCACAGAGGAAAGCGTCGTTACTGCTAAAAACAACTTCGCATCAGAACCTCCCGTCTTGACTTAATCAGCATGCCCATGTTCTAAGGAATGGAATGGCTGGTCAGGGCAGGGAGCTGAGCATCGTCTACTTGAAGGTGAATGTGGGATAAGATGGCGAGGACAGGGGCAGAAATTAAATGGGTGGAGAAATTCTGGAAAAAATTAGTATAAAAAGACCTCTCAGACCTGAGTCTGCTGAACTCTGAGTGAACTCCTTGTGCTCCCTGGAAGTTATTTGCAGGGAGACGAGCACGCGCGGCTAATCACGACGGCATTGAGAGGCCCTTCATCTTCCAGGCTACGCCAGGCAGCCAGTGAGCAATGCGACGATCCGCCCTCGCCTTCAACCCCAAACACGTGAAGTCAGAAAGTGGGAGGCTGTTTTTCTCCATTTTCCCCAAGCCTCTGAACAAAGAGAAACCGTCAAAACTTCGTGAAGGCATCAGCTCGTCAGTGGACAAAGAAGCCGAGATCTGGAAAATACACCACCCGTCCGCAGATGTCTTCTCATTCTGCGCACCTGACGGAGAGCGTGGGAGCACAGGAGCAGACGGCCGCTCCGGCTGGAACATCTGAGCTCCTTCGGGGGGTTTCACTTCTGTCCATGCCATCGCACCATCCAGATCCTCACCAACTGTTGAACTTGCTTGTAAATAGCATCCTTATTAAGAATTTACAAAAACGGGTCATTTATTGAGTACCCACAAATGACAATGGGGAGTGCCTCCTGAATACCGAGCATTTTGCAGGCATCATCTTCTTTCACTTAGGTCAACCGTGTGCATTTGATTGGACTTATTTTGTACAGTTGAAGAAACAGAGTCTCAAAGGGTTTAAGCAACTTTTCTGAAAGGTCATCCAGCTTAAGGTATAAACCAAGGCCTTCCTGACTGCGTAGCTACTCTGTTATGCTACACTTTCTCATTTGTCAAAAAGGTTATCCAGTGACGACACCCTGATTCCTTCCAACTTCAATGAAATGGCTGAGAAACATTCACAACACACTTGGAAGGAGATGCTCGCATCCTGGGTTTGGGACTCCAGTCGAATCCATGAAGTTTTGGGGCAAGATCACCAGAGCAGACACTCCACTGAGTACCAGGCTCACCGCCCTGTCCCACACACATGAAAGACAAGGTGCCCCTGGGGCCCACACACAAAGGCAAGCGGATGGGAGAGGAAGCTGAAGCAGCTTGCACAAGCAGGACTCATCCTCCAGGGCCAAGCCCTTCAAGATCTAACCCACTTGTTAACTTCCACTGGTCAGAAAAGTCCAGAAGAAAAGGAGACTCTGGAAGCAGTGCCCCGTGTTCCCACACTCAGCCTCTGATTTCCCTCTCTCCAAAGCCTTTATTGATCTGCTAACTGGTTTGATTTCTGTCTCTACTTGCACTGTGTCTTCATGACGTTCGAACTCATCAGCAAACACGTGTGGACTAAGCAGGGAGATGCTGGAGTTGGGTGACACGATCAGCAGCCAATAGTTAGTGGCCCTGCTCCAGGTCCTGGGGACAGTTCCAGGGCCCAGAGCCCAGGAGGGGATGAGCATAGTAAGACAGGACTGGGATTATGAAACTATGCGCCATTGTGGGGCAACTTTAAAGCATTAAGAACAACAACAACAAGGGGGCACCTAAAGAAGTTGGGGGAACTTACGTAAGTGGAAAGCAATGCACCAGAAACAGCAGTGAGGGGTGAAGGCATCTAGACTTGATGGAAAGCATTTGCATTCTTCTTGGAGTAAAAATATATTAATAGATGAGATATATTGAGCACAAGTCAAATGCAGTCAAGCAATTCCTGGGCCAGTCTTAGTAACATCTCTTATCAATGATTATCGGGCTGATTTGATTAATATCCAGGGATTAATATGCCAAATCTATAAAGAAATTCTATAACTCAACACCAAAAAAAAAAAATTAAAAAATCAAACAATCTGATTTTAAAAATGGGCAGAAGGCTTGAATGGACATTTTTCCAAAGAAGACAAACAGATGACCAAGAGATACATGAAAAGATACTCAATGTCATTTGTCATCAGGGAAATGAAAGTAAAAAGTCCAGTGAGATCTCACCTCACACCTGTCGGAATGGCTGCGGTCGAAAATAAAAGAAATAACAAGCATTGGTGAGGTTATGGAGAAAAAGGAACCCTCGTGCTCTGCTGGGTGAGTTGTAAATTGGTGTAACCACTGTGGAAAACAGTACGGAGGTTCCTCAAAAAATTAGAAATAGAAATACCATATATTCCAGCAATTCCACTACCCAGAGGAAACAAAAACCATGAACTGAAAAGATCTGTGTATTCCTTTGCCTATTCAAGCGTTAGTTACAATAACCAAGATATGCAAGAGCCCAAATGTCCACAGACAAATGGATAAAGAGGATATGAAATACAGATCTAAAGCAATATTCCTCAGCTATTATCAAAAAAGAATGAGATCTTGCCATTTGCAACAACATGGATGGACTAGAGAGCATAATACTAAATGAAATAGTCAGAGAAAGACCAATACCAGGTGGTTTCACTCACACATGGACTTTAAGAAACACATGAACAAAGGCAAAAAGTCACAAGTGAAAAAACACTCCTAAACACAGAGAACAATCTGGTGGTAGCCAGAGGGGAGGTGTAGGGAGGGCGGGGAGTTAAATGAAGGGGACCAAGATGACACTAAGATGACATTTATCTGCTCAGCACCCAGTGATGTCTAGAATGGCTGAATCGCTATATTGCACACCTGAAACTAACCTGACAGTGTCTGTTAATTCTGCTTAAAAAAAACACCGAGCTCATCCAATTCACTTCACTAGGCTTATATGAGCCGATTTCAGATGGAAAGTGCATAATACTTTGTAATTCTTATTGGATTTAAATATGCATGTGTTTTTCTACGTTCCTCATTACAAGACTAGAATTGAAACCTACTAAATTTAGCGATCCACAGCAGATAAGTGGTTATGGTGAACCAACTGTTAAATTCCAAATGGAGAACATGACCATGGGAAGCAAAGATGTTAAATATTTAAAAGGGATCCTTACCGTGTAGTTGATATTGAGTAGGGTGTGATTGGGGATAGCAAGCACTTGATCAATAACTAGTGGAGGAAAGACAGTTCTTCATAAATATTTAAGGTAACCCCTGATTTATACTGACTTCTGTTCGCTGACTTAACATAGAATCCCATAAAAAGATACGCCAACTGGCTAAAATGGGACCTTCTGATCAGTTCCAAGTTGGGCATGTTGGCTAGCTCTATGCCTCGGCAAGGTGGTACATACAAAGTGCATGTTGCTGGGATTGCTGTCTGGGCATTTAAGGACCTTGCACAGCCTTCCTGGCCTCAGATCTTCCATCTCATAGGAATCATGACTTCTCTGCAATATCTTAGAGCCCAATAGCTCTAGGATGCAATACCCCACATGGCCAGGAGGTGGCACCACCAACCATAAGATTCTTTAATATAAATCCTAGAGATTTTTAAATGGATTCTTTTCATTTCTCATTTATGCAAATGTCATAAAGCAATGACTCCTTTTATAAACATCTAATTCATACAGAGAAAACAAGGATATGTTAGCCGGTCAGATTCAGACCTATGTTTTCGGAGAAGATTAAGTATTTGTGATAAGGAGAGGGAAGAAAAGACGTTTGGAAGGTAGGAAGAGAAATATCTCCGAGGGCACATTATATACTAGGCACACGAGAATTTTTTTAAAGATTTATTTAGTTACTTCAGAGAGAGACAGAGGGCAATCATGAGTGGGAGGGGCAGAGGGAGAGAGAGAACTCCAAGACGACTGCCTGCTGAGCTCAGATCTGGATGGGGAGCTTCATCTTACCAGCAGGAGATCAGGACCTGAGCAGAAACCAAGAGTCAGACACTATCCACCGACTGCATTGGCCAGGTGCACCCAGGTACTGAGAACTGAAAAATCGGTACGAATTCTGATACTAAAAATTCACTGTCTGTGGGGAAATGCAAATAAATTACGGGATAGAATCAATATAGGTGTCAGTCCTAACTACAGTATGAAATAAATGCAAAGAGAATTGAGGAAGTGCCTCTAGACTCATGGAAATGTTCATAGAAGAGGAGAAATTTGAGCTAGGTTGTGCAGGATGGACAGGTGAAGATGAGCGCGTTCTGCGGACAGACAACAGTCTGTCGCAAAGGAGGGATGAAGTGAGGTGAATATAAGCAGAGCAAGAACAGAACAATTCCGGGGTACAGAATGGTAGAAAAGTGGCAAGTTGATGGGAAAGGGGGAAAAAATAGAGAACAAAGTATGAAATTTCTTATATGCCGAAGAAGGACTGACCTTGTCTACAGATAACTAGGAAAGTAGGAGTCATTTTTTTTTAAGGAGATAACCAGTGAACAGAAATGGAGTAGAGAAGATGGGGGTTTGAGTCAAGGACCACAGATGGGCACTTAGCCCTGAGTGCAAGGGAGAAGACCCAGGACTGAATTACAACCATGATGGAGGGATGGAAGGGAGAGGCTATGTTGGAAATCTCTCTTGGAATCTGACTGAAGGAGACTCGAGACAGGCTGGTCCTGAGGCAGGACAATACAGAAAGCAAACAGTCTAGAAAGACTTTAAGAATACTAATTTAAGAAGCTGAACAGATGGGGCCACCATGAACTAAGGTGAAGAAAACAAGACTGAAAACCAGTTTCATTTTGGAAGCGGGGTGGGTGTTGTTTTCAGGGTTGTCTCTATGTTGGATTTGAGAAACCTAAGAAACATTTAGAAAGACAAATTTACTGGGAAGTTAGAAATAAGATGGTGGCTGAGCCAGGAGATAGATTTTGAATTCTCCAAGCACAGTTTTTATAACCCAGATTTCACACGAGTAACCTGATTTGCCTGCATGATGATTTTTTTAGGGGTGGGAGGTGGGACAGAGGGAGAGAGAGAATCTTAAGCAGACTCCACACCTAGTGCAGAGCCCACCCCAGGACTCGAGAAGAGGACTCTGAGATCGTGACCTGAATTTAAATCAAGAGTTGGGACACCAGGTGTCCGTAGTTGATGATAAAATTTTAATAAACATATACAAGTTTACATTTAACAGTCAAAACACTATTTTCTTTTATCTGCCAACGTGGGTTTTCTTTGATTTTTGTCAGTTAACATTTTTTAGTTAACATTTACGTAATCTGACCCCACCCCCCACAAGCTGTCAGACACTGCTAGGCACCGTGGTTGCATAAATGAGTCATTCTCACCATCGTAAAATCTCCAAGCCATTGCCCAGTGTGACGTCACTACATGCCGGTTGGCTGACACACCACATCTTTTTCTTTTTTGGGAAATATTCATACCTATGAGGACGAAGAAGGAAAATCTAGTTTGGTTTCTGAGACATCATCAAGTGCCTTCTAGGTATAAAGCTTCCTACCCGATCCCAAGCGGGATGAAAAAATGAGGAGAGGGCACCTGCCGTTAGATGAGTTCACAGTCTAGAATGTATCCTCAAGATCAAGCAAGCATAGATGGGCCATCTGAGCTTCAGGTTTCCAATTTCCAATACAGGTATAACAAGGCTACTTTAAAAGCAGGGTTATTTAAATTGTTAATTGTGAATTGATTCAGGCACTCATTTACCTTGAGGTATTAGATAGGTTAATTAACTACCATGACTCATATTTCAAATTATAACATGAAGACTAATTTCCCTTACCTTCTGCCTCTAAGATATTAATTAATCCATTCTAGCATCGCACCGTCTCCATATTTTATGAACACTCAGAGGTGCACCAGCTCCGAGTCTTGCTGGCTGACCCTCCTCGGCTGGGATGGGATTGTTATCACAAGACGGTGGAAGAGATCGGTCCAAATTTCCCTGAAGTGCTATTCCACAGGACTAGTGCTCTTGAATAAGGCAGACAGATAACGTGAATCATGCATATGCTAATTGTAATAAATAATGAAAATATTTAGACACGGTGAGGTTTGAACTTGAACTTTCTGAATAAATGCTGATTAGCATGCAGCACAAGCAGCGTATTCAGCTTTCGTTCTTACTCTAAAAGGCAGTCATTACTAAATGATGCTTTGAAATTTTACAGCTGTTGGCTCATCTCTCCGTTTCTACCTTTCTATCCTGGAGCAAAGAAATCACACGGTCTCCACCTTGAGAGACCGACATGAAAGTCCTTCACGTGGACCTCGATGCGTGTATGGAGGCGTTGATGGGAACAGCCCCAAGTCCATCCCCAGCGGAGTGAGAACGGCCGCCATCTGCAGCTGAGAGCCCCAGAGTGCAAAGACGGTTGTGCGTGAGAGCAAGCCTGCTTCTCGAAGTCCACCTCCATGAGGACACAAAGGAAGCCGTCAGGATCACAGATTACTTTTCTACAACCCCCCCCACCCCCCGTGAGGACCATTCTTGTCTTGTCCCCTGCATGTGCCTTTAAGAAACAAAATAAAGAACCAGAGTCCATGGGGATAGACATTTTGGAAAAGACAACGAGGCAGGTTCGGGCTCTGGGACAGAGCACGTGTTCATCCATGAGGGTTTCCTCAGACAAGGTCACTTCCAACACATCCCAGGGACTGTGTGTCTCGCTGGGAAGAGAGACGTTTGAGGATGCTCCGCCACACACTGGCATGGAGGCAAGGGCTCCTCCTCTCTTCCCTCCGCCCCTGGGGCTAGCTGCAGGACAGGCAAGATGGATGGGGTGACGGGGGGGGGGGGGGTGCAGAGAGGCTTTGCTGGTGGGGACAATTAGGGAAAATACGCGTAAATTGTGGCAAGATCGTTTTAAAGCAAGGACAACATGCAGCTTCCTGCAAGCTTTGCAAGTTGCCTTCTGTGCCCGCCCCCACTGCTCCCCACGTCTGCAATCCTGTAAGATCTCACGGGAGGATCCTTCTAGGTTCTTCCGTGAATCCGCTGAAGAGGTAGCATCAGAGTGTCAGTCTACGCTAGTCATGTGCTAACATAATTGCTCATGGAAATAACGGTAAGTGTGACTCTGCCTGAAAGACCACCCAACCAAGCCGTGAAGACAGAAAAATAAATCGACGATTGCGAGTCTAGGTCCTATGATAATGAAGCACAGTTCAGAGAGCAGAAAGAGAAGGCAGGCAGGCAAACCTCCTTCAAGCGAACGGACGCTATACCTGCTCAGCGCAAAGCACTTCCTGCCCCCAGAGCCCATCTCCGCGGCTGGAGGCGAGTGTGGGGAGCATTTGCTCATAAAGCATCAAGCTGCATTTGGGTGGACGGAAACATGCTACTACAAAACCACTCTGGCCGTACATCTGATGCAGAGCTGGACCTTTATTCTCGGAGGGACCATGCCCCCTCCACCGAGCGCCAGGCTGTCAGCTCCCAGGAAAAGTCACAGCGGACAAGCTGATCCCCCTCTGGAGTTCAGTTTAGCAGCAGAAGCTCCCTGCTGGAACGCAGGACTGCCACTGGAATGGGACCCTTCTCCCTCGTCTTGCTCTGTCCCCAGCACCAACCCCTCCTCCTTCCTCAGTGCCTGCCACTGAAGCTTAAAGCGGACATGAATCCCAAACTTGATCTCCCAAATGACGGCATCTTTGACACACATGAGTAATCCCGACGAACTTTCTAGCAATTACTTGAACCTAAACAGGTGCTCTGAATACTCAAGCTTTGTGCCCTTGAACCCCCTGACATTGGCTTCTTGCCTGCCTCCTCCTTGTTTTTGACCTTGTCTTTCAAACCCCTGCCTCAGGTCCCCACCTCCAAATCTATGACTTCCGCTTCTCTTTTCCTCATCGGGTAAAGAAGAAAACTTCATGGTGATCCATTCCCAAAACATAAACTTCCTTTTAATAGAACCACAAGACTTCAGCCCCCAACTGCTCAGCTGCTCATTCATTTCTGCACTTGTTGAAATTCCAGTAGAAGGCAAAAAATAAAACAAAACCCACAAGGAATTTGGACAAGTGAGGAAACATACTTTAAAATTATGTCCAAGATCACATTGCTTTAGCTCAACATTTTACATGTTTTTCTTCTCCTTTTTCATTTATTTATTTTAATTTAATTTTATTTTTCCAGTGTTCCAAGATTCATTATTTATGCACCACACCCAGTGCTCCATTCAACAAGTGCCCTCCTTAATACCCACCACCAGGCTCATCCAACCCCCGATCCCCCTCCCCTCCAAAACCCTCAGTTTGTTTCTCAGAGTCCACAGTCTCTCATGGTTCATCTCCCCCTCTGATTTCCCCCAATTCACTTATCCTTCCCTTCTCATCTCTGGTCCTGCAAAAAACAAACAAACAAAAACAAAAAACCCACAAAACAACAAACAAAAAACCAAAACAAAACAAAAAACAAAAAAGCCCACTGACACTGAATATAACATTCCAAAACTACTGAAAAATCCTAAAAGCCAAGGAAGTCGATCATGTCCTTGCAAGGTGCTTCCTCCGCTTGCTAAAGAATGAACATTATGATGAGCGAGCTTCAGCTCCAAGAGACGGAGTAAATAACCATTCTCTGTCTAATACTGCAGCGAGCGGACTTCTGCTCCTTCCACACCTTTGGGTATGGGACTTTGCAGACACAGACTGCAGCATTCTTAGTTTTCATGAGTCCAAGGATCGATGCCACGTCTGGTGCTTAATTACTGCTTACTAAGTTTATTGGCCTCATTCCATGACAAAGTAGAAACGATGAGGTATCTTTTTTAAAAATTAACTATCCTGAAAAATCTCATCCATGGAATTGATCTGCGCATGACAGAGAATGTACCCCCCGACTTCTCCACGTAGCACCAACTCCTCTGGGCTGAGAACCTACTTCACTCACTTCTCCTGAGTATCACTTTCTCACAAAGACCCAGAGATCAGGGTGTGCAGGTGGAAGGCAGGACCCTAGAGCATCAGTCTTTCTCACCCTGCGTGCACAAAGATCTAGACTTTGCATCCACAGAGTCCTGGCATCTGCCTCCTCCATTCACGTGCCATTCCCCTGCTCTGAAAAAGCTCCCTGGGTTTCACAGAGCGCTGGTGGGCGTATCTGACAGCCCCGGGGGTGCTCAGGGTGGCTCTGTAACCCCCACCCTGTGGCAGAGCTTTTTCATTTCTCCCTACAGACCTCTTACACCTTCCAACCACCGCGAATGGCTCCTGCATCCCTCAGCTGGTCCGATGAGAAAAGGCAAAGCAGGTCACACAAACGATTACAGCTTTAATTAATCTCTCTTCTTCATATATATTTTTCATTTTCCAATCTCTAGAACTTTTGATACAAGTCAAGTTCTAATGATTTTTATCTCCGACCTACTTTCTGTTAACCTTTCATGAGTTGCCAAGTGCAATGGAAAACTTAAGGCAAAGGCTTACTGAAAAGTTATCGAGCACATCCTTACAGTTGGCACAGTGGGCCGGAGCACGGCGACCACACTGAGTAGAGAGCGTGTGGGGCGCTGGGGCAGGAGAGCGGGTCAGCCATATGCTCACCAAACCCAGCAGGAGTTCCACTCTCTTATTGGCCTGTGGCACCTACAGCCTACAGGACTTCTAGATGCTTCTTGAACACCTTGTAGTTACTGCTATCATCCGTGCTTTCCCTAATCGACCGTTTATTCCTTATCATAATCTTGACAAGTAGAAATTAATAATTGCATTAGTAGATTATTCTATATTCCTCATAATACCTTTGATCAAAAGAAGTTAACAGTGGCAACAGAACTGAATTTCAGAAAGCAACCTTCTCAAAGTAGCATAGCTCCAAACTCAACGCTTTTTCCACAATCCTTAAAGTTTCCCCGAGAAATGACACAAATGCAGAACTGGAATAAACCCTAAGACCCACATAATCTGGGGTTAGCAAGAGACCACTAGACCCAGGAAACGTGACCGCCAGACATGCAAATAAGCAGACCCCACTTTCCTTTGTGTTCGGAGGTACTCGAGTAGTAGATATTAACACTGTACTTCAGAAACTCTTTACCAGTTGAGCCAAGTTAAGAGAGAGAGTGTTAATTTGCCATGCTAGGGCCAAATATAACTTTAACCCATAAGGCTGTTGGGGTGAGAGGCAAAGATACTGATAAGCATATCTGGGTCTTCTTCCCTGGGTAAGAATACCCCGTACCACTGTACTGAGTATAGACGGAAAAGTCAAATCCTTGCATATTGTCATTCCAGGAAGTATGATCATTTCTCCCCAACCAAAATATATCATGTATAACCTATCACTTCTGCTAGGATTTATACTATTAGAGCTCTACTCCAGAGGCTTAGAAATTAATAACTGATTAAATTATATACACTGGAAAAGATGAAGGCCTTAGATCTCTTGGTCGTTTTCAAGTGTTTACATGATTCTTCCGTGACCGTGCATTTGGACTGACTAGAAAAAAAAAAAAAAAGATAAAGAAACCGCACATAGAAAGAGACAAGTATTTGTTCACTTACGCCCTCCATCTCTGCAGATCCAAATCCTCACCAATCAACAAGGCCCACTGTAAAGAAGTCAGCCTTCTCCATGAAACAGTCCCTGCACCCCACGCACAAGGCTTTCGCCACCTACCATATCCCACGGCTATTTAGGAACAGGCTTTCTCTCCTCTTCCAGCATTTGAGCCCTGGGCCCCTCACTGCCTCCCACATTCCTTTCATCCTGCACGTACAACATGACTTAGTTCGTCTTTGTTGAATGGACACACTGGCAGAATATAAAACGGGAGAGTCAAAGTATGGCAGATGGGATACCCAGCAGGTCTTAGCCCACTCCCACCGAGCTAGTTGTTTTCCAGCTTCTCAAAGGATGTTCAAAAGCTAAGGAAGGGGAGCTGCCCTTGGCATGAGTGCTTTCCATGAGGCAGGAAGAAGGATGGGCTTGTGATGCCCCTGAGAAAGGTGATCTTAGCATGCACACTGTGCCCAGATTCATGCATGTAAAGTGTTTCCTTTTTATCCATTCGAGAAAATGAGCCCATACAGTGTTCATGTAATCCTTGATGTTGATTTACAAATCACACTTTTTCCATCAAATGTGAATCATGCTTTACTATATATGGGGCTGTGGGAGAAAAAAAGAAAAAAAAAAAACAGAAAGAAAGACACGAATTGTAGCCATCTGGTAATTTCAATTAGTCCTCTAAGGTTGTATTTCCTACGAAACTAGCATTTTTGGACTCCATGTTTATGTTTATCTAAATGTCTCCCAGCATCAGTGGATGGGCCTTTGATTGAATCATTTATTGCAGAGCAGATCAATGGAGAGGACTCAGGCCAGCCCCAAAGGAAATTAACTGATCTGAATATGGATGCTAAAGCTTTCACCCACTCCTTTTATTCTGGATTTTTAAGTACTCAGCAGAATGCCATCTTTTTGCTCATAATCGCTTCAGTCAGCACTCTTTGCCACTCCAAGGTCAGGACTGCCTGCTGAGAACTCCTTGCAATTCAATTAGCAGCCATAAGGGCGGTGCACGAAATTAAATGCACCCAGAGTCCTTTCTCTATATCTCTATGTAATAAGCACCCCATCTAAACAACTCATACATACACAACGTCTCTCAGAGGACCAGAAAGAAATAGCATTTATTCATTTTTAGCCTAAACTCTAAAGACTCAATAATAATAATAACAATAATAATATAGTTATATCATTATGAATATTATAAATGTTATTATTATTGATATAATAAATATTACTGTTATTGACAAATTATCTCAGTGATGTTCTCATCAATTTCCCAGGCAAATCCACTGAATGACATAAGTTTTCTGATATGTAGGATAGCATGCTAAAAGATACTGCAGTATTATGCTTATTTGCTAGTATACAGAGCTTATTGGTTTCATTTAGCTTTGCATTTCCCAAAGTGAGAAGAGTCCACTTGGAAACCGTTCAGCTCAATTAGTAGAATCACTTAAAAAATCACTTAAAATTTCAAGTAATATCTAGGATTTTCCATGCATTTCCATGCAGTTTAAGATAGAAGTTCTATTAGATATTGGAAAGTCTTGCAATTATAGGCGGATATGAATGATTCTGTCACAAACAGCACTATTAACATACTAAAATTGTTACTAACAACAATCATTCCTTCTGAGAAATAAAGCTTAACAAATTATTACACAGGCCTTGTCTGGCTACAGATTTTGGTAATCATACTTATCATTACATTTGATAAAGACTAAATAAAAGTCTTCCAAATTAAAAATAAACATTGATTAATGTGCTCATTGTTTCCCTGTGGTAGACATTACCTCGCCAAACTAGGCCTACCCAGATACATGCACACACAAAATACACTATTATGTTTCTTATATATTCTTTTTTCTTTCACAAAGAATTTGAGTCAATCGATAATACACATGTACAATCAGCAGAAAAGGTCTGAGTAATGGATAATTCTGAACTAAAATTCCCTTCAACCACATAGTGTGGCCATTGACCAATTTTGGCTGCCATTTGTGTCTTGGATTTTGAATCATCAACCAATATTTATTGGGCTCCTACTGTATACTGACAATGATTTCAGATGCCTTGGATTCGAAGCTGAAAAACGGCGTCCCTGCTTTATGCTCCAGCCTGAGAGAGAGGTGAGTAGAAGGCTGCAGTACAGTTTTGAAGTCTGAGGCTAAAATCCCACACTATGGGCTGAAGGAGCTCCAAGCAGGAACACGCACACCTGTACCAAGGGCACTACTCAGAAATCGAACTAAGATTGTGCTCCAAAGGAGGATCCAGCTATAAAAAAAATTGATATTTACATCATGTATTTAAAGAACAGGGCACCTGTGTGGCCCAGCTGGCTGGGCGACTGCCTTCGGCTCAGGTCATGATCCTGGAGTCCTGGGATCGAGTCCCGCCTTGGCTCCCTGTTTGGCAGGGAGTCTGCCTCTCCCTCTTCCCCTCTCTCATGCTCTCTCTCTCTCTCTCAAATAAACAAAATCTTTAAAAAAAAAATAAAGAATATCTGTGGCTGAGTTTTTCCCACTACAGAATGGGAATTGTAAGCATCATTTTGGTTCATCAACGTGGCGGTCAGCATATGCAGGTGTACAAGTCGATAGAGAGTCTGCTATACGTTTTCTTGGTCAGAAAGAACATCATATTCCACATCCCCTCCTCCTTTCTGTTTTTCCAGGGGGAATTTTGCCGTGCCACATGGTTGCGGTAGGTGACGCTTACCCACGACTAAATAGCATTCTGCCGTTGCTTATTCCACAGACTGCCTTGTCTAAAAACGAGCAAAAAGCCTGAAGTTCGAGCTCATTTTCAGAGTCTTTTCTTTGATCTGTACAAGAAATAGAGCCCCTACTTTCCAATGTGGGAAGATATAAAGGAAGACCTTTAATTTTTCATTTCGTTATGCCTGCCTTCCTGGCTTGCTGTTGACAGTGCCGTCACCAAGGAACGTGTGGGTCCAGACAGGGGTAATCTTGCCTGTGGGCTGATGTGGTTGGCTACCTAATCCATCTCTAAATCAGCAGTGCCCTTCTGCCAGACTTATCTTTGAGGTTTTGACAGGACCCGCTCTCTGGTTTGGTTCACTGAGCCTGTGACCAGCCTCCTGACGCCAACTCCCCAGTCGGGGCTTGCCATTTTGTTCCACCTGCAGGCTCTCACAAGACTGCTGTAAATCCGTGGGGCTTTTCTCCTTTGGTTGATTACACTTGCTACTCTTAGAAATTGTAATAGCTCACTACGAAAAAATGGACTTTTGACTCTAGCACTTTAAATTCTTCCTTTCCTTCCCTACTCCCATTTTGTAGTAATTACCTTCTGCTTTCAAACCTGACTTCCCAAGTCAAGGGTATCTTATCTTTTAATTCAGTTAGAGACTAAATGAGAGAGTGAATGCATTCATGAATTATATCTGATATATAGGTATGTGTATCTCATACCTATATATCAGCTCTTTCTGTAAATACATTTAAAGTAGATTAACACGTAACAGAATAATACTAAAATTTGCTAGAAACTGGCTTCTAAAAGAAACTATTTGTTGAGAGAAAGTTGTGCAGTGATTATTTCCCAAGATCCTTATTAATTATACTTATGATGATTTATCAGAAGAAAGAGCATTTGTTTAAAAAAGCATTTTTGCCCTGATGATTGGCTAAATTAGCCAACATAGAAGACAGCTCCACGGTCGCAGAGCAAGCCTTGATTCGACCAGAGGTTAGAGTCACTAGTTTATTTCTGAATGCTACTCTCCCCAGGGTCTCTCTTTTTGTATGCAAATGAAAGGACCCTGACTACATAAAATTAATTAATGCTTAAACTAATAATGGGTTTGGGCATGAACCATTTCTTTAGCACTCTCCGAATCTCAAAGAGGATTCTAAGGAATTAATTGGCATAAGCAATTTATGACAACAGTTCTAGAATACTTAATTCTAAAGAATAACTCTAACATCACATTTTAAACAGCAGAATTTTCTTTCATCTTTTCATAAATTTCTTATTTTAGAATAGTTTTGGATTTATAGAAAAAATGTTGATGACAGTAACAGAGATTTCCCATACACCCTGTACCCAGCTCCTCCTATTATTAACATTTTCAATTAGTATGGCAAATTTCTCACAGTAAACAGACCAAAATTGAAACATTTCATAACTGGTGTGCATATTTCATTCAGGTTTCCTTTTATACCTAATGTCCTTTCCTCTGTTCCTGGATCCTACCTAGGGTGCCGTGTTACATTTAACACTGTGGCTTTTTAGGGGACTTCTTGGCTGTGACAGTTCTCCGAATTTTCTTGTTTTTCATGACCTTGACAGTTCTGAGGAGTACTAGTCTTCACAGAATGCCCCTCTTAGGGATTTTTTTTTTTTTAACAGCTTCACTGACATATAAATTACACACAGGTATGCCCATCACCATAGCTGGAAGTCATTTTCATCAACTCCAGTGGAAACCCCATCCCTTATCCCCTCTTTGTGAAAGCCCATCACCCCAACCTTCCACTAAAGTGGTAAAGCCATAACTAATCTAGTTTCTGACTCTGTGGATTTCTCTGTTTTGGATATTTTATAAGAATGGAGTCACAGGTGAGGTGCCTGGGTAGTTCAATAGGTTAAGCATCTGACTCCTGGTTTTTGGCTCAGGTCTTGATCTGAGGTTGTGAGATCGAGCCCTGTGTCGGGCTCAGCACTGAGCATGAGAGTGCTTGGGGTTCTCTCCCGCTCTGTCCCCAACCCTCCCTCCCCCCAAAATGAATGGAGTTATATGCTTATTTTGTGACTGGCTATTTTGGTTAGCATATTTTCAAACATTCATCCATGTTGTAACATGTATCGGTACTTAAAGTCTTTATTTTTTCTTTAATAAAAACAGTGAAGGGAATCCCAGAATCTTGGGCTTCAGAAAACTGAGTCTCTGGTCTAACTCCTACATCCACACTGTGCCAACCGGGCACAGGGAGGCCAGGGAGTGTGACGAGGCTAGCCAAGCCAGTGTCAGCAGGGCACCAGGCACGAGGCTCAAGCTTCTCCAAGAAAGCCTCAAAGGAATGTACTCCGTTCTATGGCTGAATAATATTCTTTTGTGTGGACGTACCATACTTGCACCATTCACCCGCTGATGGCCTATGATGTTCTACTTCTTGCCTATTACGAATAAGAGTTCCTTGAACATTTGTTATGTAAGATTGCATGTAGATACTTATTTTCATTTCTCTTGAAATGAAAGAGAAATGTCTATATACATAGAAGTCTATAGACATAGAAGTGGCATGGCTGGGTCCATGGTAACGCCGCGTTTAACCATCTGAAGCTTTGCCAGACTGTTTTCCTAAACACTGCACCATGCCACGTTCCCACCAGAGGTTCATGAGGGTTCCAGTTTCTCCACCAATCACCAACACGTGTTATGAACTCTTTTTTTTTTTTTCCTTAAATTCTAGCCATTCCAGGGGATGGGCAATAGCATCTTACTGTGGTTTTCATATGCATTCCCTGATGACTGACAATGCCAAGAATTTTTTCATGTGCTTATTGGCCATTTGTATATCTTTCTTGGAGAAGTGTTATCCTTTCCTTATTTTTAAATAAGATTATTTGTCTTTTTTTTTTAATTATTGAAAGGTCAAAATTCTTTCTATATTGTTCGATTTCCATTTATTTCTTTTTAGTGTTCCAGAATTCATTGTTTATGCACCACACCCAGTGCTCTATGCAATGCGTGCCCTCCTTAATACCCACCACCAGGCTCATCCAACCTCCCACCCCCTCCCCTCCAAAACCCTCAGTTTGTTTCTCAGAGTCCACAGTCTCTCACGGTTCATCTCCCACTTTGATTTCCCTCAACTCACTCTCTTCTCCATCTCCCAATGTCTCCCATGTTATTCGTTATGCTCCACAAATAAGTGAAACATATGATAATTGACTTTCTCTGCTTGGCTTATTTCACTCAGCATAATCTCCTCCAGTCCCATCCATGTTGATACAAAAGTTGGGTATTCATCCTTTCTGATGGAGGCATAATACTCCATTATATATATGGACCATATCTTCTTTATCCATTCGTCCATTGAAGGGCATCTTGGTTCTTTCAACAGTTTGGTGACTGTGGTCATTGCTGCTATGAACATTGGGATACAGATGGCCCTTCTTTTCACTACATCTGTGTCTTTGGGGTAAATACCCAGTAGTGTAATTGCAGGGTCATAGGGAAGCTCTATTTTTAATTTCTTAAATATCTCCAAACTGTTTTCCAAAGTGGTTGACCAACTGGCATTCCCACCAACAGTGTAAGAGGGTTCCCCTTCCTCCACATCCTCTCCAACACATGTTGTTTACTGTCTTTTTACTTTTGGCCATTCTAACTGGTGTAAGGTGGTATCTCCGTGTGGTTTTTGATTTGGTACCGGCACAAAACAGACACATAGACCAGTGGAACAGAGTAGAGAGCCCAGATAGGGACCCTCAACTCTAAGGTCAAATAATCTTTGACACAGCAGGAAAAAATATACAGTGGAAAAAAGTTTCTTCAATAAATGTTGCTGGGAAAACTGGACAGCTACATGTAGAAGAATGAAACTCGACCATTCTCTTACACCATACACAAAGATGAACTCGAAATGGATAAAAGACCTCAATCTGAGGCAGGAATCTATCAAAATCCTAGAGGAGAACATAGGCAGTAATCTCTTCGACATCGGCCACAGCAACATCTTTCAAGATATGTCTCCAAAGGCAAAGGAAACAAAAGCAAAAATGAACTTCTAGGACTTCATCAAGATCAAAGCTTCTGCACAGCAAAGGAAACAGTCAACAAATCAAAGAGGCAACCCACAGAATGGGAGAAGATGTTCACAAATGACACTACAGACAAAGGGCTGATATCCAAGATCTATAAAGAACTTCTCAAACTCAACACCCAAAAACCAGATAAGCACGTCAAAAAATTAGCAGAAGACATGAACAGACACTTCTCTAAAGAAGACATACAAATGGCTAACAGACACGTGAAAAAATGTTCATCATCACTAGCCATCAGGGAGATTCAAATCTTTCTATATTCTGAACACAAGTCCCTTATCAGCTATATAGTTTGCCAATATTTCCTCCCACTCTGTGGATTGTCTTCGTATTTTCTTGATGGTACTCTTTGAAGCACAAATGTTTCTAGATTTGTTGAAATCTAATTTATTTATTTATTTATTGTTGCTCGTGGTTTTGGTACAAAAACTTTTCCTTTTTCTCATAGAGTGTCCAAGGAGCTTACTCTCCCTTTAGTCAAATACCTATTGGTCACTTTCCTACATTTTCCAATTCCTTTGCCCCCATGCAGTTCCCTCATTCTCTCCCAAGAAGGCCTATCATCAAGGAACTTCTCTCACTATACGAAAATTCTGCCAACTCTCTTCCTGATTCCTGTGTCTCAAACTCCTTTTTCTCTTTCATGACTCTTCCGTGAGAACAACGCCTTTACTTATGGAACCTTTCACCGATCATTTCCTCTATCCTAGGATGAATGATATCATTCCCAGAAGCTGTGGATGCAGTCAGCATTCCAGCTTCAAATTCCATTCAACTCCAAACCCAGGTAATGGAACCAGCAATCATCTACATGACTAAGCAAGAATGGTGGTAAGACTAAAAAAGAGTTTTATCAAGATAATGAACTTTGAAATTAACCTTTTAAATGTACAATTACATGTTTTCTAGCATGTTTACAGAGACGGCAACCATCCCTGTCACCCAGATTCAGAACATTTTCATCATCCTGAAAAGAAACTTTGTCTCCATCTCCTCTCAGTCCCCATTCTCCCTCTACCCTGCTCCCATGCCAAGTGACCAAAGATCTGGTTTTCCCCCTATAGATTTACTCTTGCCCTGGACATTTAATTTGTCACTGAGACCTAACTAGTACGCCTCTTCCATAGGTCTTAAATTCACTTAATTCCTTAGGTTGGATTTTCTTTTGTTATTATTTGTGCTACCGGAAGTTTCTCCTAACTGGTCACACCTCAAGTTTCTTTTTATGTCAATCTCCTACCAATCTATTGTTGTCAAAATAATTATTTGAATAGAAAAATATTCATGTCACTCACCAGCTTGAAATGTTTGAAATGTTCATCAGCGCCTGCAGGATAAACAAAAATACTGTCTAATACAGAACGTCCTTCTTGGTCAGGCCCCTACGGAGCTCCTGTTCTCCTTACTCCCCACATCCTTTATGATATCAAACTGCACCACCTTTCATCCTTTACAATATCCTCAACCTAGCATCATCTCTCCTTTCTAAAAACCTTCACACTCTTGCTTGTCCTGCTAAAGAAAACTTGTGAGCCTACGCACGGATACTCAGCTTCTCCCTCAAGCCTCAGCTCTGGTATTAACAGTTTCTGAACTTGAATCACCATCAGCGGTTATAACCTATGCTCCCAAAAATTAATGTTCCTGCAACTCTTATGACATGCATGCTGAATATTTATCTCTGTCTTCTTTTGTTCTGAAATCTCCTTGACGGCAGAACCTTACCTCATTTGTAAGGGCTAGAAAGACTCCTTACACTTGGCACGCATTTTATAAATTAATCGAATGTATGAATGGGCATCAATAACAGAATCTAGCATTCATCCCTGAGATTTTTCCCTAGGCCATTTTACTACTTTTTAGACCATAATATTTCATTGGGACTCTACACTGAGAAAGACACGGCATCAAATAGATAGTACGTGTATAACCGTGAATATACATATGTATTAAAGCTAAATGTAATGTTTGACATTTCGGGCTTTGTGGACTCAGTGGTTAACCCCAAACACAGCTTGATTCTGTTAGTACACTGCAAACATCCAGAAGCACGAGAAGGAAAGAATCAGAGTTTGAGAAGCCGCACACAGAGAATTAGACAATCCTTTAGACGTGCCTTCCCAATGAGTAGAGGATTTGGTGTCTGGAGAGGAGAATGGAGAAAATGGGATCAGTCAATGTTACAAAGGAAAATGGAAACACTATTTTGCATTGTCAAGAGACATTTTATGAATAGAGGTAATGGAGAATTAAAATTTGTCCAAATTATATATTCACTCAAAATTTATGGCATTCTCAACCACATTCATCCTTCCATTTCTAATGTTTGAGTTTAATGAATTGGAGAATTAGCTTCAACAGACAGACTTTCCCAAACTCAGAGGGAGTGACATCTCTTTTGCATCTGTTTCCTCAATACTAACTTTTTTTTAAAAGACACAACAATTCCAAGAAATTGCTTAGCTTGTTTTAAATATGACATTAAGGAAGACTGGAAGATATGAATTTTGAATTAAATGTCTAAAATATAAAAATCCATAGGATTTTTCCCCAAAACATATTAAGGTATTATTGGATTCATAGCATGTCCCAGGAAGAGTTTTCAACTGGGGAAAAACCAGAGAGACAGGGGAGAGAGAGATAGAAGGAAACAACTTCCATCAGGGGAAAATAAAAACTAAACACAAAAAATAAAATAAATATGGAGGACATAATGTATTTCTTGAGGAGAAAAATAAAGGAGGACTAGGACAATGGAGATACTGAAGAGACAAGATTGTGTTTTATTTTATTTAAAGATTTATTAATTTGAGAGAGTGAGCAGGGCACCGAGCAGGGGGAAGTAGCAGAGGGAGAGGGAGAAACAGACTCCCCACTGAAAAGGGAGCTGGATGTGGGGCTCCCTCCCAGGACCCCAAGTTTGTGACCTAAGCAGAAGGCAGACACTTAACCAACTGAGCTACCCAGGTGCCCTATAAGATGGCATTTTCATACAGGAAGTTCAGGGAAGTCCTCTTGGCTAACATAGCATCTGATTGGATCTGAGGGAAGGACTGAGTGGGGTGTCGGGATAGAGAAGCAGCAGGAATTTGCAGGTGCTGGCAGTGGTGGGCGTGGCCTAATAAGTCCCAGGAGCAAAAGGAGTCCTGCATGACTTCCACCGGGTAAGTGAGGCAGATAAGGATGAGGAGGACTTTGGTGACCATTGTCAGGAATATAAGTATTTCAGCAAGTGAGATGGGATATTAACAGAGAGCTTTGGGTGAAGGAATAACTTGATCTGACTAGTTCTAGTTCTTCCAAAGAATCACTGTAGCCGTTAAGTCAATGACAAACTGTGTTCCAGGTAAAGGAGATGCCTTCGTTTCTTATGGTTGCCATAACAAAATACCACAGATTAGGTTGTTCATAAACAAAAGAAATTACCCTTCACAGTTCCGGAGGCTGGGAATTGAAAACCACGCATAGACCTGGTGAGCTCCCTCTTGGTTCATAAACGGCCATCTTCCCACTGTGTCCCCACACGGTAGAAGGGGCAAGGGAGCTCTTTTACGCTAATCCCTGGTGATCTAATCACTACCCAAAGACCTCACCTCCTAACACCATTACCTTGGGGATTAGGATTTCAACATAGGACTTTTGGGGGAACACAAACATTTAGAACATACTCTGGGGTGTGTTGCAAAATCAAAGGTAAGATTATGGTGATAGCAGGTAGAAGATAATTAGAGTTTGAACCAGAAGTGTATTTAAGTGGCTAGATTATGGATATGTTTTTATGTGAAAACCAGTAGGATGAGATAAAGTTTAGAGGTGCAGTTTTAGAGAAAAGTAGATATCAAAAATGACTCCGAGTTTCCTGAATGAAGACCCAGAACTGCCATTTACTGACGTGAGAAACAGCATGGGGGAGAAAGAGTTCAGGGAACATGTCTGCACAGAAATATCCACATGGTAGGTGATGGCAGAGAGAAGGTGTCTGAAGCCATAAGACCCAGTAATGTAGATAGATAGAGAAAAGCTCAAAAGGGGAAGCTGTCCCGAGTCTGATTGCTGGCACTTAGGATGCTCAGTAGTCAGGAAGATGAAAAGGCTGAAGAAGGACAGCTGAGGGAGACAGGTAATCGAGTGGTTGAGAGAACTCTAGGGAGAAAAGGGCCTCAGATTTAAGTCAGAACATAGAAGGAGAGAAGTACCATAGATTTCCCAGCAATCAAGTGCAAGGGACAGGGAAAGAGAACTTTGGGTGTGTGGATCTACAAGTCATTGGTGATCTCTGGTAGCCATTTAGATTAATCAAAAGCTCAATTGGTTAAGATCATGAAACACGGAATCAGGAATTATCAGCTTTATGTAGATAATCAGCTATATGAATTGAGAAAGCCCTTATTTTCTCTTCACCGCAGGTTTTTAATCTTCAAAATGGGGAGAAAAGTGACTCAAAGTTACATTGAGAAAAATATAAAAAGAACAGTGCATGATCTATGACAAGTTCTCCATAAATGATAGCTATAATCGGATGACCACCAGAAGATCACCAGAGCCCTTGCCCAACATTAATATAAGTATAAGCGTTAAATAATCAGTTTTTATCCTCCCTCCCTCTGAGAATCAATGGACAATGGACAGTAGACATCCAAAGTCTACAGCATCAGTACTGAAATCATATACATGGTCTATTAACATTCAATTCACTGCTGAGTATTCTCGTAACAAGGGAAACTTGCTTCTCTTTTCACCTCATACCCTCCTTGCAAATTTTTGCAACAATCCTTCTGAGCCATTTCACGTTCTCACATAAACAACACTCCCCTTCACATCTCCACCTAGAGGTCTTGGCAGAATGTCCAGTTTGGATCCAAATGCATGCCTTTCTCAAATTAGATTTAGGATATAGAAGGCTTACTGTTCTTTGTGAAAAACTAGTGTTTAATTTAATAAATATGTATAACATGATTTAAGTACCTCTTAAGTGTATTATTTCATATATTTCCTTTCTTTGGAGTAATTTTGAATAGAATATGCAAATCCTTTAGGATAAAAAAAGAAATGGAATCCAAAAAGAAATCTTTCTTGATTTAAAATTGCCTTTCCAAATTCATGCAAATTAAAATGTTACTTTTCTCCATAAATGGATCCTAAAATAAATGTCAAGGCATCATTCAAAAATGATTCATATTTGATTTTACATACCTATATTTGGCAATACTATTATGCTGTATATTAATAGTGTGTTTATTTCTTGGGCAGCTTATCCCTTCTGTTTCCAGATTACCTATAGAATGATGTAGACATGGAGTTCAATCTACACAATTATAAGTTAAAATTATATCTGTTTTTTTTTTTTTTTAATTGATCACTTGTTTGGGATTTTCCTGCAACACTGCAAATGATAGCAATATTCACATAAAGTGGGCTAACTTCCAAGTTGTTATTAAAGTATCCAAAATAACGTATTTGCCATTTTGAGGCATACCCACATAAAATACACACACAATTTGGAGTAACTATGACAAATTCAGAATATATTTAGAAAGTGAATTAAAAACAAATAACATTACTTAAAAATTTACTCATCTTGCAACTGTTAAAAAAGTATTCTTTCCTTACTCCACTATCCATAAACTTTCTGAAATTGTTCTGTGTAATGGAGAGAAAGCATTTCTCAGAAAAAACCTAAGACACAGTTTAATTTATATTTGGTTTGTGCATATGTGATTTTTTATGCTCAGAGACAGCATCATGATTATGCTTTGCCAAAGTTAATAATAATGTTTATTTTATATCATCATTACATGTATTTGCTTTATTAATTTTAAATTTTTATTCAATGGACAACCACAAGCAGATATTAAGGGTTGTAATAACTCGGGTTAAATAAAAGTCTCTGTATAAGATAAAGTATCTGGTAATTTTAAAAAATTCAATGAATAATTCACATATGAATAATAAAGATTGTATTATTTGATACACAGGCTAAAACAAATAATATTTGCATTCTTTGTGATGTCTCAGTTCTCATAAATTCCAAAGAGTTGGCCTATTCTACCCTTCTACACACACACACACACACACACACACACACAAATGCACACATGCATACATTCTCACATTTGGTACAACTGTCATAGAACAAAGATGTTCTGCAAAGCATATTTAAGTATGGCTATATATATATATATATATAACTATACATATTTATAAGTATATGTATATTATGGGTATGAATTTTTAAAACATAGGCTATTTTTTTTTAAAGATTTTGTTTATTTGTTTGACAGACAGAGATCACAGGTAGGCAGAGAGGCAGCCAGAGAGAGAGAGGAGGGGAAGCAGGCTCCCTGCTGAGCAGAGAGCCCGATGCCGGGCTGGATCCCAGAACCCTGGGACCATGACCTGGGCCGAAGGCAGAGGCTTTAACCCACTGAGCCACCCAGGTACCCCAAAACATAGGCTATTTTAAAATAAAAATTTGCTTAATCCTTGTTTTATTTCAATAATATCACCTTAAGTGATTCTCACACAAAAAGATGAACCCATTATTTGGAAAATTAAAATACTCACATCTGCACAAATCTCCTGATTTAATGTTCTTAGAGAAATGATACATAGTGTCTCTGAATGAAGAGAAAATCTCATTAAGAATCTTGTAGAGTACTTCAGTGAAACTAACAACTTACACCAAAATCAGTCACTTCATATGGTCTATGTCCATAATGTCCGAAGTAACCTGATGACTTTGAATAATGAATAAAGGACTTCAGTCTTTCCCCACTAAGCAATCGCATACTGAGGTATTAGCAGACCATTTGTTAGAGAATGTTACTCATCCTGCCACATCATGAAACAACCACACCCACAGCCACAGGTGGGTTTACTGTTCCCGCATTCACATGCATCTCCGCACAATTAACTCCAATTATCTCCTTCTCTCTGCACTAGAAGACAGGGGTTTTCCCTTCCACCCTGCTTGCTGGGATGCAGTCTGTGCAGACTCCCCCCATTGCAAAGAGAACAGCTCCATCCTAACCCAAATTAGACCCTTATCTACAGTCGTCCCCGTCCTCCAAGGGCTCATCTGAACAACATTTTTCATTTTTATACCTTCCAGTGCGTTTTTTTCCCACTTAATTTTAACTAAACTCAAGGATGAGCTTGAAAGAAAAATCATTAGGAAGAGCTTTAATCTTCCCATGTAGATAATTTGAAAATTCTTTCAAAAAATTGTTTCTGTCAGTTTGTATTTATACAGGAAATCCTCAAGACGCAACGTAACCGCAAATCTCGATGGAACAGACTGGAATTATGTCATACGAAGTCCCTCAGGTTTTGACGCCTTCACGGGCCTCTGCCTCCATGAGCCATCACTGACAGCCACGCGCAACCACCGCTGACTCAAAGTGACTAGGAGTGTGTCACGTGAAACCGCAGAGTTGATGACGCGGGTTTAAGAGGTAGATGGCTGCCATTTCACTTCAGATGAAAAGCTTTCCATAAAAATGCAATTTTCTCCGATTGACTTATTTCACTAAACATGATAGGCTTAGTGAAATAAGTCAATCGGAGAAAGACAACTATCATATGATCTCCCTGATATGAGGACATGGAGAAGCAACATGGGGGGTTAGGGGGATAGGAGAAGAATAAATGAAACAAGATGGGATTGGGAGGGAAACAAACCATAAGTGACTCTTCATCTCACAAAACAAACTGGGGGTTGCTGGGGGGAGGTGGGGTTGGGAGAGGGGAAGGGGGTTATGGACATTGGGGAGGGTAAGTGCTATGGTGAGTGCTGTGGAGTGTGTAAACCTGGCGATTCACAGACCTGTACCCCTGGGGATAAAAATACATTATATGTTTATTAAAAAAAAAAAATTGGAAGGGGAGGCGAACCATAAGAGACTATGGACTCTGAAAAACAACCTGAGGGTTTTGAAGGGTCAGGGGTGGGAGGTTGGGGGAACAGGTGGTGGGTAATGGGGAGGGCACGTTTTGCATGGAGCACTGGGTGTTGTGCAAAAAGAATGAATACTGTTACGCTGAAAAAATAAATAAATTAAAAGAGGCAAAAAAAATTTGCAATTTTCCAGGCTTTCACGAAATTCCCATTAAATCTCTTTGCTTTCTTAGCTGATATTCCCTACTGCAAATATCGCATGTGTCAGGTGAGCTACTGAGTTCTCTCAGGATTTGTTCCCAAACTGACAGAAACCAAAGCTGACAGGCTCCTGTCTCTGAAGAGGATGTCCTGCGGGTATCACTCTTCTGATTGTTTCTCTAAAGTAATACTGAGAGAAGAGTTTTATTCTTTTTCCCTTCCTTTCTTTTTTTTAAAGACCATCTATTTTCACATCACTTTCATCATAGACACTCTTAATCCCTAAAAGATAAGTCCTGTTAGTTCTTTTTAAAATGAAGTAAATTAGAGGCCCCCAAAAGCTAAACTATTTGCCCAGACACACAACTTACACACGGCTGAGTCAGAATTTAAAATGAAGGTCCCTCTCCCACCAGCTCCCATGCCTTTTCCTTTACCGGATTTACAAAGAAATACTTCCACATAAGATAAAAGCTTCAACATGAAACATGACTTTCAAAGCCAACCTTCCAAACTAATTTCTGTTTAGTTATTGCAAACATAAGACAATGGATGAAAAGCAGAAGCCGGTGCTCCAACAGTACAGAATCCTGACTTTTCTGTGATCTCATTATTGCCACCTTATTGTCAGTAGAGAACCTTCCATTCTGTGACCGTCTTATTCCTTAATATGGAATGTTCTGAACAGAACGTGGCTTTCAGGTATTGGGCTTATTACTAAGAAGCAATTGTCTAAAAACCAGTCACTAAGTGGAAATGCAAAACCCTAAAACAGTGTTTTCTGGATGGTTTATTTTGCAAAATATATCCAGAAAACACTGTTTTGCTTGGGATCTAAGAAAACGAAATGAGCCCTGTGATGAGAACTGCACACATATCTTTTACTCTTATAGTTTATTTAACCCTTGTTGTAAGTGAAAATGTTTAGTGCCTCTTTCTAACCATTTGGCAAAGATGAAAGTATTTGGGGTGGTCAAGTATGATGCACGTGGGAACACTCCCTTCTCACCCATTTGCTTCTGCAAAGTGAACTGCTCACTGTTTATGTCTTGTCATTGCAGAGCATTTGATTAATATTGTCCCTCTTGACACAGATGACCAGCACTTGATTATACAGAAGGTATTACTCAGGGAAGAACTTAAATATATCCTATGTTAATGAAGACACGCCAGGGAAGTACAGCTATTTATAGGCAGCAATTATCTGAGGCCAACACACTTGCGATCCAAGCCAAACTCTGCTTTAAATTTCTTTATTTTTGCATAAGCAAATTGCAAGCGATAGCCCCACAGCAGCCATAATTTGGCTTTTTTTCATAGATGCTGTATTTTATACCACCTTGCACTTAACTTTATTACTTTGATATGCATGCCTGAATATAGAAAAATGGGCTGAAGGAAGTAACATGTTGAAATGCTTGACTCCTGTGTAAGGGAATTCTCAGAGATAATGCCATAGTAATGATCAATGCACGTTATTTCTGGGTTGCTTAAAGAGGAGTGCATTCCTGATTGCTATCAAAAAATGCATTGATTGCAATTCACATGATAAGATTTAACTGCATATTCTCAGTATTCCATGTCATTATGATATTGCACACTAAATATGTTATTACAGACATTGAGTGGGATTCTTTAGCTAAGATCTTATTACTGATATGTGTATAGTTATACAAAGTCTTAGATATTTTATAGGAATTTTTTACATCCCTTAAATTCAATTAAAAACTGCTAAATGTGTTAACAGTTTGGCAAATCACGGATTCCTCATGTCTTGGTTCCAGGGAAGACAGCAATAAACAGGATCTCCTTACAAAGAACTAACTCAGTTTACCAATCCACAAAATGGGAGAAGGATGGGATAATGTGAGAATTAAATTAATATATGGCAAATGTTGCCATATATTGTTGCCATATTTAATGTGTCTCTACTGTGTACATTTAATACTAGTATTAGTATTAATTTAATACTAATTTAATTTAATATTAGTATTAGTGTTAACATAACTTTCTTACTATTATTAAAAAGACTGTTGTTTTCATTAGCCTGAATTGAAGAATGATTAATGTCCAACAACCTACTTACTTTCAGGGTTAATTGATGATTCATATCTAGCAATAAAAATACAATTAATAGTAGAGTGTGTTGGTTGAAAATATTAGATGTAGTATCAGTCAGAACTAGATTTGAAACTAGTGATTGTCAAATATTAGCTTTATGAAACTTTGCAAAGTTATAAAAAGTCTTGTTTGAAAAGATCAATCTGTGTACCAGTTAGCTTTCCTGAAAAATAGAGACTGAAGCTATTATCAATCCTGGACAATTTTTGAGAGGGCTAAGTGAGATAATATTTGCAAATTTTGACACAGAGCAATAACTCATATGTGCACAGTCATAGACAGATCTGTATAGTACAGGGACGTAGCTATATAAATACAGATGATCACTCACAGAGACTAACTTATTCTTATAAGTTATTATGTTACTATATGTCATTTCTAAATGTTAAAATCTCCTGGCGATTCACAGACCTGTACCCCTGGGGATAAAAATACATTATATGTGGGGCGCCTGGGTGGCTCAGCGGGTTAAAGCCTCTGCCTTCAGCTCAGGTCATGATCCCAGGGTCCTGGGATCAAGCCCCGCATCGGGCTCTCTGCTTAGCGGGGAGCCTGCTTCCTCCTCTCTCTCTCTCTCTGCCTGCCTCTCTGCCTACTTGTAATCTCTATCTGTCAAATAAATAAATCTTAAAAAAAAAAAAAAAAGAAGAGGGCTGCAATGTTGTTTCCAAGCAGTTCTTTAAAAAAAAAAAAAGAAATACATTATATGTTTATAAAAAAAAAAAAAATTGGAAGGGGAGGCGAACCATAAGAGACTACGGACTCTGAAAAACAACCTGAGGGTTTTGAAGGGTCAGGGGTGGGAGGTTGGGGGAACAGGTGGTGGGTAATAGGGAGGGCACGTTTTGCATGGAGCACTGGGTGTTGTGCAAAAACAGTGAATACTGTTACGCTGAAAAAAATAAATAAACTAAATGTTAAAATCTGCTTCTGGTTGAATTTTAAAGAGAAACAACTGTAACTATGTATCATTTTTATTCAAAATAAAAACATAAATATTACCAAGTTTGTCACTTGGCATAAATATATCTAATAAAAAGTAGAACAGAAGTAACTTTGATAAGCTATAGTTTTAGAACTGTATTTTCTCATAGACATGTGTGTGTGTGTATATACATTAACTCCACTGCGTTTCTCTAGTTTGACAGGAGCAAAAAAGCTTATCCAGGCTTGTAGATAGCTTTCTCTTCTGCCAGTGTTCCATAGATTTTCACTACTCTGTAACATGACCACACTTCACTTAACAAATGGAGTATGGGATAATCACGACATTTTAAATGAAAGCATATATCTGTAACCAGATTGTGTAATGAAAAGAATAATAAACCCAGGATAGCTGAATACAATGTATTTATTAACCTCATCTGATTTCACAACACTTATGAAACTTTCCAATTTTATATGAAGTCCTGTAGTTTCAGTCCATGATCATCAGAAAGCGAAACAACACCAATACAGCATTCAGAATTTCCTCTTCTAATCATTCCGTTATGCTTACATGGGTATTTAAGAGAATTAAGGGAGCATTTTCTCTTTTATTTTTACTGTTAAAATGTCTCCCACATTCTTCGGAGTAGAACAAAAACAAAACCAAATTTCTCTACTTATGCATCTGTTTATTTTTTGTCTGTCATATAGTGTAACTAGTCTAACTTGTCACATATTTTTTCCTTTCAATGAAATGAGTTTCAGGAATTGGATTTAGGAATTCTAAAGAATAAAGATTAGTTAGTATTTTGTAAGAATCTCAAATAGTCTTACAGTTGATTAACATGCTATTGAAAAATTAGAAAGAATGCATAGTATGTCTCAATTTCTAATGGCACCTATAAACTGTGTCTCCTTTGTGCCATAAACACAACCTTTAAGAATTTCTCTAAAAAAATAATATTCAGTACTTCTGGACCTGTATTTATTTATTTTTAGTTATTCAGATTATCCATGCTTACTGCAAAAACATTTAAATTTCACAGAATTTTATAGTGAAAATTGCCGTGCTCCTTTTTAACCACACAACCCAAGATTGAAAACTTCTTAGCCCCAAACCCCAAACCCTAGGGTACCTCTAGGTACCCTCTAGAACTTTTATTGTATATGCAAAAAAATGGAAAATAAAGATGCACATTTCGTCTTACAAAACAAGGCCATGACCACATTTCTATGCACTTTTATGTACTTTGTTTAACAATACAACTCAGAAACTATTTGACAGAGACATACCACAATTTCCTCAAGGGATACAGTAGTATTCTATCATCTGGATGCACCAAAATGTAGATAGCCAGTCTTTACACTGATAGACAGGATGATTCTACTGTCTCACTGTCAAGTATAGCCCAGCCCAGTCATTCCAAGTGCGTGCGTCCTCTGTATGTGTCCTAGATAAGCTCCTACAGAAAAATGAGCCTAGCTTTACACCAGTGCTTTATTTACACCAGCTCATCAAGAGTGAGGGAAGAGAGAAATAGAGTGCAGAACACAGGAAGCCTGGACAAGGAGCTATGTGAAAATGCCAGCCATTGCTTCAAGCCAGCAGTAACTAGGTGAGACCTCCAGCAGGCTACACAGAATAGGCATCGGTACATCCCATGTGGGGAAGGAGGAAAGAACTGGTCGGTTGGGTCTTCTCTGTCTCAAATATATCAAAGTTTGTCCCATGTTACCTGGCTGTGTCACTTGCTCCCTTTGGGCAGCAAAAGAGAGAGCCAGATATCAAGCACTACATGGAGAGAGTTTCATCTAAGTCCAAAGAGGCGAGAAGAACCAGAGGCTCCATGGATGCCATGGGATCGGGGTTGGATGTCAGAAGCTGCACCAACCTGGGGCGCTTGGGAAGCCAACGGTGCTGGGAGGTGGGAGAAGGTAGCAGCACGCACTGGCAGACAGGGGAGGTGAAGGGAATATGAGAAGGCAAGTTAATAATGTGGAATACAAAATGTGTTTTTCTCTAGGATTAAGTCCTAGGGAAGGAACTGCAGGGTCCAGAGAGATGCACAGGATTACTATGACAACTTTGTAAGTTTCTCATTCTTGTTCCAGAAAATTTTAAATTTTCATTCCAATATACATGTTTTCCCTTGTAGGTTTAGATCTTCAGACGCTTCCAGCGTCTGAATGGATGGGATGAATGGCATCTTTGAAGCTCAACAGACATTATCAACCGTGGTGATTTATCCAACACCACGGATCTGTATGGCGGTATTTCCAGTCCGGTCATGAATAAAAGAATGCGTGTGAACAGAACTGAGTTGAACCAATTTCTGTGGATCTGTTAAGTCAATGGTCTATCGACTGCCGAACACATCATGTGTGATCTTTATATTATTATTAACATTATTATTTTATAAGACAAAGATCAGGTGACTCTCATGGGTAAGATACAAGCCATAGCATCAATCCAGATAGCAAACAACTTTTCTCTAAAAATTAAATACTAAAATTAAATATGAATGAATATATCAATAATCCCAAACAGAGGTTTAATGCACGATTTGAAGATTTTGTATTATTTTACAGTAGCTTATGTTTTCCTCTCTTGAGACTCTACTCTTAAATTGCATAGTTCTGGGAAACGTTTTCATAATCGGGGAGGAAAGAGAGCTTTTGTGTTTGTAAACGGGCCTCCACTTGGTCATCCAACAAGAGGAAAACCATGAATCCTTCTCTGCGATTAAACCATGCATGCTAAGAATATTTTTTACCTTTATAAGACAAGTTGAAACTTAACCACTTATTGTGTATTTATAATGTTATTATTGACAAACTTTTAGTATGGTATCTGAATAAAATTCCTATGATTTGCTGTAAAACAATGAGAAGTGGGGAAAATGGATAGCCCAATAGTTAATAATTTTAGTTGGGTGGTGGGTTTTCTGCGTGGATTTGAAATTCACTCAAATCAAAAGTTGTTTTAAAATGTCACAAAAGGGATACTTGGGTGGCTCCGTCGGTGAAAAGTCTGTCTTTGGCTCAGGTCATGATCCCAAAGTCCTGGAACTGAGTACTGCATTGGACTCCTTGCTCGGCTGGGAGCCTGCATCTCCCTCTGCCTGTCTCTCACACTGCTTGTGCTCTCTCGCTTTTTCTCTCTCTGACAAATAAATAAATAAAATATTTTTTTAAAAAGTCCCCCAAATCCATTCCTTTATCATCTTTTAGATCCATTCCACAAAGTCGTGTATATGCCTGTGTGTGGTGTGAATAGATTCACACAAAATGCAAAAAGTGAAGAGGAGTTATAGGAGGACACTCAGGAGCACATCAACGAAAACTGTAGAACTGGACCCAGAGAATGTTTACTTCTGGAGAAAAATTTTGAGAGAAATTTACTTCTTGAGGATGACCTTAGTGAGGCTGGAAATGATTAAATTTTTATGTATGTCTCAGCAGCAACTGGGAACAGAGAATGTCTCACAGCTTCTGACAAGAGACAATTCAATTCCTTTCAAGGATTGAACTCTTATTAAGCAACCGATAAACACATACATTCATCCATCCATCTTTCCATCCGTCCATTCAGCAAACACTTATTAATGATACAGTAATGAACAATTCAAATCAAATCAATCTTTGAGTCCCTAACTTCAAGGACCTCACAATTTAGAGAAACATAGTTCACCTATTTTGTAGAAAGTTGTGCTGCGTTGGGAGCTTGGATCACCATGGAAGGGTGTTTCCTAATAAATGGGCTATTTTATTCCAAATGAGGGTGTTTAAATGAAGAATACTTTTAGTTGTTATGGCTTTTAGAAATGGCGACTGGAAAGAAAGAAGGAAGAGAAGGAGGGCGGGAGGGAAGGAGGGGAGAGAGGGAGGGAAGAAAGTTGGGGGTAAGAAACAATGAACATTCTAACTGGTGTTAGGTGGTATCTCAATGTGGTTTTAATTTGAATCTCCCTGATGGCTAGTGATGATGAACATTTTTTCATGTGTCTGATAGCCATTTGTATGTCTTCGTTGGAGAAGTGTCTATTCATATCTTCTGCCCATTTTTTGATATGATTATCTGTTTTGTGTGTGTTGAGTTTGAGAAGTTCTTTGTAGATCCTGGATATCAACCTTTTGTCTGTACTGTCATTTACAAATATCTTCCCCCATTCTGTGGGTTGCCTTTTTGTTTTGTTGACTGTTTCCTTTGCTGTGCAGAAGCTTTTGATCTTGATGAAGTCCCAAAAGTTCATTTTTGCTTTTGTTTCCTTGGCCTTTGGAGACTTATCTTGAAAGAAGTTGCTGTGGCTGATATCGAAGAGGTTACTGCCTATGTTCTCCTCTAGGATTCTGATAGATTCCTGTCTCACGTTGAGGTCTTTTATCCATTTCGAGTTTATCTTTGTGAACGGTGTAAGAGAATGGTCGAGTTTCATTCTTCTACATATTGCTGTCCAGTTTTCCCAGCACCATTTATTGAAGAGACTGTCTTTTTTCCATTGAATATTTTTTCCTGTTTTGTCAAAGATTATTTGACCATAGAGTTGAGGGTCCATATCTGGGCTCTCCACTCTGTTCCACTGGTCTATGTGTCTGTTTTTATGCCAGTACCACGCTGTCTTGGTGATCACAGCTTTGTAGTAAAGCTTGAAATCGGGTAATGTGATGCCGCCAGTTTTGTTTTTGTTTTTCAACATTTCCTTAGCAATTCGGGGTCTCTTCTGACTCCATACAAATTTTAGGATTATTTGCTCCAGCTCTTTGAAAAATACCGGTGGAATTTTGATCGGAATGGCATTAAAAGTATAGATTGCTCTAGGCAGTATAGACAGAAAAACAACCAGAGGGTTATGAAGGGGCGGCGGGAGGGGGTGGGGTGGGGTGGGAGGTTGAGGAACCAGGTGGTGGGTAATAGGGAGGGCACGTACTGCATGGAGCACTGGGTGTGATGCCAAAACAATGAACACTGTTATGCTGTAAATAAGCAAATAAAAATAAATAAATTAATTAAAAAAAAAAGAAAAAAAAAAGAAACAATGAACAATGTAAAGGTATAGATATACAATTTCATGTGGAATAAATAAATACTTATGTGTGTTGTGATTTTACTATCTATCATCTTTCTTTCTTTCTTTCTCTCTCTCTTTCTCTTTGCCATTCATGCATCCCTCTATCTTCTATAATCTACGTACCCTTCATCTTTCTATCCCATCTATCTATCCCTACTATCTACTTAGTTATTCATCTATCCATTCATCCATCTATAATCTATCTATCCATCTATCATCTATCTAGATTCCTTTCTTTGTCTTAAAACTGATACGGGCAGGCACTGCGAAAGACCTGGTCATCTAGGTCAGTTACTAACTGCAACCTATAACCTTTTCCAAGCAGTCTTATACCTACATTATAAGGCATGAAACATGAACATATGTGATTTATAGCATTAAAAGACTCACATTTATTTGATCACGGTTTTGGTCAAATAATGTTATGTACTATCTTTAATTTTTTTCTACAATCTTTTTATTTTGATTTTTATCAACTGGCATATTATAAGTTTAAGCATTTTTTAAATACAAAATTTACAGAAAGGCATGGTGGGAAAGATTTGCTGCCAAATGGTTCATTCACCGTGTAGACTCGCAAAAAGCTAGCTGTGACTTCACTTATTTTTGAATTACATCTGAATTCTTAATGCTGTAACATACATAATTATAAGCCAAATAAGCATATGCAAAGTTAGATCCTGTGTAATTTGTAATTTTTCAGTAGCTTTCAGTGGGTATGTCTTTTCACAAGGTTTAATTTGTTCTTCTTCATCTCTTTTCTGTCGCCTTCATTTTTCTTCTTCTCCAGTCTCTTCCTTGCCTCCCTTCCTTAAGAGGATCTGTCCTCAGATTAAGAATTCTCAGCAAGCACAGTTCCCCCGCTTCTTTCCATTGTATGAGGCAAAGTGTTCTGCCTGGAGATCCTAAAATTTCTCATTTCTTTTTCTACACAGAAGTGCTTTAACAACTCAAATTAGCATAAGCATAAGAATTGTAAAAGAACAAATAATACACCCAAGTCATCTGACAATAAGCAAGCTCATCGAGTCTCACTCTGAAAATAAGATTTAGTCTTGGAACATGTGACAGTCATTTAACATTTTGGAATGGAAAAGTGACCTGCTTTCCTCTACCAGAGCCATTATTTCACCAAAGTGAATTTATTAAACATAGGTTTTATTTTAAATGTGAATTAAAGTGCAAAGATATTTATGTCTGTTTTGATGCAAAAAATCTTATTTGAACAGCGCCATGAGATGAAGCTTTGGCATTTGTCTAGTGCCATCTACTGGGCATGTCAAGCAGCAGCATGAATCTCATTCCCATAACTGGAAGTTGATGATAGTGCCCCACACTGAAGCTTCAGTAGTTAGCAACAAGGTAAGATTGGAAAAAGGCGAAAAATTAGGCAAAATAAAAATGGGAAAAGTTAACTGGTGAAAAATAAAAGATAAGATGAGAATCAAATATAAACACTCACACATGCACAGAAGTACACTCAAATAAACAACCATAAACTTAGAGATTAGGAACCCCTAAGAAATAGTATTTTCTTACACGTAAGCATTCACACACACACACACACACACACACACACAGAGTCTATATGATGAAAAACATTCAATCAACCAGTTATTCAAAGTACATTGTTTAAAATTCAAAGACAAATGTACTTTATTAACAGGACACCCTATTTTCATACCATTTTTTCTGAGTAAGAATTTTTTTATTCTAACATAAAGTAAGGAGTTAGAATTTCAGTAAAAGGAAAACTAAAACTATCCACTCAAATACATTAGAAAAGTAGCACATAGTATAATGACTGTAACAAAAAGTACAGTAAGTTCAGCTCGGTTTGAATAATGGCAAAATTAGGGAATACAAATGGCTGCAGGATCTATTCCCCTGCTGGGTAATAACATGAATTTAACTAAATATGTAGGCCACTTTTAGAACGCAGCCTCCAAGTCATCTATTACTATGATATAATTTTACCCTCCATGACAAGATAATTCATATGCTGCAATCATTGCTTCTCTAAAAGGGAGTTGCATTCATGGGTAGCACGATTCACTTGGAATCTATAAAAAATGATGGTGCAAGAACACATACCTCTCTGAAATACAGAACAAATTGTCATAGAAATGCAAGTAGCCTGTTTTTTTGTCAAGATCTTTATTTCGTACAGAATAAAAGACTTTTTAATAATTTTTTTTTTTAGATTTTATTTATTTATTTGACAGAGAGAGATCACAGCTAGATAGAGAGGCAGGAAGAGAGAGAGAGAGAGAGAAGCAGGCTCCCTGTCGAGCAGAGAGCCCGATGCGGGACTCGATCCCAGGACCTGAGATCATGACCTGAGCCGAAGGCAGCGGCTTAACCCACTGAGCCACCCAGGCGCCCCAAGACTTTTTAATAATTTTTGTGCTTGCTTCTTTCACCTAGCTTTCTTCGAACTAGACTATGTGTAAACAACTAAACAAATCAACATATTTCAATGCTCTCTCGATTCAAACTGTACAAGGACACCTATTCATGTACCCCCCACTTTAACTTACTAGACTAGTTGATAACCAGTTGTTCAGTAAAGCACAATGAAAACTCTTGTATTTCAAGTGTGTCTATATTTGTAAAGTCTCTTCCTCTGCTAATTTCCAAGAAAACAAGTGTAAACCCTCTATCTCCTGTCTGCTGATGACACTAGTTTGCATTGGAGTCATTTCTCACTTGTATGGGAGGCTTCTGTTCTTCCTCATATCTAAATTAGTTCAAGTAATAGAATTTAAAATAAGAAGCAATTAGCAGTATTTTAGGAAAATGTGAACAAAAAGGCAAAGAACAAATTTTGAGAGGGTTAGGTTTCTCCTCATTCACATGGAAAATAAAATGTTTACACATTATATAAACTCATGGCAAATTAAAGTAATGAAAAGTAAAACGGGAAAAAAGATCAGAGTTTCAAAGAAAATAAAATAAATGCTATCCACTTCATTTGGAGATTAATTTTAACAATTGTTTCAGATGTACTATAATTTGACTTCCTTCACAAAAGATTAAGTCTTTCTCCCTAACATCTTCTTGCGTATAACATACCATAACTCTCTGAGGTCTGGCTGCCAACAATAGCTCTTAAATAAGAGTGAAATGTAGCTGAAGAGACTCTGAACTAAATCTACACAGATGAACACAAAAAGATCCCAACTTGTAGCCAGAATGTTGACTAATATAAGGGCCAATGCATTTAAAACTCTGTATTAATGAAATCTCAAATAATCAAGTACCTTTATATTTTTGTTTGTCATAGGAAACTATATAAAAAAGGAGTACATGGAAACATCTAGAACTACTTGACTATTGACCTTGAGAGGGACATTCACTGGTTATGTGTTTACACACTAAAAGAGTGCAGTTGACCTCTATGAAGTACAGAGCCAGAGATTTGGTGGCTCAGATTTTTTGGACTAACAGATCCATCTTCTTTAAGTGAAAATGTGTAAACAACTGAATTATTCTCACCAACACAGCTTCATGAACAAGGGAGAGTCATCGTATTTAATTGGCAAAGGAGTCAATTTCATAAAGAGACACTAAAGTCCAGACAAATACCCATGTATACCGCCATGGTTCTGTTCAAAATTACTACCTGATAGAGGGAAGAAGCAAGATGGTCGAGGAGTAGGAAACTGAAATAGCATTAGGTCCCAGGAGATCATAGGTATCAAACCATTCCAAACACCTACAAACTCAACAGGAGATAGAAGAGAAGAAGACCAGCCATTATAGGGACAGAAAATCAACCACTTTCGGGAAGGTAGGATGTGTGGAGAAGTGAATGTGAAACAACAGGAAGATAGACCATGGTGGGGAGGGGCCAGATCCTGGCAAGCAGTGGAGCAGCAGAGCACAAAATCAGAACTTCTAGAAGTCTGCTCCATGAAGGGACATCGCTCCAGAGGCTAAGCAGGGGGTGGAGACCTCACAGGGACAGCGTGGTCTCAGGTCCCACAGGGTCACAGAAAGACCAAGGGCATCTGAGTGTGGCAGAGCTGCCAGGAATCGGAGCAGGGAAGCTGGCATCAGAGACAGAGCCAAGGAGGGTCTCTCAACTCAGGCTTACCTTAAAGTGGTCTGTGGCACACTCAGGCCACTGCTCTTTGAGCATGGACACAACAAGGGACAGATCTGAGAGACACCCTCCATCCTCCTCTGGGAAGAGCAGCACAGGAGCATGGCAAGAATCTGCTGGGTTTGGAGACTCCAAACAGGGCCGTATGCCAGAAAATAGAAATGCTCGATCACAGGCCGGTGAACTCTGAGTGTAGCTGGAGACGAGGGAGACAGGAGGAACTGACTGCTCATCTCTGAGGGTGCACTGAGTAGTGGGGCCCAACTCTCAGTTCCTTTTGGCCAGAGATTGGGAGGCAGTCATCTTCATTCACGTCCTCCAAAGCTCTACAGAAAGCGTTCAGTGAAAAAAGCTCCAAAAAGCAAGCCCGAGCAGATTAATTAGCCTGGCTGCTGGCAAGTGCTGCAATTCTGCCTCCAGCAAAAATATCTGAGACTTACAGCAACAGACCCCTCCCCCAGAAGATGAGAAAGACCATCTAACCAAGACCAAGTTCACCAATCAATGAGAACTGCAGAACTCCAGAGCTAGGGGAATACAATACAAATAATTCATAGCTTTTTTCCCGATGAGCTTTTAGTCTTGCAAAGTTAAATTTTTTTAAAACTTTATTTTTTTCTTATTCTATTTGTTAGCTTTTCCCCTTTCCTCTTTTAATGTTTTTTAACTAGTTTATATTATCTATATATTTTGTTAATAAAATCTATTTAAATTTTCATTTTATAGTTATATTTGATCCCTTCATTGTATTTAAACTTATTTTTTGTATACATATAGGTTTTTTTATTCCTTAAAATTTTGGGATATAATTTCTTCTAAAAGATCAAAATATACCTTAATCTAGCTCTAGCCTGATCACATTCCTTCCTCTTTTTTACTCTTTTCCAACCAACTTATCAATTCCTTTCTAGGATCTTTTTACATGTTCATCTTTATAGTCATATTCCATCCATTAACAGTGTTTACCATTATTTTTGTATATATATAATTTTTTTAAGATTTTGGGAGGTAGTTTAAGTACCAAAATACATCCAAAATTAAGTGGGTGGCTCTATTCTATTTACAAGTGTAATATATATATTTCTTAATTTTTATTTACTTTTTAAATTTATGTTTGTTTATTTATTTATTTATTTATATATTCATTTATTTTCTTCTCCGCCCACTTTCGGGTCTGTTCTGATTTAATAAGCATATATTTCTCTGGGGTCTTTGCCACCATTTTAGTATTTTATTCTCTTGTTCATATACACTTATCCACATAAAATGAAAAGGCAGAAAATTCACCACCAAAAAAAAAAAAAAGAGAGAGAGAACAAGAGGCAGTACTGATGGCAAAGGACCTAATCAATATGGACATTGGTAATATGTCAGAACTAGAGTTCAGAATGGCGATTATCAAGGTGTTAGCTGGGCTCGAAAAAGGCATGGAAGATATTAAAGAATCCCTTTCTGGAGAAATAAAAGAACTAAAATCTAATGAAGTTGAAATTAAAAAAAACTATTAATGAGGTATAATAAAAATCGAAGCTCTTACTACTAGGATAAATGAGGCAGAAGAGAGAATTAGTGATATGGAAGTCCAAATGGTGGAGAATTTAGAAGCTGAGCAAAAGAGAGACAAACAACTACTGGACCATGGGGGGAGAATTCGAGAGATAAGTGATACCATAAGATGAAGCAATATTAGAATAATTGGGATCCCAGAAGAAGAAGAAAGAGAGACAAGGGCAGAAGGTATATTGGAGTAAATTATAGTAGAGAATTTAACTAATATGGCAAAGGAAACAAACATCAAAGTCCAGGAGGGAAAGAGACCCCCCCCAAAATCAATAAAGATAGGTCCACACCCCATCATCTAATGGTAAAACGTACAAGTCTTAGTGACAAAGAGAAAATCCTAAAAGCAGCTTGGGACAAGAGGTCTGTAATATACAATGGTAAAATATTAGATTGACAGCAGACTTATCCACAGAGACCTGGCAGGCCAGGAAGGACTGGCATGATATATTCAGAGCACTAACTGAGAAAAATGTGAAGTCAAAAATACTATATCCAGCTAGGCTGTCACTGAAAATAGGAGATAAAAAGCTTCCAAGACAAACAAAAATTAAAAGAATTTGCAAGGAGTGCCTGGGTAGCTCAGTAGGTTAAAACCTCTGCCTTTGGCTCAGGTCATGATCTCAGGGTCCTGGGATCAAGCCCTGCATCAGGCTTTCTGCTCAGCGGGGAGCCTGCTTTCCGTCCTCCTTCTATGCCTGCCTCTCTGCCTACTTGTGATCTCTGTCTGTCAAATAAATAAATAAAATCTTTTTTAAAAATAAAAATAAATAAATAAAAGAATTTGCAAACACCAAACCAGCCCTACAAGCTATATTGAAAAGGGTCCTCTAAGCAAATAAAGCCTAAGAGTAGTAGACCAGAGAGGAACAGAGACAATGTACAGTAACAGTCACCTCACAGGCATTACAATGGCACTAAATTCATATCTTTCAATAGTTACCATGAATGTAAATGGGCTAAATGCCCCAATCAAAAGACACAGGGTATCAGAATGGAAAACAAAACAAAACAACAACAACAAAAAACAAACCAAGATGCATTGATATGCTGCCTACACGAAACTCGTTTTAGACCCAAGGACACCTCCAAAGCTAATGTGAGGGGGTGGAAAACAATTTACCATGCTAATGCACATCAGAAGAAAGCTGGGGTGGCAACCCTTATATCAGATCAATTAGATTTTAAGCCAAAGTCTATGATAAGAGATGAGAAAGGACACTATAGCATCCTTAAAGGGTCTGTCCAACAAAAAGATCTAACAATTTTAAATATCTATGCCCCTAACATGGGAGCAGTCAATTAAAAAACCAATTAATAACAAATAATAATAATAAAAAAAACACATCAACAATAATACAATAATAGTAGGGACTTTAACACTCCCACTGAAATAGACAGATCATCCAAGCAAAAGATCAACAAGGAAATAAAGGCTTTATTTATTTTTTTTTTTTTTAAAGATTTTATTTATTTATTTGACAGAGAGAGATACAAGTAGGCAGAGAGGCAGGCAGAGAGAGTGAGAGGGAAGCAGGCTCCCTGCCGAGCAGAGAGCCCGATGCGGGACTCGATCCCAGGACCCCGAGATCATGACCTGAGCCGAAGGCAGCGGCTTAAACCACTGAGCCACCCAGGCGCCCCAGGAAATAAAGGCTTTAAATACACACTGGACCAGATGGGCATCACAGATATATTCAGAACATTCCATCCCAAAGCAACAGAATACATGTTCTTCTCTAGTGCATATGGAACATTCTCCAGAATAGATCACATCCTGGGTCACAAATCAGGTCTCAACCAGTACCAAAAGATTGGGATCATTCCCTGCATATTTTCAGAAAATAATGCTCTGAAACTCAAACTCAATCACAAGAGGAAGGTTGGAAAGAACCCATATATATGGAGGCTATAGAGCACCCTACTAAACAATGAATGGGTCAACCAGGAAATTAAAGAAAAATTGAAAAAAAATCATGGAAACAAATGAAAATGAAAAAACAACTGTTCAAAATCTGTGGGACACAGCAAAGACGATTCTAAGAGGAAAGTGTATAGTGATACAAGAGTTCCTCAAGAAACAAAAAAGGTCTCAAGTTTGCAACCTAAAACTACACCTAAAAGAGCTGGAGAAGGAACAGCAAAGAAAGCCTAAACCCAGCAGGATATAGAAATCATAAAGATCAGACATGGAATCAATGAAATAGAAAACAAAAGAACAGTCGATCAGATCAATGAAACTAGGGGCTGGTTCTTTGAAAGAATTAATAAGATTGATAAACCCCTGTCCAGACTTATCAAAAAGAAAAGGGAAAGGACCCAAATTAATAAAATCATGACTGAAAGAGGAGAGATAACAACCAACACCAAAGAAATACAAACAGTTATAAGAACATATTATGAGCAAATATACACCAGCAAATTGGACAATCTGGAACAAATGGATGAATTCCTAGAGACATATAAACTACCAAAACTGAATCAGGAAGAAATAGAAAACCTGAACAGAGCTATAACCAGTAAGGAGAGTGAAGCAGTCATCAAAAGTCTCCCAACAAATAAGAGCCCAGGGCCAGACAGCTTCCCACGGGAATTCTACCAAACATTTAAAGAATTAACATTTATTCTCCTGAAACTGTTCCAAACAATAGAAATGGAAGGAAAACTTCCAAACTCATTTTATGAGGCCGGCATCACCTTGATCCCCAAACCAGAAAAAGACCCCATCAAAAATTACAGGCCAATATCCTTGATGAACACAGATGCAAAAATTCTCTGCAAAATACTAGCCAATAGGATCCAACAATACATTAAAAGGATTATTCACCACAACTAAGTGGGATTTATTCCTGGGCTGCAAGGATGGTTCAACATCTGCAAATCAATCAATGGGATACAATACATTAATAAAAGAAAGAACAAAAACCATATGATACTCTCAATAGATGACAAAAAATCATTTAACAAAGTACATCATCCTTTCTTGATCAGAACTCTTCAAAGTGTAGGGATAGAGGGTACATACCTCAATATCAGCAAAGCCATCTATGAAAAACCCACAGTGAATATCATTCTCAATGGGGAAAAACTGAGAGCTCTTCCCCTAAGGTATATGTATATGTAAAATGTATATGTAAAATGTATATGTATACATTTTACATAAATGTAAAATGTACATATGTATATGTATATGTATATGTAAAATGTAAATTTTACATATGTATATGTAAAATGTATAAAGAACATTGTCAAACTCAACACCCAAAGAACTAATAATCCAATCTAGAAATGGGCAGAAAACATGAACAGACATTTCTACAAAGAAGACATCCAGATGGCCAACAGACACATGATAAAATGTTCCACATCATTCAGCATCAGGGAAATACAAATCAAAACCACAATGAGATACCATCTCACACCAGTCAGAGTGGCTAAAATTAACAAGTCAGGAAACAACAGATGTTGGCGAGGATGCAGAGAAAGGGGAACCCTCCTACACTGTAGGTGGGAATACAAGCTGGTGCAGCCACTCTGGAAAACAGCTTGGAAGTTCCTCAAAAAGTTGAAAATAGAGCTATCCTACGAGCCAGAAATCACACTACTGGGTATTTACCATAAGGATACAAATTTTGTGATCCAAAGGGGCACGTGCACCTGAATGTCTATAGCAGCAATGTCCACAATAGCCAAACTATGGAAAGAATGTAGATGTTCATCAACAGATGAATGGCTAAAGAAGATGTGATATATATGTGTACACACACACACACACACACACACACACACACACACACACAATGGAATACTATGCAGCCATCAAAAGAAATGAAATCTTGCCATTTGCAATGATGTAGATGGAACTAGAAGGTATTATGCTGAGCAAAATAAGTCAATCAGAGAAGGACAATTATCACATGATCTCTCCAATATGAGGAATTTGAGATCCAGGATGGGGATTGTAGGGGGTAGGGAAGGAAAAAAATTAAACAAGATGGGATTGGGTATGGGATGGGATAAAATCATAAGGGACTCTTAATCAAAACAAACTGAATGTTGCTGGGATGTGGGGGTGTAGGGATAGGGTGGTGAGGTTATGGACATTGGGGAGGGTATGTGCTATGGTGAGTGCTACGAAATGTGTAAGCCTGATGATTCACAGACCTTTACCCCTGAGGCAAATAATACATCATATGTTAATAAAAATAACTTAAATAAAAAAAAACTACCTGATACTCTCCAATCACAGCACAAAGAATTTAATCTCTGTGAGTTAAAAACTCCTACAATATGCCAATGTCTAAAAATATTGCCAGCTATTCTTACATGTTGTATAGGGTTTCCTTCAAAGTGAATTCTAGTACATTATTTGAGAGTCAGTAGTACATGTAAAAATTGATGCTAAGAAATGGTAGGAAGGAAGGGCAGGATGACACAGGGACAGAAAGAGAGGAAGAAGCACCTTTAGCATGCATCATTAAGCAACCTGACCCTTTGGGCAACCACAGCTCAGTCTTAGTGGCCAGCTGGGGAAATTACAGGACTTACGACTCAGTACATCCACCGGAGAGGAGTGTGAGACCACAGAGTGAAATGCATCTTATGCTTTCTAAAAAAGAATCAGAAATACATAAAAAGTGCCCTTACAGGAAGAGTGGTAGAGAAAAAACAGTATCGAATCACTGTTTCTTGAAACTATGATTTTATTGACTTTTTGTATACATTTTGTTCTATACTTTCCAAAAAAATTAATTAAATGATGGTGAGACAAATGATCCAACATACAAAAAAGACAGAGTACCACCATTTTCATCACAAGTTAGGGGATCAACTAGTGAAGTGTTGGTGTAAATACTGTTATTTGTGCAAGGTCTTCTACTCTGTGCTTTACACGATTTATATATTTCAGATAGAAAATGCCCACAGAGAATGTAGCTTGAATTTATACCACCTGCATGAATCTGAAAATTGTGACAGAGGAGGAATTTGTTGAAATTCTCAGAGACCTGCAAGATGAGAAATCATGACCCAGACACACAGAGTGTGAGGATGTTTCAAGCAGAGGGATTAACAATTGTAGGGAGGGCTCATTAAGGCTTAAAGAGAAACAGAGTGGTGATGGGATGTGGAGCACCTAAGAATAAGCAGTGGGATCTCCAAATCTGAGAACAGATTTCAAGAGTTTAGGTGGTATAGCCTGATATTACAGATACCAAACAAGGCTTACAAACAAGAACATAATATAATAATTATATTCTGCATCAAAGATATATGGTAGCAGAATAGAAAATGTACCAAACGAAGAAGAAAATACAAGCAGGAAGAAATCAGTTAGTAGATGGCTGTAGTAGTCCAGGAAAAGAGGTGAGGATCTCAGCTAGTAGAGTTAATGGGGGAAACAGAACAGAGGAGATATTTTTAAGAAATGTGCAGGAGATATAGTTGGTAAGACTTAGAAGGCAGTTTGAGTTGGAGAATGGGGAGGAGAAAGATCTAGCTTGGGTCACAGCGGAAACTTCATTCTATTAAATGATATCGTGAAAAAATTGGGAGCAAATTTGGAACATACACCAGAAATTATAGGAGCTTGGTGTGCCTGGGTGCCTCAGTGGGTTAAAGCCTCTGCCTTCAGCTCGGGTCATGATCCCAGGGTCCTGGGATCGAGCCCCACATCGGGCTCTCTGCTCTGCAGGGAGCCTGCTTCCCTTCCTCTCTCTCTCTCTCTCTGCCTGCCTCTGCCTACTTGTGATCTCTGTCTGTCAAATAAATAAAAAATAAAATCTTTAAAAAAAAAAGAAAGAAATTATAGGAGCTTCTGTGAAATTAGAAAATTTAGTTTGTAATGCATGGTGAATAGAAGAGGAAGAGATACACAACTGGAATGTTCTTACAAGGAAATGAATGTAATTTCCAGGGAGATTCTATAAAACAAGGAGAAAAAAAGGAAAGACTGAAGCTGGAAGAGTGAATCTTTAAAGGAGTAGCATGGGGGAATCTAGACCAACTGGCCGAGAGAAGTCAGGAAGAGAATTAGCCCACAGTACAGTTTGAGTAAAACGAGTACTTGAAACAAGAGTTGGGGTTCTATAATACCACAGGGCACAGATATCACACGTGACAGAAGGATGGACGGATGTGCTTACCAGTTAGTAGACCCCCTTAAGTTCTCAGTATTCTGGCTTTCATCTCATGAACTATCCAGATCAACACTTATTTTCTGTTGAGGCTCATTCCTTTTCATGAAAACATGACATACCTAACCCATTTACTGACTGATTTATTTTAAGATTTAGAATTAACATTTTTACCTTTCTCTTGGACTTAGATTTAGTAGTTGCAATCTTATTAATAGGATCAAAGAAACTCTGCTGCTTCCTGTTTGAAGATGTTGCAATACCTTTCCTAGGTTCATGGTTGGATTCCTCTTTCAGGAAAGATTTAAGAGGAGAACACACCACACTCAAGTTTTCAGAGATCTCCATTCTGTGAAGTGTTTCTCGAAGGATGGGGGAAAGATGAGGTGAGCTTTGGGGATCGCATATAACACAATGATTTCACTGTAAATACATCAACTATATTGAATATAGCCAAATTTACTTTGCAATTCGTGTGCCGTTGAGCACATAAACCAGTTGTTCCCTTCAGAAAGAGAGAGCATTAGAATATCATTGTCTCCGCTAAACATGACTTTTGAGTTGATGCTGTTGCTTGAAAGGAGACTTCCCATGATGTCCCTCATCCCATGAATTCACTCATACAGAACGATTACCTTTAAATGTAAATGCCACTTTTCTCGTCATTTTCATCTCTAAACTCCTCTTTATTAAATATTCACAACATCCTGTGTTCCAAACCTCACATTATCTGTATTGGATTCTGGATTTGCTGACTCTGAAGAGATCTATTACAACAGTTGGAACTGGAAGTTGAAAAGCTCTCCTGTGCTGGTTGCCACGGTGTTATCTACAAATATCACAGATGTATAACTGGTTAAATAATTTGAAGCAAATATTTTCCGTTCAATGTATTCATTTCTTGTGTGGTATTTCTCTTCTTTCAAACAAAAGTAAGTTTGAATTTGTTTGAAATACTTGTCAAAACAAGGCATTCCTTATGTATTATCTTTGAACCCACTAAACACCCATAATGAGCCAAGAATCCATGTTCTCACTATTCCTGAAACCAATAACAAAGTCCTTTTTCCTTTCCACTTCTCCAAAATACTCCCATTTCACAGGGCTCAATTCCAGTGCTTTTTATAGAGGGTTTTGCTAGATACTCCAACCCACATTGATATACTCCTATTAATAGCACCACTAGAATTTAGAACCTAGATTTAATCATATTTTACTTTCAGTTTCTAGATTAAGTGTTTCCCTATGGATGCTCTGTGAACAATATGTTGTGCAAAGTACTTGAGTACTTTTTAGTGAATTACCAGTATTTGTGTCTCTTTATGAATTCATTACCAGACTGTTCACTCCATAAAGACAGTGACCATGTATTATTTTTGAATGCACAGTGTATGCAACTAATACATTATAGGCACTTGCAAACTACTTAGTGAGTAGGCAAATGGATATAGTTGAGAGAATGTATCTAGCATGTATCTTTACATCTCTGTATGTATGTATGCATGTATCTATCTATCATCATTTATCATCTTCATATGTCTGTCCTGTTTCCCTAAGTATACGAGGCTCTTGCCTGCAGTGTTAGGCTCTCTGAAATCAGAAACTAGATGTTACGTTATTTTTTTTTTTAATCTCATTCGTTCCTCAGCATGTTATATTAAAAGCTCAAACTCATTTAACAAATTCATGTTTAATTGCTTAATTATATTTACTACATAAAACAAATCTCTAGACAGAGATCTAAATAAATAAGGGGTCTTTAAAGTTCTATAACCTCATCCCATCCATTTGTAATTTGGAGAAAAATGTATACAATAGTAGCTTATTTCCTAATTTCACAGAATAAGTTTATTTCAGGCCTATAATTAAAAGATAAATTACTGAAATTTGGACAACCTTTTGTTTTGCTATTTTTCAGTGACTTTTATAAGAGAGAAAAACTTTTTTGGGTGCTGGGTAATTGTATTTTTTAAGGTGAGAATCAACTTTATGTAAAAAAAGGAATATGGCCTTGGGGGTCCGATAGACCTAGAATCAAATCTTGGTTCTGCCAACCTTTCTCTGCAATCCTAGCAAGTAATCTCTCTGAACTTGGGTTTCCTCAATTAAAAAGTAGAATATCACACTGTAAAGAAATTAAAAATAAATAAAATAAAAAGTAGAATATCCATTAAAAGGATAATTAACCATGATCAAGTGGGATTTATTCTTGGGATGCAAGGAGGGTTCAACACATGCCAATCAATCTATGTGATATATCATGACAGTAGAATGGAAGGAAAGAATCATAAGGCCATCTCAATAAATGCACAAAAAATATTTGGCAAAATTCAACATCCTTTCATGATAAAAACATTTAACAAATTAGGCATAGAAAACATATCTCAACATAATGAAGACTAAATATGACAAGCCCACAGCTAACATACTCAATGAAAAGTTAAAACCTCTTTTTCTAACAGCAGGCACAGGACAAGGATGCCCACTCTCACCACTCCTATTCAATATAGTACTGAAAGTCCCAGCTCAAGAAATCAGGCAAGAAAAATAAAATGCAACAGAATTGGAAAGGAAGAAGTAAAATTGTCTCTATTGAGAGATGACTTGATTTTATGTAAGAAAATACTAAAGACTCAACCAAAAAATGTTAAAACTAATTGACAAACTTAATTAAGTCACAAAATACAAAATCAATATCCAAAGTCAGTAGTTTTTCCATAAATACTGGCAACAATATTCTGAAAAGAAATAAAGAAATTGATCCTATTTATAATAGCATCAAAAACAATGAAACTAATAGAAATACATTTACCAAAGGAGGTAAAAGATCTCTATTTTAAAAACTGCAAGAAGCTGATGAAAGAAATTGAAGGAAACACAAATAAATGGAGAGGCATTCCATGTTCATGGATTGGAAGTGTTAATATTATTAAAATTTCAACTCTACCAAAAGCTATCTATAGATTCACTGGAATCCTTATCAAAATTCCAAAGGCATTTTTTTCTTTACAGAAATGGAACAAATAGTCCTAAAATTTATGTGGAACCACAAAAGATTCCAAATAGCAAAATAAATACTAAGAAAAAAGAAAAAAGCAGGAGACATCACACTTTCTAAGTTCAAGATACCTTCAAGAGCTATCATAATTAAAACAGCATGATACTGGCATATTAATAGACAAATAGGCCAGGAGACAGAATCCAAAGCTTGCTAATAAACCCAAGCATAAAAAATCAACTAATAATTTACAAGGCACTCAAAAATATCTAATGGGGAAACAAAACAGTCTCCTCAATAAATGGCACTGGGAAAACTAGATATTCACTTGTAAATCAGTGAAACCTGACTCTGTCTTTCACTTCTTAGAAAAATTAATTTAAAATCGGTGAAAACTTAAATGTTAGGCCTGAAACCCTGAAATTCCAAGAAAAAAACATAGGAAAACAGTTTCCTTGACACGAGTTTTGGAAATGGTTTGTTTTGTCTTGAAAATCACACATAATGCACAGGCAACAAAATCTAAAGTAAACAAGGGAAACACATCAAACCTAAAAAGCCCCTCACAGCAAGAGAACCCATCAAAGAAGTGAAAAGAAAGCTAATGGAATAGGGAAAAATAATTGCAAACCATTTATTTTATAAGAGGTTGATATCCAAAATACATAATAAGGAACTCATGCAACTCAATAGCAAACAAACAAAAATTAATTAAAAATAAAATAATCCAATTGAAAATGAGCAAAGGACTTGAAGAGACCATTTTTTTTAAAAGAAGATATGCAAATGGTTAACAAGTACATGTAAAGATACTAAACATCATTATTCATTAGGGAGAGGCAAATTAAAGTCACAATGAAATGCCACTTAATGCCTGATAGAATGTTCACCACCAAAAAGAAAAGAGATGACAAATGCTGGCATGGATCTGGAGAAAAGGGAATCTTTGTGCACTCTTGATGAAAATATAAATTGGTACAACCACTATGAAAACCAGTATAGGAGTTTCTCAAAAAAGTAAAAATAGAACTACCAGCAATTCCAGGTCTGGGAATATATTTAAAGCAAATAAAACCACTAACTCAAAAAGATATCTGCACCCCATGTTGACTGCAGTATTATTTACAATCAGTAGGACATAGAAACAACCTAAACACCATCAGCAAATGAACGGACAAGGGAGTTGTATGTGTCTCTACATAGATACATACACAATGGAACATTATTCAGCCACAGAAAATGAGGAAATCCTACGATTTGTGACTACATGGATGGACCTTGAAGCATTATGCTAAGTGAAATCAGTCAGAGAAAGATAAGTCCTATATAATCTCATTCATATGTGGAATATGAAACAAATAACAAAAACAGAAACCCACCAAACTCAGAAAAATAGATGAGATTTGTGGTTACCTTAGGTGGGGGAATCAGGGAAGCTAAAAACTTCAAGTTACAAGATAAATAAGTACCAGGGATGCAATGTACAACATGATGACCATAGTTAATGATGTTATATGATGTACCAGTAAGTTGTTAAGAGTGTAGAGCCTAAAAGTTCTCATCAAAAGGAGAAATTGTTTTTCTCTTCTTTTAATTGTATCTATATGAGGTGATGGAAGTCAACTAAACCTACTGCTGTGATCATCTTACAATATATGTAAATCAAACCTTCAGGCTCTACACCTTAAACTTACACAATAACATGCTAGTTATTTCTCAATAAAAATGTTAAAAAAGTATAAATAATAAAAATACCCATCTGACTATATAACTTTGCAAATAAATTGCATTATTATGATAAATAACATGGACAGATGTTCTTGAACTTTTAGTCCCTTTGGGTGGTTATGTTTATTGCCCAGTGGATTTCTAATGATTTGTGCTCCCATCTATATGTCCAACAATGCTATATCCTTCTCTACCCACCTGAATAATCCAGGTGCAACGAATTCTGACTTCCACCCGCCACTCTGCTTCGACAATGGGGAGCACTGGCAGGAATTTGTAGAGAGAGTGGGGGGAGTAAGTTGGGAGTTTTATTCCTTTCCTTTTCTTCTAGGAGAGAGGGATGTGAAAGGTTGACTTCTCCCTCAAAGGTAGTGACTTCTGTCAGGACCTCCTCTTTTGAGATAAACCCATCCTCCCTTTGAACCTTCAGCCCGGGGGGAACAGACAAGAATGTCATGTGCATACCACTATACCCCGTGTTTACCATGCCCTGAGTACAACTTTATAAACCCTCTGCAAACCATCTAAGTAGAGTGTGCTGACTTTTTTCTGAGGGAATCAGATGGAAAGACCTTTATAATAGAATTATAATCATTGTTTTTATTTAGAATGCCCTAGACCAGATCCTCCCTCCTCTTTTTTTTTTTTTTTAAGAAGGAAGGAAAACTTTCTCCTTCCATTTGCCTTAAATATTCAGAATTAAGAATTTGAAGGAAGAAAGAAGAATAGGGAAGGGAGGAAGAGAGTCCAGTGGTAGATTCTGTGACTAGATTAAGTAAGGAGAGCTTGCCAGCAATCTTTGCTCACAATTAAACTTTTAAAAATGCTAGAAAGAAGGGGAGAGTAATAATTCACTCAGAGTCCTTTTCCATAAGACAACAGCATCTTATGTTAGAGTGCTATGAATTTCTTGGGAACACTATCATATAAAAACTTTATATTAAAGACATTACAGTAAAAAAGCAATCATATTTTAAAATTCAATATTATGTCTGTGCATTGTCATTTTTCCTTATGCAGAAATGTTTAGTTTTGTCTTAGAGAACACTTGTGGACTATGGCACCTGCTAGCAGCATGGTGGGTTTCTAACAATAATCAGATAGAAAGGAATAGTGACACCTGGGAGAGAGAGAGAGTTAGATGTCAACAGATACACATATTAACACTTCTGTTTAAGTATAATTAGATCTAATTTACATATAATAAAATTCACTATTTTAATTATATACATCTATAGTTTTCAGTACACTGAGATGCAGCCATCACTACAATCTAATTTTGATTTTTCTCACCCCCAAAAGGAACCCTACAATCCATTATCATTCAATGTCCTTCCTCCTCTCCATACAGCCCTTGATAACCACTAATAGACTTTCTGTATCTACACATTTGCCAATTCTGGGCATTTTATATATGGGATCATGTAATACATGGTATTCTATGCCAATGTTTTTAGGATTTATTCATGTTGTAGTATGTGTAAGTATTTCATACCTTTTTGCAGAATACTACTCTATGGTAAGGACATGACACATTTTCATTATGCCTTCGTCATTTGATAGACAATTGGAGTTTTCCCACTTTGGGCCATTATGAACAATGTTGCGGTGAATATTCATGTACTGGCTTTCGCACGGATGAATCTCTTCATCATTTCTTATGGATATATACTTAGAGGAGTGGAATTCCTGGATCATATGGTAACTTTATGTTTCATATTTTTTAAAAACTGCCAGGCTGTTTTTCAATGGCATTGCTACATTTTAAATTCCCATTCCCAGTGTGAGAAGCTTCCAATTTCTTTAATCCTCTATAACTCTTGTTATTATCTGAATTTTTAATAATAGACATTATAGTGAATGTTAAGTGCTATCTCATTATGGTTTTAATTTGCATTTTCCTGATGGCTAATGACGTTAAATAGCTTCTCAGATGATTATTGGCTATTTGTATATATTAGTTAGAGCATTGTATATATAGATTCTTTGTCCATTTAAAAATCTGGTTGTCTTTTTATTGCTGAACTGTAAGCGTTCTTTACATATTCTAGGTACAGGTCCCATATTAGATACATAACTTTTAAACAATTTCCCATTCTCTAAGTTGTCTTCTAACTTTCTTGGTGATGTCCTTTGATACACCAAAGTTTTTAGTTTTAATGAAGTCCAGTTTAAATATATATCATTTCTTTCTCCATGGTCATAAATATTAATGCTTGTGTTTTCTTTGTAAGAGTCCTAGAGGTTTACCATTTGCATTTAGGTCACTGATCCATTTTGCATTATTTTTGTACATTGGATTGGGTAGGGATCCAACTTCAATTTTTACAAGTGGTTATCTAGTTGTTCCAACACCATTTGTGAAGAAGACTGTTATTTCCCCCACTGAATTTTCTTGGCAGACTTATAAAAATCAATTGACCGTAAATGCGAAGGTTTATTTTCAGACCCTCAGTTTTATTCCTTGGATCTGTAAGTCTACCTTTATGTCAGTACAATACCATGTTGATTACTACATAGTAGCTACATAGTAGGTTTGGGAAACCTAGCACAATTCTACAACTTACATTTCCTTTTCTCCTTTCTCGAGACTATTTTGAGTATTGTGGGTCCCTTGAATTTTCATATTATTTTTCTAAATGATATTTTTTCAGTGTTCCAAGATTCATTGTTTATGCACCACGCCCTTTAAAGTCAGTCTATTAATTTCCAATAAGAAGCTAGGATTTTTAGGGTACTATATGGAAGACTTAGTTCCACTGAGGATATTGACTCTTAACGTTATGCTTTCTGCTCCAAGAACATGGGGTTTCATTCCATTTACTTAGATCTTCTTTTTTTTTTGCTTATTTAATTTTTATTTAAAAAATAGTTTGAAGTTTTCACAGTATAAATTATGACTTCTTTAGTTAAAAGCATTAGTGAGTATCTCATTCTTATAGAAGCTGTTATAAATGGAATTGTATTAATTTCATTTTCAGAATGTTCATTACAAATATATAAAAACACCATATTTCTAGATTTTTATCTTGTACTCTGCAAGCTTGATATATATTTTTGTTCCAATAGTCTTATTTGTTGGATTTCTTAGAACTTTTCTTATACAAAATTATACATATAATTTGCTCTGCAATTAGAGATAGTTCAAATTCCTTCTTTCCAATCTGGATGCCTTTTCTCTCATTTTCTTTCCTAGTAGTTCTAGCTAAAACATCTAGGATGATATTGAAAAGATATAAGAGAGTGGATATCCTTGTCTTGTTCTTGATGTTAGGGGTAACCAGTTGGTCTTTTAACCTTAAGTATGATGCTAGCCATGCATTTTTCTAGATGACCTTCATCAAACTGGGTAAAAAAAAAAAAAAAAAAGACCCTTTTATTCCTGGTGTGTGGAGTGCTTTTATCATGAAAGGTGCCAGAATTTTGCAAATGATTTTTCAGTAACTTTTCATATGGTCATGTGGCTTTCATCCTTTTCCTTTTAATATGGTATATTACATCAATTGATTTTGCTATATGAAGTCAATCTTGCTTCTACTTTTTGCATGATGTCTTATCCTTTTTGCAAGTTGCTGGGTTTTATCTTTATAAGAGACATTGTTCTATAGATTTCACTGTGATGTTCGCATATTTTGTTGGCCTACTAACTTCATATACTTATATGAAAGCTATACTAATTTTATAAAATGAAATGAGAGATATTCTTCCTCTTATATTTTTTGGAAGACTTTTGATAACTTAGTATAAACTCTTCTTTAAATATTTGGAAAAACTTACCAGTGAAGTTATTTAAACCTGGGCTTTCCCTTGTGGGTAAATATATTTATGACTAATCAAATCATATTATGTTGTGTAAGTCTGTTCAGATCTTTTGTTTCTTCTTAATTCATTTTTGGTATTTTGTGTCTAAGTTCTTTTTAAATAAATTTTTTCATGTAAATTATCGAATTTGTTGGCATGAAGTTGTTCAGTATTTCCTTAGAAGCTTTCGGTGTCTAAAAATCAATAATACTGTCTCTTCTTTTTATCAAATTTATGTAATTGGGGTCTTCTAGCCACATTTATTGGAAAGTTTACTTAGTCTTTTTTTTCAATATTTTTATCTCAAAGAACCAACTTTGGTCTTTGCTCAGCTTCTACATTAGTTTTCTATTCTCTATTTGGTTAATTTCTGCTCTAAATTTATTTTCCCTTTCTCCTTAATTCATAAGTTTGCTTGCTCTTCTGATTTCAATGTCTTAAGTAGTGGAAGGTTGGAAGGTTGGGTTATTGTATTGAGACCCTTCTTCTTTTACATATATATATATAGCTATAAAGCTCCCTGTGAGCCCTGCTTTATATTTTTAATTATTAAAAAATTTTTATTTGAATTACACTTAATTAACATATTGTATTAGTTTAGTGTATTATTAGTTTCAGTTGTATAACACAGAAAGTCAACACTTCCATGCAATACCCAGTGCTCATCACAGCAAGTGCCTTCCTGAATCCTCACCACCTATTTCACCCATCCTCCCACACATCTTTCCTCTGGGAACCATCTGTTTGTTCTCTGTAATTAAGAGTTTGTTTCTTCATTTATCTCTCTTTCTCTTTTTTCTTTCTTTGGTGTGTTTGTCATGTTTCTTAAATTCCACATATGAGTGAAATCATATGTATTTGTCTTTCTCTGACCGACTTATTTTACTTAGCATAATACTCTCTAGCTCCATCCATATCAATGCGAATGGTAAGATTTCATTCTTTTTTATTGAAGGTTGAGGAATAGTCCATTGTATGTATGTATGTATGTGTGTGTATAAGATATTATATATAAATATCGTATCTTTATGTATGTGTGTGTGTGTATATATATCTATCATATATTTTTCATCCATTCCTCAGTAGATGGACTCTTGGGCAGTTTCCATAATTTAACTATTAGACAATCCTGCTATAAACGTCAGGGGGAATGTATCCCTTTGAATTCGCACTTATGCATCCTTTGGGTAAATACCTACTGGTGCAATTGCTGGACCATAGGGTAGTTCTATTTTTAGCTGCATCCCTTGAGTTCTGGAGTAGTAATATACATTAGCAGATAACTCAAAGTGTTTTGTACTTTCCTTTGTAATTTGTTCTTTATTAGTTGTTTAGGTATGAGTTGTAGAATTTCAAAACATTAGTGAATTTGCCATTTTTTCTATTAGTGCTATTTAATTCAATTACACTAGTTGGAGAACACATTTTTTAAATGGTTTTAAGTTATTTACCTTTATTGAGGGTTCTTTCATGATGTAATATGTGGTTTATCCTGGAGAATATTTCATGTACAAATGATGAAAATGTGTGTTTTGTTGTTGGCTGAATAGTTTTATAAATATTTCTGTTAGATGTAGATAATTTACAGTGTTATTCAAGTCTTCCAACTCCTTCTTGATCTTTTGCCTTGTTGTTTTATCCATTATTGAAATTGGGTTATTGAAGTCCCCAACTATTATTTTTATTGTTGTTGATTTCTGCCCTTCTGTCCCTGTATTTGTAGCATTATTGTTAGGGACATACATGTTTATAATTATGTTTCTGATTGACAATTTGGTCATTTAAAAAAGGCCCACTTTATCTCTGGTAATACTTTCTATTTTAAAGATTATTCTGTATGATATTAGTGTAATCACTTCAGCTTCCTTATGTTTCCTATTTCATGATACATCATTTTCTTTCCTTTTACTATAACACACACACACACACACACACACACACATATAAAGTGTGTCTCCTGGATACAACATATGGTTGAATCTCATTTTTTAAATCCAACCCAATAATCTTTTTTTTAAAATTGGATTATTTAATCTATTTCCATTTAACCCTACTTAAAGCCTAGTTTGATTTAAATCTGACATTTTATTGATTCCATACATTTTATTTTTATTGCCTCATTAATATTTTACTGCTCTTTTTTTGATTAAGCTAATATTTTCTACTATAACCTTTTAATTCCTTTAATTCCTAAATTCCTTTAATGTAATTCCTTTAATTTGCAGTTTTTCTTAGTGTTTTCTCTAGTACATACAAGTTAACTTATCAAATTCTACTTCAGATTTATACTATCTTATTTAGAGTGAGATAAATAAGTGTTATTCTTATGTAGTTCTATTCCCTATTGCAATGCCATGTTAACATTTTTATATACATCATCCAACAATACATTATAATTACTTTATATAAACTTATAAAATTTTATACCTTCTTTTAAAGCTTATTTTAAAGAAGCCCAGAGGAAAAAATACATGTATTATAGAATTTGTTATATTAAGCTCCTTATTTAACATTTTGGGTTTTCTTCTCCTATTACTGTATGTTGACTTAGCATATGGTGTCATTTCCTTACTCCAACACAGTTGTACCCAACCCACCTTCATTGTGCTGTTATTGTCAAAATGTTACACTTTTTAAGTCTCCAATCCAAAAATACAATTTTTCACAAGTTATTTCATAAAATTTAGTTTTAAGCTCATTAGAAAAAAGCAGAAGAAATGTACATTCATGTTACCTTGTATAATATTTGTTTCCTTTACCAACTTCCCTTTTTTTATTAGCATTTGAAGTATTATATGGAGTCAGTTGCTTTCAGTCCAAAGAATTTCCTTTCGTATTTACTTTAATAAATGTGTCTGAAAGTAACACATTCTTTTATTTTCAATTGATTTGTATGTCTTTATTTTCACTTTCAATTTTGAATGATAGCTGTGCTGGATATAAGATTTTTGGTTAACAGTATTGTTTACTTCAGCCCTATGAACACATTAAACTACTGCCTCTGACTTCTTATTTCTGAGAAATCAACTGTTTCTTTTAGTTTTGTTGCCTTTTATGTCTATCTTAATGTTTTCAAATCTGTTTATTTGTCGTAGGTTTACATTTTTATTATGATGTATCTGGTTGTGGATTTCCTTGTGTTTTTCTACTTGAAACTCACTGAGTTTTTGGATGTGTGGATTAATGTTTTTCATCAAAGTGAGAAAAACTTCTGCCATTATTTCAAACGTGTATCCTGCTTATTTTTTTTCTTTTCTTCTGGTACTCTAATTATAAGTGTGTTTGTGTGCCTGATAGCATCCTTCATATCTCTGAGAGTCTGATAATTTCTCTTTATTCTTTTTCTCTTTCTGTTCTTTGAATTGCATAATCAAATGGATTCCCTCCGCCATGGAGGTTGCTGTTGCTTTTGTTTGCTTGTTATTTGTCCACTGACTTGGCTGTATTTATAATTGAAGAATACATACTCTTTGGAGTATGAAGCCTGTATTTCCCCTCAAAGGTGCAGCCTTGGGCAAGCACACTGTCATTGTGGTGGTTTGGGAAGAGAACTCTTTGACTGTCTTTGTTCCTAATCTGTTGATATCACACCCACGGGTTAGGCTGACTAATTGCCAGCTCATTTCTCTGGAATTTTTGTTAATGTTCTGGAGAAGAGGTTGTTCCATAAACGTATCCAATTAAATATGGTTACTTTTGCAACAGTAATTTATGAGGGAAGTCCTCATATTTTTGTTTTGGTTTTTGGTGTTCTTCTCAGTATGCCTCTTCTTAACTGTCTCTTTCTTTCATTCTCTCTGGTAAACTGTTTGCCCAACATTTTAGCCTATTGGTCTTATGAAGCCTGCATCTTAACTATTTCTAACAAACTTGCCATCATATATTACACCCTTATGCATGAACTTCTCTACACTCTATTTTAAATAAATTTAGTTAATCTGGGAAAAGCCTCTGCAGTTATGAACTACCTCTTTCCTAGGTAAAATCTCTGTGTCACTGATCAAAAGCTGGTGATAAAAACAGAGACCTAGGGGCGCCTGGGTGGCTCAGTGGTTTAAGCCTCTGCCTTCGGCTCAGGTCATGATCTCAGGGTCCTGGGATCGAGCCCCACATCGGGCTCTCTGCTCCGTGGGGAGCCTGTTTCTCCCTCTCTCTCTGCCTGCCTCTCTGCCTACTTGTGACCTCTCTCTGTGTCAAATAAATACATAAAATATTAAAAAAAAAAAAAAACCAGAGACCTAATTGTCTTGCAGGGACTCCCTGTTTTAAGAAGGGCACTGGGCAGTGAAAGTAGTAGCACATACTCTCAGGTTGGCATGGAAACTCCACCTTATGTGCAAGTTAGGGTAAAAGTGCCTGGGGTCCCAGGATTCTTGGCTTGCCTTTTCTGGGGTAGAGGCATCACTATATGAGTGAGAACTGGGTGAAGGTTAGAATCCCATGATATATCAGCTACAATAACCAGAAATATGGCCTCTGCACCTCAGAGCTCAGCAGGATGAGAAATGTTTGAGCCTGTACTCCTGAGATATTATACAGCTTGACTAAGACCTAAGGACAGATGGAGACCATATTCTTCACCATACTCTTATAGTGTGGAGCTGGAATTGGGAAGAGAGATAGATTGTGGCTCAAGTGCCATGGACTCTTACTGTCCATAACATGGAGAAATCACTGAGTAAATACTTCTTCATGTGCTGTACACTTTTAGAGCAATTTCCAAAGACACCAAATGCTTTCTTTTGTTTTCCTAATTTTTATCACATAAGGTTGTTTCATGAGGGAGAGAATTCATGGAGCTCCTGACACCCCATGACAAAAGTAGAACTCTTCTGGCAATAACCTTTTTGTTTCTTTTAAGTAGACTTTAATTTTTATATCAGTTTTAGGTTTACAGCAAAACTGGCATAAAGTACAGAAAGTTCCCATATACCCTCTGCTGCTCAGATACTCTCTGCCCTCACACATTACAGTCTCCCCCATTATCAACATCCCCACCAAATGGTACATTTGTTAGATTCAACAAACCTACAAACTGACACATCACGATCACCCAAAGTCCTCAGTTTATATTAGGGTACAGTGTTGGTGTTTACATTCTATGGGTTTGGACAAATATAGAATGACATATATCTACCATTATAGTGTCATAATAATGTTACTGCCCTAAAAATCCTCTGTGTTTTACTTATCTCTCCCTCCTTCTTCTTTTTTTTTTTTTTTTTTGGTAATTTTTTAAAATTTCTTTTTAGCATAACAGAATTCCTTGTTTTTGCACCACACCCAGTGCTCCATGCAATCAATACATGCCCTCCTAATACACACCACCTGGCTCCCCCAACCTCCCACCCCTTGCCCCTTCAAAACCCTCTGGTTGTTTTTCAGAGTCCATAGTCTCTCATGGTTCATCTCCCCCTTCCAGTTTCCCTCAACTCCCTCTCCTCTCCATCTCCCCATGTCCACCGTGTTCTTTGTTATGCTCCACAAATAAGTGAGACCATATGATACTTGACTCTCTCTGCTTGACTTATTTCACTCAGCATAATCTCTTCCAGTCCCGTCCATGTTGCTACAAAAGTTGGGTATTCTTCCTTTCTGATGGTCTCTCCCTCCTTCTTAACCCCCAATAGCCACTGAATATTTTACTGTCTCCATAATTTTGCCTTTTCCAGAATTTCATATAGTTGAATTCATACAGTATGGAGTTTTTCAGATTGGCTTCTTTTACTTAGTAATATGGATTTAAGTTTCCATTATGACTTTTGTGACTTGATAACCCATTTCTTGTTAGTATACAATCATATTTCTGGATAAACCACAGTATTTATCCATTTATCATCTACCAAAGTCATCTCAGTTGCTCCAAATATTGGTAATTACTGATAGGGCTCTTATAAACATCCATGTGTAGGTTTTTATGTAGAAATGCTTTTAACTCCTTTAGGGAAATATTAAGGATTTCAATGACTAGATCATATGGTAAGAATATGTTTAGTTTTATAAGAAACTGACAAACTTTATTCCAAAGTGGCCAGACCACTCTTCATTCCCATGAGCCATGAGTGAGAGTTCCTGTTGCTAAAAATTGTTTTCAGTGGATATGGTCAGTGTTTTGGGATTTTGGTCATTCTAATAGGTGTGTAGTAGTAAATTGCATTTTTTTAATGACATATGATAAAGAGCATCTTTCCATATGCTTGTCATTTATATGTCTTCTTTGATGAGATGTCTTCTGTCCATTTCTTAATTAAGATGTTCATTTTGTTGTTGACTGGAAACCATCTTTTAATATGTAAATATATTTAAAGACAAATGATATGGTATCCGATGATTATATATTCTATGGAAATTTTGGTATTTTATTAAATAAAACAAGTCAAAATGAGAGATTTAGAAATAAAATGATCTGTTTTAAGTGTAGAAAAGGTTAGGTGCTTGAAAAAGATATACAAGTAATAGTATTGCAAACAATTCTGGCAATAAATATATGATTTTCCATTATTAGCTTAGGAGAGGAAATAAATTTTGAGAGCTGAGAAGACATTTATGTTTCACTTACATAACTCAGCATAGTTATATAAGTGACATAGAGTTATGTAAACATAACCCTAACAGTATTTTTTTCAATCAACAGCTGTAGGACCAACAAGAAAAAAAGGAATATTAGGACATTCTAAACTTGTGAAGAAACTATCATATTTCTTCCAAAAGGAGAATTAGTTTAAAATCCCTTTAAAATGGCTAAATTAAAATATCTTAAAAAACTACATGCACAGTTTTCTTTTGACCCATCCTTTTCACTTCTAGGAATTTACTATGAAGATATTCTTCCAACAACACAAAAATGCATATGTATATTTTATAATCATAAAACATTGTGTATTACCTGAGAAACATATTAAGAGAGTGTGTTAATAAGCTATGGTTCATTGGTACATCAACACTGAATCCACAAAACAGGGTATTATGCAATACATACATATGTACATACACAAATATTTGAAATATTTCTAGTAACTGATAGAGAGTAATTTTCAGGATGTATTGTTAAACACAGACAGACATACATACACACATACATACATATTCATATATATAATGTTCCTATTAATATAAGAAAAATAGGAAATAATAAAATGTATATATATTGTCTCATTTGTGAAAAAAAGAAACAGAAACATAATTAACCCATGACTAATGAGAATGGCTATCCACAGGGGCTTGTTGGGAAAAGGTCAGGAAGAATGGATGAACAGGAATGGGAGAGAAGGAATGAACAGAAAGATTCCCTTCTCTGAATATATTCTTTTGAATAGCTCTAACTTATAGGACAATAGTAATATTTCACATACATAAAAACAAGTGAGATCAATGAGGATATGAGGACAACCCAAATTAGAATTCAAAGTATAACAAACAGACTTAACTTTATTACAAATGTAGAGCATGGCTACAATGGAAAGGATTGGAAAGGAAAAACAAAACAAAACAAAAACTAACCATACTAATTAGAAACATCATTTTGACTATATATTGCAAGGCTAAAAGCAAAGACCTATACATAAACAGTATCTTCTAGTTAGTAAATTTGTTTTTCACAGAGGTATGGTTTAGCAATTCTTTTTTTTTTAATTTTATTTATTTATTTGATAGACAGAGATTATAAGTAGACAGAGAGGCAGGCAGAGAGAGGAAGGGAAGCAGGCTCCCCACTGAGCACAGAGCCCGATATGGGGCTCGATCCCAGGACCCTGGGATCATGACCTGAGCTGAAGGCAGAGGCTTTAACCCACTGAGCCACTCAGGCGCCCCGGGTTTAGCAATTCTTAAAGTACTTTATGTGTATTCTTTTAGAAGGTCATATAATACATTTTGGATAATGAGAGTTATGTTTTTGAGTGATTGAGAAAGTAGGTACGAATAAGGAAAAATAAGAAAAAAATGAATCTGTGGTGCTGCATGATGTCCAGGTGTATCAGTATGAACTCAAGACTATAGATAAGTAGATAATGGATGGATAGAAGGATGAATAAAAAGATAGAATGAAACACAAATGGATATAAATAGACAGATTAATAGATGAGAGAGAGAGAGAAAGTCAGTGAGAGAGAGATAGAAGATACATATATGTATGTTAGTAGTTCTGTGGTTTATATACACCCATCACCTAACTGGCTCCTAAGGGAGTCTAAAAGCAATGACAAGCCAGTAACAATGAGCAAATTTAGCACCCAGACCTTGATTATAAATAGCACTCTCCAATAAAAGAAACCAGGGCTCCTTGAGGAATTGACTAACTCCAGGGCTGAGGCAGAAGTACAAGAAAAACCTGAGATATCTGTTAAGGACAAAATGGTAGAGAGTGGTCAAAAAATTATCAGGACATAGCTAAAGGACCAAAAAGCCAATTTAAAGGGACTCCCAGTGGACAAATAATGGACAATTTAAGCAACAAAATAATGAGAGCAATGTAACCCATGTACTGAAACAAGTATGTGTGAGTGTATATTCATATAAATAATAAATAGGGAGAAGGCAACACTGTTACTTACAGTAGAATTCCAATTGATACATCTCAAATAAGTGCTGGAAACAGAAAGATCACCCTTTGATAAACACTGTGGTACTAATTACTTCAAGCTAGAAACATCAGTGTAGTACAAGTAAATAGGACGATGGTAGAGTAGGAAGATCCTGAGCTCACTTTGTCCCATAGATACACTGAGGCAAAAACTACATTTGTGCAACTAACTCTGAAAACGACCTGGAAGACAGGCAGAGCAGACCTTCCACAACTAATTTTAGAGAGAAGTCCATAAGGAAAAGGGGAATATGGGCATAGACACAGATGGGAACCAAACTCCCCGCATAACTAACCACAAATGGGAGACATAACAAGCACTGGAGAAGTGAGAGTATCAGACCTCACACCAGGTATTTCTGGTACTGGGGATTTGCGCTATGAAGATGAGTTCTCTTTATATCTGACTTTGAAAATCAGCATGGCTTAAGTCCAGGAGCTTTAAGAAACAATGGGTTTAACTCCAAGAGAGACAGTGGATGGTAGGAAACAGAGTTTCTGCTTTTAAAGAACCAGCATACTAAATAACTTAGTCCAAGGCACAGCACAGAAGCAGCAGTCTGAAAAGTGCCTAGGTTACACATAAAGATTTATTGACTAATTTTAGGATGTGTGCCAGACGGTCAAGGATCTGCAAGAAATTTATTTAGGAACAAAAGTGCTGGTGTGCACCATTTTGCTCGCCCTCTTCCAGCCTCAATAGTAGGATGTTTGCAGGAGCCAGTTCTAACGTTCTCCATATTTCTTGCCAACACTATGTGCCTTGCTCCCAGTATTCTACAGAACCCCCTCACCTAACCTACCTACCTTAGCAGAAGCTCCTCCAAAGTGGCTCCTGACCCACTACATCTTGCAGGCAGCCCTAGCTGGGACCAGTGTTTTTCCCAAATGACTCCTGCTTTGGCTAGGAGAGAAAATAACCCCACATACCAGCAACCCTATGGTTCACAGCTAGGTCTCTTACTGGCTGCAAAAAGAGAAAGCCATGTTTCTTGGCGCACCAACAACTGTTGCAGTAGTCAATTTCAGGTAGCCAGGCTGGGGGTTGGCCCCACCCATCAGTGAGCCCCAGGTGGTTGCTGCCAGGCCTCTCAACAGTGCAGGGAACAAACCCAGCCCTGTGCACACACAGTAGGCAAAGCCAGTCATTGCAGCCTGCTGGGCTAAAGGCCATCTCCACCCACCATGCCCAAAGCAATTATGACTCAACCACAACAGGAAGTCATACCCAGTCCACACAGGCAACAGCCCTGGAATATCTGGTTATGATGACCAGGGCGGGATTGCACTATAGAATACCACAGGCTCTCTTCTACACAATACCACTACTTTCAACACCAGGGAACATAGCTGACGTACCTAATACATAGAAACAAACACATCGAGTTAGACAAAAAGAGACAGAGGAATATGTGCCAAAGAAAAGAATAAGACAAAATCACAGAAAAAGCTAAACAGAAAGGAGATAAGCAATAAGCCTGAGGAAGAATTCAAAGTAATGGTCATAAAGATACTGAATGGACTTCAGAGAAGAGAGGCTGAAATCAGTAAGAACTTCAACAAAGAGACTGAAAATATAAAAAATAATTAGTTCTGAGGAAAACAATAACTTAAGTGAAAAATACACTAGAAAGAATCAACAGAAGATTAGAGGAGGCAGAACAGATCAGTGAACTGTGCAACAAGGTAAGGGAAAGTGACGAAGTTGAACAACAAAAAGAAAAAAGAATAATAAAAAATGAGAATAGGTTAAGGGACTTCTGAGACATCATCAAGCATAATAACATTTGCATTATAGGGATCCCAGAAGATGAAGAGAAAGAGAAAAATTCTTTGAGGGAATACTAGCTCAAAACTCCCCTAATCTGGAGAAAGAAACAGAAATTCAGATCCAGGATGCACAGAGAGCTTCAATCTAGATGAACCCAAAGAGGCCCACATCAAGACATGCAATAATTATAATGGCCATAATCAAACATAAAGAGAGAATCATAAAAGTACCAAAGAAAAGCGAACAGTTACATACACAGGGAAACCCCAAAGACCATCAACTGATTTTTCAGCAGAAACTTTGTAGGTTACTAGAAAGAGGTATGATATAGTCAAAGTGCTCAAAAGAATTTTTCTTTCTTTTTTTTAAAAGCCTACAATCAAGAGTAACTACCGGGCATTGTGATCATTCAGAATGGAAAGGGGAAATTTAAAAAAATTCCCAAACACTCCAAATTAAAGGAATTTATTACCACAAAATCAGCCTTATGAGAAATTTTAAAGGGAATTCTTTAATTAAAAACAAAAGGTCATAACTAGAAGCAAGAAAATTACAAAAAAGAAAAAAAATCACTGATAAAAGCAAACACAAAGACAGATTATAAAGCTAGTATGGAAGTTAAAACCCCAAAGTTTTAAATCCATTATATCTACAGAAATCAGTAAAGGGATACACAAAATAAAAAGATGTAAAATATGACATCATATACATAAAAAGTGGATGGAAGGGTAAAAAAATAGGGTTTTTAGAATGTGTTTAAACTTAATTAATCATAATATAATATAGACTGCTATATATGTGGAAAGTTGAATGTGGATCCCATAGCAACCACAAATACACCATAGAATAAAAACCATATAATCATTTCAGTAGATGCAGAAAAGCATTTGACAAAATACAACACCAATTTATGAAAAAAGTTCTCAACAAAGTGGGTTTAGAGGGAACATACCTCAACATAATAAGACAATATATGAAAAGCCCACAGCTAACCACATACTCAATGGTGAAAAACTGAAAGATTTTCTTCTAAGATCAGGAATAAAACAAGGATGTCTACTCTTGCCACTTTCATTCAACATAGTACTGAAGTCTTACCATTAGCAATCAGACAATAAAAAACAACACAAAGCATCCAGATTGGTAATAAAGAAGTAAAACTGTCACTATTTTCAGATGACATGATGCTATATAAGCAAAGCCATAAAGACTCCACCAAAAAAATTACTAGACCTGATAAATGAATTCAGTAGAGTTGCAGGATATAAAATTAATATACAGAACTCTGTTGCTTTTCTTTACCCTAATAATAAAGTAGCTGAAAGAGAAATTAAGAATACAACCCCATTTACAATTGCACCAAAAACAACATCTAGGAATAAACTTAACCAAAGAGTTAAAATACCTATACTGTGAAAACTATGAAACACTTATGAGAGAAACTGAGGATGATACAAAGGGAAAGTTTCCATGCTCCTGGATTGGAAGAATTAATATTGACAAAATGTCTATACTACCCAAGCAAATATTCAGATTTAATGCAATCCCTATCGAAAGATCAGCAATATTTTTCACAGAACTAGAACAAAAAATACTAAAATTTGTATGGAACTATATAAGACCAAATAGAAAAATCAAGCTTGAGAAAATAAAACTGAAGGCAACCAATTCAAGTTTTCAAGTTATATCTCAAAGCTATAGCAATAAAAACAGTATGGTACCAGCTCACAAATAGATGTGTAGATGAATAAAACATAGACCTGAAAAAAAAAACCACAATTTTTTTAGTCAGTTAATCTGTGACAAAGGAGTCAAGGATATACAATGGGGAGAACACAGTCTCTTCAATGAATGGTGTTGGGAAAACTGGACAGCTATATGCCGAAGAATGGAATTGAGCTACTTTCTTACATCATACACAAAAATAAACTCAAAAGGGATTAAATATGTACATGTAAGCCTGGGAAACATAAAACTGCTAGAAGAAAACATAAGCAGTAATCTCCTAGTCATTGGCCTTAGTAACACATTTATGGATACATCTCCTGAGGCAAGAGAAACAAAAGCAAATATGACCTACTGGGACTACACCAGAATTAAGAGCTTTTACGCAACAAAGACAACCACCAAAGAAACAAAAAGGTAACCTTACTTAATGGGAGAAAATATTGCAAAATGTCTATCTATCTAATAAGTGGTTAAGATCTAAAATATATAAAAAACATATATAACTCAACACCAAAAAAGAAAAAAAAATACAACTAAAAAATGGGCAGAGAACTTGAATTGACTTTTGTACAGAGAAGATACACAGATGGCCAACAGGTAACTGACCGAATAACGTTAATAATCATCAAGGAAATGCAAATCAAAACTACACTGAGATATCAACTTACACCTATCTGAATGGCTAGTATCAAAAGGACAGAAATCGGGCACTGGGTGGCTCAGTGGGTTAAGCCTCTGCCTTCGGCTCGGGTCATGGTCTCAGAGTCCTGGGATTGAGTCCCGCATCAGGCTCTCTGCTTGGCAGGGAGCCTGCTTCCCTCTCACTCTCTCTGCCTACTTGTGATCTCTCTCTGTCAAATAAATAAATAAAATCTTAAAAAAAAAAAAAAGGACAGAAATCACGAGTGTTGGTGAGGATGTAGAGAAAAGGGAATCCTCCCACACTGTTGGTAAGAATGTAAATTGGAGCAGTCACTACAGAAAAGAGTATGGGGATTCCTCAAAAATTAAAAATAGAAATACCGTATGATCCAGTAATTCCACTATTGGGCATTTAACCAAAGAAATGAGAACATTAATCTGAAATATATATATTTTCACTCCTCTGTTCATTGCAGTATTATTTATAATAGTCAAGCGATGGAAGCAACCTAAGTGTCCATCAACAGATGAATAGATAAAGAAGGTGTGGTATGAAGAGAGAATGATTTATTACTCAGCCATAAAAAGACGATCTGCAACAACATAGAGAGACCTAGAGGGTCATATGTTAAGGGAAATAAGTGAGAAAAAAAAGACAAACGTGCAAAAACAGAAACAGAAACATTAATAAGAGAACAAAGTGGTGGTTACCAGAGGACAGGTGGGTGGAAAGATGACAAAATATGGCAGGGGATTAAGAGGTACAAAATTCCAGTTATAAAATAAATACATGATGGATAAAAAATACGACATAGAGAAAATTATCAATGATATTTTAACTACCTTGTGTGGTGACAGATGATGACTATTCCTACCATGATGAGCACCGAGTAATGCACAGAATTATGGAATCACTATGATGTACACCTTACACTAATATAACATTGTATGCCAACAATGCTTCAATTTAAAAAAAAATTCAAAACTAAAAAGAAACATCAATATATGCCAAAGCTAGTGGATAAAACTTTGATGAAAAACAGGATATTCACAAAGACTTAAAGTATACCCACAATATGTGCATTAATTACAAAGACAAAAATTAACTATAGAGTAGAGAAAACTGGCAGACACACCTTGGCTAAGTGATCAAAGTAACATCTCCAGTAATGACATCTTGGCATCATGTGCCCTGTTACATAAAACACTAAGGAATACACAGTATCAGTTATATTGTTGCCATGAATTCAGAACCTTAATTTAACCACGAGGAAATTACTAGGCAAAATAACACCGTGGGACATTCTACAAAATACGTATTCTTCCAGTGTGTCAACTTCTTGAAAGGCAGAGGCAGACAGAGGCACTGTTCTGGATTAAGCAAGACACAAGAATCACATCAGCCAAATGCAACATGTGATCCTGGATTCTGTCCTCGCTCAGAAAATTTGGCAAAACCTGAATAAGCTTTGTAATTTATGTAATATTCATGTGTGAATGTTATTTTTCTAGTTTGAACATTTTACTATGGTTAGAAAAGGTGTTATCCTTAGGAACATTTGGATGAAAAATATACCAAAATTCTTTGTATTTTGCAAATGTCCAGAAGTTAAAAAAAAAAAAAAGATAGAAAACTTCAAATGCCTTATGGCCACTGGTCCAAAAAGGGGCTACAAATACAGGTTTTATTTGAAACTGGGGAGCAAAAGATTAGAAGTGGCGGGGAGGAAATTAGCCTTCATTAAGCCTTGGATGATTAGCCACACTTTATTTCATATATTGTCCTTATTATCCTAGTCAGGAATAAAGGAAGAATTTTCTGATGGATTATTGTGTAAACTGGATGATAGAGCCTTGTTAGATAGTGTTTACAGAGGATGAAACAGACAATCACATGTGGAGGAATTTGTCCAGTTCACAGATCCAGCTTGGGACTTTAGCCCTCTCCCCTGCCAGAATTTACAATCTGCAGCTACAGCTTATAAACAAAGCAGAAATATACAAGTTTCGGTGTTCTAACCAATAATTAATATGTGATACGATTTTCCGGCATGAAAAGATAAAAGTGCTAGCGTCGTTTTCAACTAGCTTATAAATCACAAACTAGTTCTGAAAAATGAAAATGTTCATTTTTGGATGACCTACAGAAAATATCATTTTTCCTTTAAATCTCTTTTAAAGACACCACTTCTAGTCATTTTAGTTAAAATTTCATAAACACACTGGGTCATGTTCACACTGAAAGAAGACTGCCTTTGCCTCAGGTAGTTCATGATTTTGTAAGGATAAATGGAGGAAATGCGGTGTGACAAGAGAAATGTAAATACATACCAGGGAGGTTGAAGAGAAGGAGAGAAAATAGGTTCTGGTAGTTGGAGCAGGAAAGATGCACAGAAGAGGTGGTACTTGGAAACCAGTCATGGGGGTTCTGGGCATTGCGGAGGACACAGGACCGCTACTGCCCCCAACAACTTTCTTATATGTCAAATTTCCATTAATAAAAATTTGGACAACACTGGCTATGTATCTGATTTGATACCATATCACATGGAGCTGTTCGAAACACACGTGTGGCCAATCACACCCCCAACCCCAGTCCCAAGGAGAGAACCCTGGAGACACAGAGAGGGACTGCAAAAGCAGAGAATCAATGGGAAGGTCCCAGTGTTTTGTTTGGTTTCATATTAAGAAAGCATGTTTTCAATTAAGAAACCTCCAAATAAATAGATGCATGGAAATGACTCTATTCATTAAAGGCCCATATGAGCAGGATTAATATAATTAGAGGAAATTTTCCGGCTTGAGAAAAGCAAAATCATCTCCCAGGCCTGATCATGCCATTTGAGGCAGGCTGTCTCCAAGGCAGGGAGTTCGGAAAAACCCATCTGCAAACTAAACATGGGACCATTAGGTTTCATTATCAAGAGCTGGTTAAAAGGACAACTGTATATCTATAGGAAAAGAAGAAGAGTCTTATAAGCTAAGACACTAAGCTAACAACGTAAGCTGACCTAAAAGACTGAGCTTTATTACAGCAATTTTTTTTCTTTTTGTTTTTTTAATTGCAGGGCATTTTATTCCTTGAATAACCTAACATTTGTTCCAGATTGTAGGTTGAGTTTTCAATATTCTCATGTATCCTACTGTGCATGAACATAACTTAAGTTCACAATACGTTTATAATTAAAAGAAAAAGAAAATAGTACATTACCAGTCTGCATTTCTCTATGCCATTTGCTTTGAAAATCACAGCATCATGCAATTTAGGAAGTGATTTAACCACATAATCAGTTGTGTTGTTAAAAGATTTTGAATTTAAGATGATAAACATAGTATGTCTTTTTTTTAGGGTTTAGATGAACACACATGACCACTTTAATAGTTTTCAAAGAAAGACCAACTGCTCTAAAACTCTCCAGGCATCGGAGTCAAGAAATTAACTAGCAACCAGTGACATTTCAATGAGTTAAATGCATTTATCTCATTTGTGTAGATATGATCTTGTAGTATCCACTGACTGCAACAGTTGACATGCACTCTTTTATATTCTATTTTAGCAAATAAGCAGATGCTAGGTTATCAAAGAGGGGGAAAGATGGCCTCAGAGACTTAAATTCCAAAAGAGATAAGACCAAAATAGACTTGAAATGCTGCAAGGAGAGCCCTGCTAGCACCGCCATATGTAGAAATAAACATTCTCTGAGTCAGTAGAAGGTGCGGGAGGCATGAAGAAATAGAACATGCTGTTTTCTTCTGCCCTGTCCCATGTGATTTTGTTTTTCCTTTCTCACCTGCAATTTGAACAAAGTAGTTTCCTTTGGACATAACTGGAACAACTTTGCAAGATCCCTTTGAGGCATTAGAAGGCATTCTCGATAAAATATTGCTCCTTTAAAATGCTCATATGTTCATGAGGCCAGGCGTCCTTTTGTTTGAATGATAAGGAATCAGTCATGGACACGGATGGTGATAAATGTAACATTGTCTTTTTTCACTGATGTGATGAACCCATATCCCTGTAAAGGAGAACGGTGTGAAAAGCAGTAGGTGGGTGGCCAGGAATCTGGGTTTAAAACCCATCTGGGTCCCACTACCGTAAATATAGGCTACAAGAAGTCTATTAATAACTTTGAATCCCGTTTTCCTAACTGGGAAACACGATAAATATATGAAGGACAGTAGGACGGCCCCTCGGCAGAACATAACTTCCTTCCTTCCTCTGGTAGAACATAACTCCAATTTTTAGTGGAAAGAACGATCATTTTAAGCAGATGATTTTATTTATGGCAGCATGTAAAAGCTTTTTTACATAATACATAGATGTTACCTAATGGCAAAAAGAACAAAAATATCTAAAGAAAAATGTAAAAGACTTTAATTATATTCTCTTCCACTACTAGCCTCATTTTCACTGCTTTCCCCAGAAAATATCCCCAGATTTAATTGTTTTTTTAAGATATATTTTTCCTATGCATTTGCACACCTGTTGTACATGTATTGATACATTGACTTACTGACTTAATATATTTACTCTCAGATTGGCATTATCTTCTTATCCTTTATAGTATCTGGTAATAGTGTATGGATGAACCTCGTCAGTTGAGCTGATGTATTCTATTTCCTTGATTATGACTGGGTTTACTATCTCAGTAAAATAATTGGGTAGATGTTTGTATTTCTTCTTTCCATTGCCCGGCTGTATTTGTACAGATGTTTCTAATTAATGAACTTTTTTTCCCCTAGAACTGTAGAATCTCCTTATGTGTTCTGTGTGATAATCTCTTTTTTACATATTCTTAAATATGTCTCCCTTGTAATTTATCAACTTTTTAAAAATCATGTTTTCATTCCTAGGGGGTTTATCTTAATATTTTTATTGTCAAACATGTAGTCAGACATTTTCCTCAGGGCTTCAGAGTTTATGTCTGTCTTTATACTGCCTCTCCAATCAAAGTTTTATAAAAACACACATTGTATTTTCTCCAAATTTGTAGACAATTTTATGTGTTTGTTCTTTAACCCAAATGAGAATTAATTTGTAAATGTTGTGATATATTTACATAAAATATATTTTTCCCCAACAGGAGATTCAAATCAACCAATACCTTTCATGAGTCAAACCATTTTTTTCTGGGTTTTTTTTTTTCCCCAAACTATTCTTTCTCTTTTTCTTTTTTTTAAAGATTATATTTATTTATTTTGCAGAGAGAGAGCATACAAATAGAGCAACAGACAGAGGGAGAGGGAGAAGCAGGCTGTCCACTGAGTAGAGTGCCTGATGAGGGACTCGATCCCAGGACCATGGGATTATGACCTGAGCAGAAGGGCTACATTTAACCAACTGCCACCCAGGTGCCCCTCAAACTATTTCTTTTCTAACTGGCTTTAATTATGACGCATATCGTATCATAGACCAGATTCATATTGATGCAAGAATCTACTTCAGGACTACTCGTTCTGTTTCATTAATTTATTTTGTTTCTTTAATCTATTAATCTAATCTGTTAGCCGAAGTTATTTAAAATATGTATAACTATGTGTATGTACCTATGTGCATGCACGTGTGGCTTCTTGGGGAGGCATTCTTCCTCACTGAATTTTTTTTTAAGTTTTTTATTATAATTCCAGTAGATAATATACAGTGTTAGTTTCAGGTTGAGTTTTGTTTTGTTCCATCATGGACTGTGAGCTTGATCTGCATTAATTTGCTTTTGAATTTTATTAAAATAATCTGAGTGACCTTACATATTCTTGTTCTATGAATCCTTGATAAGAATACCCAATTCCAAGGTGATAGCATTTACAACACAAGGTTAGATAATAAAATGCTTGGGAATGAATCCTAATCTTCCATTTTCCAGTTCTATGATGGTTGGCAAGTGACTTAACCACTCTCTGCCTTGGTTTTCTCATTGATCTCTTTATTCCTGTGTAATGAACACATTCTAAATTTGTGTCACTCTCAAGAACTATATACAAGATAATTTTTACACAGGAATACATTGGATTTATATTCATCTTCTTTCAGAAAATAATGATGATCTTGAGAAGGTTAAACCGTAACAAACTAAGCTACCTATGAACAACTAAGACAAGCTGAACAACATTAACAGATCAGGATTTTAAAACACAGAGATTTACTAATCACCCAGCTCCAGGGTGTGCTTTGTGATCTCACTTCTCAGTTATAAGGATTAAACCTATCAAAACAGGTAACCACATAACATGCTCAGAATAGTGCTGGCATATTGAACATGCACTTAATAAATATGGCCTACCATCATCATCATCAACACCATTCTCATCACCATCAACACCATCATCACCATCAACACCATCATCACCATTATTATCATCATCATTACCATCGCCATCATCATCATCATTGTCCTCATCACCATCATCACCATTACCATCATCATCATTGCCATCATCATTATCGTCATCAATATCATCTCTGTTCTCATCACCATCAACACCATCATCACCATTATCATCATCATCACCATCCTCATCATCATCATTACCATCATCATCATCATCATCATCATCATGTTGTTGTTATTTTTTCAAAATCTTTTCTATCTTATTTTGATTTTTTAACTGATATATAATAAACTGTTACCTAAATACAAGTGTACCACATGATGATCAACAATTCTGGACATTCTCAGTGCTCATCATGATAATTGGATTCTTAATCCCCATCATCTACTTCACCCACTCCCTATCCACCTCCTCTCAGGAAACTACCAGTTTATTCTTCATATTTAAGAGTCTGTTTTTTACTTGTCTTTTTTTTTTTTAACTCTGTTCATTTCTTGTTTGTTTCTTAAATCCCACATGTGAATGAAATCATATGATATTTGTTCTTCTCTGATTGACTTATTTCACTTAGCAATACAAATTTTAGTATTTTTTATTATAGTTCTGTGAAATATGTTGGTATTTTGATAGGAATCGCATTATATCTGTAGGTTCCTTTGGAAAGTATGAACATTTTAACAAAATAAATTCTTCCAATCCATGAGCATGGAGTATCGTTCCACTTGTTTATGTCAACTTCAATATCTTTCATTAGAGTTTTCACAGTACAGGTTTTTCATCTCTTTGGTTAAGCTTATGCCTACATATTTCATTATTTTTGGTACAATTGTAAATGGGTTGTATTCTTAATTTCTCTTTCTGCTACTTCATCATTAGGGTAAAGAAATGCAATAGCTAATCATTGTCTTCTCACTCTTCTAGTAACTACAATTTAATTTTAAGACAACTATTAAAACTTTTCTAAACTAGTGTTCAGGATTAACTGATGTCTGGAACTATCCCCAAACAAGAATAGAATTTTACCATATTATTTTTCTTCCACTTCCAAAAGGCCTTATGTTGCTTCTCTATTAAATGTATTTTAGATTTCAGTTTCAGATTGGTACTAATTCTCCTTAAAAACCATTCCTTGGGGCATCTGGGTGGCTCAGTGGGTTAAGCCTCTGCCTTCAGCTCAGGTCATGATCCCAGGGTCCTGGGATTGAGTCCCGCATCGGGCTCTCTGCTCAGCAGGGAGCCTGCTTCCTCCTCTCTCTCTCTCTGCCTGCCTCTCCGCCTACTTGTAATTTCTGTCTTTCAAATAAATAAATAAAATCTTAAAAAAAAAAAACAACAAAAAACCCATTCCTTAATATTTTTTAAAGCTATAATATTTCATGCTTATTTTTCTTGCCATTTCCTCCCCAAACATGTCTCTGAACTCTTTAGAATGATTCCTTGAATTCTTTAGAATGATTCCAGACCATTGTATAAGGTTTGGTTTGCCAAATTTGGGAGACTTTGCATATTTGAAAATAACCTTATTCTGGCTTCTGACTTGAATGCCATTTTAATGGGGTATAGGCTTAAAATAATTTATCTCCAAACTAGAAGGAATTTATCCTTTGACTTCTGTATTCACTGTGACTATTAAGAAGTGTTTTTTTTATCTTTTAACTTTGCAGATCACCGTTATTCAGTCCTTCTTTATAAGCTTTTGGAATACTTCTTTGTACATGCTTTTGTGAAATTTCACTAGCGTATTCTTAAATTAGTCTTGGGTTTGCAAGCATTTATGCACTTCAATATTTCATTAATTCTTTAATCTAAAGATCTTCATTTGTCTATAGATCAGGGAGTCTTTATTTTGTGTCTCTTTTCTTATTTACTCCCTTATGTTGTTTCTATTCTTTCTTTACAGAACATCATTTAGGAAAATATTGAAACCTGTGAACTAGTACTGTATATTCTGAATACTGATTTTATATTATAAATAGCTCTGTCCTTTGCCTTATGACTTTAGATACTTCCTTAACCTTGACTTACAGTGCACTATTTCAGTATTCAGCCATGTCCATGAATTATTCCTCTGAGTCCCAATGGGTGAAGAGAAACCACGCTCGGTATTTAAAGAGTGGGAATTTTTCTCAGGCCATTAACTACAGAGGTGATAGAAGTTAGAAGCTGCCACACCTAGAATGGTGAGCAACCCTCGTATTCTAAGCTCCAGTAAACTTAACCACACAAGACTGGATGAATAAAGACAGGAAGAAGGTACTGGGGCCCAGAGGGCAGGTGGAGGGCAATATCATAGGCTCTCCAATGGGAACCAGAGCCATGGTGGCTTGCAGCAGCTGCTAGGAACACTGGTCAAAACAGACAGGAATAACAATCACTGGAGCTTCTTTATTCTTCCTGCCTACTTCTCTTGCCCGGAGGAAACTCTTGAAGAAGGTAGATGGCCCTTGGAGTTTGGGAAACTAAGCATGCAGCAGGAGATCAAGGAATGCTCTGCATTCACATTTCTAATGTCTCAGTGATCTTTCTAATTTCTTATACTCTGGCTTCTCCTTTTACATGAAAGTTTTATCAATTTTGTTAAGAAAGAGAAGTAAAATTATGACCGGAAGTTACTGAGTGCCTGCAATTTCAGGATTGACTTTAGGTATTTTATATAAATATAGTTATGACCAGGACAGGCACATACTGTCATCCTTAATGTGCAGATGAGGAAACTGTCTAGGGTCGGTGAAGGAAGAATAAAATTCACATTAAGTCTGTCTTATCTCTACTGGGTCAATACCATTTGATATTGTCAATCCAAAAACTTAAGTGTTCATTTAGGAAAGGGAACATGAAGAGAAAAGAACATAACATAAATAGAATTTTACCAAGCATGACAACATCCATTATTTCTATAAGCCAGGTTGAAAAGAGGTACTGATTGGACCCTCTTCAACAAGATAAAGTTACCATAAATATGACACAATACGGGACTAAAACCATAAGTAATTCTTCCTCACCTACTGATACAGTATCTTTAAAAATTTGTTGAAGATATTGTAAACACTGGTTTTAACCTCTTACATCATCTTTACCTATTAAAATGCATATCTGATGTTTAATAGCATGAAATTTACTTGTCCTAAAAAAATCACAGTCATTAATATATTTTAAGTCTTATTTGCAACTAAGGTAGTGATTAATAATAGGGCATTATCTGCATAGTACCTTCACTTAAAAAAAAAGAACAAGAAATTGACACTTGAGGCTTGTTACTACATTATGTTACTCAATCCACTTTGAGGATTTTAAATCATAGATAGGTGGATAGACAGATCAAACAGAACCTTAAGTAAGTTTTTCTATAACATTGAGACTGAAAAAAGAATTTGAATTTCGTAGTCTCAATATATCAACTTAAAAGCTTTACCTTATTTTTTAAAGAATTCTGACTGACATCATCTTCAGTCCCTTGTAGAAGCAATGAAAAGGCATAATTTTTATTAAGTGAAGACGTTATATTTCTTGGCATAACTCTAGTTTTGTGATATGCCTAGTTTAATCTATCCCAGGTCATGTTGTTTTCACTTCATGCTGCAAATACAGGTCCCAACTTACAAAACAAGAACAAAACTTAAGGGGAATGTGGTTTTCTTACTTGGGAATGTTCAGGCATGGGTAATTTGTAAAACAAAGGTAAATAGACAAATGAATTAATAAATACTGTACATATATATGTGTCATCTTTTCCCTTCTAAAATTGGTGGTGGGGAGAACTCAACATGTGTCTGAACATGGCAAACGGAAGGACTAAAATGCATGCTTGAACAGAGAGGTCAGGATATTTAGAATTTTTGCCATAAATTAAATGCTCTAACCGCATGTCATTAAGACATTCATAAACTAAAGACAGGGTCCATTATTTATATCATGTTGTAACACGGAGGTCACACCTGAGGTTCTCTGTGTTCTAGCGCAGTGGGCCAGGCCCCATAGTGAAAGGGTGACCCATACAAAGCAATTGTGTGTGCAAAAACCGTAAGCGAGGGCTGACCAAACACCAGTGTTTGCCTGTGTGGCGTCATCTCAGCCTGACAATAACATATGTCTTTATGCCCATGTTCTGTTATATCCAAGGTTGAGCATAGCTCACAAATTACAGGCAGTGCTTTGAATGGCTAATAAAGAGAGTCAGCGGAATGAAAATATTAATGAAAAAAAATTAATGAAAATTGCCAAATTATACAAGCAGGAAAGTTGGAGAAACAAAAAAAAAAAGATAGCTATTATTTATGATAGGTTTTTAACACCATTCTCCATGGAGTGTTAATTTAGATCATTGTTGGAAGAGAGGTGAGAGGTCACCAAATAAAAATAGAATAATAAATATTTATACTTTAGAGCAACATTAAAATCTTTGGCTGAGTAAGGATCATACCTTGTTTTATTTATCTAAGTTTTAACATAACTGATAAATATTACAGTTTGATGGAATTAGATTTAATATATATCATTCTAAGAGCACAGTTATAAAATTATTATTGGATAGTCATTTCTACCTAAAAATAGGAAAGTGGGAGTTTTGCATAAAACACACAACCTCATATTGGAACAGCTTGATTATATAACATCTGGCCCCATCCTGCAACCTACTTATCATTTTTTCAAGTTTAGTGAGGTATAATTGACACATAGATATTGTATATATCTAAGGAATGTGGCTTGATGTTTTGACAGGTGTATACATTGTGAAATTATTACCACAAAGAAGATAATTAGTATATGTCACCTAATACAGTCATTACTATCTTTGTCTCTTTCTTTGTGTTTTTAGTGATGAGAACTTAAGATCTATCCTCTTGGTTGGGGCACCTGGGTGGCTCAGTGGGTTAAGCCACTGCCTTCGGCTCAGGTCATGATCCCAGGGTCCTGGGATCGAGCCCCGCATCGGGCTCTCTGCTCGGCAGGGAGCCTGCTTCCTCCTCTCTCTCTCTGCCTGCCTCTCTGCCTACTTGTGATCTCTCTCTGTCAAATAAATAAATAAAATCTTTAAAAAAAAAAAAAGATCTATCCTCTTGGCAAATTTCAGGTGTACAGTATAATCAGTATCATTCACTATAGTCATTGTGCTCTACATTAGATTTTCAGAACTCATTCATCTTATAACTAAAAGTTTGTACCCTTTAGCCAATATGTCCCCATTTCCCCCACCCCAGTCCCCTGGTAACCACCATTCTATTCTCTGTACATTAACTTTGAGTATTTTAGCTTCCCCATATAAGTGAGATCGTGCAGTATCTGTCTTTACCGGTGTGGCTTAGTTCACTTAGAATAATACCCTCTCGGTCCAACCATGCTGTCACAAGTGACAAGATTCCCTTCTTGTCAGGATGACTAATACTCCACTCCACATACACAAATACACCACACCTTCGTTACCCATTCATTGCCAGTGGACACTGAGGTTGTTTCCGCATCGTGGCTGCTGTGAATGGTGCTGCAGTGAGCATGGGTGTGCAGACCGCTCTTCAAGATGCTCATTCAGTTCCTTTGGAAACACACCCAGAAGTGGGACAGCCTGTCTGTATTGATTTAAATATAATCAGTCACTGTAAATCCAGCATGGTAATTTGGTCATACACATAATAATGATAAGCAACACTTGACTAAAATCTTTCTCTTAGTTGCAAATATTCATATGTTGGGGCATATGTGCCTTTGGAAGAAATAACATTTGAAGCAAATGCTTCAAAGAAATTTTGGTCGGGATAGCAATATATTGCTTTTCATGCATAACTACCAAAACATGAATGGATCAATAACATAACTTTTCTTACTTCTAAAATTGAAGTGGCTTATACTAATAAAGGAGTGTATCAGTCAAAATAAAATTTTTAAAATACTGAGGAGTACTTAGAAGGATATGAAGATACTTATCCCAAGAAATATTTTATGTAATTGAGAATTAAATTTAGACAAGTATACCAACAGTCAAATAAAAGGAAAGAACAATGATTTGCTAGATCTCATTATCTAATAAAAACAAGTAAGTGAGCATATTGCAATCCCCTTTTCCTATTGTGGTTCTCTAAGCACTAAGAGTCAATATATATTTTTTCTTATTTAAGTTCTCTGTTGTTACGTAACAAAAAGATTCATTTGTAGTTTCACAGAAAATATGAGATAATCATGTCTTGAGTGGACTTTCATTAACGTCAATGATTTTAAGATTTATAATCATATCAGAGAACATTTCTCTTCTGAGGGACAAATAAAAACCACCTTGCATGTGTTATTTCACCATCTACGGTACAAGAACAGGACCTCGTGCAGCAAGGTTAGTAAGCACATCTTCCAGACGACTTTTCTCTGCATCGGACATGCTTGCAGACCAGCATTCTAGCCACTCTGTTCCCATGCCCCTTCAACGACCAGGGTCCTATTCATAGCACACCCTCAAAGAACAGCTGTGGAACAACGGGCCTTCCTTGTCCTCAGTGCAAATTTTCTGTCTCCTGAAAATATTCCATCCCCTCTTTCTCAAAATACAGCTCATTCCTGGTTTTCCTCTCAGAGCAGCTACTTCCTCTGTGGGCACACCCTCCATACCTGGCCCCCTGTCTCCTTCACAGCCAGCCTTTCTCACAGAGACCCCTCCCCATGTTTCAGCCTCTCACTGATCCCACCGGGAAGGCAACAAGATGACGCCTCTGGTGTCCAACGTCACCCAGAGTATATCCTACTTATTTGCTATCATTTGCTGCCGTGCTTGGGCACTTCGAAATCACTGCGTGCCCCTCAACCACTTCCCATGTCTACGTCCCCATGAAGGGCAATGTCATATGTTAATATTCACGGCAGAAATGTTGGCTTCTTCCTTAACCATCCCCTCCCGCTCTCCTCCACATCACTGCCAGCTCCGGGTCCTGCGGATGGTGTCCCCTAAATAACAGTTCGTTCATGTCCTCTCCCATCCCTATCTTCACCCCAGACCGGGCGCCATCATCCCTGGTCAGCCTGTCCCTAACCACTTTTCTGCACTATGCACAGTGACCCACATGTCTTATCCCATGCCACCTTCCTGACCTCATCTCACTCCCAGCAGCCCTGGTTCCGTGTTCCTGCCTCTTGGCTGTTCACCCAGTTCCTGTACTTGGTATTCTCTCATTTACCAAAGGGGCTTTGCAGAGTCTTGGGGGGGGGTCGTGGGGGGTTCAGAGAATACGATTCTCTCTTCTACCCACTGAGTTAACTCCTCTTTCCAACAACAGCTCAGGAATCACTTTCTCTGAGCAGAATTCACTGACTTTTCTTCTGAGGCCAAACTGTCACACATTACAATATTTTTGCCTAGTTTATGTTACGATTTGTTTATAATACAGAGCAGAAGCGCCCTAATACCACGGTAATGTCTTTACTTATCCTGGTCCCATGCTGAGTGCCTAGTACAGAGCCTGCCACATAGGAAGCCCTCAATAAATATATGTAAATGAACAAATGTTTACCATATTATTGAAAAAGAATAAAGGATACTGATTCATAACATAGAGAGCTAGTATAAACACAGGCCCATGCACTGGGGGACCAATTCGATAATATTTTTGGCAGTAACATACATTCATCAGTATTCTATAGAAACTGCAGTTTCACTGTGTCATTTGAGTTAATATTGTTTCAACCAAAAGTTGATACAGATCAACTGCTTCATTTTGTAAGAAAAGTTGTATTTCTAACTCTTCTTCAAGGTTACATTTTTCAACCCCAGAAAACAAAACATCTAACTTTTTGACACATTCCTTTACCCTCAGTTACGTACTCCAGACAGGAGGTTTCAACTGCAGTGGTTTCTAACTCTCAGCTGCATTTCTAAAACGCAGTCATCTGTAGAAGGCTGTGGTGGCATAGTTTTCCACACCTGGAATCAACTTGTTGGCTCTTCCATTATGAGTATTAATCCCACAGGATACAGCGGATAGCTGAGAATTATTTCTAAATACTCCAATCCTGTTCTTTTATCCTTGCTGGCTTAAAATGGTCCTCTGTGGGGCGCCTGGGTGGCTCAGTGGGTTAAGCCACTGCCTTCAGCTCAGGTCATGATCTCAGGGTCCTGGGATCGAGCCCCGCGTCGGGCTCTCTGCTCAGCGGGGAACCTGCTTCCTCCTCTCTCTCTGCCTGCCTCTCTGCCTACTTGTGATCTCTCTCTCTGTCAAATAAATAAAATAATAAAATCTTAAAAAAAAAATGGTCCTCTGTAAGAGTATGGTCTCCCCACAAAGGGGAAAAAAAGGAAAGAAACATCAGTTATTTCTGTCCTTTTCTTGATACTTTTATCCGCTCTTCCCCCATATTACACTTTTATTTTAAAACTGGCGTGATCTCAAAACTCTTTGTGGCTTTTTAAGATGCAACCAACGCTATCCAGGCTAGCGTTCCTATCGCACAGAGACAGTGAGTACATGCTAGGCAGAGGCACTTTTTTCCTAAGTAAGCACAAGAGTGAGTAGATATGCTCAGAGAGATCAGATGGGCAGCCTTAAGTAGCACTGTATCTCCAAGACGCCTACTTCACCGGAGCCATAGAGACAACTTCCATTTTACCTAATGATATGAGTTGTTGTTGTTGTTGTTGTTTAAGATTTTATTTATTTGTTTGTTTGAGAGAAAGGGAGAGCACAAGCAGGGGGAGGGGCAGAGGAAGAAGCAGACTCCCCACTGTGCAGAGAGCACGACGCAGGGCTTGATCCCAGGACCCTGAGATCGTGACATGAGCAAAAGTCAGACGCTTCACCCACTGAGCCATCCAGGAGCCCCTAAAAGAATTGTTGGTCAGGATTGATCTTTATAGCTGGAGATCATGTCGAAAGGTTTATTGTCAACCAGAACATCATTTAAGAGGTATATGTAAGGAAATACCAATCGGATGATCTGATGCAACTGTATTATGCCTATATGGACCCAGTATGGAATACATATAATGCACACTACATATCTATACATACATATAATATATACATGTTTGCATAACACATATATATACTATATATACATATATACATGCACATACATACTTGTGATCTTCTTTTTTTCACATAGAAATGTATGTATAAATGAAGTTTGTTGAAAAGGAATGTACTCTATTATCTTTTCAGGATGAAGTGAAAAATTTAATGTGATTTCCAAAGCAAATACTAGCTTCATGACATGTTTTATATGAAACCCTTCCTGATGCGGTACTGGCATGGCATTTCTGCTCGGTGACCACGCTAGGCTGATGTCTCTATAACCTTTAGGATGCTTACCTCGTTTCACCAAGCCTATTCTCTTTTGAGAGAGGCAATATCTGGACATGGAACGAAATCCAATGTCTACCAAAAGACAGAGTAAAAATTAATTCTGCCTCTGATCTCCGTAAGCCACCCAGCCCGGCTGGAGATGCAATTGCTCGTTCAATGTGCCAACCTTCGGTGATCTGAACACACGCACACCTTTGAGTTCTTGCTCATCCTGTATTTTCCCACATACAGATACACACTCGTACCTATGTGATTTCGCACAAGGAACTGACTTCCATTAACGTACTTAGCATTATTTTTTTACACTCAACAATAAAACTCGTGGACTCTTCTAGGTCAGATACATAGAGCTGCGTAGTATTACACTGGATGAACACAGCTTTCCTCTATGGATGGACACATTTTGTTTTCAACTATTTGTTATTATATATACTTCAATAATTAGTACACACATGTAATTTGCATATTTTCAATCAAGGATTAGGATCTTTTTTTAAAGATTTTTATTTATTTATTTGGCAGAGAGAGATCACAAGTAGGCAGAAAGGCAGGCAGAGAGAGGGGGAAACAGGCTCCCCGCTAAGCAGAGAGCCCAATGCAGGGCACCATCCCAAGACCCTGGGATCATGACCTGAGCTGAAGGCAGAGGCTTAACCCACTGAGCCACCCAGGTGCCCCTAGGATAGATTTTTTGAAGTTACTGCCGGCCATTTAACAAAATATACAGGTAACTTCCTGCATGAGTATCAGTCCTATAAAAATACTGTAAAGTTAATAGACTAGTATTCCTGAGAAATAGAGATAAAAAAAGAAGAGAATGAAAAAGAACATTTGGATTTCCCAGTAACTGGGAAGGCTGGGTGGCTCAGAGGGTTAAGCCTCTGCCTTCAGATCGGGTCATGGTCTCAGGGTCCTCGGATCAAGTCCTGCATCGGGCTCTCTGCTCAGCAGGGAACCTGCTTCCCCCTCTCTCTCTGCCTGCCTCTCTGCCTACTTGTGATCTCTGTCAAATAAATAAATAAAATCTTTTTTAAAAAAACTTAAAAAAAATTTTTTTTAAATACAATTAAGCATCCTTCAGTGGCATGTAAGCATTTGTAGTGATCTTCCAAATAATTATTTTAAATGAGAAAAAGTTAAAATATAAGACTAAATTATGTTAACTAAACCTACTGTGGTCATTGTTTGCAGTTTTGTGCACACACAGCAAGTCACTGTGCTGTATACCTTAAATTAATATGCTGTTATGTCAGCTGTATCTCAATAACACTATGAAAAAGTATAAACAAAGATTAGGTTATTGCCTAAGCTAAACAAACAAAAAACCAAACAAAATCCCTCTCTTTGAGGAAAACATTAAATGACATTCAAATTTCAAAAACCATGTCATAACTGTACCCACTTAAAACAGAAAGTCAGCAACCAACTCTTTCACCAAAAATTGCATTTCCCCTAAATCCAAGGCTAATCCAAGGTGCATTACATACCATGATATGTAACTGTGTTCATATTATCACCAGAAATAAAGGCAGTGAAGTTGGTTACCTATGACTAGAGCCATCCAGACAGTATTTTGATAGAAACTATAGGTATCTTTAAAAATAGAACGCCGATCGGGGCGCCTGGGTGGCTCAGTGGTTTAAGCTGCTGCCTTCGGCTCGGGTCATAATCTCAGGGTCCTGGGATCGAGTCCCGCATCGGGCTCTCTGCTTGGCAGGGAGCCTGCTTCCTCCTCTCTCTCTCTCTCTGCCTGCCTCTCTCCCTACTTGTGATCTCTCTCTGTCAAATAAATAAATAAAATCTTTAAAAAAAAAAAATAGAACGCCGATCAACCATGCAATCTGAAACCAAGGAGTCCAACGTTTAAGTCTTCTTAAAAGGAAAATCATACCAAGAATCCTTTTCATCTCAACATGAAAAACAGTTCCTGAGACACGGAGAGTGACAGTTTGCTTAAGAAAGAAACAAAACGATAAAAATGCAATCAAAGTACTATATAACATTTCCAGTCATTTATTGATGTTAATTAACTGCAGATAACTAAGGAAGCTATAAAAAGAAACTATAATGGATGCAAAACAGCAGCAAAGACCGAAAAAGGAAACTGTAGTTGCTGTAATTTCTGTCCTTCATAACTTGCCATGATTATCTGCTCGGTAAAAATGCGGCTGATTTGAAATGCCTCCCTCCCGATCATCAGCAGACTAATGTAATGACTTTACCAAGGACTAGGCATGGAGATCTTGCCATTATTTCTGATCTGCTTGGATTTTAATGCAATATTCCCTCAGGAAGACTCATGATTTAATTAAAAAACACTGTGGTTCTGTGACAAACCCGGCCCCACAGCCTCACGGAGAGTGTGAATCTTGATTCCTTGGAGTGAATTGCAACTGACTGTTTTGATTTCCATTTAGCAATTACTTTATGGATAAAATGACCATTTTTATACTTAGCTTTTAAGTGTACATCTGTGATTTCTATTCCTGATGCTTCGTGCTTTTAAAGCTACCTCCAAGTGATTTCTTTTCTCCCTTAAGAATGATACTGTCTTAAAGTGTGTGCAAATTGTGGAGATGTCCATCTTTATGTATGAGGTATTTTGTCTAAAAATGTGAAAATACTCAAGTGGAAGACCTGTTTAGAGGCTCACAGTCTATCTGGTGGCAATCAGAAATACTCATAAATATCAGCTGGCCATGTAGATTATATTTTACAATACATAATATCATATATATTATATATTTTATATATAAATAGATATATTTTTAAATTTGTGATTAGAAACTTTGATCTTTTAAGCAAGTTACATAGCACTAAATATTTCTGAGGAAAGGGACAAAGGGTGGGGGGGGGAGTCCTACAATTCTAAGGAACATTATAAGTAAAGTTGTTACAGTTCCAGAACAGAGAGCCTAAGGGGAGGTAGAACCAGCTTCTTCCCGGCAGCAGCATCTGGTCAAGTTGACCCTTAGCCCGAATGGTCAAGAAGAAGCCCCAGCTCTTCACAGAACCCCTAGTTGTCTGAAATGCCACGATAAGGACACGTTTTTTTTTTTTAGCTTTTTAATTTGCTATCTAAATTCAAATAAATACTCGCAGACAGAATAAAAGCACGTTGCTTCTCTTCCAACAGTTTGTTTTGTACTAATCCCTTGGAGGACTGACAGCATCTAAGATTAGACAGAGGCCCTGGCAGAAGAAAGAGTCATGGGGACAGCACCTAGTTCCATGCTGGGACGTGCTGAAAAGTGTCAGAGCCGAGCTAAAAGAGAGATGGGGCGGGAGCCAGTCTCTCCGCAACTCTGAACTCCAGTCAAATCGCAACAATTAACAATTGAAATCAGGCATAACAACAAGCTTTCATATCTGACAGTTTTAAACTGTTGATTTTTGAAACAATGCAAAATTTATTTCCTGTATAAAACCAAGGATAATTTCGAACATCCTAGGAACCCTGCAGCACGCAAAGAGCTCTTCTTTTAACTTTTGATGGTTCAGAGCCCTCTGGCACAGCAGCTGTAAGCTGTGTCTTCCGGGTCCAACAGCTGATCATTGAGGCGGTCTGTGGCACCCCTTCACACATCTGGGAAGCCTAGTTGTCCTTCCTCAGAGCCTGGTGACTTTTCAAGACACCTCGGTGCCTCTCTGTGGGCATGGGGGGACAGCGTGGAGGGCAGGAGCACTGGGACTGGAGTCAGCACTAGTGACTCCACCACATGACTCGTTCAGAAATTCAAGAAGCTTGTGGCTGTTCCCTTGGTGGGTACCAGAAAGACCAGAAATGAAGTAGAACCAGCACGTGTAAGCCGGCTGCAGGAAAAATTTCTAGGAGAAATGTATATTCTGCACATACCTTCCACAGCTATTTCTGATGGCTCCAGTAACACATAACAGAGAGACTGACGTAAAGAACCATGCCAGTAATTATTTCTAAATTGCCACCTCTGATTACTAGAGATACTCATTTGCAACGGGAAAGAACATGCAAGGGATTTTCTCGAATACGGTCTGATGTCTCTTACGGCCAAGGAGCTTTGCCACCCCATCAACCAACATAGTAGACTTTGCGAAGGTATTACTCACTCTAAGGTAGTGTTCGAGTAGAAATTAAAAATAGCAGGGACCTTTGCAGCTCTTGAATATTTTTGTCTGCCAGCATAGGATTGTTCCCTACAGTGTATTTTTAGTGCTCTATACACTCAACTTTTAAATGTCATAAGCAATGAAATCCTGGGAGCACTGTTCGAACATATCTATGAAAAAAAGTTCTGTTTGATTTCTCATCTGTGATTTTGATTTGGGCTTTATTTCGTCTCTAAGTTAACCCACTACCCAGCCATTTTTGGTCATTTGCTGAAGTGTAGAGTTCCCAGAATCTAACAGATGACCTTTGCCGCTCCCCTCCATCAAGGGATACATAATTGAAAATGTCATTTCCCTAATTTGAAAAATCCCATAAGCTCTCTGGCCTCCCATTTCTTTGACTTAGTAAAGATGAGCGGCTAGCTGACCTGTAAAAACTTTTCAGAAATTTAAAAACAAAATCCTCATAAGGATTATAATCCCTCTTATGACACTTTCTATTATATATATGTATATATTCTAATTACACTATTGCCCAAATCCCCATATCAACAGAAAGGTTATGGAACATAAAGTAGAAGTTTAAACATATATGTATATATAACTCAATCACATATAAAATTCAAACATATATGGCAAAAATACATATCCATATAATTTAAATGCATATAATTAAATATATACATAATTTTATATAATATAAATATATGGATATATTTATATATTACATATAAATATAATGATATGCATTTATATTATAAATATATAACATGAATTACAAATGTCATTATATATCATATATTTTAATATATAAAGTATAATGAATTGCATATATAAACATATGCGGTATATATAATAAATTATAGACAAATGTAGTCTAATATAACAGTATTATATATATTTATCCAATTCTCCAATCTATTTTGTATTCAACTTGGGGAATGTAGCTATTTGTTGACGTCTTAGTTGGAACCTCCCACAACACTGAACGGTCCCCATATACTCCTCCATTGATAAAATGCTATCAAACTTTCTGTCAATGGGTTTTAGGATTTTCTGTGAAGTGGGTAGGTGCCATCTCCCTCTGTGATACCCTAATAGGAAATACTTCCCTTATCAGTTGAGAAAGCATGTTCATCTCATTGACAAATGCAAATCAAAGGTCCTTGTTTTGCCTTAATTCTGTGCCACTCCTCGGCATCAAATGACTCCCTGACCTTGTCCTAACTGCCCGTTCTGTATGTGAGTCTGATCCAAGTTCGCCGTGTTCTGTGCAGAATGTGCAGTTCTGGGCCTCACTGGCATCAACACCTTCTCCTATTTTGCCTTCATGTGAAGTCGCTGCGGCTCGTCCCCGCTGACATCTCTGCCTTCCCTCCTTCTGCACGTGTTGGAACCTCCTGACAAATGCACTCCGATTCCTATGAGGAGATATTTATATAATATACAGAACAAATGACTTGTTCGAAGTCTATCTCATTGGGCTGGAGAACAAGTCCCTATAACCCCCCGAGACAGAATCCCCTCGGGAAAGGCACTGGCAAACCACGTGGGGACTCTCTAAGCCCTCGAGTAGAAGTCTCTGACCAAGTTTCTGCTCTGTGGAGTTTACTCACTAGACCTCAGGCTGTGTCCTCCCATCTCTCAAGTACATTTGAGCACACCCCCTCTGGGGCTCACCGACAGTTCTGTTCCGGAAATGGCACACTCAAGCACTATTGCTACACTTGTAACTGCCCTACCTCAAGCCTCACCTAGAAAATCCATCTCCATGGGAGAAAATAATGACCCCCGTCATGCTCCCATGACCCATCCCGTGCACGGTGATCCAGAAGCTCCCAAACTTGTCACAGCATCAGGGAGTCCTGGCTGGGAGGGGAATCCCTCCCAGCTCCTTGTTGGCTGAAAAGGTCACAGAGGTCCAGGGAAGTCAGGACCTACCCTGAGTCAATCAGAGCCCTGCATACTACCCACACCTTCTCACTCCCCGGTCACGTGTCTTCTGCCTGGGGCCTCTGTCCTTACATACAGGTATAGCCCTATAATGCTTCCGGGTTAACAATGCATGAGAACTGGTTTTAATCTAACATTAAATTATGGCTTGTTTGGTTTTATCATATCTATTCATATGCAGGTACATGGTTTCAACTGAAAAGTAATAATGAACATAGATGAGACTTTTAAAAAATTCTGAACTAGGAAGCCATAAATACACAATCTAAGATGCATATATGTGTGTGCTTGTACATATATCATATAAATATCAAAAAATAAACTCATTTTTCAGAAGTCGTGGTTGTCTGATTCCTTCTCCCCTCAGACAACACCAAAGTTAAAGCTTTGTTTGAAAGCACTTGAGATTTCTAAAGTGATGTTTCTGCGCTCTCCTAAATATCAATACACTTGTCATGCTCTCACTCTACTTGAATTTGAAGGAACAGGAGTCTTGTCAATAATTTAGAGATTCTTGGTTTTTACCTTTTCTTTATAAACACGATCAGGGCAGTGTTCTGAGCAGAGCGGAGACTTTGACATTCAATGGAAACTCATCAAATCTAGCTTGACTACTTGTTAGACATTTGATGACAACTCCAAACCATCATGATCCAGTCTTGGGAGGACTGTTGTGTGCTCAAAACAATACTGTATTTGTAATGACAAACATGATATCAGACATGCACTCTTCCATTCATGGGAGATATTGTTACTTAGAATCCTCATACCAACGAGTCTCACGGATAGTATGATTCCATTGGATTTTAAGGCAGTCCGTTCCTAAAAATAATTGCTTTGCCTTGATTGTACAAGTGGTACCAAGGGAAGCGAAGACTCCCCTGGCTGTATAACAAGAGAAGAGGAAGAAAGTAATAGTAAGTCAACCATAAGAATGAATATATTTATCACTTTTTGAATGCCTGCAATGTGCCAGGTCTCTGTTGAGCATCCCATCTGAAATCTAATTCTCAGCCAGGAAGCAGAGTTATCTGTATTTTGTAAAGTTTAAATGAGGAAATTGAGGCCCAGAGAAATTTCTCAAACTTGCCAGAAATTACATGGTTAGTGAGAGAAAAAACCTGGATGCCAGTCTTTCTAATTTCAAAACTTGCACTTTTCTAGCATTCAACATCACTTTAAAGGAAGGGAAAAGAAAAAAAGGGGTAAAAAAAAACCCCAAAACCAAAAACAAAACAATGTTTAAAACTAGGAACGTTCTCTCAGTGAGCATAGTGAAGGCTTCTTTTAGACCCAAGAGTGACATTGGGAAGAACGTGGACAGACAGTTGATTGTACCAAAACAATGCTGTGGGAATTATCATCAAAGAGAGGATGGAAGAATTCCTTGAATTCATGAATATTTCCCCACTGTTTTTCTAAACGATTTATTTACTTATTTTAGAGAGAGCGAGCATGTGCACAAGTGAGGGAAGGGGCAGAGGGAGAGAACATGTGGCAGGACCCCTCCACCCCACTGTGCTAAGCATGGAGCCTGATGTAGGACTTGATCCCATGACCCTGAGATCATGACCTGAACTAAAAATCAAGAGTCTAATGCTTAACTGACTGTGCCACGCAGGCTCCCCTCCCAGTATGTTTTCAGGAGCCTGCGTGGAGTCTGGAAGTCACTGCCTCAGTAGAGAAGATAGAAAGTAGGAAATAAACGGGAACAGAAGGAGAGCTCTGTAGCAAGCTCCTTCAAACACAAGGAACTGGGTTGACACCTTCATACCCAGTGACTCGATCCCATGTATGGTGGCTTTACCATGGTGGTTCGGCAGCTACACTCTGCATTGCTAGCTTTCCTATTTTATTCTTTCTTTGTTTCCTTGCTAAGCACCTGCTATACTGATGAGGTCAGGTTCCAAAGAGTTTAGCACTGTCTTCTTGTTGCAGTTAGTGCTGGTTGTTGTTGGCAGTGGTTTTAGTTTTGTTTGGTCCTTGAGAAATAGGATAATGACCACTGAATTTCAATTGGTTTAAAAGACTTACAGGCCAATGACATAAAACACCAGTCGCGGGGCGCCTGGGTGGCTCAGTGGGTTAAAGCCTCTGCCTTCCACTCAGATCATGATCTCAGGGTCCTGGGATCGAGCCCTGCATCAGGCTCTCTGCTCAGCGGGGCGCCTGCTTCTCCTCTCTCTCTGCCTGCCTCTCAGCCTACTTGTGATCTCTGTCTGCCAAATAAATAAAATCTTTTAAAAAAAATAAATAAGAATTAAAAAAAGAAAGAAAGAAAACAACATCAGTTTCTACTTTAAAACTTTAAAGGAAAGCACAGAAAGTCTTCCCGGACTCCTCGGTTCAGGTAAGACATGACTCTCGCACATGGTGTATCCTGGGAGAGCATTCCCAGCTCCCCAGGGGTTGTCGGCTCATACACTTCCTTTAAGCCCACAGAAGTCTGAGTTCTACTGTTGCCTTTGTTGCATCTTATTGTAATCACTGTCAATATTTGTTTACACCCTCACTTCCCTTCCTGGAAAAGCTTCTGGGGCTTGGGGCCATTTCTTTTCGCTGTTTTTCCATCGCCTAGTAGAGTGCCTTGGGAGATGGTCAACAAATACTTCTTACTGAATGCCAGTAATGACTGGTGGTCCATCACCGTGAATTCCAGCGTGAAAGCTATCCCAGCAGCCTTACTTGGAATAAACGCCCCGCCCTCCTAGAACTCTGGGAGGACCGTGACCACGCCTGCCTCGACAGCTCACTGAACCAGCTTGCAGCATTTCTTGCTGGGCTGAGAGTGTTGGGCCCACCAGATTTACCTTGCAGATTCGAATTCCAATTTCATGGTTCTCCTGATTGTAATTACTCTTAGGAAGACCCATTGACAAATCTGTGAGTGGGGGAGTAGCGCACGTGTTTCCAAAATTATGTACACAACGGCCAAATTGCATGCCAATCTTTCCACCACATTCTTTGGGGCTCCATAACTAGAAGAGATGCTCAAGCTGGCAGCTGTAGGGATATTACAGTTTGGACAGGACCCAATTATTGTGCATCCTTCTAATTAACGCAATTATCAAAGGGATCTATTAAAAATAGGGCACTAATTAATTGTATCCAATTATGATTCTAAACTAGAAATGCAGCAATTATTATTTCCCATATTTTCTTTAAAACAGTTCCTGAAGAGACAACTGACTACAGGATACCCAAATCAGGCAGAGAGAAAGACTGTAAACTTATGGATGGTACTTGTGTCGATTTCCCAAAGAGTTTCCTCAATAAAGTTGAAGAAGTCACCCCAAAATAGTGAAGACTCCCCCCAAATTTTTACATAATGAGACCCTACACTGTTGTAGATCATATTGTTTGGTTTTGGTTTAAAAATCTTTAGAGGGACACCTACGAATGTATGTGTTGGGAGAGGACAACCATTTTGTTTCAAAATATTGTGAAATATAGAGGAATAGTCTCATTTCCTCCTGTACGTTTTCTAGAAGATCCTCTGTTGGGACACAAATCTATTGCAATGAACTCCAGGAAGGCAAGAAGTCATACAGATTAGATGTTCTCACGTTCCAGAGCACAATATACTCGCTTAGTTTATGAGGCTGCCTAAGTAAGTTCACATCTTACAATAGGGTTTGAGAAGTTCCTTACAACGAACCTATGGACATTTTGTGAGTTTCACTCATTACTATTTCATAAAACCCTAATGAGATCATAAGGAGGGCATGTAATACAGTGCTCTGATCCCGAGTGAAAGAGAATATGACAAGAACATTTTATCCAAAGAAGAAAGTACCTTTTCTGCTTCCTGTCAAATTACCAAGTTACAGCCATTGTATTTCATTCTGATAAAATTCTGAAGGCACATTCAGTTCCTCGTTTCTAGTGAGATTATGCCAAGTCAGCTCTTGAAGATGTAATTGTGGAATAAAGAATACAAAATCTGCATGCTCATCACTATATATGTGTAATGCGATAATCAAAAGATGAAAATCTAGCACAGACGTAATTTACCCACTCCCCACCACACCCCCAAAAAAGAAGGTTTTCCTACATGAATTTCCTGGAATGGGAAAAAGGCTATCTGTTGCTAATTTGTACTCCACACGTCTTAAAACAACCATGTCTCCCATATTTTACATATCAAGGTATTTATGTTGTCAAATAGAGAGGAGAAACAACATACCTTGCCTATAATCTTCCTTTCTTCATAACCAGCAAGTATTTCCTTTCTGGAGTTTCCAAGAAGGAGAGCATGTATGAAGGAGCAGAGCTCTGAGGTTTTTCATGGACTTATGCCCCCGGGAGAGGGCAGGAAGCGGAAACAGCTGGAGGACTACTGCATCCAATTTAACTCTGGGTTGTCCGTCCCCAAGACTTCCTGTCTAGACCTTTAAACAAGTGGAAGTTACTGCCTGGCAGCAGCGGGGTCGGGGAGAGCGTCATGACATCCCCACCCCGTCCAGGCCTGGAGACAGACATCCATTTGGAAAATCCTGGCAGAGACCCAAGCGTTCAGCAGAGACACTTGATGCATAGAATACTTGGCATCTTGGCCACGCTGAGACCCATCTGTCAGAGCGGCATCCTGCCTGTTCCAAGTTGGTTGGATCTCTTCCGTAAGCCCTAGGTGCCGGGCAAGAGTGGGTCTTCACGGGGAACACGTATAAAACTGCAGGCGTCACCTCTGCACCAGGAAGCCCTTCTTTTCCGCCAGTCCCCAGCCCTGGCCCCGAGCCCTGCACTCGCCACACCTGTTGTTCATAGAAGAGACTCGATTTGCCCTGGAAAGGCAAAGCCGGTGCTTCAGATCAGGTCCTGATGCCAACAAGACAGGTGGTGATTCAGCAGGCATCTGATGAAGTCAGGAAGATAACTCAGGGCATAAAAATGTTTTTATAAAAGAAAGTAGAGTAGTCTCTGTGGGAGCACTTTGAGGCAGCTCCATATACGACCAAAATCAAGAATCCAAAGAGAAGGATAGCTCATTAGCATTATAAGGACATGAGCTAATATCAAAAGAAGAACTTGTTTTTCACATCAGCAGATCTAGCGGAAGGTGTTTGGGTGAAATGAATAACATGGCCCAACCCTTCGAAAAAAGTATCAGTGATAGAATTAGTAAGTCCTAAAACACGCAATGGGACATTTACTTACTTTAGGACAACTCTTTGTCAATGATGATTGTCTTGTGATTTGTAAGGAATGTTGGCTTCCTTACTCACTGAGACATAGAGACTAAACACAGTTGTCTAGAAAGAGCGTATGTGAGAATCAAATGCTGCCCTATAAAATAAAACACCGTGGGAAGACAAATTGCAAGAATTCTAAATATCAAGCTATCCTCTCTGGGAAACTTCACAGCCATAACCTCTAATGAAAGTATTTTATGTCAGGAATCTACAAATTTTCTTTATAGACGGTTTCATTTAAGCAACCTTGTAAAGTAACACAGCTGTCATGACACGGTGACCGAGAACAGGGGGTTCCACGGGGAGATGTTAAACTATTCCTGGCATTTTAACACAGGGCTAGACTACTATTCAAAGTGGATAAGGCCTGTAACAGTTTCCTTTTGAGGCAATGACTTAGCTATCCTCGGTAACATTACATTTTGACTGGTGGCTGCCTACAAAGCACGGACAGGATATAAGACCCTTCACCAGGCATCTCCAGGTGTCTGGACTCAAGGAGAGCTGCAAGGATGCCATGTCCTCAGAAAACACACGTCGGGTCTGCAATCCCTGATGGTGAAATCCAGAAATATGGAAAGGTCTGCAAGGTAGGACCCGAGTGCAATGGTGACCCCCAAAGAGAAAAGAAGTCCTGAACGTTGTAGCATTTGAGATGGACGCTGACATGCCCATCTTGAGAACCTCCTCCTTTGAATGAAACTGTGCTCGAGTGCCTTGTGGCTCAGCAGCAGAAGGTGGGTGACAAAGGAGTCTGCCGCCCCAGAGCTGTGGGTGCACGTGGCTCACTGCCCTCCCTCAGTGCCGCCATACCTGGGTGCCCTGCACGGACTTCTTTGGCATTTATGAGCTTTGCAAACCACACAGCTTACTGTCCTTTTGATCTTGTTTGCCAGAAATCTCAGGGTCCAGTGAATGTCCTCTAGGCACATGACAATCTTTGGAGCCGGTTCTTACCTAATCTCTTCCTCCTGTCTTTCCCATACACCATGGCTCCCTCGTCCGCTGTCCAATTCGCTGCATACTAGCTATCTCTGCTTAAATCTGTCTTAAGAAAAAGATGAGGCTATAATATAAAGAGCCATTTGCAACAACTATGTGACCAGGCAAAGTCGTGCTTTAAAAGATACCGAGGTGCAAAATAGCAGAATCGGGTGACCTCAAAATGATACATATGTCCTTTCTTTACCCAATCTTATCCTTTCAGTTCAATAAATTCATTACCTGATTATAAAATTTCCATAAATTCAGCAAAAATGTGGCATTCATTAACCTGATGCCCGTGTGCATGCATGTACCTATGTTTTTATGATGTTGGTACACACATGTACGTGTCTGTGTGTTAGTCTGCATGTTCCAAAGACCATCGCACACAGACACACCTAAGAAAAGAATACAGCTTTCTGTCACTCAACGGAAAGTGAATTCTTGAAAATGTATTAAAAGTGATGCCAAAACAATGAACACTGTTATGCTGTAAATAAACAAAAATAAATAAATAAATAATAAAATTAAAATTAAAAAAAAGTGATTAAATAAACCAGAGGTAATCAAATGAGATTCTGGTATTTGTGTGTGTAGTGTGTTTGGGCTTTTTTGCTCATTCTGACTTAAGGCTGTTGTTTCAGCACCAAAAGCATATGAATCAGATAGTGAGTCCTAGAGACACAGGGATGACTAGAACAAGGCACTAGGCTAACAGAGAAAATAATCATCTATGTTTTTAAGTAACATTTTATACCTCACTTACAAAAGGCTAACATATAAATGTATTTACTGATTTAAAGTCTCTGATGTAAAATTAAAACCTTGTAAAGTTGAAATATACTTGAAATTTAAATACATGGTAACTTAGTCACAGCTATAAATCAGAAATAATCTTTGCTGGCTTAAGCTCTAGGAGATAGAAATATATTAGTACTTTTAGAAGAGTAGAAATATGGCCAATGTTTTCAGTATTAAAAAAAACTTACTGAGGTTCAACTTGTATTATCTCGAGACATTCTATGTAAATTTAAGCAGTATATTGTTTATTTTGTTAGAAGCAGTGGAAGCCCATATTAGCTTCATGTCATTTATAAAACACTGTCACAATATGAAATGATTTGATATCCAATACTCTAATATTCTGTACCAATAATATGAAAGGACTTAATATCAATGCTCATACACATTGTATCAATAGCGAACACGGTAAGGGGGAAAATAACAGGAAATGACAAAAGAAGGTAATATTGGTATAAATCAAAGTGGGTCATTAAGCAATTTCCCACCTCTTCGATGTGATATTTGTAATACTGTGCCAATACCTTCCCTAAGACTGTGATACTAACTGAGCTTACCCCTTAGAGAGGTCAGAGTTTTTGTCCTTGGTGATGCTCAAGTTTCTTGTGAATAATATTGTTCTCATAATTGTTTGAATCAGTTGACTCACGTTACTGTTTGAGTCTGCACTGGGAAAAATTAGAAAATGAATAATAAAGTCTTTAAACAGAAAACACCCTGGGAAGTCCTCTACTAAGAATCTAGAAAATCCAGTCATCACTTGAAAACCAAGTTTAATCAACTGAAAATTATATCTCTGCAACAAGATTACTTTTCCTAGTGCTCATGGATGAAGCTCCTTAAAACCTCTCCTCAAAAACGGCCATTGTGATTTAAGGCTAGAAACAGCCCACTTTCAAGGTACTTCTTTTTTTATTTTTATTTTTTAAGATTTACTTATTTATTTACTTGAAAGAGAGGGCAAGAGAGAGAACATGAGCTGGGGAGAGGGGAGGAAGGGAGCCCCAAGACACAGGCTCAATCCCAGGACCCTGAGACCATGACTTGAGCCAGACTCATTTAACTGACTGAACCACTCAGGTGTCCCTCAAGTTATTTCTAACTGCCTCTCTCATACTCCATCTGAAGCCTCTGCAAGCAACAGACACAACACCTACAGTAGCCCATCTGTACGAGAGTGCTGAACGCATGTTCACAGGACTAGGGTATACCTAGAGTAATCGAATTCCAGTATACGTTCTTTTTACTCTATGAAAGCCACTCCAGAAATCATTTTTGTTTTATGTTAAATGTATGTATAATGTGATTTTTATATTTTTCAAGTTCATTTTAAGTAAGACTTTCTTTTTTTTTTTTAAGATTTTATTTATTTATCTGACAGAGAGAGAGATCAAAGTAGGCAGAGAGGCAGGCAGAGAGGCAGGTAGAGAGAGAGGAGGAAGCAGGCTCCCTGCGGAGTAGAGAGCCCAATGCGGGGCTCGATCCCAGGACCCTGAGATCATGACCTGAGCCGAAGGCAGCGGCTTAATCCACTGAGCCACCCAGGCTCCCCTAAGTAAGACTTTCTTATACATTGTCCCCACGCTGCACTTTCCAAATGCACGGGTGTGGATAGAGTTTGTGTTTGTGTATAAATATATATGCATATTTACTGTTTTATAATTATTAAAATAGTTATTGAAATCACATCTTAATCATTATTAAAATGATTATTGAATGATATCTTAAACCATGAACATAGAAATTGAATGCATGTTAATGCACAATGTATAATTTTTTTTAAAGATTTTATTTATTTATTTGACAGACAGAGATCACAAGTAGGCAGAGAGGCAGCCAGAGAGAGAGGAGGAAGCAGGCTTCCCACTGAGCAGGGAGCCCGATGCAGGGCTCGATCCCAGGACCCTGGGATCATGACCTGAGCTGAAGGCAGAGGCTTTAACCCACTGAGCCACCCAGATGTCCCAAGATGTATAATTTTGAAAATACATTTTGTTTCACTCAGGGAGTAGAAGGCTCACCTAGGAATATTAATCCCTCACAGAAGTGATGGTGTGTTTCCGTGTGTGTGTGTCTGAGTGTGTCTGTGTGCTTGTGTGCGGGAATCTGTATGTAATAATTACTCACCTTGAGAGGAAATTTATCATTGCTGTTCTAATTATCTGTTCTTTTCCACCGACCATTGATTCTTACATTTTGGTTTCATGGATCATGGGAAAGCAGGCTTTGTACAGGCTGGGAGATCTTCCCCGAAGCTGAGAGAGTGCCCAGGAAGGATGGCGCTCAGCTGCAATGGAATGCTTCACGCAAGAAGCAAACCTCTGGCGTTTTGGACATAATTTTACATCTGTCTGGAATAATTGTATGCCCCTCTCTCACGTAGCCACCTCTGCCTCAGATCCAATCTTACAGTTTCCTTCTTATTTAAAGGCTTCTGAGAATCCCCAGCATGAATAAATTGCCCTTCTAATGTAGACCCCGAACACCCGGCTTTCTCAGCCGTAATGCCAAAAATCACGGCACTGTAATTGCCCATCAGCGTTTATGTACCTCCCACTAGATAGCATATTTGAGAAGACCAGAGGCTGCGTGAGTGTGTGTGTGTGTGTGTGTTACTATATCCCCAGCACTAACAGCCGAGTACGTGCATGCAGGAACACATCCCTGTTCAGCCTTCTTGCGTCACTTATCCCTGCCCCTTCCCATCGCACCCCATGCTTCTAATTGTCTGTAATTACACTGACCAAAATAGGTTGCAAAATGATGTTTTATAGGAGCAAATTTAGAAATTAAAGGTCATAGAGACATTTGGCAATAAGAACATTTAATAGTTTGATATTATAACATAGATCTTCTTCCGGTCTTCAAATTTGACTTGCTGTAAGTCACGGGCCAAGCCATCTGCAGTCTCGGTATTTAGGTGCACCTGCTCTGTTTATTTTCTGAAAAAGTAATGCATGGACTTCTGAAGAGAAGAGACGCATATGTAAGGAACATTACACCTTGACAACATGTAAAATGGCATAATCTGGAAAACTCTCCTGTGGCAGCTATGGACATTCAAACTAGGTCCTCCCATGACACATTATGTGTGCTCTGTGTTCTCATGTCCTACAGGATTATAGAGTCCTACAAGGGGTGACTGAAGGGCCCCAAAGTACCCTAAGAAATATTTTCCCCTAAATAGGGCAGCAACTGTAGACTCTAATAGTTCCTTTATCAAGCCTTTCCTACAGCTGGAGTCCTAACTGAAGCCTTGTCCAAGTTCCAAAAGGGAATCATTTTCCTCCAGCTTCCTGTAATTCCGAGTACTGGTCTATGTTCACACTGAGAGCTTCCAAAATAGAAATACACTCATGCATACAGTAACAAAGTCCTTAGCATTTACCTACACTAAATGGGGAGGCGCTATTTAAGCATCACAGTAAGACTTTTTAAACTTGGGAAAGCTAACCTTAAATGGGATTTCAAATAAGGGAATTTCAGTTATAATGGCATGAAATTAGAATAAGTAATTATAATACATAATACAACAATTTTTTTAAACTTTGCATGACCACTAAAGGTTTTTCTTTCGATAGTTATCTAACAATAGATGCAGTGGTTCATTTGTTAAATAGCTTCTTTTTCATTCTGCCCCTTCATACTTGACTCACTCCTGTCTCATCCTCAAAGACAATGTGAGTTGGTGGTTTTGCATTGCCTGGGAGGATGGGCTACTCTTTCTAGAAGTGTCATTAACTTGAGAAATCAGAAATATAAGAATGGAGTTCCCAGTTATGACCCCCTATCAAGTAGAACCTGGTACTCCCAACCTTCTCTATAATATTATATAATATAATATAATATTATATTATATAATATTATAATATTATATTATATAATATAATATTATAATATTATATAATATAATATAATATTATAATATTATATTATATAATATAATATTATAATATTATATAATATAATATTATAGAAAATTATTCTCTATAATATTATATTATAAAATAATATTATATATTATATATTATATATATATGATATCATATAATATAATATAGAGAGAATAATATTCTCTATAATATTATAGATATAGATATATACAATAATTTCTACCCTGTTCCACTGTCTTTCACTGATCCAGGGATGGAGCTCAGGGAGATGATCAGTGCTTTGCAGTCAAGATTCCAGGAACTTGCCACATACCTTCACAAAGTCATTCTATGTTCCTATTTTGCAGTCAAATGTTCTACCCCTGAGCTATACCCGCTATGTTCCTATTTTGGAAGCAAAGCTGATAACTATAACATTGGGTTTTTTGTAATTATCAAATGAGATGGAGTAAAGGCAACTGGTCCATATGCTGTATGCCCTACACCAACTTTATTTCCTTGAATAGCTTTCTTTAATTTGGTTTTATAGGGAAAGGAAGTGGGTTAGCAAGTCATCCTCAACTTTGGAATCTGAGTCATATTTTCATTGTTGTGCTAAGTGTTGGAATTAGAGTAGAATTCATTATGGTTCTCTGTTAGCTCTCAGCTCACAGGAAACCCCAACCCCTATGGGGAAAATGATGAACGCTTCAAGCCCCTTCCCTCATGATTCTGATAAAGCAATAAAGCATCCAGGCACAAAAACAAAACTCCATGGTCACTTTCTACACTAGACAGGGAGAATGACCATCCTGGTTCCAAACAAATGTATGATTGATTGAGTTCTGATTATGTCAGTTGTATTTACATGACCATGGTAAGACTGTGACCATGCTAAGACTGTGGCAGACAGCTTCATATGATGTTTTTAAGAAAATTTTCACCAAAATAACTTAAGAATATTCATGTAAAATGAGACTTGCTCTTAAGAATTCAAACTTTTTCTATTTTCATTGTACTGAGAACTAGCAAAATGGTTTTATTAACAAAAAACAATAATCCTGGAAAAACTTACAAAGAACTTCCATAAATATTATCTCATTTAAGAATCACTCAAGCTTTTTGATATGTTCATCATATCATGTTCATTTTACAGATTAGGGTTCATGTACAAAATGATTTTTTCAGCTTTTCCAACTAGTCAAAGACAAAGCTGGACAGGAAGCCAAGTCTCTCTCCAAATGCCATCTCCTTCTCTGTACTGTGAAATCTAATAATCTTTGTATCCACCATAGCATCTACATGACACAAATACATTCACTAAATATTTGTGGAATGAATGAGTGACATAAATCACTACATAAAGTATTTCAAGTTATTATCATAGGTCAAAATGTGAACTATCTCACAGGTCAAAACCACAAGACCATGAATTCGGAGCCTAAGAAGACACAGCAGGCTAGCATCACGGGTCTTTCTGATGGCTCAAACCCCTACGTGGTGGACACCAGCAGGGCAATCCCAACACAGTAATATCAAACAGTAATGCATGGTCCATTCCGGTTAACAATCCAGACCATTTTTTGTTAGAGGAATGGGTTGAAATGGTCTAACCTGCAGGTGAATTTCTAGACACAAGCAGATGGTCACTGACTTGGTCATAACTGGTTTCTTGTCTTGTGATTTCTTTTAAAATTCTGATTTCTGATTTCCTGTTTAAATTCTGATTTTTCTTTAACATCCATGTAAATAAGAGGCACTTAGTGGTATGCATTTAGAATATTTATTTATTATAGAATTCACTTGTAATGATTTCTAAATCAACCACAGAAGTCACAAAACTCAATGATTTCTAGTCTTGTGTTCTTCCCATTGGACATGTGTATTCTTTCTGACATTTATTACGTATGATTGATCTCCTATTTTTTCCAGAGATACAAAATATCTCTATCTTTTACTTCCCTGTTCATTGAATGCATCCTCAGCCAGAGGTTTATGTTTATGTTCCTATTACAGTTTCAGCAATTTATTTATAACAGACAAGTGCAAAAGGGACAGCTCACAAAGCCAAGCTAAATGAATAAACAAACAGACAAATATTTTTAGATGGACATGTGCTTTGGAGTTTTGGAAACCTTGTGTTTTATTATATCAATGGTGATATTCACGAGGCTGCTATTTCATAAATCCAACTGACAAGCCAAACCTATCCAGTCTGAAATATTCAAATTGCAGGGTAAGGGAGGATGCCATGATTATATTTACTTTTTCTTGTGGAAAAAATGAATAAATGGACGTATCAGATATAAACACGGATATTTTTATGGTTCCGACTAGGGGAAGTAATAAAACATCTATCATCTTGTGTAATATCCTATCCTGTGCCTCCGCCACGAGCCCGTTACCTTTTCCCATATTTTCTCTATCTGTGAAAGCTACGCACTTGACCATCATTTTCTCAAACGAATGCCAGTAACTACTCCACAAAAAAACCTGAGGTCTCAACACTGGATATAATTTTTCAGTGTGAATATACAAACTTATGTTATCCTTTGTGTTTTCAAGAAACCCTTTTATTTAGGTAAAAAAGTGGTCTAAGCTCAGGGGGAAAACCAAAGGCAAACAAAAAAGATAATATAGAATTAAAATCAAGTGCATCACCCCTAGTCTCTGTACCAAACAGCGGTGCTTGACATTTTTCTGTTTCTGTTTTTATTTTCTTTTGTCCTGGCTAACACGGAGTTAACACCGCTTATAGGACTTTACAATCTATACTGCAACTTACTTCTTTCTTATATCTATTAACGTTTCCATGCTGCTTCTTGTCTTTATCCGCACTTACAACACCATGATTTTGAATGCCTGAATGGCGTTCCTCTGTGTATATGCTCCCAAATTTATTTAAATAGTTTACTGTCAGCGGTCTTTAAGGTGTTTCCGGTTTTTTGGTACAGTAAACGAGGATACCTTTGTTTTTAGGGATCTTTTAAAATAGTCACTTGGCTCTAAGTTGAAAAACAGAAAGAAACATTTGGTTATAGAACAAGTGTTTTCCTCCTTAGAAGATACAGAGTAGATGTCTTGTATCTAAAAGGCAGGATTTCTGATGCCTTTGAATGAAAGGGCAAAGGGCGAAGGGCAAAGGGCGTGATGGACCAGCAAGTGTGTGAGATCCACATCCAGGGCATATGTCCTGGGTCTTAACTGGTGGCACCAGGACCCCCCCCCCCCAATCCCACTGCACCCCCGGGCAGGAGTCCGTAGACCCTGCAGTCCAATCCAAGTCTAGCTTCAGTCTTAACAAGAACATTTATCTGGAGAATATCTACTGATCAACTAGTATTTTCCCGGCACTGTATTAGTTACTTCAAAAGCATCATTTAATGTAATCTGAATTTGAATCCCTGTCGGACAGCCTCAGTGATTGTCAGTGACGTGGAGGGAGGAAATTACTTGTGAGGCTCCAGAGAGAGTGTCCTGGCTCCCGTGTCTGCTTTGCTTCCAGTCCCTTTCCGGAGAGTGAGCGGATGGGAGCGGGTGGTCCGCCACTGGTCACAGCCATGCGTTCGATCACCTGACCAGAGCCTGTGTCAGATGTGACAATCTGGGAGGTAAAATCAGCATGACCACTCAAATGCACGTGTCCACTGGCTTAGACCGGAAACGTTGGATCCAAACATGATTCCTCTCTTGTTCAGACTCACTCACTCATCCTGGAAACTCTCTCTTCCATAAACACATCCAGAATCTGACCGAGATTCACCAAAGAGCCCAGCCTCGTCAAACGGGCCCTCTCTCTGCACTGGAATTAAAAGTTTTCCAAGCCTCCTGTGCCCAAAGTCTCTAGGGATCCTTTCAAACACAGATCTACTCAAGACTCCCCCATCTCTTCCCAGGTCACTATGGCAAAAGTAAAAATCCTTCCCCCAGTGCACTGCGCTCCCCAGCCCTGGCTCCCAGCACATCTCTTGCTTGGCCTCTCTTCTGGGCTCGTTCATTAACTCACTCTCCTTTGCAACCCTGGTTTCTTGGCTCTTTCTCAAGCCTGCTGAGCACGCTCCCGCTCAGGACTTGCACTCGCCTGTGCCCTGCCTGGAAAGATCTTCCTCCAGATACCAGCCAGCGTGTGGCATGCCCTCTGCTTCCCCTCGGGCTTCAGCTCAAACACCAACTTATCACAACGCTCTTCCCTGACCACCTATAAACACACGATCAACTTCTCACCATCCAGTATGGAAGTATTTGGTTATTTACTACCTACTCTGATACCACGAGAGGCGGTGTGTGACCTGTTTTATCAGTGATATGTCTACAGATTTGTAGAATAATTCCGGGAGCACAGTCGGGATTCATAAGTATTTCAGGGCCTTTTGCTAAGTGAGATAGTTCAGATGGAGAAAGGCAAACACTGTATGATCTCACTTGTATGTAGAATCTAAAAAAGCCAAACATAGAAACAGAATGATGGTTATGGGATGGGGGGTAAGCTGGGGAGATGTTGGTCAAAGAGCACAAACTGCAATTATGAGACGAATTTGTTCTGGGAATCTAACGCACAACATTGTGACTTGGGTCAACAGTACTGTACCATAACCTTGAAAGTTGTTAGGAGAGGGTAGATCCTAAATGTTCTCGCCACAAAGAAGAAACAATTAGGGGCGCCTGGGTGGCTCAGTGGGTTAAGCCGCTGCCTTCGGCTCAGGTCATGATCTCGGGGTCCTGGGATCGAGTCCCACATCGGGCTCTCTGCTCAGCAGGGAGCCTGCTTCCCTCTCTCTCTCTCTCTCTGCCTGCCTCTCTATCTACTTGTGATCTCTCTCTGTCAAATAAATAAAAAATAAAATCTTTAAAAAAAAAACAAAACCAAAAACAAAGAAGAAACAATTATGTCCCATGATGGAGGTGTTAATTAACACTACAAATGGAATCCTGGAACGATATATACATGTATGAAATCAACACACGGTGCACCTTAAACTTGCAGATGGTTTGCGTCAAATCTCTCTCAACAAAATAACTTATTTTTAGATGGATTCACAGACTTGAGCAAGTTCCTAGCCCTTCTGAACTTCAGGTTCTTGTCTGGAAATGATAATTATACTACCTATTTTCTAGGTTTGTGTCATCATTAGATGAGACTCCACGAAAACCCTCAAAAGTGCCTGGCACAGAGTAAGGGCTTGACAAGTGCCCATTATTGCTAATCCCCAGAACCTAGGAACGTGACCGTATGTGAACATAAGAACAGGAGGGGATGGAGTTCAATTGAAATCATTAGGGCGAGGACCAGAATCCAAAAGGATTCCTTCTAAGAAGTGTAAGGGCCACTAGGGAGACATGAACACAGAGAAAAGACAATGTGGCAACACGGCGGGAAGACAGCGATCAGCAAGCCAAGAGACGGGCCTCGGGAGAAAGCAGCTCTGCCAAACACCTTGATCCCAAAGTCCCAGCCTCCAGAACACGGAGAGACAAACGTGTGCTGTGGGACCCAGCTTGTGGTGCTTTGTCATGGCGCCCCAGCAGACAAACACAGTGTCTGAAGGACTTCTGTGACGTAACAGCTCCGTAAGAAACAATTGTTTCTAATGAAGAGTTTTATTCACCAAGATATTTCTAAACTATGCACAGGTTTGCAATATAAGATATTTTAGATGTTATAGGAAAAGCCTGTCTTGGTATTTCAGAAGTCCTGGCTAGTGCTCACCTCAGCGTGGATGAAGGAGAAGCTAATCTCCATGTGTGTTCCACCCATTTGTCTACGAACGACTGACTCCCTTGTTGCATCTTTCCACTGGTTCCCTTCCTCAACACCTCATTCTTCATCTCTCCCACAGAATCTCAGTGTCTGTTGTATTTTTCCTCTGAAGATTTGACTTCACAAATGAAGTCACCGTGAGGAAGCCAAGGACACAGTGGTAGGTGCCAGCCAGGTCCACAACCACATTCACGAAGCGCCAAGAAGATGGCCATTGCCAGTCGTCATGGTAAGCACAGCCACCCTGTGACAGGGCGATCGTATAGTCCCTGGCTACTAAAAGGAAGGTCTTATTTCACAAGCTAATTTATCTCCTAACTACAGGGATAGCTTGCTGTGATGGGGGCAGTCGGTGAACATTTTGTTAATGTGAAAAGCTAAGGAGCAGAATGAAAAAAGGAACCCAAGAACACGGGGGCAGGGAGATGGCACCAGGGAAGTGAGAGGAGATGTCCCTGGTCCTGTCTCCACCATACCTTTCTGTGACCTTATATGCACACTGGTTGTCCTTCAGGGTCTAGACACTGGTCATGGAAAATGCAGAAACACACAGAATGCTCCCACATTCCAGGAGGCAACTATGTCCTGTCACACAGGAGAACTCTTGGGCTAATTAATCATATAGAGATTAAAATTGATCTTATGCAAAAAGCATCATGTGTAACTGATACATACGCACATATTACATATGATATGACTTTGAGAAATAAGCTCTGAAAGAGAAATCTGACATTCTGCTAATTATTAGTTTACTCAGCACAGCTGTGCTGGAAGTTGTTAGCAACCGAAGCCGGTTTAGAGCTGAGTAAGCCAATCCCTCACTCCAGCACATTTTCTATCTAGTTTGCGGGCCCCTGCTATGATTGGCGAGGATATGAATACAATTAGATTTATCACCTGTCTCTCCAAAGACTAGTTCCTGCCAAGTCAAGAAATATTAATGTTTCCTACCCCAGGTATCAATTTTTAGGTCATTTATATTGTGGATAATCCTAGCTAATTGTTAATTTTGGATACAGGAAGGTTGCCAGGTTCTAGGGAGTGCAGACATACATGGAAAGAGGGGACATTCCACCTGTAAAATTTTCACTTCTCTGCCTTGCTACCGTCACTCAGCCAGGCTGCATCTTAACCTTGGTTATACTTTCCTAGAGTTTCCTGATTCTGGATCTGATTCTTTTATGTAGCCCACCATCTAGCACAGGGCGTAGCAGCACTCAGAATCCCAAAAGTACAGACATTTATTGAACTTTAAGTGAAAAATAAAAACATTAATATAACAAGTGTGTTATCAATAGGAGAAACGAGAAAAGGAAATCGGCCACTAATGAGGTCCAAAGAAATTGACTTAGGACTCCGGCAACTATACAAACATCTTCATTTTCCATTGGCCTATACCCTTGATTTTATTATTTTTATCTTACTTTATGTCTTGCATGAAATAATTTGGAGCAGACCTGATAGACTAAAGCATAGGCTACTTCTTTCCATTGGAATGTTGGGTTTTCCTACAATTTTGAACATTTCTATGCAGACATTACTACAGGTTACAGATGAGTGATTCCTCCCTCCCTCCCTTTGATACCTAGGAGGAGGAAACTTGCCCATCCCCTTGATGGTAGGAATGGTTAAGCATGACTCGTTTGAGCCTATCCAGTGCCTGGGACCAGTAGTCAGTGCTGCAGAGAGGCATCTGGTTTGTGGTGTCCAGCACTCTCAGCCTGTTCTCGTTCTGCTCCAGGATCCCTGAAACAGGCACCTTACAAATCATGGGCAATGCTGAGTCTTCACGTCCAGGGAGCTGCCACAGCCAAGAACCCAGCCTCTAGCTGATTTCCCCGGAAAGGTCTGGATCATCTGTTACCATCCCAAAAACTAGCTTTATCATGCACTCATAAAATATCTATAATCTATCTCCCCTGAAAAAGGGATGACTTGCACATTTTGTTTGAGACAACACAAAGTAAAGCGAACCAAGCGTTATTTTTTGAGTTGTTCCCTGTCTACTCTCCTTGTCTAAGTTGTCTGTGGAGTCTGGACTCCCTGCAAAGGCATAAGGAAACTCGGAAACCCATTTGTAAATATCGAGCTGCTTAAACATTTCAAATTGCAGTACATTTTCCGGAAATTTTCCAGAGTCCCGAGGGTCCTGGTTGTTCTGGGGATACGTGTGTTTTACCGACATTCTCTGGGGCCTTGGGGTGATCATTTAACACATCCTTGTGCTGTGTTCATTCGTTGTTCATGTCCAGAGTGAAAACTAAAACTACGATGAATTTGGGGGATTATTTAATGCAGGTATTAATAAATAAAATGATGTTGCTAATCCTGGGTATTTTACATATTAAACATCAACTTGATTGCATTTACTAAAGCAATTTTTAACTTGAAAATTTTGAACTTTCGATCACATTTCAGTGGCATCTAGAAAGCTTCATTAAATCAATAGAGAGAGCTCTGCTATAATTAAAAGTGTAAACTTCGAATTTCTTCCCTTCGTTTCATTTTGGGAAGTCTTTTAAATATAACTTGTCTCCTGTTAGAAAAGTGACTTTTACATAAAATTATTTTAAAAAGTAACATTTGGTATCAAGCAACTACACACTTGACATATTTCTAGAAGAAAAAAATAAAACATCCAATGTCTGGTTTCAGCAACTAGAATATCCGCATATGAGTCTCTTCCTTCTGTGAGCTAAAGATACAAAGTCTTCCAAAATCTCTGGCAGTTTGTCTTGAATAGAAATAATCTACTACCTCATTAAGCCTAGTTCAATTAGAATAAAATATAAATGAAAGCATTTAGCTAGAAGCTAATTGAAAATAAAACCCTCCGTTTGTCACGTATGGTCTTGTCTCAGAACCTGACAGTCCGGCATTTGGGCAAACGGAAGCAGCTGTCTGCGGGCCGGTATGTCCGTGTGTGTTTTTAGAGGGAGTGGGTAGGGTCACAGGAGTGAGTCTCAGACAGCACATGCCCCAGTTCCCCAAGGGCTACACAGACACAAGCAGGTTTAGGTATTGTCCTTAAAATAACACTTAAGTTTAAATGGATGTAAATGTAAATCTTTATATACTTAATAAGGCTTCTTAATCCTCCCTCCCTGGTCAATAGTTCAAATCTTTAACTACAGGTCATTGTCTCCCCGACCCCTCCCTGAACATACTCGTTTTTGAAATGGCTCAAACCTGCCGTCTCATACTGAAGCACGTTATTATAGGCATATGATAGGTACTGAGGCAAAATGCTGGGTATCAAGACAGAATTTTAAAAATACTATAAATATTTTCCTTTGCTGATGAGTTAAAAGGTCCTTTTTCCTTTGTCGCTCTAAGGAATCAAAGAACAGTGCTTCCTTTGGCAGCAGGAATTATTCAGTCTCTTTAATCCTTGCCTTGATTTCTCTCCATCCAGGATAGATTTTTCTTTCTTTGTTTCCATCTTTCTCTCCTTCCTTCCTTCCTTTTTTCCTTCCTTCCTTCCTCCCTTCCTCCCTTCCTTTTTTCCTTCCTTCCTTCCTTCCTTCCGCCCTTCCTTCCCTGAGCCCTGCTTCCCCACTAAGTGTTATGATAGCGCTGGTGAGTTTCAGAAGAGCAACAGCAACATTCTGTTGGAGGAACACAATCTGTCCAGCTGTAGAATCATGTATTAATATGCTGTTTAAATATAGTATCCCCCCTTTTGGTAAATTGCAACTTCTGCTGCCTCCTCACCGTCTGTTCCTATGGGGAAAAAAGTCATATTTTGGGTCTTTGTGTCAAGATAAAGAAAATTAATTCCGAAGCCAACAAGGAGAGAGCTGTTAGTGCAGAAGGTGAGTAAATGCCAGCAGTTGCTCGGTGACTTCCAGAGAGAAAGAAAAAATACTTTTCAAAAATTGCACTTGGATACAAATAATACAGGAGGATTTGTGGCGGGCAGAGGATTTCCACGGCACCGCGCCAGATGCCGGATCCATCAGATGCCCCCGGGGTATGTTGGCACATGGGTGGGTGGACGGACGGACAGCGATGGAAACGTGTAGTAACTCACAGCTCCTCACAGCTGTCCCTCCTCTCTGGCTCCTAACAGCACCTGCACGGGAGGGCCACACATTTATGCCAAGTCAAAACTGCCTGGTACAAACGTACAGTATTTGATAAAGTATTGTACATAAACATAAACAAAGTATTTGACATAAACGTTCCAAAAGATATGGGGGTGTGCGATGCGTCTCGCGATCTAACGGAAGGTGTACGACTATAGCTAATAACACATATTGAACCCTTGAAGTCCGTTAAAGGTGTAGACTTCAGGTGCTGTCTCCACATGAAAAAGAGCAGCTATATGAAGATAAGATGCTGATCAGTGTGCCTGCGGCCATTTCCCTGGGCTCGTGTATACACCTGGAATATACACAAATTTTACCCAAAAAATTATAAAAAAAGGAAAAGGGACAGAGGAGCATTATTTCCAAGAGGGGTTTCATTTGTTGGCTGTTTCAACTGCGTCATGGCCAGAAACGTGCTAAGTTCGTCTCTGCTCCCACACGGCAACCACCGCATCAAGAGTCATTGATGTTTCTGCGATTGTGATTTCTGAAGTGAATAAGGGAGGAGAGGTGCAGTGAGGGGAAAGGGTCAGTCTCTGCACGGAGCAGCTCTGAGAGCAGCTGTGCCGGGGACAAGGCAGAAACCATGGAACAGAAGTCAGCTGATGAGAAGCCACAGTGGTGAGAAATGAAAGAGGCTGCCTTGTGCCCACAATCAGTGCTTCGCCCACGTTTTCATCCAAATATTCCCCACAGTAGAGAAGGGCACATGCTCCCTGACGGATGGTTTTGAACAGCCCAACACACAGTGGCCTGCATCAGTAGCAACGTTGTTTTTCAACCCTACGTTTTATTTTTACAATTATTTGTCTTCATGTGAAATATTATTTTTATGGTGCCATCAAGTAAAAGTAATAATCCAGGAAGCTATTCCATGCTTTTACTGTGTTTTTGAAAAACCCCAGCCTACGTTCACATAAGCATTCCACCGTGATAACAAATCAGACAGAGCCGCGGGAGAGCTGGGGGGCGGAGCTTTGGGCTGACCGGAATCACTGTAGCAACAAGGTGGGGAGGCCCGCTGGACACCGAGGGACCCGGTCTACATGCAGAGTGGATGCTTCCATCTGTCCGTCTCTCCATCTGTCTCTCCATCACCTTCTTATCATTCCTCTCTAGCTAGCTACCATTGTTTTCTGTGTCTCTCTTTAGGACTCTATCCATGTATCTATGTAGCTATCATCCATTTATCTCCATCTACTTACCTACCACCTAACCATGGTCTATAACTTATTTATCATCTATCACATCTCCATTAATCTTCTTTTATCTACCTATCATCTATCTATCCATTTATCTTCCAATCCATCATCTATCTATCCATCTATCTATCTACCACCCAATGATCCACTGTCTTCTATATCTATATCATAGATATATATCAGGCATCTATATCACCCATCATCCAGTTATCTACCCATCCACCATCTATCCCTCTAGAACTTAGGGTTCTCAACACCCACACGTAGCAGTTCCCCTGTTCGGTCCCCATACCCTGACATGACTTTATGACCACGCTCCTGCCTTCACACCCAAGTTCATGTCTTACAGTTCCCCGCAGACACTATATGTAAGAGTCACATAGAAGGATTTAAAATTCCCCGAGTGCACCACGCTCCCTCACACCTCTGCCTTCCCATATGTGTTTTGTGGACCTAGAGCGATTCTTGCCCCCACTTTTCTTCTTAGTCGGCTTTTGTCACGTCATGATCATTTTCCGTGACTGAGCTCAGGCAGAACATTCCTCGGGAAGTTTCACTGAACTCTGCAGTTGGAGACACGCTCTGTTGGCACCTGCCCCCGAGCATGAAGCTCTAGCCCCGACCACTCTGTGTTGTCACTCCTGGCCCATCTCAGATGCCTGAGTGGAGACTCTGAACGAGCAGACACAGAAACTATGTCTGTTAAGCCTGAGTCCACCAAGCTAAGCCAAATCGGCAGCCAAATACCTGAGGGTTGGGTGAATCCAGGAATGCGAGCACACACAGGTACAAACTCTCTCCCAATTTCAATGTTTCCAGCAATAAGCCTTCTCCTGAGAAAGCTCTTCTCGCTTGCCCTATTCCTCAAGCACAAGCCCCGGGAATTCAAGCTCTCTGGATGGTAAGGCCATCGCACTGAAAGAAGTGAGCTCCGCATGTTTGCGTGTCTTGGTCACGTAAGACTGAGAAATGAGCCCAAGGTAATTTGATGGCAAAGAATAAAACCTACGTGTTTCTGTGCTTAGAAATAAAGAAGAAGAGCAGGGGAATCGGGGTGGCACTGTGAGCGTGCTTGGTGTGGTGTTTACGGAATTCAGACTCGAATGTCGTCTCATGGGAAGTACCGCCTTCCCCCGCCTTCCGTTTCCCATAGGAGGCTCCTGGATGTCACACTGTCTCCTAGGACAGTGAGTACTTATACTACCTTTTCAGTAGTTTCACAGAAGAATCAGCAAAACAGGCAAGAATAATAAGAATCCAAAATGCAGTGCATTAGGGAGTGAGGACTTCCTCAAAGAAACGGCAACAGGAAATTGAAATAATCATAGGCAGGCAGAACAGGCAATTACAGCTACAGAAACAGTTTTTGTCCCCTGCCAGACAACCTTCCTTGCTGCGTCAGGATCCGGAAAAATCATGCAAAGTTGGAAGGTGGGAATCGGTTGCATCCCCGTACGATAAAGCCTGGCTAAAATACACCCACACATATCATAGCATCAGAGAACATGTTTTATCTTCGGGATTTTAATTTCCAAAATGTGCACACGGGATTATGAATAAATGAATATGGACAGAGGAGCACTGAAATAATAAATCAGCCTGTTTGAGGTTTTAAGAGTGGGCAGAAATACCATCTTTAAAAACTGATGAAACACTTAAGTGGCTAAATAGAAAAAAAAAATAAAAAATAGAAAGGAAAAGGAATTTGGTCCAGAGTACATGCCCATTACAGTTTAAGTTTTGTTTACCTTTCTCAGTTACGCTTCTTCTTTATAGACTGTAACTTCCCAAATAAATGTTTGAAGGCAGGGTATCTTAAACACTTTCAGTAGAACTAACTACGGAACACCTCATTAATACACGCCAACACTTTACCCACTAGCCGCATAGATGGATCTTAATCCAAGTGTAGGTCACTGACATTACTAAACATCACCTGTAACTATTAAAGCTTTCCCTGGGATTCTGTAGACATCAATGTGAACAGACGGAACTAGATAAAAGTCGTGTTATGATCCCCTCTGTGTACGGCCCCCGACGGTGCACTAAAAGAAATTAGGTTAAAATAGTTGCTAGCTAAATCACAAAATTGCATAAAGATTCAATACAAATTTTTTTGCTGCGTTTTGTGCCTCAATTATGGTTCTCTTGCGTTTTATTAACAATAAAAAAAAAGATTTGTTTAAAATAGAAGGTAAGAGCAGATAGTCTCATGCTTTCTTCCCTATGAGATGTGCCCATGACCTCACTCTGTTTCTGTAATCACTGAAAGAACACAGGTCGGTTCTGATGCAGTGAGTTCTTAACAGGCACTTCTGCAGGCTGGAAGGTTCAGAGTCAAGTTTTCTTTTTTCCTATGATGAGTAACACTGAGGAAAGATAGGAACTGATGTGTTGGATGAAAAAGAGATTTACAAAGCACACGATGTGACCAAAATGATGGTTCGTAACCTACTGCACCAAATTCCTCCTCTGTCAGCATGATAAAGAACAAAGAGGAGGAAAGTGCTCTAAACACCTCAGCAGTGTCGGAGCATCTGAAGGAAACATAAAATAAAAGCACATGAATTATGTCGTCCCATTTAAAATAGAACAGGGCTTTCTTTTGGTGTATGAGTGATGTCTTGCCTTTTTTTTTTTTTTTTTTTTGCCCCGGTAGAGTAAGATAAGTGTGGTGTGACCTGGAGGCTGGATGTTCACATGGCCTGCACACTCACATACACACACACATTACAAAACATAAGAATGTGAATGACAGAAAAGTCCACACCGACGGTAGGAAGAAAATACTAAAACCGCAGCTGCCACTTTACCCAGCTCCTCTCTCTAATACCAGCTCTTGACTTCTCTAAATTTTGTTTTCATTTATTGTGCTTGGCATTTGTGAGTCATCCTCCCCAAAGTAATCTTTGTTTTAAAAAAAAAAATACTTAGAATTGGGGCGCCCGTGTGGCTCAGTCAATTAAGCAGTGACTCTTTATTTGGGCTCAAGTCCTGATCTCAGGGTGGCAGACTGGACCTCCCATGGGGTTCAGCGCTGGGCATGGAGCCTGCGGACCCCCCATTCATGGTTTCCTGGTCTCGCTCTGCTCCCTCTCTCTCTTACGCTCTCTAAAAAACTGAGAATAATAGAGCAAAAAGCATGAATTTTCAAATGCTTAAACTTCTCCCACTTTTAGCGAAACAAAGAATTTCAGGTTAATCACAAAACGGTATAAGTTAATACATGAGAAATTTCAAAACTCCAAATGTTTCCCAACACAATTGTCCTATAATTATCATAAATCCTACAATATACCATGCCTGACTCTCGTACTCAAGGGACATATTTTCTTCCAATAATAGAGATGAACATTTTCTCATGTTTTTTCAGGAAATTAATTCACTGCCCAGATACTTGGTGAGCACCCCAGGAGCTATGTGGGAAAAGCTGGGGGTGCCTCCTGCCCTCATTCTCATGGGGAACACACATGTTTACATGCACACTTGTACGGACATTCCCTGTGTGAACACACAGCTGTAATTCACGCTCGGCAATGGAGCGGAGGAGACCCCAGGATGGCGCGTGAGGATATTCGTGAGGGAAGAGCACGGAGGACATGCTCACCGGGTACTAGAGCTGAAATCTAAGTGTGCATAAGGTGGTAAATGACTAATGTGAGTGTCAAAAAGATGGGGAAACTAGGAAAACTTTCCAAGTGGGCGTGTGGGGAAGGCAAGTGTAGGAAAACTGAAAGCCCCATGTAGCCGAAGCTTAGTGGGGATTGGGAGGGGGTACGAAATGAATCAGCGGAACCATACAGAAACCACAGCATGCAAACTCTCACGGGACACCACAGAAGATGGGGATCCCACTCAGGGGACACAACAGGGGACACAGGAGCCTTTTAATCAAGATAGTGACTGATCAATTTCCATTTTACAAACTTATCTTGTCCAATGTATTCAGTATCTTTGTGGAAGACAAGAATAGACACGGAGTGAGTACTTCAGGGGCCACTGTGTAGAAAAGTGCAGAACAAAGTGATGTCTCTTCATCTGAATTACTAAGATTTGTCTCTGCTGTTTCTTTTGATTAATTAGTATTATAATCTGTTAACTCCATTAAATAGAAATAAACGTATTTATTGAAAAACACTTTAAGCTGTTGTGTTGTCTCAACAGGTTCTTTGAATGAAATGTACACTGTTCTTGGAAAGCAGAGGATTCAGAATAAATGGGTTTACTTTCTGAGTACCAAGATACGGTGTTCAAAAGAACACACTTCCGGGTTATGGTCGGAGATATTTCTTCTATTCTATACTAACGGTGCTCGCACAGCAAGCCATGACGCATAACAAATTTCTCACAAACGCAAAAGAAGGCCAAAGTTTCTTTAAAGCTCAGTTGTGTTCATATATGAGTTACTTTTCCAGAGACTTTGTTAATGTCCTTGTTTTTATTCTGTTAATGTAAATCATCAGAAATCTGATGAGAGTAAGTCTGAAAACCAGAGTCCAAGATCTACTTTGCGTGTGCGCGTGGGTGTTACATTTTTAAATGACCAATAAAACAGGATTCAAACCATTTTTTCCTTCAACATTATTCCTAGTAAATAGGATTGTGCTGCTTGTTTACTTTAAAAATCTTTCTTTACTTCCTTTTTTTAAATTAATACTCCAAACCTCCTAAAAACTTAATTCTGAGCAAGTTATAATATAACCCCTACTTTTCAAGTTGCTTCTCCTCATCTGACATACACACCTAAAATCTTGTTCTTGTTTTCCCCTTTTTCTGGAATCACTTCTTCCTTCCTCCACCTAGAGACACCTGCTAATGGTTCAGCATCACTTCTCATGAACGCGTGCTTGACTCGGACAGACAGAATGACTCGCTGCCTTCTCTGAGCCTTCATCATTCAGTGCCTATTTGCTAGTGTTATTCTTGCCATGGTGTACTAGATTAATTATTATGTATCTATACTGTCCCCATCAGATGGGCAAGACAAACACAGTGTTCATTAAATTCTGATATTTTAATTTTCATTGGTTAATTCACTGTTTAAAAATGTGTTCCCGGGGCACCTGGGTGGCTCAGTGGGTTAAGCCTCTGCCTTCAGCTCAGGCCATGATCTCAGGGTCCTGGGATCGAGCCCCACATCGGGCTCTCTGCTCAGCAGGGAGCCTGCTTCCTCCTCTCTCTCTGCCTGCCTCTCTGCTTACTCATGATCTCTCTCTATCAAATAAGTAAATAAATAAATCTTTAAAAAAATAAAAATAAAAAAAATAAAAATGTGTTCCCTTGGGAACACCTGAGTGGCTCAGTTGGTTGAGCGTTCACTTCTGATTTTGGCTCAAATCACGATCTCAGGGTTATGGGACTGAGCCCTGTGTCTAGGCCTTGTGGGGCTCCTTGGTCAGTGGGGAGTCTGCTCTCTCCTCTCTCTCCCTCTGCCCCTCCCCTGCTCATACACACATGCATGCTCCCTCTCCTTAATGAACCAATATAACCTTAAAAATTTTTTAAAAATCTTTTCCCCTATTAAAGTAATGCATGGATTAGCAATTCTCACGTACTTAAAACTGTGACTCCCCTCTAATGAATAAGTCATCGAGAACTAATATTTCAAAATGCATTTGGCTGCCATCGTCTACCCATGAAATACGCACATTTGCAACAGTACATATCACACTGGGACAGGTGACACGGCAGACACAAAGCTCGCAGAGACTGCCATTATTGACCTTATTAAACACAGCTAAGGAGCAATGGCATACATGGATGTTGTAGCCAGGGGATTATTAACCAAAAACATAAATAAAGATGTGATAATATGTGCTAAAGAATGCCAAGAGAGTGAAAATGTGTTTGCAAGCCATTCTATGAAAGCTCGTTGGAAAGGTCTGAATACTGGAATGATGCAGATGGTGGGTACCCATTCAGGGTGAGGATAAGTGGACTAACGCAGTTCCAGAGAAAGCAAGCACTCTCAGGACCGCATAAGGAGTGTGGCTTTCCTAGAGCTGGACCAAGCCGAGAACTTATATGCTATGAGAGCAGCTGTTTAGAATAAAGGAGACCTTTGCTTGACTCTAGATTTCATGATGTGAAGGGATACTAAGGGGCTCATCCCGTTTCTGTGCGGTTAGTAAGCTCTTCATGAGGTTTATGTATTCCAAGACCACTTAGCTCTTTGTTTGAAAATCATCACTTTTCTGCAACTAATTGCTTGTAAAAACACCTCAAATAATCACAAATATATATTCAATATATCAGGTAAAAATGGGCTCTGTGATTTCTCCAGCATTATCCAAGGGTCCCCTCTAGAACTCTGGAAACTAGTCCTCATATCCGTTCCATAGGTCACCCCTTGAAATATGTGAAAAATCTATCTTGATATGATAGATCAAAAAGGACATTTGCAAGTTGTTCTTCAAGAAAATGACATGATAAAAACCAAGTCTTAGCAAGAAAGGTTTGGTTGCAGCAGTATTTGGGGCAAATCAAAGGCAAGATACCACCAGAAATAGATGAAATAGCTAGAAATGCTTAAAGGCACCCAGAATTGGGATTACGGAGGACTGCACTAGGATATGGATCACGGACATAGAGAAATGCCTCAAGGAGAGAGCGGTGTTGAGTGGCTGGCTATTTTACCTGGCAAGCACTGAAGACTAAGGAGTCAAAAATAAGGTCAAAAGCCTGGAGCAATCTCAGTGCAGTTTGGACAGGCATGAGGAGCTTTGGAAAAAAAGAATAAATACTTTCCAGTCTTAAATCTACTGCATTTTAGGTATCTGAATTGCTGGGAAGTCTCATGAGAGAGACACATCCAGGAACTCAGATTCAGAAATCCTTAGGACAGACAGTAGTTAAAGACGGAGCTATTATAGAAAGGAAAAGGGACATAACAGAACTTTGAAGGTTCAGCGGTGTGAGCATTTTAAGGTAAAACAAAATTTGCAGAGTAGACCCAGAGGAGCCTAGTTGGAGTGCCCCAAACCCAAGTCTATAGATAGCTACAGAAATTCTTTTACTCAGTATAATTTTCATAATTCTCAACATCCACTGAATACCTCACAGAGCTTATGAAAACTGAAGAATACATCAGAGATTCTGAATTAGAGGCTGTTCCTTGTAGGTATTTGCAATGTACCCAAGGACATGGAACTAACATACAAGAAATACACGGAAGGATCAATTCAACCATTTCATGATACTGCCCAACAAGCATAGGAAACGATGCTCAACACCGTTAATCATCAGGGAAATGTCAATTAAAACCACATGTCCCCTCACACCCACTAGAAGGGCTACTATGGAAATAAATAGGAAATAATACGTGTTGGTGAGGATGTGGAGAAATTAGAACATTCACGCACTGTTGGCGGGAATGGAAAATGGGGCAGCTGCTATGGAAAATAGTGTGGCAGTTCTTCAAAAAGTTAAAAATGTAATTACTATAAGATCCAGGAATTCCACTTCGGGCTCTATACCCATAAGAATCAGAAGCAGAGCCTCAAAGAGATATTTGTATGCCCTTGTCCATGGAAGCATTATTCACAGTAGCCAAGAGGTGAAAGGAACCCAAGTGTCCCTCAACAGATGAATGGATAAGCCAAATGTAGTAAGTACATACAATGGGATAAGGGGAATGCCATTCATCATTAAAAGGGAAGGAAATTCTGACACCTGCTACAACACGAATAAACCCTGACATTATGCTAAGCGAAATAAGCCAGTCACAAAAAAACAAATGCCATATGATTCTCCTTACAGAAAGTATTTACACTTGTCAAAGTCATAGAAACAGCAAGTAGCATGGCGGCTAGCAGGGGCTGGGGGAGAGAAAATGCAGTATCACTCTACAACACAGTATAGAGTTTCCATTTTTCAAGAATGAAATGTTCTGGCGATTATGGTGGCGATGGTTGTACAATCGTGAAAATGTACTTGATGCTACGGGACTGCATATAAAAATGGCTAAGACGGTAAATTGTATGTTAGGTGTATTTTTCCAAAACTAAAAAAAAAAAAAAAAAAAAAAATGTCAGTGTCATTAAAAAAAAAAAAAAGGCAAAATAAAAGGTAAATGGAAATTGAGGGGGAAAAAGTTGTATAATATTGAGTAAAAGTACAAATAATAAATGAAAACTAGATTAACATGGAAAACCGTCTGGAGGAGAAATTCTCTGTGATGAATGCAACTGGCAACATTTGAATATTTGAATGAGTTTGAGGAAAGGAGATTTTTTTCAAGGTAAATCAGTATTAACAAAGACACCGAGAGTAAAGTGATTGCGGGCTGTGAGGGGTGAGATGAGGGGACGATACTACATGGAATAAAAGATGAGTATCAGAGAGCAAAGAAGGATGAGGTTAAATAGGCAGCGGAGTCCGATTTTGAAGATTCTAAGATCAGACCCTGAAACTCACAAGTGAAGTGATATCTGGCGGGGAATGCCATAGGAGCCTGAATTACAGCAAGTTCCAAAGGAATACGAGTTTTAGGAAAACCTGCTAGAAGGCGGTGAAGACAACAGCACAGAAGATGGAGCAGAGACTTGGGATAAGCCTATGCCTATTCCTCTGGAAATCAGGCTTGTCCCGTCTGTGGCAGGCAGATCCAGCTTTCTCAAGGTGGCTTTGAGTCAAACCGGGTTAAAGGCTGGACTTGACCTTCTCTAGCTGAAAACATTCTACTCAGGGGCACCTGGGTGACTCAGTCAGTTAAGTGTCTGACTCTTGGCTTCAGCGCAGGTCCTGATCTCAGGGTGGTGAGATCAATCCCTGCATCAGGCTCTGTGCTCAGCAGAGAGTCAGCCTGAGATTCTCTCTCTACCCCTTTCTCTTCCTCCCCCACCACCATCCTCTCCCCGAATCACCCATGTTCGCTCTCTTTCTGTAAAAAAATAAATAAAAATTTAAAAAGGAAAAAAAAACCAAAACTTTGCTACTCAGCCTTGAACACCCCTTTCTGTTGGTTTTGCTCAGTGTGTCCCATCCATGGATCTAATCCCATCTCGGGGAGTTTTCAGGGACTACTACTTCTGAGCCCATGACCTTGTCAGCTGAAGAAAGATTTTCCCCAAACAACAAGCCTCATTTAGAAAGTATAACTTGCTAGAATCTTCAAACAAGTTTTGAACATGCTGTAGTCACAGTTTTCTAATATCTCCACCATGACAAATGCACAAAGCCATCAGACAGTATTCTGATAGATTTGGGCAGTGTGCGGCATCTGACAGGTTGGACTTCTGCCCAGTCCAGAGGCAACATGGCAGCCATGCTCTGAGCTTTCCTGGGTGGGGAATCCAGTCTATCCTCATGAAGAATTATTAAATCCGTGTAATTGGTTATAATGCTCAATTTTATACCTATATCTGAGGAATGATGTTCAAATTTTACCCCATACTTAGATGCTGATTCCCAAATTAAAACCAAAGTAATGAGGTAGGAAAGCAGTCACATTTTTCACTCGCTCTACCCAAAAGTGAAATGTGTTTAGGTGGATTGCAAGTTAACATCAGTATGCTCAGTAATTTTCATACCAATGTTATTGTATCAAAGGTATGGCTATTAATTACATGATGATCCTATTTAAATAAAACATGCCTCCAATCATACGTTTATATTGACCTAACATTTTGAACCGAAGCCATGACTTATTTAGTAATTAGGGAATATAATCATTTCTTTAAGGAAAAACAGATCCTATATACATGCATATCGTAATATTTTATTTTCTTCAAAAATATACATATATTTTATTTTCTTCACCTATGATATGTTGAAAAGCTACTAATGCCTTTGTCATCTAGCTGCTAATTAATCAGCCAATAAAATATGAGGTTTGATTTACCAATAGTATTTTTGTGAATACTATAAAATTTGTTTTCCAAATAGTTTTCCAAATGGCTGTGCCAATTCCTACTTCTGTCAGCAGGATGTAAGTTTCCCCACCGAACAACATATTTTCTGACACTTGCTACTGGTCCAGGTGGTAGCATTTGCCAATCTACTAGGTATCAAGCAGTACCTAAGGTTTTAATTTTTACTATTCTGATCACTAATAAAGCCTGATATTTTTATGATTTTAGAAACAGTAATTAACTATGTTCGGTTTCCTCTTTTATAGTGCACTAATTTACACTATTTGCACATATTTCCATCGAGTTTTCTTTTGTTTTTCTTGGTATCATTGTTCATGCATTCTATATGGATCATTTGTCTGTACATGTATTGAGAATATCTACTTCTGGTTTGTTCTGGTTTTATGTTTCTTTGTTATCTTTTGAGGACAATAACTTCTTAGGTGTAATTTATTAGTTGTGTGTTGCTGTTGTGGTTAGTGGCCCTGGTGACTTGACTTAAGAAGTTATTATTCTATGAAAATATTTGTTTTATTCTAAAAGTTTTCAAAATTTGCTTTTCATCTAGAATTATAATTTGTGAATGGTTTGAAAGGGGGATCTATTTTTTTTTACTTGAATAACCAGTTTTCCCCATACCTTTTATTGAAGCATCCCTCCTGTTTTCATTAATCCATGAAGTTGTGTAGGTAGGGACCCTCTATTTCCCATTGCTCTGCCTTTCCATGACTTAAAAATGTGATCTTTTAATCATTATAACTCTATAGTAAATGTTTGGCCATAAATCTTACTGTTGTGTTTTCCCATGTTGTTCTTTCTTGGATGTTCCTGACACATTATTTTTCTACAATTTTTTATAGATAGAGATATAATATATATACACACATATTTAAGATTTGTATATATACTAATATATAAATATCTATTCATATATATTTATTCATATATATGTACATATATAATACAATCTTAAATACATATTTAAGATTTTATTTATTCATCTGACACAGACAGAGAGAAAAATGGTGAGAGAGAGAGAGCACAAGCAGGGGGAGCTTCAGGCAGAGGGAGAGGTAGAAGCAGGCTCTCCACTGAGCAGAGAGCCTGATGCAGACCTCGATCCCAGGACCCTTGGATCACGACCTGAGCTGAAGGCAGATGCTTAAGCTACTGAGTCACCCAGGCGCCCCCTAATATTTTTTTTTAATCAGCTTCTCATGGTCTAATAAAAACTCCTATTGGTATCTTGGCTGGAATGGCATTGGAAGTTATAGATAGGGGAAAGAAGGAGGGAATGTGTATATTTTTGATTCTGAGTATTTACATACAAGACCACGAGCAATGCCTCTGTTAATTTAGATTTTTAATGACTTTCATTAAAATATTATAATATTTCGTATACTAGTCTTGTAAACCTATTATAATTATGATGTATTCCTAATAATTCATGTTTCATTGCCATTGCAAAAGGTGCCTTTTAAAATTATATTTTTATATTTATTTTATATTATAGCTGAAGTACAGAATTGCAATTATGTATTTGTTGTTAGGCTGCTGAACTCTTTTCTAATATTTAGTGCAAAGTTTGTGCATTTTCAATGTAGACAATTAAATCATTTAAGAATAGTAATCATCTGATTTTTTCTACATAGTTCTGAAACTTTTAATGTGTTTTTATATATCCTTATTGTCCTAGAATGGAGTTCCAGTATAAGGTTTAGAAAAGGTGACTGTGATCTTCTTTTTTTAATTGATTTTTTAAAAAAATATGTTTTTCCATTAAGAGTAATGTTTCCTGCAGATTTCTGGTAGATATACTTTTAGATATGCTTTATATAGCATGTCTGATATCATTTATCACTTTTAGGATGCTTCTTTCTGTTCCTACTTTGCTGATGATGAACTGTCTTCATCATAAATGACTGTAAAATTTTATCAGATGTCTTCACTGTTTCTATTGGAATAATCATGACCTTGGTGTGCTACTATAATCCATTTATGTGGTAAATGGTAACAATTTTCTAACGTTAAACCTCTCTTGCATTTTGAGGAGAAACTCAATTTTGTCCTGTCATCTTACATCCCACTGCATTGGGTGTGTATGTAACTTTGCTCAGGGTTTTGGTACCTACCTTCATAAATGGTAATTGATCTGAGATTTTTCCTTTCACACACTAAGCATATCTGTTTTGCTATCAAAGTTGTCTTGGCCACATACATTGACATTTCTCTTGGCCAATTCTTTGGAACTGTGGGTATAAAATTGCAGTCCTGTATACCTTCAACATTTGCTGGAATACCGGGAAAACTGCTTGAGTGTGGCATCTTCTCCATGAGAAAATGGTTAACTGCCTCCTTTCAGTGTTTTTTGATGTGGGGCAATTTTGGTTCTCAGGGGACATGCGGCAACATCTGGAGACAGTTATAGTTGTCACAGGTCACAGCTGCTATCTAGGGACACTGCTGAGGTTTCTAAAGTGCCTTGTCAGTCGCCTCCAACCCATCAACCATGACAGTGTCAACAGTGCCAAAGCTGGCAGATTCTACTAATCCCAAATCCTACGAATTAATATTAGAATATTTTTATTGAGTTATTTTGGTAAGTTAAAGTTTTATGGAAATTTGCCCATTTCATCTAGATTTTCAAATAAATTGACCAAGGTTTTTCATGATATTCTCTAAATTTGTATTTTAAATAATACTGAGCAAAACTTGAGAAAGGATACATATAAAAAGATAGATCTGGGGCACCTGAGTAGCTCAGTTATGTGTCTGCCTGCAGCTCAGTCACGATCCCGGGGTCTTGAGATGGACCACCACATCACCGGGCTCCCACCTCAGTACGGAGTCTGACTCACGCTCTCCCCCTGCCCCTCCCACTGCCTGTGTTCTCTCTCGCTCTCTCTCTCATAAATAAAATAAAATGTTATAAAAAGAAGCTAGATCTGTGTCTCCATCTACCTATCCATCCATCTGCTCTATACTCCACACATATCCTATCATATTGTTACAGTAATTTAAACTAAAATATTTTTATTTAATTCATTTTGAAGATTTTGTTTGTTTGTTGTGTTTTGTTTTTTTATAATCAAGGCAAAAGAGCCTGAAGAACAGACTAATGAGTTAAGGGTCACAATTTAACACTATTAAAATATTATGTATGTTGATGTCCCAGAGCATAAGTGAATTTTAGATAAAATTGTGGCATCATGATCTTTCATACATATGTATTCCTCAAAGCATTTAATGATTTTGAGTCAACTAAAAATGCAAAGTTGATAGTTTACACCAAATATTTCCATTATTTTATTGTTAATTCTGACAGCCTCCATCTATTAAACACACCCTACTTTTCTTGCAATTATTTTTAGCAAACTTCTATTACTATAAAACACATCACTTGATTTAAGGGAAAGAATTAAGTCCTTTTGTGGTAATTTTATCCTTTTTTTTAAAATGGCTAATAATTTCAGGAAAGATCAGGAAAGAGAATATACGGATTACTTTGACCATAGGGACGGTGTAGCATGCCCTTGCAAACAACATGGTATCAATTCCAAGGGCAGCATGCTCTGCTGGGACAGTACCCAGTGTATCTATTTTAATGGCCTCTCTTGATACATAGTTGCAATGTTTACCATAATAGTATTAATAGAGAATGGGCCATGGGCCTAGGTATAGTTTAACAACAACAAAAAAGAATGGCTCCAACAAATACAAATGAGAAATGAAGAATGTAACTACTGGGGATGATTTTTTAATAGACACTGTCTCTTCCTCTAAAATACTGGTAACTTACTTAGCCAGAGGTGTCAGAAAAAATGTCTTTTTTTTTTTTTAAAAGATTTTATTTATCTGTTTGACAGACAGAGATCACAAGTAGGCACAGAGGGAGAGGAAGAAGCAGGCTCCCTGCTGAGCAGAGAGCCGGATGTGGGGCTCTGATCCTAGGACCCTGAGATCATGACCTGAGCCATCCCAGGGTCCTGGGATCATGACCTGAGCCAAAAGCAGAGGCTTTAACCCAATGAGCCACTCAGGCACCCCGAATGTCTATCTTTCTAATATGACTCCTCCTTCGTGGTTTCCTTATTTCCACACCCCTCACTGTCTTAAGTCTTGGTTCATAGTAGCCTACGATATTCCATAGTGGCCCACATTAATCCAGGATGAGGTCCTCTCTGTCTTATGTCATTACTGATAATGACTTTCAATCTCTGTCCAAAATTGTTCCAAGTTCAGTGTTTGAAGAACACTGGAGCTATTTCTGCACTTAATTGCTAATTGTTCCAGCAGGATAGTGCTGGAGGTGTGACTCTCCTTCAACATGGTCTGAAAAAAAAAATCCAAAAAACAAAACCTGCTGAAAAATGCCTGTAAATACTTATGAATGACTTCTGGGGTTGTGAAGTGTTTTATGTGTTTTTCTTGCTTTCAGTGGAAAATGAGCAATCAGTCAAGTGTTGCCTGAAAGATTTTCCCCATATTATTAATAAGGTTTAAGGTCCCTTCCTCCTTCCCCAGTCATGTCTTACAGCCTTGTACAGGGGATTTTAGAACTTTCTCATGCTCGTGGGCTGTTTATAATGACCACTGGAGTGAATAAACCCTTTGCAGGAGTCTGGACATACAACATGCTGTAAAATACTAGTATCTTTTTTATTTATAGATCTAGAAAAAAGTCTCCCCCTGCCCCACCAGATCTGAAATTGGCAGCTCCTTGAGAGCCCAGCAACTCCAAAACGTTATATATTTGGAGATTTTAATTGTATACAATGTATAGAATATATATACATAAAAATATATTTTAGACAATATCATAGGCAAATAGACTGCTGTGATATTAACATATCCCAAATAGATTTGGATAGCCTTAATTTCATTACTATCTTGCTGAAACTAATATCTTGTGATTAGCATACCTACCTTTGGTATATTGGAAAATAACTTAATCAAAATGTAAATAAAAATGTATTAATTCTGTGGAGTTTTAGAGTTTTTCCTAAGATAAAATTAAGTTATTATAGATAAAATGGATTTAAGTTATAACAAGTAGTCATAGGGAGGCAACAATCACTTATTTTTCAAGCAAGTTAATTAGGGAGTGAAAGTAAACCCATTTACTGAAACCTGAGGACTGAATAACTGAATAACACATTGATTCAAGGTTCCATGTTTCTGCATTTAATTATTATAAAACAGAATGATGTATATCAGCGGGTCAGAGTAAACTGGATTTCTATTACGTGTCTCTAAAAGAAATTATTTTAAAGGACACTAAACAAGTTTACTCCTCTTAAGTTACGGAAATTCTACTTTCTTCAATATTTTCTTTAATAGAAATGTGAGATCTTTATTTTAAAATATTTGGCACTATGGGAGTGCCTGGGTGGCTTAGTGGGTTAAGCATCTGACTCTTGATTTGGACTCAGGTCATGATTTCAAGGTCCTGGGATTCCCCAGGCCTGGCCCCCACATTCAGTAGGGAGTCTGCTTCTTTCCCTCTCCTTCTGCCCCTCCCCCTGCATGGGCACAAGTGTATTTCCTCTCACTCTCTCTCACCAAAATAAAGCTTAAAAAAATAAACTAATTGGCAATATAGTTTTGTATTCAACTTATATTCAAACATAGTTGATATGGGCATTCCAGAAGAACATCAAATATGAATTTTAAAATCTATCGTAAGTTTGGCCCCTCGGTGGCTCAGTTGGTTAAGCATCTGCCTTTGGCTTAGGTCATGATATCAGGGTCCTGGGATTGAGCCCCGCAACCAGCCCTGCAGATGAGCAGGTCAGGCTCCCTGCTGGCTGGGAATTCTGCTTCTCCTTCTCCCTCTGTATCTGCCCCAGCCCTCCCCATTCATGTTTTCTCTCAAGTAAATGAAATAAATAAAACCTTTAAATAATCTATCAGAAGTAAAACCAGGTAGAATAAGTTCAAATGAACATTCATTATGTGAATATCAAATATGAAGAGATTCCAATATTACTTTTTGAAATTTAATTTAAATGTCTATATGTCTTATATGCTAAAGAAACTATAAAATAACTACATAGTAAGCAATGCTTTAAAAAACTGTGAGCATCCAGTCAGTTAACCATCTGCCTGTGGCTCAGGTCAATCTCCTGGTCCCGGCACTGAGCCCCACGTTGGGCTTCCTGCTCAACAGGGGGTCTGCTTCTCTCTCTCTCTCTCTCCCTCTGTCCCTCCCCACTGCTCACTCTCTCTTTCAAACAAATAAGTAATATATTTTAAAAATAAAATAAAATAAAAACTGAGCATAGGCAGTTAGGCTTGTCTGATGCAGGTGTGATGCAGTAATGAAGTAAAGTCATAACAGTGAAATGTGTATGGTGCCTTGACCCCCTGTGGCTCTATGAACCATCAGACTTCATAATCTCTAATGCAAGAACAGAGGTCTTTTTTTTTTTGTTCCACACTCATACATTCATATTTATTTTTAAGATTTCCCACAAGTAATAAAAGAGTGACCATTAGTATATGGGCATCCGTTAAGGCTAAAAAGTTATGGTCTCTGAAAGAAACATCTATTCAAACAAAATGGACAAAGAATATGAACCCAAATTAAATTGATGGGATTCAGTTCGCAAGGTACAAATATTCCCCAGGTATAAGGGAGTGAGGTTGAGGCTTATCTTTTATTTCCTAATGAGTTTTGTTGAAGAGTCCCCAGTCCTATTTTCAAACATACATTTCTAAATGGCCTGACTAAATCAGTCTTTCTGACAGTATAATGCCTATTCAAAACTGAACGTGTTCTAAGTAGCCATTCACAAACACTCAGTCATGAAGCACCTTTTCTGGAAGAGTGCCTGTGTCCTCCACATGACTGACAAATGAAAGTCTTATGATTAATGCTACTACCTGAAATACAAAAAGAATGTCTTATGACGAGCAGTCTATTGGTGACCCCGACATAGTCAGCATGCTAAGTTATGTAATTTGGAGTGTGTCCTACGAGGCTGTATCTCCATTTGTTGGTGACTAATGACATATGATCGTTAACTGGTCATACAATATAATCAAGAAAAAGTGGTAATACTCATAGAAATGCACTGAAGTAATCAGAATTAACTGTTAACGTCTTTACGAGAATGAATTATCGATGTGCTATTTTTGCATGATGTTAATTTGCCTACAGCTCTATCCCGATCTGGAGACCAATACCTGTCTGTCTGCTAGGTTGTCACTTGACCAGCAATAATCTTCCCAAAGTGTGGCTTATGAACTCCTGCAGCAGGAAGAATTCTCTGGAGTTCTTGTTAAAAATCAAACTCCAGAGGGGCACCTGGGTGGCTCAGTGGGTTAAGCCGCTGCCTTCGGCTCAGGTCATGATCTCAGGGTCCTGGGATCGAGTCCCGCATCGGGCTCTCTGCTCAGCAGTGAGCCTGCTTCCCTCTCTCTCTCTCTCTCTCTCTGCCTGCCTCTCTGTCTGCTTGTGATCTCTCTCTGTCAAAGTAAATAAATAAAAAAATCTTTAAAAAAAAAAAATCAAACTCCAGAAACCAACTCCGGACTTAGTGAAGCAGTTTGCAAAGGAGTCTGAGCCCAGGACTTTGATATTTAAAAAGCTTCCCCACAGAGGCGCCGGCTGGCTCAGCTGGTAGAGTGCCACTCTTGACCCTGGGGTTGAAAGTTGAGTGTAGAGACTGCTTAAAAATTAAACCTTAAAAAAAATGCGTCCCCTGCTGAATCAAATACATACTCAAGTTAAGAATAACTACCAAGACCAAGAGAAACAGCATAAATGAAGATCGGATCCTTCCTACTTCCCAGCCAAAAAGAACTGAGGCTTCAGAGTTTTTGGGTCTTTCTCCAGTTCCACAACCTGATTTCTTGCGTGTATCCCTGCACGTGCCAATCCAAACAAACACCAGGTAAAACCTGCTATTTGGCAATAGAAAATAAAATAAACAGAAACACATTATAGGATCCCTAACCTCAAGGAGCTCATGGTTTAAGGAATTATTTTTAAACAACAATTACCGATTACAATATGGTGTGATAAGTGTTATAATAGAAGTGTCAATAACAGGTTTTAAATAAAGGAAGCTTGTTATTTTAAAAGGTGATATTTCCATTTGTAACTCTAAAGTTACAACTGCTTTTTCCCCCCCTGACTGATGGAAGCTGTTAGCTTCTGGACTAACACCCCATTGCACTGTATACAATTTGGGTAGTTGACATCATTTGGTGATTTGAATGCCTGAGTTCAATCACCTCTTGTAACAAAATAAATTATAAAGCAACCCTCAGTTCATCAAGGGTTGATTTTACTTTTTTGTAAAATATTTTTAAATGATAAACACGTTCTATTTAGAATTTTTATGCATTTTAAAATGATACACAATAGGACAAAATCCTGCCAAGTGTGAATGCTTAATTTGTACTCAAATTAATTAATGTATACTTGCATTCTTTGTGAGCTATAACACACTATGCAAACATTATGGAAATATGAAGAGAAACAAGAGGGTAATAGCAATATTAATAGCAATTACTGGTTGACATAATTCTGGTTTTCCATATTTGAGTTCGGGAAGAAAAATTCTTATTTTCCCTTAATTTTCCTCTTGATATTGACAAGTTTGTACAAACTAACCAGTCCCTTTAAAAATTCAGAGAAACTTTATTTTTAAATACACGATTTGGGGATGCCTGGGTGGCTCATTCTGTTAAGCGTCTGCCTTCAGCCCAGGTCATGAGTCCAGGGTCCTGGGATCCAGTCCCTGCTCAGCAGGGAGCCTGCTTCTCCCTCTCCCTCTGTGATCCCTCTCACTCCATCTCTCTCAAATAAATAAACTCATTTAAAAAATACAGGATTTGAATGATCTAGGAAATACCAATCCCCCATGTCTGTAACAATTGTATCTTTTAGAGTGGTTCTGCCTAGTTGTCCTGGATTTTCCTTGTCCTTTTTCAGAAGAGAAAACCTTCTTGTTTTTTTCTGGCATTTGCTTGCTGTCCGTAGTTGTCAAAATGCAAGCCTGGGACCAGCAGGACAAGTATCACCAGCAAAATGGTTAGAAATGGAAATATCTGGCACCGCCCCAAATTCAGGATCTCAGAGAACCTGTGGTGGAGGGTGACCCAGTGGTGTGCCCAAGTGGTGAGAAGAGAAGAAATCAGAGATGGTGCAAGTCATGTATGTGAACACAGTAGTCATCAAAAAGTAAGTTCCATAAAACTATAAACAGATTTTATTAAACAAAGGTAACAGTCAAAACTTTTCACTTCTTATTCATTTTATAATGTTTTACCCTTACTTGTGCTGTTCACAGAGTCGAGGTTTGTGTGTGCCCGAAATATGTGTGGCAGATACCTGCGATGCTGGGGCACACACCTGTCCACCACACTCCCTGCTCCGTGTGCACAGCGGCAGCCCCGACCTGGCCATCATCACAGGATTTACACCACAGATATCGGCAAACACTGCAAATCAGGGCCACTTTCCTCCAGAAAGCAGCTGTTAAACATTTCTCAGAACTCCACAGGCCAAGAACATATATTTAAAAAGCCCTCCAGGTAATTCTGATGAATGTCCAAGTTAGAGAAATACGACTGTGTTTGACCGGTCTTGAGAACACAAAGGGTTCCAGACCATCACTGTCAGACCCAACAGGCTATGTTTTTAGGGACAGTTTGCTCTGAAATTTCTCCTGGGGCAATGGAAAACCAGGAAAGAGTGGCCTGGCTACCAGCCCGAATAAAGTGCGATACATCCTCCTACAAAACAAATAACTCATTTTCCTAAGTTATTTTGGTAGTAGGTTGTCCAACACTTCTAGAACCCTCGGGAATCTATAATTTAAAAGGACAGACCCATATAGAGCCCATAATAAAAAATCTAAATACAATTATCTTTTTTTGAAGATTTAATTATTTGACACAGAGAGAGAGACAGAGCAGAAGCAGGGGGAGTAGCAGAGGGAGAGGGAGAAGCAGGCACCCAGCTGAACAGGGAGCTAGATGCGGGGCTCCATCCCAGGACCCTGGGATCATGAACTGAACTGAAGGCAGATGTTTCATTGACTGAGCCACCCAGTCACCCCTAAATGTAATTATCTTTAAATACAAAGATAAGCTTGTGGATCATATAATATGATGGTATAAAGTATGTCTATACTCACTAGGGTACAGGACAAAATGCAGCCAAGTGTGGCAGTGAACGGAGACTTGAACGAAGGAGACCATTCGCGTGAATACTCAGTTACGGAAAGCACGAGGAACCATCCCCACAGGGATCATGTCAACACAGAGTGAATATTCCAGGGAGTCGATATTTGACAAGTATTCCCATTTGTCACCTACACCAATACGGTTCTCCATCCCACTCCACGCCTTCTGCACACATCCCGCGGAAGTCAGCAGGAACAAAAGGTGTTCTCTCCACCAGCATGGTGGTCTCTACCACAAGCCCCCATGGGCATCCACGCCCACTTGTATTTTACGCAAGGGAGGGAACCAGCCACCTGGACAGCCTCACCCTGATCCTCATTCCACCTCGGTCATGGCAGAGGAATGAGAATGGAAGAAATGCAGTGGAGAAATTCGCTTAATTCAGAGGAAAAGAAGCAGAATTGGGGACTCTTGCCAGATATGATAGAAATAAGAATCTGAGAATGGAAAAGTCATGGCAACCATGACAAATAAATGAAATCTGGTGAAGACATGAAAATGTCCTTCATGACCACTGGAAAATACGGATCCATAGACATCAAGCTTAGCTAGGTGTTCTGCCCACCACATCAGATCTTATGATGTTGCCATCAGTAATCCTGGAGTCAGGCTTGAAATTCTCACTTCGAACCAAGTTCAAAGGTGCTAATAATTTTTAAATAAGGAAGAAAGGATTTGGCATCAAAGAGTAAATTTGGGGGCTCATTAAAAATTGATGTTTTTGGGGCACCTAGGTGGCTCAGTGGGTTAAAGCCTCTGCCTTCAGCTCAGGTCATGGTCTCAGGGTTCTGGGATCGAGCCCTGCATCAGGCTCTCTGCTCAGCGGGGAGCCTGCTTCCCCCTCTCTCTCTGTCTGCTGCTCTGCCTGCTTGTGATCTCTCTCTATCTGTCAAATAAAATAAACAAAATCTTTAAAAAAAATTGATGTTTTCCAGCAATTACACAGCAATGGCCAGAAATCTCATAGAACAGACACCTCAGCTTTTTTTTTTTTCCCCTGAACTCCTTCAATAATTTAAGGAAGGAAAAACATATCAGAGTGGAGAAAACTACTTTTTCTCAACTTTTCTAGTGTTTTATATGAGAAAATGGTTGTGACATTGGTACCTTGATAGATTAAAAAGGGCAATTTTGTAAAAGATCCCCATGTGAAAGAAAAAAAATGCAGTGAAGAGGTGAATTAATGTTGAGCCTTCTAAAGGTAAAATGAATAAAAAACACAGGGAGAGCAATTGCTATATTGGGATATGTTTTCTTTATTTCTCCTGCCTCCTTTCCCCTTCACCTTCCTGGAATGGGCTCATGATGCTTAATTTACAACTTAAAAAGCCAACTGAAGAGGACAACTATGCACTAAGTGAATGGAGAGTACAACTGGAAAGTGTAGGTACACAACTCTACCAGCCCTTGAAATATGGAAGTGCAAATTGATAAAGCCAGTGTCAATGAGGAGAAGTATTTTAGTCATTTACTTGAAGTACTCCTTCTGCTTCTCTCTCCTTAGTAAGATGTTATTTTTCCATAATTGTGTGATGTCAACAGATGGTACGAGTCACGAAGTTGAAGAGAAAGCATCTTTAGCATTCATTTGATATTATGAAGCTGTGAGTACTTGATATTTCTTAATCCATAAAATGGATCTCTGGATTTCTATAAGGTTCTTTGTAAACTTAGAATCCATGTTCTTAAAAAACAAAATTGAGTTTGATCAACGATGCTTAACATACTGTTTCCATGGTATGCACTTGACAATACTCCATGGACAGTCAACATATTCAATATGAGACCAGAAAACCGGGTTCAACAAAATTCCCCAAATTGGACATGTCAATACTAACATTTTCATTTTCTGAAACATTTCCAATTGTCAAAATCAATTGCAAAGTTAACATGGTTGGTCCTTATCTGCCTATGTTAAGCCACAATTAATGAATTTTGTGACCAGTGGACTTTTTTTTTTAAAGATGTGAATCTACAGTAAAGGTATATGAAGCTTAAAAGTCTTAAGGAAAAAATGCAATAGATACTGAAGATAACAAGGCTTTTAGAATGAAGCACACCATAGCCAGAAATATTCCCATAGTTAATTTATAAACTCTTGAAATGAATAGAAATTCTGACAGCTTCTTAAGCAAGGCAGTGCTCTGAGTTCTGTTGCAATAATAATAAGGTATTCAACTATGGAATCTATGTGAATCAGTCTTTCTGGTTTTGTAAGTTACCATGGAGTTTTTAAGAATAATAGACCTAATTAGATTTAGTGACTCAATAAATAAATGAAACTTTTTTCATAAGCCATCATTTTTTAAACTAGAGTGAAAAAACCAGAGCTTTCATGCAGAAAATATATCCTATGCTCTTGACAAGTGTCTGAAAAATGCATGTCCGTTAGTCAAAGAAAGTAGATAATTTATTGACTTCTTGTTCATTCAATAAAGAGAAAAGAATATTTTTAGAGGAAAAAAAACCCATAAAATCTGCCCTTTGCTTCCTTAGGTCTTATGAGAATTCTAAAATTAAAAATAAGAAAGGTGTGAAATCTAAATTGCATTTTTCAGTGAGACTATCAAGCTATGCTATATAGCACATATCATATCAAAGGGAATACGATTTTCTCTGGAAGAGAACAGTTCAGAATATGCTTAGTTTTACAAACTGTCCTGGTTTCTATGACAGCATTTCTAAATATGTTCCGTGCACCATGAGTGCACAAAATAATGGTTGCCATATATTTTTTTTAAAAGGATTCTAAGGTCAATGTGTAGTAAAGCTAAGCGAAATGGAGTGATTTATTTATTGCAGGACTTCTCAGGGCCTTGTATTTGACTTTTACAAGGATACAATGCCCAGGAGATCCCCTGTTTGTTCTAGCTTCAAACACATCCAGAATCTAACCAGTTTTTACCTTCTCCACCATGACTACCTTGGTCCAAGCCTTTATTATAGCTCACCTGTTTAACCACAACCTGCTTCCTGCTGGCTTTCTTGCTTCTACCCTGTCTCCTCAGATTATAATTTTCAACACAGCAGACATCTTGTCTATCTTTGTTCAAAGCCCTCCAATGACTTCTTGGTGCCATGAGCAGCAGAATCCTACCACCGGTGTACAACTGACATCTGCATGCTGTCTTTGTTCTGGCTCTTCCTTCTACCTAGAATGCTCTTGTCCAAAATACCCGTATAGCCAAATATCTAACATTTTAAAAATATTTGTCAAACATTAATTTCTCAGTGGGATGATCTCCATTATTAAGACATCCATAACATCCCCTTTATACCACTCTGTATTTTCCTTTTTAAAATAACACTTATTTTCCTTTAAAAAACTAAAATAAACTCATGTATCATGTGCTATGTTGATGGTTTGTTTCTTCCATCTCCCCAGCAGAATACAAGCTTAAGAAGGCAGATGTATCCATCCTCATTATCCAGAATAGTGCCTAACCACAGTGGGAACTCTAAAAATATTTGTCAAAAAGTAGTTTTGGAGAGATGTATTATATTCAGTATTTATGAAGTTCATTAGGCCCCTAAAACTCTTCTTCAACTTTTTTTCTAAAGACTGTTGTCTCACTTAGGAAAGTTTGATCCAGTTCACTCCAAGGATGGAGTATAAACAGTCTGTGCATGAAGGGCCCCAAAAGGATAGATAAGCTGAAACTTCACATTTATTGGATTTTGCAATGTCTGTAACATACAGACATCTGTTTAATATTCTGACATCTTAATTAGAACAGAACAAAGAGATCTCACTGTGAAAACATAAATTTGAAGCAGCTGACAAGCTTTCTAACTCACGTTTACTTTCCCACAGTTGCAAATGACTTCCAGTTAGTATATACAAGGGACGAAGAATCACAAAAGAAAAGTGCCAATCTAAGCTGAACTTCTAGGAACAAGAATAAAGTATAGTTAATTATTTATATACTGCAGAACACCCTGCTATCTTCATACAGAATAAATAGAAAAGTGGAAATGTAAGCATATACACATAAATTATTGATTAGTTTAGTCCATGAGTTTCCTAAAAATAAAATTTTTTTCTCAATGTATATAAGCTTCTCGAATAGAAGCAGGACTGATGATCATGCATGGTAAAATGACAAAAATATTTTATCAACTGAATGTAGCAACTTGTAAGTTATACAATATTAAAAGCTTATCTTAAAAGACACCTCCAATCCTGAAATACAACTACTTATAATTCATTTAGCTGTTTCTTCACATTTAACAATATATTTTTCTAACGTTCTCAGCCAACATTACATATTGACCCCTAACGATAGCTAGACATTTAACGATCTTACATAAGTTTTTCTCTCTTCTTATCCTCTAAAATAGTAACCGTACTTTTTGGTAAAATTAAAATTTAGTGTTTACCTTTTATAAACCCAAGGAGTTCACAATAATTAAATTATTCTCTTATACCAACTTTTGAATATATGTCCTGCTTTTTTGAGTGCATACTCTTCTGTGTGCCTAGTGATCATTTTCCTAATACTTCTGAGCTCTGTAAAATCCCAAAACTATTACTTTCAATGTCATCAAATGCCTCCAATAACAGATTGGTTCCATGTTTCCACTCAAGACATCACTCTTAGCATCTCCTGAAAAACTTTGCCAACCTTGAATGATTAGTCCCTTGGAATTCTGCACAATGTGCAATGGTACCTCACTCCTCTCAGAGGTTCTTCAACTCCTTGCAATGTCCTCTTGTGGTTTTTTCTCCTTAATACATTGAACATTGAATAATTTTATTCAACCCTAATATGTGGGAGTTGGTTTGGCTAGTCTGAAAATCATTTCCTCAGAGAATCTGAAGGCATGGTTCATTGCCATATAGTGTTTCCAGACTTGCTCTAAGAAATCTGGGGCTCCTATGAATCTCAAACTCTTCTATCTGCCCTATTTTTTCACCCAAAGTCATATATAATATCTTTCCCTTGTTTTTGTTTTGTAAGTTTATAATAGTGTGGTTTTACTTGACTGGGACTTCTTTTTCTGAATTTAGATAACGTTTCTAATCTGGTAATTTATGTCACTTAGTTCTGAAATGTTTCTTTTGTATTATATATTTGAGTAATATGACTAATCTACTAATTTCTTATGGTTTCCTGTTGTCTACCTTTTGGTTTCACTTCAAATTTCCACTATTTATTCACCATCTGGGAAGTTTCTTTGACTTTCTTTTCTACTCTACTGATTGTCTTACACAACAACAGCATTTGTAGTTGTCATTAGCTTTTTCGTATCTCTGACCATTCATTTTCATTGCATTTAGTTTTTGCTGCATGAATACAAGAGTTCTCTTTGCTTCCGGGATTAATGATCATTTTGGAAGGTTTTCGTCAGTTTACTCCATTATATTTGTTGTCTTCTGTTTTATTTGTTGTTTGTTTTCGTTTTTGTTTGTGTGTGTGTGTATGTGTGTGTGTATTGGGAGTCTTTCACAAATATCTAGTGAAACACAGAATATAAATGTTAGTGCTTTTTCAGCTCGGTGCGAGTAGAGACTGATTTCTGATGAGTTTACTGTAGGATTCTGGCATACCCAGATGGGTTTTTGATAAAGCACCCTCAAATGTCAGTATTTGTAAGTCATTTTGCTGCCATCATTCCAATTTATTGAGAGAAGATCATCTAATGTCCTATCCTGAGTGGGTGGACAGAGGTTCGGGGGAGGTGGGGAAAACGATGAGGGGTAAATAACAGTGGGAGACAGAAATGGTGGCTGCCAATGTTTGAGAAATAGGGCAGAGAAAAAGGACTAAGGATTCCACTATTTGTTATGAACCATTTCACCTCATCTTCGCAATTCTTAGACCTCCACTGTTTTTAATGTCCCCAAATCCAGAGGCACTGCCATATAATCCCTGCGGAAAATCAACCTCCACTTTCTTGGGATGAAGGGCAGGATGAGGATTGCCAGATAGAACATGTCTTGTGTTCTAGACAGAACATGGCTTGTGTTCTAGACAGAACATGGCTTGTGTTCTTGCATGTTAGAGGAACAGGAGAGGATCTAAGAATCTAGCCACTCCAGATACAAATTTTCAACCAAGCTCCTACCTCACCCCTGCATTCTACAACACCTGGGCCCCCAGCTAATGAACCCCATGAGGGTCCTCTCTTGCAGGCTCTTCATCACCTTCTATATGTTTTGCTAAATCAGCCATAATTCCTCCACTTTCTACATTCCAAAAACATATCCACCCCCTTATTTGTTGTTTGGACTGTCTTATTCTATTTGTTTTTGTAAGTTTGTACATTTAATTTTATTCCTGTCATTTATACACTATAATTAAGGGGTCTTGGGTGGAATTTGACACATCTAGTATGTGTTCACATTGAATCTGCCTTGTGCAGCCAGAAGTATCTAAAAGCAATTCTTTGACCTTGTAATATTAACACTCAGCTAAACGTAACTTTCATGGCAATCTCCAAATAATAAGCAATAGAATTATTGAATTTGCCACTAATTATGACCATTGCCACCCACTAGGACATACCTATCAGAAGGTTAAAGAAGTATCTCCACTTTCCAATTCCTATGAAAGGCCTTATATGCTAAACTTTCTGGAATTAAAAGAGTGAGTTCTCTCTAATTTAAAGACTGCCGAGTCCCAGTGACATATATGAAGAACATAAACATATTATTATCTTGATGGGTAAGTAGATCTGACAACTCTTTTCCTGGTTTCTGGGTTGGTGTGGTTTATTTTGCTCTGTATTTTCTCAAGTGGCCTGCTCATCTCTGAATCTCTTCATCCCTTCCAAAGATGTAGGGGCCAAGATGCAGATTTGAGAAAAGGGAAACATAAATACAGAGCAAAATGAATCAATAGGTAGCAAACGGCACAGCCTGAAGAATCATCACTAACTAATTAGTTGTTCCAAGGCTTGTAGGACTTTCCAAAGACATCTTTCTGACATTGTTTAAAATATTCCCAAACCTCCATTCTCCAGGTCCTAGAAATTCCACTGTGGCCGCTAAGCCAAGGTAAAAGATGACAATTTCTCTCTCTCTTTTGATCACACAAACATTTGTTTAGTGAAGGAAATGTTCTTTCCTCCATGGGTTATGCACCCACCACTGGCACTAGTTTAACACCCCTTCCAGCTGCTCCAACTGTTTCATTCTTCTGGAGCGGAATTTGGGGACCAGGAACTCTGAGCACATTAGCCCTTGACAAATTAATCTCAGTACTTCTTAGTGTTCGGCCATTTGTTATCTACGGATTCATTTTGCTTTGGATGATTTCTTCACCTCATAAACTGTCTTCCACAATACGCATCTTGCTTTACTTTAAAAAAGAAATCAATTATATTCCAATGCCCTCCAAAACATCCACCGTAGGCAAATAAATAAGAATGTGAGTATGCATTCCTGCAAATATTTTTTATATAACAGACAGAAAATCATGAGCTATGAATCCGACTTGGAAAAAAGCATATGAACAGTGTCTGAAATAAGGATTTCAAAAATATTTCAAGTTAAATGAAGCTACCATTGACAATAATTAGCTATGATTTACCGAATGCCTAGTGGGTGTCAGGCCTAGTTATAAGCACTTCGCACAAATCATTTCAACCAAAGTCGAATCTATTTGAAGCAGTCCAGATATGACCTACCCCTCTAACCTTAGTGTCCGTTATTCACCCAGTAGGTTTATTTTGGCAATCATATAGATGACTTGTTTGAGAAGAGAAGCTGAGCATTCAGCTGAAGAGAGGCTGGCCCTCGTTCACCACACTTGTGTCCTTGTCAAGCCCTTTAACTTCTCTGAGACTCTATTGCTTTGTCTTGTTTCTTTTCATTTACAAATGAGAGAATTGGGTGTTCCCCTGGAGCTCACTGAATTTCACTGCCTGCTGTATAAATGGAATGCAAACACGTGATCCAAGTTCAGCTAGAAGTTTGTTGGGACCCTCAACCAACAGAATAGAAGTGGATGCATTTTTAAATTTTTCTAGTGAAATATGAATCATTATTCAGCAAAGAAAAATGCTTGCATTTAAATCTGCTTTAATGAGCTTTCACAGATACTAAGGACAAAATGTATGCATTCACCCATTTAATAAGGTACAAACACATCAAAGGAGGGAGGACATTCATGTTTACAGGTATAAAGAGAATCTGAAGCAGGACCTACATGCAATTTGAGAACAATCCTTAAGTGCTTGTACACATGACTCACCGTGGTTATTATGTCTGGAATGTAAATCATTGGACACTTTGTTATAATTCAAATCTTTCTAACTGAATATCAGTGACTGTTACCAAAATCAGAATTCAAGAGTCCCGAACTATTTTCTGGTATTTGGACCATGTTAACTTGTTAAGTTAAAAAAATTAACTCTCGTTTCTAGACCCCAGTGGGACATGCCCCAAGGCTCCCACAGGGACTGTGGACACACAAAACCATGACCACCAGTGCCCATCCTAGGGAGGCTGGTAAGTGCATGCCACCCGGATATGTTAAATGTTTTTGCAACTGACAGAACTAGACGCATGTGCACTCTGGAGAAACATAAGGATTGAAGAAAAGCAAAAATATTCTTAGCAAAAAATTATCATTAGGTTCCCAGAAATCATCCTTCTAATAATTTTTATTTGGGGCGAGGGAGAAAGGAAAGGAACTATAGAATTGAATTTAACATGTGTCTTGATTAAAAATAACTCAGTTATACTTAAGCTGTAAAAATCCAAGGAATTTATGGTACACTGTCAACATACCCTTCAAGTTACTGAATTTATTATATAAAAGCATCTTTCTCTTATTCACAAGCACGGTTAAAAATACCATCTCAAGTGACGGAAGCATTGGCAATCTAACACTGCAAATTCCTTTGAGAATTTTTGCCTTTTACAAATTGCTGTTTTACTTTATGTCATTTTGTACTTCTGATGCTATTGCATGGAGAAAAATTGACCAGACATCACCGTTTTCTCCAGAGGGTAATGGCTAGTTCAATTAGTCATTGATTGGGAATAATTGAGCAGATAAATGTGTCTTCAAAAAAATTTCAGGACTCAATCGAAGAAAGAGACTCTTCATATTCAGAGAATAATTTTAAAGACTGAGAGTTGTTACTTCTAATTTGTTTGCAGAGACAGCACAGCAGTAAGGAAAAAAAACCAAGGCTGAAACATACTTGAATTGAGTTTATATCAATTCTTCTGTTTCCTTAAGCCTTTTCAATCATCCTTACATTTTCCTCCACTGCACAATTAGTCATAAGATTGTTCAGCTATTCTGAGAACAAAATAATAGTCTTCATCATGATCAAGCCATTGTGCCTATAACACATATTGATAAATAAGTCCTACTAAAATATTATTATTTTATGCCTAATAGTATGCCTAAATCATGCCAGGGAATACACTAGATACTTTATATCTTTATATACACTCTCTCATGAAATTGTCCCATCATTATATCTAAATCTTAAGACAGTGTTTTTTGCCCATAGCAATTTGAAATTCCCTATTAAATATTCCTAATTTTGACAGAGCTTGATAGATAATGGTATCTCTACTTCAGATCTATACTCAGACCTGAAATGATTTCATTCTCTAGTTTCAAGGAGCATGAAGCCTGGATACCCAAATGTTAACAAATGTGAATCAGGCTACATACATTTCACTGATGTAGCCTTAGTGCATCAGGCATCTCCTGTTACAGTACCCTCTCCCTAAGGCAGTGCTGAATGAGATAAGGTGGTCAGACTAAGAGTATAAAAGGAAGGTTCTAAGTAGGGAAATAACAGTATCACATCTCAAAAGACGTGCATATGCCTATGGTAAGTAGTGGAGCACTTTCCAAAATAATTGAAAATGGTGTGGTTTTGGGGGGGATTTTTTTTTTTTTTTAACATAAAGACAATAGGGAGACAGATATAACACGGCCAGAGCTTCAAAATGGCATCATTTTGTGTAATTGAATCTGACAAATAAACCAAAGCAGCCAAATTAGGTTCATAGGTTAGCTGAGAAAAATAATTTGTTTCATGATGAATTTCAATTCAAATATGAAAAAGGAGAAGTGATTTTCATAAAGCAGGAAAAACACAAATGTCATATTTCTGAAATAAGATTACATAAGGACAAGTTTTACATCCCATTGAATGTGATATCAGGAAATGCAATATTCAAACATTTACTTTCATATGAACTCTTAGGAAATAATTTCTATGACTGAGGTCCCTAGTGATCAGTTCTTTACAAGGAGGATGAATGACTGACTTTACCTTTCCTTATCTCCACCCCCCACGTCCGTTTTCAGCCCGACATTCTTCCTGGCCGCCACAGACCTTTGGCTGCCCATTCACTTCTGGTGCAGTACCTTGACAGAAGCGTGGGGGGACAGCAGCACCTGAGTTTCTGTTACCCATCTGCCAGAAAGACGGTCCCTGATTTTCAAAGGCCAGTGATGGTCTGATGTCCCCTGCCTTATCTTGCACAGGTTCTCCTTAATCAAACCAACTTCTTTCACCGCTCTGGATGCTGATTTCCAACATTCTCTCAACAACTGGGCCCAGTCCAAAGACTTAGGGATCTCTGCTTTCAAATATTCGCCTGTCCCAGGTGCAGTAATCTGTTGGCTTGTTTCTGCAACAAACCTGATCATGACTCCCCATCACTGAAAAATCTCTGGCAGCTTATCCTTTCTCCCACTCCCCAACGGTAGGATGGATTCCACGCTGCCCAGAGATGTACACAAAGCCCCCAGCTCCGGGATCTCCAACACCACCTGCTCCCACACCCAAGCACTCTGCCCTTCTTACCTGGACTCGTGAACATTCATGACTCTGCACACTTTTACCCAGTGCTATTTTAAACTGAGGATACCGTTTCTCCTGGAAAACCATTATTCATTTATCAAAATTCATCCTGAATACTACCATGTATGTAAAGATTTGCCTAACTCCTTGACCTGCGAGCTCCTGCTTTGATCTCCAAGTCACTGTGGATGTGCCCTGTGACACCCTTTACCATGGAGTTTGCGTTTCTGTGTTTGTCTTTCTAGTCACATCTTTATCAGTGAGTTGTATAAAACACAAAATGCTCACCAAGGTTCTTCTGTAAGAGATGTTTAGGAATTTTCAGTTTGCTAGGGGAAAATATTTTACCTAAGCAATTATTAAATACCATGGCTCTTTGTACAATGTCCTCTTTCTCTACTGCAGCCCAGATAGGATGAGACGGAGGATACTCGTACATCAGGTTAGCACATGTCATAGTTTGGAGCCAGTTTATAGAAAATTTATCTTTCTATGTGTCGTCTATCCATCCCTCCGGAGAGTCAAGAGGGAAAGCGAACCTATATCTATTTATCTAACTAGCCATTATCTATCCATTAATTGATCTATCCTTCCAGTGAGGTAGAAGAAAAAAAAACCTGTATCTATCCATCAATACATCCTCTGTCTACCTCACGACACAGGCAGAAAGCAAACCTCTAATACATGCTCTTTTTGTTTCAAAACAACCTGCTTCCCCTTTAATCTAAAAAATCTGTGGTTTATTAAAGTACTCACAGGATTACATTATGAAAACATGGTTTTCTAACCTGAACCCATTGATGTCTAGATGTGTCTGTAATATTGGGAGTCATGGGGAAGCTTCCGGTCTATGATGGTATACTCTTTCTCATCCATACTGTGGACCTATAATCTATTATTTCAATTTTTTAGTGGAGCAGAAAAAAATGAGGTTTCTATCCAGAGTTTAAACATAGTCTAATTTAAAACTGTTTCTTATGACATATCAGATAAAGGGCTAGTATCCAAAATCTATAAAGAGTTTAGCAAACTCAACACCCAAAGAACAAATAATCCAATCGTGAAATGGACAGAGGACATGAACAGACATTTCTGCAAAGAAGACATCCAGATGGCCAACAGACACATGAAACAGTGCTCCACATCACTCGGCATCAGGGAAATACAAATCAAAAACCACAATGAGATACCACCTCACACCAGTCAGAAGGGCTAAAATTAACAAGTCAGGAAATGACAGATGCTGGCGAGGATGTGGAGAAAGGGGAACCCTCCTACACTGTTGGTGGGAATGCAAGCTGGTGCAACCACTCTGGAAAACAGCATGGAGGTTCCTCAAAAAGTTGAAAATAGAACTACCTTATGACCCAGCAGTTGCACTACTGGGTATTTACCCTAAAGATACAAACACGGTGCTCCGAAGGGGCATGTACACCTGAATGTTTATAGCAGCAATGTCTACAATAGCTAAACTATGGAAAGAACCTAGATGCCCATCAACAGATGAATGGATAAAGAAGAAGTGGTATATGTATACAATGGAATACTATGCAGCCATCAAAAGAAATGAAATCCTTCCTTTTGCAACGACGTGGATGGAATAGAAGGTATTATGCTTAGTGAAATAAGTCACTCAGAGAAAGACAACTATCATATGATCTCCCTGATATGAGGAAGTGGAGATGAAATGGGGGGGGGTTGGTTGGGGAGTAGGAAAAGAATAAATGAAACAAGATGGGATGGGGAGGGAGACAAACCATTAGAGACTCTTAATGTCACAAAACAAATTGAGGGGGGACGGGGGAGGCGGGTAGGGAGAGGGTGGTGGGGTTATGGACACTGGGGAGGGTATGTGCTATAGTGAGTGCTGTGAAGTGTATAAACCTGGCGATTCACAGACCTGTACCCCTGGGGCTAATAATATATTATATGTTTATTAAAAAATAAAAAAATTAAAAGATAAAAATAAAATAAAATACCTATGAGGGTAAAAATAAAATAAAATTGTTTCTCAGATAGCAATTGGATTTCTCTGTTTAAACAAGTAAGGTATTATGCTATTCTGAACATGTCAAAAGGAAGATGGCTTAAATAGCTACTATATTGAAAGTTTAATTTTTATTCATATTATGGTCAAAATTGGATGGCAATACACAACATGCTGCCTATTTTAGATATTTACTAGATTTTACATGACACATACATGATCTCTTCAATATCTAAAAATCTAAAGGCAATTTAATGCTCTGTAATAGAAGACAGAAGTGACAATGTCGTTTGGTCTTGTATAAAATTAATATAAAATAATTATATGTCAAAATACTACAAAAGTTAAGAAGGAATTATCCTACATTCTTATTTGAGGCATGGTCCAGTAGCATAACTGGGCTTTAGACACGAATCTTATTCCTGCTTCTGCCATTCATTCACTTTGGGAATTGGGTAGATTGTGGATCTTTCTGATCCTCAGTGCTCTGGTCTGTCAAGTGGGGAGAAAATACCATGCAAGGGAATGAGTGCTAAAGCAGCTGGAAGAAAAAGGTACAGAAACAATCAAACAAAAAGAACAAGAGGGAACCTTAGAATGCCGAAAAAAATTAAATTAAGATGTTAAAAACAAAAAACAAAAAAATTAAAACTCATTTGCAAAAAAGAAAAAAAAAGAACAAAACATATCAATTCAATAAATATCAATAAAATAATTATATTGAAACTTTTATTTTTATCAACTTTACAAACATAATTCTTGGAAGATGCACTATATGAACAAAATGTAGCAAGTCATTTAGGACTTCCTTTACATTCCTATTCTTATGTAAGAAAAAGAACTTTTAAAAACTGTAAGGTTGATCTTGATAACTTTGGGCAAGATAGGATGTGAACAATAAATACTAATGGCATTGATTTTGTTACTAGAAATAACTTGACTTTATGAAATGATGGAAAATTGTGTTCCTATTTCGTTTAAATATATTATAAAAATGTAGCCTGTCTAATGCTGTTTGAACTTACAACACTGACTCTGTGACAAAGAAATTGTCATTGCTTTGGTTTTTTGTTTAAAAAAAAAAAATCAGAGAGGAGTATTTATTTTCCAAATGCAGAATCTCAAGGAAACAAATAAAAAACAAGATAATATCTTGATTTCAATCCCCAGAATAAAAGCATTATACATTTTAGAAAGTTATTTCAGTATTTTAGTGACAAAAGAAAGTGACAAAATGAGCTAATGGGTAACAAAGGTTGAATTTACTCTACAATCCTGTGTTTACCTTAACACCTATGTGCTCAAAAAAGAATCTAATCTCCCTCTCTTACTCCCCTTGCTCGTGTTCCTTCTCTAGCTCCTTCTCTCTCTCTCTGTGTCAATTAAATAAATGAATAAAAGTCTTAAAAAAAATTGGTGGTGGTGCGGGGGTGCCTGGGTGGCTCAGTTGATTAAGCAACTGCCTTCAGCTTGGGTCATGATCCCAGGGTGTTGAGATCAAGCCCCACTTTGGGACTTGAGAGGGAAGCTTGCTTCTCTCTGTCTCCCATTCTCCCTGCTTGTGTTCTCTCTCTCTCTGTCAATTAAATAAATAAATAAAATATCTTTTAAAAATTAAATTAAATTCAAAAAATCTAAGAACTTGACAGTTCTTTGTGGGAAAGCACCAAATTGTGCTAGGCTAAAAAGTCATGCAGATCTGAATGAACTTCAGTCTTCACTTTGGTCTTCGCTATGTCTGTGATTTCCCTGAGTCCTATTTCTTCCAGTTATTTTAATCTAGAGTTCTTGAGGTTAAAAAATGAGAAGATGGTAACAGAAAAATGACACCTTTGAAAAGTAAGATTTAATGCCATCAGGTACTTAGGATGAAAGTCAATAAAGCAATTAAAAATAATTTTTACATAAAACCTCTTAAAATGCTTTCAATATGGATTTCCTCCACATTCACTCTTGAATCATGAATGAACTCTGGTCTTATAAAATAATCAATGTCAACAACACTGTGGCAACACAAACCCACTTCAGGTAGGTCCTCATCTCACACCAAAATAGTCCTTTCTTTCAAGGATTCTGAACAAAGAAGCACTCCATTAGGTAGGGAATTGGGTTCCTGAGATTGCATGATTATAAGCATGATTACAAACAGTTCTCTGTCTTTATGATGAGCACCATGAAGTCAGGAGCTGTGTCTTGTTTTAATACTGATTCTATCTCCTGAATTTGTCTTCTCCGTATCTAGAACAAAATGAAATGGCGTAAATGCTTGTTCAACGGAAGAAGGGCCTGACATTCATCATTAGAGGGCAGTCTTGTCAACATTGTGCTTAACTCACTAGTGTGGCTATCATTTTCAAAAACAAAGTCCTGGGAAAAAAGAAAGGAGAGAGAGACAAACCAAGAATCAGACCCTTAATGACAGAGAACACACTGAGGGTTCCCAGAGGACAGGTGGTAGAAGGACGGGGGTGGGGAGGGCGGTTAAGGAGTGCACTTGCTGTGATAAGCATTGGATGGTGGATGTAATTGATGAATCAGTAAATCCTACAATTGAAACTTAAAAAAAAATGTCAAACCATGTGGCTTTTCTGTGTGATTTGATTCTACCATTTCATATTTTACATTCTCCCAAAAGATGTCACAAAGAAGACAAAACAGTACAATACACTTAAATTATCCAGAATGCTTGGGCACTCAGAAGGAACTCATGATATCTTGTACTTATTAAATGGAACAGTGTACCAAGAAATATGTATTATTTCTTTGAAGCTCCAATGTCAGGTAGCACTTTACTGTTTTTAGCCGTTTTTTTTTTATTATTATTCTGACCATAGTATTGAGAAAAAAATATCACCCTTACTTGAATATAAAATGCTTAAGGGCAGGAGCTTTATCTCATTCACTTTGGAGCCCCAGCAACTAGCACAGGACTTGACTTAGAGAAGATACTCGATAAAGTTAATTCAGTATTTGAATTAAATCAATAATATGTGTGAAATTTAGTTGCACTGAAAATAGGATTTCCTTCTGTCAAAGCATTACGTCCCCCAGTACAGGTTCCAGAACTCTTTCTAGTGCTCCTGTGGTATGTGTTACTTTGGGAACCGGCATAAAATCATAGAAACTACTGATACTACTGAAACGCACAGAGTTTAGTCCTGCCTCGTATACTGAGGAATCAAAAAGCCTCTGCAATCAACTATAAGATGGACAACGTCTTCGCTAATTTTGTACCTCGACAGCTCCTCCAAAGGACTCGAGGTCAGCTCTCTCCAAGAATAACATCACCTATCTACTTGCCCTGGGACCAGCATCCTTGGTGAGGATAGGCTTGTTGCATAAGTGTCTATTTTTTATTTACTCCGAGATTTAACAGAGAAACTCGAAGTTCTAGGGAATGGCTTGGCTTCTTCTGAACTGAATGTGGCACCCAAGAGCATCACTGTTCCTTACTTATCAACCTGAGAAATCCAACACAACCAACCTGGCTTGTAGAAATTGTTTTCTTCCAAAGTCTATTTCCTGAGGTAAAGGGGAAAACCATTTTTAAAATGGGTAATGATTTAAAATGAATCAATCCAAGGCAAAGAGAAGTTTTGGACCATCCTGTCTGGACAAGGTTTTGTGTCACCGTGCCGTTTAGAGTGCCTCACACGGCAGTCGACATCTAGCTGCGGTATTATAAGGGTTCCAGTGTGCATATCTGGAATCTAGGTATATATAAATTTTCTGACAGAACTTTAGAAGATTCTATATGCACAATGTCTACATCATTAGATGCTGAAGGAGGATGACCACCACCAGAAAATGATTTCAAGAAAAATCAGCAGAGAGCAGGACAGTTCACTATGCATGATTCTTCAGGAAAAGACCCTCATCAACATTTTAGGGTTTTGTTGTAAAACAAATAAGCATTGACATAGATTTTTTCCCCCCCTCATTCTATGCCAGCAGGATTGTGCTGTTGGAAAGGAAGGAGAAAGAATGATTAGATGCAGGGAACTTGCATTAAGATGGATTAGAGAAGAATGTCCTTGGTCTTCATTCTGCAACCCAAGACACATGGCCAGAAGAAGGTGACTCTTGAGGCTCAAGTTCCGTGTCAGGAGAATATGAGATGATAAGATAGAGTGTTGAGCTGTCTCCCACAAATGGTATTTATAAGTACTTTGCAACTATATAAACTTCCACATAAATAATAAATGTTAAAGTTGCTATTGTGGCTGGAAAAAAATTACTAGACAGTAGATTTAATTCCCAAATTTATGGAAAGTGAACTCTGAGGATCTGGAGGCTTTTCCTACAGCTCTCCCAGGAGCATTCACATTCAGGGACAGAGCTGGAAAAAGAGGTGTCTCCCCCAAAGTCACAATGGATGCAGACCTTTCCAGAAGGACAAGACCCATGTAGCACAGGTGGTCAGTGTGACCTGGTGGTCCCATCAAATTAGGAGAGACCTGAGACACCGTACTTTGAATATACCAAGGTGACTTCTATTTTTCAAAGGGGTTGTGAAAATATCAGAGCAAATAGGCTCAGAGAGTAATTAATTTCAACTTACACTAATGAGAGGAAGTATCTGCTGCATGTCATTTGAGGAGAGACGCTGCAGATTACTGAGGACAATGCATTATAAATATGAATATGTAAGGAAAAAGAAAAATCACACCCACACACCATGGATTACTTCTACCTCCGGGCTGCAAGTGGCCTTATTGAATTTGGGCCACTCTGCTGTAACCCTCTAAGTATGTATTGATTAGCTGATGGCTGCTATACTTAGAACAGAAGTCAAAGAATGTCAGGGCAGACAGGGAAAGAGCCAAATCACTTCCTTCCCAGACAAATAAACCAAAGCACCCAATTTGGAGGTCCCCAAACTGGAATAGAGCAGAGCTTGGGCTAGAAACCCCATCCTGTAGGCTCCAGGTACAGGTGTCCCTACAAACTGCTATAGGGAAATTGGACAAGTGAGCCAGAGGACGGCTACCCACCGCGGGCCCTTCACGGCGTCAACCGATGTCCTGTGTAAACAAAGAGGCGAGCCAAACTCTGCGGCAGTAAAGACTGTGATAATCCTGTCACGGGCATAAATTGTGCGCACGTTATTTGCAATAACAGGAAAGAAAAACAAAGCCAAACAGAACAGTCGATACTGTTCACGGAGCCCAGAGCCATCCGAGATGAGCTGGTCAGGAAGGACTCAAACTGTTTCCAGTGTGGCTCATACTCACCTCTGGAAAAAACGGAAGTTATTTATTATGAGAAAAACTTCTTAAAGAGGGAACCATTGTCTGATGGACACTTACGCCTTTCTGGTTTGCTGTGGAACTTTTGTTTGGTTGTACGTAATAACTCCCTAAATACCAGGGCCAGTGATCGGCTTTTAGGTGCCATGGGGGTGGCACACATCATGCCTGTTCCGTCTCTCTCACAGGCAGCTCCTGTGAGACAGGAGTTTGTCCCGTGGAGGGACAACTCAACACTGCAGCCGCCCCTTGGCTCCCGTCCTTTTCCTGTGCCTCAGATTTATGTCCTGTATTTATATCCTATACCGAATCCGTAAAGGCCTCTTAATAAGATGCAAAAATAGTTTGTTCCTAAATATACTTTTTTTTTTTAAAGATTTTATTTATTTGGTATATAGAGAGAGATCACAAGTAGATAGAGAGGCAAGTAGAGAGAGAGGGGGAAGCAGGCTCCCTGCAGAGCAGAGAGCCCGATGCGGGGCTCGATCCCAGGACCCTGAGATCATGACCCAAGCCGAAGGCAGAGGCTTAACCCACTGAGCCACTCAGGTGCCCCCCTAAATATACTTTTTAATAAAAATACATGAAAGGATTTGCCATGCTCTTCTAGTATCGCGCACTGTTGTAGCTCTCTGCACACACGAAGTTCCCTACAGACAAAACCCTTCACACTGAGTTTTTTAACTGGTCCAAAACGGCGCACTAACACGAAACTAGCTTAACAACACACCCATCATGTGTGGAAACTCACCGACAACTGCCCTCTCCCTCCTAATTAAACTGAGCTGGCATTTAGAGTCAACCTTCCTGTCTGTGTCCAACACCCAGCCGCCACACCCTGCACGGACCTGCTGGAAATGTGTCACGGTGGATATAAGTGTGATCTGGTCGGCATGTCACACATCCCTTCCCTCCAATGACCTCCTTCTTCGTCAAATATTCCTTTAAGTGCCACTTAAGCACCACTGTCCTGAAGACACGCTGCCAGTCCGCCGCAGACAAGAAAGCCCACGAGTGCATTGCGTGTTTTCTGGGGTGGTGGAATGAGGGTGTCTGTTGTTGTCTCTTTCTTCTAATACTGCAATTTGTCAGCTGTCTCCCATCTGCACTTGAACTGGCCATGGTCACTGTTGATGAGGTGCTCGTTTTTATACCATTTCCTCGGCCAACAGTCACACCGATCTTACTCTCTGGATGGTTTACACGTTCATCAATCATGTGCCCTGAAATGTCTTATACGGTGTCGACCATCAGCATTTCACTTGTTAACTAATTTCTATCTCATTTATGGGAAAAAAAAAAAAAAGATGTCCTATTGATCATAACACTCCTCCAAGAAGAACCAAATAGGTATGAACTACTTTGCAGAGATAAGACCACAAGTTCACAATGGTGAGTGCTGGGAAGTGTGTAAACCTGGCGATTCACAGACCTGTACCCCTGGGGCTAATAATACATTATATGTTAATAAAAATAAAAAATAAAAATAATAAAAATAAATAAAATGTATGTACAATTACCAAAAAAAAAAAAACCAAAGAGAAAAGACTAGAAGTTAAAACTCCACTCTCTGAAGCAGGCGAGGAGGGTTCTGCACGTTCCGCTCTAACAACAACGCAGCACCCCTCGTCACGGACCCACTGAGCAGCCCTCTCTTTGACCCGGGTCGAGCGACTTTTAGCCAGAGGAAACTGTGGTGTGTGACTGCAGAGAGTGTGGCCACAGATTCCTGCACATGAAGGAAAAAAATGTCTCCTCCTCTTCCCTGGGCTCTAAAAGTGGCCTCAAAACTGAAATTCTCAGAGCTCTTGAGATCACCTAGAGAACTCCTACTCAGGATGACATCTGGGTCGACAGCTCTGAACTCAGTCTCCCGAAAGTACGTCCTTTCAAAGTACTGCTTCGTAAGGCTTGCAGTCCCCAGGGCTCAGGCTGCTTGTTGAAGAAGGTTGACTGAGCGTCTCCGAACAAGACCCCATTCGAAAGCCAAGTCACAGAACTTCAGCGCTGGCTGCTTCCAGGATGGTGTTTGCTGGAGGAGATGCCGTGAGGACCTAACGCCATGTGCCCTGCAGCGGGACCCTGAGCACAATGAGGAGAATCCATGAAATCCATGGACGGTTCTCACCCCAAGACCCGACAAGTCCTTCCTCTCTGTGGAACCAGCAGAGTTGCTATGCTTACAAGGTTTTGGTGTGGGTGAGCCCTTGGTCAGAGCGGGGATGAGAGACACAGACCTTCACACTGACAGCCAAACTGGGTGGAGCGGACATCGAGGAGTCTGCATTTTGCTCATGGCCAATGGAGTTCTGAGTAGCCTCTTCTGAAGGTCTCAACCATGGCAACCTGGAAAGAACATCTTCTTCTAACCTCACAATTTGGGATTTATTTTTGTCACTAACGTGGGCTTTCAAACACAGAGACCGCTGCCTTTCGGCATCTCCACACACCTCTGCAGCCTTGGGGCGGGCGGATGAGCTGTGGGCATTTCCTCAATTCAATGGTCCATCCTACTGGAGTCATTAGACATTACACGGAGGTAAAGGCCAGATTATACTGACTGCCTTGGCAGGACTCATCACCCCACGTTTACGGGGGAAAATAAGGGTTTCTGTCAGTGGGTAAGGCCCTAACCATTGTAAAGCGTCTATTCACCCAAGAGTCTCCGACTTCACTGACTATATTTTGAGGAAGGTGAGAAATGCGTCATATCGCCCATGAGGCCCTCATCTGTGCTTTCATGAGGTTCAACCAGCAAGTCGGCCCGTTTCCAACGTTCCCTTCAGAATAGCTTCCAGAAACAAACAAACAAGCAAAGAAATGGCTCAGATCATTTTCTTGGACAAAACTAACCAGTTAGAATATAGGAACTCCTATAAAATATAGGAACTCCTTCAAAACGTGAAAGCCTCTCGTGGTTGTGAATGTTCTGAACCGACACGTGCCCAACAGATCCCCCTTCAGAGCAGGCTGGCTTTGAGCAGCATTCCACTATTTCCTTGTGCTGATCCTCTCATGGTAACCTCAAATGCTCAAGGCTTTCTGGTCATAAATGACTATAGAGCACATCTCTATGCGGCTGTACTGAGCATTTAATATTATTCAAGGTGAAGGTGACGTACAAGGTCAAGTTATGACTTTGATCCTGTTAGCACTTGACCTTTCTGAGAAATCTCAGTAACTTCTGTGTGTCTGCAACTGAAGGAAGGAAAGCAAAGCATTTTGTACATCCTAAAAAAATTCTAGAAACTAGCATCAGGATTCTTCTTCTAAATATAAGGTACTTATATCCAAATATAATTATTAGCCTTCACTTATAAGTAATTTCTCTCCAAAAAATAAGCCTTTCTCCAATATTACTTCTGGAGCCATATCCTGAATTGATAGTCTAATTTCTTAGTTGCTATAATAAAACAGTTGCTAACATTTATTTAAGATTAGTAACTGCCAGGCCCTGCTCTAAGCCTTTTTCATAAGCTTATTCATCTAATCTTTATAATATTAAGTCCAGTTAACAACCCTTTTGCAAAGATGAGAAAATCTGGTGTCAGAGAGCTTCCTGTGTTTCAAGGCACACACTCAGAGGGGCAGACCCAGGGACAGAGCCCTGAGTGCCCAGCTTCCCAGAGGATGCCATCGAGCACAGGACAACATTTCACGTAGTTCTCTTCTCCATGACAGAACAGCGAAGCACATGAAAACTCAGACGGATTCCTTCCATCACCTGACATGAACTGGCAATTTAAAGAACGAAGAACGAACAAGTTTTCACATCAGAAAAGTTATTTCTTAATTCAAGTTATTTTCATCATTAATACATTTAAGCATAGGAATGTCTAATTGTATTAAATGGGGCAGTCCCAACCAAGAAATATTTCAGAGCGGTGGAATTTAGCTTACTGAGTCCTTCAGAATTAAATATTCTGCTGTGGTGAATACGTCACCCCAATATATTAACGTGAAACACAGGTACCAGCTGACATGAGACATCACAGCACTGGCTTTTCAGCAACGTTGAAGACATTACTGTGGTTAACTTCTTGACAAAGCAGTACAGTCGTTTAACACGTTCCCTCCTACTGAAGGTCCTGTAGCCCACCCAGCCATTCTGGACCGTCTTAGAAGTACAGGGTGACCATGGTACTTGGCCAGCTGCCAGTATGATCTTAGCCTTGAAACTTAATCCCAGAACTTTCCTAGCTGTACTGTCTCCCAGAGCATCATGTCAGGGAAGACAGTGCCAAGCTGTACTTCCACGAGAGTGGGACAGAGAGGCCGGAGTGAGGGAGACAGACGGCCAGTCTGGTCCTGAGTGGGGAACCAGAATGCTGGGTCATCGAGAGGCATGTGGGCTCCCATGAGAAGAGTGCCCACTTACACTGAGTTCGGCCTTAAGTTTCCCCAGCAATTTGTCCAAGACTCTTTTTAAGTTCTCTGGATACGAGTAAAAGGAGAGTCATTATAATAAACTTCAACGTCACCTCAAGTTCAGAAATCTGATAATCTGTCTCTATTCTTCTCCTCAGTGGTTTGATAAGAGCTACTTGTCCTTTTCTTTTTTTTTTTTTTTTTTTTTTTTTTTTTATTTAAAGATTTATTTATTTGACAGATAGAGATTACAAGTAGGCAGAGAGGCAGGCAGAGAGAGAGGAGGAAGCAGGCTCCCAGCTAAGCAGAGAGCCCGATGCGGGGCTCGATCCCAGCACCCCGGGATCATGACCTGAGCTGAAGGCAGAGGCTTTAACCCGCTGAGCCACCCAGGCGCCCCCTTTTCTTTTTTTTTTCCAAATAATCCCTTTTTCTTAATTTAAGAACTATTATTTTATTTCAAGATAACTGACAGTTATCTAAAAATCAAACATTTAAACATCTTGGCTCTAATATATGCATATTTTCAGATATTTCAGATACATGCATAGATGTAGCTTCCTTTCTCCCTACATGAAGCTGGAGGCAAACTGTACATCATATTTTGAATTTTCACCTCAGTCTTTACCATGGACACACTTGCATATAGACTATAGCTTGAGCTGCACAATTTATTGACCTATTTTAGGATAATGGACATTGAATCTCTGTCCAATTTTTCACTTTTAGAGGGAAAGCTAAATACAAATAAGCATATATTGCCCAAAATGTATCACATTTCTGGGTTAAAATACCTGACACTTTAGAATTTTGGTTGGACCTGCAAGCTTTCTTCTGCATGTATAATGGTGTATGGGTGTGGGCTCCCCATCTGCTTGCTGACATGGGCTACAGGGACTGTAGTCTCACAAATGCACTGGGGGGAAAAGTGGCATTGTTTAATCCACATTCCTTTGATCAACAGTAAGTTTAGGGACCTTTTCCTACACATGTTATTTATTTTTGCCCTTTATGCAAAATACCTATTTAGCTGTGTTGCCCATTTCTGCTTATTGACTCCATGATGCTCTTTCTATATTAATGAATTGCTAGGAGTGTGTAGTGATTAGTATATTAGTATATTAATATTAATATTATTAATTATTAATTAATTATTAATATTACTGTATATTAATGTATAATATATTAATAGTATATTAATATATTAGTATATTAGTATATTAATGAATTGCTAGGAGTGTGTAGACTTTTCAGGTGGCCATCATGATCCCCACCTCCTGATGTTTGCGCCCTGGTGGAATTCTCCACCCTGTGAAGAGGGCAGCACCTGGGTCTTGTTTATAACCAATAAAATAAGGTTAAAAGGATCGACTACCTGTGTGCCCGTGATCAGGTGATTACACTGTAATAGTGTTAGCACCCGATTTTCCTGAGTCTCTCTTTCTTTCCCTTCCTGGCTTTGGACCATGTTGGGAAGCTCCACGCGGCAAGAAACCATGGGCGGGCGCCTGGGTGGCTCAGTGGGTCAAGCCTCTGCTTTCAGCTCAGGTCATGATCTCAGGGTCCTGGGATCCAGCCCCGCATCGGGCTCTCTGCTCAGTGGGAGCCTGCTTCCCCCTCTCTCTCTGCCTCCTGCTCTGCCTACTTGGGATCTCTCTCTTTCTGTCAAATAAATAAAATCTTAAAAAAAAGAAAAGAAAAGAAATCAGGAACAGTCTCTAGGAACTGAGGGTAAGTCCTGGCTGATGGCCAGCAATAAACTTAAGCTCTCAGCCCTACAACCACAAGGAATGGAATCCCGCCAGCTCCTGAGTCATGCTATGACTGGGTCCATCCCCATCTGAGCTCCAGATGAGAATGAAGCCCCAGCCCAGACCTCGATGACAGCTCGTGAGCCCCAACCCAGCTATGCACAGACCCCCCAACCGCCAGGAAGGTAAGATTCTACATGTATGCTGGCTCAGCTGCTGGGTTTGTGATAATCGTGTTACACAGCGAATTGACAGCTAATGCAAACAGTAGTGAGATGGACTTCTCCAATTTGTCCTTCATAACTCTGTTTTCTAGCTTTTAACTATTCCTGGGGGTGTCAGGTCCTGCAGAGAGGAGAAACATGGGGAACAGAAGACGACATAATGTGATCTTGCTCTAAATGCCCTTGGCTTTCTGTCCCTATCCCTCCTTAATTTGGACCAAAGGATGAGTAGTCATTAAAAGGTATAAAAATAATATGGTCAGTGGGGTTGTAATAGCATTGGATGGTGACAGATGGTAGCTACACTTGTGGTCAGCACAGCAGAACGTATGAAGCTGAAACACACGGTTGTACACCTGAAACTGATGTAACATGGTGTGTCAGCTAGACTCAAATCATTTTTAAATTAAAGGAAAAAAAATACATTGAAAATAACAGGCATAAAAAAGTGGCTCAAATCTCATGCTCCAATTTTTAGGCTGCAGTAAGCAACGCCAGATCTCTAACTTACACATTTTTTACCTCCTAGCCACAGGATCTGTCCTTAAATATGAAAGAGAAGCCATCTCACAGAAGAAAGGATAGTCACTTCAGCTTGTCATATAACACTTTGTTATTTATTTATTTGTTTTTACTGACTCTTCTGTAATGGCCTCATACTGTCCAACCCTCATAAAACTGAAAGAAAGACACATAGCCTAGGAGGTATAAATCATGTCCCAAAGTTTGGTGTGGCTATAGTCTCCGTACTTTCGGGTCTGAAGACCCGTCACCTTTTAAATATGTGACAAGGTGTCCCTTCTGGTTCTGTTGTTGTCACGAAAGAACACGGGAAAGGTAATTTGGTAGTTGCGGTGGTGAAAGAAAGAGACTGATAAGTTCTTCTTTGTTCCATAATTGTCTTATGTAATTCTTTTAAATTAAAAAGCTGAGACATGAAATAGTCATGAAGATCAAAATGACAACTGTAAGCTGATGTATCTGCTGTACCAGCTCTAATATCATTCCATTATTATCACTAGGAGAGAAAAAAGCAAATAGCCCAGACAAATTACTTTGTATATAAAGAGAAACAATTATGAAAAGAAACAAATGAATCAAATAAGCACAACAAAATGGTAATTTGGCTATAGGGTTTCAAAGTGAGTAATTTTGACAAGTTCTAGTCTGAGTATGTGAATGAATAAATCACCATGCATCTCACTTGAGGAAGTCACTCCTGGGACTGTCCACAGGTCATCTGTTTTCTTGGAGGCTTTTCAAAAAATATGTTCAGCACATTCATTTAACTCCCTTTGAAAAGTGGACAGAATCACATCTATGAGAACATTAGTTTATTCACTGAAGAAACCGTGAATGAACGTCTAAAGAAACTGCAATAGTGTGAGAGTTGGAAGAGTGCCTTTTAATTGTGTGGGACTTTACATTTACAAAGTAAGAATGATGCCAACAAACAGAAACAAAACCGGCAAACAAGCAATACTTTTTCTGAAGATCCTACAGTCACGGTGTCTGTGTTTGATCGGCGATGGCAAAATGCCGGGAAGTGACCAAGAAATCTAGAAGACAGAGAGATTGGGTGGTCAAATATGGGTGAGGAACCTATAGGGGGGCTCAAGGCTGAGCGGCTTGAGATATAGGGGAGCACAGGTGAACTTGGGGTATGATTACACTGTTGTTGGAGTGAATCCACCGACAGGAAGCAGAGAGAGCCGCACAGAGAGACTGAAGCACGGTCATAAAGGACTGGGCAGTCCGTCTGGGGGAACCACACAGTATTGCGTAGAAATACACAGAGTACGTGCAGCATCAATACCGTGACCAGTAAACCAGTCACCGACACATGCCCCTGCCCACGAACACACACGCCCAATGCTCCGTCGCTATCATTTTCCCGGGAGTCATTACAACAACACGACAGGAAGAGCATCGCTCATGGAACCAGGAAAGAAGTTTTGAAAGGACAAAAATATTTCCAGACACACAACCCTGGTCCAGACAAGAGGCCGACCCACAGGTTGTGTGAGGAAAAGAGGCGAGGCTTCCAGCGAGCTGCCCATGCACCAGTTTCAGGAATCAGTCCCAGGGCAGTCGTTTACACTCCTCTGCCTTTGGGCTTTCAGCTTTCAGGAGCCGAGGAAGAATTTCTGAGAAGCAGTAATATTTAGAGGCTCATCTACACGCTTGACACCTAACCTGACCCTCACTACTTTTGGGGGGGGAAAAAACCCATTTCTCATTCAACATGCTCATTCTCTCTGACTTCCTCCCTGTCTCCTTCCTCTTCCACTCTTGGAGGCTGGACCAACGTTCTACCCCTTCTGGGAGCCCCTCTCTCAGGTGGGCAGGGCATTTGCTGTGTGTACCGCAGACCATATTGGAACACATACCAGTTAAGTCAATAACTTGAGGGGTTTGTTGTAGCTTTTAGTAACAGTGAAAGCTCCTTGAGGCAGCACCGACCAATTCAGCATCTTCATTATTAATGTTTGTAGCTAAATCGTAAAGAACTCATGCATTTCAGTTATATAGAATTGAGTTATTCTGGTTGGTACACACCATGACTCTTTAAGAGAACAGAATTACTACTGTAATTCTTTTTAAGAGTCTAGATTTTCCAATCTCTCCTTGGACTCTCAGGTCTTCATTGTTTAGGATGGTAACAGACATATCGCACAAACGATAGTAGCTCTTCCCAGATACTTAAATAGAGCAATAAAAGATAATGCCCCCTAACGGTAACAAGGTGATTTTCTCTTGCTCACATGACTTTCTCTTGCTATCACCTACAAATTAAAAAAAAACAAATAAACAAACAAACAAACAAAAAACCTTGGGATTTACTACAGTCTGAAAATTTCATATTGTTCCCATGGAAAACGGAGCCGGCATCTTGAGCAGGTAACGGCACCTACATGTCCACAGCCAACACCACAAACAAAATAAAATCCAAATGCTGGATTTGTCTTCAGTTGTTCACAATAATTATATTTTGTAGAGAAAGGAGGAAAAGAATGAGACAGCACAAGAAATGCCAGATTGATGCTGAAGAAATTTACATTTCTAGAGCATAAAGGGAAGTATCTGCTCAATTCAGTTAATTTCTTGTAAAAATTTGACCTTTCTTATGTTGTTAGGATCCCTCTTCTTTTCTTCATGAAGTGCCAATCACTCCCTTCAAGTCTTAACTATCCACAGCTGTATTATACATCAAAGTACACCACTTCCCTCACCATAAAAAGAAATAGTTTGAAACATGGAGACAAAAATTGTTGATGGCCTCTGAACAATACTCTCCTGGTCCACCCTTTGAAAGAAAAGTGAATATCCTTAGCTCCAGCAGAACCCATTTTCATAAGAATGAGCTGTGTTTAACTTTCTGTTACTCTGAAGATGAAACCGTTTGCATAAAAGTCAAAGGTTTGTGGTCTTAATTATCAACTTACTGATAGAAAAAAGGGGACCATCCATTCAGAGTCATCAGGCAGCACAGCCCTGTCAAGGATGTGGAATTTTAGAGGAACATCAACAGAGAGAATCCCCTACATTTTTCCCATGAATATCAACTCCATGTAGAAAATGACTCACTTGTAAAAGATCAATAAAGACACTTTCTATTAAAAACAAGAGGAGAAATAAGTAAGTTTCTCTGAATAAAGGCATAGGGATTCACCAGGCATCTGGAAAATGACTGCTTAGAATTCACAATTAATTTCAAAGGCTTTTAATTCATCAGAGATCACTCCCCAAATAACTCTAATTTTAATCTCACATTTAGCTCTTTCTTACATAACATTAATCATATCAGAGTACACTAAACAGTAAAAGAAAAAAAATAAAATCATTCATTCACACAGTATTTTTATACGAAAGAGTATAATTATCCCTTGAAGTCTTCCCATAATATAAATATTGTGGACAAGGAGCTTGAATCTCATCTTTGCAGTGAAACCATTTAAAAAAAAAGATTAAAGACAGCATAGAATGATGAACACCGATGATGGAGGTCCTAATGATAAAGAAGAAATCTTCTGAAATATTTGCACAATTTCATAACATCTTATATTCATCTTGAAATATACGATAGCCTAATTAGCCTGTGAAGTCTCAATGAATAGGTTATTAGATTCTGATGCCTTTTATTGAAAGGGAAAAGGATTGGTAGATAAAGAAAACATATACGCATATATAAATGCAGATTTCTGACACCACCCAAAACCCTTTACTGCCAATCACTTGGGGCAAAGAGGCCTTTAAAACTGCATTTAAACAAGACCTCCAGAGATTCTTAGGCACACAGAGTTTGCAAAAGGCTACTCAAACATTCTACATCATGGTCATAAAGCCAGCATCGACCATGATAAAGGTGACATGTTTAGTATAAAAAAAAAAAAAGGTTGCCACAGTAATACCGTGGGGAAATGTTCCAAATTCTCAAAAGCGGCTCCGATTCCACTGCGACTCATGTGGCTTACAGGTACCTCGCTCAATCAGACAAAAGGTGGATGTTCGTCTGTGATATCTACAGCCGTATTAGTTTTTCTCCAATTTTATTGAGGTGGAGGGTTTCCAAAATGCATACAACCAAGAATCAGGCCAATATCTTACATCATTTAAGTCTCCAGCTGCAATATTTAAAAGCGACTCATGGGTGAAAAAACCCAGAAATGCCACCAACGACTTGACCTCTCCATGACTGTTTCCTTTGATCTCACTTCAGTAACAAGGGTAATTTTTAAAGCACAGAGCATTCTTCATGACTTATTATTTTACTAATAATGGGGCAAAATTACATTCAGCTTCTTAATATTAAGGTAGAAGACTGGAAATATTCAGACTGTCAGGATCAAGATGGACCCCTTTTATTCTACATGTGTTTGGAGGGAATGGTACTCCGGACGTAGCCCTTTCCCCTTTACAGCTTTCCCCAAGCTAACGCTAGTATAAGATAGGGCAGGAATGTTTCGATGAGTAAATTGCAAAATATATGAGACATAAGATGTAGGAGCTATTTGTAATAGGGACCCATGTCAGCATGCTTTTTTGCATTCATTAAAGAAGTTTTAGCTGGAGATAAACGTGGCCGCTGTAGGTCAAAGTAACGCGGACTCTAAATCAAGTTAATTCTTGGGATGTGATTTCTCAGTAGAATGTTTGTAATACATGCAGGAGTAGGTTTTGTTAAATGAGGCAGTGGGCCTCGTGGATGATGAATCTCTCATCCAGCTAGAACGAAGATGCTGGGGAAGAAGAGAGATCACGCAACTTCCCTAAAGCTAAGTGGCATTTTCCTCTCCAGTCCACCCATTAGAGGTTTCTAGGTTGCTGTGCTGGAGAAGACAAAACAAAACAAAAAAACAGACAAAAACAAAAAACAAAAGCAAAACAAAATGCAAAACTGCAATAAGGTGAGTGTTGTTTTCACAAAATCCTACCCTCAGTCCATTTTAACGAGTTCAATGAAACCGTCTTCTTGGATTGTATTTTTACAGAGTAGGAATTGTAATTCTGTCACTCATCAACCTCAGTACTAGGGAGTAAATTCCACGTGAAACGTAGATAATTAGTCAAAAGTAAGGACATCTTGAAGTCATTGTGGAAGAGGCTTACTTCCTTGCACTCATGTAAGGACCTGAATAGGGTTGTCCGGTTTGCACACTGATCCGTTGTCCTGAAGCGGACATCCAGCGAGTTAAGCACAGGGGCTGGGCAGTTGAAGGCAAGGTCAAAGGATGGATTCCCTTTAGGACTAACTAGTCTCAGCCCAACCAAAGTATTTATGTCTTTCCTTCAGGTGGTACAGCCAAGCCAGTTCTAGCGTTTCAAACAATTCCCATCTCTGGTCCCCACTAAAATAGTGGCTAGAACGTGGAGTGGAGCAAGTCTGAGTCTATCCCTTCTCGCTGCCGGCCCAGCGAACCTGTGGCCCTCGGCCGAAAGGCACATATGGTAGGTGGTGGTATACCTATACCTTGACCCAGATGTCTGCCTCTGATTTATTAGCGCAACGCACGCAACTACAATAAGCCCATACAGCTCTGTCCTCTCTTCGGGGCAGGAGTACCTGGTCAACTTCCTAAGTCTAGAGGGAAATGAAACGAAGGAGAAGAAACATAAAAGGCCAAAGGGGAACGTGCAGCTTACAGTGCAGGTATGCGAGCCTAGGCGGCTTGTTCTCGCTATGAGCTCAGCAGAAAACCTACCGGAGACCCATTTAGAATTCAGCAGAGCGCCGAGTATTTAATATGCCATTTGCATTTTGACAGCTTAGAAATGTCTACACTGGATTTGCTGTATCGTCTGCATTGAGCGCTAACCGGCCACTGAGCCTCTGTTTATCTATTTCTTAAAGGAAGCTGAACCGTTTTCCTGACATTTTCAAAGCACTGTTGGTGTTTGTTTGAGACTGTAAACTGGGAACTACGGAGGCATTGCCCTCAGGAGGAGCCGGGTTTGCTGTAGGAGCACAGACGCGCATACCTGCGGCAGGGTCTTACCAAGCATGCTTGGCCAGGGGGAAGCCAGTAAACAGACAGAGATGCCCTTTCCTGGGGCCTGTGTGAGTGGAGATGCTTGAGGCCCTGGGGTTCTAAGACCATTTTACCACCTGCTCTTCTCTCCTCTGCCTTGTTTACTGGGATTTCATTGTCCCACTATTCAAGTTTACAAAACCTGACACTTTGGAAGAAAGCTTTCCCTTTACTTATCTTTTCACAGATGTAAAATAGCAAAGCAAAAGCATAATGGTGCTCCGGAAGAACCAGAGCTTTTGACTGAACAGCTCTTCATGGAAAAACAAAACAAAAACTTAATCCCCTGCTAATAGTAATAATAATACCCATGATTTGCTAAGGAAATTGCGAATGAGGAAATCTTACCTTCCCTTTACAAGACCCACCTTCTAGTCTGTAAGGTATGGAGGGGCGGGTTCTGTGAAAGCCATTTAGTCACCGGAGCTGCGGGCTTCCCCAGGACAGAGTACATGTCGGGCTGCTCAGCCATAGAGCACTGTGGCCCGCAAAGGTAAGGGCTCAGCATCCTTCTTGGTGGTAGGAATTGTTAACAAGGTAACTCATCTAGAAGCTCACAGAGTGGGAAGGCGTGTGTGAGTGTGTGTGTGCTGAGTTACATGGTTGCTGTGAAAATCTGGTAACGCACGCTTGAATCTCTTTGCTGGGTGGGTCAGTGACAGAACTAGGAATGTGGCCGAGCACCCCACCTTTCCCTCCCAGGCTTCCTACCGGAGACCACGGAGCTACGCTCTGTGCTCCTTTTTGAGGACACTTTCTGAGTAATGCTGGCAAATCACTGCATTCTCGTCGCTGCACATACACAAGAAACAACTGAAAAGCAAAGCAAACTTTGCACACACAAACAGCCCGCAGATCAGCCCCTGATAAGGGTGCCAATCTGAGAGCACACGGAAGGAGTTATGCGCCTGTTTGCTAGATGCAAACTCTCAACGCCTTCTTCCCTCCCCGTCGTCCGGGGAAGGTGCTGCTGTTGAGGAGGTATGCACAACTGGGACTCGACCTTTAGAATATTAGTAATCAAAAATAAAAAGGGCATCCAAATTGAATTCCTGGTACCCCCAAGGTTGCACCGAAGCCTAAAGCAGGATCAGCTGAAGCTGATGACCCGGGCAGTGACGGAACCCGGTTCTAATGACGGCAGCTGCAGCCGCCTGCAGACTCTCACGACTCCGCAAACAGGTCACGAATTAAACCCCACGCATCAGAAACTCTCCTCCTGCCTCCGACACAACGGGAGCCGCCACCTGGGCGCACGCTGCGCTCTTTCCGCAGCGGTGGCCGGCGCGGTGCTCTGGGCGCTCCTCCACGGGGAAGCCCCAAGGCTCGCAAGCACCCTGGGGTCCCAAGCCCTGGGGCAGAGGCCCGACCTTGGCCACCAGGGCTTCTATCGGCAGGGGGAACGTGACCCCGCCCTAGCCGTGAGAGCGCTCTCGGGGCGACTCCAGGGGCTGGCGTCATCAGCCTCCTGCCTGCAGCCAGCTCCCACGCGGCCACTTGCGCTCGCACTTGACCCTTCGGGCTCAGAGAAAACGCGGCCCCAGCTCCGCGGGCCCCGCCGGGGTGATACAGGAGCCTCGCGCACCCGCCGCAACCTAGGTCTCGCAATAGCGCAGTGAGCGCGGTCGCCCTGTCCCCTCCACGCGCAAACACACACACGCACGCCCTACTCTCACGCAGCGCGCGCCGGGGGGCCTGGGACCCTGGACTCCACTTCTTGGCTTCTACATCCCTGACCTGGGACCCCCAGGGCGCAGGAGGCGCTCTCCTCCCCGCCGCAGCTCCTCCAGGCTCTGGGAGCCCGGGACTTTGCGCCCTTGTCTGATCTGCCCCAGCCGCCCCAGCCCAAGGCGTACCGGTGCACACCCTCCCTCCCAGCCCCCGCCGACTGCCTCGGCCCATCCGCGAGGGGGCGGAATCCGCCCTGCACACGTGTGCGGATTACTAAGCAGCTCCGGCAGGGCTGCCGCCGCTGTTTCCACGCAGCAACCCCTGCTAATTGCGGGGGAAGGGCGCTCGGAGCGCGCGGAACCACGGGGAACCGAGAATGCGCTCAGAGGCTGCGCCGCCTGCCTGGGGAAGGAGGCGGCCCCGGGCACAGCTGGACTTTGAGTGCAGAGGAAAGGGGTGGGAAGTTCTGCTGAGTTGCGTAGCAGGTGTTTCCTCTCCACGCAGGGACTTGGCTAGGCAAAGCCAGGTCCTGTCCGCAGGCCCTTTCCCGGACCTGAGAAAATCCCCACACGCGCTTCCCGCGGGTAACCCTCGACTTTTCCTGCATCGCCTCTCTGTTCCCACCCAGGCCAGGACGACCCAAGGCCGCTACCGGTCCGCCCCTGCTCCGCCGCCCGCGCCTCGGCATCATCTCCAGCAGTGGCGCCCAAGGCGGGGCGTCTGGTCCAAGCTGGGCCCATGGGCAGAGCGTAGGTGTCTGCAGGAAGGTCCCCGAATTCGAGAGACCAGAAGCTCAGGCGCCTAACGCTGAACACTTCGCTCCCTGAGATTTTGGGGTGCATTCCCTCAAACACCCTTTCGTAGGGGTGTAGTGCGTGCGTGGAGGTCTGGTGCCTAGCGGTCAGCTCTCAAGCGGCCCTGGACGCCGGCTGGAGAAGAGCAGCCAGGAGGGGAAGACTAATCTTCCATTCTTCCCATCTCTCTCCAGGCCAGGCCCATCTGGAGTTTCCTAATGGAAACAGAGATAGTCCTCCTTCGCCTTGTCAATCACCCTGGAATCTGGAACACTGAAGGAATAGAAAATGGGTGGGAAAAAAAAGATGGAAGAATCTAGAGAGGAAAGGGGGATTCTATGTGGGGAAAGAGCAAATGGCCATTAGAAAGCACACACACACTCAAGATTTGACAGCAGCCTTTAGAAAGGAAAAGAGGGAAAAAATCTATATAGATACAGATATTCCCAGGAGTGGGACGACGGGGTGTTGATGGATAGGAGGAGCACCCAAGGAGGCCAAAATGAGGAAATGGGGGCAGGTACTTTCCAATGTGAAAATCAATCAATATCCCCTCTCTCTCCCTTCTCTCTCCCTCCTCCCTTCCCTCTCCCGGAATCAAGAGGGAGCTTGTTTTCTTTCCCAGAGAATAGACAAGTGCGGGAGCTATTGCCAGCCCCGAGATTGCAGCCTGTAGGCTAGTTAGAGGAAAACATTCCCTAACTCGTTTCAAGGAGAAAACCAAGTTCACAGAGATCCAAGCCCCGGGACTGACCCAGGGAAAACCCTTCTCTTGACCAGAGGTAGCAAGGGGTAGAGCGCTGTGACCACGGCGAACACGATGGAGGTTCAACCCCAGCCAGGTCTCCCCACTTTCTCCACGCACCTTGCCAGCTCCTTCCAACTTGCAAGGAGCGAAGTCCAGGGAGACGGAGGCGGGGGCGACCTTACGGAGGTAGCTCCTCGCCACCCCCCGAGTATGCCGGAGGGGGAAGAAGGGACCGCCGTGTGGGTGCAAGGGTGCGGGGAGCCTGGGCAGCGGGCAGGCTCGCCTGTTGGTTCCCCCAAACCCCTGGAGAGCCAGAACTTGCGAGGCTGGCTTCGCCCGGGCCACTTTCCCAGCCGCTCGGGGTCCGGGGAAAGTCCTGGGAACCACCCCAGCCACCCCGACCCGTTGGGCCACATCTTCAAGCAGGCACCATCGCCTGCCACAGCGCAGTTTCAGCCCAACTCGGGTCTGGCTCCTTGCTCCCCAACAACCCACACCGCCGAGAAAGCGAGCATGTCGCGCCAGCCGAGTGGAGGGAAGGCAAGGCGGGGGAGACAAGGGTGGGAAGAAGGCGATGGAAGCCCGGCTCTCGGCACTGCCTTCCCCCCCAGCGTCCGTGATGGAGAACCCCCGGCAGACGCCAGCGCCCGGGTACCCTGCCCTCCTCCACACACACACTCGCGTTGGCCAGCGGGGCCTCGGAGGGCTCGCCCATCTCCCCGGTAGCAAGCGAGACCGTCTTACCCTTCGCTGCAGTGAGGAGCCCCGCGCACAGAACCAGCAGCACCAGAAGCAGGAGCGGCGACTTGAATTTCCTCCGCGCAGTCATGTCTGCAGATATTCCACACGCACACGACACCGATGGCTCTTCTCAGAGGCGCCCGTCTCCTCCGAGGAACGGCAGGTCTACGAACAGAGCCAAACGATCACCAGAGGGCAAGGCGAGCCGGAGACAGATCCCGGTCCCCGGACCGGCCGCGCATCCGACGCCCTCCTGCAGCTCTGCGCGCCCGGCTCGCTTCGCTCTCATAGCATCGGTCCCGAGCCACTGCGGGGCTGAGCCGCTCCGAGCGCCCACCGGGCTGCCGGGCCGGGCCGGGGACGCGCCGGCCGAGCCGGGCAGGAAGGCACCGAGGCGGCGAGGCTGCGGGAGGGGGCAGGCGCGGAGCGAGCGCGCAGCCAGGAGAGACCTGGAGCCGAGGCAGCTGGAGAGAGAGCCAGCGAGTGGGAGCTGCGGGAGGGAGGGAGGGAGGGGGCGCGGGGGGAGGAGAGCCAGCCTGGAGAGGGAAGGCGGAGAGCGCCGAAGACAGGCTGCTAGCGGCACAAGGAGCCGCTGCCGTGGCGGCTGGACTCAACCATCCCTACCCACAGAGAGGGGAAGGAGGCTGGGCTCGGCGCAATCCCAGACAGAGCCCGGCCTCGGGCCCTCGGGCTCCCGGCGCCGTGCGGCGCCCCATTCGGCCTCCGGCGCAGCCGCGCGCAGGCTGGAGGAAGGAGACTCGCTGGGCGCTGGGGCGGGGGACACCCACGCCACGCTCGGCGAGAGGCAGTGCCACCCCGCAACTCGGGCGAACTGGAGGGACTCTGTGGGGGCGGGCGCTGGCCTCCACCTGCTGATCTCGCTCTTGCTGACCTGAGAGAAGTCCCCTGCGCAACTCAGAAAAAAATTGCGGGTGGGAAGAGAGAACCCACAAGCTCTGACCCCGAGGAAGAAAAAGAAACGTATTTTTAAAATTTGTGTTTAGGGTTATTATTCTCCGTGATCTTTGGGATGATGACTATGGACAAGAAGTTAGAATGGTTTTCCTGTTTCCTGGCTTAGGTTGTGGGAGGGTTTTGTGTGAACAGGTTCAGATGAAATTCGGAATCTGGAAGAATGTCATGAATTCATTCGTAGCATGGTCTGGTTAGTAGAGATGGCATGTTGGCAAACCTTCGAGTGAAACTCGGTATCGAATTTAATGGGCTGGGTAGGGACTTTAAGAGAGAGCTCCTTTCTGAATCTGCTAAGGGTTGAAGCCAGCAGAGAGAGAACAGAGCGCTAGAAAGGCAGCAGGAGATAGTGCGGACCAGATTCCACCCTCCCCACATAGAAAAGGTATTTTTGCAATCTCTGGGGGGAATGGGTAGGGCAAGGCATTTTAGGGAATCTGGCTGGGTTCACAGAAGAAAGAAATCACAAGTGAGTACTAGCACCTACGAAGGGACAGTGAACGGATTCACCCTTCTTGACCAAAAAGGTTGAGGAAAGCCCATGAGAAGACAGAGGGAACTGGAATATGGACAACCCACACCTTAGTAAGAGGATCACATTCTATGTCCAGAAACATGACCAGTCACAGGTGACACTAAACACCGAGCCCTCCACACCACTGAGAGTTTTGCTGGAGTGGTGAGCCCGTGGCTGGCAATCGCTCCTGGTGCTTTATTCCACCTGTGTTCTGTCTCAGTCCGAAGTCAATACTGAATTAGCAATTTCCTAATAATTTCCTTATATTCCTGCCTTACTTGCCTTATATTCCCCTTGCCCCAGTGGTCTCTAGGTTACATAAGAATGGGATCACCCATCCAGAACATGAAGGGCTACAACCTTGAAACGTAAGCACCAAAGCATGATTTCCGGAGTCTCCCTACAGCCTTACGGGGAACAACTGGAAACACCATCAAAGCTAATGTGTCTCTATGGAGATATGAGCTTCCAAAATGAGCAACCAAATTCGATTTTCTGAAAGTTACAGTCTCATACATGACTTGGATTTTCCACATGACTTGGATTTTCCTATTCTGGTGAAGTTACCCCTGGAGGGAGAAGAAGGAAAACGGCTCAGTCACTTGGGAATTCCCCGTGGAATCCATGGGTTATCCTTGAGGCTGAACAAAGCAGGTAGAGGGGAGGATCGTCCCTCTGGGATTTCAAATCAGATCCCAGTTGGTACCTATAAATCAGCAAGTCAACAAAAATGTTTTTTAAGACCCACTAAGTGCTGCAATAGTTCATATCCAGCTTCTCATCCTCCCACCCACACCCCCCAAAAAATCTTTTAGGTGAGTGGACTTCTTGAGAAGCAGTGTCTTGTCTTTTTTCCACTGCTATCCTTAATGACTCATGTCACCACGGAGCATTCTCCCATTAAAAAACGTTTCCAAAATCTAACCCTCCTGGTCTAGGATGCACAGATGATTTTGACATTATTAGGATCCCCATCAGCAATGTCCGCTTCCCCCCTCGCAATCAAACACCTTTACACAAGACTGCCCCAGGCCCCAGGCTGTCCTTTGAACTCCACTCTCCTTGGGTGGGTCCTACGTAAAGTCTTCAATGCCCTCTTTTCATTGGGTGCAAAAAATCTGATTCCCATTTTTTAAAAATTCCCATTTTTAAAAAACAATGAGCTCATTAACCCTAACTACCCACTTTTGCTATTATTTACATGGGGCATTTTCTTTGCCCAGCTCCCATATCAGAGAATTACGACGATTGTGCCAAATTGTTTCTTGATCACACGTACGATGAGGGTGGGAGAGGGCTGTCAAATAAGATAGGCTCGTTTTATAATCTGGTGGTATTTGTGCGTTCCTGTTGTGATATTCCCCCCAAGACCGGGAGGGTTAATGTGGAAGGAACACGTGTGGCTCTGCTGCCATCTAGTGTCCAGCCTTCCTTGTTAGGCGTTTTGCAGAGAAATGGCAGGTCCTTTGGTCTTCTCTCTCTTACTGGATCTGAGGTCTGCACCCCCCCGCCCCCAGCAACACACACTGCCTTGTTTCTGGAAAGCCCCTCCAGAACTCTGCCCCCCTTCATGTAATCAGGCTGTAGTTGAAGCCCATTATTATGTTCCTAGAGGCTCTTTCCCCCTTTGATTGCTAAATGGATGTGAAAGCCTCGATTTATATCACAATTCTAATGCCAGTTATTTAGAGCAGCATTAACTAAATGGGATTAGAGTAAGTCGGGAACCATGGGGGTTCACACCAGGCCGCTCTGTGACCACTGCTCTGTGCTGGCCTGCAGAGCCTGGAGCCTTGCACTTTGGCACCAAGGATTTCTCCTTCCTCCTTCCTTCCCTTCCTCCATTCTTTCCTTCCTGCCTGCTCCCCTTCCTTTTCCTTCCTTCCTTCCTTCCTTTCTTACTCTTTCTCTCTCTCTCTCTCATCTTTTCCCGCACTCCGAAACACACTACTGTCTGCAGTGTCGGGATTCTGACTACATAGCACTAGCCATGGTGTCGGCACTCGGCAATGGGAGTTGGGCAGTAGGATGAACAGGCAGAGGGAAAGATAAAGACACCTTTAAAATAATGTAACAGCTACTGTATTAAGGCTCAGATGGAGAGATGGCAACAGACACCCCAGAAAAGTCTTAGAAACGAGGAGGAAGAGTGGTTTTCTTTTATGCGAAATTGCCTGAGGAGGGGACAGAAAACATGAACAGGATAGTTGAGATAAAATGAGAAATTAAAAAACTTTGCACAAAGGAGAATGCTAATTAGCTAGAAAAGCTATACATGCATGACAATCTTAGAGAATATAGTATGTTGCTATGATTGCTAAGTGGGTCATTGTTTGGCTTATTCAATGTCACAGACTAAAAGTTGACAGCGAATGCAGAACTGGGGAAATGGTTTCCTTAATAGCAGGGTCAGCATTGGAGCCATAAGATTCCTGTTTCCCCACAGGTAATGCCTGTCTTGGAAGAGCAGAAAGTATGGGCAGCTCAAGGGACTGAAGCACAAGTCAGAATTGTCACTGATGGTCTGCAGAAACCTTTCATACATACTCTCCTCCGCACTATGGTTCTCATCATTTCCCCTTCTGATGAGGAGGAATGGGTGGCTTGCAGGAACCACAGGATTCTGTAGGGGGGTTGCATCTTACTAAGGGTCAGATGGTGACTTATGCTCAGCCTTTCACCTACATCACCATTTACGAACCACACCTGCTGTCCTTTCCCCCCACACTGAGGAGCGATCAAGCCTGGGTGCCACGGTTCTCACACATTGACCTCTATGCTCCTGTGGTTGCTTTATTAAGAACAAACAAACAAACAAACAGATCCAGGCATCTACAGGGCACTCAACTCAATAACGGCAGAATACACATTCTTTCCAAGTGTGCAGGAAGCATTCTCCAAAGTAGATCATTGGCTAGGCGGTCAAAAAAAAAAAAAAAATCCGTAACCATTTACAGCTTTTTTTCATGTGAATCTTCATTTTTATACCTATTCTCATTAGCTGGTTTTAAAATAAATTAGTTGAATACTTTTCCATGTTTTTCTAGTGTATATACGTGGTGAGAACTTTCCCTTGTTGATGACGTATGAACAGAAGACAGATGAATGACATTAGGACGTAGGGAGCCGAGATGTGTTCAATCAATCTGAGTCAGAGACAAACCATGCTATAAACAGTCCATTAGGAAGTCTGAGAAAATTGTGAATTCTTTTCTTTTACAAGTGGGCACCCAAATTAAAGGAGCCCCAAATGCAAGCTTCAGCTTGTCACGGAAACCTGGTGAAGCACAAATTTCTGACTCCAACCCCAGAGCCTCTGATTCAAGTATCTGGGATGGGGACCAAGAATTTACCTTCTTGACTAGTTTTGGGTGATGCAGATGAAGGCTGAGTTCATTCTTTGGGAACCACTCATATGGGGGTTGACATTATGGTCAAAAGGACATTCTCTGAATCCCATATCTTCCACTTTCTTTTTTTAAAAAGATTTTATTTATTTATTTGACAGACAGAGATCACAAGCAGGCAGAGAGGCAGGCAGAGAGAGAGGAGGGGAAGCAGGCTCCCCACCGAGCAGAGAGCCTGATGTGGGACTCGATCCCAGGACCCTGGGATCATGACCTGAGCCAAAGGCAGAGACTTAACCCACTGAGCCACCCAGGCACCCCACATCTGCCACTTTCTAAACAAGAGACCTTAAGAAATACCTACCCTATGTTTGTTCACTTAAAAATATGGAAAATGATACCTACCTCATAGACCTGTTGGGAAAATCAACAATGGTTGATGCATAGCAAAATTCTCAAAAAATATTATTTTCCTATTTTTCCTTTTCCAGTCAATCTCTGAAGGAAGAGAGAAGAAAAGAAGAACCCAGATGGAGAAAGCCTTTCCCATCTGCTCTGATCTACATTTTAGGAGTGGCAACGTGGATTTTGGTAGGGAACAAGAAACACAGTCAACATCTCCCAGATTGTCTCAAGGTGAATCCCACAAGAATCCATGTGGGGAAAACCGCAGGCTTTACTGACTATGACTTTTAAGATCAGCTTGAAAGTCTGCCTCATGCCTGGCTCCTTCCCAAGGCTTGTAGAACACTAACAGGCTTGAAAAGCTCGGTCTGGAGCTAGGGGAGGTGAACATTCGGAATGTTCATTAATAATGCTTTCCTCTTGCACCAAAGCAAACCTAGGGCAGAGATGCTTTTAATAGCTATCAGCACGGTCTAATACTGAGGTCATTAGATCAGTGAGGAGCCATTCCGTTGTTCCTCCAGGACTAAATTTTACTGTGGAAATACAAACCAAAGCTTATCTAGCTTCCGGAGCTGTTATCTCTTGGCAGGTGACTTTTTCCAGGAACTTCCACCAGGAGCCATTTCTTAATGAGACAAGAGTTAGGAAGGGCTGAATGTTGTTTTCTAGCTCAATGCTTTTGGCAAAACTACTTCACTTCTGAGACTCCATTTTCTTAGTAAAATTTCTTGTAAGACAGAGTTGGGGTTCACGTTTATGCTTCCTCTAAAGTTCTATGATTCTTCTTTTCTTGTATCTTACTTTTAGCATTTCCCTCTTCTTCACTTGACTGAAGCAGCAGTCACAGTAAGTACATGTGTGCGCACACACACTCACACATCTCTGCAACAACTTCCGAATACAAATCTCTGCACTTGTCTTCGTCTGTAAGCTGAAACTGTTCTGAGTTTTTAAAATATTTTCTTTATAAAAAGTCAACAGATTGTGTGGTAATCATGGAACCGGAAATAATCATTCTGCTGACAAAGGTCTTAGATTCAGGTTCAAGAGGAGATGGTGACGTCACGCACGGTGCTGCCAATGCCGTCCCACCTGTGGTGACTGCTCCCCCTTGATGATCTCCTCCTGTTGAGAAAATATATAGTTAAAGTATTTCCTTTGTTTCAAAACACACGGAGCACATCCACAGAGCCATAGCTCCATTTGAAAACAGACACCGGGACACTCGTGGCTTTCCCTTCTCTCCCCGGGACTGTGTCTGCGTACCATCGCGCTTCATTCTGCCAGATTTGCTGTTAGAAAAATGGTCCTGGGAAGAGTATTAAAGGTGCCAGGGATCAAATTATATGATTACCTCTACATTTTATATGTTAACCCTCCAAATGTCCTTGAATGTAGTAGGTCTGAAACGTCATAAGTAGAGTCTTGTCCTCTATTTATTATTAATATATATAATATAATAGATTTATTATCTAAATCGTCCTTGGACGATTTTTGGTATTCCAGAAAACCCCACGAGGAGCAGGTATTTGTATGAACTTTGAGTTGTGAGAGTCAACTCTTATAACATAACCTGACCTTTCACTGAGAAAGCAAAATCCCTGAGAGTAGTACATTGGGCAAAGGATGGTAGTGAAGGCAAAGGAATAGGTTCAGATCCCATGATAGACGGAGAAGGCTGCCATCATTGGTGACCTCACAAGACCTGCTTCTTCCATCTGGCTATAGGCTGACATATTGCAAAAGGAGAAATTCCTGGAGTGGGGAGAACAGGGATCTTCACTAACAGGGATCTTCACTAATATGTCCAAATTCTTCCATTTCCTAGCTGGATGGCCTTGTGCATTTACTTAAGTGCACCGATTCCCTAGTCCCTAAAAGAATACCTATATTTTAACTCCTAAGATTGCTGTGAGACGTAATTGAGACCATATATGGAAAACACTAAGTTAGAACTTAGAAAAAAAAAAAGCAAATTTAGCTTCCTTTCTCCCCATTCTCTTTAGTGTTGACTTTGAATTTAAATATACTTTTTTTTCCTCTGAAGGATTGTCCTTTCTTTCTTATTGATTGAAATAAGATCCTCTAAAATACTTCCTGAAACTGTATATACAAAATCTTTCCTATTGGAAAGGCTTCTTTAAAAAGCAGTAGTTATCATCCTTGGAATGACCACAAAACAGTTGGGTCTGAGGTTATTCCTTTTAAGTGCGGAACAGTGCGGCAGTCTGATCCAAAATAGTAGGTGATTGCTGACATCAACAGCGGTAGCAGTAACATGACTTCTACTGAGCTCTGGGAAGTGTACAATTCTGCAGGTGGTGCCATGACACAAAGAGACATCAGGCATGGTTCCTAATGGGATAATCAGACGAAGACAGAGGTGTCCTAATAACACACAACGTGTCATGTATGCGCTTATGCAGAAACATACATTCCAAATGATTCATTGACATGTCCCAGCTCACATATAACTATCAGGAATAGGATGGAAACTGAGTATGAGGTCCAAGCTTTTTTCATGCCAGCCTGCTCTATCTGGGGTTGCTACTGAAGATCTTCTGATATGCCAAGGTCTAAAGTGACCCAGGAGGAGACATGGGATTTCCACATGGATGGAAAGCATGGACAGCATTGTCGGTGAGGACAAAACACAGGAGAACAACTTTGGAGGGGTATATACATGATGCATTTCCAAACAAATTTCTATTTTTGTCAGAAGATGTTTTACAAAAAAAAAAAAAAAAAATTGAGGGCACCTGGGTGGCTCAGTGGGTTAAGCCCCTGCCTTCGGCTCAGGTCATGATCTCAGGGTCCTGGGATCGAGCCCCACATCAGGCTCTTTGCTCAGCAGGGAGCCTCTTCCTCCTCTCTCTCTGCCTGCCTCTCTGCCAACTTGTGATTTCTCTCTCTCTCTGTCAGATAAATAAATAAAATCTTTAAAAAAATCTTTTTTTGAGCATGGACCCAGGTTTAAGAAATCCTACTGTGAGTTTGTATTCACTGACTGTGGCTCAGTGATGGGGAGGGTCACCCAGATTGTGCTGTGTTAGAGGGAAAGATGCTAAATGCGGCCGGTGACACGGTGAGTGACCTGGGTTGGGAGGGAGCAGCCTGTCCATGTCCCTCCAGGAATGCCACACGGAGCCATCCCCAGAGCCCCCCATTCCCATCAGAACGGCATTCAGGGGGCCCATTCTCAGCTGCAAACTCTGTTAGAAGTCCACAAACCCCTGTGCACTATATAAAATAAATAAATAACTTCTAAAACTGCTCTTTTCTCTCCCAGTGCCTTTACTTTCCTCGCCCTCCACTGCCTTATTCGCGACCAGAGCTAATCAAATGGAACGGGGCTATCCAAGGGTGGTAAAGGGCCCTGAGTGCTTGCTGTAAGTATTCTGCATCCCTAAAACTGCGCTCTGTGGTGTAAGCGCTGCTTTTCTTTCAGCAAGTGATGCTTTAAGCTACATCACAATGATGCGGAGAACATGCATCCAGAAGTCTCGTAGAAGCTGCAGTGGAGAACTTCGCAGGGAGTTGCTGACTGTTTTGAGAGGGGCCCCCTGTGAGTCTGGGCTTTCGGTAGGCTGTGGGGGCAGCGGGCAGGGGGCTGTGACAGAAATCTGTGTGTCCCGCCGTGTTACCTCTCATGCCTCCCCCATACGGGCTTGTGGGTTCAGACACCAGACTAAAGAAAACTCTGAGCAAGATCGAATTTCGGAGGGAGGAAAACAATACGAAGATGGATCTCCCAGCCAGGACTGCTGTGTGGTGGAAATGAGATCGCACCACCCTGCAGCTCTCCGGAGGCAGACCCGGAAGGGCGGGAGGACCCAGCCCTTTGCTTGCTGGTAGGACACTGCCCTGTCTTCGGAAACGCAGTGGGCCCAGCAATGTCACTCTGGGGAGGTAAACAGCCCCAGATGTTGGATCTTTGGATCAAGGCCTATGGGATCCAGTCTCCCTCAGACTATGGTCATCCTCAATGAGGGCTGAGGGGACCGTGTCGGCATGTTGGCCAGCGTAACAGAGAGCGGCCCCTCTGGTAGAGTACATGTCCATAAGTGTCCCCGCCACATCATGAAGCTGAAGCATTTCCACCTTGTGTGGACTCATGGGGCAACTGGATGCCCCAGGCAAGGCAGGACATTCCCAGTGTTTCCCCAGTTCCCCGGGATGACCAAGGCCGAGAGCCAGAGGCCGGTAACCTGGGCGGGGGAGGGGGGCAGGGGGTCCCTAAATCTACACTCTGACGCCCAATTCCTGGCAGACACGGGGCGTCCACCTGGGGAAGCAGAACGGGATTCCGTAGTAAGCAGGTCAGTGGCATGTGGCGTCCCTAGAGCTGGCCTGGTCTCCGGGACTTGAAGCCTTCGAGCCCCCATCTCAGGGTGAGTTCGGGCCTGGACCGAGGATGCTCGCGGAGAGGGCCACGCCAGACCCTGGCCAGTGCTGGCGAATATACACCGGACTCTGCTTAAGCGAGTTCGACGGGACGGCGGTCCTCGGGCCCTGAGGGTCGGTGTGTGGATCCCAACGCAGTAACTAGAAGGTTCTCAAAGCTGCAAACCCACTCGACAGTCCTTCAGCGGGAGCAGAAATTGGAAGCAGTAGCTTGTGCCCTGGCCTCACGCCAAACGCAACAAAAACTTCCCTTATCGCTTGAGGCATTTTTGTATCAGGCTACCCTATAGCTAGGAAAACGGATCAGAGCAACTTGTCACTGGAATCCCTTTCAAGGATGCTTTTCTGGAGAAAGTCAGACTTTAACTCTGCTGATGGGGTCCCTGCTCCTCTCCACTCTGTGCAAGAAGCTGATTCAGATCAGAGAGAAGAGCTCGACGCGGGGGCTCTCGGGAAATTAACTGGTAACGGAATTTATAGTGTAGGCGGAAGTTCAGTCATGGGAACGACTCCTGATGTTAGCTGGACCCAGGTCTCTAATATTGCAACACTGACCGGCGAGCCTTGGAGACAGGAAATGAGTAGAAAACCCTAGTTTCAGTCAGGAGACACCGTGCAAGTCAGCCGGGTGTTCTGGTGACAGCCAATTGCACAAATGTGCTTCAAATTCCAGAGACTGTTCCCAGCCATGACAAGCGTGACGATTTGTGTCATTATCTAGTATGAGACAGTGGGTCGTAATTACTCTGGGGTACCTTCAAGGCCCAGATACAAATGCACATGTCCACACACATGTGCGTGCGCTTGTGAATGCATGCCCTCACGCTCCGAGGTACAGGTGCCCACTCGTGTCTTAGCTAGTGGAAGGGCAGAACCTTTTGAAGAGTGCATCTATTAAGAGACGCTGGGATCTCCTGGGGATTCCGTTGGGAAGAGACGGTAGACTTAGGCTGATGGAATATTCTGGTAACAGAGTGGGTGCTCTATCTTCCATCTGAGTCGAGACTCCGAGGAAGGAACTTGGCGTCAGGCTGCTATTAGGTCGAGCCGGTGTGGAGGAAAGGTGGTGGGGAAAGAGAAGGAACGTGGAGTAAGCAGACGTGGGTCCATGTTGTTGGTCTCCACCAGCCAGCTGTGAGGATTTGCAAAGTCACTTCATCTCCGTCTAAATTCCCTCAGTCTTAATCTAGTAATTTCTTTATAATGACTAGGTCAATAATACCTGCCCACTTTCCATGTGATATTGAGAGCACGATAAATGCTATAAGGGGAGAACACTACTGAAATTTAACAGGTCTGTACCAATGTATGTTATCATCATTAAGTTGGTCCAATATCATTAGCTAAAGATTTGGAAATTGTTCACATTCATTTGTCATGGCAAACCCTGAGCTGTGAATTAGTGTAACTGATGTGACCGTGATCATGGCAGTCAAGGAGCTAACAGGGTTACGCCTGTTTATAAACAGTCAAATGCTCTCAACTGTCATTATTTTAAATGAGAAAAAAATGCAATTAGAAGGGGTCACTAGGTATCAATTGTAGGATCCCTTCACTGTTCAGATGAGGAAATAACCAGGAGAGCTATTTTCCCAAATTGACTCAGTAAACCTCTTCTGAGTTGTAAGTGTGGTGAGCATTTTACCTACTGCTACACACATAATGACAACTAACATTTGTGAGGTCCCCTGCACCCAAATTGTGCTTTTGTGCACATGACCTCACTCAGTCCTCACAATGGCCTTGGTCATGGGTATGACAATTCTTACAGAAAGAAAGGAGGCAAAACCACAGACCCTGGCGGTGTGCTGGTGAGTGGAATGTGGTGTTACTCAAAGGCAGATCTGAATTTCTGCAGATTTCAAATGCTTCCAGGAGTATAAGGAAAATATAAAGCAATTAAAAGATGTGCGAACACCATTATAAAATATCTTCCTCCAAAATATTGTAAATCTTAGTCATTCCAGAAAACCTTCGAGATGGGCAAGTAAAGTTTAGATTTTAAATAGTGTAAAGAAAGACATTTTTTTTGCAGGGTTTTTTTTTTTAAAGATTTTATTTATTTATTTATTTGACAGAGATCACAAGTAGGCAGAGAGGCAGGCAGAATGAGAGGAAGAAGCAGGCTCCCTGCTGAGCAGAAAGCCCGATGCGGGGCTTGATCCCAGGACCCCGGGATCATGATCTGAGCTGAAGGCAGAGGCTTTAACCCACTGCGCCACCCAGGCACCCCAAGAAAGACATTTTTAACCTGGGTCTGCATTTTGTTTTCAAGCGATTAGATGATCACGCAAATGATATGTGTGTGTGTGTGTGTGTGTGTGTGTGTGTGCGTGCGCGCACATGCGTGTTTGACAGAGAATAATCCATGACCCCCAAAATGTCAAGCCATCTTGATCCAAATGATTGCTTAGGTTAGAAATAAAGCTAGTAATGAAGTTTTTCTAACCTTATAAAATGCTTAATTCGTGTGGCAAAAAATGAAACAAGCAGAAGAACTTTTGCAAAGAATGTATGTCACTGTTAGCGAGGGAACAGCCTGCGAAAGCATCAGAGAGAATTACTGCTTTGTTCCCATCCCCTTACAGTTTGTTGATTTAATCCCTTTTGCCTGCCAGGACAAGAATTTCCTTTATCACATTTCTGGAGCTTGGGACAGTCTAGCTTGAAATGTCAAAGTGACTGAGTTTCCATCACTTTTATTAGGAAATGGTTCTCCTGCCTGGAATATCGTGGGGGGAAAGCACACACCTACTAGTCTGAGATCTGCTTTCCTTAGTCCTAGAAAAGGCAGGAAGATGTCCTGGGGGAACGGTCACTCAACCCACCTGGGCGTCCCCTACACCATGTTGGGTGTCTCTGAGGAAGGGGACAGGTGTGTGTGTGTGTGTGTGTGTGTGTGTGTGTGTGTTGGGGACCCCAAGGCCACTGCAGAGAAAGAGCACCACTGACTCGGTCAGTTTGGGCCGCTATAACGAAAATACCACGAACTGGGTACCTTAGAGCCCAGCAGAAGCGTCCCTCCCACCGCTCTGCAGGCTGGCAGTCCAAGATCACGGTATAGGCAGATGCAGGGCACAGTGAGGTCTGCCTTCCCGTGTGTCCTCACATGGGGGAAGGCAGAAGGGAGCCCTTTGGGGTCTCTTCTGTGAAAGCACCAAGCTCGCTCATGAAGGCTTCATCCTTATGACCTATTCACTTCCCAAAGGCTCCACCTTCTAATACCATCACCTTGGGAATCACTGTCTCACCACATGAACGTGGGGGGACACAATCATTTAGTCTCTAGAAACCACCATGAAAGCATCACTGTCAGGGAAGAGTAAGAGGCCAGACATGGGGAAAAAACAGCAGCCGCAGCACCTCCCGTCTCCAAGCCCACTCACAATATAGGTGCAAACAATCCGTGTACAATATGCGTACGTAGTACAAGAACACTTTTTTTTTTTTTTTTGGCCTCTTCCTGCAATTCCCTCCCCCCTCTGTGCAAGTGTACTGGGCTTTGCTGTCTACTGCAAGCGCACCATCTCTCAGTCATGATTTTGTAATTCCTTTGCATTTGCTGATCCTCCCTGTTGTCCCCACACCTTCCTTTATTTTTTAAAAGATTTTATGTATTTATTTGACAGAGAGAGAGGCAGCGAGAGAGACACAAGCAAGGGGAGTGGGAGAAGAAGAAGCAGGCTTCCCACTGAGCAGGGAGTCCGATGCAGAGTTCCATCCCAGGACCCCAGAATCCTGACTTGAGCTGAAGGCAGACACTTAACCACTGAGCCGCCCAGGCGCCCCTCAGCTTCCTTTAGAGCAGAATCTTCCCCACCAGGCGATGTAGCAGGTCACCCAGGAGCGGGTTCTCAAGACACCTGTCCACCTTCTCTCGAGCCCTAGGCTCTGGAACACACTGACAGTGAAGAAACGCCCCCTGCCTTTCCCGGTTCAGGAAAGGGCCTACCGCCAAGAACTGTCTTTCTTTATGGAACTTGATATGATCCAGAAAGGCTCCTTGCTGGCCTGTGTCAAGGTCAGACACAGTTCTTCCAAACTCCCTTTTTGCTTCTCTCATAAAAGAAGAGCTGAGCTGCTTGTCCCCAGACAAAACGCCTGCTAACCTAAGTGGCCAGCATTCACCCAGGCTCTCAGCCCCACAGGCTGCCGGACGCTGGTGCATCCCAGACGTCATGATGCAGGACAGCCTCCCCAAAGACACCTCCCTGAACTGGAGAACTGTCTCTCCTCCCCGACTTGAGTCACCTGCCACTCCTGCATTTTGACATGTGCACTCTTCCCCACAGGAAAAGCCCGATTTCACTGGATCTTGAGACACTTGCTGATCTCAAGGTCGGAATGTTCTTTCTGCCACGTGGGTCTCTTTGGTACAGGTTCTCATACCGGAGTCTGCATGTGTGGTTATCAGGAGTTGGGCGGGCAGTGTCCTCACTAGGAGCTCCCAAGCTCTGTGACACTCGATTTCCTTTGAGAAGGACACGGAAACGTTTCTCCCTGGAGTACTGCCACTCTTTCCTGACATTTGGTTTATTTTTGGAAATGTGAGACCGCCTCACCTGTTCTCCACAGGATGCTACTCTAATCGCTCTCAGGTTGGCTCATTTTAGATTTTTTTTTCTCCCCTGTCTTCCTATCATTGCAGAAGTTTCTGTCTGCTTCTTCACTTTTCCACCTTTCATCCAAATACAATTTTGCCAAAATTTATCCAACTAGCTGCTCATTCTGACAATTTATGAAAATTCTAATGGAGCAATGGATAATTACATGAAATAAATAATGAAGCTTCTAGGCAACTCTCTAAGCAAAATGTTTCTAATGCTAACTCCTATCTACCAATGTGTATATAATTTTTCAATGAAACTTAGAATCATGGAACTGTGCTTAGACCAGATTATTTACATGAGTCATATAATTTTATAAAACTCACTAGCTTGGCCTAAAAATATTTGTACTTGAAGTTTGCATGGAGGTGGCGGCAGACTCACCTGCCATTGTGAGAAATGATCCAGAGAGAGTCCTTTTGCACTTTGCTGAGTTTCTGGCAACAGTAGCCATGTGCAAGCTACAGTGCCCCATTACAACCTGGATACTGGCCCTGACGCACTCACTGATTTGCTCAGATCCCCCACGCTCCCCTCGCACTCATCGGTGTGTGTCTATGAAGTTCCATACAGGTGTACTACACGTTCACCATCACAGGTAAGAAACGGGACAATTCCAACAGCACAAAGGTCCCTTGCGTTGCTTGCTGAAACCACCCTCTCCTCCTGTTTGAAACCGTACCTGAGCTTTGTTTTCCTTAGGTACAGGGAGATTTACAGACGTGGAAATGATGGTCATGACAGAGAAGTTTATCCTCACAGATTTCTAGAAACGGGAAGCCCATGTAGGACCATACTGGGAGGAACCAGGGTCAGCAGGCAGAGGGAGCAGGGGGCTGAGTGAGGACCTTTACTGTGGTTTCCACGGGAGGGAACAGGTGAGAAAGGGGCAGCAGGTTTCGGATGGGCTGGTTTGAATTGTTTCAGTGTGCTCAAGGGGACAGGGGTCACCCCAGGTGTCTGGTACCTGCTCTGGGGTGATTGGGGCAGGTCGAGAGTGACTCGGAGTGTGAGAACACAATTAGGGAAGTAGCCAAGGGTGTGAGGCTCTGGATTGGTAGTCTTGGTTATGAAGGGTTCCTTCAAGCAAGATGTTTGCTTTCTAAGAATTTTCTTGCTCTGGGAGAGGCCATCCCTCCAGGGTCAGCAAAGGCCTCCATATGTCAAAACATCAGAAAATACAAAAAAATAAAAATTTATAGTTAACACACCCTGTTTCTTCTCTCTATCCTTAAACTCTGGCAACTGCTAAGCTATCACAATTTTCTAAAATTCTGCCTTTCAAAATGTTACATAAGTGGTACCATACAGTCTGTAATCTTTGGGATTGGCTTTTTTCGCTCAGCAGTTCTCTGGAGATTCACCCAAGTCGTTGCGCGTATCAGCAGTACGTTTACTTTTATTGCCAAGTACTTGTCCATGTTGTGGGCACATCACAGTTTATCTGACCGTTCACTTGGTAAAGGACATCTGGGTGGATTCTGGTTTGGGCCTATAACAAATTAAGCTGCTATAGAAATTTCTGTATAAGTTTTACAGGAACTTAGTTTTCATTTATCAAAATCCTAGCAAAGGCTTGTCTTGAGTATCGGATGGGACTGAAATCCTTGTTTTAGTGATCAAACGTCATTTATAAAAACCGCAAGGAGTATATTCTACTGCATACACACACATTTCTGCGTCATTCCTTGTTCCTTCTTGAAGCTCCAAGATTCCTTCTTTCATTATTTCTTTTGTTAGAAGAACTCCCTTCAGCCAGTTTCTATAGGTAGTTCTGCTAGTGACAAATTCTTTTCCTTTTCTTGTATAGGAGAATATTTTCATTTTTTCCAATTTTTTAAAAGATTTTATTTATTTATTTGATGCAGGGGGAGTGGCAGGCAGAGGGAGAAGCAGACTCCCCACTCCTAGCAGGGAGCCCAGTGTGGGGCTCCATCCCAGGACCCTGGGATCGTGACCTGAGCCGATGGCAGATGCTTAACCAACTGGGCCACCCCAGTGTCCCTCCCTTCTCGTTTCTGAGTGATGGTTTCACCAGATACCGAATTTGCCATGGGCAGTTACTTCTCCTTCTTCACATGAAAAACAAGGTGCTGCCTACTTCTGGCTTCTGTGATTTTAGACAAGAAATCTACTATCATTCAAATTCTTGCTTCTTACAGGTAATATGTCATTTCCCCTGCTGTCTTCAAGATTTTACTTTTTTTGTTTACTTTGTTTTATTAGGATGTGTGTCCCCACATTTTGTGTGTGTGTGTGTATGTGGGGATGTATCCTATTTGAGGTTTACTCAGTTTCTTGAATCTGTAGGTTGGTATCTTTTACCAAATTTGGGGAGTTTTCACTCATTATTTCTCCAATCCCTTTCAGCTCCATTCTCTTCTGTCCTACTGGGGCTTCAAAGAAACACATGCTGGATATCCCCTTATGTCCCACAGGCAGGAGGCTCTGTTAATTATTTTTCTGTCTACTTCATCACTGTGGTTCGGACTGGGTGAATTCCGCTATTCGCAATTCCTGGCTTCATCCTCTGTCCTTTCCCTGCTACTGGCTCCGTCTCTTGAGTTTATTTTTGCTGCTGTGTTTTCCATATTTATATGTCCATTTGTTTTGTTTTATAACTTCCAGATCGCTGCTGAGGTTTTCTTTTTTTTTTTTTTTCTTTTTCTATTTATTTCAAGAGTTGAAAATTGAGGGCAAATTGGGAGGGTGGGAATTAATACACAGCTTGCCGAGGCTCAAAAAGCAGCAGCAGCCAAAGAAACAGAGGGTGTGAAAGAGGTAAGTGGATGAGGGGAAATGCCAGAGAAAAACATCCCGGCGGAGAAGAGGAGACAGGTGCCGAAGAGAGCTGTGACGATAGACCAACCGCCTTGATGGAAATGACGAGAATGTCTTCTCTTTTCTTTGATGCAGTTAGTATAGAAATTGCTCTCTTTTTTGTACAGTTCATAAGTAACAAATTATGAAAGCAACACTGCTGAAATCCATGCATCCTGTGTCTGTGTGTGCAATGCTGTTTCCTGTACAGAGCACAGAGCTGGCCAGGGAAGGCCAGCTGCAGTTCACCACGCAGACCTGGATTCTGTCCCAGCATTAATTGGCCCACCAATCCCTCAGGAACCTGAGTTTTCTCCCTAGTCTGAATGATTCTTGGTCCACGGGATTTTATGAAAATCAGGACATGATAAGTGTAACAAGTGCTGGTAGAGCATTGGGTGATTTTTAATGCTTCAGGGGCATGTGCAACTTGGTCGAGAGTTTCTTCCCTGCTAGATCTGCTTTTCGTCTTTCAGCCCGCGCTAGGGGCTGGGCCTTCCACGTCAGCATTACCTGCCTCCAGAGACGCTGTCCACATGGGTGCCTGGTTTCTGTCTCCTGAGGTTTTTCTGAGAGAGTCAGCAAGTATTTGGCCAAAGAGAAACTTAATTTCTTCCTTTTGACCCAGAACTAACTTTGCTGCAGTTGTTTGAAGCATGCATCTCCTTAGGCAGGGGACCAAGAGCCATCGCCATTGGAGTGCTTTCACGTAGGCAACAGTAATGTCCATCTCCCCGTGAGTGCGTACTCTCAGGTGCCAGGAGTGACTCTTCTAACGTCACAGAAATCCCTTGAGGTAAATATTTTGTTTTTCTTGTATGTGTTATATTTGCCCCACTCTTCACTTCCTATGGAAATCTCAGGAAAGAGGAGGCAGGTGGAGGGAGGTCTTACAAGCAGCCAGTGGTAAAGCCAAGCTTCGAATGCTGTTGCTCTAGTTCAGAGCACACACCGCCTCTCGCTCTCCCACGGACGGCAACATACTCATCGCCTGTCTTCATTCAGAAGAACCGATGGAGAAATACGTAAGAGAAAACTACCTCTTGAGGATTCTAAAGATTTGAATTTATAAATGAAAAATCACAGCTTGACCCCAAAAAAATGTAAATGATGGAGCCGTTTTATTCTTTACTATGTTTCCATCAATTTAGAACTGAAATTGAGGTTTTGTTTCAGTAGAGAAGTAGTCATTACTTGTTACTTCATGGGTTTAACTCTGCCTCACGGGTGATAGGATTTACAGAATCCACTGAGGAAACTTGCTCCAATCCCATTAATCTCCCCATACATCTGGACAAGAAAATCCAAATGTTCAATATTCACTGGTACATTCAGTTTTACTTTCTTCAAGTCCTCGATGGTTAAGGGTTATTTGCAGACCTTAGTACCATGATATCAAGTGTGATGCTCACACTTGGTTGGATCGTTTTAAAAGGCCCTAAATCTCCTTTCCCTTCTGATCCTACTACTTACACGAAATTATATTTTATTTTCAGCTCTCCTTCTGCACAGAGTTGGTTATACAACAATGTGGTTACCTCCACAAAAGGAAAGAGTTTTTAGGTTTTTTCAGTAATGACCAATATTGAACACCAATAATTCTATATGAAATTATGTATGTGTTTCACCTATGATTTGTTGATCTTTTATGGCAGGTTGTTTACTGTGTACATCCACTGGACTGAGTGTTTTGTGAACTGTATATATGGAAGGGAGACCGGGTCATCATACACGACCCCAGGTGAGTCCAGGCAGGCGCACATTTTGAAGGGGGTGTTGTGGAAGCGTGGGTGGAGCATGCTTCACGCTGTGGAACCAAGAAAGGAAGATCATGTTAACACTCCTTTGTGTTTCAGTCCTGGGCAGGTGGTAGTCTGTAAATGGGCTGAAATGGGGTCGTTTTAAGGAGGAAGGCAGTCCTAGTGAAAAGTAATGTAGAGGACAAACATGGTGTGTTTAGCTACGACCTACAGAAGACATGTTCTCTGTGCCCCATGAGCAGAATTTGTTTTGGAAAAATAACAAGAAATGGAATTTATAAGAAATGATAAGTGTTCTTGGGGCGCCTGGGTGGCTCAGTGGGTTAAGCCGCTGCCTTCGGCTCAAGTCATAATCTCAGGGTCCTGGGATCGAGCCCTGCATTGGGCTCTCTGCTCAGTGGGGAGCCTGTTTCCTCCTCTCTCTCTGCCTGCCTCTCTGCCTACTTGTGATCTCTCTCTCTCTGTCAAATAAATAAAATCTTAAAAAAAAAAAAATGATAAGTGTTCTTGAATCGTAACTTGAAAGTAGACCTATACTCTGAAAAAGGACCCCATGCAATTTAAGGTTCTTATTTAGAAAAGAAAGCAATACATGATGGAGGAGAAAGTTAAAGGATTCAAAGTTCAGATACCTGAATTGACTTTTCAGGAATCAGGATGAAAGTAAATGAGAGGACTAGGGAGAAATGTCTGTGGGGAACGTCGCACAGGCCAGGTTTGGAAAAGCCGGGTGAAAGGAATGGGAGAGTCAGCCTAATGTTGTCTTCTGTGAGCAGCGCAGAAAAGGCCGTGGTGGATGGTACTTCTGGCTGCTTCTGCCCCCTGGGGATGCCACAGTGAAGGACCACTAACTGGGGTCAGTGAATGTGATCTCCCAGATTCACTTAGAAAGCAGGTAAGAAGGAACCAGGAAGGGGTCAGAGTGAATGCCTGAGGTTTTAGAGTTTCCAGCTGATTGCATAGTTTTGGTCATGGGAAAGTCTTCCCATAAGACACGGGAAAACATCTAGTCTCTTACCTTTACTCAGATATTACAGAAGAAGAGTTTTGTTCTGTATTTTTTCTTTTAATTATAGCTTTTTTTTTTAAATCGATAGTCATCTCTAGTTTATTACTTGATTGCTGAAGTTCAAAGTAACTTTGGAGCAACTAAATGATCTATCATGACACCACACACCCATGATCCCAGCATGCCACCTGACCTCAGGAGGAACAAATCGATTCCCCTGTTACAGCGGGACAATGCAGGTGCCAAGGCCCTAGGAAGATGGAGATAAAGAAGCTTGGAGTTATGGACTGAACGGTTGTGCCCCTCTCCCCAATTCATATGCTGAAGCCACTACCCCCAGGATAGCTGTGTTTGGAGATGGGGCCTCTAAGAAAGTAATTAGAGTTACTTATGGTTCAATGAGGTTCTAAGGATGGGCCTTGATCTCATAAGATCAGTGTCCTTATAAAAAGGAACCAGAGCCTCCTCAATAGCATGCTTTCTCTCTCTCTCTGGACGTCCTCAGAGGAAAGCCCATGTCCACAAGCTAAGAGGCCTCACCAGCAACAGGAAGCAGGCCTTGATCTAGGGCTTCCAGGACTTTCTACCTAGAACTATGAGGAAATAAATTTAGACTGCTTAAGCCAGCCAGTCTGCAACCCAAGTCAACGCACACCCATGTGGTCATGTGGCATTGCTGCCCGTGACACAGGTAAGTTGCCAAAACTGTAATCCTTTACTCTGGAGCTAATATCTACCTTCCTCGGAAATATTCTAATTGCAAGGCATTTGGATGATAAAAATGCTACTTCAAATGCAGAAGCAGAAATGCATAATCATTAAAAATATAAATACCATCTTAGTTCATAATCCTCCATCGCAAAATTTCCAACCTAAGAATTTCTTTTGAAATTAGCCTTTTAATGGGTATAATTCAAGAGTCTGTCTTTGACCATCTATAAATCAAAACTCTGTGCTATTTCCAGATGACTATGCTACCATGGAAACATATGTGAGGTCACCAGGAGAGCTCCATTGCTATGCAATCTACAGGGTATGGGTTTATGTTTCTTGAATGATAGGTAATAATGTCATGCTTTGAATGGAAAGAGATAATGTTGTCTACACAAAATGTGAGTAGAAGGTATTCATTGTTAATTATCTCATTTTTATTTACCGATTCCTAACTTTCTGAATGGAGAAAATATCTGGGCATATGGCTATTGAGCTAATGGCACTAAAACACTAATGTAATATTGATTTAATGCAGGTTTCTCAGAGGTTAAATATCCACTGGTTTCTGCATAAACAGCATGAAACAGAACAAAATGCAAAATGCAGCTTGATAGGAATCTTAATGTCTAATTACTTAAACTCAGACTTTGGGAGAAGTATATGCAAATTTATTAACCAGTTGTGCCAAAATGCCTTTAAAACCAACAAAACAAATGCACCACTTCTGCATCCTTTATCTATCAGCATACTCCCTGTACATTGGATTTCCATTTCTCAGTTGCAAATGTGGCAGGTTTCTCCTCCTTTTGTTCCAACGAATTCAGAAATTTGATACTCCGCATCTTGACATTTGGCCCACTGAGAAAATATACAAAACCTCAAAATATCCACGGCCTTCACTTCAGGAACTATTTGTATGGGCAGATGCCTAAAAATGTTGTCCTAGTTGCTGTCTTAATTATCACACAGAAAAATCTTAAAACACGAAAAGGAACATTACGTCTAGGTCCCGAGTGCCCCAGGGGTGCGGTGAAGGGCTAGATCGTTGTAAAAAGCTCTAAGTCTTGGTCTGCCTCGGGTGTCCAGGGCCATGAGCAAGACCCTTTGCTCTTAATGAGTTTATTCCCTGGATAAGCACTTCAACACAGGATGAGAACATCACCACGACTGATCTCACGCAGGATCACTCAGGAATCAACAGAAATCTGAAGAACACTTATGTCATGTACATGCTCTTTCAAGTCACATTTCTGAAATATTCTCAAGACAATTTAATTTCCTTAAAAAGCAGTCCCTTGCTTCTTTCTATCTTTTATTTATGATGGCATCTGACAGACAGAAGCTCAGATATCAGATTATTATGTCGCAGCTTAGTTATTTGTCAAAATATATTCTTTCTTCCCCTTCATATTACTTTCAAGTTGTCCTATATGGGGTACAAGCAAAATTAAAATACCGTGTTCAAGAAAAGTTATAAAGATAAATATTCTCCATGAAACAAAATAACTCAATAAAATGCCTGGGTGTATGTGTGGGTGGGCATATGTCTGCCTGTGTATGTGTATTCATGGACATATCCACATGCACTCAACTTGTAGAAAGCGGTGGCAGGAAGAAATCGAAATAGTGAGACCATTTTCTTTTTCCTACGTGTTAAAAAAACAAACAAACATGTCAACACAGATGTTACCTAGAACTACTGTGGTGCTGATTTCGCAATATTATAAATACAAAAACATGTTGTACTCCCAAAGCCAATATAATGGTATATGTCAATAACGTCTCAGAAAAAAAAGTCCAACAAAAATAATTCAGATTATCTCTATACTGGGAATCATGTCAGATTTGTGATGAGAAGCCCACATATATATTTTACGGCCAAACACCTGATGTATATTTCAAAAATACCTACAATCTTCCAGGAAGATGGCTGTTGCTTAACCATAACAGTTTAGTAAGTAATCTGTCATGTCCCCATGTTAGTTTTCGCTAGTAAGAGTATTAGAGCAATCTGACCACATACAAACAAAAGCATGGGAAAGGGGGAAAAGTCCAGGGAATTCGTAGGAACTCTGTGATATTTCGGGTTTGAAAGTGAAGTGACATTAAAAAGAAGGGAAGTCAACAGAGTGACTTTGGCAAAATGGCGGACTGGACAGCTCCAAACTCCCCTCCCCTACAGAGAAAAGGAAAAGCAAGCAGAAACTGAACCTACTGTGTCAGGACTCTGGAAAACAGCCAACTGTTGACAGCAATCAGGCAAATGCTGAATCAAAGACAAGGCAACTTGAAAATGGTGGGAAAGCGTTGTGCCATTTTTAGTTGCCCTTGATCCACCTCCCTCCTTGGCTCACAGAAAGTCTTAAGGTGCAGCCTGTATTCCTCCTGTGGGACCCCGGTCTCTGGCTTCAGAGGGAGCAGAGACTCTCTACACTGTATTGCACTTGTCTGTCCTAATCTGTCTGGGGGCTGCCTGAAGGACTGATGTAAGCATTTCATTCCTGTTCCATCTAACACATCTAACACCCACTCCGGACAGAAACATGACAGACATGGCTCAAAAACACTGTATGAGATGCTGGCGAGGATGCGGAGGAAGGGGAACCCCCCTCACTGTTGGTGGGCATGCAAGCTGGTGCAGCCACTCTGGAAAACAGCATGGAGGTTCCTCAAAATGTTGAAAATAGAGCTATCCTACGACCCAGCAATCACACTACTGGGTATTTACCCTAAAGATACTAACATAGTGATCTGAAGGGGCACGTGCACCCGAATGTTTATAGCAGCAATGTCCACAATAGCCAAACTATGGAAAGAACCTAGATGTCCATCAACAGATGAATGGATATGGGGCACCTGGGTGGCTCAGTGGGTTAAAGCCTCTGCCTTCAGCTCGGGTTGTGATCTCAGGGTCCTGGGATCGAGCCCCGCATCGGGCTCTCTGCTTGTCAGGGAGCCTGCTTCCTCCTCCTCTCTCTCTGCCTGTCTCTCTGCCCATCTCTCTGCCTACTTGTGATCTTTGTCTGTCAAATGAATAAATAAAATCTTTAAAAAAAAACAAAAAAAAAACAGATGAATGGATAAAGAAGAGGCGGTATATACATACAATGGAATACTATGCAGCCATCAAAAGAAATGAAATCTTGCCATTTGCAACAACGTGGATGGAACTAGAGGGTATTATGCTGAGTAAAATAAGTCAATCAGAGAAAGATAATTATCATATGATCTCCCTGATATGAGGAATTTGAGAGGTGATGTGGGGGGTGTGGGGGTAGGGAAGGAAAAAATGAAACAAGATGGGATTGGGAGGGAGACAAACCATAAAAGGCTCTTAATCTCACAAAAGAAACTGAGGGTTGCCGGGGGGAGGGGGGTAGGGAGAGAATGGTGGGGTTATGGACATTGGGGAGGGTATGTGCTATGATGAATGCTATGAAGTGTATAAGCCTGACGATTCACAGACCTGTAACCCTGGGGCTAATAATACATTATATGTTAATAAGAACAAAAACAAACAAACAAACAAAAACACTGTATGGCAGGGGTGCCTGGGTGGCTCAGTGGGTTAGAGCCTCTGTCTTTGGCTCGGGTTGTGATTCCAAGGTCCTGGGATTGAGCCCGGTGTTGGGCTCTCTGCTCAGCAGGGAGCCTGCTCCCCCATCCCCCTGCCTGCCTCTCTGCCTACTTGTGATCTCTGTCTGTCCAAACATAAATAAAATCTTAAACAAGCAAACATTGTACGGCAAAGGAAGACCCACAGCCACATGGCGTGAGAGGTAATGACTGAGACATACAGTTGACCTCAGAAGCCTGAAGAGAGTTTCTTAGGGGAAATCTGGACATCCAAAAGTATGCATGTGTACTGTGGGAATTTAGAAAGCCACACACATATACCAAGGACAGGATGAGTGTTCACAAAAGACCTGAGCAGACTGATCTCTAGGCTCAGCACCAGTGACGAAGTCAATCCACCAAGAGTGAGAGGATACTTTGCTTTGTCTGGGTGTTGTTTTGCTTAACTTTTTGCTCTTGGAATTGAAGGAAGTCTGTATCTTAACATTACATTAGTTGAACCAAGGGTCAGCTTTCAACCATCAGAAAGAGAAACACCTCAGAAGGGAGCAAATTTGATTTACAGAGTTACCACAGAATAATGTTCTAATGTCTAGTTTTCAATAACAACAACAAGACAAAATTACAAAGCATACAATGAAATAAGAAAATATGACCTGTGCATAAGAAAAATAAACAGAAACTATCCTTGAAAAAGCCTAGATATTAGAGTTACTAGACTAAGACTTTACATCAACTTTTAAATATTTTCAAAAATTTAAAGAAAATCATAGGCAAAAAAAAAGAAATTAAACAAGAAAAATGATGTAGGAACAAAATGGGAGTATCAATAAAGCAGTAAAAATTATAAAGAGGAACCAAATAAGTGGCAAAGTACTTAACTGGAGTGAAAAATCTATAAGAAATAACTGAATAACTGGGATGAAAAATCTATAAGATGTCAACAACTGATTTGATTGGGCTGAAGAAAGAATCAGTGAACTCAAAGATAGGGAAATTGGAATTATAGAGTCTGAAGAGCAGAATGAAGAAAGATGAAGAATCAAGTGTTCAGTGGGTCACCATCGAGCAGCCCAACCTGTGGGGTGTCCCAGGAGAATGGACAGACAGAGCGATAGAGAAACCATCTGAAAAATTAATGCAAGTTTCCAAACTTGATGAAGTCAATGATTCACGCATCTAAGGAGCTCAGATGAACTCCAAACAGCTATGGCAGAGGAGACCTACGCCACGATGCATTGCAGACAAACTGCTGAAAGACAACGACAAAGAAAGGATCTTGGTTTTACACCTGAAACTAATATTATGCTTATTAACTCAGTGGAATTTATATAAAAAACTTTAAAAAAAGAGGATCTTGAATGTCACAAAAGTGACTTGTCCCAGTGACCCTCAATGATACAACACATTATCTCTCATAACAAACCATGAGGCTAGAAGGCAGTTGGATGACCCAATTAAAATGCTGAAAGGGGAAAAATAAACCTGTCGACCAAGAATTCCAAATAAAAACTGCCCTTCAGAAACTGGGGAGAAATTATGACATTCCCAAATAAGTAGAAGCTGAGGGAGTTTATGACCTTGAGACCTGACTCCACAAGGAACGCTAATGGGGGCGCATCAAGCGGAAGTGAAAGAATGCGGGACAGTAAGTAAATACAAGCAGTATGGATAAGTGAAGAACACTGGTAAAAGTAAACACCTAAGTAAATACAAAACTTTTCACTGCACTTTAAATATTATTATTGCACTTTTGGTTTATAACTCCTCTTTTGTTCTCTACCTGATTGAGAAGGCAAACACACAAATGATTACATTGTTTCTATTAATATTAGTGGGCAGGCAATGCAGAAAGATGTAACCAGTGAAAGTAACAAGATAAAGGGGGAAGAACAGAGATGTATAGAAGCACGGTGTTATACAATTTTGATACTAAATTGGCATTAGTCGAAGTAGGTTGCTGTAAGAGGACCATGGGAATTGCATTCTCAAGATAATCACTACTAAAACATACACAGGTAGAAAAGGAAAGAAGAGATCAAAATGGAACACCACACACACACACACACACACACACACACACACATTAACTACATATGAGAAAAGGCAATGATAGAAAATGAAACAAAAAAAGAAAAAAAATTAAGATAGGAAAAAACAGCTAAATGGTACAAGATAATTTTTGTTATTAACTATTACTTTAAATAGATCAAACTCTCCAAATAAGGCAGAGGGCTTCAGAATAAATAAAAATAACACCTATCTATACACAGTCAGTGAGAGTATTTAAATACAAATCACAATGTGTTTGAAAATTAAAAAATGAAGAAAAGTGTGCTATGCAAACAGTGAACCCCCCAAAAGGGTTATATTATCAGACAAAACAGAGTTTAAGTAAGACAAATAAATACAGACATACGGAAATACATAAACTAATTTACAAGTATATTATATATTGTTAAGTTTCAATCCACCAAAAATTTGTAATAATTAATTATATGTGGCTAACAACAGAGTCCCCAAAAATGTGAAGCAAAATATCTGACAGAATTCAAGAGACAAACAGAGTTTATAACAATAGTTAGATACATCAACATTCCACTTTCAATATGAGAAGGACCACCAGGAGGTTTGTGAGGAAATGGGATTTAAACGATACTATACACAAGTTGAACATAACAGATATTCAGAAGAATCCAGCTAACCACAGCAGAACACACATCTTTCTAAATGCACATGGAACATTTACCAGAATAGACCATATATTAGGCTGCAAAACAAGTGTTAATCATTTTTTAAAAGTTGAAATCATACCAAGTACCTTTTCCAATTACTGTGGAATAAAACTAGAAATTAGCAATAGAAGGAAAACTGGGGAATCCATAAATATGGGGAAATTCAACGATACAGAAACAGCCAATCGATGGAACAAGAAATCACCAGGGAAATCAGAAAATACCTTGAGAGGAACAAAAACAGAAACACAAACTTTGTGATTCAGCAGAAGCCGTGCTTAGATATGTAAATAGTCAGTAAGCCCATGAAAGATGTTCAGCATGATTAATCACCGGGGAAGTGATTTTGTAAATCGAAGCCACAATGAGATACCTCTTCATGTCTATTGAGATGGCTGTAATAAGAGAAAGAAAAGGCGTGTGTGAGGAGCAGGAGGAATAAAATCCTCATATACGGCTTGTGCAGATGGGACACCTGTGACTACAGTGGGAACGGTCTTCCAAAAACTTCAGCAGAATTGCCGTTAGACTCGGATTTCACTACAAGATTTAAAAGAATTGAAAGCTGGGACTTTAACATCTATTTGGATATCCACGTTCACAGCGGCATCATTCATGAAAGCCAAGAGGCAGAAGCAAGCCAGGTGTTCCCTGATGGAGGACGAGATAAGCACAGTGTGGTCCGTATGTAGTGTGGGTTACTATTCGGTAACCATTCTGGCCTATACTACCACCCGGGTGGACCTTAGGAATATCACGCTAAGTGAAATAAGCCGGGCACAAGAAGAGAGACAGTGTGTGATTCCATGTATGGGAAATATCCAGAACAGGATCACAGACCGAGAGTAGAACAAAGCTCGTAACGGCCTGTGGAATAACAGAAAATCTGCACAAATGGGAAAGGAAACTATGTAACCCATCTCATGAGCCGGAGATCAGTCTCCACCTCATTAAACTTGTACCCAACCAACTACAAGCGAAAAGGAAAAGTTCCCTTCCCATTAAATCAACAAGACTCTGGATACTACTATCACAAGTTATATCTGCTTTGAGCTCACTTTCATTTACTAGATTACTGAGAGTCTAGTCACATCTTACAATGTCCTGCATTTAACCCACTGATTAAAGAATGCACTATTTATTATTTACACTTCTGTATACAAATCAGCTGTGTTGCAGATACTCACACAGACGATCTTTTGTGGATTTAAATGAATGAACTTATTACTGCCCTAACCTCTTAGGCCTGTTATAAACTTCCTAACTGCCTACTGCGGAATTTGGTTTGAAAGTCTATGAATCCTAGGAAAGCTGTCTCACTCCGCACACACACACACACGCACACACACTCTTGGCTGCATTAAGGTTTTAATTAGATTGTGTATTAAGACAGATCAATTTCAACTGTGAACAAATGATTAGTGATCAATAGTGACTTTACTAATGATGGACTTCACACCGATATGGGAGTATCTGCACTCCTTTCTGAACCTAACTTTGACCCATGTGACTGAGGAGGTCCACAACCCATGGATCGGTGTGTCTGAGTAAACTGGCTGCTGAAGGGAACCAGCAGGAAGGGAGACCTGACAAATTCCAGGCTGCTAAAGGGTGAGTGTGTAAGTAACCTGGGGACCCCCAGAGGCACGCACCTCACCTTTGGACATGGATGGTGTCCCATCCTCCCCAAGCCTTGGCTGACAGCCCTCAGCATTTCCTTCCCTCTGGGTCTGCAGTATTTACTGAGAGCATGTGAAATGTTTACCCCTTCCTTCAACCTGGGTTTTGATTCTTAGCTGTCTGTTTCAATGCACTCTCTCAGTGTGGTTGGGAATTAGGAGCAGAAAATAGAGAGTTATGTTTTACCATTTCCTGGAAACTTCATCACTCAGTGACTTAACGTGAAACTGAACATCTTCAAATTTTCTTCTACAATTGTTATAATTGCGCTGGTCCTGCTGACCTACCTTAAAGCAGCATGATTTCCAGCTGCTCCCATTGATATTTAAAGGTGTGAACAGTCAGAAATCCCTAGCATAAGATTATCTCTCTTGAGACCCACAGAGCACATGGCTTGAATACCAGCGGCTGTGATCAGAATCTGTGGCAACTAAATGGCCATGAATCTTCACAGGGAAAATGGTTCATCCCATGTATTTAAATGGGACGTTGTAAATGCATAATAGCTAGTGAAGCTTTGAATATATCATAAAGGAAATATTTGTGTCTACAAATAAAGGGAAGGATGGATTTCTTAATGCGTTCACCTGTTTGTCAAATTTATGGAACAGTCTTCTGATTTCAGGGTAAAACAACTTTAAAGGATATATATATAATACTTATGTTAATGCATTAATGTATTATATATACTTAAGTATTAAATATAAAACTATCTATTATAATTATTTATATGCTTACATGGTTAACACTATTCACTACAGTTAGTTTATAAATCTCTCCTCGGTTTATATTACATGGTGGGATCTTCCACATTTTAGATAGTTCTTCAGTAAAGAGACTTATTTAACTTTGTCTAAGCCAGCGTTTCCCAAACTCACTAACCAGACATCTCTTTCCAAATTAGCTTTTATGATTATATTTTGTGTGATGTTTTCAGAGAGGATGGAAGCATGATTTTTATTTTACGTATAGAGCAAAGAATAAGATAAAAATGGCATCAATCCATTTATGACAAAAAAGACCCTGGGCGTAAAGTTGACAAAAACTGTAATATATTAAGGAAGCATTTTAGAAAGCTCCCCTTTCCAATGGCCTTTAAAGCAATATGAGCAGAGCCCCAAGAAAATTTAGGCCTGATGTGGCATCATGAGAAGTCTGAGGACCCTAACTTCTATCGCGATTATGATAAGTCAGAAGAACCAGAAGACAACACTGAAATGCTGGTTGATGAGGCAGTAAAAAGAGAAAAAAACTCAAGCTTGCAGTTGTGATTTTGTTCACAGGTGGAGGTGTGTTAGAGGACGTGGAGAACTGATGATTTGGTGACCTTTCATTTTCCTCTTCTCTAGGCAGCAGTTCAACTTTTGTGGCTGTGTGTAAGAGAAGAATGAGACTTCCCCTTGAAAAAACCATGTACCTCTAGTTTTATTGTCAACCACTCGGGTCTCTGGTGTCCTTTTGCCCCATTTATCAATGTCTTGGGAAGAAATGTTTGTTCCTAGCAGATCCCCCTATTGTCTATGTCATTCCACGGAAGAATCAATCCTGCTGATGGTACAGGCTCATTTTGGGTGACCACCTGCAGGCTGGTCTCAGGCCTGAGGCTTTGCTGTGGAGTTGAGGGAACTAACCTGTCCATGAGAATCACAGCAAAAAACCAGTAACTTGGTACCAAAGAGAAGGGTCTGTGTGTTGCTTGTGTTTTCACTCAATAGCACATGTAAGCCGCTGGGGTTAGGGCAAATATACATTTTGCCTTTTTTGTAGAAAATGAAGCCTAAAACGTGGTTAATTCCCACCATGATTTCAACTGCTTCCTGGAATATTTTAGAACAGTAACTGTCATCCTTGACTCAAGAGTAAACATATCTGGGGAGCTTTAAATTCTACGGATACCTTGGCCTCACCCATAAGAGAATTTCACTGTTGATTTAATTTCAGTGCATCTGGGCACTGGAATCTTTATAATACCTCCAGGTAATCCTAAGTTGCAGCCAAAGTTGAGAAGCTTGGCCTCAGAATCCCCCCGGCTTGGAGGGCACTCAGAAGCCTAGCTCCTTTTCCCCGCAATTGAAGCACGGGAATCCCCATCAAGTGCCTCAGACTCATGGTGTCCAGTTGCCAATGCCGGGGAGTGGGGTGGAGAGCCTGTCCCCCTTCTCTGTGGTCCCTCTTTAAGGAGACAAACCTCGCTGCTATTGATTTTCCCCAATGTCATAAACACCTTACACTGTGAATTGACCTTTTATTTTCTATCACTCAACTTCTCTGGTTTGTTATCAGCAGGAAAATCAAAATTAAATACTAGTTGGGCTTACCCAAAGAGGCAGTGTCTTGGATTTCCAGTCTCTGGTTTGAAACCTGAGGGGGTTGCAAATCACCCCTGTCATCCTCCCAATAAGAAAAAAGTTGAATACACTGAGAATCTACGGTCCTTACCGGATCCCCCAAAGAAAGCAGGTCACAAGGGCAACCCACTACCCAGAAGACCCGAGGCCCAGACAAGCCGACCCGGAGAGGAGCCGCAGCTGGAGCTGGCTGGGAACGCTGAGAGGGTGCATGACTAGACCGACCCAGAGGGACGGGGATTCTGCCAGGAGCCCCACCAAGGGCTCAGGATAAATAAGGTTCAGAGAAACATCCCCACCATGCTTCCAGCTGGGGGAGGGAAAGTAATCATTCCGGAATATACCCAGAGAATTGTCATCATCAACAAAGGTCTTGCTCTCAAATGAAACTATCTGACACACCTGAGAGTTTGACAGAGCCTGAGCAGCCTGGGCGGGGGGAGGGAAAGAGCCCACCCGAGGCCTCTCCCCGCGGCCTGCCCTCTCCGACTGGGCAAAAGGGGAGGCCTCGGTGCAGGAGCTCAGCATGCTCTTCCGGGACCACACAGTAGGGCCACATCCACGGATCTCCTGAGCAAAGCCCGGAGGTTCCAGCTGACAGGAAGGGAGAGACTCAGCCGCCACCCAGAGTGTCCGGGAGATTTCAGAACAGCATGGGAGACAAACAACATCCCCCAGGAGCACATGTAACCTCCGACAACCAACCCCTCTGGTTGACCCCGAAGACCTCGTTCATCCTGAGTGGTCTCCTTAGAGGACCAATTCCAAACACAGCCCCGTTCCGAGGCCCTGGGAGTTAGGGCTTCCACATAGGAGTGTGGGGGAGCGTGGGGGCAACAGTTCAGCTCAGAATGCATCTCAAGCAGAAGAGCAAAGAGGAAAAAGAAAGGAGGGGAGTAAGGAAGACAGCTGTGAGGAGAGAGGGAGATGGCGGAGGAGCAGCAGACTGAGATGACATCAGGTCCCAGGAGATCAGCTGGACAGTTATCAAACCATTCGGAACACCTACGAACTCAGCAGGAGATCGAAGAGAAGAAGAGCAGCAATTCTAGGAACAGAAAATCAGCCACATTCTGGGAGGCAGGACGCGCAGAGAAGTCAATCCGAAGCCACAGGAAGACAGACCGCGGGGGAGGGGCCGGCTCCCAGCACGCGACACAGCAGCAGAGCACAAAACTGGAGCTTCTAGAAGTCGGCTCCATGGAGGGACATCGCTCCAGAGGCTAAGTGGGGGTGGAGCCCTTGCAGGGACAGCGTGGTCTCGGAATCCTTGGGGTCGCAGAAGGATTGGGGGTGTCTGAATGTCGCAGAGCTCGCAGGTATCAGAGCGGGAAAGCCGTTGGCAGAGACAGAGCGGAGGAGTGAGCTCTCAGCTCGGGGTGACCTTAAACCATGATCTGAGGACAGTCGAGCCACTGCTCTATGAGCAGAGACCCCACAAGTGGCAGATCCAGGGAGACTCACCTTCCTGCTCTGGGAGAAGCAGCACGGCAGGAACCTGCTGGATTTGGAGACTCCAAACGGGACCACGCGCCAGAGACAGAAACTCTCGGTCACAGGCCGGTGAGCTTGGAGTGCGGCCAGAGACCAGGGAGACGGGAGGGATTGACGCTCATCTCCGAGGGTGCACTGAGGAGCGGCCCGAGCTCTCCGCTCCTCCAGCCGGAGACCGAGCGGCGGCCATCTTCGTTCCCGGCCTCCGGACTCTACGGGAAGCGCTCAGGGAACAAAAGCTCTGAGCGCGAACTGAGCGGATAATTAGCCCGGCCCCTGGCACGGGCGGTGCAATTCCGCCTCCGGCAAAGACACTTGAGAATCACGGCAACAGGCCCCTCCTGCAAGAGATCGGCAAGACCATCCAGCCAAGACCAAGCTCACCGATCAGGGAGAACAGAGGAACTCCAGGGGGAAAGCAACGCATAGAATTCATGGCTTTTTCCCCATGATCCTTTAGTCTTGCAAAGTTAATTTTTTTTAATTTTATTTTTTTCTTATTCTATGTTTTTAACTTTTCCCTCTTTTAATGTTTTTTAACTGTTTTATCTCAACAATACCTTTTAAAAAATCTTTTTAAATTTTCATTCTAATAGTCATATTTTACCCCTTCATTGTATTTAACCTTATTTTTTTTGTATACATATAGGTTTTTTTTTTCCTTTAAATGTTGGGATACGGTTTCTTCTAATAGATCAAAATATACCCTAAATCTAGTACATGGCTTTGTTCTAATCTCCAAATTGATCAAATTCTTTTTTTTTCTTTTTCCAACCAACTTATCAATTCCTTTTTAAGAATCTTTTTAAAATTTTCATCTTTGTAGTCACATTCCATCCCTTCATTGTGTTACTCCTATTTTTGTATTTTTGTATATATATACGTTTTTCTTTCTTAAAAATTTTGGAAGGTAGTTTCTTCTAAGAGACCAAAATACACCCAAAATCAAGTGGGTGGCTCTGTTCTATTCACCAGTCTAATTATACACACCACACACACACACACACACACACACACACACACACACACACATATATATATATATATAAAATATTTTCCCCCTTTTTTCTCCCCCTGGTTTTGGATCTCTTCTGATTTGGTTAGCATACATTTTTCTGGGGTCTTTGCCATTCTTTTAGTATTTTATTCTCGCATTCATATATTCTTATCTGGATAAAATGACAAGGTGGAAAAACTCACCACAAAAAAAAAAAAAAAAAGAACAAGAGGCAGTACTGATGGCTAGGGACCTAATCAATACAGACATTGGCAATATGTCAGATCTAGAGTTCAAAATGATGATTCTCAAGGTGCTAACTGAGCTCAAAAAAGGTATTGAAGGTATCAGAGAATCCCTTCCTGGAGAAATAAAATCCTTTTCTGTAGAAATAAAGAACTAAAATCTAACAAAGTTGAAATCAAAAAAGATATTAATGAAATAAAAATGCAATAAAAAATGGAGAGTTTTGGGATGCCTGGGTGGCTCAGTCATTAAGCATCTGCCTTTGGCTCAGGTCATGGTCCCAGGGTCCTGGGATCGAGCCCCACTTCAGGCTCCCTGCTCAGTGGGAAGCCTGCTTCTTCCTCTCCCACTCCCCCTGCTTGTGTTCCCTCTCTCGCTGTGTCTCTGTCAAATAAATCAATAAAATCTTAAAAAAAAAAAAAAGGAGACTCTTAGTGCTAGGATAAGTGAGGCAGAAGAGAGAATTAGTGATATAGAAGACCAAATGATGGAGAATAAAGAAACTGAGCAAAACAGAGAAAAAAAACTATTGGATCACGAGGAGAGAATTCAAGAGGTAAGTGATACCATAAGATGAAACAATATTAGAATAATTGGGATCGCAGAAGAAGAAACAGAGACAGGAGCAGAAGGTATATTGGAACAAATTATAATAGAGAATTTCCCTAATATGGCAAAGGAAACAAGCCTCAAAATCCAGGAGGTACATAGAACTCCCCCCAAAAAATCAATAAAAATATGCCCACACCTGATCATCTAATAATAAAACTTAAAATCTTAGTGACAAAGAGGAAATCCTGAAAGCAGCTCAGGAAAAGAAGTCTGTAACATACAATGGTAGAAATACTAGATTAACAGCAGACTTATCCACAGAGACCTGACAGGCCAGAAAGAACTGGCATGATATATTCAGAGCACTAAATGAGAAAAACATGCAGCCAAGAATACTATATCCAGCTAAGATAACATTGAAAATAGAAGGAGAGATAAAAATCTTCCAGAACAAACAAAAACTGAAAGAATTTGCAAACACCAAGCCAGCCCTTCAGGAGATATTGAAAGGGGTCCTCTAAGCAAAGAGAGAACCTAAAAGTAGTAGACCAGAAAGGAACAGAGACAATATACAGTAACAGTCACCTTACAGGCAATACAATGGCACTAAATTCATATCTCTCAATAGTTACCCTGAATGTAAATGGGTTAAATGCCCCAATCAAAAGGCACAGGGTATTAGAATCGATAAAAAAAGAAGTCCCATCAATATGCTGTCTATGAGAAACTCATTTTAGACCCAAAGACACAACCAGATTTAAAGTGAGGGTGTGGAAAACAATTTACCATGCTAATGGAAATCAAAAGAAACCTGGGGTGGCAATCCTTGTATCAGATAAATGAGATTTTAAGCCAAAGACTATGATAAGAGATGAGAAAGGACACAATATTTTATCCTTAAAGTGTCTGTCCAGTAGGAAGATCTAACAATTTTAAATATCTATGCTCCTAACATGGGAGCAGCCAATTGTATAAACCAATTAATAATAAAATAAAAAAAAACATGACAATAATACAATAATAGTAGGAGAATTTAACATCCCCCTCACTGAAATGGACAAATCATCCAAGCAAAAGATCAACAAGGAAATAAAGGCCTTAAATGACACACTGGACCAGATGGACATCACAGATATATTCAGAACATTCCATCCCAAAGCAACAGAATACACATTCTTCTCTAGTGCACATGGAAAATTCTCCAGAATAGATCACATCCTGGGTCACAAATCAGGTCTCAACTGGGACCAAAAGATTGGAATCATTCCCTGCATATTTTTAGACCACAATGCTCTGAAGCTAGACTCAGTCACAAAAGGAAAGTTGGAAAGAACCCAAATACGTGGAGACTAAACAGCATCCTTCTAAAGAATGAATGGGTCAACCAGGAAATTAAAGAAGAATTGAAAAAAATCATGGAAACAAATGAAAATGAAAACACAACTGTTCAAAATCTTTGGGCCACAGCAAAGGCGGTCCTGAGAGGTAAGTATATAGCAATGCAAGCCTTTCTCAAGAACAAGAAATGTTGTGTCTCAAATACACAACCTAATCCCACACCTAAAGGAGCTGGAGAAAAAAATAGCAAAGAAAGCCTAAACCCAGCAGGAGAAGCGTTATCATAAAGATCAGAACAGGAATCAATGAAATAGAAACCAAAAGAACAGTAGAACAGATCAACGAAACTAGGAGCTGGTTCTTTGAAAGAATTAATAAGATTGATACCCACCTGGCCAGACTTAAAAGAAAAGAAAAAGCACCAAAATAAATAAAATCATGAATGAAAAGGAGAGATCGACCTCAGCAGCAAGAACGTCCTCCTAGAAACATCACCAAAGGCAAGGGGAGCATGGGCAAAATGAACTATTGGGACTTCATCAAGATCAAAAGCTTTTGCACAGCAAACAGTCAACAAAACCAAAAGACAACTGACAGAAAGCGAGAAGATAATCTTAAATGACATATCAGATAAAGGGAAAGTATCCAAAGTCTATAAAGAACTTATTAAATTCAACATCCAAACAACAAATAATCCAATCAAGAAATGGTCAGAGGACATGAACAGACATTTCTGCAAAGAAGACATCCAGATGGCCAACAGACACATGAAAAGTGCTCCACATCACTCGGCATCAGGGAAATACAAATCAAAACCACAATGAGATACCAGCTCACACCAGTCAGAATGGCTAAAATTAACAAGTCAGGAAATGACAGATGCTGGCGAGGATGTGGAGAAAGGGGAACCTTCCTACACTGTTGGTGGGAATGCAAGCTGGCGCAGCCACTCTGGAATACAGCATGGAGGTTCTTAAAATGTTGAAAATAGAACTACCTTATGACCCAGCAATCGCACTACTGGGTATTTACCCCAAAGATACAAATGCAGTGATCTGAAGGGGCACATGCACCCGAATGTTTATAGCAGCAATGTCCACAATAGCCAAACTGTGGCGAGAACCTAGATGTCCATCAAAAGATGAATGGATAAAGAAGAGGTGGTATATATACACAATGGAATACTGTGCAGCCATCAAAGGAAATGAAATATTGCCATTTGCAATGACATGGTTGGAAGCAGAAGGTATTATGCTGAGTGAAATAAGTCAGTCAGAGAAAGATAATTATCATATAATCTCTCTAATATGAGGAATTTGAGAGGTGGGGAGGGGGTTCCTGGGGGCTAGGGAGGGAAAAAATGAAACAACATGGGACTGGAGGGAGACAAACCATAAGAGACTCTTAATCTCACAAAATAAACTGAGGGTTCCCAGGGGTGGGAGGTAGGGATAGGGTGGCTGGGTGATGGACACTGGGAAGGGTATGTGCTATGGTGAGTGCTGTGAAATGCATAAGCCTAATGATTCACAGACCTGTACTCCTGGGGCAAATAATACATTATATGTTAATAAAACTAATTTTAAAAAACTTTTTTTTCTTTTTTTTTTATTTAATTTTTTTCCCATTTTATTTATTTTTTCAGCGTAACAGTATTCATTCTTTTTGCACAACACCCAGTGCTCCATGCAAAACGTGCCCTCCCCATTACCCACCACCTGTTCCCCCAACCTCCCACCCCTGACCCTTCAAAACCCTCAGGTTGCCCCAACCTCCCACCCCTGACCCTTCAAAACCCTCAGGTTGTTTTTCAGAGTCCATAGTCTCTTATGGTTCGCCTCCCCTCCCCAATGTCCATAGCCCGCTCCCCCTCTCCCAATCCCACCTCCCCCCAGCAACCCCCAGTTTGTTTTGTGAGATGAAGAGTCATTTATGGTTTGTCTCCCTCCCAATCCCATCTTGTTTCATTTATTCTTCTCCTATCCCCCTACCCCCCCATGTTGCTTCTCCATGTCCTCATATCAGGGAGATCATATGATAGTTGTCTTTCTCCGATTGACTTATTTCACTAAGCATGATACGCTCTAGTTCCATCCATGTCGTCGCAAATGGCAAGATTTCATTTCTTTTGATGGCTGCATAGTATTCCATTGTGTATATATACCACATCTTCTTTACCCATTCATCTGTTGATGGACATCTAGGTTCTTTCCATAGTCTGGCTATTGTAGACATTGCTGCTATAAACATTCGGGTACACGTGCCCCTTCGGATCACTATGTTTGTATCTTTAGGGTAAATACCCAGTAGTGCAATTGCTGGGTCATAGGGTAGTTCTATTTTCAACATTTTGAGGAACCTCCATGCTGTTTTCCAGAGTGGTTGCACCAGCTTGCATTCCCATGTCTGTTCATGTCCTCTGCCCATTTCTTGATTGGATTGTTTGTTCTTTGGGTGTTGAGTTTGCTAAGTTCCTTATAGATTTTGGATACTAGCCCTTTATCTGATATGTCGTTTGCAAATATCTTCTCCCATTCTGTCAGTTGTCTTTTGGTTTTGTTAACTGTTTCCTTTGCTGTGCAAAAGCTTTTGATCTTGATGAAATCCCAATAGTTCATTTTTGCCCTTGCTTCCCTTGCCTTTGCCATTGTTCCTAGGAAGATGTTGCTGCGGCTGAGGTGGAAGAGGTTGCTGCCTGCATTCTCCTCAAGGATTTTGATGGATTCCTTTCTCACATTGAGGTCCTTCATCCATTTGGAGTCTATTTTCGTGTGTGGTGTAAGGAAGTGGTCCAATTTCATTTTTCTGCATGTGGCTGTCCAATTTTCCCAGCACCATTTATTGAAGAGGCTGTCTTTTTTCCATTGGACATTCTTTCCTGCTTTGAACAGACATTTCTGCAAAGAAGACATCCAGATGGCCAACAGACACATGAAAAAGTGCTCCACGTCACTTGGCATCAGGGAAATACAAATCAAAACCACAATGAGATATCACCTCACACCAGTCAGAATGGCTAAAATTAACAAGTCAGGAAATGACAGATACTGGAGAAGATGTGGAGAAAGGGAAAAAACTATTTTTTTAAAGATTTTTCTTTATTTATTCGACAGACAGAGATCACAAGTAGGCAGAGTGTCAGGCAGAGAGAGAGAGAGAGAAGCAGGCTCCCCGCTGTGCAGAGAGCATTATGTGGGACTCAATCCCAGGACCCTAAGATCATGATCCAAGCCAAAGGCAGAGGCTTAACCCACTGAGCCACCCAGGTGCCCTTAAAAAACTATTAATAAAATAAATAAATAAATAAAATGGGGAAAAAAAGAAAATAGCTGTGAATGATACAGGATGTTTAAGAAGCATGAGATAATTACTCAGGAGGTATTATAGAGGAAGGAGCCAAAGAAATATGTGGAGTGTGAGAATTCTCAAAATTAATGACAGACAACAAATTCCAGATCCAGAAATCTCAGAAAACACTAAACAGGGTAAATGCCAAAATGCTTCAATGAGGCGTAGCAATTGTGGAGGAAAAAAATACAGGGAGAAAATCTTGGAGGAAGCCAAAGAAACCCTTCACCCAGAGAGTAAGGAGTGTAAGACTTACAAGGGACTTTTCTTCAGAAATCGATAAGCAGGAAAAAATGAAATATTCAAAGTGTAAACAGAAAAACAAACAAAAACAAAAACAAAAACTGCTCAGAATTACTTTTGTATCCAGAGATGTTGTCCTTCAAAAGTCAAATAGAAATAAAGCCTTTCTGAGGGAAACTAAACACGAGGTAATTTGTTGCCAGTTGAACTGAATTGCAAGATATTTTAAAAGAACTTCCCCAGAAAGAAAGAAAATGATGCAGAAAATGATGTCAGAACTCAAATCTAAGCTACATTAGAGGCACAAAGGACAGAAAGAGTATTAGACAAGGAATAAATGAAGGTAAAATAATCTTTTATTTATCTAATTCTTTTGTTAAGGTTTATTTTTTATTTTAGAGAGAGAGAGAGAGAGAGCGCCTAAGGGGAGGGGCAGCATGAGAGGGAAAGAATCCTCAAGCTGACTCTGCTGAGGGCAGAGTGAAGAGCCTGATGTGGGGTTTAGTCTAAAGATCCTGAGATCCCAAAATAAAATAAAACAAAATAAAGATCCTGAGATCCTGACATGAGCTGAAACCAACAGTCGGAAGCTTAACAAACTGTCCCACCCAGGCGCTCCTATTTATCTGATTCTTAATTCATGCAACAGATAATTTGTTCAAAATAATAATAGGAACAGTGTATTTAGTAATCATAGCTTATGGATAAGTGAAAATGGTGACAGCAGTGTTACAAGGGACAGAGGTAGGAATTAGGAATACATGATACACCCACACTACCAATGGTCTAACATAGTTTTATTTAAAGTTAGACACAGAATACTTGTAAATATATATTGCAGACTCTAGGAAAAAAGCAGTGCCAAGAGGGAAAGGTATAATATTGAATGTACATATCAGAAAAGAATAAAGGTCTGAAATCAATAATCTAAGCTTCCCCTTTAAGAAACTAGAAAATAAAGAGCATATTAGATCCAAAATAAGCACAAGAAAAGAAAGGATACAGTTATAACAGAAATCAATAAAATGGAAGACAGTATATCAGTAGAGAAGATCAACAAGAAAAAAAGGTTTTTCTTTAAAAAGATCAATGATATTGATAAACTTCTAGTCAAGCTAATGAAGAAATAAAATAATAAAATAGCAAAGACATAAATCAATAATATCAGACCTGAAGAGGGTCTACCACTACTGAGCCCATGAATGTTCCAGTGATAATAAAGGAAAATATGAACAACTCTATGTCCAGAAATTTGATAACTTAGAAACAATGAACCAATTCCATGGAAGAGTCTACTGAAATTTATACAAGAAGCAACAGACAATTTTTTTAACTTTATGTATTTATGTAAGTAGTCACCACCCCCAACATGGGGCTTGACCTCAGGACTCGAGATCAAGAGCTGCATGCCCCTCTGACTGAGCCAGCCAGGCGCCCTATCCGTAGACAATCTGAACAGGCGTATTTCTATGAAAGAAAATAAAGCAATAGTGAATAACCTTCCAAAACAGAAAAGCACAGGACCGGATGCTTTAAATGGTGAATTATATCAAGTCTTTAGGGAAGAAATGATACCCATTCTCTACAATCTCTTTCAGAAAGTAGAAGTGGAAGAAATGCTTCTTAAGCCATTCTGTGAAGTCAGCATTATCATAATACTAAAACTGGACAGGGGTAAGAAAGAAAACAGGGATGCAAAAAGTCTCAACAAAACAAGAGCAAATCAAACACCACTATGTATACAAAAGAATTATAAATCATAACAAGGAAAGATCTATGCTGGGTGTGCAATGCTAGTCTGACCCCCAGAAATTAAGGCATGTCCCACCACATGAACCGGCTGAAGTAGAAAAATCATATGATCACTTTAACAGGTGCAGAAAAAAATATTTTACAACATTCAATACTTAGGCATGACGAGAAAAAAAAATATCAGGAAATGCGGAGTAGAGGAAAACCTTCTCAACTTGACAAAAAAAAAAAAAATCTATGAAAAACGTATAGTTAATATTTTCCTTAGTGGCAAGAAGCTAGATGCTTTCCCCTGAGACTGGAAACATCATACTGGACTTCCTGTATAATTTAATATCACAAGAAAGGGACATAAAAGTTAAACAGAATAAGAGGAGCGAAACAAACGGCCTTTGTTCAAGATAACATGGCAGTCTATGCAGAAAATCCTTCCCCTCCTGCCCCAAAAGGTAAATGACACCCTCTTGGATCAAATAAATGATTAATACAAGGCTACAGACTGTTAGATTAGTATGTAGAAGTCAGTTAATTTCTCATATACCAGTAATAACCAATTGGAATTTGAAATTAAAAACACAATACCACTTACCCAACACAAAATAAATGGAATAATTCTGTATAAATCTAACAAAATCTGCCCAAGATTGACATAACAAGAACTGTAAAACTCTAATGAAAGAAAACAAATATGTTAACGAGTGGAGAGACAGTCTGTGATAGTCGTTAGGAGGCGTTGATAGTGTCAAGATGTCAGCTTTTCCCAGATCCATCCATAGATTGAAAGAAATCCTAAATAAAATCCCAGTAAGTTGCTGTGTGGAGATCAACAAACTGGTTCTTTTTTTTTTTTTTTTAATGGACAGGCAAAGACTTACTAGTCACTGTAAAGGCAATGAAGAAGAACAAAGTGAGAGGACTGGAAATATCCTATTTCAACAGTTACTATGAAGCTAGAACAGCAAGAAGCGTGGGATTAGAGCAGTAATAGAAACTGATCAAGGGAACAGGAGAGAGAGCCTCTCCAGATTCTCTGGGTTCATAATCAAGACAAATCTTGCTTTGTTGACCGATCTTTAATCCTTCCTAGGATTTCCTGGATTGTTCTCTAGTTCTATCCTATTCAAAAATATGTTTTTTTTTTATTTTTAAAATTAAATGAAAAAAAAGGAAAAAAATCACTGTAAAAATCAGTGCACAGAGGCAATCATCATTAAAATTTGTTAATTCACTTTATTTATTTATCCATGTATAGAGATAGGTAGACTAACAAACAGATTAAAAAATTTTTAAATATTAAGTACTTTAAAAATTAGAAAATTTTAATTGTAGGCAAAATGTATTCAATTTTTTTTTCAAGATTTTATTTATTTATTTGTTAGAGAGAGTGAGCACAGGCAGACAGAGTGGCAGGCAGAGGCAGAAGGAGAAGCAGGCTCCCCGCTGAGCAAGGAGCCCGATGCGGGACTCGATCCCAGGACGCCGGGATCATGACAACTGAGCCACCCAGGCGTCCCTACAATGTATTCAATTTCTTTTAGGGATATAAAATAGTAAAAAGGATTGACATAAGCCTGAGGAGCCTGAGGAACATGCTAAATGTCAGAGGAAATTCGTTAATGACAAGACAAACTATGATACCGTACATCTGATTAAAATACTTAAGGACCGTATTAAGGTTGTAGTCATTTCGTTTTTGAAGTGAACTGTTCACCATTAGACCATATTTATTTTCTTCTTGTCATGAAAGGTGAGGAAATTAGTATTTAGGCCCTCCTTCCTTCCCTCACTCCACACAGTGATTCTGTACCTGATTTCCCTCAGAAATTGAATGTTTAGTGTTCTTTCCATTTGCAGATACAAATTATTTATGGAAGATTATTTTTTCTTATCTCCTTTTTTTTCCCCTGTTCCATTGTTCTATCCTATTTCTGAGAAAATTAAGAATTAGATCTTTTGTCCTCTAAAGCTGTCACTGTTTTAAAAGCCATTATTACCTGCTACCCGTCACTTAGGTTCCACAGAATTGGCGCAGCTTTCTGTCGCACGTCCACTTCATTTTTTCTGTACTTCAAGTGTAGCTTTCATTTCCATATTTGTAAGACTGTGCTTCAGACTGCCATAGGGAAATAATTGGCATGCTGGTCATAACCGTGATTGGGGATTTTTATAAATAATTCCTCATGAAAAATCAACTAGTCATTGACATGAAAGAATATCTCCCTCAGTATTTGGTCTTCAAGAAATTGGTAAAGTCTATAGCGAAATCCCCAAGTGAGACAACGCTATCTTCAATTTTCATGTATCTCCCTCCTGCCCATTCCGGGGCCCACAGAAATTTCCCTGAGCTTGAAGGCTACGTACGGCGTGAAGACTTAGAGATGGTGTGCCCAGCAATTCCAGCTCTCCGGAAGCCATCCTGTCCATCCTGTGGAAACTCAAGAGCATCAACACAAATTTCTTACACGGTCCATCCATACCCTAAGGATAATCTTTAACTAAAAATCACCTTTAAGACGTTGGTCCTTATTTTTAAGTAAATATGTTTTATTTTGCCTGCGGTTTGAGGATGTAGCTATTAAGCCTTGAGTACTGTCTTATTTTATGGTTCACATTCCCCATATTAAGTCTACATCACAGAGATTAGAAGCCAGAGCGATTTCATTTTTTCATTGGTCACAATCGTTTCTTCTCCTTTCTTATTTTGTTCTTCTCAGTTTGGAAAAGGGAGAACGGAGTAAAAACGCAGATAAAACAAAACAAAAATGTTTGTCTTCCATTTTAAAAACACCGTATGACATTACGACTTCTACCGTGACTATCTTGGTCCCGCCACCTATAGATGAGTTACCACGATCGGTCTCCAACTGGAGCCCCTGCTTATATTTTCTGCTTCCTTCTGGTTGCTCTTATATACACTGCCAGCTTAGTTTTTACTAATAGAACACAGTGTAAAGGTCACTGGGGGCTATAACATTTATTCATCCATTCAACAAATATTTATTGAGAAGCTATTGAAATTACTTCCAGAAATAGCTAAGAATAAAAATAAAACTCTTTATGTTTATGGAACGATATAAAAATGGAGACAGATAATAAAAAGTAAACGTAGATGTATACGTTACAGTAGCAATAAATGCTATGAAGAAAATTTTTAAGCAAAATGATAGGCGTGCTTTTTTAGATAGCATTTCCAAAGATTTATCAAGAAAGATAGTATCTGAACAGGAACAAACATATAGAGAAGAATGGAGTCATATTACTACCCAAGGCGAGCGAGTCAGGCAGAGGGTGAGGTGAGATCTGAAAGGTCGTCGCGGCTGGATTTTGCGGGACCTTACCGGTTTGACCAAGCACAGATAGTGCATACGGTCATCAGCATGCAAAGACAATCTCGAGACTCCAAGTTTAGCCAAAGGGCTTAGAAGTGCAGAGAGAAGCCTCGCATGTCCATCTGTTGGGCAAACTGCAGCCCAGAGCGACACCCCCTTTCCTAAGGTCAAGTCGTGACATTGCAGCATCCACAGCTGTACGGAGGGCTTCCTGTGCTTGGGGCAGAGCACGGGGATTAGAGGATTCTGCGGTTGTGTGGAAAGGGTCAGGGAAGGGATAGCTGCGGGGTTGGTGAGTCTGCCTTTTGATCTAGTACTGTGTGTCCATAACGCGAAGTCGACACTGTGGACATTGTTCTTCCTCCAGAAAACACAGCCGGACAATGGAGTGGAATGAACCCTGGGCCTGTAGGCCATCAGGTCTGAAGCCACGTCCTCCTCTGCCCTTCCACCAATGAGCTGCCTGGCATCAGACAAGCAAGTGAACTGCTCTGGGTCTCAGCTGTCTCTTCTGCAGAATGGGAATAGTCTCACTGACTCAGAGGGTTTTTGGGATGGCTAAAAAAAATAGCAATCATGAAGGGAAGTGTTAGGTAAGATGGGGAATGTAGAGGCAGAAACTGAACAGAGAGCAGAGGACTTCAGGACAGATGAGCTAGAGAGTTGGCAAAGCCCAGATCTGGTTGTTCCACGGGCTCTGGTTCAGTTAAAGGGCCCCAGGAAACACTGAATCCCACCAATATCACTGGCGGGGAGCTGTTTCACTGTACCTAACCCCCATGTTGTGGTTAAAAATGTGTTTCAAGAGAAAAATATGTGGTTACTTGTGTCAAATACTGAAAGGCAGAGTTAAAATGGAGACAGGAATGCCACTGAACTTGGACTATGCAATTCACTCATGACCTTGGAAAAGCTGATTTTGGGGGAGAAGATAAGGAAAAGTGTGACAGGCAGTCTTACAATATTTTTCTATTTTGTCAGTTAAATCAGGAGCAAGGCCATCGAATGGGGGAGAAAGGGAGGTGCTGGTCGTTCCAAGAGAGGCACCGTGTGAAACAGTTATTTCAAAGAACTTGAGTAGAACAACATGATAGGACGGACAGACAATGAGGGGCCGTGAGAACTCTGTAGTCACAAATATGAAATGAGAACCATCAGCACGGTTGTGTATTTTTTCCCTACCATTTCCAAGTACTTTGATGCCACCAGAATTGGCAAGATTAGATTTAAGTTAGATTCGGGAATGAAGACCAAGGAATTGGAAGTGTGCAAACAGGGAGGGGCTCTACACATGAGAAACCAGGGTATCAACCCTGGGTCTGGGCGAAGTGAGGGTTGAGGGGTATAGTGAATAGAGATGCCGGTTGCTGAATGGATTGGAAGCCTCAGTGACAGTATTTGTTCAGGAAGGGATATTAGAGGTGGGAGGTTGTGGTCAGAGAAGGTCATCCTTTCGGTTGGGACCATGATGGCTGAAGAGTTGTGACTCTGTCACTCAGGGTACCAGTGAGAAAGGGCCACCAGTGTGTGGGGGAGAAAATCCACTGGAGTGAGCCAGTCAGTAAAAGAGAAGGGACTGTGTGCCACAGGTGGGTGTGAGGGTTAAGAAGGAAATCTAATGGGTCTCCAAGGTCAAAGGTGCATGGGGTGTGGGAGGAGAGAACCAGACCCCCTTTGGGATGTGCTGTCTTTGCGGGAAATGCATTTTGGAGCAAAGGTATCGGGTGAGTGAGGGGTGTGGTGAGAATGAAGCAGGACTGGCAGGAGGGTGACCCACAGCACAGGTGTTGCAGACTTAGATTCTGTCCTGCAGGCCCTGATGGAGACAGGAGCAGACTGAGGACTAGAGAGCTTCAGCCAACTTTAGAGTGGGGTGTACAGATGGGAACCCAGGGCTATGCCTGGGGTGACACTGGAAACAGGTGTGCTGGTCAGGTCCAGAGGGAGGATGAGGCAAGTATCAGGACTGTGGCTACAGAGGAAGGAGGGTCAGGGAGGTTCATCGGAGAGAGCAGGATTGCAGCAGAGAAGGGAAGAGGCAGGAGGAAGGGAAGAGGTGGGAGGTTGTGGGGGTGCAAAGTCCAAGGGGGAAGGGATGGGTTGACCATGGGTCCTGACACTGCAAGACCAAAGGGAGGCTGGAAAGCCACCAGGACACCAGGAGGCACTGGGGCTCATAGCTCTAGCTCAAAGTTGGAAAGGGGGTGTCCAGATGCATTTATTATCTATCTGTGCGACCGCCACTGAGGCATGAACGTTTGGCAATGCAACCTCAGCCTGCCAATGGCTCAGGGAGACAGGAAAGTCATGTTCTAAAATGTACTGGCAGAATGATCTTTAGGCTACATTTGCAAGCATGTGTACCTCCCGAAGCAGCCTGTTTTGAATTCCAATTTCTTAAACCTACTTTCTAATCTCCCCAAATTATTTCTGATGTGTAAGGGGGAGGGGAGGAGATGGAAAATGGGAAAGGACAGGAAAAAGAAGTGGAGAGAAATCATTTTCATTTTTTAAGATATGTGAGCAGAGGGGAAAATACACTTTTCATGCTTAGTCAATAGCTTTCTCTGTTCAAATGTCTGCAAATCAAGTGAACTCGGGGAACTGCAAACCTCACTTCAGGGACCTGAATCGGGAAGAAAAACTCAAGCAAAGTCAGAACAATTGGAACTAAAGTGAGCCAAAATATTTACATATAACAATAAGGTTCCAAACTCCAAGTTTGAAGTACTATCTTTTAAATGCATTTTGCACATTTATGCAACACTGAAAAGGGCAAAGTTAATGTAAATTTAATCCAAACTATTTTTCATTGTAAATGAATAAAAAATGCCATGCTCTCCCATAAAGCCTCCCAGATCTAAGAATTCTGAGATCAGGGTCAGAAATGAAATAGCAATTTAGTCCAGTGGAATTAATTTTACAAAAAGCAACTCATATTGCGAAACAGTGCCAATGGACTATTAGTAAATGATTGGGTGAGGAGTACGAACTGTAAAAGATTCTTAGTAGCGTAACCTTTATATTTTAGGGTGGGGACCCCTTTTTGGTATCTAGCTCTTTACAGAACTAAAATTAGAAATGACTTCACTGTCCCCTAATATTTCTTGAAGTATCAATAATTTATGAAATTTGGTCCTGTTAATAAAGCAAATTTTATCTGCATAAAATAACACCACGAGGAGCAAAACATGGGGGGATTAAAATTAAAACGACAGCGTTCTTTTCGGCAAACTTTTGGTGTCAAGCCCATTGCTGAATATGTAGGAAACGCTGGCAATGATTCCTTCCATGAAACACTGTACTGCAAGAATTCATTCAAGACAGGAGACATACGGGGCCCCTGGGTGGCTCAGATGGTTAAGCGTCTGCCTTCACCTCAGGTCGTGATCTTCAGGTCCTGGGACTGAGCCCCATGTCAGGCTCCCAGTTCAGCGGGTAGCCTGCTTCTCCCTCTCCCTCTAACCCTCTCCCTGCTTGTGCACTCTCTGTTGTTCTCTTTCAAAAGAACAAATAAAATATTTTTAAAAAGATATACAACATAAGGAAATTCTGTGAAACGATGGAAATTGTGGCTTACCATCATTGGGAAGGTGTCATTCTGGTCAATGCTCAGTGAAGAATTCACGTCCGCTCTCTGTGTCCAGGTCTTGGAGTGTAGTAGAGGAAGGCTACAAGGTTGACTCTCAGCCCGTGTACAATAATTAGGGTCCACTCAATCGAAAGATGAGAATAAAGAGAGTGGGAGAACCATGTAGGGTACAATAAAATTAGGGTGGATTATAGCTGGGCTGGATCAAGATGAAATATTCTCCACTAGCTTGTAGAATGGTCTACACAGGGTGAGAACACCAGCTTCCTTTTCCACACAGTATTGGTATGAATATAAGATGCTGTCACTTACGCCAATGTACCTGGTAAACTATACGGTATTCTGGGAATGTTGGGTTTCTTTTTTCCTTTTGTGCGTATTTATGCTAATGTTCTACCCCCAGCTGGGGTCCTTGTGTTTGGTCACCTATGGGAGAGAGGTAAAATCAAGGTAAAATGGGTCTCCGGGATGCCGAAGAAGCACACACGTAGTAGATTGGGGTATTCAGGGCTTCTCACAGTGGCCATTCAAATCATACACACTTGTCCTTGTTGACTCTGCCTGGTGGGAGAGGGTGTATATTTGAAATTGAAAAGAAGGGCTGAAAAAAAAAAGAAGGCCTTGACTTTCAGCAGTGTTTCTGCTGTGTCTCTGGGGCGAGGTCCTTAATTTAGCACCCCTGGTTTCCTCAGGTACAATAAGGACGGTAACATCACAATAACTTGGGTTGTGTGGGGGTCATGGGAGACAACACAGCACAAAAGACACTGGGTGGCGAATTAGGAAGGGCTGAAGGTAGTCACTGCGCTCACCTGTCCTAAAGACAACCCTGCAGAAAGGTCCAGACGATCACCATAGCACTCTGGAGTCTGTCCAGTCTGCTTTTGTAAGCTCATTAAAGATCTTGAGTCCTTACTGTGGGTTCTTAGCTGCCAACATTGAGTGCACTAAATAAATAAATAAGTAAATAAATAAATAAACCTGCATTGCTTTTCTTTCACTTCATGTGTTTTGTGTGAATATTGGGAAAAAGAAACGCGCTCAGATGTTGCAGGATCAAAACCAATCATCACGCTCGTGCACGCCATCGCACGCCAGTCAGCCGCAGAGCCGAGTCTCCTACGTTTCTGTCTTGCTGTAATTGACGATCATTTATCATGACTTTTTACAGGAGTGTCTCATTGAGCTTTCATCCCACAAGCTGGTGAGCTAATAGATAAAGTAATCTGAATTAATGTAGAAAACATTAGAGATGTTCATTTTTCAGGTGTGAATGATTTCCCCAAGTAGCGACATCTGCTGTGTTCCCTTTCCTCGGTAATTGCATAAATCGGTAAAGCCATCATGTGCTTGGCAAAATTTTGATATGGGATTTCCAGACATGTAGGACTGTACTTCCCTCCAGATGTTTGCAGATTTTCATCGATGCTCCTACAGCTGTTTGTTGATGGGACTCACGGTGATCCAGTTTGTAGGTAATGTGGGCGGTTTTTCTCATCTTTTCCTCTTCGAAGCCCATTTTCCTATGACTGCTTGCTTACAGCTGATCCACCAGCTGCCAAGTAGGGATGAGGAGAAACAAATCATCCCATTACCTGCTAGGTAACTCTGAAAATATCTGAAAATTTTGGCTAAAATGGGCTTTTAGATGGTTTAATTTCAAATACGACTGATTCCTCCGGCCCACATTTAAAAGATAAGTCAGAGAGGGAGGTGGGAATATATGGATCAAAATTATGACATAATTTAAATATTATTCATGATGAACAGGAGATCTCACTATTACCTGCATTTTATCAAGATTCTAGAATTTTCCTCACGTACAGGATTTCTCCTATTTCCCTTTCAGGAGTTTCCGTGTCTGCGTTTCATGAGAGCCCAGGCAAGCACGGATACACAGTTGCACACGCACAACCATACTTCAGGTCCTAGGTTTGGGTCCCTGAGTCATTCAGACTGGAGGCTGGCAGGCTCAGCTTGGTATGAGCCGGGATGATGCCCAAGGTAAGGAAGGACAGTCCTTTCTCAGAAGTAGTTCTGAGGTTTGCACAGACTCCTGGGGACAAAGGGCTGCTCTTCCCGGAATATCTGAAGATACGGATTTCTACGTTCATCTAGTTTTCTGTGAATGTATTTTTCAAATAGCCGTACTATGTTGCCCAGGAAGCACACTGTGGACCGAACCGACCACTGTCTTTGTGTTCACTCCAGCCTGCTGGCCGGGGGGCGGGGGGTACCTGACCTGCTGCCCGGTGGGTCTCTCAGTGGTGCTTTCCCGCTACTGATGCATTAGTCTGAGTATGTTTTTCTTCCCATTTTTAAAAAACAACATAATTTTTATTTTTTTTCAGAGAAAAATATGTGGGGGCAGTAAAAGACGTTGAGTCATTTCATAGCCCAGATGACAAGCCCTGTGAGACTTGGTAAGCAAAGGCAGTGAATGCGTGAGGTTAAGAAAGCCAAGCAATAAAACGTTCCTACAGTGTCCCCCAGCACTGCCCCCACACCACACACACAGCCTGTGACCAGGATCATGTCGAGAGCATCTCATGTCAACTACACCATTTGTTGGACTTGGCTTTATTTCCTGCTGATGTAGTTTCAAATTTTCCTATAAAATTCTTATTCTTTTACAAATACGTGTGATATACCATACTACGCTCTCACAAGCTGAATCATTTCTTTTAAATCCATTTCATTCTTGACCGGCATTTATGGTGCTTCTCAGTCTTTAGAACTACAAAGTCTCTCCAGACACTCTTGTTTACATGTCTGGTGATTTTTTTTTTTAAAGTATATTCACAATTTAAATTCCTAAGACTGGAACTGCTCATCAAACTTTAATGTACACCTTGAATGTAGATAACTATTCGCAACTGTCCTCTGAAAGGTTGGTGGTGGCTTACCTTCTTGCCTGAAGTGACCAGGTACGTTTTTGCCACAATTAACAAGGAATGCCTGCCAATCGATAAGAGGTTAGTATTAACTTACTGTCTAAAAACAAACAAACAAACAAACAAAAAAAACTTACTGTATAGAGAGGCACATTTTTCCAATGTTTAGCATTTTTCTGTATGTTTATTGGGTGTTTGTCTGTGAACGCTCAGCCCATATAAATTGCCCATTTTTCTGTTTGTGTGTCTTTTTCTTACAGATTTGCATGGATTTCTTGTCACTAAAGGGAATTAACTGTCATCCATATCGTTTAATTCCTATCATTTATGATTTTCTCCCAGCCGATGTTTTTGCAACATCATCAATCTGGAAAATATTGAGTTTCTAAAAAAAATTTAAGTCCTTAGAATAATTAGAATAATTTATGACTGACAGTTGGTTCTAAATGTAGTATAAACATTATTATTATTAATATTAAAATAATGTTCATCCCAAGAACATATATATACACATATATTCTATACCTTATATGTTTGCATTTTTGCATTAATTTTTGATCCACTTGGGTCAATAAATTAGGGCTATTTCAGTGGGCCAATAGCCACCATAGCATTTTTTGATAAATTCTCTTATCCTCATTGACACAAACCTTAGAGTAATCAAAATCTCTGCGTATGTTTGGGTTTGCTTCTGGATAATGATATCCCACTATTGTATATGAAATGGCAAAGCTAATCTTTTGAAATTTATAATGTATATTTTAGTATATGATAGATCAAATTTGCACTACAGCCATATTTTATATTTAAAATTATTTTGTTTGTTCTTATTTACTTAATTTTTTTTAGCTAGACTGCTATGTCATAATGTAAAATCAAATAAAACTCTCTTTTGAGAATTTGAGTGTTATATTTTGAGTATATGTGAACTTATCCCATTAAACTAAAAAATTAAGAAAATTTTCCATGTTTATAATATCAATATTTCTAGCAAAAAACAGAATTTTATATTATTTTGAATTTTTTGAAGTCCATCATTTATATCTAAATATTTCTTTATATAGTTTTAACATAATTCTTATTAAGTTACCTTTCTAAGCATTTATGTTCACCCGTTTCCAGTGTTTCCAGTTTTTTTTATTGTATCTTCTTACTAGACATTTTTTACATTTAATAAACTATTAGCTTTTGTATGTTAATTTTATTTACTTATTTATTTATTTTTAAAGATTTATTTATTTGACAGACAGAGATCACAAGTAGGCAGAGAGGCAGGCAGAGAGAGAGGAAGGAAGCAGGCTCCCTGCTGAGCAGAGAGCCCAACGTGGGGCTCGATCCCAGGACCCTGGAATCATGACCCGAGCCGAAGGCAGAGGCTTTAACCCACCCTTCTTTGAGGGGCGCCTGGGTGGCTCAGTGGGTTAAGGCCTCTGCCTTCAGCTCTGGTCATGATCCCAGGATCCTGGGATCGAGCCCCGCATCGGGCTCTCTGCTCTGCAGGGAGCCTGCTTCCTCCTCTCTCTCTGCCTGTCTCTCTGCCTAGTTGTAATTTCTGTCAAATAAATAAAATATTAAAAAATAAAAATAAAAAAATAAAACTCTTCCTTGAGAACTGTTCTGAATTTTCTTACATACTTTAATAATTTTTACATTGAATAATTGTTTCTTGTGCTATATAATCATATATGAGTAAATGTGTCATTCTCACATTTCTCTCAAATGTTTACCCCCCAGGAGTTAATTCATAAGGTAACAGTGAGAATCATTTTCTACTTCCAATTACTAGCAATGTTTCTACTTTTTTACCTTAAAGTGTGATTCTGATTTTTAGAAATATTTTTTCATCATGTTTACTAGAACTTCATGCATCGTTTCTTTTGACAGTTTGTGAAACAATCGAGAAAATAAGACTAAAAAATTAAGGCAGATAGAGTCCAAAGTATTGCCTCAGATGGATATAGTCTAGGAGAGGGCATGACCTCTCGATGTGACAGACACAGAGTCGTCCTAACACCAACATCAGAAGTCCAGGGTCCTCCACTCCCAGTCCCTGCAGGGCTGGAAGGACGGCATGGACTGCAGGTTCTCCCCAGCAGGACGATCCTGAGGAGATAAAAACGGAGACGCTTCACTCAACCTGTCTCATGGCAAATGACGGGGCGAAGGACACCTGGCGCAGAACTAAAGGAGATCCTTCCACCAGACTGGGGACATTGGAGATGGCCAATAAGGCATTCCTGCTGATACTGGTACCAAGTGTTTCAGGTCTACCAAGATAAATTATTTTGATGTAAATTTTATCGAAGACTTTTTTTGCATTTATAGTCACATGGCGATACCTCACCGACTTACTGATCTGGCATGGTGTAATCATATCAGTGCATCTGAATGGAAGCGTCAGAATTTTTGAAATTTAATTACATTTAAATTAGATCATGATACAGTTTTGTAGATTGTCTCTATCCCAAATTACCCTTGGATTCTTGACTTGAACAGACACTATTTGGTCATAACATATTACTTTGTAATGTACTGCTAAATCATAGTTATTGATCTTCCTAACATTTTATACAGGGGTGTGTGTGTGTGTGTGTGTGTGTGTGTGTGTGTGCGCGCGCGCACGTCAAATGTTCATTGGCTGTTTAGGAGCTGGTACCCTACACATAACTTGAAGGATTTTCTTCTTTCTATATGTTTTAAAACATATTACAGATGCTTAAAGTAAGGTATATACCATCAACAGCGTATACTAAAATATAATTCAGTCTCAATTGTCCACAGGCTTCATTTTTTGTCTACGTGACGTGTTGCTGAGGAACCAGTCGGGTCTCTCACACAGCTGTGTTTCTGTTATCCCAGCTTCCTACTTTTGCCTCTGCAAATTTCAGCATGATTTGGGCATAAGCATTGACAACAGTTGTACCTCCCTCTGCACTGAACTGTGTTTTATGAGTTACGCTAGACAACCTCTGTCTGGCTCTGCAGATCTGCTCTTCCTCCATCCTCCATGGCAGGTGACCATGGCAGGTGAGCTGTAAGGGTGACTTCACCGGGCTCTTTGCCTTCAGTTATTCATTTGAGTTTTGTAAGAGATCAGAGAGAGGGAAGAATATGAGTTTGGGTTATTTCACCAGGGTCCCTCCTAGAGGGTCCCTCCAGATAGCTGTGAGTCTAGAACGTCAAGGCACTTGTGGATGGGCCTGTAGCACGTGTCTCTCTCTGTAGGTCCTAACTGCCCCTGTTCAGACCTTACACCTAAGGCTGATGGGCTACTGCTAGCTCCGGGGTAATATACTATTCTGTGGATTCCCGTCTGCCCACATTTAAAAAACATATTTCCTTCATCAGACACCCGTCAACCTACCCTAGTTTGAACAGGCCATCTTGTTCTGGCCAGGACCTGAACCCTGTGGGTAATACCCTTTGTCTTTGAAACATCCTTTAAATTAAGCTTAGTCTTGGCGGATAATGGCAATGCAGGGTTCTCATTCACTACTGTTTTGCCTGTCCTTTTAATTATTTAAGTCACTTTGCCTAAGCTGCTTATAGTTGGGATTTACATTTAAGTCACTTTAACTCCCCATTTCCTTTTAATATCAAAATCTGTCTCTCTATATATGTTCACGTACATATTTCCTATATCCTTCTTTATAAAGGTGATGTGCTTGATCTTAATTTTGCTGCTTTATTTGATTTTAATGTTCCTTTATTTTGCCACTTTTCCAATAAAGATTATAATTTCTGCTCTTTGTTTTAATGCATGTGTTGAAGGACACACATTTTCTAACTGGCAGTTTGGAAAGTTTATAGTCTAATTTTAACAAGAATGAGCCAAAGTGTGTATATTTCACCCAACATCTTAGCACTTTGGAAAACAGGTATGATTTCACACTGTCAAAGAGGAGAGCGCTTGTTACTAACACTTCCTGGCAAGGCTTCTTCCTTTTCATCTCTGATTTGTTTATGAATTACATTTATTTTTAGTTTTTCTGGAGGTTGCTTGTATTATTTAGAATGCTATATGTAGTCTTTCCCTGATATGCAGCCTAGGACAATATCATTTCATTCCAAGAAATATTAAGAATTAATCCAATCACATTTTTGCTGAACGTTTCTGCCCACCAAAACATTTTGATAGGACTCTTTGTTCACATTTTCTTTTTCTTTTACTTTTTCTTCCTCTGTACTGTTCCACTGTCTTCTACCATTAATCTTTACTGATCTATAGTGTGAATCTAACCTGAATTTCCTCTCAAAAAATTGTTGCATTGTCTTTCCTGCCCGAATGCCTGCAAGAATTTTCTTACTCTGCGGACACATCTTAACACGGTTATGAGTTAGATTTAAACATTTTGTTTCACTTTTCTCTACGGTGCCTACTTTTTCCCCCTCCTTCCCTCAATCACAGATCACATGAATTTCATCTCACTGTGGATCCCTTTAGAAATCACATGCCTCGACTCCCTCAACATACACCATATCCAATCTCCTACAGTATCAATGGTGTCGTGTAGCTCACTGATGTTTCGAACATTCTGTGTTCTTGTCCCAAATCTCTTCACACTTTCATAAGCATTTGGAGCTGCTGCCCAGCCATCAGGGGCTCTAGCCATTTGTGCTGCGGACTATTGCTCTGTAGTTTTAAGCATGTATGTTAAAGTTTAAGAGGAATCTCGTTTCCCTTGGGGTGACCAACACCTGTGTTAAAAGAAAGAAAGGTCTAAAGTAACATTCCACTTGAAGAAACCAAAGGAAAAGAAAGAACAAAAGAAAGAAGAACAAAGGACATAATAAAGATTAGAGTAAAAATTAATGACATAGGGAATAGAATAAGAATAGGGAAAATAAAAAGCATCGAAAGGTGGATTTCTGAAATGATTAACAAAGTCAACAAATATTTACCTACACTGACCAAGAAAATAAAGAAGAAAAGATCATATTAAAAAACTAGAAATGAAAGTGGGAATACGATTACCAGGTTTTCAGAAATAAAAAGAAACAACTCTACGCAAACATATGTGGTACTCCAGATTAAATGATAAGATTCCGGAAAAGAGGGGCACCGGGGTGGCTCAGTCATTAAGCATCTGCCTGCGAATCAGGTCATGATCCCAGGGTCCCGTGATCAAGCCCCATATCGGGCTCTCTGCTTGGCAGGAAGCCTGCTTCTCCATCTCCCACTCCCCCTGCTTCTGTTCTGCTCTCACTCTCTCTCTCTCTCTGTCAAATAAAATAAATAAAATCTTTAAAAAAAAAAAAAGATTCCAAAAAAGACACACACTGTTTGACTGAGTATTTGTGTCCTCCCAAAATTCACATGCTGCAACTTCAACCTCCAGGGTAATAGTATTAAGAGGGGGGGACGTTAGGTCACAAAGACAAATGGGATTAGTATCTTTACAAAAGATAAAAGGAGAGTTTGCTTTCTCTCTCACGCTCTCTGCTGCATGAGAACACCAGGAGAAGACATCCACCTACAAGCTGGCACGCCAGTCCGCACCAGACACTGGATCTGCTGATGGCTTAATCTTGGACTTCCCAGCCTCCAAAAATATGAGAAATAAATGTTTCTTGTTTAAGCCCTCCAGTCTATAGTAATTTTTTATAGGATACTGGGCAGACTAAGATACTTATGTAACTCAAACCAAACCAAACAAATTTAAAGAAAGAAAGAAAGAAAGAAAGAAAGAAAGAAGAAAGAAAGAAAGAAAGAAAGAAAGAAAATCTGAATGGACCTTCAACAAATAATAAAATTCAATTATTCACCAGAAAAAAATAGCACAAAGGAAAGCTCAGGCCCAGATAGTTTGGCTACTAAATTCCACCCAATTGTTGAAAGAAGGATCCACACAAATTCTTCACAAACTTCTCCATAAAACTGAACAGGAGGAAAAACTTCCCAATTTATTCTATGGGGGCAGAATTACCCTGATTTCAAACAAACAAACAAACGAAGTCAATCAAAGTCATCACAAGAAAATTTAGAGACTAATATTTCTTATAAATATAGATGCAAAAGTATTCAACAAAATACTAGCAAACTGAATCCAACAGTACATATCAAAGTTTATACACCAAAAATCGTGAGTGTTATACAAGAGCACAATGTTGGTCAACATGAAAACTAAGGCAACACATCAGATTCTTCTTACTAAACTCCGAAAAAGAATTTGACAAAATCCGACACACTTCCATGATAAAATCATTCAACAAAGTAGTATTAGAAGGAAACTTCCTCAACTTGATAAAGGCATTTATGAAATACTCATCGGTAATTCATTCTAAAAGGAGAAAGACTGGATGATTTTCCCCTAAGATCAGAAAAAGGAATTTCCATTCTTGTCACTTCTGTTCAAAATTTTACCTGAGTTTCTAGTCAGGGCAATTAGGAATGAAAAGAAATAAAAGGCATCCACATTGGAAAGAAGGAGTTATACTATCGCTATTGGGAACTTATAGTCTTGAATATAGAAAACCTTAAAAATTACAAAGTCCTGTTAAAGATAATAAATCTGTTTAGGAAACTTTCAAGACAGAAGATCTATTAACAAATTAGTTATGTTTCTGTATATCATCAATGATCAATCTGAAAATTAAATTAAGAAAAAAAATCCATTTATAAGAGCATTGAAAAGATTAAAATGCTTAGCAATAAATTTAACAAGAAAGGTCAAGACGTGTATATAGAAAACTATAAAACATTGCTGAAGTAAATTAAAGAAGACTTAAATAAATGGAAGAAACAACATTGTTAAAAATGGTGATTTACCCCCACAATAATTTGAAGATTTATTGCAGTCTCTGTAAAAACCCCAACTTCAATTTTGGCAGAAGCTGACAAGCAGATTCTAAAGTTCATATGAAATGCAAGGGACCCCAAAGAGCCAGTCTTATAAATAAAGAACAAAGTTGGAGGAAAACTATTTCCTTATCATAAAAATTACTACAAAACTGTAGCAATCAAAGTGGTTTGGTACCGACATAAGCATAGACATGTAGGTCAAAGGGATATAAAAAAGAATTCAGAAATAAGATATTTATGGTCATTTATTTTCAATAATTTTCAATAAGGTTACCAGGACACTTCAACAGGAAAACTTTTTTTCCACATATGATGCTGGGACAATTAGCTATACAAACGAACAAAAATGAAGGTGGACCTCTACCTTATACTGCACACAAAATAACTCAGATTAAATATCTAAATGCCAGCGATAATTTTTTTTTTTAAATCTTAGGAAAGAGAACACAGAAGACCATTTTCCTAATATTGTGTTAGGCAATAATTTCTTGTTTAGGAAAACATAGGAACAGTGAAAAAGAAAAAAAAAACAAACTTTATCATTATCGAAAACTTTTCTATTTTAAAAGACACTATCGGGGCGCTTGTGTGGTTCAGCAGGTTAAGCGTCTGCCTTCTACACAGGTAATGATCCTGGGTTCCTGGGATCGAGTCTCACATTGGGCTCCCTGCTCAGTGGGGAGCCTGCTTCTCCCTCTGCCTGCCGCTTCCCCTGCTTGTGCTCTCTTTCTCTCTCTGGCAAATAAATAAGATCCTTTAAAAAAAGACACTATCAGGAATGTAAAAACACACTAATAAACTTGGAGATCTATTTAGGATCATGTATCTGGTAAGGGACTTGTGTCTGGAATTTAACAGGGTAACTTACAACGCAACAATATAAAGACAAATAACCCAACTGGAAAATGAGCAACGTGACTATCTGTTTCTCCAGATGAGACATATAAAGGTCCAACAACCACATGAAAGGATGTTCAACATCATATTAGTAGTGAAATAAAGCCCCAAAGGGATACCATGTCTTACCCAGCAGGATGACTATCACAGTAAAAAATACATACATAAAAACCACAGTGAAGATGTGGAGAAATTAAAATCTACGTACAGGGGCACCTGGGTGGCTCAGTGGGTTAAGCCTCTGCCTTCGGCTCAGGTCATGATCTCAGGGTCCTGGGATCGAGCCCCACGTCGGGGGCTCTCGACTCAGGGGGAAGCCTGCTTCCCCCTCTCTCTCTGCCTGCCTCTCTGCCTACTTCTGATCTCTCTGTCAAATAAATAAATAAAGTCTTTAAAAAAATAAAAAAATAAATAAAATCTAGTACAGAGCAGGTGGTTCCTGGCACAGAGCTTCTAAAACCCTTGGAATTTCCTGAGTAATAGGAGTGAGAGGAGCATCTTTTGTTATTCCTAAGGCACTTTCAGTCATATGTAAGTTTATGCTGAAGAGGTGATCCTTGATGGACAGACCTCTGTAGACTGTCACAATGGGAGCTGGGGGCCAGAGGAACCTCTCAGGTGATTAGAGGGTTGGAACCTTCAGCCACACCATCCATCTGGTGGTAGGAGGCACCTGGAGATCTAATTAATCATCAATGGCCAACAATTTGATCAATCATGCCTATGTAATGGGACCTCCATAAAAACTCTAAGCAATGAATTCACAAAGTTTTGGGTTTGTGGGCATATCCAGCTGCCACGGAGTGCAGGGTAGCACACCCCATTTCCACAGGGACAGAAGAACTTGAAACCCTTCTGGACCTCACCCTATGTGGCTCATCATTGGGCTATTTCTTTGTATCTTTTACAGTAAGTCAGTAAGTGTGAATAAAGTGCTTCCCTGAGTTCCTCGAGCCATTCTTGCAAATTATCAAACCCAAGGAGGGGGTCATGGGGTCATGGGAACCCTGGCTTATAGCTGGTGAGTCAGCAGGTGGTCCAGATGTGCAACTGGCATTTAAAATGGGGCAATCTGGTGGGATTGAGCCCTTGTGAGATGTGATGCTAACTCCGGGTAGTTAGTGTCTGAATTGAATTAAATTATAGTGCATCCTGCTGGTGTCTGCAGATTTGGAGAACAGTTCCCTGGTGTATGGAAAAAACACAAGCATTTCGTGTCAGAAGTATGCTGAGTAAGAACCAAACTAAACAAGAACAGATGAATGAAATGTTCTGTGAGTAGAAGCAGATCATAGCAGTAAAGGGTCAAGGGTCTTAAGATACTACATGAGGGATTTTTGTTTGGTATAGAGACATGTGATTTAGATGTAGCATGGGAGCAAATTACTCTGGATTATCCTCAACAATGTTCTTGGAGATCTTTGCTTTGGCCAAACAAGACATGCTCCAACCTAAAGACAGAGGCAGGGATTAAATGAACCCAATAAATGCAAACCACAATCTTAAATCCTATTACTTTTAAAATTTTTAATCTATACATATGGTTAACTGCTAATTTACAAGATAAAATTGTCAGTCAGTTCTTTTTCTCCTCAGCAGGGCTCACAGTGTTACGTGTGGACGGATCCACTCCATTATTCTCGATGGGGGTGCCTTCGCTAAGTAAGAGAAGTCCTTATGTCTAAATGAAGTTTTAAGACACACTCCTTCGAAGTTTCTGAATATATATTCACGGCCAAAATAAATTTCATATTTTTTAAAGAATTTATAAAATGCTAACAATTTCTAACACTTGACATTTTCAAGTCTGCTACTTTTTTTAAAGCAGTTTTAGATATAATAGATTTATACTGAGTTTAAGTAAAACGCTATCTTCCTTACCAAACTCAAAAAATGTGTTCACTAAGTCTTCTGTGGGGTGTCACAAGAAACATTTCTGACTCTTTAAAATTAATTTCCCCCTCTTTTCTCCCCATGAATCCATCCTCTATGATAATAAGTCTAGAATACGTTTGTTCTGTTTAGGGGTACAAATGTAACACTGACAAGCCATCCTCGGGCCCCAGGGCAACAATGTTGCTTGGCCTGGCTTCTCCTTTGGATTGTCTAATTTCCCTGCTTGACACCAGTGGTTCATTTTGCAATTCATGGTCACATTCAGCCTAATCTCTTTGCGCTCATCTCATTATGTAAATATTGAAATCTGCAGAAATGACCCTCTTCGGCCTTTTGTGAATAAACTGGCAAAGAGCAGAGTAGATGTATTTTAGCCAAGTGGTCCTGAAACCCATCACTGCCAGGAAGAGAAGAAGGGGCTGCAAACATTCCAGCTGTCCGTGGACCAGGAGCTCCCATGGACTATGCTCGCGCTCTTAAGCTTACATCCGCAAGCCTGCGCACGGTCCAGGCAGCGGGGCGCCTCCCCCTTGGAAAGCCAGCTCACTTACTAGAAAATTCTTCCTTCACAACTGAAGAGTAGGCTCCCTGTATAGGTTTCATCTAGGCTCTAACCTGTGATTGGGCTGATTTTGAAGCTGGCTTCTTTCATCTCTCGGCTGGTTTCGGTCTCTGGTCCTCCCGGCATAAGCTGTGTCCTCCGCTGCTGGCATCCCCGAGGCTTGTCTTCTCTGCCTCACTGGGCCCTCATGGGACTTCTAAGCTTGCTGAGACTGATCTGTCAGTTCCCCAAACCCTGGTCATTCTCCTGTCCTGTCTTTCCACCCCTTCCCACTGCTTCCCCAGCTCGGTGGACATCATGTAAACTTTCCGAACATGAGCCCTACCTTGGCTGGACTCTTCAGACGCCAGGGAGAGAACACAGGACAACGTTATGGGACCTCTAAGCCCCAGTAACAAACAGGAAAACCGTCTGGACTATCCCACCGTGGCTGGAATCCTGCAGTAAGAATTAGGAAGGCTAGCTGGGAACTTGCTGAAAGAGGTCTCCTACACTCGCCTGCTCTAGCTGCAGGTTTTATTTCCTTATCTACTTACTTACTTAGAACCCCTGACAATCAGTACCGATAAAGGAATCTGCTTGAATTTCTGTCCTGGAGACTCAAGAGCCACTTTTGAAGCAAAGGCATCTGAGGTGGATCAGAAATGAAAAAGGTGACGGGGGAGCGAGTTCGCTTTTTCACTGGATGGTTTTAGCTCTAAAAAGAAAAAAAAATTGGAAATTATTGAACAGCTCTGGTCTTACCCTATATCATTATGGTGATTGATTATTATATATAAACTGTAACAAACTACCCATATAAACTTGGTGTGTGTATATAGAGACACCTACATAATATGACTATGTCTTCTATGTATGATTATGTACAGTTCCTACATGTAGATGACCGTATATTGGACTCACAGCTGTGGACTGCACGCATACCCACAGGGGTGCATACACACACACACACACACACACACACACATGCCCACATACACAGACAGCTTCGAATTTACGGTGGTTCAACTTAACAGCTTTTGACTTTGATGGTATGAAAGTGATGCGCCTTCAGGATGTGCTTGGTATTCTGAATCTGGATCTTCCCGGGCTAGCGATATGCGACACGCGGTAGGCAGACCCTCCCCTGGGACGGTGGGCAGTGGCAGCCGAGGCTGTTGCACCCCAACAACCATGTCGCTTGTCACCTTCTGTACAGTGTTCAATACATTACACGAGACCATTGACACTTTATTACAAACTAGGCTTTGTGTTAGATGATTTTTCACAACTGTAGGCTAATGTCAGTGTGCCGAGCACGTTTACGGTGGGCGAGGCTAAGCTAGGGTGCCTGGGAGGTTAGGTGTATTAAAATGTGTTTTGATTTATGGTATTTTCAACTCATGATGAACCTGTTAGGACATAGCCCCATGGTAAGTAGAGGGAGAGCTGTATATACTGTATCAGGTAACGAGCAATCGCAGACTGCATTTACGTGCATATACACGCGCACGCACACACACATGAAGTTTGTCAGAGACTTCACTGGGCATTCTCCACATCCTACTCATCATCGCTTCCTTCTTTTTTGACAGAATCCTTATGTGCTTCTCGAGCCCGTTGAAGCCACGTGGCTGCAAACGTCTCCATCCCTGGGTGCAGGGTAAGACTTATTTTGTCTCAGGTCGAGGGGCAGCTCCATTCTTCTCCCCACAGTTAGCTCTGGCATCCAAGCGTAAGGTGGGAGCCCAGAGCGTTCGTCTGAACACGGCTAGTAGCCTCAAGGCGGTGCTGCCTGACGCTGCTCGCAACAAGGAGGCACAAGAAGGCAAACTGGGAAAGCCAAGAGAACTCACTGTGAGGCACCGGGCAGGTGCCCGTCACACTTCCAGTTAATAGAAGTTATTTCCTCTTCTGTTTGCGCGGCTGCAAAGCAAGGTTTCGGGTGTACGGACCCCGAAGCGCCTTCACGGATATGTGTGTCTTACTAAGTTCCTCCTCCTACCTCCGCCTTTACCTGTCATACCTGCAGAGCCATCCTTTAATATAAACACTTGCCATTTCATTTGCATATTTAAAATGACTCTCCACCCGGTTCCCTGGGAGAAGACAACTAAGCGTGTTTAGCAGGACAGAGACTGCTCTTTCCGGACATTTACATGTTATTGATCTCCCCAGGAAGACTTTGCTATTTGCTGGGTACTTGGACGAGTGGTGACTTTATTTTTTAATTTTTTTTTTAAGGTTTTGTTTCTTTATTTGAGAGAGAGAGAGAGAGATAGTGAGCACAGGAGATGGGGGAGGGCTAGAGGGAGAAAGAGACTCCTTGCTGAGCAGGGAGCCCGACATGGGGCTCAATCCCTGAACTCCCGGATCATGACCTGAGCTGAAGGCAGACGCTTAACTGACTGAGCCACCCAGGTGCCCCCCACTGTGGCAACTTTAAAGGGTGGGCCATCTCAAACCCTGCCACCCACATCCATCCTCTTCTTCATCTGCCTGATGCATGAACTCACCCTTCCCCTTCAGACCTGACTTCCCTTGTAGGTTGTCAATGCTACTAGCCCCCCGTCCTTATCTCCTGTGTCCATTCCACTTTGACAAGCAAGGTGCCCCGAAAATACTCATTCTTTCTGCCTTGAACACGCGTCATATCACAGTGCGGCAAAATCACGTTTGCTTATTTACTTCTCTTCCTAAGTGTGAACTCCTGGTGGGGAAAGATGGTATTTTTCCTTTTCCCCTTAGGGTCTGGCATATAGAATTGGCTCATTATTTTTGTTGATCTATATTATACGGGAGTACTTTGGGGCATTCATTTAATCAGTGGAAAAAAAAAAAAAAAAGCAATCCCTGAAGGCGATCAACTTGTATCTAAGAGGATAATGCTGAAAGAGTTGAAAGAATAAAATTTAGTGTCCACTTCAGTAAGAGTGTGGGGGAGGGGGTGTGGGGCATAACAGGGCTTTCTGTACTTGACAAAGCAGGAAGCTACTGGAGTGCTTCTTGGATGTTTATGCAAAGCAGGTATTTTTAGAGGATTTCTTGCCACCCCACCTGATTTGTCTGCTTTTGAAGTGAAGTGTTTAGCATTCTTTGGTTGTAAGGTCAGCAACTAGATCTAGGCAAGATGATTTTCTTTTCTTTCCGTTCTTTTTTTCTCCTGTTCTTGAGTATCAATGATCTACCTTTAAAAAGTAGTTGCTAAAGATATTTTATGGTTTGTTATTTTTATATTTAGAATAGAAGCTCATGACAAGATTTGCAAAGGTAGCAAGTGCTAACATATTTAGGAAGTCTTTTTCAAGATGTATATCCTTCGTCTGCTCTGCAGTTGCTTTTCTGTAAAGACTAACCCTCAGGTGTCTCCAAGACTTCCGTTGCACTTAATTCATTTGGCACTGGCATGATACAAGTACTATTTGGAAATTAAAGGTGAGACAAAATAAAATCACCAGAGGGAGGATAGTAGATTTAAAGTCAGAAAGCAGCATTTCTAGCTTTACCAGCTGCGTTAGAATTCATAAATCTGCCTTTTCTACATCATAAGGGTGCTTGCAAAGATCGGATGATATGTAATGTAAAATTACTTTGCATAATAAAATATTCAAATCAAAGTATAACTTTTCACCCACAGTGAAGTACTTAGAGACAACATGCCATGTCATATACATTTGTGTGGTTACTTGATGAATATGTCTTTAAAATGGGGACACTATAGAACAGATTAAGAGCAGAGCCTGCTGGGTTCTTCTACTTACTGGCGAAAGAGATTGGAGTCAGCTGCACAAATGCTCTGTGGTCCAGTTTCCTCATCTGTGACACGTTCTGCAAGGCCACTGTGAAGACAAAATGAGTCCATGCGACAAAGGACTTGGAACGACGGCCGTGCACATGAAGTGTCAGTCGAGAATACTAACAGCTGTTTCTGCAGCCAGACAGGAGGCTCCAAGAGATCAGGGATCCTGTTGGTCTAGTTTGTTTCTGGGTCCCTAGCACCGAGCCCAGCACTGATACCTCAAAGATAATTGAGACCAGTCTAAGGAATGCATGAATGGAACCGAGGGGTTTCATATAATGGCTTCCTCCTGCTGGAAGTGCGGCGGGCAGCACTTGGGATGCAGCACAAGAAAGCAGCAGGACGTAGGGAGGGAGGGACATTAGCCCCATGACTCGCAAAGAAATCTAAGATCTCTGTGGTGGACACCCAGCAGGTAGCTCACTTTATCTTGATAAAGTGACACCGTGAGTCCCCTGACCTTCATGCTGTTTCCTCTCCTCATGAGTCCTTCCTTTCCCACAGATATCCCCGTTGTCTCCGCAGACATCTTCGATGTAGTCCTCCTACAGCCTGCTCTCCTCAGAAGATCTAAGACTCTTGTAACCTCTTGAGAACTTAAGATACTTTGTTACTTTGCCCCAGAAATATTTCCAGTGGTAGCTGCACCTTTCATTAAGGAAAGAAAAACAAAAGCAGGAAGGATCCTGGCTCTCATGTTAATGCACAGAAGGCATCCAGGGCAGGTGGTGGGATTATCTTGCCACCCAGGAGAAATTTCTTTTTCTCCTGAAATTCATTCAGCCGACTCTTCCACACTCTCATCAGGTGATCCCAGATACAGAGACAGACCGGCTGGTCACATTTTTTAACAGCAGACCGCGTTTTATGCTCTGAACTCCTGTATCAATGGAGACTCCGCAGAAATGGAGAAAGGAAATATGTTTACAAAGGTCATAATCACCTTTGGATGACTGCTGAGGCCACAGATCTTTGTAACATTTATTATCTGTTTGTTCCTTACACAATTTCCAGTACCACATAGTGAAACTGGGGAAACTGAGTAACAGAGTAATTGAGTAGCTTCAGGTAAATTCACGACATGACTCTGAACACTGGTGCTTCAATTCCCGTATTTTCCCACGTCACTGTCCAGGCTGTGTTCCAGCTCCTCCCTGCAGAAGCCGCTGTCCCCACAGAGGTGAGGTCCTCCCGCCGACACCCTCTTCTCCCAGAGGCACCACAATTCCCTGTTCCGGTTGAGGAGGCTAAGAGGCAGCATTTTGGTTTTCTATGGCTATACCCAGGAATGTGCAGAACATATTAAAAGCAAAGAAAACTTTCATAAAAATCAATACATACTCAGTTCAGGAAAATTCTCAACTAGTAACAGATTCTACCGCATCACATGTGGTCAATAAATGCTGGTCAAGTAATGAAATGTCTGCAAGTCCTTCAGCCAGTGACCAGCATACAAATATGGACGAGGCAACATTCACCAGAAACGGACTTAATGGGAGAAGAGGAGAGCACAGCCTTCTGTTTTTGAGACCTCTTGGCTTTGGGGGCATTTTTAATGCCTTACATCTCTCAGTGTCTTGTATTCATTCACAATACTTGTGTAGTTCAGGAGTGAGCTCTGTGACAATCATCAGCTAGATGACAGGGAGGCTAGTTGGACCAGGGAAATGGTGTGTCAGTGTCTGAATACGAGAGAGAAGACACGTAAGAAGAAAATGGGTCAGACGCCTCCCCGATGATGTTCCAAGCTATGCCTTCTTCAGGGTGACACAGTGTTCAGAAGCTAGCCTGAAAAGTCACTTTCTCATGCAATGACACGCGTTTACCAAGTGTTTGCCGCGGGCCTGTTGTGGCCCCAGAGATACATAAACCAAATGGACACAAATTTCTGATGTGAGCTACCTTACATTTCCATACAATCTACTGAGTATTAGATGAATAGTGGAGAAAAACAGTAAAAGGCAAAAAGTGATGCAAGAGTTTCTCCAGCAGATGGGTTAGAGCTGGTATTGGTTTACTCCTAACTTCCCATGCAAACCTTCCGCTGGGAAGGGAGAAGAGTCTTTCCCTAAATGAACAGTCAGGGCAGCAGACACCTGAAGAATGGTATTCAGAACACAAAAGGACTGACATCTCGAGGTCTGCATACGGTACCATCAGATGACTTGGTACGTGCTACAGGAATGCCTCGTTAAAAAGTGGACGTCCCAGCTACTGAGTACTATGCTCTAGATCCTCTGCTAAGTACTTCGTGTTCATTAACTTACTTCATACTCACAAGGCATCACACAACCCTCAGATCCCAGAGCAGGGTGCTCCGGCATGAGAAGGGAGGCGCCTCGCCCAGGACCGCTCCAGAGGCGTGGAGCTGGAAACTTGACCAAGGGTCCACCGCAGAGCCAAAGGTTGAGCCTCTGCCGTAGGGTCTGAGGGGGTAATCTTTGTCGCTGTTGTTGTTATGTGCATTTTCCATGACTTGCTTCTAACTGAAAAGCCTTTCCTTGGTTGATCCGCTGACAAGACCATTAAGTAAATTGGTGTTGTGGTTGTCAAAAAAAATATTCCAATTACTTACCTATGAGCCATTTCCATCCTCAAAGGATCGTGATTCTGTGGTTTCACATTAGAGGCGTCTCTATCCTCAAAGTCGTCTTCCTGTGTTGGTCAGACAAATCTCGGTCTTCCCGACATTAAATGATTAAGCAGGTATAAGCGTTTAATTTGCCGACACCAAGGGAAGAAGTTTCAGGAGACTCTCATCCTCTTAGCACCAGACTGACTTTAGTGAGCAAGTCTGTTTTCCCTTTTTTTTTTTAAGGAAAAATTAATACCTCTCAGAATAAACAAAGTGTTTTCTTTGTTAGTTTTTTAAAAAGAGGATGGGATTAAACTAGCCTGTGCCTTAGAAATAAAATTGCCGTCATGAGGCAGTTTTGACTTAATCTCCTTTCTGGAGAAATTTCCTCACATTCAAAATCTTCTCGTTCAATATTCGTTCTGCATTCAGTACCAGATATTTTATCAGTAGCTGCTCTGACCCAAATACTCACACACACCCCGCACGCACAGAAAACTTTTTGAACGCTGTATTTTCAATTACCTGGAACTAATATCTCTTGCTTTCATCATGAAAGATTGTTTTCATATAAAAATAAGTCACCATGGAATTTTCACTCGTGTATGTCTCAACTCAGAAATTTATTCTGGTCATTTCTTCTGTTAATTAAAAAGTTAATAATGCTGACTTCCAACCGAAGGTTGTTTAGGATGCCACTTTTTGTTTTATTATTTTTTTCAGATTATTAAAAGTGGGTTTTTTCCATTATTTATTTTTCCAGCTATTTTTCATTTATATAAGATCTGACTATTGACTCAGTTATCCCGAACTGATCTCTTGACCTTTACATTTGTGATTTTTTATTAAAAGCAGCAAATTTTAAAACTCTTTTAAGTTGAAATCATCACAAACTCCCAGGAAGGTGCAAACAAAGTAACAGGGACCGCACTGTCTTCACTCTGCTACTGCTGATGGCAACAACCCCAAGAAGCAGAATTTAACATTTCATATTACCCATCACTTTCGTGCTCTAGAAACTCGCTCCTGTTTCCTGACTGTGATGCAAGTTATAAATATAGCACCTGAGGACTTCTGTGTGAACGCAACATTGTAATAAGACATATTTTTAAAGCTATGTAATTAACATATGTCCTCCAGTTCTTCCAAATATAACTCTAATTAAGCTTATGGGAGTTACAGACATCCAAGGCTTTTAGATATACCAGACACGTTAAAAAGTGTAGCGCTTTGGGGCACCTGGGTGGCTCAGTGGGTTAAGCCGCTGCCTACGGCCCAGGTCATGATCTCAGGGTCCTGGGATCGAGTCCCGCATCGGGCTCTTTGCTCGGCGGGGAGCCTGCTTTCCCCTCTCTCTCTGCCTGCCTCTCTGTCTACTTGTGATCTCTCTATCAAATAAATAAATAAAATCTTTATAAAAAAAAAGTGTAGCGCTTTTATTCTGAAAAGCAGTTTCTACATCGATGTACTTACTTATTACTCGAGAGGCTGCTTGTACCTGGCTTTGGTTAAGTCCATCTAACACGGAGACCACTGCCGCTTGAGGAGAGTCTTTTGTGAGACTGATTCCATTCAATACAGAGTAGTTGTGGACAAAGATACAATGGAGTAATTATGCATAATTGCAATCAGAAAGGTTACCAGCAGTTATCATGGAAAACGTGATTCAGCAGTGTGGTTAAGTGCAGAGATTTGCTATAAAAGAAAAACAAGAACACTCGTGAAAGAAATTGAAGAAGACAGAAAAAGATGGAAGACTGTTCCATGCTCTTGGATTGGAAGAATAAACATTGTTAAAATGTCTATACTGCCTAGAGCAATCTATACTTTTAATGCCATTCCGATCAAAATTCCACCAGTATTTTTCAAAGAGCTGGAGCAAATAATCCTAAAATTTGTATGGAATCAGAAGAGACCCCGAATTGCTAAGGAAATGTTGAAAAACAAAAACAAAACTGGCGGCATCACGTTACCCGATTTCAAGCTCTACTACAAAGCTGTGATCACCAAGACAGCATGGTACTGGCATAAAAACAGACACATAGACCAGTGGAATAGAGTGGAGAGCCCAGATATGGACCCTCAACTCTATGGTGAAATAATCTTTGACAAAACAGGAAAAAATATTCAATGGAAAAAAGATAGTCTCTTCAATCAGTGGTGCTGGGAAAACTGGACAGCGATATGTAGAAGAATGAAACTCGACCATTCTCTTACACTGTACACAAAGATAAACTCGAAATGGATAAAAGACCTCAACGTGAGACAGGAATCTATCAGAATCTTAGAGGAGAACATAGGCAGTAACCTCTTCGATATCAGCCATAGCAACTTCTTTCAAGATATGTCTCCAAAGGCCAAGGAAACAAAAGCAAAAATGAACTTTTGGGACTTCATCAAGATCAAAAGTTTCTGCACAGCAAAGGAAACAGTCAACAAAACAAAAAGGCAACCCATGGAATGGGAGAAGATATTTGCAAATGACAGTACAGACAAAAGGTTGATATCCAGGATCTATAAACAACTTCTCAAACTCAACACACACAAAACAGATAATCATATCGAAAAATGGGCAGAAGATATGAACAGACACTTCTCCAATGAAGACATACAAATGGCTATCAGACACATGAAAAAATGTTCATCATCACTAGCCATCAGGGAGATTCAAATTAAAACCACATTGAGATACCACCTGACACCAGTTAGAATGGCCAAAATTAGCAAGACAGGAAACAACATGTGTTGGAGAGGATGTGGAGAAAGGGGAACCCTCTTACACTGTTGGTGGGAATGCAAGTTAGTGCAGCCACGTTGGAGAACAGTGTGGAGACTCCTGAAGAAATTAAGAATAGAGCTTCCCTATGACCCTGCAATTGCACTGCTGGGTATTTACCCCAAAGATACAGATGTAGTGAAAAGAAGGGCCATCTGTACCCCAATGTTTATTGCAGCAATGGCTATGGTCGCCAAACTGTGGAAAGAACCAAGATGCCCTTCAACGGATGAATGGATAAGGAAGATGTGGTCCATATACACAATGGAGTATTATGCCTCCATCAGAAAGGATGAATACCCAACTTTTGTAGCAACATGGATGGGGCTGGAAGAAATTATGCTGAGCGAAATAAGTCAAGCAGAGAGAGTCAAGTATCATATGGTCTCACTTATTTGTGGAGCATAACAAATGACATGGAGGACGTGGGGAGATGGAGAGGAGAAAGGAGTAGAGGGAAATTGGAAGGGGAGGTGAACCATGAGAGACTATGGACTCTGAAAAACAACCAGAGGGTTTTGAAGGGGCGGGGGGGGGGGGGGGAGGTTGAGGAACCAGGTGGTGGGTAATAGGGAGGGCACGTACTGCATGGAGCACTGGGTGTGATGCCAAAACAATGAACACTGTTATGCTGTAAATAAACAAATAAACGAATAAAAAAAAAAAGAAAAACAAGAAACAGAAAATATAAGTGGTGTTCACCAGAGGGACTGGCAAGGCCATTCTCATCATTGTTCCAGGATGTTCTTGGTCCAAACACATGGTAGTTTGCTGGCCGAGTGCAGGCTCTGAACAGGGGTGGGCCTGGAGTGCCTTCACCTTTTCTGTAGCTGGGAGGACTCAGGAAAGTTGTTTAACCTCTCCAAGTTTTATTGTTCTCATCTGGAAAATGGGACCTGCTATTACACTTTTCGTTTCATAGCTGCATACTTCTCTCTAAACTCATTAAGTTGAAATCAGCAAATATAAATCAGGAGTTTATATATATCAACCATAGCTCACTAAAATGACTTTTAAGAAGAACTAACGGGGTGGCTCAGTCGGCTAAGTGTCTGGCTTCCGCTCAGGTTATGACCCTGGGATCTTGGGATCGAGCCCCGCATGGGGCTCCCTGCTCAGCGTGGAGTCTGCTTCTCCTTCTGTCCCTTCCTCCTGCTCATACTATCTCTCACTCTCTCTCAAATAAATAAGTAAATAAATCTTTAAGAAAAATAAAGAATAAAAATAAAAGGGAACTAATGCATAGGTTTATGGTAAGCAGAGAAGCCTAGTGAGAAAAGTATTTAGTGTGGTCTTTGATGCGCATTATGTTCCTAACCAAGATGGCTGTTGTTATCAGCAGCCTCAACATCTTTTAAGCCAAATGCTATTTCTAAGCTGGAGTTTGGTCTCAAGGGGCCTTGACATTAACTCTAAGAGGATTTAGGTTGCTATGGATTTGTTTATTTTTTTAAAGATTTTATTTCTTTGACACAGAGATCACAAGTAGGCAGAGAGGCAGGCAGAGAGAGAGGGGTATCCTAATGCCGGTCCCCCGGGTGTCCTCAGGGGATGGTACCACACCCTCTTCTCCCACATTCTTTACTTCACTCCTTTCACTCTGATCCGGCTTCACAATGTGGTTGCGAAGAGATTTTGAGGGAATGGCTTCTCCCCGGGGGTATTTTAAATCTACTGGATTACCCAAATTACCCTCAAACCAGAGACCATATCTCAACTATTTGTATGTTTCCTATCTCCACCTTTGGTCCGAGTTACAGTGCTTTCTCTAGTCCCAGATGCAAGTGAACGTTATGTCTCCTTGGGAATAGCAGTGGATATTTTCTAATCATCTCTCTGAAGTACATGTTTTATGTTGTAAGTTAGAAAAGTTAGAAAATAAAATCAGGGGGACAAAAAGTTAGAGTAACTGGTATAAGAAATCCCATATACCTATTACACTCATTTTTTTTTTTTTTTACCAAAATTTGGTAACATTACATTTGAATTAAGTATCTAATTTTTCTTTATTTTTTGACGGTGCACTTTGAAGAAAATACCAGCTGTCACATTCTTCCACTCCTACACACAAGCAGATGTATTTAAAATTTGGACATTTTCAGGGCACCTGAGGAGCTCAGTCAGTTGAACATCTGCCTTCCGCTCGGGTCTTGATGCCAGGGTCCTGGGATCCAGCATCATGCTGGGCTCTCTGCTCAGCGGGGAGTCTGCTTCTCCCTCTCACTCTCCCTCTGTGCGTTCTCCCTCTCTCTCTCAAATAAATAAAATATATAGAAAAAAATTTGGAGATTTTCTTACATAACCAGAATATAATTAAGTTAATAACGTTAACGATAATTCCCTGTTGCCCACGCCAGTCACATTTTTTTGAGATGTCTAATATTACGCAGTTTTCACATGGGTGTTTTTGAATCCAGGTGCAAACAAAGCTACCACAACACTAAGGCATTTTCTTTTTAATGAAAGAAGAACTTGGACATAAACAAAAACTAATAGAAAACTGGGAATACCCACGTGTGTTAGGAGCTTTCTGAGTTAGACTGATTTACAGCAGAGACCTCACACTGTAATATGGAACTCGGCCAGGAGGGGGAGGAAGCACCCAAGAGCTCTGTTCTCACCATTTCTACCAGGGTGGCATTCGCTACACGAGGGACGCAGATCATCTTTTGGAGACAAAGCTCTCAAGAGCTTAATAGCGTATTCCTGTTGGCTAAAATTTAAAAAATAAATAAAATACAAGAGAATTAAAAAGTATATATATAGAAAACGAGCAGAAATTGGTCAGCAAGAAAATTATTCATATTTGGGCCTCCTGAGTTTGTCAGACATCATGCAAATGTGGTAGAAATAAGACTAAAATGAAGTTGAAAAGATAATGTCCAGTCAAGTGACAGACATCACTGACCGTGCTGTGCTTTAGCAATTTTGTTTAGAAGTCAGGAAATGATATGCATCCCCCACTTGCTCACAACTGCTTCCTGTCTATCTAACAAAGTAGACAGAAGTTATCTGGAAATGTAAATAATGCATGACAACAATTCAACTCGTGGTATTTTTATTCATTCATCAGACAATTATGAAGCCCTAAAGACTCATCAGTCATGGGGTTAGGCATCTGAAGGGAACTAAAAGATGAATAAGACAACTTTTCCAATATAAATAATACTTAATACTTGAGGGAGGGGGAGGAGCTCTGTTTTACGTTGTGATATTGATATGCTAGGTCACGGCTTGTGGAACTTCTGCCAAACTTTCCTCTTCTATAAATTGGAAAAGTTGTACTGTCATGTAAACTGACATCATTAGAGTGTATACACATTTTGTTAAAAGAGCGAATAACCTTCTAAGCTTAACAAGTTGATCATTTAAAGTATTAATACAAGAAATTATTAAAATACATACTCAAATAAAAATGAAGAATGTTTATTCTATGAAGAACTTTTAATGATCATATCCATGTCAATGTCCTGTGCATTTTGGAAAATATAATCTCCATCAGGACCGTGCAAACAGAACGTTGTTAACTAATTTATACTTCATGCAGTAATGTGTTTCTAGTATTTTCCAAATTTCAAAAATGTCAATTACTTTAAGGTTATGAACTCTCTTTGATCATCTGTTAAGAACTAATTCATTATTTGCTCCATCATTTCCAGAACTAACCAAAGCATTTTTTTTAAAGATTTGATTTATTTGAGAAAGAGTGAAAGTGAGAGAGATCATAGAGGGAGAGGGAGATGCAGACTCCCCGCTGAGCGGAGAGCCCCATGTGGGGCTCAATCCCAGAACCTAGGATCATGACTTGAGAGCTAAAGGCAGATGGTTAACAGCCTGAGCCTCCCAGGAGCCCCTAGAACTAATCAAAGTATTTTGAAATTCAGCAGAAAACAAAATATTAGAGAATATAGTCTTGAATGATAATGTTGCTTTTACCTTGACAAGTGACTAGCTTCTGAAACTCTTGTGAAGAACAAATCATGTTCATCAAAATCTTAATAGTTGTTCAATTACCTAGTTGCTAGAATGATAAAAGAAAAATTCTATTAAAATATTTGTCTAAGTTTCTTAGATTTTTTTTTGAAAGTCGATCTAAGTTTGCTTTGTTTTTTTTTGTTTTTTTGTTTTTTTGTTTTTTTTTTGCTTTCTTGATCTCAAACAGTGAAACCTGGCCTATTTGGCCTATTTTCTAGTTTGACTGACATTTGAAATCCTAGAACCTTTTCATTAGCACCATATTTTGAGATTATGCAACAATAAAATTTTTTTTAAAAACAACCACGTGGTAATCAACAAAGAAAGGAATATTACTCCAAGATGGTTTCATAAATGACATATAATTTCAGTAATCAGGACAGAGAAAGCCCTGATGATAATATTATCCAAGTCAAGATCTGTAACTCCTTAAACAATAGTTTGAATGTCAAGTATCTGTATTGTGGGTCATGTTTCACTGGTTAATAACTCACCAAAACCTACATGAAGCCTAATCAGTGAGACAACTAACAGAGACTTTGATTCTACCTTGTCATGTTCAAAGAAACGAGAATAATTTGGGGTGCCTGGGTGGCTCAGTGGGTTAAGCCTCTGCCTTCAGCTCAGGTCATGATCTCAGGGTCCTGGGATCAAGCCCCACATCGGGCTCTCTGCTCAGCGGAGAGCCTGCTTACCCCTCTCTCTCTGCCCGCCTCTCTGCCTACTTGTGATCTCTCTCTCTGTCAAATAAATAAACACAATCTTAAAAAAAAAAAAGAAAGAAGAATAATTAGTGGTAGAACTTTATACAAAGAATAAAATACCACTATAATATTTTTCCCTCCAAGGGAATTATTATTATGCTTTCTACAAATAAAAGGTGATCAATAATTATTTATTGTAAGCCCCATGAGAATTGGAGTTATTTTTATTTAGTGTTGAATGTCTTGGGGCTAGAACAATATCTAGTCTATTGTGTAGGTAGGTGTTGTATTAACATTGCTTAAAATCAATGAATTTGGGGGAAATGAGTAGGTTGCTGATAGTTGAGATGGACAGAATTCATGTATGCTGAGAAATCTTTTGGTGGCAGAATTGCTAGGATTGTGGATGGATACCTGGAGGAGAAAGAGAAATAAATAGGAATTAAAGATGACTCCTCATATACAATTTTTGTGACAAGGTAGGTTGATGGGCCCATTTGCTGAAAGAAAGAATAGTTTGAGGTAGAAGTTAGAATGTTTGGTTTTTTAAAAAAAAATGTCATCCAAGAGCAAAAGATAATTATGGAGTAACAGGCAATGTCCCATAGGCAAGGTTTTGACTGACGTTATAAACTTAGGAGTTTGATGCCCGCAAATAGCACGTTTCCCCAAAAGAATTGATGGGATCTACTAAGAGTGAAGGTGAGTAAAGAAAGAGAGAGAACTCTTCAAGCTGAGGGCTTGGGTGTACTGGGACTAAGAAAAGCAGACTGAGGAGGAATCACCCGGACCAAGAAACACCAAACCCATCTCTCACATGCATTGTCCCCCAAACCATCCAAATATGGGGGAGAGAAAACTGATGGTGGCAATTCAGATGAGGTCTCAGCCCCAAAATCCACCAACTAAATTAAAGTAAATGTAAATACATCATCAACCAAGTTCTCTTTGAAAGCTGTTCTTTTGGATCTCTTAAAATAGTCAAGTCCCTATTGACTATAGGGACTTGAAATGGAAATAGAACAGCTTCAAGACATTTGAAGAAAGACTCTACCATAAGAAAGAAATCTCTTCATGTGGAGGCCTTTGCATCCAAAGTACCCTGCAAGCGGAAAGGCAGGTTTGTATCTTGCCATATGATGTTTTCCAGCTGATGTTCTTATCTATAACGGAATCAACTGCAGCCCATGGTCTCTATTAAATCCTCTCGCAGGAACAGTTGGCATAAGCATGGGAACCAGAAAACCCTGAGTCTCAGTTTCCACCTTTGTAAAACAGGGTTCCTTCCTCTGACCTTGCAGCACTCTGTGGTGTTTAAAATAGCTAGCATCGTACTTGGTACTTCATAGACTCTCAGTACTGTTCTAATAATGAATACTTCTAACTTTTTACATTGACATGTCACCTGGTTAAAATAACACAAGAATTGTCTTCAGGAATAAAACATGACTTCCCTTTAAGAGGGCCTGATGTCTTATAATATTTTTGAAACTTAAGGTAATTTCTTTCATTGATTATGTCTGGTTTAAAATAAAATATAATTTGGATGTCTCTCTTACAATTTGATAATCTTGGTAGCTAAGTTTTTATAATTTATCTAGGGAAAAATAATTTATATAAGGATTTTTTTTCTTAAGTAGGTTCCATGCTCACTGTGGAGCCCAACGTGGGGCTTGAACTCACGACCTTGAGATAAAGAGCTGAGCTGAGATCAAGATTTGGATGCTTAACTGAAGGAGTCACCTGGATAACCTTCCATCGGAATTTTACGGGCATGGGTACTGGATCTCCCTATTTGATATCTACCTTCCACGTACGAAGATAAACACGAAGAAAACTGCTCAGCATATCACAGTGCGACATAAAAGGTCATCTGGATCCTGAATCAAAATTGAGGAAGTTCCTTACGTAAGTAAACTAAGCTAAGAAAAATCATTAAATTTTCTCTGTCAGATTACTTAACTGAAAAGATCTATGAATAGAATTCAAGAGGCATATGAGCTCGAAGGGGAGAAATAATTACATACTTATTTTCACTAACCTTTAACTAAAATGGAGAACCTACCCCTTTCGGTCATGTAGACAGCAAATGCGAGCAGTATGCGAAATGCCAGCAGTAACTCTATGTTACTCATACACATCAAAGTGATTTTCATATTATTGTATAGATACTTCAAAAGGTTTACACTCATTATTGCCTTGAAACTAAGGTATTACTTCCAGGCTATTTATCTAAATTGAAACTTTGAAACCTGAGTGTTTATGGTAAGTTGGTGACAATCTCTGATTTAGACAAAAAATCCATACTTTGGTTACATATTCTCTTTACAAGCAAAGTTTCCTGTGCTAAGAGGTTTAACTACTTGAGCTTCCAGGTCCAATGTCACAAATACAGGAAAGACTTCTCAGAGGGGATATCCCAGCCAGCGCTCCACCACCAAGAACTTCTAGGTCAAGTGCTGGGTCAGGTTTGTCCTATGTGCTCAGAGACCCCTAACTAAGTTCCAAGTTACACCTCCATGACAGTGACAATCTGTCCCCCATCCTCCCGAATTATCAAAGTCTTACAGGGCAGAAGCAGTATAGAATTGTTCTCTACTTTGTATCTCAGAGAGTATCACAGTGGCAGAATGAAAAACAGACATGCAATTTCAAACACTAAGTACACATGGTAAACTAGAAAATAATTCATTATTTAACTCCCAACTCACCATTTACATTAAGGGGAAAAAGAAAGGAAGGAAGGAAGGCAAACAAGAAGGGAAGGAGGGAGGGAAGGAGAGAGGAAAGGAGAGAAAAGAAAACATGAGCAAACAAATATATATGTATATATGGTATCACTAGTAGAAATACAAAAGTTTTCAGAGTGAAGCATCTTTCATCAATTGAACATAATATGCGAGAGTCCTTATAATGGTGTCAAAACGCAGACCATCCAGACCAGCATTTTTTCCACTGTTTGTAAGCCAAACCAATTTTAATTAGCATAAAAATAAAATACTCTCCCCCTCCCAGTTGAAAATCATTGATATGTACCCATTGGAGCCTATCTTTTAAGTATCTCTACCTGCCAAGAAGATTTTATTTTATTTTATTTTTTTAAAGATTTTACTTATTTATTTGACAGAGAGATCACAAGTAGATAGAGAGGCAGGCAGAGAGAGAGAGAGAGAGAGAGAAGCAGGCTCCCTGCTGAGCATAGAGCCCGATGCGGGACTCGATCCCAGGACCCTGAGATCACCACCTGAGCCGAAGGCAGTGGCTTAACCCACTGAGCCACCCAGGCGCCCAAAGAGCTAAGGGTGTTTTGTTTTGTTTTGTTTTGTTTTTTATTTATCTGTTAGACAGAGAGAGAGAGAGAGCGCACACAGGCAGACAGAGTGGTAGGCAGAGGCAGAGGGAGAAGCAGCCTCCCCGCTGAGCAAGAAGCGCAATGTGGGACTGGATCCCAGGACGCCGGGATCATGACCCGAGTCGAAGGCAGCCGCCTAACCAACTGAGCCACCCAGGCGTTCCTTGCCAAGAAGATTTTAATATTGTTAGTTTGTATAGAAACAATATCATTTCTCACTTTCCAAATATCCATTCTGAAAATGGAAGAATATATGAACATTTCCAGGACTCCCCAGCCCTGTGCAAACTCCGACAGGCCCTTGTCAGGTATTGTCCTCCAAGGACCCAGGCAAGAGTGCGGTGATGAGCATTTAAAGGATCTTAGTCAAGTTCACAAGACAGGTAATAATAAGAGACTAACAAAGAAAGACATGTATGTTCTCCAAGTTTATTGCTCAAAACTTTCCACAACCTACTATCTGCTTAATGGGACATGGTAAAGCACTGTTCTTCTAATAAAATTTATGTCATATATATATATATAAAACATAATTAGTTGCAAGATAATTAAAATTGCATAGGACAGACATTTCATAACACATGGACTTTTAAAATGCTGAAAAGGATCATTAACACACATTATTTAGATCTTTCTGTTTGGATATCCAAAAGATATGAAAGACACTATTTCTGGCCTTGATTTAATTCTAACTAAAAACTGAGATGGAGCATATGGTCCCAAAACTCCATCAAGTATTATATTCAGCCTTTCAGAACTTTATGTCCAAACTTTCAGGCTTGCTATTAAAAAAAAAAAAAAAAAAAAGCCATCAAAAGGAATGGAGCGCATATTCCCTACTAACAGTAGTGAAGTTAGATGTTCATGTTCGATTGAGAAGTCATGTGCCTGAGTTTTTATTCCATAAATTTGGACTTTAAATCTTTGTTGATTTCATCGGCATTTGGAATCTTATTATTAGGAAAAATTAATCTTCAATAGTAATGATATAGGAACCCTGCAGTTGAGCAGAACCTATATTTCTCTTGTGATTCTAAAAAAAGTCATCATTTATCTTCTATTTTTCGTTAAGATTTTTTTTTCAATAATACTATTTCAGCCAGCTGTTATCCACTAATTGTCTTAGTCTCCCTTCAGGTCCTGCATTCGGTTTGATGACGCTAACCTAGTGCTGGCTACACTGGAACTAATTAATCCTGCTTCTTGAGTTTCGGCAAAGGTTCAAATTACACTGCTGCAAATTATGCTAATACGATTGAAAGTTTTGTTTTAGGATTTCAGCAGAGAATGATAGGAAAGTTTATTTCTTTTACTATCTTAATGCTGGAACACTACAAATACGATCTATATTATAAATATGTAATAAATATAATATAAATTTAAACACTATAGTATATATTTATATATTATAAATATTATATATATATGTAAATTACAAGAATATGATAGGCTTTTCAATTCTTCATGGTTTGACCCAAGTATGAGTGTGATGTGATTTTCAGAAATTTGAAGAACCTTATATTCAAGGGACTCATTATAAACACTATGAACATTTTGATTTCTAATTCTTCTTTTTGTGAGGAGGGAGTTCTGGACAACATGGCTTACGTTATTTAACAACTATAAAATAGGAACCGAACAAAACTTCTTAAAATTGTCCTAATGTTTAATTTGAAATATTAAATCACTTTGACATATATTTTAGGTTTCTTGGAGTCTACTTATTGTTTATGGTCTCTTTACCTGAGGGAATGTTGAGTTCTCCAAGCAGGACCTCAGCTAACTCATCTCTAGAGGTCTGAAGTACTGTGGACATTACTTGCAACTCAATAAACTCTCTTTGTGGCCTGTCTGCCATTCTGAATGGACAGAAATAAAATACAGGTGAGGCAGATAGATGGGAAGCATCCCACTTTGTAACTGACTACTGGTAGTAGACTCTTCACTATCTTTTTAAGATTTTATTTATTCGTTTGAGACATATATATATACATATATATATATGAGACAGATATATATATATATATATATATAGCAGGTAGAGATATAGATATATAGATATATATAGAGAGAGAAAGCATGAGCAGTGGGGAGAGGCAGAGGGAGAGGGAGAAGTAGACTCCCTGCTGAGCCAGGAGCCTGACCTGGGGGACCTGGGGCTTGATCAGATCCCAGGACCTGGAGATCATGACCTGATCCAAAAGCAGATGCTTAACCATCTGAGCCATCCACGCATCCTGGCTCTTCACTATTTAATACTTGGTAATATTTTCACCAAAGTGTTGCTAATCCCCTTGCCCTAGCATGGACCATTCTAGGAATGTTGTGTGTGTATGTATTTACTATGGAAAAAAACTCTGTCTCTTTAATATTCAGAAAACCTTTTCACTGGCTTTTGTGTAACAGGGTCTAATAAACTCATTGCCCCCCAACAACACTGTGAAGAGACCAGGGTAAGAGAGACAACGATTCCTGAGATGTGTGTATATATGTACTTTTTGATGAAATAAGACACAGTCACTGAAAAGGAAATGGCTATCATGTCTAGGATAGGAACTGATTCCATATTTCAAATTACATAAAAATATGATTATCTAAAAGTGGCCAAATTATGCATTGTCACACGATTATCATCTGAAAACTGTTTTCCTCTCATTTTGCCAAAAACAATAAATAATTTAATGTATCTTTATACTGACATTCAAGACCTGCCATAGATTTGAATATATACTCTTTGAAGAGGGCAAGTTTGGTCACATTTAAAAGGGTATCAGCTTGGGGCACCTGGGTGGCTCAGGGGGTTAAGCCTCTGCCTTTGGCTCAGGTCATGATCTCACAGTCCTGGGATCAAACCCCAGCATTGGGCACTCTGCTCAGCAGGGGGTCTGCTTCCCCCCCCATCCCCCCACCCATTCCCCTGCACCTGCCTCTGATCTCTCTCTCTGTGCCATATAAATAAATAAAGAATTTTTTTAAAAAGGGTATCAGCTTTTATGTTATTGTTTTGCATTAGCAAACTCACCATGAAAACTTTTCTTCTATATTAATGAACAAAATAAAATCAATACAGCTTGTACCATTAAATGTAAATTTTGTAAACAGTTTTTAAAAGCAGCAAATTGGGGGAGACTGTTGCCTCCTCTCTCTCTACCTGCCTCTCTGCCTACTTGTGATCTCTGTCAAATGAACGAGTAAAATATTTTTAAAAAATAAAATAAAAGCAGCAAATTGATTTTGTTTTTGGCTTTTGGGATGTTGTTCCTTACTGCTAAAATCCTCGGTTCATTCCTCTGTAATGATCTACCTCACTTCCCTGATGAGACCACTTCCTGACTCCCTTTTCAGACTGACTTCAGATCTGGTTTTTCTGTTAAGTTACTGTAGAGGTACTTTGCTTCTGTCCTTTCACCCTGGCAGGTTTTACTTTTTAATGCAAAAATTCCCTTGGCACCTGGGTATTCTGCCTTTTTTCTTTCTTTCCAGGTTCAAATTCACTTTTATTGGTATTTAAATGCTTTGAAGGTATGCCTATTAGTTAAACCGCCAACTCTTTCAAGGAAAAACAAAAACAAAAACACTCTATCCCAAACCATTATGTACTGTAGGAAATTTATCAAAAGATGCCAACTGACCTCATTTTCTCAGTCTTTACAGAAGAAGCTGGGGGGGGGGCTCTGTTCTGCAAAGTCTCTGGGTTGGTGCCGCTTAAATACTTTTTTCTGTATAACTCTTGTACCACCACCGTAAACAGCTCCGTAGGCAATAGCATATTATTCCAGTCTGTGATGTTTAAATCTCTTTTAAAATATTGGTCGGTTGTCTATTTTAAAAATCATCAATTTTTTTTTAGCCAGGAAAGGTAAAAAAGGAATTTTAAGAAATATTTGTATAAGAGAATTATGAATAATACTATATAAATATATTACATATCATGTACAATATAGCACGTATATAATATACACCACTATATATAATATATGGCTATATATTCAACATCTGTGGAGGGAAGATCTGTTCCGACAGAAGTTAATATGTAACATCGCCTAAATAATTTCTGCAGTTCCTACAGTTGAAATAAATCCTTAATGTTCACCTACAAATGCCTTTAGAACAAAGAATCTCTAAGTTCTCAAGTGTGAAGACTATATCATTTCTGGTCAGTTCCTAGTCGCAAGCCTTCTCACGTCTGCATTTGTTAAGGACGCAAAAATCTGATGAGTTAAAATCCTGAGGCAATATTTTTTTCTTGAGATAGAATAAATAGTTTACCTCCCTCAGGAAGAAGACACGCATCTGCTCTTAGTCAAATATGAACGAAAGGAAGCCACAAAGGAAACCTTTCTAAAGAGACGGGAGTTTCTTTGGGCCCACGCTCGCCTGCGCCTGCGCCCAGGTGCCCGGCCCCACAGGCATCTGCTGGATCCTAGTCATGTCATGTCAGCTGTTCTAAAAACAAGTACGAATCCAGTGTTTTACAGGCCTGAAATCTAAACCATAAATTTCTCCTGGGAGTTACTTTTCTTAGAGCGCTCTGTAGGGACTTTAATCTCAAGTTGTCTACTATCAAAGTGTGACTTTAACTCAATAATGAATCCCTGCATACCTGTTAGGCAACAAAACGGCTGAGTTTCCAAAACAGTTGCGTAAGGAATACATATTTCTCTAGAATATCTAACTCTATCCTTACATCGAGTTCAATAAACAGAAAGCCACACTCCTCTTAGCAAATTTTAAATAGACAAGACAGGATTGTTAATGAGTCACCTTTCTCCAGAACTTATCCATCTTGTCCAAGGGGAACTTGGTTAAATTGTAAAAACCAGTCCGTTTGCCTTGGAAGCCCGGATCTACCGCGGAGTAGATGTGGGGATCTGCGAAGAATCATGGACTTCTTTGGACTCAGTTTCTTCATCTGCAGAATAGGTAGAAATGATGGTGCCTACCTTGAAGCATGGATCCAAAGGTTAAATGAGTTCATGTGAGTAAAGCCTTTGGAAGAGGGTCTGGAATAGAGGGATCACTCTGTGAACCCCTGCCGTGTCGTTAGTGTTACTACTCAGTCTTGCCTGGAAACACGGGATCGGTTTCTGAAGCATCTCCCATGTCAAAGAGGACAAGCAGGTAGAAACTGCAGAGAAGGCAGGGAATCTTCAGATGGGTTGTTACTTATTGTCCTTCAGTAGAAATATGGAAAACATGAGGATACTTCTTAATACGGCGCTCAAGAACAATTTCACATTGTTGATCTGTTTCCATGGGAAAGAAACTCACACCTTAAGGTAGAGGTTAAGGCTTTAGTCCCATTGGGTTGGGTTATCCTCTATAACATTACTTTAACTATCGAACAAAAAACATTCACAGAACTGCAACTGAGCATTATCCTTTTAAAATATATATCGTGTGTGTGTGTGTGTGTGTGTGTGATTTAATGTCTGTCTATAGATTTATAGAAGAAATTCAATCTTACATTGTCCTTGCAAAAAATTTTACTTTTTACCCTAAACAAGAGGATGTAGTGTTCACATTCTATAGTTTTGTTAGTTATGTCTTTAAGACAATTATCTTCCCAAAATAGCCAATGTCTTATTACTGATTTAGAGATGTAAAAAATGTAATCATGGGATGCTTTAGTCATCCAAAACATTGAAAAAGATACATGATGGGATTATCTAATTCCCAGTTTGGCTCTAAAGGAAATAGCAACAGAGCAAAATCTCATTGCAATGTGAGATTACAGCATCTTTTTACCCATGTGTAGTCCATATGCCGCTTATACATCCTCTGTAATTCCATCCACGTAGCAACTGCCATCGGCCCCACAATTTCTGAAGGCTGTATCATTTAAAAATTATGTATATATTGTCAAAATATTTAGAGATTTGAAGTATGTAATTCTCTGAGTGTTTAAAATCTAATTTAACATAAACCTGACATTTGGAAAATGTTAAATGCTAAAAAGAGTATCTAATTCATGCGCTAACTAGTAATAAACTAGCCTACACAATTTTTCCACATTAAACAGTTTTGGAGAACTGAGTTACATATGGCAGAACTTGTCTATTTTCCATTAGAAAAAGATAAAGAACAAGGTGCGGGAGCACCTGGGCAGCTCAGTCAGTTAAATGTCCGACTCTTGGTTTCAGCTCAGGGCATGATCTCAGGGTCTTGAGATCGAGCCCTGCATCAGGCTCCATGCTCAGTGAGGAGTTTACTTGGGATTCTCTACCTGTCCACACCGGCCCCTCTTCTCATTCTCTCTCTCTCTCTCTCTCAAATAAATAAATAAATAAATAAATAAGTTAAAAAAAAAAAGAAGAAGAAAAATGTAAAAAAAAATGTAGCTTAGAAGATAGATGGGTGCTAATATAAGTCATCTTTGTTTCAATAAAGGAGTACCTCGTGGATAGGATAAGGGGTCAGGGGAGCCAGGGATCACTCGGAACTTTTTGTTCTGAGCAAAGTGAAGGGCAGCGTTTCCATTAACTGAGACTGGAAAGACTGAGGAAAGAGTAAGTTGGATGGGAAACAGAATGATGGGAGTCGCTCATTTTAGCATGTCAAATCTGAGACGCTCCCTAGATGTCGGGGCAGAGATGTCCAGCAGGTGGTGCGGACACCTGATACCGGCGTTCATCTGAGATATTTGAGCTACAGGGATGCATTCAGGAGTCACTGCACGCCACGGAGCTGGAATGGATCAGATAAGGACAAGGATAAGCAGGAAAGAGAGGAATGTCAGCGATAAGAAGGGGTCTGGTGGTCAGAATGATGGGGTAAGTGGACATGTGTTTGGGAAGAAGGTTAGAGTCGATCAGGCAAGACTGAGCATTATAATTCTCTTCTGGGGAGAACTGTAAGACAGAAATGGGCCAGGCACGGGAAGAGAACATCAGCACAAAAGCCCTGACAAGAACATCAGATACGAAGGTCTGCGGAGGGAGAGGAGCTTAGGCAGAGAGACTGAACAACTCTCTCCCAGGCAAGCCGCTCTCTGAGCCTGCGTCTTCTTCCTGCAGGTCCTAACTGAGCAGTGTGCAACTTCTCTTCTGCTGTTCTCTCTCTCTTAGAAACTTCTAGCCTAGGGGCGCCTGGGGGGCTCAGTGGGGCTCAGTCGTTGAGCATCTGCCCTAGGATCCTGCCCAGGGCCCGGGGATCAAGCCTGCATCCGGCTCTCTGCTCAGCAGGAAGCCTGCTTCTCCCTCTCCCACTCCCCCTGCTTGTGTTCCCTCTCTCGCTGTCTCTCACTCTGTCAAAAAATAAATAAAATCTTTAAAAGAAAAAAAAGAAACTTCCACCTGTGTGTATTAATAGTGTTTAGTTAAGTGGCAGTTCACACCTCCAGCTCCCAACTTTTCACTGGGACACAAGGAAGCAACTATTCCAATCCGTGAGGCCTCTGAGCCATCTTTAGTTGACAGCATAAAGTCCCACTTTTAGACACACACATACACACACCCTCGGCTTATAGAAACTAGTCACAGCAAAACTTGACCCCAACAACAGCCTTTTAGGTATGACCAAATTTCAGTATCAGACACCATTTTAGAAATTCCATGTCCCCTTACAAAACTCTGAGTTTTGAGTAACTTCTCTGAGATGCTTGGATTTATATTTATTATTGCAATTTAAACCTACCAAAATCACGCACAAAAAATATTATCAGGAAGTAAAGATGTCAGAGAATATTTCCACACAAGACTGTGCAACACAGATAAATCGTATCGTGCCATGAAAAACTTAAAAGAATATTCAAATTTCAGGGATCAAGTCCCCCCAAAATAAAGATATAATGTCTAGGTTGGTATATCCTACTTCTCGGTTACATTAGATTCAAATTTTCCTTTCACATTTGTATCTCCTTCCTCCTGTTGAAATACCATTGAGAGAAATTCCACAATCATATTGTTGTTCCAGAGATTTTTATATAAAAACAAGCATATAGATGTACCCATGTGTACGCATATGTCATGGATATACTTTTATTTTGCATACATTAAATAGCCATGTCTACATTCTTTTTTTTTTTTTTATTTATTTGACAGACAGAGATCACAAGTAGGCAGAGAGGCAGGCAGAGAGAGAGAGGAGGAAGCAGGTTCCCTGCTGAGCAGAGAGCCCGATGTGGGGCTCGATCCTAGGACCCTGAGATCATGACCTGAGCCGAAGGCAGAGGCTTTAACCCACTGAGCCACTTATGCACCCCGCCACGTCTACATTCTTAATTTTGCATTTTAGGCAATTAGACAGCCACCAAAAGAATAAAGTAAGAGCGTACCTTTTTAAAACTTAGAAATTTAGGAAGGGAGACATGATAATAAAATTCTCTCCCAATTTTCACGAGAACTACAAGATGATAATTTCTGTGTGTAGAAATGTAATCATCTCTGATTTTTTCACTGGGGTCCGGTTTGTGTGACCAATGAAACCTGCTTGGACTGTCAGAGTCTTCTTTAAGGTTAACACACACAAAAAAAGCCAATTCAGAAATTCAGCTAGCTGTTTTCTAAAATTAAATAGTAAGCCTTATTATTCTGACCTTAGCAGCTGTAAGCCAATATAGTATCTCCCTAGTACTGAGGCTTTCTTACAACCCTCAATAGGTCCTTTATCCACTGTCCACATCTAGAAAAGCAATAGTCCTTGGTTACCAATTTTTTGCACCCTTACTGTAGGCTTCAGAAATACAAAAAAAAAAAAAAAAAGAAATTCCACTTTTAAGAGTGTCTTGAAAATAATTATGTGCTCCGTGATTGAGCATCTCTCCTCCCCAAAACACCTGGACCATTGTCTCCGTCCTCTCTCTCCCTTGTACCAAGACACTGCACTCTTCTTTCTGAAGCTGGAGAATGAGAAGTTTGTCCCTACTTTTGGACAAAACAGATCTAGACCTCAAAAGCATTTTTAAAAAAAGTTTCCTTAAATAATGTCCTAAAGCTGGCTTTTCTGTGTTTAGTCACACACCACTGAAAACAATGATGTTCTTACTTGTTCCAAATATTTTAAATATGGTTTAAAGAATTTACAACTTACTTCCTTATTCCAACAAGTATTGCATTCATGATAGTGATACATCTAACATTAAGTAAACCTTTGTAAATTGACTTCCGACATTTGAAGGGACAAGCCTAAAACTGTTTCTAGTATTCCACAAATACTCCTTGCAGCTCTGCATTCGAACATGCAATATCAAAGTTAGAGGTGTGTGCGAAGCCTTCTTTATCCCCTCAAAGAAATAATGTATTTCTTTATGAAGAAGTCCCTGCACAGATTTAGCCAGGTTCAAAGCCTACAGAAATCTAGCCTTTCATTCAAACCACATCCACACCAGGACCATTAGCTTTCTGGCAAACACTTGGTCACCAGTTCCTCTCCAATAGGACAGAAACATGAGCTCCCGGTGTCCCCACCTGTCCAGTTTTCTTGAGGTCAGGGAGGGTCCTGACCCCTCACAAGCTCAGCGGGATGCCTCTTCCTGCCGCACGGAAGATCATTCTGAGGGTAACACTAAGAGAAGGGAGCCACTGTACCAACATTGGCTCTTTATGGTTTATGGTTATTACAAAACTTTTTTTTTTTTTTTTTGGTTTGCTGAGTTATCACGCATTTAAACCAAGATTATTATCATTCCTCAACTTTGACTATGATGGTGTTTTTATTTTATTTTATTTTACTATTTTTAAAAGATTTTATTTATTTATTTGACAGAGAGAGAGATCACAAGTAGGCAGAGAGGCAGGCAGAGAGAAAGGAGGAAGCAGGCTCCCTGCGGAGCAGAGAGCCCGATGCGGGGCTCGATCCCAGGACCCTGAGATCATGACCTGAGCCGAAGGCAGTGGCTTAATCCACTGAGCCACCCAGGCGCCCCTATAATGGTGTTTTTAGACATCTCTTAACCACTTGTGAAATCAGAAAGCCACGGCCCGGTTTGCAAGGGTTCAGAAGCGAGAGGAGGAGGGTTCTTGTCTGTTACAGCTGTTACTGTAACCGTTGCACGGTTACCGAACCTGTTTCTTTGGAACACACACTTCCCAAATCTCCAGTGATGTATTCCACCTGTAGGTTTTGCTTCACTTATGGCTTTTCTAAAAGTCTTAAGGGGTTACTAGAAAACGTCGTTTGCCATCATCCAGAAGCCTCTACTTCATTAGCTACTAATATTATTGTCTTACTGGCATTAGAATAGTCGTTATTTTTTTTGCCTTAATGGTAGACTAACACAACTTTGGGGTTTGGAGGAAATAATGCTAAAATTGTATAGCTCTTATTAAAAAGAAAAGCCTGACTGTGTCTTGGGTTGGAGGATTTTCAATCTCCCTTTATTCTCAGGGATAATTTCCAAACATGGAATTGAATGGATCAGCAGAGACACAGAAAAAGCTTCTGTGGAGATTGGTTATGAAACTCATGTAGAGTCTAATCATTCTTTCTCATCCTCATTCTTCCACCCACTAAATCATTACCTTCATTAACGGTGATTAGAACTAAGCCCCCAAGCTGGCAGAGCTGGACGGATTCGCACATCTTTCTAATGACTATGGTCTAAAGCACCCTTTTGGGAAAATGAGCTGCTCGCAGAGGCTGTGGCCAGAGCGGATGGAGAGAACTAAAGGGGGTTCACAGGATTTGCAGATGTAAAACAGACAAAAGGCTCAACTCCAGGGCCGGCGTTCCAAATCCAGTCTCAAACGTGCAGTGCCTAACGCATATCCCTTTGTAGAGCTTAATTCTGCATCCGAAAATCAACTGATATCTTCAAGACTATCAGAGAAGCCGATGGAGTAGATGAAATGTCAGTAATCACTCACTTCTTTGGGCTGAAATCAGATCCTGTATATGGCTCAGAAATTAACCACCACCTTCTTCCAGAAATCACTGACAAGTCTTGAATGCCGTGACAAAAGTGACCTCTAAATTTTTAAATAAATTATGGGGAAATGTCCACCCATCCCATAAATTCCTTAAAACTTTTAAGTAAATTATGGGGAAATGTCCATGCAAATTACACGTGATTTTTATAAAATGTGGAAGCTAATATGTACTTGCGGCGGGGAAGGTGGATAATGGAAAAACGCTAACATTACTAATGATGCGTTTCAGGAGAACTTACCGACTGCTTGCTCGAAGGAATTATTCTGGCAGGATAATCATAATAAACGGACCTTTCAACGTTTAAAATTTTACAAACATCTTAAAAGACATGGTAGTGGAATTTGCTTCCCAGTAAGTGTTTCCTTAAACAGCAGACATATTCTAGGGCGCCTGGGTGGCTCAGTTCCTTAAGGCTTTGACTCTTGGTATCTGCTCAGGTCAGGATCTCAGGGTCTGGGGATCAAGCGCCATGTGGGGCTCGGTACTGAGCGGGGATTCTGCTTCTCTGCCTCTCTCTCCCTCTGCTCCTCCTCTACCCTCGCACATGCATGCACACTCTCTCCCTCTCGCTCAAATAAATAAATAAATCTTTAGAAAAAGCAGAGCTACTCTGAGTTACCTCTCTCCTTGAAACAGCTGATTCAATGTGGCAGTTACCCAAAAGTGACAAGTGAACTCAGAACTAGCAGTTACAATTGGAAGAGCAGTCTTCGATACATCAAAAGAGCAGAAGAAACAATAAAAAAGAAACAAGAATAAAGTAATTACAAGGAGATTTCGGAAACTCGGGCTAATTGAATATATGCCTATTTTATCTTCAAACACCTGTTTGAGTACCTCTAAAGGATTGAAAATAACATGACTATCAGAAAAAGTGGTGTGATATGTAAAAAGAATCCTTATTTTTTCCTTATCCTTCATGTCTTGAACCTGAAGACGAATTTCTAGGTATTACAACTCAGTAAGAGTGAATAGCTTCCCTGACTTTTTCTCATTTGATTGGGCCTTATCATACATAACCTTGGGCTGCAGAACTGATCAGGCTGGGAAAGCAGATGTGAGAGAAAATTCTAGCATGTGCTTTCTCTTTTAAATGAAATGCTAATTTGGGAATATTACTGCTTGACCCGACTGATACCAGGGCTGTGGAGATTAAACAGAAGTTTGTCAAGGGCTGTAGAATTTATTACTAAGTCTGCTCATTTACCAATTCCATTATACTGATTTAAAGAAGGAAGAAATCTGTACCATCTTGAGATCTGTGTTCAAACAAATCACTTTCTTACGGTCCCCATGGTTGGCTGGAAGTTTGCTTAGTTTTTAGATTGTAATCCTGAAGATCATGTAGCAAAATATAAAATGGGCTGCCCAGTTTCTGTTTCCTTGAAATGACATAATAGACCCGGATCCATCTAGCTTAAAGGATGGATGGGAGGGCCTGAAAACTGAACAAAGCATCCTGTAGTGAGAATTCTGGGGGTGATGGTCAGAAGAGCAGGCACCCTGGAGTCAAGTGCGGAAAGGTCAACCGGAAAAAGGAGGCCACAAGAGTGAGGACATCTGGGGAAATACTGGAGGGCTCAGACTGGATCCAGTCAAGCATTTGCCCCCAGGCTTTGGCTGTTGCTGGGGAGGAGTGGAGACAAGAAAGCAAGAATAAAAGAAAGACTGATGATCAATCTAGGTCTTCAGCCAAGTTAGAGAGACACTTCACAGAGTAAGGGGGCACACAGAACTTTTGAGGTCTAGGAACAGAACCAAAGGATCCTGTCCAAGCAGTGGCCACTGTAATCACCTCATGGTGGGGTGGGGTGGGGGGCAGGTGAGTAGCAGGAGATACACAGCAGAGCTAAGTACTAGTGTGAGGGCAGGGAAGGAGTGGAAGGGTGGATTTCCAGTGGTGGGAGCCGTGTCAGAGCTGGGATGGACATTACAGGGAAGAGGGGGCTTTGGCCCAAGAAAGAAGGAGGGCACCGTGAGGTCCGGCGTGAAAATGAACAAGCAGGGCAGAGAGAGCTCAGTGATGCTCGGCAACTGTTAGGGAACGCGAATCACTCCAGACACTGGGCTCTTAATCTTAGGTGTAAGGAGACGTTTCTGATTTTTATTCTTTGAAGAGAAAATGGGCGCATGCTCAGGAAGAGTTTTAGGTGAAGAAGTGGGTTTAGATGATACATATTCACCACCTAAGAAAGAACACCCCTCGGTCCCAATCCAGACTGCCTTTCTGAGGGCACACGTGTTACTTACAGGACCTTCAGAGACGAAGAATTTTTTACTTAAGTTGTGAGGTGATGACATGAACCTGTTCTTGGTAATTACTCACAAAGTCACAGTTTCAGGAGATGTAACTTCATTTGAAAGTAGATGGACTTAAGACAGACTTACAACATTTGGAAAGCCCAGCCAGGCCTGTCCGTGATCAGAGAAGCACACTAGAGCGAACAACACAGTCTCAAGATGGGAAACTTGATTTAAAAAAACCTGGGGGAACCAACCACAGTTTAAGAAAACAACCATAATCTGAGAACTCAAAGAAGAGGGCCAGCCCTACCTGCAAGATGCGAAGGGAACCGCACGTGCATCCAAACTGCGAAAGTAACCACCAGAAACCCAAGACAGCTCACGGCCATCATCTCTCGGCTGCAGAATGGAAATGGCCGTGTTACTTTCATTACAAATCCTCTGATTGTGTGGAGAAGGGTGTGGTTTCATAAAATGGCCACGGGAAGTAACTCTGAAGACGTAGAATGAACCCACCCCTTTTGAGGAGACGAATACTGGTATCATCCGTAGAGTCAAATAATGAAGACGGGGCATAGATCAGAGGAAGGAGAGTAACAACCGAAAACAAACAAAACAAAACAAGACAAACAAACAAACACCAAAAATCTATTGAGAAAAGCTCCTGTAGATAGTCAAAGGAAGGAGAGAATGCCACGTGAGAGTAAGGTTTCAGCTTAAACCTCACAAATTTAGTTCATTTGTCAGGAAAGGAAGCAGATGCTCCCAGCACCGCACTGGCAGGGCGGGGTGGCGGGGAGGACTGGCTGGTGCTCTCCGAGGCACCTCTGATAACCCTTTCAGGATCAAGAGAGAAAGAGGGTGAAAAACAGGCACTAATCATGAAAAACCAAGCAAAGGATAAAGAGAAAGTGTGTAATGACAGATGTCCCAACTAAAAGCGTGTGAACAGCATGATAAACAGTGAGGAAGGAAAGAGCTCTTTGAACCTGAACCGCGAGGATCTGGGGAAGTTCTGCTCTCGATGCAATCCAGAGAGCATAGATTTTTCAGACAGAGATTTGGGCTCAAGTTCTCCAATTCTGCTTATCTGTTGTTCAAAACGGGGCAAGGGCCTCCCATTTTTTCCACCTTGGTTTCATTACTGGTGAAATGGAGGTCACTATTTCCACCAGAAGATTCTTGTTAAATGTAGTCCCCCAGACGCTTGCAATGATTGATTTCATGAGCATATCTGCTGTAATCACTTCTTATGAATCTGTCACTGTCCTACATGCTGGACATATGGAAATGGATGTGGACAACGTCAGTGCTTTCTTAGAACCTAAAATCTCACAGGAGAGGCAGACCGACAAAGGCTTCATATGGAGGATGAAGAATGTACTGTAAGAATAAAATACAAGAAAATAATAGGAGGAGCAAGGATGGTGCTGGTTTACTTAATGCTGCTAGGAATTTCCTGTAAATAAAGTGTGGTAGAATATGTATCCTTGTGGGTGTGGCTGTGCCTTATTACTAGATATATCGTAGGTGAGGGGTTTTCGGTTATGACATACACTGCTATGCCTGATGGTGCCAGAAAATGGTATATTTATATGCCATCTGCATAGTAGGAATGATATATTTTTAGAATAAAGAAAAAATCTACTGGACAAATGATTATTATTTTAAAAGTCATTTGGGGGAGTGGTGGGTAAAACACACTGACCCACACATAAGGTTATACCATAGCACCCTAGCCAAGCGAGAGAAGGGGAACAAGCTATTTGTGCCTGTGCGGGGTGGGGACCAGGTGTGGTAAGACCACCTTTCCAGAAAGATCTGGCCTGTTTATTTGAGCCTCACTGGACTCACTCATAAAGGTAAGCACATCAAATGCAACTGAGGCCACGGTAAAGCTGTTTTTGCTATGTTATTCTAAGCCACATGGTTAAAGACATGAAACAAAGTTCGACAGAATATAATAAAATACCATGAATATGTGAAATATTTGAGTAGAACTAGAAGTTTGGGTTTCTGAGTCAGACCTAAGTTTGAATTATGATTCTACCATCTCAGAGATATTACAAACTCAAATAACCACTCTACGTCGTAGGGCATAGTGTGTCGGAACTACTCAGGGCAGTTCCGACAAAAATGTGGATGACTCAACAAAGGTTCTCATGAGAAGTAGAAGTCACAGCAAGCATAAGAAGAAGCCACAATCACAGGAACCCTTCTGGCTAGGGACTCTGACTGTGATTTTCAAATACCAGCCCCGTAGCCTAGACACAGTATTTATTTGCTTTTCTGCGAGTGCCCCATGGACTGTCCAGGACTGAGATGATGTTCTTTAAAGACTGAGATGACAGTCTGCCGACTTTGCTCTGCCATTCTTTCTGTCTGATTTCTGCAGCCACTGACTCTATTTTCTGGGTAGGACTCTGCAGAAAAGCTAGCAGAAAAACAGATTCCTGTCACTTAGTCTACTGTCTCAAAGAACTTTGCTAGAATCTCCACTCAACCACTAAAATTACAGCAAGGTGGCCATCCCTAGAAGTGAAGGAGATTAAAACCGTGGTCTGCAATAGGACACATGACCACCAGGAACGAAGCCAGTGTTCGGCTAGGAGAAAAAAATGGAGGGATGGATGGTGTAGCCACCAGAGGACTCGTCCACAGAGTATGAGTAGACTGGACTCAAGACGTGCAATGGAAAAAGGATTTTGACATACTTGTATGAAGGGGGACGATGCCAGGATGTTGGGAACTAACAGGAAATGTAGACAAATGCTTGGGGGTGAAGTTTGCAAATTATAGGGGCTAGACATGTATGTTCTGCTGACAAGACCTTCAGATTCACCCAAGGGTATCTTCGCTCCCTGAAATGGGTCATTTTGCCAGCATTCTATGAAGAAACAAGGAACATTTAAGACTATTCAGCAGTATAGTTCAGATATGGTGGATGAAGTCTCAGTGTGCTATTATATTTTATACTAGAGAAGAAGAGATAAAAGCAATGGATCAGGAAGCTTCAAATCATATCTTTTTGAGTATGGCAAAACAAAAAGTGAACTTCTGAGGACATAATTCATTCAAAGTGGACAGAAGGTAGCACAAACAATATCATAAATAAGGAAACTAAATCGTATTATTCAGGGAAGACTTAAACAATGAAATTGAATTAAAAGGAAGACTAAATTGTTTTTAGAGGCAGCAGGATAATAACTAGAATCATGTAAATATCATAGAGAATGTTTTATACAAAGTAGCAGTTAAGGGCATTTTAGGGTTTCAGGGAAAGAAAGAATATCTCTCTCTTTTTTTAAAAAAATATTTATTTATTTGGGAGGATAGAGATAGAGAGAGAGAGAGAGAGAGACAGTAGGGAGTAGAAATCTCATGCAGACTCTGTGTTGCACAAAGACCCTGAGATCATGACCCAAACAAAACCAAGAGTTGGACGCTTAACCGAATGAGCCACCCAGGTGCCCCAAGAAAGAATATTTCTATATAAATAGTGTGAAAAGGTTAAAATACAGGATGAGGTAACATTCACACAGGGTTAGTATAAAGTATTCTGGAAACAATTAGTAATGCCTCTAAGGAAAAGTGAGCACATGGCAGTTATAAAGAATGTTAACTGTAAAGAATAAAGGATATTGATTTTGGAGATAAATGAGATTCTGAAAGGTGTGCCTACAGATGAGTGTATAAAAGAAGGAAAACATGTATGCCTTTATCTCATAACATTTCTAGCTTGGTGTTGTGTATTCAATGGTGAGTAGTTGTGAATGGAAAACGGGGAAAGAAATATATCCATGTACCTAAGTTGCTCTACAGTAACATATTCTAGTGGGAAGTCACAGATATAAGAACAAATTTAAGACACTGTGGCCAGCACTTGGGCCTCACTGATAATCTAATGAGAATTTGAAAATTAAGTGAAGGTAGTTGTTTCTGTAGGTTAAAATGATATTAATATAGAAAATTAAAGAATATGTGAATTACTTAAGGACCTTCAGCCCAACAGGACCTGAGGGCAACTTGAAAAAGAACATGCAGTATCTAGATATGAACATGATGTTAGAACAAGTATTTATCCGGCATCTTTGTTAGCCGTAGAGGCGCAGATAGAGTTCCATATGGAAAAGTTGTCAGTCTCCACCCAGACGCTGCCCAGAGGCAAGGAGAGGTTTATGCTCTTGGCCTCTACACCTGCCAATGGATTGAAGAGATTTTTTCATGGGAGATGGGTGCCTCAGGCTGTCTTAGCATCGTGCCACAAGCTTGATTGCTCCAATTTGGCTTGACTTCTTCTCAGTCTATGATCAACAAATGACCTTCTAATGTTGCCTTATAGCAAAGCTCAAACAGAAGGAGAGATCTGAATGTATTACTTCCTCGTTCATAGATATTCTCATGGATTAATTTTATCTTACTAACTATAAGTTTGGTTCATGTTCATCTGCAGTGAGATATATTTTTATAACATCCTCCCTGATATAACCAAAATACAAAGTATATGAAATGATAACTTTCACATGCTATGATTCAGGCAACAAGAACCATGATCCCTGGGAGGAGAAAAAAAACAAGTAGTGACGCCCTGAGCTTATTCCAGTTTACTGCTTCAAGAGAGTTTCCAGTCCACGTGTCAGGGAAGGGACACCCAGGTGGGGCCATGCTGGTGCCCTGAGCTGAGGTAGTTCAAGGCAGCTAAGGGCTCTGGACAGAATACCAATGAGGAGGTACATATACAGAGAGGAAACTGCAGACATATACAGAGGGGACCCCGAAAGTATTCAGCAGAGTACTGATCAGTGCATTTGAGAGAGGAAACTCCTGGAGGCTGGGGGAAAATTCTCCCAAAAGGAGTACAGGTCACACAGCTGGTATTCAGAAAGGGTCACAAATAGTGACTATTTCCACCAGCCAAATTAGAAAACTTCAAGAGTATACATGGAGAAGAGTACTCAGAAGGTTTTGCCTCAGTAATAAGGTATAATTAGTTTTAGACTAATCAGTGCCCAACAAATCTTAAAAGTAACACCTAAAAAGATTAAACGATTTGCAAGTAACATAACATCATTTCACAGCAAAGCTCAAGAGTAGTTCTAGGAACACAAAAGCATCTGATGCCACTTAAGGTAAAGCCCACACCACCTACCAGTTTAGAGTTCTGTTCCCTGAAAACAACTTCACATGAAGGCAAAATAAAGACTTTTTAGACATAGGAAAGCTGGAAAACACCAGTAAAGCTCCACTAATAAACGTGTTAAAAAAATATCCTACAAGCACAAGAAAATGATGCCACAGGGAAATAGGGATCTACCCAAGGAAATAAATGGCATGAAAGTATAACTTTATGATTAAATACATTAGATGTTCATATTATTTATATATTTTTAGAAGAGAATTCACTGTTTAAAGAGAGTGATCATGATCTGTGGGGTTTATGAGGATTGTAAACATAAGTTATATGACTGCAGAAGCATAAATATGGGGAAAAGTGAAAATATACTGTTATAAAGTTCTTATTCTGAAACTGTGGTGGCATAACATCATCTGGAGGTAGCCTGTGATTTTATAAAGATGAATTCTAAAAACCCCCAAAGATCCACTAAAATATGAGAGCGTATGCCTAATAACCCAACAAAGGAGATAAACTGTATTTTTTTAAATGAACTAGTGATTTCAGGGAAGACAGAAAAGAAGAAAAAGGGAAGGAAAGAGGGACAAATACAAAAAAAATAGTATAATGACATTAAACTGAACCATAGCAACAATCACATTAAGTGAAAGTGATCTAAATACCATAATTAAAAGGCAGAGACTCTCAGATTGCAGGAAGGGTGGGGGTAAGCAAGATCCAGCTACAAACTGCCTACCACAAACTTTAATTACTAAAAAGGAAATAGTAAAAGGATGTAAAAATATATCATAAGAATATGAATTTTAATAAAAGCTGGTAACTATATTAATGAGACAGCACAGTTTTAAAAAAAATAATATTACTAGGAATAAAGGAGGCCATATAATAATGTTAAAAAGATTAAGTCATCCAAAAGAATAATAGAATGCTATGGTCTGAATATTTGTGCCCCCAAATTTCACGTTAAGGTGATGGCCTTTGGGAGGTGCTTAAGAGATGAAGGTGAAGCTTTTATGAATGAGATTTGTGTCTTATAAAAGAGAAACCTCTGGCTCCTTCCACCAAATGAGGACAGAGTGAGAAGGTTATCAACTGTGAACCAGGAAGAGGGTTTTCACAGAACATGGCCATGCTGGCACCTGGACCTTGGAATTCCCACCCTCCCAAACTGTGAGAAATAAACTTTTGTTGTTTATAAGCTACCCAGGCTATGGTATTTTTGTTACAGCAGCTCAACAAGACTAAGACACAGAGCTTCAAGATACATGTTGTAAAAACTGACAGACCAAGAGAAATAAGCTAACCCAAATCTGTGATTGAGATTTCATAATCTCATAATAACTGCTAGAACAAGACAAGTGAGGATCTACAAGACTGGGAAAACATGACTGACTTAACTGGTATTGACAGGACAGCCCAAGACCAGAAAGAGCCTACTTCTTAGGTTCACATACAACATATTTATTTATTTATTTATTTATTTATTTTTTTAAGATTTTATTTATTTGACAGATAGAGATCACAAGTAGGCAGAGAGGCAGGCAGAGAGAGAGAGAGAGGGAAGCAGGCTCCCTGCTGAGCAGAGAGCCCAGTGTGGGGCTCGATCCCAGGACCCTGGGATCATGACCTGAGCTGAAGGCAGAGGCTTTAACCCACTGAGCCACCCAGGTGCCCCCACATACAACATATTTAAAGAGAAATCACATTCTGTGCTACAAACCAAGGCTCAATATATTTATTTATTTATTTATTTTTATTTATTTTTATTTTTTTAAAAGATTTTATTTATTTATTTGACAGAGAGAGAGAGATCACAAGTTGGCAGAGAGGCAGGCAGAGAGAGAGGAGGAAGCAGGCTCCCTGCGGAGCAGAGAGCCCGATGCAGGGCTCGATCCCAGGACCCTGAGATCATGACCCGAGCCGAAGGCAGCGGCTTAATCCACTGAGCCACCCAGGCGCCCCTCAATATATTTATTTAAGAGGATTCAAATCATATGAAGAAAGTTCTCTGACTACAATGAAATTAAATGAGAAACCAATAGCATCTATGGAAAATTGCCATTTATAAAAAAACTAAATAATAAATTTCTAAGTAATTCATGGGTCAAAAGGGGAATTGAAGGGGAAATTAAAAGATATTTTAACTAAATTATAATAAAAAATCAGCATATGAAAATTTGTAAAATGCTGCTAAAGTGGGGCGTGGGGACAGGAATCATCTATATAAGAAAAGAAAGCTCTCAAATCAACGACCCCAGTGAACACTTTAAGAAACTAGGAATTAGGGGCACCTGGGTGGCTCAGTAAGTTAGGTGATCACCCTTGGCTCAGGTTTTGTGCTCTCCCTCTCTGTCAAATAGATAAATAAAATCTTTAAAAAAATGGAATTTAAAAAATTGAGCTAAGTAAATTAAAAAAAGGAAACAAGAAAGGTGAGAGTAGAAGTCAAGATATAGAAAATAGAAAACCAATGGAAAAATTCAGTAATAACTATATTTTATTGGTTAGAAACCAGTTACAGGTCCCAACCACTCTCAATGGAAGAATTTTATATAAATGTAAGAATACCAGGAGATGGACATTATATTACATTACACTCTGTCTGACACAAATTCTGACTAAATATACGTTGGACCTATACATTGAAAACTATAAAACACGGTGGAGAATAAAGTAATGAAGACCTAAATAAATGGAAAAATAGTCCATTTCCATAGGTTGGAAATCTGATTTCAAGACCTATTTTAAATCCTCAGTAATTATGACAGTGTGGTATGGACATAATTATGGATAATAAAAAAAGGAAACAGCACAGAGAACCCAGAGAAACATACAGAGAAAACTGGTTTTTGACAACCAGTCGAAAACACAATTAAGAAAGAATATTCATCAATTAGAATGGCTAAAATTTAAACAAACAATGTGGCTAGAACAAATGTTTGGAAATGTACATGAATTGGATCTCTAATACAATGCTAGAGGGAATATAAAATTTAAAACTACTTTGAAAAACAATTTTACAGTTCCTTAAAAAATTAAGCACACATGGTGTATTGTTCAGCTATGCCATGGTTTGGTGAGTAGCCAAGGGAAATGAGAGCGCATGTCCATGCCATGACATGGACATGCTGTGAGTTCTGCCTTCACGGACACGGCAGCTTTACTGGTAGTGCTCAAGCACTGGAAAGAAACAGAAGGACTCTCAACAAGTGCATGGTTACACTGATTGAATACCACGGAACAGAGCCAAACTCAGCAACGAGTAGACTGAACACATGTAAATGAATCCCAACATAATTATCTTTAGTGAAAGAAGCATACAAAAAAAGAGTGTACTGGGAGGTTTCATTTATAAAAATTCCAGGGCACATCAACCAATTTAAAGGGACAGAAAACAAGTCAGTGACTGCAGTTGGGGAGGTGTAGGGATAAATGACCAAAAAGCTTGAGGAAACAGGGTGATGGATGTGTTCATTGTCTTCACTGTGGCTCTGGTATGAATAGCATCTGTGTATCTCAAAATTGATGCCATAGAACATGTGTAATATGTGAATTTACATCTGAATAAAGCTGTGACAAGGAGTTGAAATATTCACCAAAAAGAGACCCGCTACTGGTAACCTGAAAAACAGTCTTTTTCTGAGTCTGCAGACTGAGGCTTGAGTATTAGATTATGGCAAATTTTCAAATCCCTCCAGAGACACCCTGGATGTGGACAGATTCCTGGTCATCTTTCTGGCATTATCCACTCCCCTCTAAACTCTGGCTTTCATGTGTAAGAGATGTTTTTTCTTTTCCTTTTTTTTGAACTTACATAAACTCTAGGAAGAAACTTGAAGCTGCTACATAACTAAGGAGTGGTGTTAATTAGACAAAACCTGGTACTTATTTATAGCCTGGAAGACTGTCACTTCTGGTCAGATTCTTCAGCAAAAATAGCTAATTGGGTATAATGGGTCATATTTTCCTGCAGTGGTGTTTTCTTCTCCTTCTTGTTGCATTGTTTACAAATAGTGTTGTTAGGGTGATATTTATCTTTTGAGTTGAACAACAGCCTAATATTGAATCACTTACTTCATAATATGCCAGATACATATATTTAGAATCCTCAAAGAGAAGATGCCATTACTTCATATTTATTTATATGTTTTTAATTTTTTAATGGAAGCATTGTTGCCAGACAGCATTACATTAGCCTTAGGAATACAAAATAGTGATTCTGTAAGTCTACACATTATGCTCCATTCACCACATGTATAGCTACCATCCATCCCCATACAACACATTGCAACATAATTAACTATATTCCCCATGCTGTATCCCCCATCCCTGTGACTTTCTCATTTCATAACTAAAAGCCTGTGTCTCTCACTCCTCTTTGCTCATTTTCTCCATCTGCCACCTCTCTCCCCTCTGACAACCAACAATTTGTTCTCTGTATTGATGGGTCTGTTTCTGCTGGGGTTTGTTCATTTTTTTTTCTTAGATTCCACATATAAGTGAAATCATATGGTATTTGTCTTTTTCTGACTTATTTCACCTACTATAGTACCCTCTGTGTCCATCTATGTTGTCCCATATGGCAAGATCTTATTCTTTTTTATGGCTGAATAACATTCCTCTGTGTGTGTGCACGCACGCGCGTGTGTGTGTGTGTGTGTGTGTGTGTGTGTGTATTTTTCCCTTACCCATTCATCTATCCATGGATATTCGGGCTGCTTCCACATCTGGCTCTTGCAAATAGACAAAGGTGTGCCTATATCTTCAAATTGGTATTTTTGTTTTCTTTGGTTAGGTAGAATTTTATAGAAAATTTGGTTAGGTAGAATTTTTTATAGGTAGAATTAGTGGAATTTTTTGAGTCATGTGATATTTCTATTTTTATTTTTTTTGAGAAAACTACACTATTTTCCATAATGGCCACACCAATTTACACTCTTACCAACAGTGCACAAAAGTTCCTTTTTCTCCACATCCTCACTAAAATTTTTATTTCTTATCTTTTTTACTTTAGCCATTCTGACAGTGTAAAGTGATGGTTTGTGGGAATTTATCAAAATAAAAAACTTTTGTGTAGCAATTAAAGCCATTAACAAAACGAAAATGCAACCTACTGAATGGGAGATGGTATTTGCAAATCATATAACTGAGAATGGGTTAGTATCCAAAATACATAAAGAACTTATACAACACAACACCTCCTCAAAAAACCACACAATCAAATTCAAAAATGGGCACAGGATCTGAATAAACATTTTTCCAAAGAAGACATGCAGATGACAATCAGACATATAAAAAAGATGGTCAATATCACTCATCATCAGGGAAATCCGTATCAAAACCACAATGAGACATTGCCATGACCACACTTTATAATTCATTCAGAGAACCGTATCTCCAAATGGAAAAAAAAGATATATCTCACACATTCTACACAGCTTAATGTCTGATTCTGCTAGGTTTCCAAATTGAGAAGCTTTCTTCTCAAGGTAATATAAACTTGCAACCTTTAAGAACATAAACAAGAGGGGGCGCCTGGGTGGCTCAGTGGGTTAAGCCTCTGCCTTCAGCTCAGGTCATGGTCTCAGGGTCCTGGGATCAAGCCCAGCAGGGAGCCTACTTCCTCCTGTCTCTCTACCTGCCTCTCTGCCTACTTGTGATCTCTCTCTCTGTCAAATAAATAAATAAAATCTTAAAAAAAAATAAATTCTAAAAAAAAAAAAAGAACATAAACAAGAAATCTCAAAATCTTGGATTTTCTGCATCTTAAGAAACAAAGAGCGTTTTGATGTTTTGAAACTATTTTGTGACAAATATCCATAGTTTGTGATAATTTTAAGTTATAGATTGTCCGTGGAGTGATAGAGACTGGAGAGATGGTCACTAATCACCTGATGCCTGTTACAAGGACCGCCATTGATTAAGACGAGAAATAGCAAGTGTTGGTTATGGAGAAAGAGAACCCCGTGAACTGTGGTGGGAGTGTAAACTGGCCACTAGGGAAACCACTAATTAACTTAGTCAAAAAAACAGAGGGGGAAAATGTATATACATATAGAATTAGACATAATTTTTAAAATGTGAATATAAGAAAAGCAAAAAACACAAATACAAGAAAATAAAAGCTTGCAGTTTTTTCAATTCCTGTTTAAGAATTTGAAAAACCTGGATGAAAATGATGATTTTTCAAGAAATGTAAATTGATATTTTATGTTCCTGAGAAAACTATTAATGTCTAAGGTACTATTACTGTGGAACAAATTGAGACCACTTAAAAAAAAATCTACATTCTCCTCCCCTCCCAAAAAAAACCCAGTAAGTTTCAGTCCATTTCATAGGTGATTTTAGCTCTTTGAAAGAGATCATTCCAAAGCTCTTTAATTTATTTCAGAGCATGGATTAGAGAAGGAAGAAGATAAAGTTTTTGTCTGTAGCGCCATAATGTTGACACAACATCTGAGGCCAAATTTCTAGACCAGTAGCACTTATAATTAATAATGGAAATTTTAAAATGACATACTAAAATATTCAGGAGAATAGAGCCGATATCATAATATTCATAACATGTTAAAATAATTCACAATAACCTATAAATATGTAAAAATATCTCCTCAGGAGCTACGAAAGCATTTGATAAAATCCACCAACTGATAAAACTCCTTAAAATGAATACTTTGTTGTTATGACATGATAATTGTGTGTGTGTGTGTATGTGTGTGTGTGTGTGTGTGTGTGTGTGTTTCACCCTAAAACTAATATGTTTAATAAGAAAACATTAGAAGCACAGCCAATGAAAGTCGAAAGATAAGGATGTGCACGATTACATTAATTATTCACCATTTTTCTTGAAATACTAATAGTGTGATGAGGATGAAGAAAAAAAATCATGTTTATAAACTGTGGTTTTGTGAAGACTCTTGAGAGACTTTTCATTGTTGACTCCTTTGTGCTGATAATTCAGCATGTACTTACTGTGTTATAAAAAAATGTGAAAAACTCAACTTCACAAATGTAAAAAATACATCTCTTCAAAGTATATTTTGGTTCTTTGAATCCATGTTACATAAACACTAGGCTCAATAATTGAGAGAAAAATTAGTGGAATCCTATCTTCTATATAAATGGTTAATACATTTTAATGATGAAAAAGCAGAGGATGCATTCCAAAGTATAAAATGTATTCCTTAGAATTAAGTTGTTTTGTGTTAACATAAACTGTTTCACTCTCACTCTAATCTTACTTTCCTATCTACAAAGCTATAACATGAGACCATGTTTATATGAATACATAATCAGCTGAACTTCAAATATTAAACCACAGCCACTGTATAGCTTCCGTTTGAAGTTATAGATTCTCTCACGGCATTATTGCATTTTAGGAAAGAACTTTTAGATGCTTTGGGAGTTAATCATGTAATGAGCTGTCATGCATGCATGTTGTGGGATTGCCCAAATGCCAGCGCACTCCTATTGGAAGGAACTTAGGTTATGGATCACCCCCAAGTGGTACAACACATCGCCCCTACAGCAGATCTCGTACATACGTTCAGTTACAAAGAGTTAAAACTCAAGCGACTTCGCCAAGAAGTGATTATAGTTAAGCTTGTTCTCACAGAAGACACGTTGGGGTGTGGGGTACTTGTAGAAGGTGACATTTTCGGAGCTAAAGACATTGCTATAAATACTTTATAATAAGCATGTTCTCTATACCTTTATAACTTGAGAAATGGACAGTTGGTGAATTAGTAAGCATTCATATTTTCTGGAGGATCCCTATGCCCTTGAGTCCCTCATAAAAAGATAAGATTTCTGACCCAGATATTTTCTGGTAAGGGGATTTTATAAAGATATTAAAAAACCCAAACAAATAATAATAATAAAGCAGCATTTTATTATTCTGTGACAGGGACAACTCCGCTCCTCAATTAATTTCTTTGTTGTCCCAGATTTCCTAGTCTCCTAAGAGTCAGGCTAGTCACGTGATGAGTCCTGGCCAATGTGTTGAGGACAGAAGGATGTTTCCCATCCATTTGGAAGCATAAGAGAATTGACAAACCACCATCAGACCTGACGGTGGTCAGGTCATGTAATATTGTACGTACGAGTCATGTAACATTGATGTAACACATCAGACCAGACGTTCTGGTCCAGCAAACCAGAAGCCACTATTTTTAGGAGAAGCCTCCAGAGCGTGGGTCCAGGAGTGGAGCAATCCCTAGACCATGCACACTAGGCATGGAGAATGAGCACATCTCTTTCCGCTCTGAAGATTCCAGAGCTGTTTTCACATGGTTCCTTCTGATAATACATGTCCCAGGTTTGCTCCAGAGCCGTATATGAAATGGCTTCCTAGAGTCCCTTCATGGGTCAGAGTCAGCAACGACTTGCTAAACCATGACTCACTAAAGGAAATAGATACAATTAAGTAATTACGTGGCAGAATGGAATTTGAGTCTGGTCCAGTGACGGGTTGGGCCTCTTCCCTGAGAAACACCTGGATTATTCATCCCCATTAAGTAAAGCTTGCCCCACTGGAACTTTTTCTTCTGTCTTTTCCTTAATGAACCCAACTTCCTCCATTATTTAAGAAGATTGCTGTAATATCTGATCAACTAGTTGAAGCCTTGTGTTGTTGACTTGCTGAATTGTCTTAAGGCCCCGTGCCTTGAGAGATGTATCAAACACATTTATCCTAAGGTGTTCATATTGGGGAAAAACATTCCCAAACTCTGAAGCAGTCTGTCTCAAAATAAGACATTTATTGTGTAAATACTCAAGGCTTCCACAAAATTAACTTCTTCGATCTCTGTGAGGGAAAATGTGCCACACTGAAGTCAAGGCCAATGCTGGTCAATAGAGTAACAGACTGTAATGGGCCGTCAGGACATGTCTTCTCAGAGTAATGATCTCTCAGGAGAGTGATCCCCACTGCCCCAGGCAGTGCTGCCGCTCCGAAATTTTGCTCCTCTGGCTACAGCGATTTGCCCAAGAATGGCCAAGAAATCTAATCCAACTCTGGTCCATCAGTTTCTTTCCCTGGAACCGTGAGGCTCAGTGGATGTGAAGCTTATGGACAAGGACCTTCTAGAGCCCATGTCTCCCGCTAAATTGCCTACAGTTGAAGAAAGACACCGAAACATGTGTGAGGAGGGATGTGGAACCTGAAGTTCTGAGTGGCCCCAGGCCCATCCTGTACAGACCGGAAGTACAGGTCACCGTGTTTCCATATTTCTTAAGATGGCTTTTCTAAACCTTCATTTCTATGTTTTCTTGCTGTCTTTTTGAGAGTTTCCCCTCTGTCGGCCTTTTTCTTTGTATTATTATTTTTTTTAATTTCAAATTGGTTTCCAGTATTTAAATCCAGATTTTCTAGAAAATGTGGGCCACATCAACAATTTGAAAGTGGAAGACAACCTAAAGCAAGGGTTCTGGTGATGAGTCACTTGCCATTCCAAGTGTTTTTAGGAGTAATTTGCCCAGAAGTTGCTGACGCCGTAAGAGTGTGAGAACCACGCAAGCTGGGTTCCTTTTCAGCAACAGAATCATTAAGGAAGCAAGCCAAACTGAGCTAGCCAGCACCGGGGGGATTCTGCACTTTCTTATCTACCCACTGGAGCTACACTTTAGATGCGGCTTCCACTGTTGGGAGGAAACATGGCCCCAGTACTGGCTTCCTTCTGTTTCCTGTGCAGGGGAGCTGGGGAGTCTGGCTTCTATACCTTGCATCTTCACTACTACCGCTTTCCCTACTTTGAAACCCACTGCTGTCCCTGGACATGAGTCTCCACGGACCATCAGGTGAAAAAGACAGCCTATCCTGCTCTACTTCTGTGCTCAGGCTACATCAGACCTCTTGGACTCCTTGTTCTCTGGGAAGAGATTTGAACCATAACAAAAGTGGTATCAGGGCACCAAGAGCTCTTACCAGCCTGCAGCAGGGAGCAGAGACACGTAGAAGGTGTTAACGCCAGTTGCAGATAGACACCTGATAGACAAGTACCGGGAAAGAGGGCTGGGAATAAGACAGGAACAGGTGGCCCTCCTGATAAGACGTGCTTCTGAATCTTTCCAGAGAGACCGCCATGCGATAGCGGATAATCTGCTGGATGCCAAAACACCTGATGGTACGCTGTGTGACATGTATTCATGACTCATGTACATGACTTAAAGTTTAAAGTTAAAATTTTAAAGTTTAAGCTTAAAATATAAATACACACACAGAGAGAAATACATGACAGAATGCAAGCTACAGGTGTTTATCCAAATTTGACTTTGATTCATTTTCCATCTCAGACTTTAATATGTTCACTTTTGTACTTCCACATGATACAGGAGCTTTAACATAATTAGTATGCTTGACTTACTTTAGGATAACGCTGTATTTTTTCAAAAGTAAATCCACTTAAGGGAAAAAAAATTCTAAAAGAACAAATAAAAGGGGGAAGATAGCATGTCTCGTAGTTAATGTGGTAGTCATGCCCTACTCCATTATCAGAACGTTACAGCGTGAAGCTCGGTGTCATATTCTGGGAGTCTCATGGTAAGATAGATCTAGACGATGTAGGTGAAGGCGTAGATGAGGGTTTGCTGAGTATCCCCTCGTCCCTTCATTGAACGATGCTGGGATACAGGCATGAAAAGAAAATGCCTCGAATGTTCTCTACACTAGTTTACATCTCCCTGGTTTCTTCACAGTTCTCTGTATTCCTTTATAACTATAACAATACTAATTAATTTTCTGCATCATTACCCGTTTAACATTTGCCCCTTTTCCTATATTAAAGGATTTTTTTCTAAGATTTTATTTAAAAGAGAGAGACAGAGAGAGAGAGAATAGGCAAACATAAGGAGGGGGAATGGCAGGCAGAAGGAGAGGGAGAAGCAGGCTCCCTGCTGAGCAGAGAGACCGATGTGGGACTCAGTCCCAGGACACTGGGATCATGACCTGAGCCGAAGGCAGACGCTTAACTGACTGAGCCACCCAGGAGGCCCTAAAGGATTATTTTTAAAGATCATAGTTTTCTTCCATTGTGTTTGTTTATTTCCCCCGTGCATGGTGGGACACAGAGTAGATGCTTGATACCTATGTGTCTCGGGAACTTACGGGGATCAGAGGCAGACGCAGCCAGCATACAGAGAAAACTCAAACAGGAATTGAGGACTGACAGCAAACAGATCAAATCTGCTTGGATATATGAGTCCAAACACCAACTTTATAGTGCAGAAAGGCAGACAGCTAGGATCAGCAAGTGAATGTCACAAAGAACTAGTCATTACAGAGGAGAACTTTCAACTCTGAGTTCATCCCCAGATGAAAGAACACATCTGGACCCTCGTCAGAGACTATGATGAAGAAGACTGGTTCATGGACACTGGAGATAAGAGGCTGAATCAAGGCATGTCAGCATAAATAAGTTAATACTGCTTAACTACAGTAGATAAAATGCATCAAAGCCTGGGAAAATGAGTGAATAGAAACAGAAATTTTTAAAAAGTTCAAGAATTACAAACAGTGACTGTGGAGATCACTATCGATTTTGAAGGGCTCAGACTTTGTACCAGGGAACTGTGTGAGCCGCTGTGAGGGCCGTCTACACTTGCAGATAGTTGGGAACTAGGTGACATTTCCAGGTTCTGTGCTCCGCTCTGTCATCTGCTAATTTCATGATTTAGATATGTGATATTACCTTGCTATTTCCTTATCTTCACAATGCAGAAATTGAGATGATCTTTCTGTGACTTCACATCTTATGACAAATAGTGGAACCAATGCCTCAGCATTTCCCCCAGTACAACCAGAGCTGTGCTGGTGATAGAGACAATGATGGGAAGAAGACTGAGAAAAGGGGAAGCTAATGAAGAGAGATAAATGCTTGCAATAATCCCAGACATTATGGGATCATTGAGAAATGGTTCATTTTATTGGCTGCTTGAAGGTACAAAATGCACACTGTAGTAACATTTTCTCAACATTTATTGAGATTTGTTATTTAATTTTTTAGTAAAACTAATAAGCCAAAGTATGATTTTTCAGAATAGGCATTTCCATTGATTGCAACCTGTAGCTTTGATGCTAGTCACTGTTGATCAAAGTGAGGGGTTGGAAGTTATCAACAACTTGTGAAAATGCATACCAATGGCTTCAGAGTTCTGCAAATTTCCATATTTCCAAATAATAGGTTCGCTCCATTTGCCAGTACATTTATTTCCTTATCTATTTTTAATTGTAGTGAGAACACTTAACATGAGTTCTAGCCTCTCAACAAATTCTAAGTGCACAGTAGAGTGTTGGTAATTACAGGCACAGTGTGGTACGCTACTCTCTAGAACTTGTTCACCTTGTATGAGGACACTTTACACCCAGGTAACAGCAACCCTTCTTTCTACCTTCCCCTACCCCCTCCCTGGCCACCACCATTCTAGTTTCTGCTTCTATGAGTTTGACATTTTTAGATACTTCCTACATGTGGAATGATGCAGTGTTTGTCCTTCTGTGACTGGCTTCTTTCACTTAGCAAAGCATCCTCTAGGTTTACCCTTGTTGCCATAAATGGCAAGATTACCTTTTTATAAGAAGAAAAATATTCCATTGTAAAAAATTCCATTGTCTATACATACCTCAATTCTATTTATTCATTTATCTTTTGATGGACATTTAGATTTTTTTGTGTATTTCATACTTTGGCTAGTATAGACAATGTTCCCATAAACATGGGAGCCCAGAAACTTCTTTGGGAACCTGATTTCAATTATTTTGAATATATACCCAGAAGTGGGATTACTGGGAAACTGGACATTCATATTGAAAATAATAAAAGTGGACTCTTATCTAACTTACAAAAAAATCAGCTCCAAATGGGCTGAGGAACTACATGTAAGACCTAAAACTGCAAAACTCTTAGAAGAAAACAGGGGAAAACCTTCATGACTCTGGTGTAGGCAATTATTTCTTGGATGTGATACCAAAAGTAGAAGCAACAACACAAAAACAGACAAGTAAATTACATCAAATTAAAAAATTTCTGTCCAGGAAGGTAAATAATCAACAGTGAAAAGACAACCTATGGAATGTAAGAAAATATTTATAAAACCTTTATCTTATAAGGGAACATTTCCAAAATATAGGAGGAACTCCTACAACTCAACTTAAAAAAAAAAAAAAAAGAAAAGAAAAGAAACCCACAAATAATCTTATTAAAACTTGGACAAAGAGTCTGTACCGTCATTTCTCAAAAGGAGACAAACAAATAGCCAACAAGTTACGAAAAGATGGTCAATGTCACTCATCATCAAGGAAATGCAAATCAAAACCACAATGAAATAGCACCTCATACCTGTTAGGATGATAATTGTCAAAGAAACAAAAGAAGCATTGATGAGGATGTGGAGAATTGCGAACACTTGTACACACCACTGGTGGGAATGTACATCGGTGCAGCCATTATGGAAAACGGTAGGGATGTTCCTCAAAAAATTAAAAACAGAACTACTTTATGAGTGTCAGTGCATTTTAGGTCATGCAAAAAGAGTGACATTTCTTCCCACCTATCAGAAATGGTCAGCAGTGTGTGTGTGTGTTTTGATTTACCAATCCAGAACATATCACTGACAAGTAAGCATCGTGCGGAAGACACTATTTCCCTCTCTCACACACACGTGTGTATATGTGCATGTATGTGTATACGTGGCTCCCATTATAGATGGAAGGAAAACAAAACCACTAAACTAAGAAGTAAGTGACCTGGTTCTCACAACATCATTATTAGCTGTATCAAGAATGTGTACTCATACTGAATAGACTTTATTAAATTCTCCTTTGTATTACATGATTGGTTTCTATTAAGAAATTTAAAAATATAACCCTGTGAATCTCACTATTATGTTTATTATTAGGATGTTCCTCAAGCTAATTTTCATCATATTATATACAGCTTATCCTATGAAGACCCAGGGGATATACTAATTTCCTATAATTATTAAAGAGTAGTTCTGTTTATTTTGAACGACGTTTTCCTTATAAGGACAACGTAATGGATTCTATTTCCTCTTTCTCTTTGGTGCCGTAAGATTCCCTTGTACTCAACCTCTAACAATTTAGGTTTCACAATATAAATACTGCATATAGCTTTAGTGAATAATATTTGCCAAACAACAAATTAGATTCTTTGCTGCAGTTTAAGGAGAATTTGTTATAGGGAATGTCGGTACCTAAGAAAGTGAAGGGCAAAAATGTTTGCTTGGAATTTGTCATTAGGAACCATCAGGAGCCAAGTCAATCATTCTTGTCATTTATGTCTGGGAATAAAAATTTCTCATTTCTGTGCATGTATTTTATCATACTGTCTAGATTTTCTTACTTATTCCCATTTTTAAATAAGATGGAATTTAAGAAATCAAAGGCATGACTTAGATCAAATCGTCTCTTGAAACATCAATTTCATGACATGCAAAATGAATATTTGGATAAAACACTTAAAATTATCCATATAGTTCATATACAGAATCCCAAAACATAAAGAAAATAAAAGCTGTTATAAAGCAAATTGTGGAAGTCTAGATGCCCATTTGATCCCTCCATGTCTCCCTTAGGAGCACGTGCGCTCTTACTTGACAGCATATTCAATATCAATTAGAGACATAGAAATCTAATTATCAGGTTTGTAAGAGAAAAATTGATAAAGATTACAAATACATGAAAAAAAGGAATCCACTGGCAGCATGGTTATATTTACAGACATAGATTTGACTGTTACTACTGGTTTATTCAAAAGTATGGCCTCATTCATTTTCAGAAAGTTCATTATCTGGTGTCATTGACATGATGTGCTTTGGATGAAACTAGAATCTCTCCTCTGAGAGATTTTTGGTAACTCAACAACTTCCTCATTAACTGATAAGGCTAATATTTCTTTTCAAAGATCTTTTCTTCCGTGTAAAGACATTAGAGTTTTGTGAGGCCATGAGACCTAGTGAGAGTATCACTGGTGTGGAAGCCAGTCAACCGAATTTTTGCTTCACCTCCACTGTCAACATTACAGCAAGTGTCAGACATCTCACTGGACCTTCAGGAAGCAGTGATGTGTACCACGCTCTGCAGTCTACTTCAGAATTCTTGACTAATCATCACAATATGCACATGGATGATTGAACCCAGAATTAACCGTTCATGCTCTAAGCTCTGGGTCACGCTTTCACAACATGGGAGGCAGAACTCTCAGAATGGAAAAGGAAAAATTAAATATAGACTCCTGGGGGTGCCTGGGTGGCTCAGCCCATTGAGTGACCGACTCTTGATTTCAGCTCAGGTCATTATCTCAGGGTCCTGGGATCGAGCCCTGTGTCTGGCTCCCAAGCTCAGTGGGGAGTCTGCTTGAGATTCTTTCTCTCTCTGTCCCTACCCTCCTGCCCCCAAATAAATAAATAAGTCTTTAAAAAATAAATATAGACTCCTGAGCAGGAAGTTGGAAGACTTTAAAATATGTCAATATTGTTTCTGATTTATGACATGTTTAAGATTGGTGGGAAGGGGTGAGGGTTGGAGTTTTCAGGAGAGCGGAGAGTTTTTATTTGCCGCTATATAGAATAAAGGGAGAGGTGATTAAGGAACCATAGGATGGCCTGGTAACTTCTCAGTCCTCAGTGAAGGTTGACAACTTCAAGGTTTTAGTGGTAGAGTATGCAAGAAAAAGTCTCTCTTGAAAAGTTCCTATGTGGGTGGGAGGAGATTTGAAGTTAGATTCCACTGAGACTGGTGTTTCTCCATGACGTCTTTGGTAGAAGAAGACAAGACAGGGAGGGAGGGAGCCGAAGATGCTGCAGCAGCATCGCCCAGCCTGACGGCTCAATCTGGAGGAGAACAGTGACGGATATGAACGTGGACAGGCTTAAGGCATGAAGGAAAAATAAAAAGAATTGGTAAGACTTTGAGACATAGAAAAGGAAAAATAAATGGTTCTGAGCACATAAGCAGCTCTGAATCTATTATTTCACAAAGGGAGTAAGTCTAGTGTATGAGGGTTGGAATCAGAGCAGTGAAAGTAGGCAGCTGAAACCTTTGGTCCTTTGGGTTCCGGGACACAATTACAGTGTGTGCGTGGAGGCTACCCCACTCCAACAAGCAGTCCGGGGGTCTGAGAATTCACCTCAATTCTGACACTATGTGGAGACAGAATCAGATCCCACAGGTCAAGGCTCAGACCCACAAGCCTGCCTCCACTTCAGGCGCCAATACAATCCCACGTGATCACCTGTACTCTGACTGACAGGCTATAAATCAGAAATTCCCACAACCCTTCCTTAGGCTCAATTAGTTTGCTAGAGTGGCTTGCACAGATTACTAGTTCATCGCAAAGAGACAGGAATCAACAGCCCGACACAGGAGAAGGAAGGAGGAGGCCCCAACAAAGGAGCTTCTCTCCCCATGGAGTTTTCGACCTGGTACAGTCGCACATGGAAGCGTCCTGGCTTCTCAAGCTGGAAGCTTTCTGAAACCCATTCTATTTGGACATTTATGGACACTTCATCACATAGGCAGGAGAGATGAAACCACCGGCCATTGCTAACGATTCTGCTGCTCTCACTCTCCCTTTCCCAGGAATCGGTTCCACTCTTCCATCTTCTACCCACCTGTTTGTGGACCTGACCAACCGTCCATCCTTGGTACTTGCCAGTACCACCTCACTGACACAGGCGTCCTCCCGCCCCCCTCCCCCACTGTGGTGGAAAGGGGCTTGTTAGGAATATCGAATACCAAGACAATCACTCACCTTGAGGGCCCTGAGGATTTCAGGAACTGGAGACAAAGACAAATATTGTAACAAGAGGAGCTCCCATTGCTCTTACCGCTCAGAGAATTCCAAAGGTCTGGGGAGCTGTGAGCCAGGAACCCTGGGAGAAAACCAAATACATATAGAAATATATTCTGATCATCTGAGTAAGTAAACTGAGAAAAAACAGACTCTAAATAATGTCCTCAAAGGTAGGACGGGTCACAGGCTGAGACTGAAATCCAAAAATATCAGATCGAACCTGAACTTTTTCTTATTTCCCAATTCTTAGACTGTTCACACTACAAAACCTACAGAAAATATCTGAATAGCCTTACACTTCACGAGAGAGCGGTTCTTAAGAGTACATTCCCAGTTTAATTAGCAAAATAGATATACATATGTGTATATATGTGTGTGTATACATATGTATGTGTGTGTATGTATATATATATATATATATATATATATATTTTTTTTTTTTTTTAGCAAAGTGAAGCAGTGCTGGTTTTGCAACGTTCCGCATTAGGCGATGATACATTCGGTGTAATTTCCACCCCAGGCTCAGTCACAGAGACTAACGTTGTTACTAAGAACACTGGGGAAAAGACCCCATATGATGAACAATTTTACTAACTGAAAATGATTTACATTATAATTTACTTTTTACATTTGAACAAATGAATCAAATTGCAAGTTTGAAACTTATTAGCATAGTATCAGTTTTTTGCGTTTTTAAAATTTAAAAAAAAATTTAATTTTTAAAAAGATTTTTATTTATTTATTGGATAGAGAGAGAGAGACAGTGAAAGAGGGAACACAAGCAGGGGGAGTGGGAGAGGGAGAAGCAGACTCCCCACTGAGCAGGGAGCCTGATGCGGGGCTGGATCCTAGGACCCTGGGGTCATGACCGAAGGCAGACACTTAATGATTGAGCCACCCAGGCACCCAGAGTTTGGTTTATTTTACTTATTTATACTATTACTTTTGTTCATTTTCTTTTATCTTACTCTTTTTTAGTGTTTTTAAATTCATTTTTATTTAAACTCAATAAATTTAACATATAGTATTATTAGTTTCAGAGGTGAAGTTCAGGGATTCATCAGTTGTTTTATTCTATTTTGTTTCATCGTGGAAAGAACCTGTAGCATGAAATCCACCTTCTTCACAGGTTTTAAGTGTACAGTAGACTACTGTGAACTGTAAGCCGTATGTTGCACGGCAGGGACCTGGAATTTATTCTTCTGACATAACTGAAAGTATACCCATTGGAGAGCAACTCCTCTTTCCTCTTCTCAGCCCCCGGCAACCAATTCTATCCTTTGTTGCTATGCGCTTGGCTGTTGCAGGTACCTCATATAAGTGGAATCGTGCGGTGTTTGTCTTTTTGTCACTGACTTATTTCACTGAACCCTGCAGGTTCACCCATGCTGATACAGACGGCAGGACTTCCTTCGACAGGTATCCAGGTGTCTGCACTCTGCTGGCTCCCGTTAGCGCCTGGAACTAGAGCCTCTGGAGCCCCCTTAAAGCTGGATTGTTGGGACCCCTGTCTAAAGATTTCCCCTCTAGGACGAAGCACAGGTGTGGGATTTTTCACCTGTTTACTCGTCGCTGAACCAGGAGGAGGCGCTGTGGAGACCAGCCGCGTGCTCAGTGTAACGGCTGCCCTTGCCCCTGACCTGCAGGCAGCTGGAGTATGCTGGGGCTCCGCCCTGCTGGCACTCAGACAGGGGAAGCTAGCCTTTTGGGCAACCCCAGAAAAGCTGGGACACTGGGCGCGGGGTACAATCTTTCCCTCCTCAAGAAGATGCTGGGGGCTGGGGTTCACCCCCTTCTCACTGTGCACTGAGATGGGGACCGGAGTGTGGGAAGTGTCTGCAAAGGGGAGGGCAATGTGCCACCCCAAAATATGCCACTTTGTATACTGATTATTTGGGGTTTCTTGTTTGTTTTTTTAAAGATTTAATTAATTAATTGAGTAATTTATTAATTTATTTGACAGAGAGACAGAGAGAGCACAAGCCGGCAGAATGGCAGGCAGAGTCCTAGACTCCCCCGCTGAGCAGGCAGCCTGACTTGGGGCTCCATCCCAGGACCCTAAGATCATGACCTGAGCTGAAAGCAGAATTTAACTGACTGAGCCACCCAGGCGCTCCTTATATTGATGATTTTGAACTAAAGTGGTTAAGTGCAAGAAGAACACTCTGGCCTCTTTTGTCCTTCTGAAAGCAGGAAATAAATTCCCTACGGGAAGGGTACCCTCTTGTACCAGGAGGAAGAGAGACATCCTTATCACCAGAGACAGGGAATTCAGGGCTGAGAAGGCTGTGCAAGCAAATCTTGTTCCTTCTTCATTAATTTACTACCCCAAGCCTAAACCCTTTGGTCTTGTCAATTCTCTACAAATTTATTGTCTCCTTGTCTAAAACGCATGATAGCTGCCTGCCTTGGTTACTTCCTTGAGTCTCATATTTCTATGAACTCTTGTCCGCATGAAATTAAATGTGATTTTTTCCCGTTAATCTGTTATGCTAATTTAATTATTATGCCAGCCAAGGAAACATAGAAGAGAAGAAGAGAAAAGCTTTCTTCCCCTACACCTGCATGCTAGTTCAAACCACCACCTCACTCTGGACAGTTCCCTGCGGGAATGAGGGTATGGCAGCCCGGTCAGCTCTCCAGGGCAGGCAAGATAGAAGCTTCTCTTGGGAAAAAGCTAGAAAATCTGCAGCACTAAGTCCGTGCTGCTCCGTGACTCCTCAGGGCTCAGCTGGGCACTGGCGTTCCTTTCTCAGTTTCCTATACTGTGGTCGGTGGTTGCGAGGGGTGTTCACACTTGCCCAGGGTGCGGGGTCTTTCAGCTGGATCCTGGATTTCTCACAAAGAGAACTGGTTTGTGTGTGTTGCTGCTAAACCCGAGTGTGTGTCTGTGGTGGGCGGGGCCGTAAAGAGAATCAGTTGAAGGCTTCCTGTTCCAGGTCCTGTTGAAGTCACTGTCACATAATTTGGACAAAAGCAAGAAAATAGTATTTTCTTAAAATAGTTTGAGAAACCTACTGAGGATGTTGTATTTATGTAGAGAACATGTATGAAGCATCTTCGTTCTTGCTTAATCCCTTGGGAATAAATATACCTGTGTGAGAATTGTGACCATAGCTTAAAAGAAATACAAAGTAAGGAGAGGAAGGAAGTAGAAAGGGAAAAGAGAAATCATAAAGGACAGAGGTTTTCACTCACGGAACTGAATCAATTTTGTAAGTCCTGATCCACTACCTGTCCCTGCATGACCCTAAATTAATAAATTTATAATCATTATGATTATGTATGATTATAAAATTATAATCATAATGGTGGTCTTTAACATTTTAAGTATTTTTCTCTTCTTGAATGATGTGCCTACCACCAGCACAATCTACAGTCAACCAACTCTACCTCGAAGAGGGAAGAGGAAGTCATTCCTCTTCTAGTCATTAAAAACTCAACACAATCCCTTCTTTGGGGTATTACATCAATGGCATTTTTAAAGGTATGATTCACTTTGTGTCACTGCTTTTCATTTTCAAGGAAACTCTGGTGACTGACAATTAAAAAAATGAGACTTCGTGTTCTGTGTCATGCATTTTTGTAATGATAGGATAAATTGTAAGTACATCATAAATAAATAAATAATTCTTGTATTTTCCAGAGGGGAAGTGAATTCATGCTTCCTCATCATGTCCTCTGAAAGTTACGTGACTGAACAGACCCATGGTTCCAAGAGGGGACGGGGTGGGGGAAATAAGGGGTAGGGATAAAGGAGGGCGCCCGGCCAGGTGACCACTGGGTGGTTACGGAAGTACCGAATCACTGTATTATACACCTGAAACTGATATAATACTGCCTGTCAGCTATATGGGAATTAAAATTAAAAAAAAAAAAAAGTAAAACTTACAGACTTTTGGATGCTTTATTTAGTGTGGTTTTCATCCCAGTAGGTTCCGGACCAGCAGGTGCCAATCTCTTCCCTGGTAGAGTGAGGTCAGGTACATCTAGGCAGAAGAGGAAAATCAGATCATCCGCCGCAGCTAAGAGAGACCTGCGACACTTCCTTCCAGTGGCCCTTGGGGCACCCAGGGAGAGAACCCACGGCACGAGGGTTAGTCTATTACTTATGCGAGTTTTGTAGATCCATCCCAGGTCTGCCGTTTGCACTAGTTTCACGTTTTGACACTCAACATTTAAAGGCAGCCGCTAATCCCCCTTTAAGGCATCGAATTCCAAAAACAAACATTTCTAGTTCATTTTACCATCGGAAAATACATCATCATCGCCTCGGTGTGACCAGCCCTCAATTTCGTTGCGGTTCTCTAAGTGTTGATTTTGGCACCCAGACTCAACAACAATTACTGAACTCTAAGTTTGGTGGCATTTAGTTCAAGTGGTTGACTCACGCCGGCAGTGAGCTAAAAACCCAGAGGTATCTTACTGAAACGCCCTGCCTTGAAGCCAGATTCACCCCTCATTGCCTGCTTCTACTCATGCCCAGTTGGACAGGATGATGTGCAAACCATCCGAAACCAGCAGTCAGTGTGTCTCCTTAAAAGTGTTATTTAAACAGAAGAAGGGTTTAATGAATCAGATTTTAAAGGACTTACAACCAAGTTAAAGGAACAAGAGAAACCATTGGTCTCTACAATTAGTCTACATTAGTCTCTACAAGAACTACAATTCTTCTACAAAGAAGTCACGTATATTTTCATGAGTTCCAGGAAGCCATTCTATCTCATGTCCCAAATAACCGATCTTCATCAATGTAATTCTAAACATGAAAACTACTAGAAGGTTTTTATATGATAAGATAGAACGCAAAAGGAATTCTGTCTTTTACAATTAATTTTTGCAATGAATTGACTTTTGGGAATCCATGAAAGTATTTAATTTCTTAGACCAAATAACATGTATGCAATTTAGGAATTCAAGGTAGAAATTTTATTACAAGTTTCTATCGTCATGTTTAAAATAAACAATTGCATAAATTTTGCTTATCTCACATATGTAAATAGATATAACATTAAATACTGATAATATATAACATTATAATAATTATATAAAATAATATACTAAGTATAATAATACAAATATATTAAATATTTAGATATAATTTATTTTTATTTTCTTTTTAATTTTTAATAGGTTTTATTTATTTGACAGAGAGAGAGAGAGCACAAGCAGGCTGAGCAGCTGGCAAAGGGAGAGCGAGAATCAGGTTCCCCGCTGAGCAAGAAGCCTGACCCAGCGTTCAATCCCAGGACCCGGGGATCATGACCTGAGCTGAAGGTAGACACCCAACCATACAAGCCACCCAGGTGCCCCAAAATATTTAGATAAAATTTAAATCAGAGAGCATTACTAATGAAATGGGATTGGGTATTATTTTTCTTCATTTCAGTTTAATATTAATAAAAACTGTCAGAAATTTTATATGCAAACAAATCTCCAAATCATACACATTAATTTACTTATTGCTTGAAAACCCTTCAGCATAAATAATCTAAGGTTTGTGCTGATGAGCTTTTGATGACGATAAAGATGGTCCTAATTGGATAATAAAAGAGAGATACAATGATACCAAGTAGCATAACTGAAAAGTAGAGGTTTTCTCTTTTTTAAAAGTGTAGTTCAAAAAGCAATCTCCAGGGGCGCCTGGGTGGCTCCGTGGGTTAAAGCCTCTGCCTTCGGCTCAGGTCATGATCCCAGAGTCCTGGGATCGAGCCCCACATCGGGCTCTCTGCTTCGCGGGGAGCCTGCTTCCTCCTCTCTCTCTGCCTGCCTCTGCCTACTTGTGATTTCTCTCTGTCAAATAAATAAAATATTAAAAAAAAAAAAGCAATCTCCAAAGCCTTGCATTTCTCAGCTTTATAAAATAACTATGTTTGAAAATCAACAACTGTAAACTTTCTCATAAGATTCTTCTTATAAGCAAAGTTTTGATTTCATGGTTTAAAAATAGTGCATTCTTTATTATGGCTAATTTGAAGGACGCGGGACAGGGGGAAAGAAGGAAGGAAGGAAGGGAGGAAGGGGGAGGGAGGGAAGAGAAGGAGGGAGGGAGGGAGGAAGGAAGGAAGGAAAAGAGAGAGAGAGAGAAAGAACGAATCAGGAAGGAAGGAAGGAGAAACAAAGCGGGAGGAAGGTAGGTAGGAAGGAAGGAAGGAAAGGGAAAGAAAGAGAAAGAGAGAGAGGAAGGAAGGAAAGAAGGAGAAAGAGAAAGAGAGAGAGAGAAGGGAAGGGGGGGAGGGAGAAGGAAGGAAGGAAGGAAAAAGAAAACAAGTTCCCGTAATCCACATCCAACAATTCTTAGTAGCATCTGGGTGTTCCCGATTCCATGGATGTGCCGTCCACACGTGCTTGTGCGGACATACGGGCGAGTCCGGGAACCTGGCAGCGTTTCTCCTCGCCCGCTGCTCGGAGCCTGGGGACCAGGGAGGGTGCTCTGCCTTGCGGAAGATCAGTGCCGCTGCCATAATAGTAACACATTCTAGCTGAAAACAAGAAAAGTAAAATTGCTCCAAAAAAGGTGCTAACTTGGAGAAAAGTTAGGAAGGGGATATACAGATAAGAGAAGATTTTATGTCCTGGGACTGGCTGTCACTTTTAAAGGAGGAAGTTGTATCTTATTAGGGCATCCTGACCATTTCTTAATTAGAAAAGCTCTGGAGTCCGTGAGCTTCTAACCTTTGGTACATCCTCAGTGCACCATGTACTTGAAGATCATGTTTTGTTTTGTTTACATACGAAAGGCAGATATATTTGAAATAAATGTCTGTACTTGCAGATGCCAAACCTAGTTATACAGTGTATGTAAGCGATTTGCAGAGACCTGCTGGAACAAATGAGAAAGTTGAGTAAGGTCACAAGGGTGAAATAAAAAATATGAGTATTCTAGCCATGCACAATCAGAAAACAAGATATCATTTCATTTATATTTGTATCACACAACCTTACACATTTTAGAATAAATGTAACAGACTAAGTACAAGACCTCTCCCGAAATCAACAGAATATTTATACACAGAGATGATAGGTGGGTCGGCAAGCCTCAGTACTGATTGGTTGTCGCTTGTCTACAAATTAATCGGCAGATTCAAGGCAATCACAGTGAAAAACAGCAACAGGCTTGTACAGAAATTGGCAAGTTTACTCCTAAATTTATACAGAAATTCAAATGACCTAAAATAGTGAAAGCAATTTTTTTAAAAAAAGAACAAATTTAGAGAATTTAAATATCCTGATTTGAAGACTTGTGAAGATTCCAGAAATCAGAAAGTGGTGCCCTGACTTACAGAAAGACGCAGATCAATGAAACAGATTACTGATTGAAGAAATAAATTCACAGCATTGGGTAATTTTCATCAAGGAAAGAAAAGTCTTCTCGAAAAAATGGTGGGAGATCAAATCAAGGCAAAATTGTTTCTAGACTTAAATATAAACATCTATAAATCCTCTGGAGGAAAATATAGGAGAAAAATCTTTGCAACTCTGGCCAAGATTTTTCAAACGCGGTTAAAAAAAATGCATGAACTAGTAAAAAAAAAACCTTCGGTTTACCAAAATTCAAAATGTTCTTCTATAAATCACCATGAAGAAAACAAAAGTCAAACCATATTATGGGATACATTTTCAAAATACATATTATCTGACAAAAAACCCTTTATATGGAACTCTTACAACTCAATATCATGAAAATAGGAAATTAAAATAAATGGGCAAAAATTTGAGCACTGTATCAGAGAAGATACATGAATGGCAAATAATCATATCACGCATGTTCATTATGTAATCTGAGAGATGCAGACTGCGACCTCCAATAAATACCTCCGGACACCCATTAGAGTGTCGCATATGAAAAAGACCAACAATATCAAGGTTTTACAAGAATGCAGAAATACACTACTGATAAGAATTTAAACCACAATAGGTCTGATAGTTCAGTGGTTCCTTTAGAAGTTAAACACGTACTTGCCATTTGTCCTCAAGATCAATTTTTATGCATTTACCCAAGAGAAATAAAAACATACGCCTACAAAATACTGGTGCAGAAGTGATTGTTCATGAGAAGCCCAGCCTGGGAACAAAGACAATATGTGCCAATCTGTGAACGCACAGAAAAATGTGGTGTATCCATCCACTTGGTAGTAAAAAGAATGAATTGCTAATACATGGAAACGGCATTTCCAATCTCAGAATCAGTCCGCTTAATAAATGAAGCCACTGGAGGATCTACGACAGGATCCACTTACATAAAATACTAGAGAAATACAAAGTAACTGGTAATGACAGGCAGCAGCTCACTGGTTGCCTGGGGTGAGGTGGGGACAGGAACAGCCAGTCCAAGGGCCCAAGCAATCTTTGGGGTTGAGAGAAAGGCTGGCGACGGTATCTGGTGTGTGCGCATCTCTTAAACTCATGAACTGTGTCCTTTTAATTAGTGCAACTTGTGGTGCATAAACCATATTTCAATAAAGGTGAAGTTTAAAAAGCAAAGTGAAAAGAAAAAACTCGAGATACAAAATGGAAGAGAACCGAGAGCAACAATGCAAAAGGCAAGGGACCCCAGTTTGTGAGGGGATAGGAGGGCGGGGAGAGGGGGTTAACGCAAATGAACACAGGAGCTCTGAACCATGGACGGTGATGCTTTTTCTGTGTGCCAACATTTTAAAAACGAGCTTATAATTCTTAATATTAATAGCGACAGAATTCAGAACACTGTGGCAGAACACCATGGCCCTCCCAGCTCTGATGGAAACCCTCTGTTCCTGCACTGAGACACAGGGGATAATCTGGCTGCATGAAATACTTAGATTGCTTTTGCATCTGGGCCCAGAGGGCTCCGTGGCTACTTGCTCATGGGTGATAGGGCAGACAGGACCTCAGCCTCACATGGTGTGTTCTTCAAGGGCTCATTTTTCCCTCTGCTAGTTTCTTCAGGATGCTAAGTACCATGTCACGCTGCCCTGATGCTCTGTTACAGGCAGAAACATTCCTCCTCGGCAGCGGGTGGGATGGCGTTTGAAGGCTCACAGCTGCGTCCTGCGTGCAACTTGCCGAGTCTCTCCCTGGAATTATCCTCCTCCAAAGGGAGCCTCTTTACTCAAGTTTGTCCTTTTTCCCTGAGAGCAGCCTGAAGCCAGCAACTTCGTATATGCCTGCATCAACTCCGGGCAAATCCAAGCGCCATCCCAGCTCAAGAGATCCCCCCCCTTCCCCGGCTTAGCTGGCACCTGCTACACGTGCATGGCACCAGACCCTCGTTCTCTGACGAATCCTGCTTCCTTGACCCCCTCACATGTATCACTAGTGTGTTCCTGGGTGACTTTCCTGCGTCAAGTTCAGTATCCAGGGTTCAGGGGTTGAGTATCCCTATCTCATACTGATTCCCAGAGAAGGACACCTTGGACAGCGCTGCTGATGGTAATCTGAAGAAGGCTTTATAATGACCTTTTAAAACTGTCACTTCTGCTGCGATCTGCATATGTGTTTCCTCCCTGAATCCATTTGTTGGAATTCTTAACACCAAAGGTGATAAATTAGGTTGATATTTATTGTCTTTGTTCCTTATTAGGAATATTACAATAGTTTGTAATATTTTGCCATCGGGAATGGTACTGTGCCTGGTAAAAGGGACCTGCCGAGCTCCCCGTCTCTGGCTGCTGTGTGCAGACACAGCAAGAAGGCACCGACTGTGAACCAGGAAGAGGGTCTCCTCCAACATGCGGGGACTCGCGTCTCGGACTCCAGCTGCAGAACTCTGAGTACGAAATATTTGGTTGTTTATAAGGTAGCCAGGCTGTGGACTTCTGTTGCAGCAGCCCTAATAGATGGAGGTGAGACCCCATGTCTTGCCAATTGTTCGGCCCGTCATCCGTCATTCGTACTAAGGAGCCTTGGGTAACTCTCCTACCCCATGCTGCCCCCATGCCGGGTTAACCCTTCCATGGATGAACTGGGATGGGGGAGCAGTGAAGGACAATGCACTTGAGAGCTGAGCCGGGAGTCTTAGCAGAAAGAATAAAGGGGCTAGAGGGTTCTTGCTAAACTGTGGACGTACTGGAGAACGGAAAGGGTAACAAATCACCAATGTCTGACAGTCCTTTCGGCCTCTCTGCCAGCACACAAACAGAACCCCCGTCTCCTGCAACCAGAAGGATCAGGACTGGGGTCTCATGGTGAGGGCAGGGAAGCCCTGGCTAGCTGATTTCTCACTTGGCAATGTTGCGCTAGCAAAGCCCTGGATAGGAAGGGAGCGGAAGGAACAGCATCCTGATGCATAGGATGGAAGCATTGGAGTTGATGCTCTGGAGAACCCCAAACTCCAAATCCCCTTGAACTTTTCAAGCCTAGAGAACTGTCTCTCGCCTGCACCTTTGAGAGTCTAGTAACCACCCCCCCCAACTCCTCCATCTTTAAAGATAACACAGAGGCCTCTGCCTTACAAGACGACATGCATTCCTACAAGATCTACTCATCTCCACTCACAAGACAACATGCATTCCTACAGATCTACTCATCTCCACTCACCTCCACCAGAGAAAGACACGGAAAGTGTTGATTCCGGAGGAGGTAAGAGGCTACACCGTGAAGGAACTTTCAAAATGTAGCTGGTGTAATTGCAAGGGCCAGGGTAGAAATGTGGCTGGAATGCCTGGAATGGTTTCTGGGCAAAAGGGACCACTCTGCTCAAGATGGGCTGTCTTGCACCCACGGACTCATCCCGATCGAACTGGCTGTCTTCGTTGTGACCATACCACAAGTTCATTTTTCTCTGCCCGGTTCTGTGTCCCTCACTCCTCCGTGGTGTGGGTCCCAAGAGCGCGCTCTTCTTTATGAGACAGAGAATCAGTGAAAGTCTTTGCAAACTGGACAACAGAGGAGTTGCCTCCAAAAAGTCAATGTTTTATTTTCTTTTTCTCGTGTTTAGGGCCTGTATCAGTGTCCTGGTGCTGCCTTCCCAGAGCACCACGGGCTGGATGACTCAAATAACAGGATTTTCTTTCCTCGTGGTCCTGAAGGCTTTAAGTCCAAGATCCAGGTTTCTTCAGGCGACGTTTCTCCCGAGGCCCTTCTCCGTGGCTTACCGATGTGGCCTCCTTGCCGTGGCCTCATGTGGTCTCTTCCGTGTATACGTCTGCACCCTGACCTCTTCTTGTAAGAACCAGTCACATTGCACTAGGGCCCACCCTAATAACCTCATTTTAAGTTAAGTCACTTCTTTAAAGGCCCAGTCTCCACACACCGTCATATTCTCAGATCCCGGGGTTTAAGGCTTCTACATATGGATTTTGCAAGGGACCTTGTTCAGCCCACAGCTGTGCCAAACAGCACGAGATGTAAGGGAGACACATGTGGCAGATAACGAGCCAGCCAGCCTTGAACCCTCCAATATCAGTATCCGTGCTGGGGAACCCAGCAAAGAAACAAATGCCATGGTGGACTGGAGGACTTGCTACGAAGCAGAAGCTTGCAGAACGGCGCCCTGGGAAGACATGAAGGGGACCCTGGCAACACTGAGAACATCATTTAATTAAATTAACCCTGTCTTTATCTTATGCCACGTCATATGAAAGGAAACCAGCGGGTGTTGGATGTCATGGACGGTGGTGAAGGTGAGAAGAAGACAGACAGAGGACACAGCAGCTATACACAGCTTGTGTCCCTGTGAGCAATGGATGGGTGTGACGTTTTCCCTTATTTGACATATACAAGTAGTTTGCTAATATTTAAAACGATTCACCAGTGACAGTAAAAAGTACTATTTAAAAGAAAGCCAAAGTTGGTGGGATCACAATTCCGGACTTCAAGCTCTATTACAAAGCCGTCATCATCAAGACAGCATGGTACTGGCACAAAAACAGACACATAGATCAGTGGAACAGAATAGAGAGCCCAGAAATCGACCCTCAACTCTATGGTCAACTCATCTTCGACAAAGCAGGAAAGAATGTCCAATGGAAAAAAGACAGCCTCTTCAATAAATGGTGCTGGGAAAAGTGGACAGCCACATGCAGAAAAATGAAATTGGACCACTTCCTTACACCACACACGAAAATAGACTCCAAATGGATGAAGGACCTCAATGTGAGAAAGGAATCCATCAAAATCCTTGAGGAGAATGCAGGCAGCAACCTCTTCGACCTCAGCCGTAGCAACATCTTCCTAGGAACAATGGCAAAGGCAAGGGAAGCAAGGGCAAAAATGAACTATTGGGATTTCATCAAGATCAAAAGCTTTTGCACAGCAAAGGAAACAGTTAACAAAACCAAAAGACAACTGACAGAATGGGAGAAGATATTTGCAAACGACATATCAGATAAAGGGCTAGTATCCAAAATCTATAAGGAACTTAGCAAACTCAACACCCAAAGAACAAACAATCCAATCAAGAAATGGGCAGAGGACATGAACAGACATTTCTGCAAAGAAGACATCCAGATGGCCAACAGACACATGAAAAAGTGCTCCACGTCACTCGGCATCAGGGAAATACAAATCAAAACCACAATGAGATATCACCTCACACCAGTCAGAACGGCTAAAATGAACAAGTCAGGAAATGACAGATGCTGGCGAGGATGCGGAGAAAGGGGAACCCTCCTCCACTGTTGGTGGGAATGCAAGCTGGTGCAACCACTCTGGAAAACAGCATGGAGGTTCCTCAAAATGTTGAAAATAGAACTACCCTATGACCCAGCAATTGCACTACTGGGTATTTACCCTAAAGATACAAACGTAGTGATCCGAAGGGGCACGTGTACCCGAATGTTTATAGCAGCAATGTCTACAATAGCCAGACTATGGAAAGAACCTAGATGTCCATCAACAGATGAATGGATCAAGAAGATGTGGTCCATATACACAATGGAATACTATGCAGCCATCAAAAGAAATGAAATCTCGCCATTTGCGACGACGTGGATGGAACTAGAGCGTATCATGCTTAGTGAAATAAGTCAATCGGAGAAAGACAACTATCATATGATCTCCCTGATATGAGGACATGGAGAAGCAACATGGGGGGTTAGGGGGATAGGAGAAGAATAAATGAAACAAGATGGGATTGGGAGGGAGACAAACCATAAATGACTCTTAATCTCACAAAACAAACTGGGGGTTGCTGGGGGGAGGTGGGATTGGGAGAGGGGGAGGGGGCTATGGACATTGGGGAGGGGAGGCGAACCATAAGAGACTATGGACTCTGAAAAACAACCTGAGGGTTTTGAAGGGTCAGGGGTGGGAGGTTGGGGGAACAGGTGGTGGGTAATAGGGAGGGCACGTTTTGCATGGAGCATTGGGTGTTGTGCAAAAACAATGAATACTGTTACGCTGAAAAAAATAAATAAAATGGGGGAAAAAAAGTACTATTTAGTAAGCCACTGGGGAAGGCTAGTTTCTGTTTTAGAAATTCACAACTTCAGGAAAACACAAAGAAAAACGAGACGACTTGAGGCAGTGAACTCAACAGAAATGATTTCCTTTAGCGATTCTACAGATTTAAAGGGTCCTGTCAGCAAGTTTACCAACCAGGCAGATTAGGGATCAGAGTAGCCTTTGGGATAAGGAAGAACATAATTTCAAGATCGATCTTGCCAGTCACTAGCTCTGATATCTGGGGTACGTTGTTCAATTTCGCCAAGCCTCAGGTAGAAAGGAGAAACTCGTAAAAACGGTTATTGACTAGTATCATTCTAATAATTTAATTAGCCAGTTGGGATAAAAACACCTTGTGGTTATCAAAGAGCAGTTGTTTTCATTAGCACAGTGTATGAAATAAACATGATTTCTAATGTCCTCTCATTGTATGACTTAAAAAAAAAACCTACTTGGGGTGCCTGGTGGCTCAGTTGGTTAAGTGACTGCCTTTAGCTCAGGTCATGATCCTGGAGTCCTGGGATTGAGTCCCCCCTCAGACTCCCTGCTCAGCAAGGGGTCTGCTTTTCCCTCTGACCTTCCTTCTCTCCCCTTTCATGCTCACTCTCTCGTTTTCTCTCCCTCTCAAATAAATAATAAATAAATAAATAAATAAATAAATAAAATCTTTAGGAAAAAAAAGAAAAAAATCTACTTTAGCTTAAATCTGACCTAATATGTGTCTGTCAAAGTTTGTATGCACATCTTTTTTCTTAATGTGATTTTCAAGATGTATGAGGAAAATCCCAATTCCGTAATAGAGAAGGTAACAATAAAGCGCATAGGACTGGGAATCTTCACAGCTGCCAAGTCTGTGCTAATGACACCAAGGTTTTCATTCACTTGGGTGGTGTCCCTTAAAGGAGAACTTAGACGTTCATACAGGAAAACAAAAACAAAAACAAAAACGAAAACAAAAACACGTGCTGTTAGTTACCGGTAGGAATCAGGTAAGACGTTGCAGATATACCCTCAAATGCTTCCCTGCTGTACTATTAAGCAGTTTTCATAGGCATAAATACGGAAACCGTTGGTCAACGGGATATAAATTAAATATGAGCGCAAACAGAAATGCTCATCACAGCTTTTTTCTTGTTTAATAGTGAAATGCACATTGTAACGACTGTCAACCATGCTGTAGCAAATTCACTCATCATATAAGAGATCAACTAAAGCTATGCAGAAGGAACTGACATTTTTGCAAAAGTATTTACATAACAGAACACCGTCAAAATAAATATGTAACTACATGTTTTAAATTTTCTGGAAGGTATATGTCCAAATGTTATGATTTTTATCTTTAGACCATGTAGTCATGTCTTTGTGTATAACTAGGTTTTTACACTAATATGTATTTTTATGTAATTAAGGATGTACATTATGAGTAACAGGAAAATAGAAGAAGATATCCGTCTGTTGTGTTTATGAAGTCTCTCACTTTCTGAACACTGTGCAAGTGGAAAGTTGTTCTCTTAACAAAACTTTTTTTCTCCAATAAAAATATTTATAAGCTTTCTCTTTTTGCAGACTGTCCAATGACTCTCAATAAAGTTGTTCATAAAGATACAAACACTAAAGTCATCCCTGACACAATCATCATCACTCTTGGGATTTCGCTGTGGTGTGAGTTCTTTGAATTTGGCGTATATGCTCAAATGAACCCCTTTATCCCACTCACCACGTTTGTAAGTCTTTCTCTTCCACAGGATCTTGGATTGTTAGCAAATCCGGATCTTTACATGTTTCTCTTTTTATGAAGCACTTACAGAATATATTTCTTGAGGATCCTTTCATGCTGGGGCTCCTGGGTGTTTCAGTCAATTAGGCGTCTACCTTCTGCTCAGGTCAGGAACCCAGGGTCCAGGGATCGAGTCCCACAGCAGGGTCCTGGCTCAGAGGGGAGCCTATCTCTTCCTTTCCTTCTCCTCCTCCCCCTGCTAGTGCTCTCTCTGTCAAATAAATCAAATCTTGAAAAAAAAAAAAAAGAATCCTCTTATGCCTTCATGAAAGTCACACTCTCATCCTTCCACTGTGAAAGTACTGTAGTTACCCCAACACGGGCTTGCTGTTGTACTGTATCTCAGCTAGTCGTGATGGTGAACGTGCTCACTGAGGTCTCCTGGAGCAACCTGCCCTCCAAGTGAAGAGAACAGCCCAGGCTGAGGATGTTTCTGTACACGCCTTCCTTCAAATATTTTCTAATGAACAAAATGGCAGCTGGTTAATAAATGTCCCTTGAGAAGTCATCATTCCCAGGGAGTCACAAAATAGAAACAGTTGGAAATTTTAATTTCTGAAGTCTCTCTTTTGTGAAATCACATTCCATTCTTCTAATACCGGGAAACGTGAAGCAACAGTCATCTCCAACAGGAGGACTAGAGTGTCATTGGTACTGATTGTCGGAGAGCTCTTGTTGAAATGTCAAAATGTTGTCCCGAATCTCTGATGTCTTTGGCTTCAAGATGTGCGTGTGATCATTCTCAGGCAGTCTCAACCATAATAAAGATCAGTATGTTCCCAAAGGTAAACCAGGGTTCCAGGTGATTTGGTTTCCAATGCTCACTCAATGTGTATAATGCCTAAACCTCCCTTTGTCCTCCTCTGTGATCTTGTTCCCCTGCTTTCTTAGGAATTTTCAATCTCTCCACTCCTCACCAGTAAATGGTGGTCTGATCTACACATTTCACTAACAGGTGGGCAAAGTCACAATCCACAGGGTGTAAACTCTTGTAGGGAAAAGAGCCAATAAAAAATTCCATTAAGTATTCTTTTCTAAGGGCACCTTGGGTGGCTCAGTGGGTTAAGCCTCTGCCTTCAGCTTAGGTCATGATCTTGGGGTTCTGGGATCGAGCCCCGCATCGGGCTCTCTGCTCGGCAGGGAGCCTGCTTCCCCCCCTCTCTCTGCCTGCCTCTCTGCCTACTTGTGATCTCTCTCTCTGTGAAATAAAAAAATAAAATCTTTTTAAAAATATTCTTTTTTAGAAAGCACTTTAATAGCAGATTCCCCAGGGACTGAAAATGTTCAGGAGCCAAGACAACAAAACAAAACACGCAAACAAAAAAAAACCCATAAGAATCTTTCCCTACACTGATTTATTCTAAAGTGTGTTAACATGAACCATCAAACACTTTTCTAATTAGTCTCCATAATGGAAAGGTAAAGCATATTGTATACTAAGACTCTGTTAGTACTTTTAGGAAATGTTTTAGAGTCTCAGAAATAGAAGTAAAGGTGTGGCTCATAAGTTCCACATAACTGGTACCTAATCGCAATGAAGAGTATTACACACAGTCCAAAATACATTCTAAAGATCTCTGATTCTTCATCAATGTTAGAATGTATCATTACATGGAAATTCTAATACAATTTAAAAATACATAAATATGCTGTCTTCTTTCATAAATGTGCTGTAAATTTGCCTCAGCGTAGAAGAGAGATAAGAAGAAACTAACACCATGCACTGTGAGTAAATCTTGTGGAACGTTCCACAATTTTTTAGATTTATGTTGCCATAAACTCTTAGTCCTTACCCAATTAAGCAATATATACAGGACTGGTAAGGTTTCCAAAGAGGAAATTTACACCAGACTGTTTCACATCAACAGGAATTTTAAAGGTAAATGATTTTATAAATAAAACTACTAGCTGTGTCTTCATGGTAGGGGGGTCCCTTTTGACACAAGTCAGGCAGCCAATAGGAATTAATTTCCCTCAGGAGATGATTTCTCGTTAAAAATAAGCAATGAATTAGAAGTGAGGGTATCACATTCTAGTCTTTCTCAGTGGCTAATTGTTTCTGAGACATTAGCTAATTCCCTATCTGGTAAGGTCTTGGTTTCCTTGTCTACAGGGTGAGTAGTTGGATGTGTTTTTGTTCTCATGTTCTTCGAGTCATTTCATCTGTTTGAATCGCATCTCTACTCCTAATGCCTAGAACAAGTTCTAATTCAATTTAACTAATTTGGTAAATATTTACTGACAGTAGTGCAGAATGCAGAGAAAGACAGCAGTCTAGGGCAAAAATGTAATGATGAGCAAAAGCAGACATTGTTCAGAACATTTTCATGGTTACCAAACAGTGGGAAACAGTCAAAGATTTTAGCAAGAGCATATAAGTCCAAAGCACAATTTGAATCAATCTAAAAATTTTGGAATTTTATTTAATGACCAGTAAAAAGTGATTTTATACCATGAATTTCCCCATTGACGTTTTCACTTGCAGGTTCTTGAGGAATTGTATATTTTTTTTAGTAAAACAATTCATAGTTCTTCCAATCCTCCAACTTCCACTAGTAATTATTAATTATCTTAGTACATTTTTTCCATAGGTACATCTTAGGACAAACTTCAGTCCTGTTTTAAAAAGGTCAGTCCAATTCCTCTACTCAGTATCTTAAATATGAAGTTGGCTAGTGTTTCTTTCATAAGAGATGATTCTATGTTCAAGATAATATAAAGTCCTTTGTTTTCATATACCAGTAAAGTCCAATCTTGGGGTTAGTGCTTAGGCTTTAATTTAGAAGTGCTATAAAATGTAGCCTTGATTTACCTGCTTCCATAGGATCACCTACTAGGCACCTATTTTGTTCAGACTGAGATGAAATTCTATGAGAGGGTAGTGAGAGGAACTGGTATTTATTAAATGTCCATAGCAGAAGATAATAGATCTTGGAGTCCAAGTACCAGAAGCTTCCAAATAGACCTTACTAACAAAGATTTTCTCACGACCACTCATTTTTAATCCCTCCATAATTGGTAAGAAAAAAATTTGTTATAGTATTAGCAAATGAGACCAGTGTGTTCTCTTCAGCTATAAATTAGAGTTGGTATCGGTATGTGGTATCCTTGGGATGGCATAATGGGTCATAACAGAGACTTATAGTGACATCACAGTGATGGTCCCTCGCACATCTGGTGGCTCAGTTCCATGACATGTAATAACAGCCGAGTACTGAGATGCATGCATTAGTCTGTAGGGACATGGTGTATTTCCCTAACATAATAAGAAAAATTATAATAACATTCAAAGGCTTTGTGGTCAGATAAGCTTTCTTTTATTCTATTATTGTGATTTTTTGGCATTAAAATACTTTAAAACATGGCTAATGTGAAGCAGAACAGGACCCAAATAATCTAGTTACTGATACAGACAGCAATAGTTGACAAAGTACTTGATAAACATTACTACATTTCACCCCTGAGATATGTGATGGTGATTTCGTTTTACAGAAATTGGTGCCTCAGGGCTCAGTGATTTTTCAGTAGCATAATCACTGAATTCCAACTCTGCCACGTATTCTCAGATTTGAAGAACCCATGTTATTTCCTACCAAAGACCCTTTAGTTAGCGTAGAGTGTTGGGGTAGGAATGGGATTCATGGCATCCAATTTCCAATCAAGGGCCATTGCCATCATAGATGTGAGACTTTCTCAACCTATCCTTAAGGAATTCTTCCTGCTTTTAATTTTTTCATATATAAGTTTCTCCCACTAGACTATAATCTTAGTGAAGGTAATCCATCCCTTTATCATCCATCGTTTCTAGGACAGAACACAAGTTTGCTTAGATAATCACTCAAAAGCAAGTGTTCTCTTTCCACTTTGTCGTGCAGGTTTGAAATTCATCACCTTATCGCCAAGCAACAATGTAATCATGTGGATTGCCTGATAAACGAATTCCATGTCTCCTTGAAAACCGCATTTCCACCAAAGATTGAAAACTTATTTTTGCTCTTTTAAGGTAATTCAGCCACATAAGGGTTACAATAGTTGTACAGGAAAAAGATTTTGCCAAATTCAAGACTCAAATTCAGCGAATTAATGATAATTTCCTTCCTCTGTCTCATCCTCTTTCTGAATGTGATCTAGTTTTTATGAGGGGGAATTGAGAGTTCAGCTCTTACCATCCTTGCCTTGTCTTGACCTGGTCTTTTCTGTCTTCTGATGCTTCCCAGACCCCTGTGTATCTTCCTGTGGGCTCTAGGTCTATGGCTCTTGTAACTTGTGGTCTTGCCAAGAGGGCCACTGCACAGAGCCATACCCCACTGTCTCACTCCTTGACTCTCCGTGGTGTGACTGGTCCTCAGATTCTCAGAGCATTCTGCAACTCTTCTTGCACTGTGCTCCTTACACTCTTGACCGTAGAGTCTCCTAGGTCTTTGTCACAAGAACTCCCTGGCCAGAACATTAACTCTCAATTCTTAGGCACCTTCTGTGTCTCCCGTGAGGCTCTGGGAACTTCACTGGCTCAGTTTCATTCACGGTGGAAATTGGAGAAAGAATATTGAGATGGAACATGTACTGGGCTTTCTCAGGTCTGTTCTCTAAGCAGGTCACACTGCCTCATCTGTCCTACTGCATGGAGTTCCTTTGAAGCATTCCAGTCAGAAAGAGGAGGCAAGATTCTCCTGATGTCGAACCCACAACACTTATTTGGGATCTGTAATCCCCCTGACTCTCACTGGGGCCTTCGACAAAGAGCAAGATGTGGGAACCCAGATCGCACACTACCGTTCATACTTTCTTTCCTTCTTCTCTCAGACCTCTGTATACCTCTTCGCCCTACACTGGGACCGAGAAATGGTTTATATGAACCTCTTGAACAATGTGAGAAAACTGGTCTTTTTTTTTCATCTTACCAATGCTATGAATTATAGTAAAAATGTCTACAATTACTTTACCAAACTCTTCTCTTGTTATTTAAATTCCAGACTTGAGACTTCACTTTTCTGAAGTTTTATATGTTGATGGTCTGTCTTATGACCTTTTAAAAGTCCAATTTAAACACTAAACTTGAAAAGTGATGTCTTTGCTCTTGGCAAGGTTCCTTCTTTGCCAAGAACCAAGTGAAGAATTGTAATGCTTTGTGAATTGTACCTATATGTCTCAACATTTTCCAGAAAGTCATCCAATCTGCTTCTCTCAATAACATTTATTAATTTATCAACAAATATTCACTGAATAACTATTACGTGCCAGACATTTGTAAAGAATGGGCTATGATAGAGCATATAAAATACAGGATATTTTTTTAAAAATCAACCAAGCAATAAAAACATACACAAAACCAAACACTCCTAATGATTTTGAACATCTGAAAGTCCACATACGGACTTGCGGTGGTCACCAGGAGTGGAACCCTGAACTACAAAATTCCATGACTTCAGTGTCAGAGTAACATGAACAAAGACAGTTCATATTTATATATTACTCTAATTGCTGCAAAATTTATCATGCCTTCTCTAGCCATTGGTGTATCCCATGCTAGCAGGTTTATGCATAAACTCCTGTTAACCAACCACCTTGCCTCATTTCTACGTCCTAAAGAATGATAGGATTCCCCTTCTTATGTGTGCTGTTTCCTAGTCACAATGAATCCTGTGTAAAAAAGTTTCATGGGAGAAACAAAGAGTATCAACTCCCCTCAGATGTTTTCTCTATGTTGCTAACACAGATATATTTAAGGAAATTCACTTCTTGTGTACTCTATTTGCCTATGAAACTAAATAATTACTTGTTCATGAAGAATATCTACATTTGATCATAAAGTGCTTTTCAAAATCTATCATCATAAATTATTTTTAAATGTGTAACAGGACTCTGATAGTTTAAAGTTAATACCATATTCATAAAATATAGAAAACGTAAAACAAAAGTAAATACAGTTTCAGAAATATCTTAGTGTTACTTTTTTTTTTTACATTTCTGGATGCTTCCAGCTGGATTAAAATGATGAAAGGTCTGGAAAAATTTGGTTTTGTTTCAAAAAGAAAAGGATTTATTTTTCTATTACATGGCTTCTCAGAAAGAGGGGACATGAGCTAAAATGACCTTTTCATTTCCCTTTGATGGTTACTCTTAGTTAGATATCTAAACAACATTTCATGTTCTCCAGGGACTTGTATAGAAGCCCGATTCCCAGGAAGAGTGTTACTTCTATATGTCCCAGAGATTTTATTTAAAGCATACAATTGGTGTCTGAACAACTCTTAAAATCTGGAATCTGTTTAAATGGTCCATTTACAAGTGAATGGAACTTGAATAGTAATATTCCAACAACCATTCTATGTGTTTTATTTCATTTTTTAGTTAAATTCAATTAGCCAACATATAGTATATCATTAGTTTTTGATATAATACTCAATGATTCATTTGTTGCATATAATTCCCCGTGCTCTGTGTGTTTTACTTACTTATCATTTAAGGTGGAAAGCAGAAGGGAGAGTGGATTGGGGATAAAGAAGGCAGATAAGGATGGAAAGGACTAATAACAAAAAACAAACAACCAGAAACAGTTATTCCCAGGTTTTTCTGGTGGAAATTCTGCAGTTATGTGGAGATCTCTGATAAAATGTGTCATGACTCTTCATTAGCTCGGTGGAGAACAAGAGTCTCCCGGTAGCAGTTTAAACTCTCACTGCTGAGTGCAGACTTTCTGGAAGCTTCTGGTGAAAAGAAGGGCACCACCACCCTCTGAATGCAAGACCTCTTCGCTCACCTTTGGAACACAATCCCTAGGCTCAAGCAGCTCAAATGTTACAAAAGGATTGTTACCTTTCCCGTTGGTTGCTTACATTTTATGTGTCAAGACAACAATGTTATTTCGCAAAACTTTTCTTAACACTATCTCTAGAAAAGCTGCATTAATGTTCTAGTGATATCTCTTAAGATAGCTCTGAACAGATGTAAAACATTGAAAAGCTATCGTTTTTCCTCTACAATCATATGCTTTGACAGGCTTCATACTGTAGATATGCAGGGATTTCTTTTTCTTAAAATAAAAGAGGGTTTTTAAAGTCATATGTATAAAATTGGTGACACGGATGACTCTGAATGTAAATGGTGAAGTGTATTTCTGATTCATGTTATCCCGGTCATTTTCTGAAACTGCAATTGGAAACAGTTCTTTTTTTGCACATTTCTTTTAATGGCCAAAACTGAATGAAATTCAATTATCAAAAAAATAGTCTGTGAGTTTCAATTCTGCACGTCCTGTTACTTTTTGAATTTGGAGTTCCGCCCAATCATTCTCCTTATTGTGTTACCCCGATCAATTGTATTGGTATGTCTGCACAACTGTGAAATGGTTTCATGAATGCAGAATGAAACAAACGTCCCAGCTGAGTACTTACAGGCAGGGGTGGGGAGGAGGGGGTGGCAAAATTAAAGTGGGGTTATTGCTCATCTCTTGCCAAACTTTCTTCTGTTTTGTTTGGTTTCCGTTGAGATTCAGGGCTGGACAGAAGACATACCACCTGTTGCCTGTGAGACGGATTCCTCCCACTTTTCCTTTACGCACATCATGCTTGAGCAAACGGATTGTGAAAACAGAACTGTAAGTAGTTTTAACAAGAACTTGGATAGACAGTTCTCTGTTAAAGCTCATGCACACTATTTTTAACAAATGATTTGCAAAGGCATTTTATTTGAATAACTTATGATTTGGCTGTTACACTTAAAATATGGCCAGTGGTTGCTTGTGGCTTATTCAGAAATTGCGTAGTGATTCCAGTCTACAAAGGAAAAGGGCTATGGATATATATATTCAAATAATGCTATTTCTACTTATGAATTTATGTTTGATGTTTGTATAATTAATTTTTCTAACTCTTTATCAAACAAAAATCTTTTCCTGATTACATTCCATTCATCTCAGAGATGGGCAAAAGGACCTCAGGGAACCCAGGAGACTGGGAGTCGCAGGCTTTGCCAAATGAGAATCACATTTGATTTTTAATTAATTTATTTTAAAAATTTTTATTTTTTAAGTAATCTCTACACCCAATGTGGGACTTGAACTCACAAGTCTGAGATCGAGAGTCACGGAATGCTCTGACTGAACCCACCAGGCACCTGTACATCCGATTTCGTTAAAATCTCCCTCCAGGATAGTCTCTGTAGTATACGGGTATTGGGAGAAATCATTTTTATGGTGTTGAAAAAAGCTGAACGAATTCGAAGTTTATATATATTCTGTATTACAACTTCCATGGGCAAATGAGTCAGCTCTTTCTACAAAGACATTTCTTTGTTCACTGATAGAATAAATGAGAATGTGCTAATGGAATCTGCCATTAACTGCCACGGATATTGACCCTCTCCTTAACTACTCTGTACGGCCTCCCTGAGGCGGTTTTGATGAGGTACCATTCTTGGGCATGTCCTCAAGAGACCAAGTTTGGCAAGGATCCTGCTAAGCCAGTTTATGCAGAATCCACCCTATCTATGATATTTCCTTTTAGTAATTTTCCAAGCACCGACCACACCCTGCTCCTTGGCTATACACCCCTGCCTTTCCTTGCATTCAGAGTAGAGCCCAAGTTCCCTCCCATACTGCAAAATCCCACTGCCGTGGTCCTTACACCTATGGAGGCAGTTCTGAACGAAGCCTGCTTTCCAAGTGTCATGAAGATTTTTTTCCTTGATAATTACTTCTGCTTAATGCACTTTTGCATGCTGGATGTGGGTATAAAACTGAAATTTAGCAAGTCGATGGACAGAAACCCAAAGTTACTTTTTTGATGTAACATTTCTCTGTCAATTATTATCTAGACTACTTACAAAGGGTACCAAATATCATTTTAAGAATGTAAAGTTTCTTCCAAATGATCTGGGAGAGGACAAAATCATGTATTTATTCAGTGAGGACTTATTAATTGCTTACGCTAGGGGCTATGAATGCCATAGCAAAAACAGCACATGGTCCCTGCTTGCAGAAGGCCTGATATTGGTCATTTGGCTGGATGTAACATGTGGTGATAAACTATATTAAGGTGTTGTTAGAATGATATTCAGGGTTTAGTGGGAGTAGAGAATAGGACAGAACCCAACTCAGACTGAGGAATGGGCAGTAAGGGAAACATTTCTGAAAATGGTGCCAGGGCCAAGTCTTCAAAAACAGGATGAGTAGGTGGTAGACAGACCAAAGACACATGAACTGGCATTCCAACAAGAGGGAACCCAATGGTGGGTCCTTTACAATCAGGCAGAAAAGTATATATCATTGGTTAATGTAAAGGGGATTGGTGGCCGGATGGCCCAGGTTCTGCTATGTCATGCGAAGGCACATGGCCTTTAAATTTAAAAAGAAATCATTGTTTTTATCTTATATAACTTTGACAGTGATACAGATACATTTTTTAAGGTAGATTTTCTCATGGTTATGTAGAAAGCAAGACTGGAGGCTCCAAGTCCAACCATTCCTATACATGTACTTCGGCAGAACAAAATCAAGGATGGGAAGCTGGTCATGGGCACTGAAAGGGAAGATGAAGAGCGAAGGACGGAGTTGAGATTTTGATTGTGTGCTGCAGAGTCTAAGAACTGACGAAATATGGTGCTCAGGCAGGGCAGGTCCAGAAGAGAAAAATACTAAAGCTAGTGACCTCATCAAAGGAAGCGGCGTGTGGGGACCGAAGTCCCTCCTGAGGCTCTACTATACATTCTGCTAATGGAAAACTGACTCAGACAAGAGTGTATGGACATTCGATGAAGAATTACTGATTCTTAATATTCAACATCTAGTAGGAATGCTGATTCCTCTGATGGAGGAGTGGGTAGCTTACGGACAGGATCTAACCTATGAGTGTTTTGAGTAAGTCCAGGACAAATTCAATTAATCCTTTCAGTCTTCATGGCATAACTCAAAGGGGTCTACAGATAATTAGCCAAGCCCTGGAAGCATAAAGGGAGAGTATGATTCAGCCAAAATTATACATCCTGTATCGTGGAGAGCATCGCTCACATTCCAATAGAGTCAAGTCATGTGCTCTTTCCATATGGCCATCATGGCATCTGTTGTAATTCCACAGTGTCCCAAATTTTGACCACATATTTATGTCTTTCACAAAGCATGATGTAATCCTTTCTTTCATCATTTTATTCTTTTCTCTTCTCAAGGAAAATCAATCCTTACTGTTTACTTCATGAGACTGCTACCATTCAGTTTTCAAGTTTTCTCCAAATGCTTTATCACATCTCATGCAGTCAAAAGTCAACTCTCTGAATCATGGTTCTGGCTTCTTTAAATGATTTCTGGAGTCATCTATTTTCTTCTCTACAAAACAACCCCTACTTAGTTTTTTTGTTTGTTTGTTTTGTTTTTTTAAGATTTTATTTATTTATTTGACAGACAGAGATCACAAGTAGGGAGAGAGGCAGGCAGAGAGAGAGAGAGAGAGGAGGAAGCAGGCTCCCTGCCAAGCAGAGAGCCCAATGCCGGGCTCGATCCCAGGACCCTAGGATCATGACCTGAGCGAAAGGCAGAGGCTTTAACCCACTGAGCCACCCAGGCGCCCCCCTACTTAGTTTTTTTAAAAATTTTATTTACTTGAGAGAGAGAGAACATGAGCAGAGGGGGAGAAGGAGAGGGAAATGATCTCAAGCAGACTCTGCGTGGAGCTCTGAGCCCCATGTGGGGCTTGGCTTCATGATCCTGAGATCATGACCTGAGCTGAAACCGAGAGTGGGATGCTTATCCAACTGAACTACCCAGGCACCCCTTCACTACTTAGTTTTTAATGACCACTTTGCATGCAAAGTGTATATTTATATTTTGGAAAATTTTAAAAATCTGTAATTGGAAATAAGTGAAAAATTAGTTTTATGATTTAAATATATTGACTCAGCACATCTTAACTTATATGAACATGATATGTTGATTTGATTTTTTTTTTTTTTTTTACCAAATAAATATTTTATCAAGCACCTTGGCAGTCATTCATTCTGCTAGATTGAATATTCTGAATTATGTCAAGGGCAGACCCAAGTATAAAACCACACAAAAAGGTTACAATGGAGAATTGATAATAGGATTTTGTATTTTTTAAGACTTAATTTTTAGAATAATTTCAAGTTCAAAGCAAGACTGAGAGGCAGGTACAGTCCCATATACCCCCTGCCCCTGCCTCTCACCTGAGCAGCCTCTCCCGCTGTCAGTATCCCTCACCATATGGTACATTTGTTATGACGATGAACCCACAGTGATACCTGATTATCAGCCAGAGTCCGTAAGTTTACACCAGGGTCACTCTTGTGTTGTCCATTATAATAAGGACTTGGATTAATGAATAATGACATGTGCCCATCACTACAGTGCCCCATGGAGCACTCTCTCTACCCTAAAAATTTTTTAAATTTTTATTTCTTAAATCTCCCTAAAATACAGTAAGCAGCTATTTTGAAAGGAAGACAATTCAACAAAAACATGCAACTGGAGAGGAGACACAGTAAGAAAAACAGTAATACGGAAAGGAGATGGTAGACTAATAACTGATTCAGTAGATCCTAAAAAGCCAAATGACATTAGGAAAGCCTGGGAAGCCATCGTATTTTTGTTGAAGAACTCCTATTCCCTGGAAGTTGGTAAGAAGGCTGGGCTATAAACAGAAAGATCTGGTGAAAATTTGGAAAGCAGTTAGCTGGCCCTCCCCTTTCTGAGCTCATCACACCAGCTTCTGTCCTCTCTTTCAACAGAAGAACAGATAATTATCTTATGGACAAGGCAGATTCTAGGAACCTTAGCGTTTAATGTTTCGGGACCAACTGAGGCTGGTACATTCATCTTGAAAGTAGAGGACTTGAGTAAATGTTTACACACAAGAAGGTGAGACTCACAATCTTCTCCCTCTCATCAAATCCTAAAACTCTATCCTCTTATTTTTAAATTATTACCTTAAGAGTAGTGGAGCCTTTTATTCACATCAAAATGATACCATATCGTGAGACAGACAGCAAAATGAAAAGTCTCCGCATTTACATTATTTAATTTAATTCCATATGTAAGACAGTTTTCATTCAGCCCAACTCAATATACCCATCTGCATCCGTTTTCATGACTGCACTAAATTATTTGACAAGTATTCAAAAGAAATAACTTGGCGACTGTTGGAATTGGGAAGCAGCTTCCAAAGAGTCGAAGAAGCTCTTGGGTTTTGAAGGCGTTCTAAGTGATCTCAGTGAGGGCTTGTAAATAACCTTAGTGGGTGTCCAGGAATGCCTCGGGTGATCAAGTGTGAGGAAACTTCGAGTGTTGTCTGGAATTCTTTTAGCTTGACAGCAACTCCACATCAAAGCTGTGTCTATAAAGATTCTCAACAGGGACAGCCAGTGACAGTACCTGCTTTTACTGGTTTTTTCAGAGGTGGATGGAATAATGAGGATCATTATTCTCTGATCTAATAGCCGGTCAACAAAGAAAATGTGGTCGTGACATTCTACGCAATTGTCTGTCGAGGATGAAACTAGCTCCGTGTTTGAGCAACAAAGTCACAGAATGAACGGATGCCTTAGCTTTTAAACATCAATCCTAAAATGCAACTTATTATTTATAGCAAACTACTAATTCATGAGGATATTCAATTTGTAAGGTTTGACTTCAAAACAAGAGTACCAGGGCACCTCGGTGGCTCAGTGGATAAAGCCTCTGCCTTCAGCTCAGGTCATGATCTCAGGGTCTTGGGATCCAGCCCCGCATCGGGCTCTCTGCTCAGCAAGGAGCCTGCTTCTCCCTCTCTCTTTGCCTCTCTGCCTACTTGTGATCCCTCTTTCTCTGTCCAATAAATAAATAAAATTTAAAAACAAACAAAACCAAGAGTAGCAATCTGATGGTCCAGTGTAACCCCATGCTGGTGGGATAAACATTCCCCCTCCCAAAACTGACTTAGGACAAAAAGGAAAGGCAGAAATGATGTACATCATTAGACAGCATCAGTATGGACATCTGTGTTGATGAACCTGACTTTTCACCTGTGACTGGGAGGGAAGGCCCGCATCTCATCTCCACCCTACTTCCATCACGGTGAGAGATCTTAAATTTGTCTTGCATGTATAGAAGTAGGCTGTAAAGACAATTACCTCAGTATCCGAAAACGGTACTGGAACATATCTGATTGAATACTGAGGGGCGCGCGTGTGTGGTGTGTGCATTCACACACACGTGCGGTGGGCATTGTTGGCTTTTTTTTTTTTTAAAGATTTCATTCATTTATTTCACAGATCGTAAGTAGGCAGAGAGGCAGACCAAGAGAGAGGAGGAAGCAGGCTCCCTGCTGAGCAAAGAGCCCCACGTGGGGCTTGATCCCAGGACCCTGGGACCATGACCTGAGCCGAAGGCAGAAGCTTAACCCACTGAGCCACCCAGGCGCCCCGCATTGTTGGCTTTTTGAATTAGCTGCAAAAATGCTCCGTCTGTCCACTTTTAAGCAGCACCCTGGCAGACTGTGTATTCCAAAGATGGCCAGGACAACTCAAGCCCCTCATGCTCTTCTGAGTCCCTCTCTGCCTTTTGAATCTGGGCAGGTCCTGTGATCCAACGAGAATGATGGAAGTGGACCTGTGCCAAATATAAGGATAGTCCTCGGGACTATCCCGGACATTTCTTCTTATTCCTGCCTCACACTTCCTCTTCACTTATGCCCTCCTAAAATCAGCCATCATGATGATGACATTCCCAGATGACTTCTCAGCGGACAGGCAGCTCCAGCTGACATCAACGTGAGTGACCTTCTTGCACATCCAGCCTCGTCCAGCCTTCAGACGGACACAGCCCCAACCACTTCTGAGTATAAGTGCATGACAGACTTTAAGCATGAACCACCTAGAAGAGGGTGCATGCATGACTCAACTGGACAACTGGAAAAGAGCGAGGGTGCCCCAAGGCTTCCTCTGGTCACCGACAGCACAGTTAACAGAAGCTCGGTTGAAAGAAGTTGTTGGATCAGGTGGGCCCAGAGATGACAGAAGCAATGTGGCCCGACAGTGTCCTTACGTAACACCCAGGCTTCCCCAGATGGCTGCAGAGAAGACAATGTCCAACGGTCATGTGAGAGCAGGGCACCGGGACTCACCCAGGGGTTCTCGATGTGTGGCTGCTGCAAGAACGCAGCAGCAGCAGCAGCAGCACCTCACAGTGTGGAACACATTCTCAAGTCCCCATCCAGACCTCCGGACCCTGCTGAACGGAAGCCCAACAGTCTGCTTTGCCTTGCTTGCAACCAGCCCACCAGGTGATTTTGACGCATGCTTAATTTAACAACCCCATTATACGGATACTTTTCTCATGCCCTCTGTAAAGGAAAAACAAAGTCTGTGAGTCCAGTGTGGCTCATTCTGGAAGAATCCACACTGAAGGAAGCACAGGGTGTCACTTCACCTGTGTTCTCACAGACTCACCGATCGCGGTTCCTCGGAGGTCACCGACAATATTTCAACAACCTAATTTGCAAATGGCTAACTCCCTGTCCGGTAGATTAACTGGAGGAAGTGCACTCTCAGGAATCCTCCACCTGTCTTGGGTTTCTCTTTCTCTATAACAGTTGATCTACTAGTTTTGGTTCAGAGTACGTGGACCTCAGAGTACAACTTGGAAGCTGCTTTTATAATCTTTGTGAATTTATGAGCTCTCCTTTTACACTTAATAGTCTATAAATATTTCTGCTTCATAACAGAGCCTGTTCAGTCATGGTACAGTTAATCACCATTTTTTTTTTTTTTTCTGTAAAGCGTATCTCCTTTTCCTCACGGGCGGCAAATGAATCAAAGTCACATGCTTCCCCAGTGTGGTCTTTCAATGCTCCCTGCCCTGGTCAAGTGCGGCATTTCAAGCACTCAGCTCTTCCACTCCCAAACTACGTGACCTTCCAAGTCCCAGTTGTCACTCACACGTGGAATCTAAAACCCAAACAAATGAGAGACCGACGAAGAGCAGAATCAGACAGAGAAACACGGAGAACATGTTGTAGTAGGGTCGTGCGGTGACACATGGTGGCACAGGAAATCATCGCTACATGTGTGCTTCCATACATATACGTGCATACGCAGCAGACACAGAGAGATGCTGAGTCACTGTTTGTGCACCTGAAATGAACGCAGCACTGTGCGTCAACTCTACTCAAATAAAAAAATTAAAAATCAGTTAATACGTAATTGGGGTCTTCATGTTCCTCACACAGGGACCTGTGCCGTTCACATTAAACAGTGTATCCGAAAAACATTTGTAAATAAAAGAGCTCTACATAAAGCACAGAGACTTAATCAATGACTCTAAAATGTAGATTTAATCAACAGGAATCTAAAACATAGATTCTTTAATCAATATGATTAGATAACTTAATACAGGCAAAAATCCCTTTTGAATGTGAGAAAGTATTCTGAATAATATATTTAGACATATTAAGTATTCTGCCTAGAAGCACAGCAATTAAGAAAATCTGAATTCAGAGAAAAGTCCAGGAATAAAGATTTTAGGCAATATAATTTTTAAGATTTTAGGTGCTGGTTGGTGGGTGAGGTCCTTTTGATCATGCCTGTCTATTATCTCAGAAAAATACAACTATTAGAGTTAGTAAAATAACTAGCATCGCTAGTGTTATTTGTAAGTTGAGAGTAGGGGCCCTGGGTGGCTCAGCCGGTTAAGGGTTCGACTCTTGGTTTTGGTTCCAGGATCACAGGATCAAGCCCTATGTTGGACTCTGTGCTCAGTGGGGTGTCTGCTTGAGTTTCTCCCTCTGCATTGCCCCCCTCCTCCATGCACATGCATGTGCTCTCCCTCTCTCACATATAAATAAGCAAACCTTTAAACAAATAAATTGAGAGTAGACAAACACGTGCATTCAGGTCAGGCAGATGTAGCTTCAAATCCTGTCTCTGTTCCCACTACTTGTTTGGGATTTGGGGAGTACATAGCAACTTTTCTGCACCCAAGTTTCTATCTTTTTTAAAAAAAGATTTTTATTTATTTATTTGAGAAAGACAGAGAGAGTGCATGAGCAGGTGTTGGGGAGGGGCAGAGGGAGAGGAGGGGAGAGAATCTCAAGAAGACTCCCCATTGAGCGCGGAGCCTGGCTGGATCCCAAAACCCTGAGATACTGGCCTGAGCTGAAACCAAGAGTCAGACACTTAACTGACTCAGCCACCCAGTGCCCCCCACCTCCGCCCACAAGTTTTGATCTTTTGAAAGAGAAAAATACTATCTAGTAGTCATCGAAGCCTGACAAGTGCAGAGTACCAAAGGTCCATGTATCACACATTTGAAATAAATTGCGGACAGTCTCTGTTCCCGGAGATGGTGGAGAACGGGCTCATCAATTCCTCTAAATGTGATTCCCTGAACTTATTCCGCCCACGTTGGCACATGTGACCATCGATGTTGCCATGGCGTGAGTCCGTCAGTCATAAGACAGTCCCATCTCTCTGGATGCACTTACTTTTGTCTCTAGTATCCCTTCCCATCTCGTCAATAAATGCACTGGCTGCTTCCTCCTCAAAATTGTCTCAGTTCCAAGATACAGAAACCTTAGTCACATTGGCTGAAGGAAAAAGAGCAAAGGAAAAAAGAAAAACAAAATGCCGGAGGAGAGGCATCCCTTCCTCTCCATCTCTGTTTCACGTCTTTGCCTTCTTTCCTTGTTGTAGATTTACTCCTGGCAAGTTCTCCCGCTACTGCCCTGGGCAGTCCCACGCCCACATCCCATCAGCTCGCAGCTTGAGTGGAAAGGAAGATCCTTCTCATTAGGTCAAGTGAAACTAGAGGTCTCTCGCATGGATTCAAAATGACCTTCTAAACCCTATACGGTCAGTCTTTGTGTCCTGTGTCTCGGCCAGTTGTTCCCTTCGGGAACTGGAGGGCAGTGGTCAGACACATGCGAAGTGCGCAGGCTGGGAAGTGGGAGAGGGTAGGCTTCAAAGCAGGCTGACAGCGTTAGCAGAGAAAGAGGGAATGATTCATGGCAGGCGAGCAGGGCAGCTGTCCGGTGAATTGTGAGTTACAGGCGCTGCCTGCACTGACAAATAAATAATGGCCAGAGCCATTATGAGTGACAGCGCTCTTGTTCTGCAGACACTATAAATCTGAATAGAATAAGCAATCCTTTGGTGAGAGGATAGAAGAATCCATCTTCCCTCACTTCACCTACTCAGGGAGAGCAGCAGCCTCCGGACCGCTCTGTCCATGACGGCATTCTCAAGAGCAGCTCCTGGAACCACGGAGGAGGTCGTATGAACACCGGAGAAGGGGGGACACGGAAGCCAACTCAACACGGTCCTCCTCACCGCAGACGTGATTGATATCCCTGCCATTCTGGCTAACCTTTTAAATATGTTCTTCTTAATAATACAGACAATGAAATTTTAAGTTTTTGTTGTTTTTTTTTTTAAATTCAACACACAAAGGAGGAAGTGGATGCAACCGGTATGGGAGAAGGGGCTGGTAGAATGCTAAGATTCAAAGCTCATTTCTTTTGAAACCTTGCCATGAATACCACTTCCAAATTACAACGGGATTAAATAACATGATTTAGAGAAAAGGTTTCCCTCAGGCCTGGAAAGTGGAAGGAGCTTGAATATTAACCCTCCCTTCTTTGCATCCCCAACTGTTTTTGACATTAAGGAAATACAGAAAAATGAGAGTTCTCATGACTTTATCAGCAGTGTTTATAAGGAGACTGTGTGACAACCGGAAGCTACCATTTTTTTCCCCTTATGTTGGGTTTTTAATTGCTAAATGAACAATAAAATAGTCCTGCCTATTCGCAATATTGAAAGTAAGATAAATGTAAGCCAACAGCCTCAAGTAGCAGTGGGATCTGCGTATCTGTATTTATCAGGACAGCTATGTTTCAGCCGTCCTCAGGTCAAGCTGCTTCCTTAATTCTGCCCTGCATGACCTCGGCACATTCCTCTTCCCAGAAGCGTGAGCACCACCCTGCTCCGTGGCACTGCCTGATTACTGCAAAGGGAGAAACAGACTCTAGGAGACTCACTCCTTTGGATGACCAGGTGGCGGCTGTTTCGGCAGCAAAGGATGGAAGATTATTATATAGAAAGATCCTCTTTCCTTCCCATTATTAACCTTGTTTTTTTTTTTGCTAATGTTCCCTGGCATAAAAATCTCAGGTTCACCTGGTCAGACCAAACTCCAAATAACATCTGTGGAAATATATCATAGTAAATCAACGGCATACGTTGGACCTCTTCAGCCAGCACCTGGACAAGCAGGAGGATGACGGCAATCCCACTAGGACCACCAGAGAATACATCACTCATCCCCCATTTTGCAGAAATGCCAATTTAAGAAGAGATGAGCTACAGATAAAAGACAGGGTGAGAGACATTGTGGTGCTCTCTCCTTCTAGACTAGAATAGAAAGACTTCTCTTTGGCCGTTCCTTTGGCTTGGGAAGGCTACCATTCAAGAAAATCAAGCAGAGAAACACGGATTAATGGGAAGAAGGGAAAGGACAAGGGCCGTTCATTTCTCATCTTCTGGACTAGAAGGCTTCTGTGGAGACATTTGCTGTCTGGGTATGCACAGCAGGGTGGGACTCAGGCAGGGGAACGGCCGCAGACATTTAAGCTGGATGAGAAGAGAATTCATGTGCCCAACATCCTCCACGTATGAGGCTGACCTGTTCTACAGCAATATGGGATCCATAGAGGGAAGGAAGTCACAGACCCTGAATCCAAAATGATCACTGCAAATCACTCAACACTTCACACCCATGTATAATCTTCACAATACTGCTTCAAATTTCAGTTTAGGAAAACAGTGAAAATATATGTATCTCCTGCTTTTATGGGCATGTCTTATTATGACTGTAGAAGCAATAGTACCTCAGATCATGTGAAGATCTTGGGTAGGAGAGGGGCACTATTTCTGACATTGGAAGGGACCCTGTCAATATTATAGGATACTCATTTTTCAAGTTAAAAAAACCCATGTGGTAACAAATCTAATAGCACAGTAAAAATACTCGCTTATTATAGGTAATTTATAGGAAACAAAGTATTATCAATGACTTCTTACATCCATAGTCCCCTATATTTGTAGTAACAAATCACAATTAAAAACCATGTTACACAGATCATCTTACTTTAATACAAAATTTGTATAAAACATTTGTGAGTAGGTAGAACACATAGAAATATGTTCATTTTTTAAAATGTAGAAAAGTATCATAGTAAATTTTTCATGCATATATATATAGTAGTTAGCAATGGTGTATTCCAATGACTTGTGACTTCTAACCCAATCTACACTTCTGGTAAAGATTTTAGTAAGTCTTTTTAAAAATAAGTTTATGGTCACCGGTTAAGCATTTGCCTTCAGCTCAGGTCATGATCTCAGGGTCCTGGGAATGAGCCCCGTGTTGGGCTCTCTGCTCAGTGCGGGGTCTGCTTCTCCCTCCCACTCTCTGCCCCTCTCCCCTCTTCCTGTGCTCTCTCTATCTCAAATAAATAAATAAAATCTTTTTAAAAAAGTATGTTTACTATATGTTAAAAATACTAAGCTAGAGAAAGCACACACGAAGTATGTCGTAAGACCAGTGAAGGTAAGTGGACATGAAGAACACCTTCATTTGCGCACAACAGAGCCTGAGACAAGGAGACGGATGTACCTGTTTTTTTCTTGAGGTGACTGCAAGGAGCAAACGTGAGAGAGTAGAGAAAAGGAAATTCAGAAAAGGCAGTATATGTAAGCATTGCCAACCCCAGGGGGATCTTATTATGGACACTGAAAGATGATCTAGATCTAAAATATATATTAAGGGGCACCTGGGTGGCTCAGTGGGTTAAAGCCTCTGCCTTCAGCTCAGGTCATGATCTCAGGGTCCTGGGATCAAGCCCCGAGTCAGGCTCTCTGCTCAGCGGGAAGCCTGCTTCCTCCTCTCTCTCTACCTGCCTCTCTGCCTACTTGTGATCTCTGTCCAATACATAAATAAATAAATCTTTAAAATATATATGCATATATATTAAGATACACACACACACACACACACACACACACACACACACACACACACACAGGGACTTAGATCCAAAACCAAAACTCAAAGCAAGCTTGAAAAAAAAAAAAAAAGAATGAAACACAGCTAGAGGTCTCATACTATCTAACTTCAAGATTTACTCTAGATGTACAGAAACTAAAACAGGGGGAAGTTGGCATGGGAAGTAACAAATAGATTATGGACTAGGACCAAGCACCCAGAAATAGACCCATACATGCAGTTTTTGACAAATGCCCCGAATATAACCTTTCAGATAAAGGAAATCTTTTTAACAAATGATGCTGGATTACCTGGATATCCACAAAAAAAAAAAAAAAAAAAAAAGAAGAAGAAGAAAAAAATAAACTTTTCCCCTAACTCACACCTTACACACAAATTAACTCAAAGAGGATCAAAAACCTAATGTAAAAGATAAAATAATGAAGATTTAGAGAAATAATATAGCAGTAAACATTCATAATTTGCTAGCCAGCCAAGTTTTCCTAGACAAATTGTAGGGATTAATAATGATAAAAAATACTAAATTAGACTTTACATACATTTTTAAAAATGCAAAACTTCTATTTATCAAAAGGCACTATCAAGAAAATGAATAAGCAAGTCCCCAAGTTGGAGAAAATAATTAAATCATTATAAAATATGTATTTGACAAAGGGCTGGTACCTGAGAGAGACACAAAATCCTTAACAGAGCAGTATTTAAAAAACACACAAGAACAAATAGAATAAATTTGTGAAATATTTAAACTGACATTGTCCATAAGGAAAGTACACAAATGCCCAAAAACACATATGTTCTCTCATTATTAGTAATCTGAGAAACGCCTACTAAAACCACAGTGAAATACACACCATTAGAATATGTAAAAAGAAAGACCAGATTTCTGGCACAAGATGTTAACAAGGGCGTAGAGCTAGGAGGACACTCAAGCATTGTTGGTGGGAGTGTATGATGGTATCGATGGTATTCTATTCTTGTTGGTGGGAGTGTATGATGATATTCTATTCTGAAAAAGGCTGGATATGCTCTTACAAATAAAAAAAAGATACACCTAACATATAACCCAGAAAGTCAACTCCTAGGTATTCACACAAGAGAAAGAAAACAAAGAAACACACACACACACACCTTGTTCTAAAATCACTCAGTAACTTTATCCATAAGCATTCTGATCACTCTTCCAGGGTAATACTAACAAATGATAGAAAGCATTACGGCTGATACCCACAACATGAATGGACATCAGTTGGTCTTGGTTCATTGTTTCATGCTGACTTTTGACAGAGCAGATTTAACATTTACAAATCTATCGATCCGAGGTCCTTAGAAGCCTTTTTCTCATCCCTCATGTGGATAAATACTCCTTCAATTGCTTCTAGTCCTTATGGCTTCATTTTTCACATTCCCAGACCCATTTACCTTTAAGTATGGTGGATGGTCTGAAGAAAGATTCTAATTGCCTGCTTTCCCAAATAACTAGTTATTATTCTCAGCATCATTACCGAGTAAGTCTTGCCCTCCTTCTATGTAAAAATATTACCATCGTTTACAAAATTTTCAGATACACTGTTTTTGTTGGTCTTTTTCTGTTGTAGTCATTATTTTTGCACGACAATAATGCAGTCTTCAACCACCCCGACTGTGTAGCTCACTCAGCTTCAGGGAGCTCACTTAGTACTGAGTCATCGTACTCAGTACTAAGCTTTGTGTACATTAGGATGAATCAGCCACAGTCTTTCCTTCCACACATTGTGTTTCAGTGTCTATTTTCTCGTCACCACTGTTGAAAAGATGCCTGCTTTGTTAAAACTGCTGAAGTCTAAGAAAAGAAAAAGAAAGGAAGTCGAAACTGTAGTAGCATGATCCTAAGGATATTTTTAACTCACTGAAACTGCCTATTATAGATTTGGGTTTATTTATATCTAATCATGCAGAAGTTTCGTAGAATAGAATCTAAAAACGTATACAGCAGGGCAAGTTTTGTAGTCAGGGTTGAGAATGGACAGATTCTAATTTTCTAAAGGCTTTGCAATAAAAGAAAAAGTTACTTTGATTTGAAAGCTAACAAGGATCTCAGAACTATCTCATTCAAAATCTTCATTTTGCTAATAGGGAAATAGAAGTTCAGAGGCAAAGTGATTTGTTCAACGTTATGCCTCTCGCATGTGGCTGAATTGGGGTCAGAGCACAGGTCTTCTCAGGCCCTCGTGCCCTTTTCTCGCTATCCATCAGGCTATCTCCAGAAAAGCACTATGGCTCAGTATAGTACGGCTTTGTATGGGGATTTTATATGCAGGGCTGCGCGAGTTTGAAATCTTGTTAGAAGAAAGGCGACAGGAGAAAGCCTAAGCCACCAAGGAGAGCAATTAGAATGCAAACAGGTTTGCTCTGTCCAAAGGCAGGCACTCTAACGGGAGCATGTGCTCATTAACCGAATCATCCGCTCGCCACGCGACAGAACAGAGTTCCCGCCACGCCAGCCCCAAGCTCACTGCCAACAGCGGCCACTCTGATGATGAAAGCGGCCGGGCCGCCGGTAACCTCTCGGCTGTCTCATTGTCTTGTACGAGGAGATGGAAGAAACAGACATTCCATCATCTTAAAATGCATTTTGAATATTGCTGAGAAACAATTGTTCAGGAGCTGAACTTCTAAATCTCTGAGGCTGTACCACAGAGGGGAACTTTTCCATCAAAGAAAAGTGCACACGAAGGGGATCGGAAATGGCCAGCTGGGAGAAAATTACAGCATTTGCTGAGATGAGTCTTCAAGAAAGTCATTTCCACAGAGAGGGCTCTGCCGCACGGGAAGATCTGTCATTTCAAAATGCAAGATTTAACATGTGGTTTAAAAACTTTGGAATGTGTACTGGAAGTTTGCAATGTGACCTGCGGAATCACTGTTACTTGGGGGGGGGGGGCTGTTTTTGTTTTTTTCCTGCTGCCATAAATAGAAATATTTTAGCCTAGCTACTAAAACCACAGGTACTTTCATATAAATATATATGTAATTTTATTAAATAATATGTATAATTACATATACACACATATATATGCAATTAACGACAAACTTTTTCGTTTGTTTTTCTTAAAATACTTTTACTTTTGCTTTTTCAAATTTTATTTAAATTCTAATTAGTTCGTGATGTGATGAGCACTGGGTGTTACATGCAACTGATGAATTATTAACATCTACATCTGAAACTAATGTTGCACTATATGTTGGCTCATTGAATTCAAATAAAAAAATTAAATAAATTCTAGTTAGCTAACATGAAGTGCAATACTGGTTTTAGGAGGACTGTTACTTTTATAATCTACTTTAATCTATATTCTACAGTAATTCTTGCAGTCTTAAGTTTACAGATGACAGAACTGAGGCCAATCAAATCTTATTTGTCTTAGAAACCTCATGTGATGGTTCATCTTTAAACTGTTCAACATACAAGATAAAATTTGGATTCTAAAAACAAATTATCAAGATTTTTCAGTGCTGCAGGGGTAGATACATGGATGCACCCAGGTTATTTGAAATAATTACATAACTGAATGAATTTGATAAGTCCTTATAATGAGATAGAATTTTAGAGCTAAGGGAAATTTGGGGAAAATTACTTCTAACTTTATATTCTATCCACTTTACAATTTTGATTTCAGGCTGATAGTGTGGGATTGGCTGAATTTGTTGTTGATTCTCCAGTTCTTTAAAGTATGAAAAGGGGGCGCCTGGGTGGCTCAGTGGGTTAAAGCCTCTACCTTCAGCTCAGGTCATGATCCCAGGGTCCTGGGATCGAGCCCCACATCGGGCTCTCTGCTCCGCGGGGAGCCTGCTTCCTCCTCTCTCTCTGCCTGCCTCTCTGCCTAGTTGTGATTTCTGTCAAATAAATAAAATATTTAAAAAAAAAGTATAAAAAGAACGGATGTATTCTGGATTTTTCTTAGGGAGGCTTGGATGGCTATGTATTTCCCCCTTAGGACCGCCTTTGCCTTATCCCATAGGTTTTGGACTGAAGTGTCTTCATTCTCATTGGTTTCCATGAATTGTTTAAGTTCTTCTTTGATTTCCTGGTTGATCCAAACATTCTTGAGAAGGATGGTCTTTATCTTCCAAGTGTTTAAATTCCTTCCAAACTTTTTCTTGTGATTGAGTTCCAGTTTCAAAGCATTGTGGTCTGAGAATATGCAGGGAATAATCTCAATCTTTTGGTATCGGTTGAGTCCTGCTTTGTGACCGAGTATGTGGTCTATTCTGGAGAAGGTTCCATGTGCACTTGAGAAGAATGAGTATTCTGTTGTTTTAGTGTGCAATGTTCTGTATACATCTATGAGGTTCATCTGGTCCAATGTGTCATTCAATGCTCTTGTTTCTTTGTTGATTTTCTGCTTAGATGATCTGTTACTGAGAATGGTGTGTTAAGATCCCCTACAGTTAATGAATACTTGGCTTTTGTGGGTGGGAAAACTAAGCAGAAGTGGAAACTGAATCTAAACCCCTGGATTGGCTTTACTTACCCTCAGCACAGATTCCCTCTGCCCACAAGATATTCTAGAAGAATCCGGGATCTACACCTGATTAGCTTTAGGAAGGCAGGTTTGCAACGAGCCAAAGCCTTTTTGCTAGGATTTTACATTGTGGATGAAGGAAAATGCACACAGTATCACATGTAAAAAATATATATTGCTAACTCACTACATGTTTGGTTAGGGCACTGGGCAATGAGGTGGAAGTTCTTTAGGACTCTAATGCCAACAGACTCATAGCTTCTGCAGGCGTAATTTTGACCCTCAGATCTTTTAAACATTGACACCCCCCCACCCCAGAAATGAGTACTGACTCATTTAATGTAATGTAAATTTAAATAATGTACTACTGACGATTTCTGCCTGATCTGACCCACAGCATATGGTCACGCCACTGGCCTCACTGCTTCCTACTGACCAAACACTTTGCAAAACCATTCAGAACCCACCCAGGAGAGGACAGTATTTATGTCAGTAGCCGACCCATGATGACAGTATCCATAGACTGGTTCTTCAGCTTGGAGAGTGATCTGGTGCTTGGGACATGTATACTAATGCTTAAGGGAAGATCTTAATCAGATTTATAGAGGAACTGCCTCCTTTTTTTTTTTCACTCTACACAATTATTTATGATCACTTGCATAGTAAGACGACTTAATGATGACTCCAAATAAATTTTAAAAAAGTCCTCTTGTTTCAAAACAAATTCAGGAGGACTAATGAACATGAATCTTCTACCCCATAGAAGACTCTTTAGAAGCCTTGATAATAGCGAGCAACTAATGTGGAACTAAAACATTAGTATGATGTAATTATGAGACACGTTTCACAAAGCTGTTATCATCTGCGCTCACAGGTTCTGTCGTTGTAGTAACACCTGCAGGTGTGCGTATCGATTTCAAGTCTGTTTACAAAGTGCTCCCAAGACTATAAACCACAGTGTCCTACTGGTAATAATATTTTAAAACTGTGAGAAATGAGTACTTGTATTAATTTCTATATATTTCATTCCTGTCAAAGGATAAGGACACACCTGAGGTTCAGTCTGAATAATATAGTACGACTTCATGGTTGGAAAGTTTCAAAGCCGGGTATTGAACGTGGCTCTTCTTGTTCCTCTCACCGGGTTCTTTATACCATGCCATATTTCCTTTCACATGGAAATATAACCGGAATGCAGGGCTGGTATGGACCACTGACTAATAAAATGACGTGCACTAAAATAATGTTCCAGGGATTCAGGTGCCATTGTACTGGAATTAAAATAACCCTGTGCAATGAATAATCTTGTTCAAATCAAAAGTCACCAAGTACCCATAACTTATAAACAATGAGGCACCCCCTATAGTAGGTGTATTAATCAGCTTAGGATCTCTAGTCCTAAAAGAACTCACCTATCTTAGCTGTAGAAACACTAGCTAATATAAAAAAAAAATGAAACTCAAATCAGATTTGAAAGGTAATAGAAACATTTCTCTTTCCACTTTTGTCCACTTTTATTAAGATGTAATTGGCATACAGTACCGAGTTCAATGTAGTCAGTATAATGACTTCACTTTCATATACTGCAAAATAAGTTTAGTTAGCATTCATTATCTCAGATAGATTTTTAAAAGCAAAAGCTTTTTTTCCTTGTGAGAACACTTAGGATCTCTTCTCTTAGCAATTTCCAAATATACCACACAGCAGTAATGAATTATAGTCATCATGTCCCTTAGAACATTCTCATGAATTATGTTTCCTCGTAACATGGAAGTAAGTTTGAAATGTATTTCTTATTAAAATGCTAGTGCACCAGGGGTATTTTAGAGACTCTGGTAGAGGTGGCTTCCAGAGTCATGTAACAACTAGATACAAGGGTCTGGGAAACACAGTCCCCAATTTTCCTGGTAACCCCACCATTCTCTGAAAGGGGAGCATCCGCTTTTCTGGATATATTATTTTATCTGCTGTGTTAATTTGTCAACTAATCACTCCCAGGTTTCCACAATCCTATTTCATGGGGAGAAATAAAAACTGTGTCCTTCCAGCTAATGACGAAAGTCATGATGAAGTCGTGGAGGATCAAAGTTCAAAATCTAGTTTTGTCTTAAGAGTTGTAACGCTGTCATACAATTTGAACCTGGTATTACATGTTGAACCTCTTTCTACCCAAGTGAAGAATCATTTCTGACGGGGAATGAGGGTGACACAGTGTCTGAAAATAACCTGCCCACGTTGCAGCACGCGCAGTTCTTCCCATTCTCATTGTTTGCTCCTCACCGCACCACTGAGAGTGGCTGATGGTTCTATCAAAACCCCCTATGGACGTGCAGAGAAGCTGGTGTGTGTCACAATTGATACATTCCTGCCTGGGACTTTGTGAAGGAGAAAAATGCTACATAATCTGTCCCTTTTTGGACAGATTTTTGGGGTACCCTGAGAAAGGAGGGGGCTATTTTTTATTAAAAACTGACTGTGTAATAAACTCTCTGTTTGACACTTCATATGTTACGATTTAATTTCTCTAGTAGCTCTGTGGAATGCAACTACCACACCCACTTTGTCAATAAAGAATTCGAAACTCAAGAGAAGGGGCGCCTGGGTGGCTCAGTCGTTAAGCCTCTGCCTTCAGCTCAGGTCATGATCTCAGGGTCCTGGGATCAAGCCCCACATCGGGCTCTCTGCTCAGCAGGGAGTCTGCTTCCTCCTCTCTCTCTGCCTGCCTCTCTGCCTACTTGTGAGCTCCCTCTCTCTCTGTCAAATAAATAAATAAAATTAAAAAAAAAAACTCAAGAGAAAATGGTAGATCTTGAATTTGAACTTGAGCTTCTCTGAAAACAAAACAAAACAAAATAACAACCCAATATTACCTTTTCTATTATGCCACAAATCTCTCCTCAAAATATGCTGCTTCTGTGGATGCTGATTCTACAACTTGGCAGAATGAAACTTCAGGAATTACTATTCCTAATTCATCTTTCATTCTTCTCATTGGTCTAAGAAGATTCCCTACTTGTTGGATTCAAGATCCATGACTCAATCTTGGTAACTTGTGCATTTTTAGGGATTATCTGATTTGTTGGTGTGTAAGTGTTCATAGTCATCTGTTACCACACTGTGTTTCTGTGGTTATCTGTCGTATTGTTGTCTCTTCCATTTCTTATCTTGGTTTTTGAGGCTCTTCTCCTTTGTTCCCCTTAGTTAATGTAATTAAAGCATTGCCAATTTTGTTTGTTTGTTCATTTATTTATTTATAGAAAAACTGGTCATTACTTTCAATGTTACATTACTGTTTACTCTGGTCTCTGTTTTATTTATTTCTGGTTTTTTTCCTTTGTTATTTCCTTCCTCTAATAAATTTCAGCTAAGTTTCTTATTTTTTGAGTTCTTCATGGTGTGATTTTTTTTTATTTGAACTTTATTTCTTAATATAAGCATTTATTGCGTAGATTTTACTCTAACATCTGCTTTTGCTGCATCCTAGGTTTTGGTTTAGGTTTTGGAATAATATGTTTTCTTTTTCTTTTGTTTTGAGACATATTTTGATTTGCCATTTGATTGATCTGGCCCATTGCTTGTTCAGTAGTGTGTCTTTTTAATATTTATATTAATATGAAATATTTACTATTTACATTGTAGATGTTCCAGCTTTGTTTTATGGTTGATGGTTTGTTTTGTACCACTGAGACTGGAAAATCTACTTGGCATGATTTCGTCTTCTTTTAAAAAAAAAAAAAGAGTGGCCATGGCTGCGGTTAATGGAAGCCCAGCTACACGTCACATGCAGCCCTCCTGTAATGCACACTAGCAAGCTGAACCAACCCAACTCCCTTCGCCCCATTTCCCACGTATAGAATTTGTCCTCCTCAAGGAGAGGAACTCTTAATCTACTCTTACTTCTGTAATTCTCTGAGTCTCGTCATCTATTATACCCTGGATGGGAGTAAGGCTGAATTCCAGTTCGGATATATGGTTTTTATTTAATCGGATAATGGAAAGGATACATTCGGGGACATAACACATATTACAGTGACCCGAATTACTTACACTACCTCATATTGTTGCAAGATACTATCCAATCTGCCATTATAATTCAAAGTAACTTCATTTTCCCTGGTGGAGTAACGAAAATTACTGTAACTTATAATTTTATGGTAATTATAGTGAGAACTCACATAATTAGTGTAGCAAGATCACTGTTCTATTTATTTTTCTAAATGAATCATGCGCTTCGTAGGGGAAACTCTTGAAGCATAGGTTTGAAGTTTTAAGTGCTATCTATAGAGGGAACAGCAATAATCATAACCCGATTGCCTTTCTGTCTTCTCTCTGAAATATTCTCCCTGGCCAAACTAAGGAGAGATCTAAGTTCAAAACATTAATTCTAGAAATGTGTGTGTGCCTAGGACACTCATGTTATATTTTTGTAGGATGAAGAGAAACGAATGGCATGCAAACACCTGCACATGTTGGGCCTCATGGTTTTCATGCATAACACGTATTCATTTCACAAACAAACGTCACTCCAAGCAAAGGATGCGCCTGCCCCGTTCTCCACCTCCATGCGGACTGGCCACACTGCCACTCACCTGCACTACTTTAAGTCATATTTTCACTTCTATTTTCTTATATCTTCGCTTTAAAAAAAAATGACTGATTCTCCCTCTTTCAGTTTTTATTAACAATGTCCAATTGCATCTTATGAGTGTCCTGACTCCTCCCCTTCATGCCCAGCATCCCTGCCTTCGTGCAGGCCCACATCCCTCCTGCTTTATTCACGGCCTCCTCGGAAACATGCACCTACAGAGATAATCACCTCCTTCTCTGTGGCCCAGGTACTCTTCTCATACCTTTAGAATAAAAAAGCTTGAAAACGCATTGGCGAGGATAGAGAGAGCAACAGGAACTTTCATACTCGACTGGTGTGAACTTGAATTATGACTGACATTTTGAACTGAAATTTGATAATACTGAATAAAGTTGAAGATGATTATATGCCACAGCCACGAAATTCCACTTACAAGTTATATTATTAAGAGTAACTCTTATGAACTTGCACAAGTATAAGAATGTATAGGAAATTTCATGGCAATTTGTTTCTAATAGCAGAAATAAGATATAATTCAAGGTCTCTTAACAGGAAAATCTATAAAGAAGTGGGTATTTTATAGAAAGTAGTAATAGCACCAGTTATAAGTTGGAAACTATAAACTATTTTGACAGCTTTGGTTATTCAAACACATAATATGGAGTAAGAAAAAGCAAGCTGCAAAGAAAAATAAAACTTAAATCCTTGCAACACAATATTGAGTAATATTTTGAGTAAATATGTAGTAAAATATCCAGAACATTTACTAAGCACTTACTGTGTGCCCAGTATTGTCCTAAGCACTTTACTCCTGGGACAGTAAACATGGAATTTCTGAGAATATTTTCCTACACTATGGGAATTTATGGTGGAGAGCGTAGGACATAGATACATAGGAGATGTCTCAGTTTCATTTGTAATGTTTGTTTTCTTTTCCAAGGTGTCTGCAGTGAGAAGGGAACTCTCCACATGTTGTCCCTGTGTTATCCTCCTATTGTAATGGCTTTGTGGTCTCACATTTCACAATTCTGTCACTGTTTCCAAAGAAAAATCTTTGTAAATTAATCTTTTCTGATAATATATTCCCTGTGTAAAAGGGAAATTTGGAATAGAACACACAAATCTAAATAATCTTAAGTATATAAAATCAATAAGAATTAAGAAACAATAATGGTGTGACATGTTCGTGTTTCCTTTCAGTGCAACAGGCACCAAAATGCAACAAACATGTCCACTGACAGATGAATGGGTAAAAAAGATGTGGTTCATACATACAGTGGAACATTACTCAGCTATTAGAAAGGATGAGTATTAATCATTTACATCCACATGGATGGGACTGGAGGATATTATGTTAAGTGAAATAAGTCAATCAAAAAAAGACAGTTATTGTATGGTTTTACTCATTTAAGTCAATAAGGAATAGTGCAGAGGACTGTAGTGGAAGGAAGGGAAAACTGAAATCAGAAATCAGAAATCAGAGAGGGAGGCAATCCATGAGAGACTCTTAACTAAAAGAAACAAACTGATGGTTGCTGGTGGGGAGGAGAAAGGGGGGATGGGGTAACGGGTGATGGGCATTATGGAGGACACGTGATGTAATGAGCACTAGATGTTATAGGTAACTGATAAATTACTGAACACTACATCTGAAACTAATGATGTACTATATGTTGGCTAATTGAATTTAAATAAAATAAAAAAAAATAAACATGAAAGTAAACTATTCCTATGGTGAATTTTTAGAACATTCATTAATGCATAAATAGCAACTGAAATTTCCAATCATATCTGTTTTCATGAAAAATTAAATTTATCTTGAGGAGACAAGACTGACTGGGAGAAAATATTGGCAAAAGAAAAACCTTATAAACGACTGTTACCCAATATATACAAAGAACTCGTAAACTCTACAAGAGAAAAACAAACTGATTAGAAATGGGCCAAAAACTTGAACAGACACCTCACCAAAGGCAATATATAGATGGAAAATAAGCACATGGAAAGATATGCTATGCCACTTAATTTTTCCTTAAGGAAATGCAAATTAAAACAATGAGATACCACTACACACTTAACAGAATGGCTAAAGTATAGAACTTGGACAACACCAAATTCTGGCAAGGATGTGGAGCAACAGAGACTCTAACTTAGTGCTGGTGGGAATATAAAATCTTTTTTTGGGAGGGAATATAAAATCTTATAGCCACTTCGAAATACAGTTTGGAAGCTTCTCACAAAACTAAACATACTCTTACAACACAATCCATCAATCACACTGTTGGCATTTACTCAAAGGTGTTCAAAACTTACATCCATGCAAACCCCTGCATCTGGATATTGCTGAAACATGGAAGCAGCTGAGATGTTCTGCACCAGGTGAATGGATAAATAAACTGTAGCACATCAGACAACTGAATATTACTCAACACTAAAATGAAATGAGCTATCAAGATCTGCAAAGACACAGAGAGACTTTAAATGGGTGTTACTAAATGAATGAAACCAATATGAAAGGCTGTGTACTCTATGACCTCTGCAAAGGCAAAATTATGGAGCTAAGAACAGTTCTCACCAGGATTTAGGTTGGGAGGATGGAAAGGGATGAATAGCAGAGCACAGAGGATTTTCAGAACAGTGAAAGTACTCTGTATGATATTATAATGATGGGCACATTTCATTATGTAGTTATCCAAACACACAAAGGTATGACAGCAAGAGTGAATCCTAAGGTAAACTGGACTGTGGGTGATAATTATGTGTTCATGTAAACTCATCAGTTATAACAAATTGGTTACAAATTGAAACAAATTGGAACAATTTCCTATGGATTATATTGATAAGGGGAGAGGCTATGCATGGGATGGTGCTGGGAGTCTATGTCTCATATACATGTGGAAAATCTGTTTCTTCTGCTCAGTTTTGCTGAGAACATAAAGCCGTTCTAAAAATAAAGTCTACTAAAACAAATAAACAAACAGTTTCTCAATTTTGTCAATTATTTTAAAAATAAAGTCTCTAAAAATCCCCTCTAAATTCTAAGTGCATACTGAATGCATAAAACATGTAATTGGGGTCTATAATGTATGTAAAAGTAAAATACATAATCATGGACTTCTTCCATGAATAATCAACTACTGTGGAAGTTGTTTTCACACAGTACACTACGAGTAAACTACACAGAATATAGGAAATTGTTATTTTCATAAATTGAATGACAGGCAACAAAGTGTTGTGATTTTTGAGAGAAAGGAAACAACACGATAAGTCCAATGCAGCTACACCTGAAGGCTGGGAGACAGTTTTCGGGAGACAGTTTTCAGAGCCAGAGGGGAACAGAAATGAACACAGCCTAACATTCTCTGGGTTTAGGAGACAGAGACCAGAATTCACTGAGGGTGAAGCTGCTAGATTTTAAGGGTCCAAGCACCAGAGGGGAAGGTAGACAGGAAGAGAACTTTAGATCTGCAGAAGATTCCCCTGAATTTTCATGTATGAGGTGTAACTCAGGGATACTAGGGAAAGAACCATGGAAAGAAGTAGGCTGAACAGCTCACAGAGTCCACAAACAGCTACAAAAAGTTTGTTCCCCACCAGATGGGATATAGAGACACTGAGGTACACAAAGAATTTGCTAGAGTCCTCCCATGGTGACAGTGGGCAGCATTAGCTTTAGACTGAAGCGTGCTCTGGTCTGGACCTAATGAAGATAAAAAACAAGTGCTGCATGGGTAAAACTCATTCCAAGTAGCTTACCAGAATTCCAGAACAAAAATCAACATCATTAAAGGAACAGAACAAAACTCAGCACCCAGCTATGTAAAATCACAGTATCTGTAACCCAAAATATCACCAGACATGTGAGGAAACAGAAATATATGACCCATAGCCAAGAGATAAATCAGTAATAAAAATAGGCACATAACTGACAAAGATGATAAAAATAGTAGGTATGGTAGTTAATGCAGCTATTGTAAATATGTTCTGTATGTACAAGAATGTAGAAAAAAATGAGCATAATGAAGAAAAACATAAATATATTTTTAAAGAATATAAGTGGAACTTCTAAGGGATAAAAATTTAATATCTAAAATAAAAAATAATTTGGGTATAATTAATAGCCTATTAGAAACGCAGAGTGAAGTATTAGGAAGCTGAAGAAATAGCAATAGAAACTCTCAAAAATTAGAGAGAGAGAGAGAGAGGGAAAAAAAAAAGATTGATCAAAAATGAACAGAGCGGGCGCCTGGGTGGCTCAGTGGGTTAAGCTGCTGCCTTCGGCTCGGGTCATGATCTCAGAGTCCTGGGATCGAGTCCCACATCGGGCTCTCTGCTCAGCAGGGAGCCTGCTTCCCTCTCTCTCTGCCTGCCTCTCTGTCTACTTGTGATCTCTCTGTCAAATAAATAAATAAAATCTTAAAAAAAAAAATGAACAGAGCATCAGTGACCCAGGGGAAAATATCGAGCAGTTAAAAATAAATGGTATTTAAGATCCAGATGAAAAAAAAAATTAAAAAAAAGAAAGAAAAATTTATTTATTTGATGAATAGTATAAATCTACAGATGCAAGAATTGCAACGATCCCCAAACACACACAGAAAATAAGACTATGAATGATATATTACAATAAAACTACTAAAGAACAACAATAAAGATGAAACTCTATAAAGCAGAGTGAGATGGGTAAGAATACACCTTACTTTTAGACCAAAAATGATAAGAATTATCACTAACTTCACATGAGAGATTCTGCAGGCCAGAAAACAATGTAGCAACATCTTCAGAGCTGAAAGACAAAACTGCCAACTAAAAATTCTATAGCCAAAGAAAATATATTTTAAAAATGAAATTAAGATGGGCACCTGGGTTGCTCAGTGGGTTAAGCCTTTGCTTTCAGCTCAGGTCATGATCTCAGGGTCCTGGGATCGAGCCCCACATCGGGCTCTCTGCTCAGCAGGGAGCCTGCTTCCCCCTCTCTTTCTGCCTTCCTCTCTGCCTCTCTGCCTACTGTCTGTGAAATAAATAAATAAAATCTTAAAATAAAATAAAATAAAGATATAAAAAGATATAAAAAAATAAACAAAATAAGGTTAAGATAAACACATTTTTAGACAAAGTGAAACTAAGAGAACTTACCACCATCATATACACCACATTTTTTTTAAGATTATTTATTTATTTGACAGAGACAGTAAGAGAGGGAACATAAGTTCCACTCCTATAAGTGGGAGAGGGAGAGGCAAGCTTCCTGATGGGCAGGGAGCCTGATGGAGGGCTCTGTCCCAGTGCTCTAGGATCATGACCTGAGTCAAAGGCAGAGGCTTAATGACTGAGCTACCCAGGTGCCCCTATACTGCAATATTATTAAAGCATATCCTTCAGGCATAAAGAAGAAAACTCAAGTCATGGGAGTTATCATGATGCAGAACATCATACTTGTTACGGATGTGGTTAAACACAAAACTCTTCCTTCTCACTTCTAAAATCTTTAAAAAATAACTGCCAATTTAATGCAAAATATGATCAATGTATTATAGGGTTTCAAATATATGTAAAAAAATGGAATGATGACAATAGCTCAAGGCACAGCAGTGGGGAAATGGAAATATGCTCTTGTAAGCTTCTTACAATATATGCAACATGGTGTAATGTTATGTGAAGACAAACTGTGATTGGTTAAAGAAGTCCCTGTAAATCCTAGAGCAGCCATTACAAAGAGGACAACACAATGAAACAATTATACCTAAGAAGACAAAAGGAGAAAAAAATGAAGTTGAATATGTTCATTTTACAAAAAGGAAAAGGAAACAGTTGATAAGCACAGAAAAAAACAATAACATGGTGGTAAAGTGAACACGACTATGAATAAATATATTAAATATAAATGATCTGAGCATTCAGAGATTGTCAGATTGTACATAAAGAAAGATTGTATAAAAAAAATCCCTAAACAAATTTGCTGTTCTCAAGAAATGAACTTTCCATAAAAAGACACAAATAGATTAAAAGAATGAAACTAATAAAATTGAAATTATTCCATTATGTGATAATGTCTTTGCCTGCTGACACACAACTAGGGAGAACCCAAAGTCACCACATTGTGATCCACTGGTTTTCTAAGATGTATTTGGTAAAGGACTTGTACCTATGTGAAGGAAATCTGTTAGGGATCGTATGTGAGAAGCCTGTTAACAAACAGAACATTGATCATATATTACATGCATTTCTCACCTCATAAGAGAAGGCCAAACTGTGTTCTAAAGTGATTATATCATTTCTTATCCCTTCCAGAGATGTATGAACATTCCAGTCACTGCATATACTTCACTTGTATTGTAATTTTTTTTTTAAATTTTTAATGCTTTTTATTATTTTAAAAATCTTATTTATTATTTATTTATTTTTAATTTAATTCAATTTAATTTTTATTTATTTAAAGTTTTTATTTATTATTATTTATTTTTACTTTTTTTTTTTTTTTTTTTTAGCTTATGCTTCAGGACCAGCCATTGGAAGCTCCGAGGAGACAGTGAGCCTGGCTGTAAGCCGGCAGGATTCCTTGCAGCCCTGTTTATGGGGAGGGAGGAGCCTGCCTACACCTTTCCATGGAGTAAATGAAGACATGGAGTAAATGATTTTCTGCGCCAGCTTGCAAGATAAGGGCTAAGTGGGTGCCGTGGAAGGAGCTGCCCAAACAGGAGCTTGGCTTTGCAAGGGTGGAAATATGGCCGTGTAAGGGAAGGGCAGAGAGGAGGAAGGCACCAAAGCTCCTGCCTCAGCCTGCTGTGCTCAGGCCAAGGGCAGATCTGACATCGGTTTCCCTGACTGTACTGTAATTTTTAAAGCAATTCTAATATAATACCTATAGTGATACTTTGTTGTATTTTATTTTGCATTTCCCTAATGGATAATGATATTGAACATCTTTTCACATAATTATTTGACATCTGTACATCTTTGTGTGTGTGTGTAGTCTTTTCAAATTTTGTTATTTTCTTTTATTCATTGGTTTATCTTCATAAAACTGAGTTTTGACAGATTTTTATGTACTGGATATAAGTCCTTTATCAACATGTGTTGTAAAAAATTCCTTCTAGTCTGTGGTTTCTTTTTTTATTTTCTTAATAATGACTTTCAAAGGATAGGCTTGTAAATCCAGTATCATCAAATTTATAATTTTTCTCTTGAGGGAAAATCCTTGCTTAATCCAAGGACACAAATATCTTTTTCCCGTTTCTGTGGTGCTCATTGGTATTTCTCCTCTTTCATCTGTGATTTTATTTATTTAAGTCCTTTCTCTTTTCTTTTTGCTAAGTATGGCTAAAGGTTTTATCAATTTTATTGATATTTTTTCAAAGAACCAGCTCCCGGTTTCATGGACCTGTTCTATTGTTTTTTAAGTTTCTATATCATTTATTTCTGCTCTAATCTTTAGTATTTCCTTTGTTCTGCTGGCTTTAGGTTTTGCTTTTTGTCCTTTTTCTAGCTCATTTAGGTGCAAAGTTAGGTTGTTTATTTGAGATTTTTCTTGCTTCTTGAGGTAGGCGTTATTGCTATCGACTTTCTTCTTATGACTGCATTTGTTGCATCCCAGAGATTTTGGACAGTTGTACCTTCATTTTCCTTTGTCTCCATGAATATTTTTATTTCTTCTCTGATCTCTTATATTTTTTTCTAGAAATTTTATATTTTTACATTTTATATTTACCTTCGACCATGTTTATTTTTCAAATGGTGTGAAATATGAATGGGGTTCATTTGTTTACCTATTTATAAAAAATCTTAGGGGTAGAAAAGCCAAAAAGCAATTAGAAAATATTTCAAATGAAATAAAAAATAAAAATACAATATATTAAATTTGTAAAATGCAGTTAAAGCAATGCTTACAGGAAAATGTGTTTCATCACATTTACATTAGAAATTATTTTATTAATTTTTTTAGCTTTATTGAGATGTAACTGACATGTGACATTGTGCAGATTTAAGGTGTACATATGAATGCTTTTAAATATATATATTTCAAAATGCTTACCACAGTGAGATTAGCTAACATACTCTTCACCTCACATAATTTTTGTTAGTGGTGGTATAATGGTGAGAATATTAAAACTCTACTCTCATCTCAAGTTTCAAGTGTTTGACACAGTATTCTTAACATCATGGAATGATGGTGTACATTAGATTCCCCAAACTTATTTATTTTATAACCAGAAGTGTGTATGTTTTGACCAACATCTTCCCATTCTCTCCAGCCCTCAGCCCATGGCAACCACCATTCTACTCTCTCATTCTACCAGAATTTAAAAGTTTTAAGGTACAAAATCAATACATAGAAGTCAGTTGTCTTTCTTAATGTTAACGATGAAATATCAAAAAGAGAATTTAAGAACACAATCCCATTTACAATTGCATCCAAAACAATAATATACTTAGGAATAAACTAAAGCAAGGACATAAATGATGTGTACTTTGAAAACTATAAGATATTCATGGAATAAACTGAATACACAAATAAATGAAAAGACATTCTGTGCTCATGGATTAGAAGACTTATAATGTTAAAATGTCTATACTACTCAAAGCAATCTACAGATCCAATAAAATTCTGATTAAAATTCTGATTGAATTTTTCACAGGATCAGAACAACCCACCCTAAAAACTATATGGAACCAAAAATACCCCAAATAGCCAAAGCAATCTTGAAAAAGAAGAGCAAATCTAGCGGTATCATGCTCCCTGACTTGAAACTATACTACAAAACTATAGTAATCAAAACAGTGTATGACTGGTATAAAAACAGACACCTAGATCAATAGAACAGAATATTCTAGAATATTCCCAGAAATAAACCACATATATATGGTCAATTAATTTATGACAAAAGAAGCAAGAATAGACAATGGGAAAAGACGGTCGCTTTAACAGATGGTGCTGACAAAACTCTCCAGCCACGTTAAAAGAATAAAACTCGATCACTATCTTACACTACACACAAAATACTAACTCACACTGGGCTAAAGATGGAAACGTGCTGCCACAAAACCCCTAGGAAAAAATAAAACTAGGTGGTAGCTCCTTGACATTGTTTTTGGTGATGAATTTCTGGATCTGATTCCAAAGCAAAGGCAACTAAAGCAAAAATAAACACCCGAGACTACATCAAGTTAAAAGCTTTCTCCATAGTAAAGGAAACTATCAACACAATGAAAAGCAAACTACTGAGTGGGAGAAAATATTATATCATATATCTGATAAGAAGTTAATATTCAAAAATTTATAAAGAACTCACACAAATCAATATTTATAAAACCCCAAGTAATCCAATTTCAAAAGTGGGCCGAGGGTCTAAATAGATGTCTTCCCAAAGAACACGCTCAGATGACCAACGGGCGCCTGAGAAGACGCTTAACATCCCTAAACCAGGAATATGCAAATTCAAACCACAATGAGACACCATCTTACATGGGTCAGAATGGCCAACATCAAAAAGACAAGAAGTGGAGGGTGTTGGCAATGACGTGGGGAAGGGGAACCCTGGTGCAATGCTGATGGAATTGTAGAAAACCAGTACAAAATTCTTTAAACAAAACAAAACAAAAAATCTAAATATAGAACTCTGATACAATTTAAAAATCAATTTCTGTGGTTATCTGAAAAAAAAACCACAAAAATTTGAAAAGGTATATGCATCTTTATGTTCACTGTACCATTATTTACAATAGCCAGTATATGGAACCAACCTAAATATCCATCAATAGACTAATGGATAAGAAGATGTGAGTGAGATACACACACACACACACACACACACACACACACACTCACACACACAGGAATACTACCAAGCCATAAAAAATAACAGAATGTTACCACTTGCAACAATGTTCATAGTCATGGAGGGTATTGTGCTAAGTGAAATAATTCACATTGAAGAAGAATAATACCATATGATCTCACTTATATGTGGACTTAAAACAAAACAAAACGAATGTACAAACAAAAGAAAGCAAAACTCATAGATACAGGGAACAGACTGGTAGTTGCCAGAGTGGAGGGGACTTGGAAGTGGGAGACATGGTAAATAGGGTCAAGGGGTACAAATTTCAGATATAAAGTAAGTAAGTCATGAGCCTATAAGGTACAGCATTGTGACTGTAGTCAAAAGTATGGTATTTCATATTTGGAAGTTGCCAAGAGAGTAAATGTTAACAGTTCTCACTGCAAGGTAAAGCAAACAGAACAAAACAAAAATGTAACCGTTTATGGTGACAGATGGTAACCAGACTTGCTGTGGTGATTCTTTCACAGTGCACACAAATTTGAATGATTATAAGTCTGAAACTAACATAATGCTATATATGATTTGTGCCTCAAAAAAAAAATAAGTGAAAATAAAACAATGCTTCCTTGAGAAGAAGAAACAGACAAACAAACCAATAACCAAGTCAAAAGTAAAACACACATCTTGGGGAAAAAAATTGAAGCTCAGGTCTAAACCCTATTATGGTCTAAACCCTAACATGCATAGATTTGTGTGTGTGTGTGTGTGTGTGTGTGTGTGTGTGCGTGTATCCTAGAAATTAAGAATAAAAAGTTCAACAACAGAGAAAAACAGCCAAAGGAATGCCAGAAAGTTCACAAAAAACATCTCTCGAATGTATATATGTGTGTGTGTGTGTGTGTGTGTGTGTATTCAATGTCAGTCATAATAAAAGAAACAAACATTGAAACTATAGTGAGATTTCATTTTATCTTTTAAATGGGAAAAAATAAAAAAATTGACCTTTTCACATATCTTTCACTCTGTGATCGAGAAATCCCACTCTGAGGATTTACCCTACAGCAATAACACATATGATGCAAAGGATACGTGTTGATGGTAGCATTTCAGAGTACTGCGCAGAATAGCGGAGATATGGAGATATCCATAATCCATCAAAGACATTGTTAATCCATGATACATCATACACTAAATTCTATGCAGTTATAAAAGGAAATTAATGAGGAACCTCTCCATGCACAAACACAGAAATATCCCCTGCATTTATTAAGTAAAAAATAAAGCAAGATTCAGAGCCATAGTTGCCATTGAAAAGGTGCAAAATAAAAATATGTACTACAAAAATCCTTAAAGAATGAAGATAAAATTTAAAAACACCTTGCCAAGTAGCAGAAAGTAGACAGATTCCATTGCAATAGACTTGTACCACCGGACTATATTTTTAAATGTTAAAATGAGCCTTCAAGTAGAAAAGAAATGAAAGCAGATGACCAACAAAATCCTCTAGAAGGAATGAGGAAAACTGAAACTGAGAACTAAGCAACAAAGAAGAAAATTCATTAGTAAAACAAATCTACAGAGAGTATTTACAGGAAATGACACAGTCTCCTCTTAACCTTTTGAGTAATACAGAAGGATTTCAATGACTTTTTCTCTTATTTTGATTGATATATATATATATTATATATATGAAACTTAGTTATTAGAAAAACATTAATCAGGAAAAATAATTGAAATTAAAACATAATGTAAGAAAACCTTCATGACCAGGATTCACGCATGTCAAAGAAACACAGGATCCAATGGAAAGAATCTTAATGGACAAAACTGGAACATTTGACCAACAAAATATATAAAATACTATTGGATCATAATCCAAATTATAAAATAAAAATCCAGGAGTCCACAATGTCGTAAATAAGTGATTGAATGAATAAATAAATATGTGGCAGAGAACAAACAAATCTTCATTGTAAAAGAATTTCAAATGATTTATAACCTGCCCTAAATTTGTTGGAGAATTCAGTGGGAGCTGTATATAGTGATTTTTTCCCCAAAGAATTTAGCTTGGAAGGAAGGGGGAAATGTGTAACTTAGAGTGAACAATTCTGACTTAGCCGGTGATCAAAATAAACATCAATGAGAACAAAGGTACATGAAAATAATTTTACATACCCTAGATATGATGGAAAAGGCACTTAACCTCTATGGTCTTCCTGCCCCAAACTCACAATCCCAGGACAGCAACCAGAAAAGAATCAAACAGGACCAACTGAGGTGCCTTGTATAAAATACCTGACCGTTCAGCCTCCTCAAAAATTAAAAAAATAAAAATAATAATAAAATAAAATACCTGACCGGTACTTCCCCAAACTGCCAAGCTCATCACAAACAAAACGGGTCTGAGAACCTATCAAGGCCAGAAAGAGGCAAAAGGAGACATGATGATTACAAGTAATTTGGGACCTGTTGAAATTCTGGAACAGAAAAATGATAAGGGATAAAAATTTAAGGAAATCTTGGGGACCCAGGAGGCACAGTCGGTCAAATGTCCACCTTTTTGTTTTGGCTCAGACTGTGGTATCAGGGTCCTGAGATCAAGCCTCTCATGGGCTCTCTCTGACCCTCTCCACTGCCCTATGTCTCTCTCAAATAAATAATCTTTTTTTTTTCTTTAAGATTTTATTTATTTATTTGACAGAGAGAGACACACACAAAGAGAGAGGGAACACAAGCAGGGGGAGTGGGAGCCAAATGGCTTGAGCCCAGGGTCCGGGATCATGGCCTGAGTCAAAGGCAGATGCTTAATGACTGAGCCCCCCAGGTATCCCTCCTTACACTTTTTTTTTCTAAAGGTTATTTATTCGACTCCCTTCCTTAGTTTTTATTTTTAAAGGTTATTTATTTGAGGCCCCTCCTTAGATTTTTCTATTTTTTTAATATTTTATTTATTTATTTGTCAGAGAGAGAGAGACAGAGAGAGAAAGATCACAAGTAGGCAGAGAGGTAGGCAGAGGCAGAGGGAGAAGCAGGCTCCCTGCCGAGGAAGGAGCCTGATATGGGACTCGATCCCAGGATGCCAGGATCATGACCTGCGCCGAAGGCAGCCGCTTAACCAACTGAGCCACCCAGGCGTCCCAGATTTTTCTTTTTAAAGATTATTTATTTGAGGGACACCAGGGTGGCTCAGTCATTAAGTGTCTGCCTTCGGCTCAGGCCATGATCTCAGGGTCCTGGGATCAAGCCCCTCAGCGAGCTCCCTGCTCAGCGGGAAGCCTGCTTCTCCCTCTCCCATGCCCTCTGCTTGTGTTCCCTCTCTCGCTGTCTCTCTCAGTCAAAAAAATAAATAAACTTTAAAATAAATAAATAAAATATAAAAACTCTAAGGAAATCTTAACAGCAGTATGGAGCTCAGCTGATAATAACGTATCAATATGGGTTCACTGCTTGCAGTAAACGCCGCACTCAAATGAGATGTTAGTAACGGAGGGTCCCGACTGTGGCATCCGTGGAGAGTCTCCGTATTGTCTTTTCAACTTTTGATAAATCTAAAAATTGTTGTTAAAATTTAAAATTTGGGGCACCTGGGTGGCTCAGCAGGTTAAGCCTCTGCCTTCGGCTCAGGTCATGATCTCAGGGTCCTGGGATTGAGCCCCGCATCAGGCTCTCTGCTCAGCAGGGAGCCTGCTTCTCCCTCTCTCTGCCTACTTGCTTTTGATCTCTCCCTCTGTCTAATAAAAAAAAAAAATCTTTAAAAAAAATTTTTAAAATTTTTCCTCAAAAACAAGAAAAGAAATAATAATCTCAGTCCCTTGATCTTCATTTTCTTGATCAAGAAACTTTGCTTCGTCCATAGCCCTGCGGCTCCTGCATGCGGCATCTCTCCAGAAGCACGGATTTGGTTACCCTAACCAGGAACTACTGAAGGTCAAAGCGCAAGCTACTGTACAACAATCAAAGCGAGAGCCTTTTGTTAGATTTCCTTAGTGAGCCTACAAACAGCTCCACGAAAACTCCACTTCAAAAACACTTACTCAGAATCAAAATGACATGTGTACACACACTTAAACAAAAATATAAAAACTATGTATTTATAATGATTATCTCATTATTAGAAAATTAAAGGCAGAATAATTTATCTTGGTACATATATAAGTATCTCAGGGGCTCTTGGAGATTAAGTCATAGAGCCCGTGACTCTTGATCTCAGGGTCATGGATTCGAGTCCCATGTTGGGTGTAGAGATTAATTATAAAAAAAAAAAAAAAAAAGAAAAAAAGAAGGAAAAGTATTTCATGAGTTTCTTCATTTGACCCTGGTATTTTTCTGAAGATTTTAAAATATATATAAATATAAATTTAATAATATATATAAATATATAAGCTTATATATTTTTTATTTTGGATGTTTGAGTTTTATTTATTTATTTATTTATTTTTAAAGATTTTATTTATTTATTTGACAGAGAGATAGAGAGACAGCACAAGTAGGCAGAGCACCAGGCAAAAGGAGAGGTAGAAGCAGGCTTCCTGCCAAGTAGGGAGCCCTATGCAGAACTCGATTCCAGAACCCTGGGATCATGACCTGAGCTGAAGACAGATGCTTAACAACTGAGCCACCCAGGTGCCCCAAACATATATATATACACATACATATGTATACACACACACACACACACACACACACATACATATATATATACATAAAAAATATATATATTTTAAATAAAGTTGTCTTCAATCTTCTCTAAAGTTTCATTTCATGATTAATAAATTTGAAATTACTAACAACTTTAATTGATACTTTGGTATTTTTAAATGAGAAAACACTGTTTTTACAATGCACTAGGGACATATTAATCTTAGCAAATTATTCTGAATGAAGTATAGTCCCAGTTCTAATATATGTAACAGAATAATTTGTAATTATTTAAGAAACAGGAGGTTTACCAGTAGTTCATCTTTTGTCTATATTCATGATACTTCCCACTGACAAATGCTTATTTTACAAGGTAAAACATGTCTGATTTTTTCTCCATTTACACTTCTTTTAAATGCTTCACCAAATTTGGTACTGCAAAACCATAGGCCTTGGCATTTTCCTTCTATTACAGTATAGGACATGACATATACACAACTAAAATTAAAGCCATCATCAAACGAATTAAGCTATCCCACAGAGTAATTACAGGATGTCACAATTAAACATTCTAGGTGTTTGGGGTCTCCTTGTTGTTTGCTTTGTTTTAAATAAATGTTAGCTTCCAAAAGTGTCAGAAGCTGAAGTTTGGTGTTTCATTTATTTAAACATCTTCAACTGGTTTTTTAATGAATTGCAACCAATATTTATTGAATTTATTTACAAAAAAATGTTCAATATTGTTCTAGGATACAGAAGCTGATTTTTTAAAATTTTAAATTAAAAAAAAGATTTTATTTATTTACTTATTTTATTTTATTTAGAGCAGGAAGAGCAGAGAGAGGAAGACAGAGAATCCCAAGAGGACCTTGAGCTGAGCATGCAACCCGACACGGGGTTCATTCTCAACACTCTGACATCATGATCTGAGCCAAAATCAAGAAACAGATGATTAACCAACTGGGCCACCCAGTGCCCCCAGAAGCTAATTTATAAAGTAGGTTTTAAAGGCTCAAATATTTCTAAAACATAACTGATCACAGGCAACAAACAAGAACAATATATACAGATAAGCTGATTTTATATTTAATACCAGCATTACCAAAAATTACTTTTGAAAACAGCTATTGTTAAATACTTTTCGTCTTTGTTGCCTGTGACTGATTATATTTTAGAAACATTAGAGCCTTTAAAATTGACTTTTTAAACCAGCTTCTGTACGCTAGTGTAATACTGAGCGTTTTTTGGTAAGTTCTCTAATTATATATATATATGTATATATATATATGCATATATGTATATGTATACATATGCTAATTATATATACATGCTAATTATACATATAAAATTGTATTTGTGAATTTTGAAGGTTACGGTTTTTTTCCTGCTTATTTTTGATGCTTTCTAAGTGACATTATGAACTATTTCGACCACAATTAACCCCAAATACATTTGTATTACATAACGTCCTTAATTCAGCAAAACAGTTTTCTTTCCCCCAAACAGTCTTTGTAGATTTTTCATGTTTCAAAAACAATGGATGTTCTTCTTTGAGGTTAAAATGCAACCTTTTCATTGAAACATTCACAATAATCTCTACTCTTTCAGTTTCCACACGAAGAATTTTTAAGAGCTTTACTTTTCTGCCATAAATTTGTTAAAAAAAAACAACAACCTGCTGTTGGACTTAGCGGGATCTTTCAATTTGATGATTGCTGCTTTTCACGAGTCCCCTGCTGTGCTGTTTGTGAAGTTATGTTAGAGCTAACGTCTAGTCCTTGACCTTTCCTGTACGCACCCCTCATCCCTTATGCACACTCTGGATTGGGAAGAAGACAAATTAATCAACAAGAAGAATCATTTGATCTAAATGAAAACCGATGATCTATCTGCGGAGGGCTCCTTGCATAGCCTTTCTTCTGCTCAACATGTCAAACCACCACTTTGGCAACGATTTTGAAAAATAATGACATACTTTTGAAGTAGCTGCCTCTGCTCCTGACTCAGTACCTGGATTTTACGTGGACAAGGAGTCCAAGGAGTCCCCGCAGGACGGACGGCGTGAGGCAGCTGACAGGGGAAGATGCAAGGCGGACTCCTGCCGCACTCTGGGGCCAAGGTGGTCACAACGAAACAAAACCAGTTTTTGAAAAAAGAAAAACCAAAGGACAAGATTGAGGAATCAAAGAAAAAACCTTCAAAGGACCCACTGCAGGTGAAGATGTTCAAACGGAATTGAACCACTCCACCCGCCGTTCCGCTCCTATAAGGCTTTGTCTGAGAGTTCTCAGAAAACCTCAATCAAGAGAAAACCTTCTTCCTGGTGAAAGGTTTATTTCCTCACTATAGACTATAATGAATGTGGCTCATTTTGTAAGATTAACATAACCTTGATTACAAAGCCAGACAAGGAACAAAATCCATAGCATAGCTTTGAAAATCCAAAGTCTAACATCTAACTAAATCCAGCAATGCGTTAAAAAATATAAAACATCCCAATGGACCTGAGTATATTCCAGAAACGTAAGACTCTCATAATATCAGAAATATTCTGTAATTTAATTCACCTCAATCAACTACACAAAAATTATATCACTGAATACATGCATAAAATTTTTGATAAATTAAAAGATTAAATTAATATGCAATAGCTGAAGATTTTATAACATGGAAACTGCCTTACACGGGGAAAAAAAAAAAAAGCCTGTGCAAAAATCTTACAGCCAACACATTTACAACAGAAACAATTGGTTGTGCTTCCTTTACTACTTGAAACAAAGCTTCTCCGATCACTCAACTTAAAGCTGAAGTGGTTGGCTGGGCAAGTAAAGCAAAGAAAGGAAAGAGAGAGAAAGAGTCAGATTTACCAATAGGCACCAGACGTTCACACCCTCCCAGCATTACCCACCTAATGTGGGAGCCACTCCTGCCGTGACCAGTTCCATCTGATCCCAACCAAACCCACTCTCAATCAAACCTCCTCCTTGCCCAAGTGGCATTCTGTTGTCTCCTGTCATGCCACAGCATGAGATATGATGGGACCCTACCCAGCACTATGGTTTTGAGCTTCCGGAGAGGGACTGGCCTATGCCCCATGGACCAACCACTGGCTCAAGTAGGAAACAAAACGACCTGTACTCTTTTTCTTCCTCCAGACAGACTCTCTAGAAATGCAGTTCATTCCAGGATGAAGGGAATGGATGAAGGGATGGGGGAGGCTGCATTAAATCAAGCAAAGAGCTACAATTAGCAGCAGTTAATTCATTGGCTCTCCATTTTTTTTCCCCTGGCATGACCTTGACATTCGTTCTTCTCCCGGAGATTACCTCCCCTAGTGAAAAAGCACGTATGTCTTAGTCCAAGATTCTTTCTGAGACAAAAGCTAATAGCCCTGGAACGCAGACTGTCACACGGGGATTGTACAGTGTAGCTCGATCATCGCACAGCCTCGGGTTTCATACAAACCAAACCCTGGTGTCCATCTGGCAGTGAGAACTACGGACCCTCCACGGTGTTCTGACCAAGGCTGTTGTCTGTGGTTAGTCCTGAAGAGGAGCAGGAGCAGGGGAAGTGCTGGCAAACACCGGAGTCATGGCAGGAGGAGTTCGGGGAGTGCTGGAACCAACAAGGATGGGGGCGGACTGGTTTATATTAACTCCATTTGGAATCTCTGGTCAAAGAAACTAAGTTAGGGCGGCCAGCTTTCAACTCAAAGTACACCATGGATTCTGAGGGACTTTTCAAGAGATTGTTTTTTTTTTTTTTTAAAGATTTTATTTATTTGACAGACAGAGATCACAAGTAGGCAGAGAGGCAGGCAGAGAGAGAGGAGAGTGGAGGAAGCAGGCTCCCTGCTGAGCAGAGAGCCCGACGCGGGGCTCAATCCCAGGACCCTGGGATCATGACCTGAGCTGAAGGCAGAGGCCTTAACCCACTGAGCCACCCAGGTGCCCCTCAAGAGATTGTTTTTAAAGGCAGTGCCGTCTCTGTGGTGCAGAGCAGAATACGTGGGACCTCACAGCCAGGATCCAACTGCAGAGTGGTGATAAGACTGTAAAGACTCGCCTGTGCCAACACTCTCCAGGGTCAGAACTGGAACCATGGCACAGAAGACCAGAAACCGACTGTGAGGATATGAGTTTGGAGAGCTTGAATGCTGAGAGTCTCATGGAAGGCTTTGTTTGTTTGTTTATTAAGTTTGTTTGTTTGAGAGAGAGAGAGAGTGAGAGAGCACAAGTTGAGAGCAAGGGTGGGGTGGGATGGGGGGGCAGAGAAGCAGGGGCAGGGAAGTGGGGCAGGAGGAGGGAGACGAGCAGATTCTGCCCTGAGCCCAGAACGTGGCGCAGGGCTCCACCCCAGGACCCTGAGATCATGACCCCAGTCAAAACCAAGAGTCAGATGCTTACCGGACGGCGTCACCCAGGGGCCCCTCTCCTGAAAGCTTTGACTGGTAGAAGCAATCTCTGATTTTTCCAGAGAAAAGTAGCCTCACTCTGACAAGAGAAAATGCAGTGACCTCATCGAGGCAGGGCTGTGCCACAATGACGCAGACTTTCCTTGGGATTTGCTGCCTGACTTCTTGCTGCTTCCAGGTTAAAACCAGAAGCAGGACCCATCTCATCCTGACAGGACAATTAGAGTTTCTGCTTTGGGAGGAAAAAGCTATATGGCCACAGAAATTGCAGAAACTGGTTAAATGATACCGAAAGAACAGGGGAACACGGGGGTCATAAGGCTGGGCATTAAAGGTGCTGAACTGGAGATTAAGAGGTACTAAGGGGGGGTTACTGACATGGGGTACACAGCTTGTCACAGTTTCAGGGTGCTCTCAAGGACACCAGGATGGGGTCCTAATAGCTCAACTGGCTCCTTGAGCCACTTCTTTGACATACGAAGACGTGACCTGTGAGTAAGGTGGTGATGCCAGAACTTTCTGGGCACAACACTGAGGGAAATGTCAGAAGTCTCAGTGAGGTGATAATGTTGAATGAGATTAACTCTGTAGAATGTGAGAAACTCCTTCTAATAATGTTCCCTGAGATGGGTCCAAGGACACACCTTTTACTAAGAAAATAAGAAACGTACTTCTGCGAGAAGCACAAAGATATTTGAGAAAACGTCATATTATCTGTAGGCCACGGTTGAGGGTAAGATGTGCTGCTGTGTACAGAGAGGACGGTAGGGTTGCAGAATGACACAGCAATTCCTGATCCCTTTTGAGACAAGGCAGATGTCATGATTACAGTGGACAGTAAGGACGGAGTGCCCGCGATGGTTAATTGATCATGGTGTTCTCACGGTGAAGAGAGAACAACCAGTTAGGGATATATATGTGGTGTGGTGCGATGTGTGTGTGCGCGCGCACGCACGTGCATAACTTTTCTGCGCTGCTATTATTTACACAATCTGGTAACCTAAAGGCTGAAGGCTGGTATCAGTTGACAAATGGAATATTGTGGTTCATCACCAACTTTCTAGATCAAAATCAGTTCACAAACCAGGAGCTTTCCACAACGTGAAAAATGTCATAAATGCGTCTTCAAATTTCCCCAACAAGTCCTTTGACTACTTTCCAAAGTAACCACACTGAGAATGAAGGTTAGGATAGCCAGGTATTTTGCAGCTAGCAGAAATGGAGCCTGAGCTGGTGTTGATACCAGGAGATAACTAAAACCATTTTGATTCTCTGGACAGACAAGATGTCTTTAGAGGTGGCATGAGAAACGGAGGTGTAGCTAAGGCCTGTTTCATAGTAGGACTAAAGGATCTGAAGATTCACCCTGGCATCTTCTGCCTTCCTAGTGTAAAAGAAAATATATGTGGGGGCGCCTGGGTGGCTCAGTGGGTTAAGCCGCTGCCTTCGGCTCAGGTCATGATCTCGGGGTCCTGGGATCGAGTCCCACATCGGGCTCTCTGCTCAGCAGGGAGCCTGCTTCCCTCTCTCTCTCTCTCTGCCTGCCTCTCTATCTACTTGTGATCTCTCTCTGTCAAATAAATAAAAAATAAAATCTTAAAAAAAAATATATATGTGCATAAGTATCACTTGGGGGAAAAAAAAACAAAGAAGACAATACACACATTTCTCTTCAGAATGAAGGTTGGGTTACCGTACTATTCAAACCACTAAGATCAGCCAAAATACTGACCGAAGGTGAGTGAAATCTGAAACGAAGCCTGAAGGAGAAGAGGATGGACGCCAGTTATAATGTCGGCAAATTCACAGCAGCAAGGACTGCTTGCCCCACCTCCCCATCTTTCCGGAAATCTTTGCGGAGTCTACATCTGGCTGCCATCTTGAAGGGACAGTGCCAGATCTCCTCTCATAAACAAGTCACAGCATCTCTTCTCACATTAATGGAGACTCTGTATCGTACTAAGATGAAGACAGCAAGCATCAGTGGAGTGAGGGAGTGCAACTGAGAGGAGTCCGAGTCTCTCGCAGACACATTCTACAGACCACCTCAACTTTTATTGGGCTCCTTAACTATGGCTTCTTCCACCATTGGTAGGGACTGACTAGTCCATGATTTAATCAATTTCCACTTGGACACAGCTGGAGAGGGCCTTGCTGCTTCCCCAAGCTGAGTCCCCTCTGTTTCACAGCGTATGCTGGGACATGAAGCTTGTAGTCATTGTACTGTAACCCTTTGCTTAATTGGAGGAGAGAGCCAATGGGTTAATTCTTCTCCTTTGTTCCCTCAGGACATACTGCCCTACAAAGCAACTAAAATGGACTTCTTGGTAAACAAAACCGACGATCAGTGCATAGTGGCCGCTAGTTTGACAGCGCATGTCATATCGGCTCTCCCTCCACTGCTTCCCTTTCCCAGACCCTCGACTGTGTTCCTGGAATTGTACTCGCTAATAAACTGGTAGCACATAAGCCATTTTATGAGATGCTGCTTTCCAGGGGTCCCAAACTAGAACAGAGCGGAGTCAACAAGTGGTATCATGTACAGACAATATGCTCATTGTTAAAGAAAATACAATAGAATCATCAGACAAATGTTTAAAACAAATTAGAGTTCTGCAAATTTGTCAGGTACGAGATGATCAGCAATAATGAATCAGAAAAACATCATGGAAAGAAAGTATTATTCACAGTAAGAGTGTTAAAAACAGTGCCAAATGAGCACAGAAGAAAAAAAAAACACTTAAGCAGATCATACAAAATAAAACACTCACATTGTCATAAATACAAAGGAAACTGTCTCATAAAGACAGCCCAAGACAGCGTGAAGAAATGATGGATAGTTAACGTATTGTGTTGGGAAGAAATGGTTCATTGTGTGAAAAAGAATAATACTGAGTCTCCACGTAAAAATAAAAAGTTTTAAGAGTTTGACATGAGTCTCTTCTCTAGCCAAAAAAAGAAAGTGGTCCCTACATGGTATTAACCTTGAAGCGCCAACATGAGAGTCCTGTGCTCAGCCACGTATGAAAGCCTGTTCGGGATCGTCCTCAGTTGGCCGGACTGCACAGTCTGGATGCTTCATGGCATGACTGACGGACAGGGAACTGCTCACTCAGCCTGACTCTCTTGCTACCAAGACATTTAAGTAGAAGGAACCGGAATGTCATGGCTTTGTTGGCTGATATGTTTTCTGCATCATATCAGCTTCCTGCCCACCTCTCCACTGTCTTCAGAGGGGATGACTAAGGACATCCTGAATCTCTGTCTCTGTATCCTGTGTGATGCTCCTTCTAGACTCAGTTCTGCTCCCTATCTGTGTCCCGGTGCTGACTAAGCCCAAAAGAGCTCTTTGATTTGGACTGACAATCTGAGCAAAGGTACTTCCGGTGGTTTTGTATCCATACCACACACAGGAGTGAACACGTGATGTGTGGAGAACCACCATGGAAAAGGCACCCATGTAAAGGTGGCCATAGAGAACTTAGAATGTCTGAGTGGTTTTAGACAGGAATACCTCAAAATTAGAAATTTGTGTCGATGTAATCATGTTAACAAATTAGACAGATTGATGACAGATGAGGAGAAGACATTTGGAACATCCAAAAATGTTAAAGAATTAATATCTACAATATCAATGGAAATATTGAAAATGTGTGAGAGTACATGTAATTCCAATTTAAAAGAAAGCAAATGACATATGTAGGAAATTCACAGCATAGAAAACTGGAAGGCTCACAAGTAACAGGGAACAGCTGCAAAAATAGAAGGAAGTAGATAATCAGCACGATGCCTTTTCAGAAATAACCAAAAAGAAAAAAAAAAGTTGATTTTAAATTTAGAAACACTATGTAATCTAAAATCAAATTTTAAAAATTTTATAATAAATCAGGTATTTTGATATAATACACTAATGAGCCTTGAAATATGATAATTAAAATAAAAATAGCATGCATTTCACATGAATTAGTGTCTTACACATGATATAGAGAACCACATTTTGATAGATTTTACCTGGCAATAGTTTATTTAATCCATGTGTACCCCAAGGAGGTCAAATCCCAGAGAAGTGTTGATAGATAAAAATAAAGACACTTTATGAAATCTTGCAACTCAATGCTTTGTTTTTTTAACTGATAAACTTTATTGGGGGGCAGTTTAAATTTTATGGAAAAATTAAGTGTAAAATAGACTGTTGCCATATATCCCCTGATCCCCAAGTCTAGTGTCCCCTTATTAACATCTAACATGAGCCAACACTGATACATTATTATTAACTAAAGTACACAGGCTAATCAGGTTCATTTCTTGTGTTGGACAGTCTATGGGTTTGACAAGTATGTAATGACATGTATCCACCATTACAGTGAGGACAGAGACAGATAGATCCCTATATGCATATCAGTCTCCCACATATGTTATAAAAAAAAAATATGCCCTGGAATGTCATCTTTATGAGATACATGGGTAGACTCAGATATGATGAGACAGCTTCAAGAAAGTCATATCAGGGGCGCCTGGGTGGCTCAGTTGGTGAGACATCTACCTTGAGTTCAGGTCGTGATCTCAGGGTCCCGGGATCAAGACCAGTATCAGGCTTCCTGCTCAGCGGGGAGCCTGCTTCTCCCTTTCCTGATGCTGCTCTCCCACTCGTAGGCTCTCTCTCTTTCTCTTTCTGTCAAATAAATAAATAAGATCTTAAAAAAAAAAAAAGAAAAAAAGGAAGTCTGATCAATTTTATGGAGCCAATGAAGCCCCTTGGAAGTGTTGGCCTGATGCCCTGCTTACAGAGCTCCCCACAGCCTTACTAGGCCCTGCTACAAAAGTCTGCAGAAGTCTGGACTCAAGGTCAACTGATACGGTTGCAGCCCTGAATTCCTTTCCTGACAGAACGAGCCTAAGACCCCATCCGGGTTGTACAGGCTCTCAGAGCATGCCCACAGCCCATTCTCTTCGTCCTAAGATAACCTCCTAACATCAGGGACTCAATTTTTCCTCATTCTCAGGTCAAGTCTCTACCCTAAATGTGGTATTATGTACCACATATGGTACATAATACAAATACGTATATATTTATATACACACACAGTCACACATACATGCTATATATTTATACGATAATATGGGATACATCTATTGACCTATCATTACCGATCTCTTACAACAGGTTGACAGATAGGTGGGTAGATACAAACGTATCACATATTAGAGTTGCGTTGTTACCCAACTCTCCTGTGTTCATGTACGAACCCTCCGTCCTCCAAACTCCTGGTAGTCGCTGATCTTTTGCCGTCTTCATCGTTCTGTCTTTTCCAGAGTGCCATGTAGTTGGACTCGTATAGTACGCAGCCTTTCCAGATTAGCCTCTTTCACTAAGCAATATGGATTTAAGCTTCCTCTGTGTCTTTTCATGGCTCATTTCACTTTAGTGCTGAGTAATATTCAATTGTCTGGGTGAACCACAGGTCATCCATTCATCTATTGAAGGGCAGCTTGGTTACTTCCAAGTTTGGACAATCATGAATAAAGCCAGTATAAACATCACGGACAGGTTCTCGTGCAGCCATGAGTATTCAGTCCCTTTGGATAAATACTAAGGAGCATCATGGCTAGAGCCTGGGGTAAGAGGATGTTTTGTTTTGTGGGAAATCACCCAACAACCTTCCAAGGTGGTTGTACCCATCTGTGTTGCTGCCAGGGATGGGTGAGAGCCCCTACTGCTCCACGTCCTCCCCAGCTGTGGTGGTCCCAGTGCTCCAGATCTGGCCATTCTAATGGCTGCGTCATGGTATCTCCCTGCTGTTTGAGCCGCATTTCCCGAGTGACATACGATATGCGCGTCTTTTTGTCTGCACACCCAACCGTGTCTGAAGCTCTCCCTCAGCGTCCCTTCTGCAGCAGACAAAGGAATCTCTTTTTTTCTCTTAAGTTGTCCTAACACAGGTGTTAGTGTGCTTCCCAAAATATCCGCTAAGAGCTGCAGACATTCCAGTAATAATTTCCACCACCGCTACCTCTGCGAGTACAATTAACTTCTGCTGGTATCTGAGCCAGCGCTCATTTGTGATTAAGTGTCCCGGGTTTCCCTGGGAAGGCAGCATCAGCCCGACAGGTTAGGGTTAGGGTTGGGGCACAGGCTTTCTGCAGTGCCAGAGCTCGGAGACTCACCGGGCTATTAGGCCTCTTTTACTGATCCTGTTTCCACCTGTGTTATCTCCTGTCACAAACACAGAGAACAGCTGCAGTTCTCTTTCTTGCCTTCCTTTGTCGTTTACATTTCAGACAAAGGATATCGGATAATCATAAACATAAATTTGAATTCCTTTAACTTCTACCGTTTCAGGCCCCAGCCCACTCATGCATCATCGTGGCTTCTGTGGATGGTCACCCTGTCCCGCCGTTCAGATTGGAAACCCAGTACCGTCCTTCCCTCCACCTCGTAGTTCACGTCCAAATGCCGGGTGACTTTCACTCGGCCGTCCCGGAACTGGATCCCGAACCCACGCTCTCCACGCACTGTCTTCCTGGTACCTCCGTTCAGCTCCCGCCGTCTTTGTCCAGAGTAGTTCGGTGCGGTCCCAGTCACGCAGCCCCACCAGGCCCCCTTCCACAGAGATCGGAGTCACTGACTTTGGAGGCTGGCCCACGGACTGGCATGGTGACATGCTTCTGCTTCCCTTTCTACTCTTCTCTGCACTGACCTCGCTTCCTCGCAACCAACCTGCTGCTCTTTCCGGAATGCTCCTCCGGAGGGCTCCCAGCCGCCTGAGCACCCCATCTGCCATCGCCAACACCCCGCTCCCACGGGTCTCTCAGCTGTGCCTGCCTCCTCCTGACCTTCCCACGCAAAAGCTTGGAGATAGGGGCGCCTGGGTGGCTCAGTGGGTTAAAGCCTCTGCCTTCAGTTCCGGTCATGATCCCTGGGTCCTGGGATCGAGCCCCGCATCGGGCTCTCTGCTCAGCGGGGAGCCTGCTCCCCCCCCCCCCCCCCCCCCCCGCCTGCTTCTCTGCCTACATGAGATCTCTGTCTAATAAATAAATAAATCCTTTAAAAAAAAAAAAAAGCTTTGAGATCCTCTCCATTCTTCGAAGGCCTTCCAGAAAGTGGTCTGAAACCACTACAGAGATTTAATCAGTCTCTGCCTAATCCTAAGGATTCCTAATCCTAATCCTTAGGATTCCTAATCCTAATCCTTCTTATCAAACTTGATTATGTTTCATTACAGGTACTCATTCCTGCCTTTTCTCCCCGACTGTGAGCTTCTCAGGGGCACAGGTGTGTATCTTGCTCCTCGCCCACCAGCAGAGTCAGCAGAATCTCATACCTGGCAGGCACTCACGGGTCTGTTTACGAACGGAATTGACTGTGTGAGTAAAAGTCACTGGCTAATTGTCACCTTTACGCTCTTTATCACTTTCATAAGACAAAAACTGGACACACACCACTAGACTTTTTTTTTTTTAAGTGCATGAAGCAACAAATAGGAACATCAACACAAGCAACAAATAGGAAGATCTTTTTCATCATGGCAACATTTTAAAGATCTCCAAGTCTGTTTTCTCTACAACTAAGACTTTATCGCTGATTGCCCAAGGTGCTGCAGTGGCCAAGAATTACGATTAACTTTTTAATAACGGAGTCTGAAAACACACATTGACTGTTTTTAATATTTTGATACATGTATTTCAAATACATGCTTTCTCAAATAAAATTCTAATTGGATTATGCCCTATGAATAAATGCAAATTTCATTTACCCATGACCCCAGATTTCAGGATTTCATTTTAGTTTTGTTTTTTTTTTTAATGGGAGCCTACAATAAATTAGATTCTGTTCCTGCAAAATGTGTAGACCAGCAAGTCCCCTGGCAGTTTGGAAGGTGACAAGTGAAGGCAACACAGTGAGTCTGAGCCACTATCTCATCAGCAACAAAAACCACGCTTGCTTGTGTGCAGGTGCAGGGGCGCTGGAGTTGGAAGAACGACTGAGACATTTCATGGCTTGCTCTTTGGCTTTCAGTATCCATTCTGCAGCCTAAAAAATTAACTGGGAATCTCACAAGTGAAATGGGGCAGAGTATAATCAAATTCTCCACTGCATCAATTTTCACAACGATAGCAGCTAGAGCAGTTTTCATACTTTTCTTATGTGCAGGTCAGCTGGGGAAATCTAGGAACCTGCCCACTGTAAGTGAAATGGCATTTTCTCTGGCACACATATCAGTCACTTGTCACAGCGGGCCGAAAGCATCATCAAAGACTCCCAGAAAGGGGACCTGCGTGAGCCCTTTCCTTTGCAGAACATTGCTGGGAAAGAACATACAAGTGTTCTTCTGTAAAAATCTGCTTCCCGAGTATGCAATCTTCAGAATATGTAGGTATCCCAGATCCCTTGGTGCCCAAAACTAGGCTCATTAGTGTACCTGGCTTGCCATGCTCCCTGGAGATTTTGTAATGCTAGAAGGGGTATTTCCCTGTGTGAAAATGGATGGAGTGACCACAGCGGGGTGCGGTGGGGATATATATTTTTTTTCTGAAAAATATATATAATAAAATAAACATAAATATATATACTATATATTCTAGGCTGTGCTTTCTGCATTTGTAATAGTGGGTCACAGGGATGACCTGAGCACATAACATTGTGATGTGACTACCAGTCCTCAGGTTTTGTCTCTGTCTGCTGGCCTGGTAAGTAAGGCATTTTGGAAAGTCCCTCCACCACGACTGGATGGGGATGGCGATGAGGAGGAGGGCTTGGTGGTGGTGGCAGTGGGAGTGTTTAGTCGTGACAGCTACTTACTGAACACAGTATGGCTCCGGAACTAATCTAGGAGCTTCACGAGCATGAACACGTGCAATCTTCTCAGCAACACTGTGGCTCTTGTTATTCCCATTCAGAAATTTTCATCTCTGGGGCACCTGGGGTGCTCAGTCAGTTAAGCGTCTCCCTTTGGCTCAGGTCATGATCCTGGGGTCCCAGGGTCCAGCCATGCATCCTGCATCAGGCTCCCCATTCAGCAAGGGTCTCCTTTTCCCTCTGCCTGCCCCTCTCTCATGCTCTCTCTCTCAAATAAATAAATAAAATCTTCTTTAAAAAAAGAAATTTTCATCCCAAGGAATTCTGGATAAGCATTCTCTTTCGGATGTTCATTTGCTTTTTATCCATTGGAGCCCTCTGACATTTAACTGAAGCCCAGTAACAGAGGTAAGAGAATGAAAGGAAGATCACACTCAAATGTCACAGCTACCTTGTCTCCAGGAGAACTGGGTCTTTCCTACTTTCTGTTAGTGTCCTGGTTATAAAGGTGAACAGCATTTGAAACACAGCCTCTTATTAAGACCAATAATTGATCTTTATCATCTACCAAGAAATTTTTTTAAAAACTGAAGATAGGGACACCTGTGTGGCTCAGTGTCTGCCTTCAGCTCAGTTCATGATCCCGGAGTCCTGGGATGGACTCCTGCATCGAGCTCCCTACTCGGCGGGGAGCCCGCTTCTCTCTCTCTCTCTCTGCCTGCCACTTTGCCTGCTTGTGATCTCTCTTTGTCAAGTAAATAAATCTTAAAAAAACAAAAAACAAAAAACTGAAGATATAGAGGGAAAATGGAAGATTTTACTTTTCAAATAGCTCTGTGAGTAAAGAAGCATAGATTCTACACTCTCTGTGTGGCTGCATTTACATTTTTCTTCGTTTTCCCTTACTCTTATGGTTTTGCGAGGAAAGGGTATCCTGTCGTCAGAGTCCACTTAGGGACAGACTAACCTTCGGGTCTCCAAATATTTTTCATAATTTCTGTAAATGGTACGATGTCTTGCAAATGTTTAAGATTCATGGTTCAGAACACAGTGTTTACTTTCCCAGACGCCATTCTGCCTATAAACACGATTTGCCACCAAGAACCTATTTCCTGGGATGCTTGATGCCACTTTATAATTGGCTTGAGAACACTGACTGAAATCCAAACAAAATTCCAGGTAGAAGATAAGGACTCAACCTTTCTCATCTCGTTGTAGACAAAATGCCGCAAAGTTTTACACTGTGAAGTCCGGTTTCCAGAGCAGGCGGGGAACTGGCCAGTTGCCTTGGTGACAAGCAGGTTTCATGCCAGCCTTCTGGTTCATCTCTGAAACTGGGCTCAGAAGCGCCTTTGCTACTTGACAAAATTCCTGAATTCCTCAAGGCTGCTGTGCTGGGGACTCCTTCAACAAACTGAGCCCACCCTTGAGACCGATTTTCAATGCAGGCCTTCAGTGAATAAAGTCAGATGATAAGAGTTTGTTGGTTAATTTACACAGCAAGGCCTAACGTAATGTGTTGTCCATTCTGGAAAGGTTACCAGCCTTTTTTTTTTTTTCCTCTTCAAACTATATGCCCTCCACCGAAGAGGGAAAAACAAAGTTGTCTGGATAGGCTGTTCCTGCTTCTCCTATCATTTCAGGCTAGTTAATTTGGCCAAACACAAACACGAACACAAATAAACAAACAAAAAACCCTCAAAAAACAAAAACAAAACAAAACCCTCCAAGAAGTTAGAAAAATAATATTTAAAAAAACCCCACAACATCACATGTCTCTTTTAGGATCAGCAGATTAATGGGTGAGAAACTGAATGTCCATGAAAGGCCGTGAACATGGACACAGCTCCAACTAGCTCCACAGGCAATATGGGTCAGGTGGAACCAGACAGACCTGGGTTCTAAGCTTCTTTCTAAGGCTCTAACTTACCACACAGACGACTGTGGACAGGTAACTTAACTCTTTCATACCTTGGATCGCTAGTCTGTTTAGTTATATAAAATCATCATCTTTCTGCTCCAATAGTGAGAATTAAATTAATATTCAAATCCTCTGGACTTAGCTTAGTATACGCTCAGTAAATAGCTTCTCTCCCACCACTAAACCCCTGTCATTTTCATAGCATGTAAAAATAACGCTGTAACTTCGGTGAGGAACAAGGGGACTGAGACTGACTTGATGGCAATTCTCACAATTGTCACAATACTCGAACGGACACTGCACAGAATGTTACGGTCACAGGACAAACTCGTTTCAGAGATTAAATGGTTTCTTTGTGTTGAAGGACAGCAGTGAGGTTCATTCAAAGGAGTAGAGAGAGGGCATACTATCGGCAAGTTTCTTTTCTAACAAGCTTTTTAAAAAAATTTCTTTTAAAGATTTTATTTATTTACTTGACAGAGAGAGTTAGAGAGGGAACAGAAGCATGGGGATTGGGAGAGGGAGAAGCAGACTCCCCACTGCACAGGGAGCCTGATGCGGGACTCGATCCCACAACCCTGGGATCATGACCTGAGCTGAAGGGAGACGCTTAACGGACTGAGCCACCCAGGCGCCCCTCCAACAAGCTTTTAAAGAACAAATACGTATGTGCCAGGTACTGTTCTCAGTGGAGTAAGTGTTTTATTTAAATTATCATATAATGACTCCAAGAGGAACACGGTCTTTATGGCCTGTTTCACAGATAAGCCAAACAAGGCAAGGAGATGAAGCAGGAAAGCGAGCAGATGCTCCAGCTCCGGGGTATAAGAAGGGGATGCACCGACAGACAGACAGCTATGGAGACCACGGTCTGTATTCTACACTCTGGCATCGCTGCTCCCAGGGAGGCGCTTACCACACTGACTTCCCATCTCTCGTGAGAACAGTTTGAAATTTTTTTCTGTTACATTTTAGTCGTGATGTCTTTCTTTCTCACGTCTGTCTGAACGGTGTGAGTTCACACTGATACCCTGCGTCTTGCTTGGTCTTTGTGTGTCGTCTTCAGCTGACGGCTGCATCTGTCCCAGCGGTTTTGAATCTGGAGGGAACCTTGCCACAGAAGAATCTTTCCATCTATCCAAACAAAGTGAAGGCAGACTTCTGGTAAAAGTTCCTGCACCGAAGTTTCACTAGGTGGAGTATAAAATCGAAATAATTTATGCTGCTGGGCGAGGCCCGCTATGACTGTACCTTGTCATACTTTTTCTCTCACATTGATTTTCCCCCAAATCATCTTGTTCTCTAACAGTGGACTCCATTGTTCTCTCTTGAAGCAGACCCTACAGGTCCCTGTCTCAGTTCATAAACCGTCTTTTCCTATCACCTCTCCCTCTTAAAATGACTCATTTTTTTTTTCTTCAAGGTCCCACTTAAATGCATCTTCTCAAAATCATCTCCCAAATTCTCCCAGGTAGAAGTATCTTCTTGGTTTAGTGGTTTGAGACAGTTCAGCCTAAATGGGATTTTGGCTCTGTCACGTGCATCATGTTTGACTCTGGGTAAATCACATCATCTCCAGGATTCTTGATTCTTCGTATAAAAAGCTGGGAGGCACGACAGAAAATCCCAAAAGAGACCTGAAGTCTCTCGCCTCATCGTGTCATGATTATTGCCTCACGCTGAGAAGAGGCGAGAGCAACACCCTGTGACCATCAGATAATGCTCTGAAGGGAATTCCACTTAAACCTGTGCACCCATTGGGGCGCCTGGGTGGCTCAGTGGATTAAGCCGCTGCCTTCGGCTCAGGTCATGATCTCGGGGTCCTGGGATCGAGCCCCACATCGGGCTCTCTGCTCTGCAGGGAGCCTGCTTCCTCCTCTCTCTCTGCCTGCCTCTCTGCCTACTTGTGATCTCTCTCTCTGTCAAATAAATAAATAAAATGTAAAAAAAAAAAAACCCCTGTGCACCCATTTTCATAGAAAACCTGGCCAAAATTGGGAACAGGTGCCACTGTCAAACCTGCCGCTCTAAGAATTTTTTAGCCATGAGTTTTGCTTTCTTATTTTTCTATAAAAAATAGATAAAAGACATATCTTCTAGTGGACTAAGGAGGAATGACTGCAACTTGAAAACCGATGAAAAATGAACTAAAGAGGGCGTGACCTCTTCTGTATTTCTCCAAGCACAGGGAGCGAGCCATGCCCGCGCTAGAGCAAGCTGCTCGGGCGGCGGCGATCTCACCTTCACACGGAGGGCCCGGCACTCCTGAGAGCGGAGCCCTAGGGAAGACTCGGCTCTTCATTTCTAAGGAAGGACATAACTGAATGTTTTTACTTTTTTTTTTATAATTTTTTTTCTAATTTTTAATTCATTTGACAGAGAGAGATCAGAAGTAGGCAGAGAGGCAGGCAGAGAGAGAGGAAGGGAAGCAGGCTCTCCATTGAGCAGAAAGCCCGATGAGGGACTCGATCCCAGGACCCTGAGATCATGACCTGAGCCGAAGGCAGAGGCTTAACCCACTGAGCCACCCAGGCGCCCCTGAACCTTTTTACTTGTAACTGACCTATCCATCCCAAAGCTGGTATGACTGCAATCACGTACGGTAAAGTCAGTGTTTCCCTGAGAGCTGACTTAATTCCAGTGTTGGTAGATTTTAAGTTCTTAGCTCCCACGACTACCATAAAGACAGAGATAAAATGAGGGAGGCTGGGTACCTCGCACACCGGCAAGCGCGCAGGAATTCCCTGCCTCTGTTTCTCTGGTTTCCAACAACATTTTGTTACACTGTAACAACATATTCCTTTTAACCCTCTTTTTTTATTTTTAAAAAATATTTTATTTATTTATTTGACAGAGATCACAGGTAGGCAGAGAGGCAGGCAGACAGAGAGGAGGAAGCAGGCTCCCCGCTGAGCAGAGAGCCCGATGCGGGACTCGATCCCAGGACTCTGAGATCATGACCTGAGCCGAAGGCAGAGGCTTAACCCACTGAGCCACCCAGGCGCCCCAACCCTGTCTCTTTTAAATACAAAAATCTGTACCTACTAATGTATACAACTTGATGAGTCTTCTAACTGGGAGCAGATCTCCTCTGCTGTCCAGGGTGTGAATACTTTGTGGGCAAATTCCGTGACCTGCTCACCACCATCTCTCTACCCAGTGTTTTGCATACCGTACTTATTACTGAATGTCTGAATTAAATCGACCCTGCTGAGTTTGAATTATTGAAGCTACATTTATCAGACTTCCCACCGAACTGATAAAACGAGCTCAAGAAGCATGCAGCTTGAGTAGACAAGAACGATGTAGAGTTTGGGCTGATGGATTATGAAACCAACGCTGTGCAAGGTTAGGAGACCCTCATCTGCTCAGTCGTTTCCAAAGACCTGTGAGGAATGCACTCTGGGTTCCAGATAATCATCTATTTTTGTTAATTTTGTAAAATCACAATCCATGACAACAGCTTTCGATTTCCACTCCCGTATGCTCTTTGCCTCGATTTCCCTTGTATTAGGGGCTATGGCAGTTGCTACACATACTTCTGCTTTCCAGTACAAGGGAAAAGGAGCTGAGAATACGTTTAATCCGATTATGTGGTCTGCGGTTACTTCTGTGAACAACTCTTCCAACTTATAAATAGTTTCCAGCAGCATTTTTTTAGGCCATGTTGTCAACCAATACAACACTATGACAAATTTTCAGGGCCAAGAGTTGAGTCCCTGTAACCAAACTTGGTATTGTAAATATATGGATAGCATACAAAAAACAAAGTTTGAAATGTATGTATCTAGCAGTTAGACTTGCAAAATTCTTCCAACCATCAGACATATAAAAACATAGGCAGGGGCGCCTGGGTAGCTCAGTGGATTAAGCCGCTGCCTTCGGCTCAGGTCATGATCTCAGGATCCTGGGATCGAGCCCCACATGGGGCTCTCTGCTCTGCGGGGAGTCTGCTTCCTCCTCTCTCTCTGCCTGCCTCTCTGCCTACTTGTGATCTCTCTGTCAAATAAATAAATAAAATCTTTAAAAAAAAAAAAAAAAACATAGGCAGAAAACACAGTTCTAATCAAAACAGAAGTCACCTCCTAGAAGGGATATCCTTAGTGGTTCAGTACATAAATTATAAGTGCATGTGATGGACTGAATAATTAGCTCAACTCCTCTGCATTGCTAGTCAGCTCCATATTGGTTATGATCTCATTATTGGGACATCACACTTGCCTGATCCTTGGCTCTTTGCTCATACAAAGGAATGTGGTAAAAATGTCAATATGCCAATTCTGGCCTTTACACAGCAAACGCAGTTCTGATTGCCTGTCTCTCACCTGGTGTTGCCATGAGCGAAATATGTCCTGCCTTGCTCCCAGTGTTAAGACAATGAGAAAAACATGCAGTAGGGCCATCAGCAGACCCACAGAACTCTAGTAAGAAGCAGGGTTTGTCAGCCACGTAGATGAGCCAGACTAGACCAGCATAGCTGAGCCAGACTAGACCAGCCAAATGCTAGTCAAGCCACAGACCCAGGAGAAAAAGTAATTCTTTGCTAAGCCACTGAGTTTGGTATGAATCTGTTATGCAGTAAGTAGCATTATGGCAGTAGAGAAATGCTACAATACGATCACTCTATTTTTGATGGAAATTATATAACATACAACTTGTTAGCTCTGAAAGGCTTGAGAATACTACAGTTGAAGTACAGTGTACTTGTATGTCTTATGCATCCAAGAGTCCGTTACAAATTTTGACCAATATATATTACAGATTAGAGATGCCTGGGTGGCTCAGGTGGTCGAGTGCTCAACTCTTGGTTTTGGCTCAGCTCATGATCTTGGGGTTATGGAATCAAGCCCCGAACTGGGCTCCACGCTTAGTGGATTCTCTCTCTCCCTCTCCCTCTGTGTTCTCCGAGCTCATGCACCTTACGTATGCTCTTTCTCAAATAAGTAAGTCTTTAAAAAAATAGTAGAGATTGGGGCGCCTGGGTGGCTCAGTGGATTAAGCTGCTGCCTTTGGCTCAGGTCATGATCTCAGGGTCCTGGGATGGAGCCCCGCGTCGGGCTCTCTGCTCTGCAGGGAGCCTGCTTCCTCCTCTCTCTCTGCCTGCCTCTCTGCCTACTTGTGATCTCTCTCTCTGTCAAATAAATAAATAAAAATCTTTAAAAAAAAATAGTAGAGATTAAATTACCTATTTTTTTCTATAGAAAATGAAACAAAGTCAGGGAAATATGAAAACTTCAAAGAGATTGTAAACCTATGTAGATATTGCTAATGTGCGTGTGTGGTGTTTATGGAACTGTCAATTTCTTTAAATTTACATTTTTTCCAGATTATTTTTAATTGCTTTATTAAAGTGTAGTTGTCCTAAAATAAATGGTCCATGTTTGAAATGTATAAGTTTTTTGTATGTACACATCACCACAACCAAGAAATGAATACACCTACCATCTCAAGAACTTCCCTCAGACCCTCTGTAGACTCCGACTCCCATCCCTGCTGACCCATGACCACCTTCATAAGCAACCACGGAGCTGCTCTCTGTGGCTACTGACCAGTTGGAGCTTCCTAGAATTTTATGTACACAGAAGTATTTGCTCTTTCTATGGCTTCTTTTATACAGCGCAATTATTTTGACATATATCTATGTTGCTATAGCAACGGTTGGCTTCTTTTTCATCTTAGTAGTATCCCATTGTATAATTACATCACCATTAGTGTATAGATTCACCTTCTTTTTTAAGATTTTTATTTATTTATTCGAGAGACAGTGAGAGAGAGAGAACGAGAGAACGAACAAGAGAGAGAGAGAGAACAAGCAGGGGAGCAGCAGACGGAGAGGGAGAGGCAGACTTCCCACTGAGCAGGGAGCCCGATGTGGGGCTCCATCCCAGGACCCTGGGATCATGACCCAAGCAGAGGACAGAGGCTTAACTAACTGAGCCACCCAGGTGTCCCTACATCCACCTTTTGATGAACAGGTGGGTTGTTTCCAGCTTTTGGGCAATATAAATAATGATGACATGCACATTCACTGACAAGTCTTTATATGGACATACACTTTCATATTGTTTGGGCAAATAACTATGATGGGAATAAATGCGTATATGGTCGGTGTGTATTTAGCTTTTTAAAAAATTGTTGAACTATTTTCTAATTATTATTTTCACCCATTTTGTTCTTTGAAAGTTCAAATTCCAACACATCCTTGTCCAGACTTGGTATAGACAATTTTTTTCCCCTTTAGTCATTCTAGTGGGTGGATAGTGGCCTCTCATTGTGGTTTTCATTTGCATTTACCTAAAATGAGTAATGAGTTAAGTATCTTTCAACTACTAAATTGCTATGTGTATATCTTCTTTGGTGAACTCTCTGTTCAAGTGTTTTTTGCCCATTTATCTATAGGGTTGTTTTTCTTATTATTGAGTCTTGATCATTATTTAAGTGTCTTCTGCATACAAAATCCTTTGTCAGATTTCTAATTTGCAAATATTTTCTCCTAGCCCTTGGCTTGCTACTCTCCCCCAACCGCAGTAGTGTCTTCTTCGGGGTGAAGTTTTAATTTTGATAAACTCCAATTTATCAACTGTTGTTTTATGGGTCATTCTTTGGGCATTGTATCTACACAATCTTTGCTGAGCCTATAGTCACAAAGGTTTTCTCCTCATTTTCTTTGGGAGATCTTGTAAGTTAGGTTCTCTGTGCTTACACTTAATTTGTATATGACATGAGGTATAAAGCTTGTTTGCTTGTTTTTGTCTTTTCATTTTACAAAGACTATCTTCTTTTTCACTGAATTGCAACTGCATTTTTGTTAAAAATCAATCGATCATACACAGGGACTATTTATCTGGAATCACTCTTTTGTTCCAATGATGCATCTGCCTATATTAATGTTAACAGCACACCTTCTCTTCACCATCATAGCTCCATAATAAGTCTTAAAGTCAGATAGTGTAACGTTCCCAGATCTGTCCTCTTTTTTCAAAGTCATTTGACATTTATTTATATTTCCATGTAAACTTTAAAACTCATATGTTATTTTCTACAAGAAAATTCTGCTGCACTTTTGTCTGAAATCTCATTACATCTATCTATAGATCAGTTTGCAAAAAATTGACATTCTGTATTAAATTTTCCAATCCATAAAAATGATGTATTTCTCCATATGTCCTTCTTAATTACTCTCAATAATATTTTGTAGCTTTTATTGTAGAGTTTTGCATAAATTTTACATGTTTTATCCCAAAGTGCTTCATATTTTAACACCATATTGTAATTTTAATTTCAAATTCCATTTGTTCATTGCTCGCATAAGAAATACAACTGAATAGTTATATGTCGATACTGTATTCTGAAAATTTGTTCAGCTCAGTACTTTATTCTACTAGTGCTTTGATAGAATCCATGGGATTTTCCATGTAGACTAGCTTGTGAATTGTTCTTACTTCCTTTTTTATTTTATTTATTTCTCATGCTTCATTGAAGTCATTAGAACATTAACATGATTTTGAATTAATGTCATGAGAGTGTATATTCCTGTCTCTGTCCTGATATCAAGGAAAATCACTGTCTTTTTTTTTTTAAAGACTTTATTTATTTATTTGACAGACAGAGATCACAAGTAGGCAGAGAGGCAGGCAGAGAGGAAGAAGTAGGCTCCCTGCTGAGCAGAGAGCCCGATGCAAGGCTCGATCCCAGGACCCCAGGATCATGACCCAAGCCAAAGGCAGAGGCTTTCACCCACTGAGCCACCCAGGAGCCCCTTACTCGGTCTTTCAATACTAATGATATGTTTTCATTTATGCTCTTTATCAGTTTAAAAATTTTTCCCTTTATTACTACTTTTTTGAAAGATTTAGCAGGGGTAAATGTTGAATTTTTTATATGCTTTTCATATATTCGATCATGGTTTTCCATTTTTGTCTCTTAGTATGTTTCAATGTACATTGATTAATTTTCTAATATTGAACAAATTCCCCCTACTCACTGTATGTTATCTTTTTTATGTGTTGTTGTATTTGATATGCTGGAAATTTGTTAAAACTTTCATATAAATTTTATAAGGAATATTGTTCTGTTTTTCTGTTAATATGTTTGGTTTTGATATCAGAGTAATGGGAGCCTCATAGAATACACTTAATTTCTCCTTCTCTTCAGTTTTCTGGAATATTTTGTATATTTGATATCACTTCTTCCTTAAATATTTGAAAAGATTTTTCAAGGGAGTGTTTTTAGCAATGAATTCTCTTTTTCTGTGAGATGTAGAGCTAGTCAGGTCATCTCTGTCATTGCTTGTGAACTCTGATGTGTCCGTATGGAAACTCCTGCTTCATCTACATTGTTTGATTCATCATCTTGAAATGGGAATACTTTATTATGATTCTCTTGATACCTTACTATCATTTTAATATGTTTTATTGTAAATAAACATTCACTTTTTGTTAATCACTTGGCATTTTTTTGGTCAAAAAAAGCGGTCTTCAAAACATTTAATCTCCTGGAAATCGTCAGGAACGACTCCTGTTACTCCCATGCACCACCCTGGCTGTGGACGCCCTTCGCAAAGACACTTGGTTAATTCAAAAACACTTGCAAGACCATCCTTACTTAACTGGCCTAGCAACAAGCCTCCTTCCACTTTGAGTTCACTGGTCATGAAGACATGGCCAGTAGATAGTTTTGGAGGATAGGTAGTTCTTGTGAATTCTCTGAGTACAAATCCTTCCATTTTCACAGTCAACTCTGAATTGCTAAAACTAATCTTGACCCAGAATTCCTTCCATCAAAACACCAGAATGATTCAGATCCCGTTAATTATGTGAACTAGCAAGTACCTTCATTATCGATGCATAAAAAAAGAGGAAGAGAGGATCAGGCATAGGCCTGCCATGATTAGCTAATGTATACCTGTTTCTGGCATCTTTTACAGCAACAGTGAAGTAGAATTAAGAAAATCTCATGAAAATAAGTGACTGATGCAGGTCTCTTGCTATGATTTTCTGCCATGCTAATACCTGAGCTTCTGATTCCCTTCTATTTACTTCAAAGCATATTATTGAAGATTGTTTCCATTATTAGAAAGGAACTTTAATGCTTTTTTTTCCCATTTCATGAATTACCTGTCTATATTATGTTCTTTGAACATTTTCTCTACCCGCTTCCTTGCATTCAACATAAGGGATTGCTTTCACCACTGATCCTCAGGGACAGATCATCCAATTTTGTCCATAACCACTTAACACAACTCCAATTCACCCAAAACTTTCGTTAAATTTTTGGGTAAATTTTTACCCAATTGTATACTTAACCATCATGTCATACTTGCTAACTTTGTGCATTACCATTTATATCACTCCATATTCAAAAGTTATTCTACTTATAGAAACGTTTACGTAATGGTCTTCCAGGATTCTTCCACTGCAAAACTTTTAAAGATGTTAGTAAAATTTATTATCCATTTTCACGTTTATCAAGTTTTACTCTACTTGTCAAATAATTGATGATTTTGAAAAGTGTAGGATTCAATATTTCATACCAGTTTCACTGTCCTACATAACTCCTGACATCCAAATCACATCAGGAATCCTCCTTATAGCCCAGATGAAGGATTTTCTTGGACCAAAGAGCTAGGATTTTGAGGACGGTCCATCTCCCAAGTAGCATTCCCCTGGGATATATCCATGTGTTCACATACCAGAGAAAATGAATGACAGCATAGCCAGGAGAAAGCTAAGACAAAAATCAAGAAAACGGGTCCACGTTATTGACGTAAAGGACAAATGCAGAGAGACTGAGGTGAGGGCAAGTTTTACCTCCTCAGCAGAACTGATACCACTCACACCAGTTAGAATGGCCAACATCAACAAGACAGGAAACAACGTGTGTTGGAGAGGATGTGGAGAAAGGGGAACCCTCTTACACTGTTGGTGGGAATGCAAATTGGTGCAGCTGCTTTGGAGAACAGTGTGGAGATTCTTCAAGAAATTAAGAATAGAGCTTCCCTATGACCCTGCAATTGCACTGCTGGGTATTTACCCAAAAGATATAGATGTAGTGAAAAGAAGGGCCATTTGTACCCCAATGTTCATAGCAGCAATGGCCACAGTTGCCAAACTGTGGAAAGAACCAAGATGCCCTTCAGCGGATGAATGGATAAGGAAGATGTGGTCCATATACACGATGGAGTATTATGCCTCCATCAGAAAGGATGAATACCCAACTTTTGTAGCAACATGGACGGGACTGGAGGAGATTATGCTGAGTGAAATAAGTCAAGCAGAGAGAGTCAGTTATTATATGGTTTCACTTGTGGAGCATGTGGAATAACACGGAGGACATTAGGAGAAGGAAAGGATAAGTGAACTGGGGGAAACTGGAGGGGGAGACGAACCATGAGAGACTGTGGACTCTGAGAAAAAAACTGAGGGCTTTGGAGAGGAGGGGGCTGGAGGTTTGGTGAACCGGGTGGTGGGTATTCAGGAGGGCACAGATTGCACAGAGTAATGGGTGTGGTTCATAAACAATGAATCTTGGAACAATGAAAAAAATCAAATTAAATTAAAAAAAAAAACCAAAAACCCAGAACTGAATCCTTGGGTGCTGGGAACACGGGGACGGCTGCCGTCATCATGGAGTCTCACGGACAGTGTCAGTACAGCTTAGTGGTTAATGACACACTTCTGTGCCAGACGAAATTCTGACTCCTCTTCTTCGCATCCCTGGGAGAATTTTTTGGAATCTAACTGCAAGTTCCTCCATCTATAATAGTTCTTACTTAACATAATTACAATGAAAACCACACAAAAACTAATGAAAAGACTCAGTGCCAAACCTGGCAAAAATGAAAGAAATAAACATCAGGGCCACAGGCTCAGTGTGGGTGTCCCCCTAAAATCCATTATGTTGAAACCTAACCCTCAAAGTGATGGTGTTAGGAAGTGGAGGCCTCTGGGTGGTGATAGGTCCCCAGAAGGTAGAGCCCCCATGAAGGGGATTCATCCCCTTATAAACGGGACGTCAGGGAACACCCACGTCCCTTGGGTCAGAGAGAGAACACAGGTGTCTATGAACCAGGCAGTGTGCTCTCTCCACACACCACACGTGCTGGGGTCTGGATGCTGACCTTTCAGCCTCCAGGACTGTGGAAAATAAGCTTGTGTGATTTATAAGCCAACAGCCTTTGGTGTTCAGTTCCAGCAGCTCAATGGACTAAAGCGTCTAGCAGGTATTATTCTTGCTCAGAAACAGACACACAGAGAAGTTAAGAAGGCTGCCTGTCCCCCACCCGCCACGTACACGGCTGGCTCCGGCCAGGCTCTCTGACCAGCGCTCTTGCAGGGTCCGCTTACTCTCCTACTGACTTACTCTGTCTAAAGTTTTGTGAAAGCCTTGTACTTGCGACTGGATTCTTGCAGCAGACATCCTAATGTGAATACTTAAGGTATGTTAGTGACTTCACAGCCTTGGAGATTATGGGAGCCTCTGCCTGTGTTAGGAGAAACCGACCAGTAGTACAGTCAAGATGTGCAGTCACGGGAGAAAACCCAGTGCTGCAAAGTGCTGCAAAGAACCTTGTTCTACTTACAAGGTAAGTAGAACAACTCAACACTTCGCAAACGGAGGTAGCTAACGAAAGAAAAGAAAAAAAAAATCTAGTAAGTGCCCTTACAAATAATCAAGATGATTTTGTTTATGTAAAACAAGGAAATGATACAATGAATAAAGAAAGTTGAACAGGATGAGGAGAGGTATGGTGAGAGACTGTCATTTTCAGGATGAACAGTTCTGTAACATTAGATTTTTCAGTACAGAAGTAGCTTGAGCTATTATCACAAAATCAACACCTCTAGGTTAAAGAATAACCTAGAACAGAATACTATATTATATTTTTATTACATGCATCATTTGGATTTAAAAGGGTATATGCATTTATTGATGATTAAATTAATTATAATTCTAATTATATTCACTTATATTTCACCAGTGGGATCAGTTTTTCTGGGAATTATTTTTAAAATTAAAAAAAAAAAACAGGAACAAAAAACCTAGGATTTCAAACTAAAAAATTCCAGCCAAAAAGCCCAGCTGGTAACTCTTCCGAGGGTTTAGCAATATTTCCCATAACAACGGTAGAGGGAGTGAATCTCAAATCTACAGTAGCTTCCAGTGAAAAGGACCCTGCATTAAACAAAAAGGGCAGGGAAAAAAAGATCATGCCTTCTGTGACTTTTTAGGTCAGAAGAGAAGATCCACTTACAAACAACATATTTCAGTTTACTTGTTTTTGGTTTTTCCTCCTTCAGGAGTATGTCCTTGACTTTAGGAAGAGGTGCTTGTGAAGGTCCATACCTACTAGGAGTCCAGAGACCAAGCTGTCTTCTCACAGACACACACCAATGACGAGACTGCAGTTTGGGTAGGTAGTCGGCTCTATGGGTTTCAGTCTTAACACAGGAAGAACGTGAGACTAGATTCTGACGCTAGATGCTTCATCATGGTTAGTCTGATGGGACGGGACGCTTACATCAGGAGATGGGGAAGGGATCTTCTTAAGCTTCTCTCTCATGCTCTCCCACATTGAGGTTGATAGGAAGCAGATCGGCAAAAATCTGTTCCTTCTACACAGAAACATTTTACCTCCCAGAGAGACCACCTCTCTATCTCACATATTTATTAAAATGCAAGAAGGGGAAGGAAATACTGAATCGTTCATAGATATATCCCACTGTGCTCCTGTGATGATTAATTTTTGTGCCACTGTGGGTAGGCTGTAATTCCTAGATATTTGGTCAAACACCAGTTAAGATATTGCTATGAAGTTTTTTTTGTTTTTTGTTTGTTTGTTTGAGAGAGAGCGTGAGTGGGAGTCAGGGTGTGGGATAGGGAGAGGGAGAGAGACCATCCTAAGCAGGCTCCACGCCCAGCACAGAGCCCAATGTGGGGCTCAATCTCACCACCCTGAGATATGACCTGAGTCTAAATCAAGAGTCTGATGATTAGAAAAAAAAAAAAAAAAAAAAAAAAAAAAAAAGAGTCTGACAATTAAGCTACAGAGCCACCCAGGCGCCCTATAGTGGAGGTATTTGGTTAGAAGTGTTTAACATTTGGGGCGCCTGGGTGGCTCCGTGGGTTGGGGCCTCTGCCTTTGGCTCGGGTCATGGTCCCAGGGACCTGGGATCGGGCCCCGCATCGGGCTCTCTGCTCCATGGAGACCCTGCTTCCTCCTCTCTCTCTGCCTGCCTCTCTGCCTGCTTGTGGTCTCTGTCTGTCAAGTAGATAAATAAAATCTAAAAAAAAAAAAAAGAAGAAGAAGTGTTTAACATTTACATCAGTAGACTGTGGAAGTACAGGCTATCTGTCTGACTGTGGGTGGGGTTCAGTCAATCAGGGGAAGGTCTTAAGAGGAAAGAGTGAGGCTTACTGGAGAAGAGACTGCCTGCAGACAGACAGCTTTCAGACCTGAACTATAGCGTCAGCTCTACCCTGTGTTGCCAGCCCGCTGGCTGGAGCCTGCCTTGTGGAACTTGGGCTTGCCAGCCCCACAATCACATGGGCCAGCTCCCTAATAAAAATAAAACAGTCTGTCTCCCTAGCGTTTGATGTAACTATATTTCCATCTATGTTAATAAAGACTGCATTATGTCTCCTTTGAGTGCAATCTGTGTGTACCTAGAGTTAACTCATCAGGACAGGTGAGGTCTTCCTGACCTTCACTCGTTCCGCGGCTAATGTAGGCTGGGGGAGAACTCCCTTCATCACTGCCAGCACAGCTCGCGCCGCCGGGACCCGTCTCCGTGAATGCATGCACGTACAGTGTGAATTGTGCACTGCCTTCAAAGTTTCTGCCCAGGAAAGACTCAGTCACTTTTGTTCCCATTTCTTTGGCTGACATGTGACATTACCTCAGTTAACTTCAAAGAAGGCTGAGGAGTGCAATTCTATCATATACCCAGAAGAAAGAGAAATTGATTCTTTCTCATGGGCAAAAGTAACAAAAAGTCTGTGTCCTTCTAAACACAACATCTGACTCAGTACACTCTCTTCACGAAAGCTACACTCACCCTACTCCCCAGGGAGAAAATCTAAATCTCATCATGTCACAGCATCAAGGTCAAAGTCTAGGATCCCTGAATGACACCATTTTACTCATATGGAATTCCCCTGCTATTGCTCTTGTCCGAGAGAAAACTGAGCCAAAAAGGAATCTCCCTTGCACTCACACATCCCACAGTGATAGGACAGAACGATGTCACCATAATAAACATGGCCCCTTGGAAAGGGGAAGAATGGAGGGCACACAGCTACCCCCGGTGTCCATAGAACTTGCACAGTATCACAGGGAAGATGTCCGGTTACGGCTGATTCTCACCGTCGAGGACAAGGGTCTGCACAGGCCCTGCAGGCTTCAGGCTTCTCCCTGCCCATGGAACACTGTAAGCCCCAGTTTCGTTGGCCACACTGAAGAATCAGTTTTTGACACTAGGATGTGGGTCTCTTGAGCAATATGATTCTCTTAAAAGCGATCTTACTTATTTCGTTACAGTCAAATTTTATTACGATTTTTTTTTCAATCCGAGGACTCAGTACTCTTCCATTTTCTTCCATTTATGGATATCCCTCGAAATGTAAATAACATTGTAAATGTGTCCTTTCTCCAAAATGGGGAGAAATTCATTTCCCTGTTCTTATTTCAGAGAGGAATGTAAGTAAAAATGTAAGTAAAAAATAAGTAAAAGGAATAAACTAGAAGCAGTTTTAGTCAAAGGACAAGAAGAAACTAAATGCAAGCCAATTAATTTCTTGAAGAAATAATAACAAATACTGATCCAGTTCAATCATAAAATTCATAAGCACTTTATTCAGAGAAAGAGCTGCTAAAGATGTTCAGAAATACAAAATTTGATGATTTGAAAAACTATTATGATTTGAAAAGGAATTTTCTCTATTTGAATTTTAACTGATAATAACAAATATGACCATGTCAGAATGACAAAAATTATGTTTATTTATAGAATTGATTAGGAGAGAATGCATCACTTTTGTGTGCAAAATGGATGTGAAACCACAAATCTGTTGTCTGGTAAATGTAGATTAAGCTACCAAATCACTTCAAAAGGTTCTGGGCTTTCAGAACCTTGAGAAAAATTATATAAATAATGAAGCAAATACTCCATCATAATATTAGGATACTAAGAAACTAATGTTTCTCACACCAATATATTTTTATATTTAGCAAAGAAGCTACTTACTTGGAAGAGGAAGACAAATGTGACATAATTTCCCTGTATTTTAAATGAATATAAAAAAAATTCCCACTGGGATATAAAGAACAAGTACATATACGTCTATTTTTATTGGTATTACTCAACTGTTATATATTTTTATTCAATACAAGATATTTCTTAAGTTTTATTTAGGTAACCTGCGATTTTAGTAAAAATGTAAATTGTGCATTACATTCAGATGAAGAGCACATTTATTAATACTCTAGCAGCAGAATTTTAAAGATAAGAATTTGATATCATCTAATTTTAAAGATAAATTATTATATTAATATAAAAGTATTCCATATATACCAATGGAAAAATCTGAATGTTTGGGAACTCATTTTTTTTTTTTGCATTTTTTTTCCCATTTTATTTATTTTTTCAGCGTAATAGTATTCATTGTTTTTGCACAACACCCCGTGCTCCATGCAAAACGTGCCCTCCCCATTACCCACCACCTGTTCCCCTAACCTCCCACCCCTGACCCTTCAAAACCCTCAGGTTGTTTTCCAGAGTCCATAGTCTCTTATGGTTCGCCTCCCCTTCCAAATTTTTTTTTTTAATAAACATATAATGTATTTTTATCCCCAGGGGTACAGGTCTGTGAATCGCCAGGTTTACACACTTCACAGCACTCACCATAGCACATACCCTCCCCAATGTCCATAGCCCCCTCCCCCTCTCCCAATCCCACCTCCCCCCAGCAACCCCCAGTTTGTTCTGTGAGATTAAGAGTCATTTATGGTTTGTCTCCCTCCCAATCCCATCTTGTTTCATTTATTCTTCTCCTATCCCCCTAACCCCCCATGTTGCTTCTCCATGTCCTCATATCAGGGAGATCATATGATAGTTGTCTTTCTCCGATTGACTTATTTCACTAAGCATGATACGCTCTAGTTCCATCCACGTCGTCGCAAATGGCAAGATTTCATTTCTTTTGATGGCTGCATAGTATTCCATTGTGTATATATACCACATCTTCTTTATCCATTCATCTGTTGATGGACATCTAGGTTCTTTCCATAGTTTGGCTATTGTAGACATTGCTGCTATAAACATTCGGGTACATGTGCCCCTTCGGATCACTATGTTTGTATCATCTTTTTTTTTTTTAATATTTTATTTATTTATTTGACAGAGACAGATGGAACACAAGCAGAAGGACAGGGAGTGGGAGAGCGAGAAGTAGGCTTCCTGCTGAGCAGAGAGCCCGATGTGGGGCTCGATCCCAGGACCCTGAGATCATGACCCGAGCTGAAGGCTGAGGCTTAACCCACTGAGCCACCCAGGTGTCCCTACGATTCATTTTGAGTTAATCTTTTCATAAAGTGTAGGGTTTAAGGTTGAGGTTTACATCTTGCCTATTAATGTGCAATCGCTCTAGTGTCGTATTTGGAAAAGGCTCTCCTTCCACTGAATTGTTACTACACCTTGATCAACAATCAGCAAGGCAGAGCTATTCATGTCTACTTCCAAGTTCTCTGCTTTGCTGTGCTGCACTATGCAGAACTCTCTTTAAGAATTAAGGAAAATATCACGTAAAATATATTTATTAGTTAATTCCTTTTGCTAATTGTAATATGGAAGAAACTACTATCATGTTCCACTCTCTCTCTCCTCAGCATAGAGTCAGCCTCTACCAAACATAAGTGAGATCACGTCAATGTGTTATACCCACAGGTTTTACATGTGGAATGTGGACAGATTTTGCATAAATCCCTTACAGCCCTGGCTCCTAATGCCTTAAATACCTGTGCAAAATAAGCATACTGTATTAAGATTTGGGGATTGTTTATAACGGTAGTTAGCTCATCCTGATTTTCCTAACCCCTTATTCTAAATGTCCTGGGATAATCCATCTCTCTATAGAGCATTGTCATAACTCCAGGAAACCACTGATTTTACCCAACATCAAGCGTTAGTAGTTACTAGGGATGAAGAGAAAGAAGTCATAGCTAGTGCCATCCTGTCTGACCTCCCTCCCTGTCAACCATCAGCTCAGCTTGCTGACTCCACTTTATCAAGTGGGGCACATTTTGGTTTCTGTGAGTAACCGGCAAAGCCCAATTACGCATGCATTATGAGTCAGCCTGGGATCTTTTCTATCAACAAACAAGGAAGTCTGGTTTCATTCAAACCTGCCAGCCTAAGGTGTTGCCAGGAGGGAGAAACTGCTTATAAAGTGCCTTTTAGATATTATCTTCCTAATTCCTTTGGTTAAAATTCTCTCTTCTATAAAGAATATGTGTTTTAAAAAATTGTGTACAAGGTTCAGATATCAACATTTTATTTTAACTAATCTAAATTTAGATGATAAAATAATAAGTAAAGACAATGACTGGTTTATTTTGCAATGAAGAACAGACAAATTAAATTTAAAATGCCTTACATAATAACTGTCCTTAGAAGTGTGTAAAGAACAATATATAAATGACCCATTAGTTGGTTCTCAGTGTTTGGGGGCCTTGGAATGTCTGACATTCTTCTGGCAATGTCTAAATATAGAGAGTTAAGTACATAATCGCATGGTCAGTATGGTAAGTCCTTCTTTCTTTACATATATATATATAGGGTTTCAGTTTCATCCATCCAAAAAAAATTTTTTTTCATCCATCCAAAATTTTTAAGGAACTCTTAATAAATGGCTCTCTTGTCATTCAGGTGACCACTGTTTAGACTGCCTCCTAAAACTAGGGTAGAAGCAATGCACTCCTTTTAGTTAATATTTATCTTTTGAAATTTCTGCACATAGAAAGCACCACTGTATAAAATACTTTATAATGTACTATGAAAAAGAATATTGTTATATACATCAGTGTGTGTGTGTATTTCAGTTTTTATTTTAATGAACTGGAGCTCATCACAAGTGCACACCTATTTAACCCATCTCCCACTCCCCCTCTGGTAACCACCACTTTGTTCTCTAAAGTTAAGAGTCTGTTTCTTGGTTTATGTCTTTTTCCCCCTTTGCTCATTTATTTTGTTCCTGAAGTTCCACATATAGTGAAATCATATGGTATTTGTCTTTCTCTGACTAACTTATTTCACTTATCATCATTCCCCATCCATGCCATTACAAATGGCAAGATGTCAAGAATGACCAATATGTTAATTTTCAAAATCAGAGTAAAATCTTCTTGGAAGTTATTCTTATTCTGTGTACTATTTTCTTTGAAATTCCCAAAAATTATACCTAAAAATAGACTGAAAGATTATATATTAAGTTACATTATACTCTGGTACATATAGCTACACACAGAGCAATTCACTAATTCACTTTATGAGAAACTTAGAAACTAGCTGAGTGACTCCTACACATGCGTACATATATACATACATACAATACCCACATCAAAGCAGGCAGGAAAGGCTAAGACACAGTGTTACCATAAACTTCATGTCTAGTATAGCACCATAAAATTAGGGCATAATCCTGACTCCCAATTTCTCCCCATGAAACAAGGGGGTTGGACTGCACACCTAAACCCCAGTCCAAAACCGTAACAGGAGACAAAGAGGGACACTATATGATGATAAAGTGGCCGATTCAATAAGAGGATGTAACATTTGTAAATATTTATATACCTGACATCAGAGCACCTAAATAGACAAAGCAAATATTAAAAGATCTGAAGGGGAAAGTGGACAATAATACAGTATTACTAGGGGACTTCAATACATCAATTTCAAAAATGGGTAGATCATCTAGACAAAACATCACAAAGAAAACACTAGAATTGAATTGTACTTTAGACCAAATGGACCTAAAAGTTATAAACAGAACATTCCATCCAAAGGTAGCAGAATACCTATTCTTCTTTAGCACCTTTGAACATTCTCCAGATTTTAAAGATAAAATTGAAACATTCAGATAGATAAGCTAAGATAAAAAGAGAGAAGACTCAAAGAAAACCAGAAATGAAAGAGGAGATATTGTAACTGATAACAGAGGAATATCAAGGATCATAAGAAAATACCCTGAAATAACATCTGCCAACATATTAGATAACTCAAAATAGTTGAAAGAGAAAATCCTAAAGACTCCTAGGAAGGAACATGGGTAGTAATTTCTTTCATAGTGACTGTAGCAATATTTTTCTAGATGTCTCCTAAGACAAGGAAGGAAAAAAAGCAAAAATAAAGTTTTGGGACTACATCAAAATAAAAAGCTTCTTCACAGTAAAGGAAACAACTAACAAAATTAAATGACAACCAACTGAACGGCAGAATATTTTCAAATGACATATCCAAAAAAGGTATTCAAAATATATATATAGAAGTGTAAAACTCAATAACAAAAATGAATGATCCAATTTAAAAATGGGCAGAAGACATGAACAGACATCTTTCCAAAGAAGATATACAGATGGCCAACAGACACATGAAGAGATGTCTGACATCACCCATCATCAAGGAAATGCAAATAAGAAATACAATGAGCTATCACCTCACACCTGTCAGAAGGGCTAAAATGAAAACCACAGGAAACAATGTGTGTTGGCAAGGACGTGGAGAAAAAAGGAAACCTGTTGCATTGTTGGTGGGAAAGCAAACTGGTGCAGCCACTGTGGAAAACAGTATGGAGGTTCCTCAAAAAGTTAAAAATAGAACTACCCTACCATCCAGGAACTCCACTACTGGGTATTTACCCAAAGAATATTAAAACACTAATTCAAAAGGAGATATGCACCCCTATATTTATGGAAGCATTATTTACAAGAGCCAAATTATGGTAGCATTGATAGGTGAATTGGATACAGAAGATGTGCTATGTATGTACAATGGAATATTATTCAGCCATAAAAAATGAAATTTTGCCATTTGCAACAACATGAATGGGGTTAGACAGTATTATGCTAGGTGAAATAAGCTATTCAGAAAAAGAGAAATACCATATGATTTCACTCATGTGGAATTTAAGAAATAAAACAAATGAGCAAAGGAAAAAAAATACAGAGAGACAAAATAAGAAACAGACTCTTAGCTGTAGAGAACAAATGGATGGTTACCGAAGGGTGGTGGGTAGAGGAATGGGTGAAAGATGTGGTGGGGATTAAGAGCACACTTATCATCATGAGCATTGAGTAATGTATAAAATTATGGAAAAACTATCTAATATAACTGTGTGTTAATTATACTGGAATTAAAATAAAAAGAACTTTAAAAAATTCCTTGAAACATACAACCTATCAAGACTGAATCATGAAGAAACACACCAGACCAATTATAATTAAGAAGATTGATCGGTAATCAAAACCTTCCCAATGAAAAGTTCAGGGACAGATGGATTCACTGGTGAATTCCACCAAACATTCAAAGACAAAACAATACCAATCCTTCTGAAACTCTTCCTAAAAGTGGAAAAGGAGACAACACTCCCAAACTAATTTTATGAGGTCAGTATTATCCTGATGCCAAAACTACATGAGAACACACACGTACACACACGACGAAAAATACAGGCCAATAGCTCTAATGAACACAGATGCAAAAATCCTTAACAAAATATTTGCGAACCAAATTCACTGTACATTACGAGGATCAGGTGGGCATTATCCCTGGATGCAAAGATGGTCCAATATATGCAAGTCTATAAATGTGATATATCACATTAAAAATTAAGGACAAAAATAATATGATTATCTCCACATATGCAGAAAAATTATTTGACAGAAATCAATATGATTTCATGATAAAAAGTCTCAACAAACTGAGTATAGAAGAATGTACTTCAACATAATAAAAGCCATATGGGAGGAGCACACAGCTAACATCATATTTAACTGAGAAAAGTTGAAAGCTTTTCCTTTAAGATCAGGAACAAGACAAGGGTACCCACTCTTGCCACTTACATTTAACATAGTACTGGAAATCCCAGCCACAACAATCAGGTTTAGAAAATTCCTTAATATTACAACTACTAAGTATTTATTTTAGAGGTGAATTTAAAGAGACAAATTTCTTTTTCATTCTGCCTTTAGGTACAAACAAATATCTTTGTTAAAAACAATAGACTATCTCAAATTAGAAAATAATAAACAGTGTCAGATAGGAAACATAAAACACAAATAATTGAGGATGAATGTTAAATTTGTAACAAACTGATTGTAATTCACAGAATGTTTTTCATATAGAAAGTAAATTTTATTAATAGCAAAAAACCCAGCATTTTGAAATTATGTTAGGTTTTTTAGGAGAAATGTCTACATTTCCCCCATTATATGCTCATTAAATGTCCTATTTTAAAGTTTTTTCCTCTAATACAAACCTGTAAACTCTTGACTTTGTTTCTCTGTTAAGGTTTCTTAAGGTATAATTGAAAATAAAATAGTAATTTATTTAGAGTCTAAATATGATTTCATATACATTGTGAAAGAATTCCCACTATTGAATTAATTAACACAAGCATTACCTCACCTATGTATCCTTTTTAACATTTTGATCACACTTAAGTTCTATTGTCTTAGCAAATTTCAATAACACAACAATGTTATCAAACAAGGTTACCATGCTATTCTCTGTCATTGCACCCTTTGTAATTCATCATGACCTTCATCCAAATGCTTGTTGATATATCTAGAACTATAACTCCTTAAGGAAACAGAGCAGAGATTTTATGGCATAATTTTAGTACAGTCCTAGAACGAATGTGTATGTGTGTAATTTGATTAAATGACCGAATGAGTAGTTGGTATTCAGTCAACACTGGATAACTGAATAACGCAAAGCAAGCCCCAGGAGGCCAATGGAGAAATAACAGAAAGCTTTGGAGGATTTTGACCTACACATAAAACATCATGTTTGAGGTGAGACTCACCAGATCTATTCCACAGGCTCATCCAACACAAGGGGTTCAGTCTTCCATGTGCCAGACAGAAGGAGAGAAATGGTCACCAGTGAAAAGTCCCAGTGGTGACTACCAAGAGAAAAAAAAAAAAAGCAATGGTGAGTATTCTTCACAACACAATTCATTTTTGAAATTATATTGATTGATCAAGGGTAGGAATTATATTTACATGCACTTTTATCAGTGGTTATCAACCTACAGTTTATATATTTTGAAAATTTGTGTATTTGTTTAAAAGATAATCTTAAAATTGGGGCACCTGGGTGGTTCAGATGGTTAAGCATCTGCCTTCTGCTCAGGTCATGATCTCCAGGTCCTGGGATGAATCCCCATGTCAGGCTCCCTGCCTTGCAGGAAGCCTGCTTCTCCCTCTCCCTCTCCCTCTCCCTCTGCCTGCTGCTCCCCTTGCTTGTGCTCTGTCTCTCTCTCTCTCAAATGAATAAATAAAATCTTTAAAAAAAAAATCTGAAGTAAATTAATTTAACTGTAGTTACAGTTTATCCAGAGGATCACTGTGATGGGCTGAATGCTTGTGTCCCCCAGAATTCATACTTAAATCCCTAATCCCCTAATTCCTAGTATTTGGAAATGAGGCTTTAGGGAAGTCTTTAGGTCATGAGGATGGTACTTTCAGGATGGAATCCGTGCCCTTCTAAGAAGAAATTTGGGAATGCTTGCTTGCTTTCTCTCTCTCTCCACCGTGTGAAGAAACCAGGACTAGGACACTTACTAGAGCCTGACTATGCTGACCCCCTGATTTCAGACTTCCCAACTCCAGAACTGTGAGATGTAAATGTCTGTTGTATAAGCCATCCAGTCTACGGCATTTGTTATGTAGCCCAAACTAAGACACACAACATGACCGGGTACTGTCACAGGACTCCAACCCCAGGCTTGGTTTGCATTTGATAGCTTCACGGGACTAAGGGATCTAGTACAGTGAGTACATTTACCTTGTAAAATACTGGGTGGTACACTAGTTCCTGGTAAGTTGTCACACTGCACTGTCAAAATGATAACCGTGTGGCATATTTATAAACAATATCCTAAGGGATGAAGTAGTTTAGGATGTGGGACTTTTAAGTGACCTGAATTAAATCAAATTAATTAGATTAAAAGGCTTTACCATTTGGAGCTTTCATTCCTAGATGTCACAGACCCGACAGGACAACTGCAGTGTCTAAGGGTGGAAATCACAGATCTGTAGAGGAATAGAGTCAGACTGACCCTGGTGTACCTTTGCCTCCTCCCTTTTTGACTCCCTGCTTTGTCTTGTTTTCCTGAACGGTGTAAACCCAAAGTACGTTGGGAAAATGGGTCTGTTTAGATTTCAGTAAGTGTCTCTGATGGTATGTATCTTTGTGTCCCACTAAGCTTACTGTAATGGAAGTCTACCTGTAGGACGCATGCTTCTGCTGAGGCTTGAGACAATCTTCCCTCAGATCCAAAAATCTTAACATTCAGCACCTAGAAACTGAGAAAGCACATCAGATAAGTTACAGACTTAAACATAAACACACATGTACACCCGAGAGTGGAGCAGAAATCATGATCCCCACAGGGACACAGTACGTGACTTAATCTAATCTCAAATGCCCTATCCCCTGGAGTGTCTGCTTTGTGACAAGTGAGATCTTGGGCCCCATAAAGTTAAACAATGTGATCAAAAATGCCTAGTTTGCTTGTGGCAGGATTAAGATTAGAATTTAAATCTCTTGGCTATCTGGGCAACCTGGATGGCTCCGTTGGTTGAGCATCTGATTCTTGATTTCAGCTCAGGTCATGATCTCAGGGTCTTGGGATCTAGCTTCATGTGGGGATCTGCACTAAGAGCAGAGTCTCTTCGTCCCTCTCCCTCGGCGACACCCCCTCAGCCCCTCTGTCTGCTCGCAGGAGTGCTCACTCTCTCTCTCAAATAAATGAAACCTTCAAAAAATTTTAAAAATAAAATTGTGTTAAACAATAAATCTCTTGGCTATCAACCTGAAGATGTTAAAAATAAAGACATTACATTATGAACAGTATCATGTTTTAAGAGTATTGATGACATATTTTTCTATGTTGACTGACTGGGTAGTAACAGTACTTAGCTGACATGATTGCCGGAGGGTTGCAGCCTGGTGAAGAGCTTAGTACTCAGTGTTAACTGACAACAAAAACAACAATAATACCATTTAAACCTCACTAGCACGGAAGGTCACCTAATGCAGGAGCTTTGACTTAATGTCCATTATTACATACTCAGCTGGTTGGACAGCATGCATGAGGTAAGCACTCAATAAACAGTAAATGTTTATTGAATGAATGATGTGCCCTATATATAAATACATCTATATTTTTCTATCTAGCCATCCATATATATCTATATATCTATATATCTATATATCTACTTCAGTATCTATAGTCTTATCCAAAATCAAAATCAGAACCATGAAATTATATAGACTCCAAAATCCATATTCTCAAAAGTAATACAGGAAAGTGGCTCTACATAAACAATAAACTCTGAAAGGCAATCTTAAATACATAAAACCAGATGTAGCTAGGACAGAACATATTTCACAGAAAACAAGGGAAGTCTCTGTATGGAATGAATGGTGACCCTCTCCTCCCAAAGAAAAGATATGTCCACATGCTAACTCTTAAAAGCTGAGTATGCGACTATCTTTAGAAAAAGGGTCATTGCAGATATAATTAAGTTAGGGGGGATCTTGAGATGAGATCATTCTGAATTACCCAGGAGGACCTTAAATCCAATTATAAGTGTCATTAGAAGAAACAGAAGGGAAGTCATAGAGGAAGAGAAAGGCACATGAAGATAGAGGCAAATGCTAGATAGATGCAGTCAGAAAGAATGAAGACAGTCACCAGAAAGTAGAAGAGACACAAAGGAATTTTGTCTGAGAGGCTTTTGAGATTGCAACCCTGCTGACACAATGATTTTGAACTTCTATGAGAGATTGAATTTCCACTGTGTTAAGTTGTTCAGTTTGTGGTAATTCATAATGACAGCTATGGGAAACTAATACAGTCCTCAAGACCAAAAAACAAACCCAGCTGAAAATAGGGGACTATAAACAGTAAGTAAAAGAGTAATAGAATCATGAGCACTCAGTGAAAAAGGGAACCACAAGCACCAAAGCTGATGATGGACTGATGAGATTAAATGTGGAACCCATTACGGATTTGCAGAAATGGATTTGAAATTTTCCAAGTTAAGATGTGACTTTTGAAAGAAACTAGGCAAACAGAATTTCTGCAGAAAAATAATCAACCAATAAAAAAATTACTAACATACAGTGAATGACAGAAATAACAAATAATTTGGACTCTGAGGACATGATCTTAAAGTATAAGATACCAGTTACAGCTACAAAATAAAAATAAAGACACTATATAAAGAAATAAAAAAGGGGAACTAAAAATAATGAGTAGGAAGCATGGGACTCTGAAAAGTGACCATTAACATAGGAAAAGAAACAAATTAATATCATATATTAAAAACTGTTATTTTTAATTTAAAACTGGATGAATAAATTAAACGACAAATTAATATCATATATTAAAAAGTGCTATTTTAATTTAAAACTGGATGAATAAATTAATTGACAAACACAGCCCAATGGAAATAGTGAATTCAATGGTGGATCCAGAAATTAGCATAAAGAGAAATGAAGAGAAAAACCATGAAAATAAATAAGAGATAATGACGATAAAATGAGGATTACTATACGGCTAAGTAAGGTCTGAAAGAAATTCTAGGGTAAATGAACGAGAAATACTATTTAAAATGCTAAATAACTGAACGTTTTTTACAAGATATGAACCCAAAGGCAGAGGAAACAAAAAGGACCTATCAGGGAAAATAAAAGCAAATTCATTTGCAGACATATTATGACATATTTTTAGACTATCAAAGACAATGGAGGAAAATAGAGATCACAGAAACATACCCATAATCAACAAAAACATAAAAGTCATAACATAGCATATCAGTGGCAAAATAATCACTTAACAATGATACTGGAAAAACTGGTTATCATCATGGAAAAAAAATATTGGATTCTTTTATTAGACCATAATTTAAAATTGATGTAGGTATAGTAAAACTTACACATAGAAAGCAAAACTTTTAAAGTTTTAAAAGAAAATATACAGAAACATTTGTTATGCACTTAGGGGAATGAAAAATTTATTACATATCACTTCATCGTCACCATACTCTAACTATATTAAAACTCAGATGTCCATTTATCTAGCTCTGTGGCTTTGGACAAGTAACTGCTCTCATTTTTGGTGTCTTCCTCCACAAAGCAGAGATATTAATAGTATATATATCGCAGAGTTATATTAATGATTACAGAATCAAAATATATAATATTTAGGACAGTACTTCATACACAGACACAAAAGATTTTGTAGGTTTTTTTTTTTAAAGATTTTATTTATTTATTTGACAGACAGAGATCACAGGTAGGCAGAGAGGCAGGCAGAGAGAGAGGAGGAAGCACGGAGCAGGAGCCTGACGTGGAGCTCGATCCTAGCACCCTGGGATCACAACCCAGGCCGAAGGCAGAGGCTTTAACCCACTGAGCTACCCAGGCACTCCAATTGTTTAGTTTTTATTATTGATGCTTTCATAGATTTTATTATGATTTTAAGCACAACTCCATATTTTAGAAATTCTTCCTCCAAATGTAATCATGGACTATCAGACCACCTAATTCACATAGTTTATTAAATTACCAAAATATTATGACTGCCTTGACCTTGATTCCTTCACCTTGAAATCCTTCTTTATAAGCGGGAAAACTTAACTGGGTATGACAGGGGTAGGGTAAAGATGTTCCATTAGAAGACTGCTTGGAATAGTGGGTGTGAGTTCTGATGAATTCACAAAAACAATCCAGGATTTTCAGAGTTAAGAAAGTTCTGAAATGGAGAGGCTTGCATTTTTTTTTTTTCATTAAATTTTGATAAGGTGACCTCTGACTACTTGAATGATATTCTCTGCTGACCTGGTACTCTACTGACAGCCAAGAATAAAAGACCTTTTACTTCTCCTCTCTAATCTCTGCAGTGCATTCCTTTGAAATCCTGTGGAGAGTTTCAGAATTCTAAAACTGACTCTGAAATTGAATTCTGACCATTTGCATAGCCCTTTGTTTAGAAAATGTAATTGTTCATATAATCAAACCATATTAATTATTTTCTTTATGACACAGAAATTTTTAGGGGGAAAATCATGAGATTAAATGATTTAGTAGGTTTTATCATAGTAATGGAAAGATTACTTATTCAAATCCAAGGCATGTGTATGTATCATATAGGTTAGTGTTCACCCAGATAGTCTTATCTTACCTCATCACATTAGTTCATACGCTAATGGAGGAAAGGGTAATTTTTGTATCTCCCACATTGCTTAGCAGTGTCCTTCTTTAAGTAGGTGGATGATAAATTCTTATCTGGTAAGTGAAACCGAGCATGGTCAAAATAGTTTTTGAATGACACTGTGATTCTGAATAAATAATTCTGAATAAATGTTTCTAAATAATGCCCTTTTTAGAAAAAAATATGAAACCATAAGCATTTTCCTTCTGTAAAAAATATTATGGTATGAACTAATTTAAAATTAAATGTGTTAATTTAAAAAATTAACTCAAATTTAGGACATCTTTATCTTATCAATGTTCTGATTATTTTCCCCCAAATTCTGATATGTACAGTACTTGGAGGTTGTAGCTTTATAGTTAATGCATATAATCAGAACATTAAAAAAATGTTTATTGAAACCATTCTCTCTATGGAAAATACCAAACTCTGTTCTGAAAGCTGGTGATATAGTTTGTCATGAACTTTATCTACTATATATAGTATAATTATGTATATAGTGTATATATATATATATATATATATATATCTCACTGGTTATAGTAAAATAGATTGAATTCCAAAAAAAGTGACCAAGACCATGTCAGTGAAAATTAAAAGATATTAGTTAACCCTATGGCCTATGGCAGTAGGGATATTCTTCATATGTTCATATGAAAAAATTAAATTGAACAAAACCTTGATGGGTGGATGTTATTTATGAAAGTTAAGTAGCACAATAAATATTTTGCAAGCAGATGAACAATGTGAATGTGGGAGCCAAGGTCAGGGTGTCCCAAAATGTGCCAGTAGGGCATAATGATTATTTTAAGTTAATGTTACTTAAGAAATAGCCAATGCACATAGAGAACTCAGACCCCACTTTGTCTCCAGAAAGCAATAAATAAACCACCCTGTACAAGGAGGAAAAGAGACATTCTTATCAACAAAGATAGGGAATTCAGAGCTGAAAAGGGCTACAAGAACAAATCTGTTACCCTTCCTAATTTACTACCCTACCCAAAATTCATGTTAGAATTCCTTACTAATTGAAGCTCTGAAATATATGTTTTCTTTGTCCCATCAATTCCTCATAGATCTATTATTTCTTTGACTAAAAAGTATAAAAGCTACCTGCCTTCACTATTTCCTTGGGTTTTATTTTATCACTGGGTCTCTGTCAGCACACAATTTCTTTCACCTTCTGTTAATCTGGCTCATACCAATTTAATTTGTAGAATCGCTAGAAGAACCGTAAAGGGTTGAATAAAAATTTTGTCCCAACATGAGCAAAGGAAATGAGTAAGACTCATGATGTTTTGTGGTAAAAACCACTCATGTGAGTTCCATATGTGTATGATTACAAGTCCTCGCATCTCTTATAATATAGGATATTTCTTTTATTTTCAACTAAGTACTATTTACACAAATCATATTAGTATGAATGACAATATCTAAATCAGTACTAGTTTTTATTAAATTAAATGCTTATAGAGGTCATCTGGTGGAATTCCAGAAAATAAACAAATAAGGAGGCAAAAGTATTTAATACAAAGTTATTAATATGGGGTTACTGGCCATACACTTACAGTCATGGCAGTCTTATTAAATAAGTTTAAAAATAATACTGTAATTGCTCAAAATGTGGACATGTCAACTATATCCCCATGCAGTGATTACAAAATTATATATAAGATATACTACAACAGTTTACTTCCCTGAAGATGGATACCTGTGCGTTAGAATAAAATTTACTAGATATCACTGTTTTAAAGATAAGTAGGTATAGTATAAAATAATTTCATAAAACCTGAACCTGTATATAGGAAATCTTTGGAATTCATTATTTCTCACCAGTCCTGTGGAACAACCCCTTCTTTACTTTCCTATAAAATATTTTCCTAAGTTCTTCAAATGTGAGTATGTTGCCATCTTTGCCATATTGGGCCAAGGGCACATAACATCACCATGACATCACCTTTGATGTCATACTTGATCACCTGACTAAAGAGGTATAAGTCATATTTCTTTACTGTAAAGTTACTCTGTTTTCCCCACTGTCCACACTGTCCCCATTGGAAGTAAGTTATTATAAGCATCTAAAACTTATGGAATGAGAGATTATGTTCCAACCCTGGAGAGCAGAATATATACTTTAATTATTGGAAATTCATCTTCATGTGAGAACTACCCCTTTTCCTGAATTGACTTATTTATTCAACCCTTAATCTATAAGAGTTCGACTCATAGATACTTATTTTATACTTGAAGTTTTATCCAATATTACAATTATTATTATGCTCAAATTATTCTCATGTGTAGCCTTTTCAAATACTGCTTCTTCCACTTAGCAATAAGCATTTAGGGATCCACAATGTCTTCTTATGGCCAGAGAGCTCATTTCTTTTCATCACTGGATAATGTTCCATCGTAAGGATATACTACAGTTTATTCAACCATTATCTCATTGAAGGGCAACTTCTATTTTTGATACTATTCTTTTTTTTTTTTTAAAGATTTTATTTATTTATTTATTTGACAGAGAGAGAGATCACAAGTAGGCAGAGAGGCAGGCAGAGAGAGAGGAGGAAGCAGGCTCCCCGCGGAGCAGAGAACCCGATGCGGGGCTCGATCCCAGGACCCCGAGATACTATTCTAAATCATGTTTTATTAATTTCAAATTCCAATTGTTTACTGATGATATTTAAGAAAGTAATTGACTTTTGTAAATTAAACTTGTATCCTGTGATCTTGTTATATTCATTTACTAGTTCCAGATTTTTTTTTTTTTTTGCTATTTCTCTTTATACTCTGGGATTCTCTACAGAGAGAGTTATGTCATCTGCAAACAAGGATAGTTTTATTTCTTCCTTCTCAATCTAAATATGTTTTATATCCTTTTCTTGTCTCATTGTACTGCCTATAATTTCTAATATGATCTTAAATCCAGCAGTAAGACATAAGATTCTTGACATTTCTCTGATCTTAGGAAGAGTGTCCAATTTCTTAGTACAAAGTATATCAGCTACTGGTATTTTGCAGATGTTAATTATATCAAGTTGAGGAAGTTCCTCTCTTTTCCTGAGAATTTTTACCATGAAAAGGTGTTGGATTTTGTCAAATGCTTCTCTGCATCTATTGATATGATCATATGACTCTTCTACTTTAGTCTGTTGACATGATGGAATTCATTGATTTTCAAATGGTTATCCAGACTCACATATATGAAAAAAATGTCCAGTGGTCATGGTATATAATTCTTTTATATATTGTTGGACTTAATTTTTTAATATTCTGATGAGGATTTTTACATACATATTCATGGTCTGTGCTTCTTTGGTACAATTTCTTTTTCTGGTTTGTTATGAGAGTAATGCTTGCCTTATAGACTACATAATAATGCATTCCCTTTGCATCTATTTTCAGAAAAAGAAATGGAAAATTTATATTTAAAGAAAGAAAATTAATATAAATCCTTTCTAAATGTGGAGAATTGGCCAGTGAAACCATCTGGGCCTGGTGCTTTATTTTTTTCCAAAAGTTGCTTCCTTTTATTAAATAGATATAAGACTATTCAAATGATCTATTTCTCTTGGTGGGAGTTTGGGAAGTTTGTCTCTTTCAGTAAACTGGTCCGTTTCATCTAACTTATCAAATTTACATACATAGAATTAATAACAGTATTATCTTATTATAATTTACAACCCATGGGATAAGTGGCAAATGACTCCTCCTTCATTTCAGATTTGATAGCTTCTGTTTTCTCTCTTGTATTCTTGGTTAGGCTGGCTGAAGTTTCACCAATTTTACAGATCTTAAAAAAAAAAAAAGACCTTGGTTTTGATGATTTTCTTTATTGTTTTCCTATTTTTAAATTTCATTGATTTCTGCTATCATTATTATTAATTATTATTTCTATCCTTTTTTCTTTAGGCTTAATTTGCCTTTATTTCTCTAGTTCAACAAAGTGGAACATTAGGTTATTGCTTACAGATATTTCTTCTTTATGAATATGTGCTTTTAGTACTATAATTTCTTGTCTTTTTCATAAGAGACATTCTAACATGTTAGGTGAAATCTCATTCTGGTTTTGATTTTCATTTTCTTAGATTAATGATGTTGATCATATTGTCATGTACTTGTTGGCCATGTGTATGTTCTCTTTGGAAAAATGTCTTTTCTGCTCCTCTGCCCATTTTTCAATCATGTTGTTATCATTATTTATTTTGTAATTGGGTTGTATGAGTTCCTTATATATTTGGATATTAATTTCATCAGAGAGTTGGTCTGCGAACAATTTTTTCCCAATTCTGTAGGCTGCCTTCTCTCATTGTTCATTGTTGTTTTTGCTGTGCAGAAAATTTTAAGCTTCAGGTAATCTCACTTGCTGATTTTGGCTTCTGTTGCTTGTACTTTTGGTTCCATATCCCAAAACTGTTTGCCAAGATCAACATCAAGGAGATTTTTTCCTCTGTTTTATTTTCCCTAGGAGTTTCATGATTTCAGGCCTTATATTTAATCTTTAAATCCAATTTAAGTTAGTTTTTGTGAATAGTGTAAGATTGGGGTTCAATTTTGTATTTTATTTATTTGTATTTAGTTTTTAATTTTTGTGACTACCAAATGTTCCTAACACAATTATTGAGGAGACTATTCTTCCCTCTTTGAGTAATCTTAGCTCTTCTGTCAAATATTATTTAGCTTTATACACATGGAATTATTTCTTAGCTCTCAATATTATTCTTAGCACTGTGTTTTTTTTTTTTTTTTTTGGTCAACAGCAAACTTCTTTGAATACTACAGTTTGTAGTGTGGTTTGAAATCAGGAAATATGTCTCCAACTTTGTTATTTTTTCTAAATATTGCAGTGTTTCTTCCAGGTCTTTTCTGATTCTACAGAAATTATAGGATTGCTTTTTCTATTTCTGTAAAAATTACTATTGGAGTTTTGATAGGGATTGCATTGAATCTATAGACCACTTTGAGTAGAATGCACTTTTTAACTATAGGAATTTTTTTTTAAAGATTTTATTTCTTTATTTGACAGACAGAGATCACAAGTAGGCAGAGAGGCAGGCAGAGAGAGGAAGGGACGCAGTCTCCCCGCTGAGCAGAGAGCCCGATGTGGGGCTCGATCCCAGGACTCTGGGATCATGACCTGAGCTGAAGGCAGAGGCTTTAACCCACTGAGCCACCCAGGCGCCCCATTAACTATAGGAATTCTTATAGCCCTTGAACATGAAATATATTTCCATTTATTTTTGTCTATTTCCAGTTATTTCACCAAAGTATTATAGTTTTCATTGTACAGATCTTCATATCTTTAGTTAAATTCGTTCCTAATTAAAAACAACTTTGATACTATTGTAAAGGAGATTATTTATATATTTTTCTTTAATACATTGTCAGTATCTAGAAACATAACTAATTTCTATATGTTAATTTTGCATTTTTCATTTTCCTGAATTCATTTTTCAGTTCTAACAGTTTTTGATGAAAGTCTAGCACTTACTATATCTAAGATTATATCATTTGTAATGAATAATAATTTTACTACTTCAGTTCTATTTTGGATGGCTTTTATTTCTTTTTCCTGTCTAATTGTTCTGGGCAGCACTTCTAGTACTATGTCGATTAGGAGGGGTGAGAGTGAGCACTCCTGTCTTTTTCCCGACTTTAAGGAAAGTTTTCAAACTTTTATCATTGACTATGATGAGAGCTGTGGACTCGTCATATATGGCTTTATTGTGTTGAGATGTATTCCCTCTATACTAAAATTTGTTGACTGTTTTTGCCATCAAAGGATGTTGCATTTTGCCAAATAGTTTTTCTTCATCTATCGGGATAAACAAATTATTCTTATCTTCCATTTTATAAATGTGTTTATCACATTCACCGATTTACATATGTTGAAACATCCTTAGATCCCAGGGATATATTCCACTTGATCATGGTGTGGACCCTTTTAATATGCTGCTGAATTTGGTTTCTAGTTTTGTTTTTTTGTTTGTTTGTTTTGAGAATTTTTGCATCTATATTCATCAAAGATACTGGCCCAGAGTTTTCTTGCAGTGTCCATATCTGGCTTTGGTATCAGAGTAATACTGACCTCAAAAATGAGTTTGAGAGTGTTCCCTGATACTCATTTTTTTCAAGATTGAGAAGTACTGGCATTAATTCTTCTTTAAACATCTGGTACAATTCACCAATAAATTCATCTGCTCCTGATCTTTTTGTTGCTCCTTTGGGAATGTGTGTGTGTGTGTGTGTGTGTGTGTGTGTGTGTGTGTGTGTGTGTGTATTTTACTCACCATACATTACATCATGAGTTTTTGATGTAGTGTTCCATGAGTCATTGTTTGTGTATACACCCAGTGTTCTATGCAAGATGTGCCCTCCTTAATACCCATCAACAGGCTAAGCCATTCCCCCCATCCCCTCCCCTCTAAAACTCTGTTTGTTTCTCAGAGTCCATAGTCTCTCATGGTTTGTCTTATGAAATAAGTCAAACAGAGAAAGTCAATTATCATATGGTTTCACTTATTTGTAGAACATAAGGAATAGCATGGAGAACATCAGGAGAAGGAAGGGAACTGGAGTGGGAATTTTTTTTATTACTCATTCAGTTTCTTACTCATTTTTGTGCTGTTCAGATTTTATATTTATTCATGAGCAAGTGTTGGTAGGTTATATGTTTCTACGAATTTATCCATTATTTGTAGGTTGCTCTGTTTGTTGGCATAAAATTGCTTATCTGTATTTTCATTCTTATTTCTGTGGTATCTGTTGTAATGCCTCTTTCATTCTGATTTTATATATTTGAGTCCTCTCTTTTTTTTTTTCTTATTAAGTCTTGCTAACAGTTTCTCAGCTTTGTTTATATTTTCAAAACAAAAACAGCTACTGGTTTTAATTTTTCCTACTGTTTACTGGTCTCAATTTCATTTATTTCTACTCTGATCTTCATTATTTTCTTTCCTCTTAATGTTGGATTTAGTTTCTTATTTTTACTCTTCCTTAATATGCAATGTTCAGTTGCTTATTTGAGATTTTTCTTTTTTCTATACACTATACACTATACACTTCCTCCTTGGAGCTGCTTTTGCTAAATCCTATAAGCTTTGATGTGTTGTGTTTTCATTTTCATTTTTCTCATATGACATACCTAGGAGTATATTCCTTTTATTTTTCCTGCTTTGTGTTTCCTGAGCTTCCTGATTCTGTTTTTTTGTATCTGTCATTAGTTTGTAAAGTTTCCAGTCATGATTACTTCACATATTTTTCTTTTTTTAATATATATTTTATTTATTTGACAGAGATCACAAGTAGGCAAAGAGGCAGGCAGAGAGAGAGAGAGAGAGAGGAGGAAGCAGGCTCCTGCTGAGCAGAGAGCCCGATGTGGGGATCGATCCCAGAACCTGAGATCATGACCCAGGCTGAAGACAGAGGCTTTAACCCACTGAGCCACCCAGGCGCCCCTACTTCACATATTTTTCTCTGCTTCATTCTCTCCTACTATACCATTTGGGTATTCCAATTTTGTGTATGTTCTCTTACATACCCTTAACATATTAATCTGGGGTATTTTAAATACCAGTCTGACAATTCCAACATCTGTGTCATATCGAAGTCTGCTTTTTTTTTTTTAAGATTTTATTTATTTGTTTATTTATTTATTTGAGAGAGAGAGAAGGAGAGAAAGGAAAAAGATAAAGGTAGAGTGAGAGGGAGATGTGGACTCCCTGCTGAGCAGAGAGCCAACATGGGGCTGGATCCCATGATCCCGAGATCATGACCTGAGCTAAAAGCAAATGTTTAAACACCTGAGCCACTCAGGTGCAACCTCCAAGTCTGCTTCTGATGTTGTTTTGTCTCTTTTCAAATTGTCTTTCATTTCAGTATGTCCTGTAATTTATTGTTGAAAGCTGAACATGATGTATCAGGTGATAGGAATGGAGGTAAACAAGGCTATATCATGAAGTTCTGTACGTTCTGGCTAGGACCTGGGATTTGTTTACTATTTGCTGTAATGCTAGGTATCAGTGATATCAAATTCCTCAAGTGTTCTTGTTTCTATCCATGCTGTTGACTTTGGGGTCCCCTAAGTACTTTTTCTCAGAGAGAATCTGTGTTGTGCAGCTCTTTCCACTGTAATTCGCTGTCATTACACTGCATCCCTCTTGGACAGTTTTTAAGATGGAGGGAGGGGAGAGTTCTATAACCTTAGGATCAGATCTAAGTCTTAATTTTTTAAAGATTTTATTTTTCAGGGCGCCTAGGTTGCTCAGTGGGTTGAGCCTCTGCCTTCAGCTCTGGTCATGGTCTCAGGGTCCTGGGATGAGTCCTGCATCGGGTTCTGTGCTCAGCGGAGAGCCTGCTTCCCCCTCTCTCTGCCTACTTGTTATTTCTCTCTGTGTGTCAAATAAATAAATAAAATCTTAAAAAAAAAAGATTTTATTTTTCATTTACTTGAGAGAGAGTATGGGGGAGTGTGGGGGAGGGGAGCTGGCCGTGGGAGAGGGAGAAGCAGACTGTCTGCTGCTCTGGGAGCAGTAAGAGGGGCTCATGATCTGAGCTGAAGGCAGATACTTAACTAACCACCTGAGCCACCCAGGCACCCAGGATGTAAGTCTTATAATGGGCCTCTGGGCTGTGACCTTCACTAGTGTTTCTCTTTCTCCTCAGCCCTCTTTGTTGAAGAAGGAAGTTTGGGGGACTGGAGCAGAAGCACTGTCTCTTCTCTGCAGCTGGGATAAGCCTCCCTTAAATACTTTTCCCTAAAGACTGAGTCTTCGTTACGGAGAACACGTGGTGTGTTTCAGTTTTTACCCTCCCTCTCCTCCTTGCAGAGCCAGTTAGAGACTTCTCTTGTCTCTTCTCTGCAGAAACCTAGCAGGGTCCCTAGAGATAAAACCTACAGAAGTGTGGGCCAGCTCCCAAGACCCCAACCCTGGGAGCTTCTGCCACAATCAGCCTCCAACAAGTCATCACATTTACCATTTATGCATTGTTGCATGGCTCCAACAGCTTCTGGTGTTGGTGACTGGATCTCAGCTCTAACTTCCTGGATTCCTCTGTGCCTCCAAAGTAATACTTTACCTTGCAACCTCAGTTCTCTTATGTATCCAGGAATGGTCACTGATTTTCAGTTTGCTTGGTGTTTTCTTGTTTTAAAGATGTGAGTGGCAGCTTCCAAGTATTTTATATGTCAGAGCTGAATCAGACACATAAAGAAATCCTGAGCACATATGTGAAAACACACACAGAAAACAAATATTGCAATTCAGCAGTGGCTTCTGATACTGGATTAGAGAAATATTTCTAGCCAAATTTCCCTGCCTGATTAGCATTAATTTACTCACAATTTGAAGAAACAGCCATTAGTTTAGGAGTATCAGACTTTAGTAGCGGTAGGCCAAGTAGCAGTCCTTGCCAGCTTCTTCTAGTGCCAAGATTTAGAATGCCTGCCTGGATACAGAAGCACACGATTGTTGGACACTGTTTTGGGCATCGCCATCTGTCTTGCTTCCCATATAAATTCTCACCCTTGCTGACTGATATATATGGCATTCGGCAGAAGGCTCGTGCACAAATTTCTAAAAGGGGATCTCAGGCAAGAGCTTTTCTTGTCATTTATGTCTGCCAGGTTTCTGCCATGACTTGCTTGTGTACTCATTTGTAAGGTAACATTCAGGGGAGCGCCCGTGTGCGACATTTGGGGTATTGGATTATTTACTGCTTCCTGCTGTAGCCAAGGCTCACCCACTCCATGATCTACACAGTGTGATTCAAAAATGGGTTTAACATAGCATGCACGGTATTTTGGTATCACTGCCCATACAAAAGTATGGGAAAACCCCAAGATATATATCACATTCACTAGCACAATACCTTGATTGTGTTTGTCAGTGCATGTTTGTCTGATCTCCCTTCCTCTTTGGAAATTTTCCAATGGCTACAACTGAAAAAATAGAGATATGTACGTATTAGCCTGTGGTAAAAGCAGGTTTCCTGGGGGCGGGGGAGAATGGGTGTTCATGGTGATTGACCATTATTGCCAAAATTCTGTTGGAAATAAGCCCAGAACTTTCTATGTTATTTATATTCTATTCAACACTTTGTGCTGTACCAAGGTTAAATGAATAAAAAATCTGTTACTAACTTTACCCATGATCCATTTATCTTTTAAAGAACTGAAAACTCACTCTCCGGGTGTCCAAAGAAGGGGCAATATGTTAATCCAATGCTGCCTTTAATTCATGTACTGAGGTAACATAAAATATCTTTGAGAAATGTGTGTCCCAGTGACACTTTAACTCTCCTCTGTTACCAACAAAAAATTCAACAAAACTCACACTCTTATAAATTAAAAGCATGGGGAATATCTAACTGAATTTCTATATGAATGCTTTTAGCTCTCAATCATCTTTTTCTTCAGAACTAATTTCAATTCTTAGACTATAGAAATGGAAGAGGAGAGGGAGAGAGACAGAGAGAGAGAGAGAAAGAGCATGTGTTTGTTTAGTCTTAACAAGGGTATGTGCTAGGGTGATTGCTGTGAATTGTGTAAGACTGATAATTCACAGACTTGTACCCCTGAAGCAAATAATACATTATGTGTTAATAAAAAAATGTTTTAATAGTAGTTTATCACATTAAAAAATTAAGCATCACATACACTATAACTTTTTATTCTACTCCTCCTTCAGAATACTTTTCCTTATAGTACTTTCTCCTTTAATGAGAAAAACTTAAAAAAATATGGAAACATTTTCTAGACAACTACATGCTAAATCTAACCTCAAACTAACAGTAATATCAAATAAATTTTAAAAAATGACTTAAAAAAACAGAAATCCATACAGACTGCATTAAAAAGCTAAGTCAACCTTGAACATCATAGTGATAATGACAAAACACTTGACCACACAGATGTCAGGGTAAAGGGGGCCAAGAAATTAAAATAGCACTGTCACTCGCTGTATTTCCTAACAAATTTCCTCTAAAATATCAGTGGATTTAGAATATGCACCTAAGTCATCTAGGATACTTTGTCAACAGTATGAAAAATCTTAAAACAGTAGTTATTCAGGAGGGAAGTAGGAGGTGATATATAAAATGGAAAGCATCGTGAATTTGAGTCTGACACCTTGCCTGCACATTTAGTCCCTCTCCCTGCTTATTTGAGACCGGAGATGAATTGAAGCTCAGTTCCCTCATCTGCAAAATGGGGACAAAAATGGTATATTCTTCTTACAGTCATTGTCCAGACTTAACCCACAGTGTCTATGAGCATACCTGGTAGTAACAGACATGGAAAAAGTGTTTGTAAACAGGAAGAGAGACATGTCCCCAGAGAGGGACCCACTTTGAATGGGGTATCCCTTGAATACTGCTTCTTTTGTAGTTTCTCCCTGACAAGATTGGTGAATTCTCCAAAATTTTTGAAAAATTTTTGAGAGAATAACTATCTTGCATGAAAACTGCAGAAGAGAATAAAGACAGGGAATATCTTCAAATACAATTTATAAGAACAGGAAAGTGTTATACCAAAACCTTAGAAGGACATTCCAATTAAAGAAATTTAGCAATCAGTATTTCCTATGAACACAGATATGAGAATTCAAGCTTTGTCATTTGTCCATTTGTCAACACATGGAATACATTTACATATGTAATAATGGGGAAATAGCTTTGAGTAATGGGATTCACTCTAAAAGTACAGAGAGAGATTACTTAATAATTTAATTAAATAATTAAAAGATATTTAATCTTTGAAAATAAATGAATATCATTTATATTATCATAATGAAGGCAAAATGGACATTTCAATTAGTACAAAAACAATTTCATAAAATTTACAAAAATATATTTCTTGGGGTACCTTGGTGGCTCAGTCGGTTAAGTGTCTAACTTTTTGATTTTTCACTCAGGTCATGATTTCAGTGTTCTGGGATTGAGCCTGGTGTCGGGCTCCCTGGTCAGTGGGAAGTCTGCTTGTCTCACTGTCCCTCTGTCCCTCCCTTCTCTAGAATAAATAACTCTTTTTTAAAAATTAAAAAAAATTATTTCTTGATTAAATTCTCAGCAAATGAGGAATAAAAGGGAATATTCTCAATCTAACATAGAACTTGTTAGCACCATATCTAACAATGAAGTTTTTGCACGCTTTTCCCTCATGGTTCAGTATAAAACATGGATGAGTACTATCACCATTTCAACCCAACATTGTACAGAAGCCCCCAGCTGAAATCATAATGAAAGTGATTTTATCTTAAAGTGGTCCCTGGAAACAAAGTCAGTACAAAAATAATCAATTATATTTTTATATACTAGCAAGACAGGGAATGTAATACAAAAGACAGTTTATGAGATAAATCAACTAAAGCATGTGCAAGATTAACACACTATAAATTATAAGATAATTTTTTTTAGAGAGAGAGAGAGCATGAGCAGGTGGGGGGGGAAGGGGCAGAGGGTGAGGCAGAAGCAGGCACCCCACTGAGCAAGGAGCCCCATGAGGGTCTCGATCCCAGGACCCTGAGATCATGACCTAAGCCAAAGGAAGGCACTTAACATACTAAGCTACCCAGGCGCCCTTAAATTGTAAGATATTCATCAAAGAGATTAAAGAACACCTAAATAGTGAGAGCTAAGTAGTGCCCATAGATCTCAAAACTTGATAAATGCAAATTCTTCCAAATTTATCTATGAATTTGATGCAATGGCATTGACATTACAACAAGGATTCTGAGGAATTTAAATGTACATAGAAGTGGGGTGCCTGGGTGGCTCATTCATTTAAGCTGCCAACTCTTGATTTCATGATGTCAGGCTCCTAGGATGAAGTCCTGAGTCAGGCTCCATACTCAGTGGGGAGTCTGCTTGTCCGTCTCCATCTGCTCCTTCCCTGGCTCATGCTCGCTCGTTCTCTCTCAAATAAATAAATAAAATGTTTAAAAAATAAAATAAAATCTACATGGAAGTACAAAGATCCGACAAATCCGACAATAGCTATGAATATCCTTAAGCTGAAACCTACAGACTTGCTAAGATAATAAGGCTTTCTGTAAAGATCCAGAATTTAAGAGTAATGGATATCAACAAACAGGCCAGAAGATAGACTTAAGAGGGTCCAGAAAGAGATCTGCTCACATCAGTTAACATGATTTTATAAAGGCATAAATTCAGTTTATGCTTTTATTTCAGTTCAGAAAGTATGGTATTTTCAATTAATGGTGGTGGATCACTTAAATCATTATTTAGAAAATCAACAAAATTTAACCTGAGATGGACCATGTAACTGAAAGCAAGAATAAATAGTTTGAAGCTTCTGGAAGGAAAAAAAAAACAACAACTAGGAAAATAGTTTCATGATCAAGGTAAACCTATTAAATCGAACTGAAAAAACACTTCGTATACAAGAAAAAAAATGGATAGTTTGACTTTAAAATAAAAACTTTCTCTCATAAAAATTCCATAAAGTGGGTGAGAAGTCAGGCCTCAGATGGGATAATATGTTTGTAATATATTTATTTAATATACTCATATTGGCCAAAATATGGGACAGTTTCAAACCAACAATAAAGAGGTAAGCTAGTTAAATGAGCAAAAGGTTTTACCAAAAAGAATATTCAAATATCCATTAACATATGAGAAGTTTTAAAACTCATTCATCACACAAATGGAAATTAAGAACTATAATGAGATATCAACTAATCCTACCATAATAACTGAAATTTAGAAGACTGACTGAATCTAGGATACAGAACAATGGAAACTCTCATATATTTCTAATGGGTAGGTAGAAGCATCTGGAAAAATGTGAGTAGTGTCTATCGAAGCCAAGCATGAGCACAAACCATAGACCAGCAATTCTACTCCTGGGTATATAATATGCAACAAAATGACTGATTATGAACATAAAAATACAAATGTACAAAGTACAAGAATGTTAAAGCCAGCTTTGTTCATAATAGCCTCCAAATGGAAATAATCCAAACATACCAATTGTAAAATGGTAAATTATAGTGCATTCATTTGATGGAATAGCATAGTAATATACTGAAGTATAGAATGACATAAATCTTTTTATTACTAGGCAAATTTACCAATGAGTAAAATAAGTAAGAGAGAAAATATACAGTGCATGCTATATAGGTTCACTCATAAGTAGCACAAGAACAAGAAAAAATAATGTATGGTAATGGAACAATGATTCCCAAGGGCAGGTTGTGCCAAGTAGACAGGCGCATGTCAGAGCCTTTCTGGGTAATGGGAGAATTGTCCCGTATTTCATCTGGCTGCTGATTATAAAAGTGTACAGGTAGGTAAAATGACCGAGCTAAGACAACGGCATTTGTTGTAACTTATACCCCAACTTAGAACATCCAACTTTTCAAAAAGCGACCATAATGTGTAGCATCGAAGAGACCTGCGCACATCACTTGGCAACCTGGTTAGATTGCATCTTTACCAGGATCGATATGGCTAAAATGGCAGCCATGTGCTGGGTGGGGGTACAGGGGCAAGAATTCAAATCTGTAGCAAGGGCTCAAGTGGGACACTTTTAAAGAATGCGGAGCTGATTGTACCCTTGCCCGTGCCTGTGGACTGTGGACAGGATTCATATGGCATTCAACATTGGTCACCTTCCATGCCCTTCATGTAGCAATTAAAAATATCATAATGGGTGATTAAATGTGGCTTGCAAATAGAACCATAGACTTTCAGCATGCCCGTGAGCTGATGTGGGTAAAAGCTCTGTACTTCCCCCACACAGAGCTCTAGGACTTGGCAACCTGGCCATTCTGTACCTCTTGTTCCAGTCCCATGTGTTCAAGCACAAGAGAGTCATTACTTACTTGTAAGAACTAGCTCGGAGCTGCTCAGGACCAAAAGAACAGATATCCTGAGTTTAGGTTGTGATTTTATTTTGTTTAGTTAGAAAGACTCTAAACATGAAGGAGGTTAAATGAGAACATATCCTGTGGTCATACACATGGAATTTTCCCTTCAGGGCTGACTCACTCATGCCCCAGCACTGAGAATATTAGTGGCTGATGGCTCTCTTTGGAGCCTCACCCAATCTTATCCTTCCTCCCAGGTGGTAGTTGATGGCCAGTACCCGACAGGGACACATGGCTTGACCCCTTCTCTGAATGTAGGACAATCTAAGCTGCAGAGTTCCCTCTAGGATTGCCTGACGCCTCAGTAGTAACCACAGAGCAGAGTAGCCGTCTGTCCAACCCTGCCTTCCTCATGCCCGTGCAGATGGAACTCCCGGAAACATTTCCCAATCCAACTTCTTTACTCACAGTCTATTTTCAGGGAGATCAACTGAATACACATAACTATTTTGTTTATTCAATAAATATGTATATTTTAAGGTTTATTTTTTAGAGAGAGAGTGTATGAGTGAATGGAGGGAGGAATAGAAGGAGAGACAGAATCCTGAGCAGACCCCCTGTTGGGTGTAGAGCCCTATAGGGGTCTAGATCTCACAACCCTGAGATCATCATCACTGAGTTGAAATCAAGTCGAATGCTTAACCCACTGAGCCACTCAGGTGCCCCTACTCAACAAATATTTATTAAGTATCTATCACACAATACAAATCTTCTAGATTCTAGGAATATAACATTTAAAGATATTAAGCAATTATGCAACATGAAGAAGACTCCCTTATGGTTGGTACTTGTTTTGAACAAAAGAAAGGGTCAACTAATATTTGTACTTTACTTCCAGCACAAAATGTTCCAGTGTCTTCTAAACTAAACATTACATTGGATCTTAAATTTGTCATATCTTAAAGTGGGTGATGGTGGATGGGGAGAGAAGAGTATGTCAGGATTTTGGATTTTAAGTGTTTTTTTTTTTTCTTTCTTTTCTCCCTGAGTGGTAAAAAGGCACAAACAACAGAATTCTAACCTCAGTTCTCACACTAATTTTCCATATAAATTAGCAAGTCACTTTGTCTTCTTAAAGGCCATTCTTCAGAATGAGGTTGTGAATTTATCCTTGAGGTTAATTTTATTACTGGATTTCTATGAAATCAGCCATGGAGTTCTTCAGGCGGCCATAAGGTGAGGGGAGACCAAAGGTCTTCATCTGAGTGACATGTGTGGGAAGAACAATTCTAAGCAACAAGTTACAGAGTTATATAAGAATTACAGATTTGAGAAATAAGGAGAATAATGTGCTAAGCTTCTAAGTATTTCAGTATTTATTTAGATGTAATGGTTCATATTCCCTAGTTTCATCCTTTTAATTTCTAAGTGTTGGCAGACATTAAAATAGACGACAGACAGAAATAGAGAATGAAAAGTGAGAATGAATCTGGATTTACTAACTTCATATAAATATAAATGCTAGAAATAGCATTTTTTTTCTTTTGTAATTGAGTTTTTATTGGTTGTTCTGAGGATTGGTACAGACATTTCGATTTGGACACAATTCTTAATGTAATGTACTGAAAATCTAAAAAATCATGTAGCTGTGATTCTTTTCTAAAAGTTATTCCAGTGACCTACCAGCTTAAAGTTTGGAGGCAAATTTTCCTTAAGAGTATAACAGGTACCAATGTCTTCAATTGTCAATATGCTGTTACATTGTCAAGTCCCACTATCCATAATCTAACATCATATATACACGGCATCCCCACATTTTCAATCTTGAACAGCACATTAACAGAGTTACCAGGAAAACTGGACTACCACAGCCAAGATGTGACAGAGTGCACAAAATTCTGTCGGGGAGGGGAAGGATCAAGGAGTGGTTTTCTTTAAGGAACAATCCTACCAAAACCAACATGGGAATAGAAGTAATTTAAAAAGTTCAAGACATATTAAATGCACGACTGACTCCAAATTACTATTTAGTATGCTTGTATCATAGGATAGAAAACTTGCCCTGTCTATGGAATGGGGAGGTAACACCCAGGACAATCAAAGCCTCCCACATTTAATAGCCCAGGATTTTCCGGGTGGACCAAAACATATACGAGGAAATGATCTCACTTCTTTAAAAAAAGGCACTTACACTCAAAACATGGGATGAGGTGGGATCCCCTCCTTCTTAAAAGTGTTCGTAGAACTACTAAAAAACTTGAATTTACAAAATAGTTGATAAAAATATTCCTCTGGACTGTACAAGAAGGGAGGCAGGGACCGTTGACAAGACATGGTACGTGATATTAATCATTTGTCTTCTTCCTCTCCTGCTTCAGCAGAGACGGGACTATCCTCGTTTTTAGTTTCTCCATTTTCCGCAGGTAAGTCTTCTTTTGTTTCTTGGTTAGCTGCTTCAGCCTGTTTTCCCCTTGCTCCCTTTTTCCCCTTTGTTTGCACTTTTTTGTCTGAAGATTAATCTTTTCCTGTTGCCTTTTCTGGCTTTGTTTTCATTTTTGCAGGAGCAGGTTTAGCTGACAACCTCATCTACCGTCTTAGAATCCTCCTTCACCGCCCCATCAGCAGAGCTGACCTTCCCCTTGGGCATCCTGATGATGGGTCAGGTGCACCCAGAGCCTTCTGGAAGCTGGGCTGTCTGGCTACTGCTTCTCCTCCCTCTACCAGAGCTACGGGGACCCCTAGAAATTGACAGCATTTAAAATGAGGGGGAAATGACATAGAAGTATCTCTAACGAAAGAACATGGTACAATTTCAATAATTTTCTCCTGATTTATATGTAGTATACAAATATTATATGACAATAAAAAGTAATTTTAAATGTGAACTACCAACGTCTATGAATTACGTTTTTTCATTTTCTATCATGTCACAGAAAATAATAGAATGATTGGCCTGACTCTAAAATAAGGAAGAAAAATTTCAGCACAGCTAATTAGAATCTCGCTGCATCTCTCTGTTGGAGGCATTCATTTGTTTAAGAAATTTTGGTTTCGTTTCTGCCTTGGTGATCTTGAGTGGATCAAATTTCCCATTTTTTCTTTTCTTGAGATATATAAACTGCAGTATCAGGTTTGTGGTTCTTGTCAACTATGATATATGGATCTAAGACCCTGCTCAGACATCAGGAATGGAACCTGTACCCACATTGCCAATTACAACTGTGTGCTTTCTTTAGATATTTGATGTGGTATGAAATGACCCTTAGGAAAACGTAGGAAACTTATAAATCTGATTCAGCAGATTCCGTAGATTTACTTTTCCTACTTCCTTGGAAACCACTTTGGATAGAAACCTGCCTTTTATCATTCAGGGGCCATACAGAGAAATGGAACCCATGCCAGCTGATTCCATAGAATTGATACAGTTTGTATATTTACTGGGAGAGATGAAAACAGGAAGAAGTGAAGCAAAGCAGAAATTAAAAGTGGAAGATGTACGCTGGGGTTGGAGGGGCTGAATCTTGAAGAAGAAGCCGCCGGGTAGTAACTAGGACTCCAGAAGGATTGACTGATGGGGGTGAGACCATTGAGGAGAACTGTCACTTGCAGAGATACTGAGAGAGAGAGAGGTGGCGGAGAAATCTATTCAAACTCACTTTAGAAAAAAATGGAAGCATTTGGGTTTTCCTGACTGCCATGCTCAGAGACACGAGACTGCTGCGAGAAGTCGTTCTCATTCTCTCTCAGCTGAGCAGGGCTTCCCTCTGTGTTGCCGGAATATTGCAGGAAGGATTCTTATACTTTTGTTAAGGATTACCTCCATCTTCTTTGGATTTACTTGGTCCTTACGGCTCAAAATCTCAGAAACAGAGATGGCAACACCCCAGTGTCTACAGGGAAAAGCCTGATCCTTGATCAGATGAACCCCCGTAGACCCATGATTGGGTTGAAGCAGACGGCGGCCCTCTGGCCAGCTTGGGCCACCTGTCTGCCATGACAAGGAAGGAAGATGCCTTGTGTATGAGAAGGAGCAATAAACATATACACAAAAATTGGAAGCAAGGGTTAACATAAGCATGTAGAGAAGTTTAATCACTATGCTGTGCACCTGAAACCAAGGTTAACACTGTGCACAACTATACTTGAATAAAAAAAGTGTGGAATAAAAAAAAAGTGCGAAATAAAAATTGGAAGCAAGATAGATGACAGTCAAAACTATGTCTACCATATTTAGTACTGTATCATTTTCAACATCCTCTCTGTCTCTGTCAGCATATGGCTAGGCATGTACTTCTTAAATGGGCTCAAGGCAGTTTAGAAAGATTAACCATCTGGAACTAAATTCCTTAATGAAAGCAGTACAGAGCCAAGACAGGGGAGTGGACATAAGTGGTTCTAGACAATAGAATACAATCCAGTTTGAAGGATCTGTATAGGCAAATAAAGTCAGGAAACTATAAGAACATGGCTACAGGTTGGGCATCTGATCTCAGACACAGGACAGAGACCAGTAACTATCAGACTTAGGTCTTCGGCCACAAAGGTGAGTTTCATACATTTGTACTGTACTTCCTAAAATCCCTACTTCTGATTTCAGAACTAGTTCCAGACAATGCGGGAAAATTCTCTCTTATAGTGGGCTGTAGGAAAAGCAGTGACTGGCAAAATTAAGCAAGCCCCGAAAATTTCAGTGGTTTTGAGAAGCACACCAATTCTTCTGTTTTTCAGAAACAAGTATTTCTAATTTTGTCCAATATAACATCAGGCTCCTAGGTACTGTACAATTTTTAGCTAAGCAAATACGACTTAAGCCTCATTCATTCTGCTGCTGCTTAATTCATTTTCCTCTCCTCTTATTGATTGAGTTAAATAATGTAATTAAAGCAAAACAGTTGGTGTATTGCCTGCAGTCAGGATAGTGTCCTCCATTTTTCTGGAGTTGTATATAATTATATTAAACTTCAGCTTTTCAAAGTAACTCAATTGATCCTCTGTAGAATATTGAATTAAGTAATTATGTCACAAAAGTTTTTTTTTTTTTAAATTTTTTGGTTGTTGTTATATTTTATTCACCCTGAACTGAATGGCCCAAATATTTTCATGTTTGAATGATTCCATTCATGTTGGCCATACACTACATGCAACTTAACTTTGGTTCAAACCTCATTTGTTCCTTGTATTTATTTATTCTTCTGTATATTCATATAAATTTTGCCTGTAGGCTGCTATGACCTTTCAGAGTTGCTATAATTTTCTCAAAGTGGACCAATCCTTCAATCTTCCAATATTATACTTTAAGACAAAACATCCATTGCAATCATTCATAAAAGCTTAATACTGAGAAAACTAAATAGCAATACAAAAATGATATTTTCATCATTAAAAGAAACAATGACAAATTATGCATGAATGCTAACAGTGTAAGCTCCTAAGTGCATCTGATGGCTTTGTTAAATATTGATATTATAGAAGAGGGCTCCTTTATATTTGACAAGTCTTGATGGAACACCCCAATATAAAAGCCACAATCTCATATTTATGGTGAAAGAACTGATGTATTGACAATATCTACATTTATAAGTAGGGTCAAAAATAATGTCACCACCTAAATTAAACTTTAAGAGAGAAGTCTTTGGTGAAAAGTAATTACTGGTGAGACAAAGCTCTAAGGAAATCTGTTGCAAACACGAACATGTGAGGCACTCTGCAAGTTCAAGTTCTCCTAGAAATAAGCATGGTGAGAAAGTAAAAAGCAAGAAAAAATAAACTGAAGCTTAAAAATAGACATCTGAGTCAGCAGTGAAGTCTAGCACTGTGTTTCTTTGAGCCACTCATTACTTCCGTTCCCTTAGTGCCAAACATCAATAAGTCTGGGTACTATCTAACTTACTGGAAGGAAACTTGAGAGTCGTAATGTGGGGAAGCAGCTATGGTATGAAAAGAAAGAGGTATGAATGATTCTATTCTACTACTTACTCCTTGCCCACTTTTATAATTCTTTCTCTCTGTCCTACATCAAAACCCTTCAACATATCATTTTACCTCATCATGCAGTTACATAATTTACACCGAGGACAAGACAAATCCCGAAGGTCAAAATGTTTTAACTGGGGAGTGCCAGATCTACATCTGAGGTTCAGAGAGCCTTTGAATACTGAATTTTTTGTGTATTGACACTATTTTTTTTTTTCTTTTCTGGAAAGGACACCCATGGCATCACAAATGGTTCTTGATAGGATGTACACCCACAGTAGCTAGACTCAAACAAAAATTATTTTGGGGAAAGTAATTGTGTTTTGGGGAGACAATTCTCCACGGATCTCTTGTATTTCTACTGTCTTGCAAGCAGAGATACTGATTGTTTGTTCTGGACTATTTTTTTAAAGATTTTATTTATTTATTTGAGAGAGAGAGAAAGAGAGAGCATGGGAGGAGAGAGGTCAGAGGCAGAAGCAGACTTCCCGCCGAGCAGGGAGCCAATGGGGGACTCGATCCCAGGACTCCAGGATCATGACCTGAACCGAAGGCAGTCACTTAACCAACTGAGCCACCCAGGCTCCCCTGTTCTGGACTATTTTTACAAAAATGTTTGTATAGCAAATCTCAGAAGGTAGAGAAGTTGTCTCCCTCTGGAGAAAAGAGAAGTTTTGCATAAAGCCTTAGATGATACAGAGCATTTCTCTCTCTGGAGCCAAGGGCCAATTTCCTTATGGCAATTATGGCAAAAGCTCTGGGCTCCCTAGTCTCAGGGTCCTTTCTTATAATGGAGGTCACCACATGTTCAATTGTCACCTGGATCTCTTAGCATTGCCCTGTGGGAATTGGAACTCAGAGAACCAGGACAAGAAAAGGCTGATGCTTTGGCTCTTGTATTGCTCTACACAATCAAGTCCTTTGTCTTGACTCAGAAAATATGCCTTCAGCCCAACTAGCATCCATGAACTTTTGGCAGGGTAACTGTACAATATCATTACCTTCATGGCTCTGGCCATAAGCATGGGGATACTTTCTGGAAGAGGAAGAATCAAAAACCTCTTGGACAGGTAAATAGGATTTGAGTGAAGTCCACGATTGGTAGCAACCATCCTGACCAAAATGCACAGTCAGCTGCACAACAAATGACTCTTCACACCATGGCTATTGATCAGCGGGGACTGGAAGGCAGCTGAGCACCAGAGACTGGGTAAAAGACCTGTGTCCAAAAAAGGGCTCTAGTTATGGCTAACTCTCCTAAGGAAAGGGGCACTTCCTGGCTAATCTGATGGCAGCCTCAGTTTTGTCTCATTGTAAAAACAAATACTATAATCCTTCCCGGGGGTGCAGAATTTCCCACCCTCTTAGACAAGCATTGCAGAGATGCATACCCATACGAATGTGAGAGGGGAGAAATCTGCAACCACTGTGGGCAGAAACCACACACCATGTGAGGGCACTGACTGGCTTGCTTAGGAGATGGCGGTGTGGGGCATATAACGTTGGGTTAAAAAGGATGGCAACAACCATCTATCTTATGGCTTGGCTTCTTCTGCAATCTCTCCTGTCAACCTTGCATCATTCAGAGGCAAGAGTAAAAGGGAAAAAGAGTAAAAGGAGCTAGAGATTTTTGCAGCTCTCAGGGAGCTTTGACCCCTGGAGGAAGATTCCCTGAGACAGCTAAACTCCCATGGGTAGCCAGAGAAGAATCCGGCACTAGAGTGAGGCTCTCACTACCCTGGGCTGGGTTTACAGTACAGACAAATATGACCCACTGGAGAATGAGGCTGAACAAAGAAATTTCAGATCAATTATCTAACCATTCCTGCATCCTTTTAAGACTCTCCTAGCCCATTTGTTGGAAACAGGAAAGAACTGGAGAAGAGATGTTATCGTGGTAATGGAACCCTGAGGAGGATGGACTCCTTAAAAAAGACACCACCGTGGGAGTCTGACCCAGGCCTGCCAAAGCCACAAACCCGGCAACCCGAGAGACCACGATGGCTAAAACTGCTGAGTCAGGAGGTCCCCAGAGCTGACAGAGAGGGCAGCTCTAACAACGACCTTGTTGCCTAAAGCAAGGAGAGCCAAATACATGAATTTTATTTGGTTGAGCTTCAAGCAGCAGCCAGGCCACTCAGAAACAAAAGCCGATGTGCCTTGTGTACTACTGTGGAGACATATTCTCATTCCGTGACCCGGACGCCTCCCTTCCTTGTAACTCAGACTTCAGAAGTCATAAGGAAGAAGATGGTGAGGGGATGAAGCCGGGTCTCACACTTCAGGGAGGGCGGAGCTCCACATGCACAAATTTGTTGAGCTCCCGTCACTATGTGACCAACGCACTGACACTGTGGGGAGAGAAGATCCTTAATTCAGCTAAGTGGGTTTCAGAAAGATTTGCAAAGGGGAAGGGAAGGGAAATTATCCTTGGCATTTGGGGGAGGGATGGGGAGAGATGGACCGAATCTATGTGCTTTATTTGCTGTTTCCACATCTAAGTAGATAGTAGGAATTGGGGTGTCATGTGCTTGTATATACTTTCCAGAAGGTTTCTTTCAATGAGGTATGCCTCCGGTAGACCTTCATGACCCTGCAACTGTAACGACCACTTTCCACTTCTCTGACCAAAGCTGTGGCCAAATGGAGCTTCTGGCAGAGGGAGGCACTCTGCACACAGAGACAACCCTCTAGGGTTTTGGGCTTGTTGCCCCCTTGACACAGCTACTAGACATATCCAGCAGCCATTAGCTTCCTAATGGTACTATGGGCTTTGGTTCAAACCAAATATCTGACCCAGGAGGTCCTGTGACGGATTTGCTCATTTGGGGTGTGTAAACTCAGACTCAAGGACACACGCTGCGGGATGGGCGTGATGATCCCTACTTCTCAGACGGAAATGACATATTCAAGAATGTGACAGACCCTCTCTGTGACCAAACTCCAGTCGGGGTCCTCTGAACAATCTTCCCAACCAGGCGAGGCCCCAGTCTTGGCTTATGAGAACTTAGACTCTAAGCAGTGAATATTTTATCCTCCCCCAAATGAGGAGCCTTGAAGGTACACTTCTTAGCTCAGGCTGCTATAGCAAAATACCATGAACCACCAGATAGTTTAGAGAACAGAAATTTATTTCTCACAATTTTGGAGGCTGAATGTCCAAGATCAGACTGCCAGTTAATTGGGTTCCTGATGAAATATTTCTATTTAGCTTACAGACCGTGGGTCCTCACCTGATGGAGGAAGAGCTCGGGTTTCTTCCTCCCCTTCTAAGAACACTAACTCCATCAGGGGAGCTCCACCCTCATGACCTCATCTAACTCTAATTACCTCCAAAAGGTCCACCTCCTAATCCCATCACATTGGAGAGCAGGGTTTTACATATGGATGGCGGGTTGGGAGACATAAACCTACACTCCATAACAAAACACTAGCACAGCTTCTAGACTCAAGGCCACAGACCAGAATGACCCCAGCCTCCCTTAATGTGCACACCTAGGGAAGTACAGTGCTGCCAGATTTTACTGTTTATTTCAACTAGAACTTGATGGTAGGCAGATAGGCTCCTTAACCATTCTTGGGGTAATAACTGTGGAAAACTTGCAGTTAGAAATTCTTTCTGTGCCCCTATGCAAGTCGTTTACCCTCTAGGGCTCCCTCTCTCCAGGACCTAAGAGCTGTCTCTTTGCAATATAAACACTCAGAGTTAACTCCCCGTGAGAGGGCCTGAGCTCAACTTGCATAAGTTGGGTTAGCAAACACAAATTAACCAAGCCCCTACTCATTTTTTTGTAAATGTCCACTTTCCTAACTTTGTCTGAACCCCCAACCCGTCTCTTCTCCCTCATTCTCTGTTAAAAACACCCAGTCACCTCTGTACAAGTCAAAGTTGAGTTCAGTTCGTGCTGGATTCTTTCTTCTAATGTAATAGTTATTACTGAATAAAATCTATCCTTGTCATTTTAACTAGTGTCCAGGTTAATTTTTGTTTAGCTGCCTGGATTCTCTTGCTGAACTTGACATGGCCCTGATTGTAAGGATAATGGCAATTTGGCATTGCTCACATTGGAAGCTCACTGCTTGCCAAGGTGCCCATTGGTAGCCTATGTGGGTCAAAGTGGAGACATGGTGGACATCTCTAAATTCTGTTATGATCTCATAATGCTCACGCTGATCTTTCCAGAACATGGTCTATGTGTGAGTAGAAAATGGTTAGAAAAAGATAAGGTTTTGACTACTAGAATGGCGCACTCCTTCCTTCCTTCTTTCCTTCCTTTCCTTCCTTCTATCCTCCCTCCCTCCTTCTCTCCCTTTCCTTCCTTCCCTTTCTTTTTCTTTCTCTCCTTCCCTTCCCTCCTTCCAGCTTCCCTCCATTCCTCCTTTCCTCCCTTCCTTCTTTCCTTCCTTCCTTCCTTTTTCCTATCCCCCACCCTCCCTCCTCTCTCCCTCTCTCTTCCTTCCTTCCTTTCGCTGGAGAGAGGACAATGCATTCAGCACCCTGGAAGGGTAGTACATTCTACCCTGAGATATATGGGAGAGGGAAGGACATTAATGATCTTTTGATCTAATGATCTTTAGAGCCACCTGGAGCCTTCCTCAAGAAAGGAAATGCCGTGGTGCCGTTTTCCCAAACTGCGGCGAACTCCTTACATTTAACTTGTTTCTGAGCCTAATATGTCCCACTGATGGCTCTGATGACACATTGATCATCACTGTCCTCAACCTTATAGAGAAGTTTACTGACAGCACAAGTAGCTGGCACCGCTCCCCAGATCTTTCCTACTCCCATTACTAGTTAAACCATGAATGACAGGTGCTACTCGGATGGACGGGTAAACAATAGCACAGATTGCAGTGACATTCCTCCCACAGACCCACAACAACAACGGCTGAATCAGTTGTTCCAGCCAAATCGGGAATCTTGGGGTCACTGGATACACATGAGGACATGCTGGAGACACTGTCAACCTATGCCTCCCAAATGGTCCACTTCCAGGGACCCTGAAATTTCAAATTCCACTTTCTTTCTAAGGGCACCTTTTACGTCCCTGAGACAGTAAGTAGTCACTGTGTGGAAGTCAGCCATTAATGGGTTTCTTTCCAGAAAACGTGATGACCTACACCCCGGAGATGGTTATGAGACCTCCCAAGTGTTTAGGGAAATATACCAGTGTATTACGCCCATCTCAGATGGCTGTGAAGGGCTCCCTAACGTGAGGCTACTCATGGTTACTTGGGGAAGCTTTGTGGAGGGATTACTTCCCTGATATGTATGAACATACTACAGGCACTTATTCCTAGAAGGGGAGCCATCCAATTAGAAGAAGTGCTAAAAATCCATCCCTGACATTACTCGAGTGGTCAGTGGCGACCTGGACCCTGGAAGCATTCAGTTCCATCTCAGCCAGGGTCATTAGAGTAGGGAGCTCCTCCTTGTGGGGCCAGGGCAGAGTCGGTACAATGACTAGGACATCTCGCTGTCCTGGATTAATGCCACAGGCCAAAGGAAAAGTTCAGTATAGAAGCCAGTATAGAAACCTGGGATTCTAAGGGGGGACCCTGGTCGTTTATAGCACGTGTCCAGGTGGCTGTGTTCAGGACACTTAGCTCATGGTTGGGGTCAACACTGCAGACCGACCTCATCTGCCTCCCTGGAGTCCTTTGGATGGTTTCTTCACTGGGTGCTGTAGGAGACAAATTGAATGGATTTTTTCCCACCGTCCTCAGGTCATATTAATCAGAATGGCTGGCAGAGTGGCTTACTCTTAGGAAATTTTGCCAAAAGCCAAGACAGTGCAGAAACAAGCAGTGTTTATAATCAGAAGACAATCCCCTACAGGCTGCTCACGTTTCTGCTTATCTTGCAGTAGAGCAGAGGTACCGACTGCCTTTGTTCCATAATATCTTTGTTCCAAAATGTCAAGGATGTTTTCACAGCAATCAGTCTTGGGAGATAGAGATAGCATCTCCGTCAAGAGCAAAGGGCATGTTTATTTACTGGCCATTACAGAAGACTTACATTCCCAAAGCTCAGGTTTCTCCCCTGCAGTGGCACCCAGCCTTGTCCTCTGCTCTGAGGCAATCAGGGTTTGTGGAAACACAGGCAAGAAAATGCTGATCTTCTGGCTTACTACTATTTTTCTGAGTAATAATGTCCTTTATTCCCAATCCAGGCATCTTACATCTCAGCCAGCATCCATGAACCCGGCAGCCTACAGTTTCAGCTTACAGGTAGGGTAAATTAACAAACCTTTCACTATTCTTGACGTATGTTTGTTTTCTGTGATTTGTTTTTCTAACAAGTCATTTATTTCAACAATTTTTATTTATTAGCTAAGTAGGAGCAGGGCAGGGTAATGAATTGGGCCTTTCAGGAAGGTATTAAATATTAAAGAAAAATATCCTGTTCTTTAGAAGCTTACCATATTCTACATACATTTATTAGTTCACTTAGCAAACAAATATTGATCGTCCACAATGTTCTAAAAGTTATAGGAATACACATGCTCCTCTGGAGTTGAACACGCACACTGGTTCACTTACTCCACGGTGTCATCACTGAGCTAAATATCCAGTGCTCGGCACGTTTACCTGCCTGGAGGGGACGTGCTACAGTCTGGTTAGGTCGCACAGAAGTCTGGGGTTGAGGGTAAACTATCAACTGAAGTGTGCTGACTTCAGTTCTTCGTGGCCTCACTAACCTCTGTTTCTTATTTCAGCCATTCTTCTCAAGGGATTCACCCCATTTCCTCAAGTGAAACACGGCAGCACCTTTCCACATCCTCTCACCTGCCTGGAGCTTCCCATTAGACACTGAGGCACAGGAGACCTTGGGAAGCACAGAATGGGCAAGTCGGAGCATCCTGGGGTCTAAGTGAGATCACGCCCTGTGGGGGAAACCTTCGGCCAGGAGAGTCAACAAAGGGCAGATACAAGTGTCCCCTTTCTCCCCCAACACAACCCAGCCTGTGGGACATCCTGTAGTTCCGTGTCATGCCGGAAGACGGTCTGATGAGAGCCCAGAGGGACAGGTAACAGGTGGCAAACATCTGAGAAATGTTCCTTCATTTTGACTCACTCCTTTCCCAGCCTCACTCCTAATTCCCAGGGATTACACACCAAAAAGTTGTATCATGCGCATTTTTGGTTGGGGTTGTGCTTTCTAGAGAACATGGACCAAGAGACGTGGGTTGGGGTTTGTGGTCCCACTACAGAATCCGCATGGCAGAGGTCATTGCAAGCAGAGTTTTAAGAATATCAAGTCCAGGGGTGCCTGGGTGGCTCAGCGGGTTAAGGTTTCTGCCTTCGGCTCAGCTCATGATCCCAGGATCCTGGGATCGACCTCCGCATCGGGCTCTCTGCTCGGCGGGGAGCCTGCTTCTCCCTCTTTCTGCCTGCCTCTCTGCCTACTTGTGATTTCTGTCTGTCAAATGAATAAATAAAATCTTAAAAAAAAGAATATCAAGTAGAAATTCAAGCAAACTGAGTAAGTGGAAAATGAAGACAGGCTATCAATAAGGGTTAGCAGCAAAGAAGGAAAATGTCCTCGTCAAAAACCCAACAACTTTTCTGCCACCTTACGTTAAGCCTTGTTACTTTGAAGTAAGAGCCTGGAAGACATTCTGTTGTACATCTCACTAGCCTCTCTGGTTCCTTAGCTGTCCTGTACATAGCTGCTGCTTGCTTTAACCTGTCCTAGGACACAGAAGATGGACAGAGAGGAGGTGCTGAGGGCAAGGAGGGGGCTCTTCACAACCCCTGCTCGAGGGGTTCCTACTCAGTCATATGAGGATGTGGACGTGAATGGAAGCAGAAACTGACAAGAGAGATCGTGAGCAGGAAAGATAAAAATCAGGCATTTAAGAGACAATAGGGAAGACAGAAGATTCACTAAGGACACTTCCAAACTTAAACCCTGAGTTAGCAACATTGGACCATCAAAGGATAAGGAAATGCGAAAGGAAGTATATGGTGGAATAAAATAAAACAAACAAAAATCAAACAAACTTTGGGCTACAGGGAAAAATAACCTATAAAAGTATACTGAACCTCATTACTAAACAAAAGAAGGAAAGGAAGAAGAAACAGTGCCTTCAAAATAGCAAATCATTTACTACAGCTTTGTGCTATGACTTAAAATCTGCAATCGTGATGCCCCCCACTTTGCTTTTCTTTTTTCAAGATCGCTTTGATTACTCAGGGTCTTTTGTTGGAGTTAGAGAGTATAATGCTAAGCAAAATAAGTCAGTCAGAGAAAGACAAATGCCACATGATTTCACCCATATGTGGAATTTAAGAAACAAAACAAACAAGCAAAGGAAAAAAAGAGAGAGATAAAGAGAGACACACAGAGAAACAGATTCTTAATTCTGGAGAACAAAGTGATGGTTACCAGATGGCAGGTGGGTGGGGGATGGGGAAACAGGCTTATCCTCATGAACACTAAGTAATGTATAGGCTGTTGAATCACTATATTGTACACCTGAAACTAATGTACACTGTATGTTATCTACCCTGGAATTAAAATAAAAACTTAATAAATTAAAAAAATAGCAACTTGTTTTTAAAAATACTAGTTCTAGTAAGATTGACCTATGAGCCAAGTCTCTTTCCTGCATTGATTTTTGGAAAGCTGTTTGCTAAAATGTTTTGGGAAACATTAAAAGTGTTTTATGCTCAAATCACATTACTGAACTTGAACTCCTAGAACTACACACTGATAGCTAGCATTTATTATGTGGGCACCATGTTTAAAATGCTGCGCTGATTGTGTTCCAAATGTTATGCCTTTCCATTCTCTCCCAGAAGGTATGGAATATATTCATCTCCAATCTACACACCAAGAAATTGAGGCTTTGTAATACTAAGTAATTTGCACAAGTTCAAATAAATTGTAGGGATGGTATAAAAATTGACTTCAGAATTATCACTTTTAACTACTGACTACATAGGCTTTGTCCTAATCTATCCTAAAGATAATGCTGACACATCAGTGATTATAGAGATATTCTAAAAGCACACAAAATAATTAGAAACAACCTCTGTGTTCAACACCAGAGAACTGATATATGTTTTCCATTGGAGCATTATGAAGTCTTTGCAAATAATTTTAATGGAAAAACAGCTAACAAAAAATGACACAAAATTCATAATACAGTCTGTTCTGCTATACTGCTTGCGGTAACCCATGAATTTGTTCCAATAGGAGTGATACATTGAGGAAAATGTGAGCACAATAGGAGTTCTGTGTGTGTTTATGCTCAATTTCACCTACAAGAAGGACTAGGCAAATATAGAAAACCACTCTGAAGAACTGAGCTGCATCAGAACACACAGCACACCCAGAAAGACCCATCTCAGACATCCACAACCTGCCTCAGTTTACCCCCTGTAGAGGAGCGACACACATCTCAGCCCCCCACCCCATCCACTACTTCACCTCAGCTCACAAGCTGCAGCTCTCCTGAACCCCCTTCCGGGAACAAACTGAGATCTTTCTGAAGGAAAAATACCATCTTTTTTTAAAAGATTTTATTTATTTATTTGACAGACAGAGATCACAAGCAGGCAGAGAGGCAGGCAGAGAGAGAGGAGGAAGCAGGTGAGCAGAGAGCCCGATGTGGGGCTCCATCCCAGGACCCTGGGATCATGACCTGAGCTGAAGGCAGAGGCTTTAACCCACTGAACCACCCAGGCGTCCCGGAAAAATACCATTTTAACTATAGTATTATGTATCCTGTAGTCATTTACCGTGTAAACCTGAGCCGCTACTTTTATTAGATTCCTCTCTTTTTATAACTTAGCTCTAATAAAGGCATTCGGTGCTATGACCCCAGCCCTGTTTTCCCCATAAGCCCTGTTTTGCTTTGTTGTTTTCACTGTATGAGTCTGCAGAGCACAGGGATACTGAGGAACACCTATGTTGCATTAGAGCAGAGCTGACTGTACAGTAGAATTCTCTATATAGTGTATTAAATATGTGTATACAGTAAAATAATGGAAGCAATTCTATCAAAATATTAAATGATTATTTCTTGGTGTTCCCATTTCTCTAAGATTTCATGGACAGTGGCCATTTCTGGTTTTCCAAAATTCCATTTACTTCCATCTTGTTCCTTTCTCTGTTAAATCTGCATTACTCTCACTATAAAACAAAAATCAAGATGAGCTAAAATCTTAATTTTTAAGTAAAAAGACCTTTTATCTTCTAGTAATAAAAGTGAAATGCCAAGTGACCCCATAGCTCAAAAGCTAGTGATATTTGTATTTTCAACTGTCCCTGTAGATCTCTGAGAGAGAGACTGTCATTACAAATTTATATCAGACATTATAGAAGAAGACAATGGGTCAATTTTGGAAGATGAGCACACAGGAAAGAAAGCAACTTCAGCTAACTATGCCAATATATATGTGGGCTTATGCTTGTTTGCTTTAAAACTACTGCTGAGCCCTTAGTTACAAAAACTACAAGATTTCTGGTATGATTTCCTGAAACTCTAAGAATGGAATCTTATTCAATATTTCTTCCAGATTATTTGCTTATAAGTTACCCTACTGGGACTATCCTAACCTAATATACCTTGAAAAGAAATGTTACACTGCAGGATTTTTATTTGGACATTGAAAAATTAGATTTTTTTTTTTTTTTTAAAGGTAGTGACCACTGATGATGGAGGACTGCTTACAAGTCAAGTAACTTATTTTAAGGTGACAAATAAGGCTCACTTATCACCCAGAATTTCCACCTACTGAAAAATTCAGTGAAGCACATATATTACGGTGTTTACTCTGCATTTTGCTGTGCTTTCATCATGGTTAAGTCCCACTGACTCAAGTCCTGATCCTCTCGGGACGGGTGGTGTGGTTCAGAGAACGTGAGGTTTGTGAGCTAAAATCTTGACATCCTCACTTCAGAAACCTACTTTGCAAAGTTGAGTGTCTTTAAGAATTCACTGTATTAAATGCTGCGTAAGTAGCCCCTTAAAAGACTGATCTTTAGGGTCATTTCTCTTGTTCTTTTATATGATGTCAGAAAAATCTTCCTCATCTCAGGATGCCTTTATTGCACTCGGAGGTAGTGGACTGTATCCTTGATCCAACCTCCTGTAAATTTAACAACATTAAGATCAGAGAGAATTGTAGTGGCCAGGTTTCATTTTTATGTCTCCTCAGATAGTACTTTAAAAGGTGACCTTCACCTTCCCAGAAAGCACCCAACTGAGGCCAAATACGTATTTTCACAAGACTTGGGCGCAGGGTCATTTATGCAAATCTGCTTTCTCACTTATCACTCAAGACCAACAAATGCCACATACGACACAAATCAACAATACTCAGGTCAATCAAAAGTAACTTCTTGAGCCCTAAAAACTCATATAAAATGAGATGACTGTCATCCAGTAGGAGAGAAAGAGAATTATTAACACAAGCCAGTCAAACAGGAATTCCAAAGAAGTTTTGCAATATCTGTGTGCTGTGCCCTAGATGGGATTTTTAATATCAGCTCTGCCGTTAACTGGTGTGAGAAAATTCCTTGTTTGTAAAATGGAATAAATAATACATAATTCCCAAGGGTGATATGAGGCATAAGTAGGAGAACTCTGTGAATATACTCAATGCTGCCCCGGTCACCTTCTGGTGGTTCCGCATCTGTGCTCCCGTGGAAGCGAAAGGCAGGGATGGTCACATCAGCTTCAAAGCAAATGTGATGAAATCAAATGAGGTGTTATCACTAAACTAGCAAAATATTTCAACTGTAGGGTAAGTCTGTCAAATAAATCTTCCCAGAAGCTTTATGTACTTCTGTGGGTCATGTCTTAAACGAAACCCTGCTTTTCATCTAGACCCAGGATAGAAATAAAAATAGTAAGTCATTCATTTAACTGATCTGCATGAGTGCTCATCATATTCTGGACATTTTTTCTAGGCACTGGGAATAAATTAATAAGATAATTATTAACACTTCCATCTTGGGGTTAAATTCTAGTCCACTATACGCTAGTGCAAATGAAATTACATTACTGTCATGAAGACAATGCAGGTATTTCAATGGACCTGTTATGGTCTGAATGTGTCTCTCAAAAATTCATGCGTTGGAATATTCACTTAACAAGATGATGGTGATTGGGAAGTGGTGATTGTGGGAGGTAATTAGGTCATAAACATAGAGTCCTCAGGTTGGGATTAGTGGCTTTATAGAAGAGTCCACAGAGACCTTCTTTGACCCTTCTACCATGTGAGGATACGACAAGTTCACAACGTGGAAAAGAGCCCTCACCTTGCACTTCCAGCCTCCAGAGCTCTGAGAATCACTTTCTGTTGTTTATAAGCTTTTCTTTCTATGACGTTTTAGCAGTCTGGATGGACGTAGACAGACCACGTCCACAAAACATATGCATACACACAAGAACAGTGACCGCGGCCACAATTACGACATGTGGGCTCCAGCTTCAGAAATAGCAATGATGGGTGGCTTAACTCCTCTAGGATATTCTGAGCCAGACCATAAGGCCAGAATAAAATCCAAAGCTGGGTGTGTGTGTGTAAGACCAACCTTCCCAGAGAAGGCTGTAATAAGAAGCTACACACCCCACCACAGTCTATGGATCACTGAAGGTCACCTCCAGTACAAGTAGGACTTGGCAAAGCCACACACCTGGGTGACCGGATCCGGCTATCACTCGTGTCCCGTCAAGACAGAACTCACGAGTGGCCAACATATGTTCTGTCTTGCATGTGGTTCAACAGAAGTTCAGGTAATCATGTAAGTATGTATGCTTAATATTTAGTGGAAGCCCCCCAGAGACAAGAGCGTACTTATAACTCATACTGCTCATATTACTAGCTAGAATAGGAGAAACACATTAGTCACCATGGTTATGATAATATGAGCAATAATAATTCTGTGATAAAATATAAGCTGATAATTTGAAAACACTGATGGAGACATTTTTATAGAGATGTAAATTACCAAAATTAATTTAAAAAGAAAATACAGGGGTGCCTGGGTGGCTCAGTGGGTTAAGCCTCTGCCTTCCGCTCAGGTCATGATCTCAGGGTCCTGGGATCAAGCCCCGCATTGGGTTCTCTGCTCGGCAGGGAGCCTGCTTCCTCCTCTCTCTCTGCCTGCCTCTCTGCCTGCTTGTGATCTCTGTATCAAATAAATAAATAAAATATTTTAAAAAATAAATAAAGAAAAAGAAAAAGAAAAAAAACAGAATACCTTTAAATTTCTTAAGTGTCTTCCTGAAAAGACTTATCAGGCTAAAACAATTTTTTCAAAGGTCTGTTTTACATTGAAGAACAGGTAATATTTATGATGGTTATTTTTATGAGTCAACTTGACTAGGCCACAGGATGCCCAGAGTTTAGGGAAACATTGTTCTGGGTGTGTCTCCCTAATTTGGGTGGGTCTCGTTTAATCAGTAAGAGGCCTAAACAGCTTAAAAAAAAAGAAAGAGCTGAGTAAGAAGCAAGTCTGCTTGTCTGACTCCTGATGACTGAGACATCCATCTTCTCTGGCCTTTGGACTTGAACTGAAAAATTGCCTTTTCTTGGGTCTTGCTTGAGTTGCTGGTTTTCCAACTGAAACTCTGTTATCAGCACTCCTGGCTCTCCCGATTGCTAATGGGAAATCTTGGGATTTCTCAGTCTCTATAATCGCACGAATCAATTCACTATAATAAATCTATATGTATATCATCTATCTATCTATCTGTCTAGAGAGATATATCCTAATGGTTCTGATTTTCTGAGGAATACTGACTAATATTGATCTTATAAAAATATATAACTGGATCTGGGTAGCTCTAAAAAAAGAAAAAATAAAGTGGAATAGGATAGTACATGGCAAAAAACATTAGTAGGCTCACATGTGAACAAAATAGAAATAAAAGATGTGGAAGTCTTGACTAAAATATTATCAAATAAAATCTAGCAGAGTGTGTTTGTGTTTAAGTGTATGTGTGTCTATAAGTGTGTGTGTGTGTGTGTGTGTGTGTCTGTGTATTCCCTAGAGTTTTAGTACAGTTTCAAGCTTTTATAACTTCTGAAGTATAAATTCTACAAAGTTACATTATTTGAGTGAATTTAACATTTAACTATGTATATTTCTTCATCACTTAAATGGGTGATCATTTTAATAATGTGTCTTCAGTTCTTTTTGTGCTTTCATTTGGAAAATGTGAATGACACCATCTTTGAGATTACTGATTCACTCCCCAGTTGTGTTATACCTACTAATGAATCTTTCAAAGACATTCTTTATCTCTGTCATCATGCTTTTCCCTTCTAGAATTTCCAGGAGATTCTTCTAATTTTCACCTCTCCTGAAATTCTCCACTTATTTATGCACATTTCTTTCTACCTTTCCTACTAGAGCCTTTCATATATAAATCATCATTAATTTAAATTGTAATTATGATTTTAAATTTTAAACCATATTTGAACCTGGTTCTATTGACCATTTTACCTCTTGAGATTTTTTTTTCCTTCTTTGTATATTATGCAATTTTTGGTTGAAAGGCAGGTGTTTTGTGAAGGGCAACGTAGCTTGAGGTAGATAGTACGTATGGACATGGGCTGTGTCTCCTCTTGCCAAGCCTTTGGTCTGCAGTGCTGAGTCCACCTTATTAGGAAATGAGGTGGATTCAGCACTCCCGTGGCTGTGGTTATCCACAGTGCCACGGGCTTTGAATGCTTAATGTTACTTTGTGTCTAGTTATCCCTCAAGGCTTGTCCCCCCCTCTGTCTGGGGTCTTCAGAAACTTGTGTCAGCACTCAGAACTAGTCTGTTCCCAGGTTCTACTGTTATTACTATTGTATTGTCCTGAGTTCTTAACTTCAGTTAAAACAAAACAGACTTGTGTAAAAGTTAAAAAAAAAAATTTTTCATTAATTCATATGATTGTATATATTTCCTAGAGTTTTATACAGACTCACCAAAACATATATATATGTTTAATTTTTTCAATGTCAATCACATCTCAGAAAAGTATAGAGAACCACTTTGGCTTAAGGAAGGAGAATGCTGGGTGCCTGGGTGGCTCAGTGGGTTAAAGCCTCTGCCTTCGGCTCAGGTCATGGTCCCAGGGTCCTAGGATCGAGCCCCACATCAGGTCTCTGCTCAGCGGGGAACCTGCTTCCTCCTCTCTCTCTCTGCCTGCCTCTCTACCTACTTGTGATCTCTGTCTGTCAAATAAATAAATAAATAAAATCTTAAAAAAAAAAAAGGAAGGAGAATGTCACTGACTGCAGTTCTTTCATTACACAGATTATAAAATAGCAATTAATAAAATAAAACCAGCTATAGAAAGAGAAACATAGTTAATGAAATCTTGTTTGTTCCAAGCGGTTATTATTTATGGTTTAACCATCAGAAAAGGCTGAGAACTGAGATTTAGAATCACAGAATGCAAGTCAGAAATAAGGGCCATTCTTTTACTATAAATAACCGTATCTAGAAAGAGATACTCAGCAGTATTCAAGCTGGATAGTATTGGTTTGTAACTTTAAACATCCATTTAGTCACATCTACGTGTAATCCTTCTGTTTTATATATTCAAGTGTGAGCACGCTGTAAGAAAGCATATCTATTGCACTATATAGATTTAATTTGTCATATCACTTGCTGTCTTCCTATAGTCTAAAGATCAACCATAAATATTATTAAAGAGACAAACTGATCTTGGTGGATACAACTAATTGTGAAGCTACTGTTTTAGCATCCAGGTGCGCACTTTTAAATCTTGACCAACTATGACACAGAACACTTGATGTCTGACTTTGAATGGGTTATGAGGCTGCACTGAGAAAATTTAAGAGGCAGGGAGGTGAACTCCAGGACATGGACCATGGCAGAGCCATTGGCTGTGCTGAACACCAGGCCTTGTTGTGTTAATTATGTGCAGTGGTCAATTACCCACACCAATGATCCCCTTTAGTGCAGCAGAAAATCAAAAATTTCAATACTTTACTTAGATCACATACAAATCAGGTTGATCTTGAGTAAGAGCATCTTCAAATATGAAGGACAAAAAAATAACCCTTTAATTACCATGTTTATGTCTCCTTTTTTAGGTACCCAAAGAAAGTAAACACACTTAAGCGCATCTTAGCAATTACAGCCTGCTTTTCAGACTCTGTTTAATTATGAGTGAATCAATCAATATGCTTCTATTCACTGCCTCATTTCAATGCTTTACACCAGTTTTAAAACTAACAGTTCCTATAGACTTAGGCTTGTATTTCCTGCTTATATAGCTATTCTAATGCTTAAAAAGATTAAATGTAAAAGTACATCACTCTCTTGTACTTTCCATGGTATTGCCTTCTCCCCAAGCTGTTTATTGCCTGTCCTTCTGTTTATACACACCACACAGCCATCCTGCATAAAGATGGCATGATTTCACCTACCTGCCCAGAAGGACTCTCTGACATAGACCTCAATGCCCACAATTTCTCTCATAAGAGGCCAACACTTTCACTTGCTCCTTAAAGCTGAAAATTTAAAAACCAAACAATTTAGTATATGCTAAAATCTGCTATGCCACAGGGAAACTACTGATGACCTTGGACCCAGAGGGCGTCGCCTTTTCCTGGGACTGCACACGTACTGTAGGCTTATTCCCGTTTTTCCTATATATCAAACTGACTTTTATATTAAATTTAGAGTCCTATCTTGACATCCACAGTGTCTTCTCGAAAACCAAGCCAGGATTATCCAAAAGACAAAAGAAAACAAGTGCTGGCAAGGTTGTGGACAGAACGAAACTCTCGCACACTGCTGGTCTGAATGTAAACTGAGAAGAGCCCCTCTGGAAAATAGGACCGAGGTTCCTGAAGAAGTTAAAAATAGAACTGCCCTATGATCCAGCAATCTTACTGCTGGGTATATATCCAAGGGAAATGAAGCCACTTCTCCAAATATGCACACCCTCCTGTTCATGGCAGCGTTATTCATAATAGCCAAGACATGGAAACAACCTCGTGCCCAATGACGGATGAGTGGATAAAGACAAAGTACTATGTACATATAATTATCCAGCCATAACACAAGGAAGGGAATACTGCCATTTGTGAGAACATAGATGAACCTGAGGGCATTATGTTTAGTGAAATGTGCCAGACACAGAAAGAAAAGCACTGTACGATCTCACATGTAGAATTTTAAATAGTCGAACCCAAAGAGACAGAGACTATAATGGTGACTGCTTGTGGCAGAACGATGGGGAAAATCAGATGCTGTTCATAAGGCAAAAACTTTCAGTTATAAGATTAATGAGTTCTGAAACAAAAAAAGATTAGTAAGTTCTGGGGATCTAATGTACACCATTGTGTACTTGAAATTTGCTAAAAGAAGAGGTCTCTCTTAAGTGCTCTCTGCTGTTTTCACTACCACCAAAAACAAACAAAAAGGTAACTATGTGAGGTGATGAGTGTCTTAGTTAACTTGACTGTGATAATCTTTTCAAATGTATATATATTAAATCGCTATGTTATGCATGTAAATATGTAGCTTTTAAAAACATACCCTCTTATTAAAAAATAAACAAGCCAGGTTGACAACGTATTCTTCGACACCAAATTTGGATTGTTTGGATTGCAGAGGTCAGCTCTACTGATGAACTAGAACTTAATGTTTTCAAGTCTTGTAATTCCAGCTTTGTCCATAATTTACTGCTAGCCAGAGTTGGTAGATTCCTACAATGGCCTATCTGTAATTATGGCCTCAAAATGCAAAGAGAAGATATTAAGATAAATATTAGGTCAGATGAAGACACTTGCCTTAGGAAATAATATATCTGAGAAGTGCTTTCTCAGTCCTTCCAGGGAGGGTGTAAGCATTGTGTATCACATTTTGTGATTGATACTTGACTAACTACTATTTTGCTGTTATTGTTCATGTGTTTCCTTTTGTCCTTTTGCTCTGTCCAGCATCTTTGCTTATTCTCTCCTGGACACTAGAAAAACATGTAAAGAGAAACACAAATCTTATCTTGTCCTCTTGTTTTACATGGAGATATGAGGAGATCACTTGGCTAGGAAGTTTTTTGAAATGGAATATAATCCCAAACCCAATGTTGTCTCCATGACTGTGTTGCTAATATGCTACGCAGAACTGATATCATACGGATCATGTATGTTTTATTCACGTCAGTGTTTTGTGTGCTGAAAACAGAGAAGAGCTGACAAAGGCATTGAGAGAAAACTCACTCACAGTGTGTCTCCAATGAGTAGCACATTCCGAGGAAAATGGTACTTGTGTAAGTTTTGTGAGTGCCCAGAAACCAAATTGAATCCATTAGTCAAGCTAAAGCAGAGGGCAGCAGAACTGTTTCTGTCTGCCTTGGCTTTGGATTTGATATTCCTAATAACTTCCAACATTCATCCTAAGACAGTCTGCTAATAAATTTTCCTTAATTAAAAATACAGATAAGCACAGGCGTCATACCTCTGACATTAACATTGTTCCTTCCTTTCTCACTCCACAAAGCAAAACTCATTCCTAATGACTAACCAGATTTCTTATGCTCCACGCAAAGCAAACTTCATTTTTTCTTTGATTGAAAATCAACTTAGAAGCCGATCTTAAATTCTCAATGTTTTGATAGGTTTCGGCGAATCCCCCAAATGCAACAAAATAATAAATAAAACTTTCCCTGGGGAACCAAATTCATGAAGAGAAGACACTGGTGATTTTGGGTTAGGGGAGAGAAAAGTGAAGTCCAAACTAGCAAGCATTTGAACTAGTAGAAATAAAAAAAAGCAATCTTCAAGACAAGTATTTTAATCTGCTATATTATGTTATGCTACATTATATGCTATAAAGTATAATATTGTTTAAATATGCATACAGCAATCATAGCCTACGAAGCACATGTTGCTAAAAGTTTTAACTTGTTACACCAAATATGGAAGATAGCACTTTTCATTTATTGACCTATTTAATACTATAGACATCATTTCCTACATAATTTGAAACATATTCAGCAATTTTGTCATCCCACACATGCACAGACATATATCCAATTCTGTCTGCATAAAATGCTAATGCATCTTTTTACTTATTGCAGTGGGAGGTATTCTAGAAGCAGGAATCCCTAACTTAAAGGTTCAGGAATTTGGACTTGACACAAAGAAAATCTACATTTTTCTTGGAAAATGTAATTGCAACATTGTAGACAGAGACTTGACACTGAAACAGGCTGTTTCTTGGGGTGGTTCAGTTGGCTAAGCGTCTGACTCTTGGTTTAGGCTCAGGTCATACTCTCAGGGTCCTGGGATCAAGCCCCATGTTAGAACTGCACTCAGGAGGGAGTTTGCTTCTTTCTCTCCCTCTGCCCCTTCCCCTGTTCATGTACTCTCTCTCTTTCTAAAATAAATAAATCAGTCTTGAAAAAAACAAACAAGCTGTTTCTTGAATCATCATTGAATCCACATACAAATGACAGCTCACTCCATGTGCACACATGGAGGCAAAGTGGTCACTGGAAGACATGATTAAATCTGTCCTTTTCGCAAGTCTCGTGGTATATTAAAGAGAGAAAACTGAGCAGACTCATTAATAAAGAAACAGAGAAATGATATCTGAGTTTAATTGTGCATCATTCTATCTGTTCTTTTAGAAATAAAGAAAGGATGATACTGCTCTTAGTGAAAAGAGAAGTCTTACTTTGGGAAAGAAAAAGAGATGTAGCATTGGAAGCTACCTTGGAATTATGTAACTTTTTTTTTTATCTTCTCCATTTTATTTATTTTTTCAGCATAACAGTATTCATTCTTTTTGCACAACACCCAGTGCTCCATGCAAAACGTGCCCTCCCCATTACCCACCACCTGTTCCCCCAACCTCCCACCCCTGACCCTTCAAAACCCTCAGGTTGCCCCAACCTCCCACCCCTGACCCTTCAAAACCCTCAGGTTGTTTTTCAGAGTCCATAGTCTCTTATGGTTCGCCTCCCCTCCCCAATGTCCATAGCCCGCTCCCCCTCTCCCAACCCCACCTCCCCCTAGGAACCCCCAGTTTGTTTTGTGAGATTAAGAGTCATTTATGGTTTGTCTCCCTCCCAATCCCATCTTGGAATTATGTAACTTTTAAAAAGGTGATACAATTTAGGTTTACTTTTATCTAGAAGCATTCTGCATTGACACTGCAACATTTTTTTTTTAATATCAATACATAGATACCGCTCAGATAAAACAAATCTTTTATGTCTGGGGAAGAAGAGTACGAGTAAGTCTAATTAACAGAAAAAGTCAAAAGAAAATAAGTGTAGAGAAGAGAGGCGTAGGATACAAATTGAAAGAAAGAAGAAGGCAATGGAAGACAGTAACAATAACAATATGGCCCTGGGGAGATAGTTCTCATGCACACTGCTGCAGTTTTAGCCATGCAAACTAAAAGTGAAGAAAACTGTTCCTTGCAAAATGCAGTCTACAAACAATGCACGCAATATGACTGGTCTCATTTATTTCAATGTAGTACACAATGAGGAACAGAAACTTGGGGATAAATGGCTCATAACTTTGCTCTCCAAATGTTTGCAGGTTTCTTCCACCACTACTGAGTGTCACTTACTATTATAAAACTGGTTTTATTATGCTACTACACATTTGGAGTGTTACATAAGATGATGTGATTCTGGGATGTGCTAGGAAATAATCTTGACTTCAAACACGACTGTCTTCTTTTCTCCTTTGTGCATCCCTTCCAGTAGGGAATGAGGGAATGCTTTGCGGCTAGAGTTGTTACTTCAAAACACCTGCACCGTTTAGATTACGAAGTGTGCTTAAGAGTCTGTGATTTTCAAGGGTGAGAGAACCACTATCTTCTGGAAAATGAGGACATTCTGGCAAGCTACCTGGCTATCTGGAAGAATCAAAAGGAAAGACCTGCCGGAGTATTCCTTAGAATGGAGGTGCACTGTGGCAGCTCCAGAGAATTTAGCTGCGGGAATCCAGAGACATTAGCATGACTTCAATAGGTTCTTTTTTTTTTTTTTTAATTGTTTTTTTTTATTTTTATTTTTTTTTCCGATTTTATTTATTTTTTTCAGCGTAACAGTATTCATTGTTTTTGCACAACACCCAGTGCTCCCTGCAAAACGTGCCCTCCCTATTACCCACCACCTGTTCCCCCAACTTCAATAGGTTCTTAAGTGAAAGGAAGTCTGTAAGTGTTTGCCAGGCAGACCTCCGGATGAGACTATCTACTCGGTCAGGGCCAGGTAATAGAAACATCGATGCAGTGCTTTACCTCAGTGATGATTCCAGCGCTTGGAGAGGGCTGGCCGGGCAGTGACCCGGAAGCTCTCTACCATCATGCGTGGACAGATATCTGAAGTCATACTACCTGAGCAGAAAATCACGTTTCCTTGCCTCTGCCTGTTTCTCCTTAGAAAAACATTCTTTTCTAAGGAAGTCAAAATCTTTTCCGGACTGTAGAATGGAATTACAGAGGCTCTGGATCAGTAATGTACCGCCTACAAACCTAAGACCTAACCCAGTGCAGTATATCACAACTAGACACAGTGAAGTGAGGTAATTTCCTTATGGTGACTTCAAATACCCACTTGTCAAGTGAGAAATGTGGAATGGATTACATTCATAAATTAGGGAAGGATGATGGCAGTCATATGTAAGTGGCTGTAATTAAGCCCTTTGATTTCTGAGAATTTTCTATTTTATATATATATTCTATATTCTATATATATAATATGCCATATTCTATATATACATATTCTATATATACAATACATTATACTATATTATATATATAATAGAAATGCTTCCATCTCAGGGTTATTCAAAATATAATTTTCAGCTAGTCAAAACAAGGTAATAGCTTTTAAAATGTGTTTTCTTACTTTAATAACAATACATTTACCATATTAGCACCATGGAATGGAGTTCATTTTGGACAAAATGTTACAACTATGCCAAAGTTTGTATCAAACATCGCAACAAACCAAATTACTCATAAATCATGAATCACTGCCAACCATGGAGTAATGGGTTGACTTAAACATGCACGAACCTCTCAGAGAAAATAAACATACCGCACATGTTTAAAAAGTGATCTCTATTCATTTTTGAATCCATATAGTTCTATTTAAAAGTGAGATTTAAATTTAAACTGATAGCAGCAAAAATATAATTCTGTAAGTGTAAAAGATCTGAACTATAAAACATTATAGTTAGGTTATTTTTGAATTTTATTTTAGAAGCATGACTAATCTTACAGGTTTATTTAAATGTGCTCATATTTGGCTGGGGAGGCATGTTACAACTTTATGTTCCAGGACTTTTCCTCAAACACGTCTGAAATGATTCCTCAGCAGTCAGCTCTAGAAAATGTAGTAATGAGATGATCCCGGAGGAAGAAGGAAAGACGTTTATTAATTGATGGAAAGACAAGTCTCACATAACCTCTGTGGCATACCGTTTTGTGCAGTACTTGGAAGTGACTAACTGTGGTTTGGTCTAGAACCCAATGTGGGGTAAAAGTCCAAGAATGTGGATATTCCACCCCTATTGCAAGAGCAGCTCTGGTGATGATAAATTATGCTTTCACGGAAGTGCCCTGGATTACCTAGTTTACGAACCACCCACCAACAATTTGAACAGTCTTTAAAGAAATATTCATCTTATCCTTTATTTTCGGAAAATAAAGTCTGCAAGAAAAAAACTATTCTCTGAACCGCGAACTGCATATCAGAACATGAGCAAATGAATTATTTTTAAGATAATGTTTCACGTCAACATGAGGTCTCTATCTGGTTAAATCAAGATTCCCTACTGCACCATGATAATGTTTTTTTCTCCTACAACTTAAACTTTTGTTTGTTTTGGTTTTTTAATAATTTCTTTTCAGCGTAACAGTATTCATTGTTTATGCACCACACCCAGTGCTCCATGCCATACGTGCCTTCCATAGTACCCACCACCTGGCTCCCCAGTATTCTGGGTTCATGGAAGAGCTCACAGCCAAGTCATTGCTCCACAAAATGCCTAGAGCTGCCCAATACACGCAGACCTGGTGAACGGATATGGCAATGTTTCCTTGACTGTTACATTTTTATCAACTATGTGCAATGAGTGCTGGGGAGACCAGCATTTCCACCGGCACAAATTCCTCATCTTCATCATGCAAAGACAGAGATATTGCTCAAAGAAGGTGATTAGCTTAAAAAATAATGCTTGAACAGATGACAGAATACTTCAACCCCCTACTGGCTTCTCTTACGGACTGTTGACACAGTGAAAATTCATTCTAATCTAGTTCTTTTCCTCTTTCTGACTTACACTTTATCGCGCGGAAGAGCATACACTGTTTTTTTTTTTTTTAAAGATTTATTTATTCATTTTGGAGAGAGCACGTGAGCTGCGGGACAGAGAGGGAGAGAAAGAGAATCTCCAGCGGACTCCCCCCTGAGAGTGGAGCCCAACTCAGGGGTCAGTCTCACCACCCTGAGACTATGATCTAAACTGAAATCAAGAGTCAGACACTTAACCGACTAAGCCACACAGGCGCTCCAGAAACATACATTATGACTTACGATTAAGTGTTAGCCGGTGGGTTCCTGAATCTTACATAACACAATCCTAAGAAAGTAAACATTTCTGCACACGATTCTCACTTGATCCAGAGATCATAGGAAGAGCCAAACCAACCAACCAAACAAAAGCCTTATAGCCCAGAAAAAAAGGGTAAGACTCACTCACTATACCAAGTGTCTCCACATGACACCGATTTCCCTGTAAAATGAGTAAAATTCAAGTCTTTGAACCTGAAAATTAGTTCTGCAAAAGAGGAAATAATCATTTCCATATAATCTTTGTATACTTGACACAGCTCACTAGGTTTCTTAGATGTTTATAAAAGGATTCAAGATTTAAAACCCTCCCTTTTTCTGATAATTCCTCCTTTGCTCGGGCATCAGGGTCTAGCCCATGATCAGCACTCATTGTGCCAAACATGTTTTTAAGTAGCAGTGAAAACTATAGGTGTATCCGATCCGAGTGATGATACTGTCCAGAAATAACAAAGAAATGTTATGTGCATATCCATTCATACATTTAAAAATTCTCAATGGAAGTGCTACCTTGGATTTGTCTAAACCAATGCATTAAAATCAGAAGGCTCACGGAAAGCTGTCCCTGGGCATAGATACTTCTGGCTTCCCTTTACCTTCACCTGGAATATCTGGTCCCTATAGTTCTCCTTCTGTGCCTTGTGAACCTGCAATTGGTCCTCAAAATTTGCTTAAAATCCCTTCTTTTTAAAAAAGTTTCATTTCTTTGTTCACTTCTCCAGGCAAATTTAACACTCTCTTCCCTTCATAGTGCAGTGCGAGCTCTTGAGCACAGGAGCTGTGAAGCTCAGAGGTTATCGGCCTCTATGTCTCAGCCTCCTCCCTGAGAGCACACGAGACTCTTGAAACAGCAAGTCCTACTTCTGGCCTTTTTGAGCTACAATCTTACTGAATAGCCCCACAGCTGGGGTCATGGTGGCAGGAGCAAGGACCCTTCAACAGAGGAATGGATAAAGAAGATGCAGTGCATATATACAATGGAATATTACATGGCCCTCAAAAAGGATAAATACTCAACTTTTGTATCAACATGGACGGGACTGGAGGAGATTACGCTGAGTGAAATAAGTCAAGCAGAGAGAGTCAATTATCATATGGTCTCACTTATCAAATATCCTATGGTTTTACTCACTTAAAGAATAGCACGGAGGACATTAGGAGAAGAAAAGGAAAAACGAAGGGGGAGGAAGCAGAGTTGGAGACAAACCACGAGAGATTATATGGACTCTGGGAAGCAAACTGAGGGTTTCAGAGGGGAGGCGGGTGTGGGGATGTGTGAGCCTGGTGATGGGTATTAAGGAGGGAACGGATTGCATGGAGCACTGGATTTGGCAAACAATGAATCATGGAACACCATATCAAACACTAATGATGTACTGTATGGTGACTAAGATAACAAAACTAAAAAAAAAAATTCTACAATGACTGTCTATACAATCCAAACGCCTACATGTGGCAGGAAACACACTACACGTTCACTCATATATGCGCCTCAGAAATATCCTTTGTGAGGTAATCACTGTTTCCCCCCTCATGCATAAAGGAGAAAACCACACAGTGGGAACCACAGACCTAGAATCAATCCAACCTGTCTGAGCACAGGCTCTCAATCACAGCACCACACCGCTTCACAGCCTGAATGAATGAATGATGATAGATGCACTGAATGAATGATGAGAGAAAGCACATGATTATCCTGATGGATTTGACTTTAATGTTGAGATCTTGCTCAAATACCATTTCCTCCATCGGCTCTACCTTCCCACAAACCACCTTTCCCATCCAAATGATCCAAACTATGCCTTTTTCCACATAGTTCAGATGGTGGTGCAACACTCAGCATGTGGTTTTACAGTTACTGTCCTAGCTGTGAAAATCTCGAGGGCTGGGACACTTTCTTCTTCTCTGGATCACCAGCGCCTTAATAAATTTTTGCTGGAATAATTGGAAAAAAATTAAGTAACTTCAATGATCAGTCATTAAAGTGCACGAAAGTGCAGCTTTAGATGTCACTGCTGGTCTCATTCATCTCTCACGCTGGTGGCTGTGCATTTGAGCGGTCTAGAGAGCTTTGCAAATGAAGATTCTGTGACTCCATTAATGCACATTCTGGGTGCATGGGCTGAGCCCCGAAATAGCTAATGGGAAAGTCTCCTTGAAATCTGAATGTAGTACCAGGTTGTGTGACGGCTCTGATCCTCTGCCTTACTCTTTATTCCTGCATATTCAGCTGAACCCCCAAAGCTGAGGTGGGGACAGGCCTCCTGAGAAAGTCAACCCTCCTCACACTGGAACTTGGTGTTTTCTTTTTCATAGACTTCCCTTTTCCAGTTTTGTTTTGATTTTTCCTACCCATGCCCTGTATAGCAGCAGGTGCATATGGACATTTAATGAGTATTTAATGATATGCTGAGGATGATTTACTGTACTGGACAGGTAATATAATGAATAATAGCTCAAAGTTTGGAGATGTTAACACCAGCATTGGCTACTTTCCACCTAAGTAACTTTAATAATCTGTCAGAATTTGTCACAATATTGTAAAAACAAAAGGTGCTGTGTTGTTGGTTTGGTTTTTTTTTTTTTTTTTTTTTTTTTCATTTTCCAAGGGAGTCCATTTTCTCCACATATCTTACTGTATCAGTTCTCTGTTTCTGCATCACATACCAACACAACTTAGCAATTTATACCAGCACGAGTTTATGACGTTAAAGTTTCCTGGAAACAGGAGTCTGGGCTTGAGTTGGTCTCACAGGCAAGAATCAAACTGTCAAGCTGAGCGCCTCATCTGGGGACTCGAGTGCTCTGAGCTCACCCCGGTGGTTGGTAAAATGCAGTCCTTTGTGATGGCAGCACAGAGCTTCTGCTGGAGATCACTCCTACCTCCTTAGGGCCACACAAAGATGGCTCCTATGGCTCCCCTAGACCACTCACACCAGGGATTTGCTTTATCCCAGGCAAGTGTGAGCACATCAGGTTGACTTCCAACCCCTGCCCAGGCTGCTGTCCATATAAAGTGCCTGAATCATGGGGATGACCAGCACAGCACCATTTGCCATAAGAAGTAACTAAATTAAGGAAACTGATATTCAGCTAATTCAGAATCAGAGGTTGTGCCCATATGTAACAGGAGGGAGGCCTGCACATCCTGGGTCAGGAATCATGGAGGCTATCAGAACTCTGCTTTCCTAGGGATATAGACAAGTCTAGAAGCTCAAATTCTAGCTATCAGAGCTATTTACCATCGAGGGTCACAGGCTTTAATTCTACATACCCTAGTTTTCTTCATGATCAAAAATTATTAAGTAAAAAATATGGATATTCAATTTCCCCCACATCTTGGTGGTTGTTTTTATTTAGAGAGTCTAACAATGGGCCTTGCACAGAGACTTGGAGACGCTGCATTCTAAAAGACCAAAGCCCTTGAGCCAAACTCACCAAAGAGTGGGTTTTTATTTGAAATAAAAGAGATCAAAAGAAAAGCTGCTATTTAAAGTTTTTCTCTAAGTCCATTTGCCAACATGAGAAGATATTAATCCTCAGGGTTATAAAATCCATAAATGATTTTGATTTTCTTTTTCTTGCACTTGTGCGCATCCAGGAAGAGTTTATGTGATTCTTCTCCATCATTAGCATGCTTTACTAACTGACCTCTAGGGATGGGCTCACTCTCAGCATTTGACACTCTGCTTTTCTCCACTCGCAATGATGTGTTATGACGTCACTCTTCTGTCTTCCGTTGGGTCCACTGAAGGAGACAGGCTACAGGTTTAGTAGCTCAGCACAGGGTCCCCGGGAGGTGAGCCTGGACCTGAATGCCGGCTCTGCCTCTTATAATTCTCTCTATGTTATATTTGCATTAAAGTATAGAACCTTGCTTTCTTGGCTATTGTGAAAGCCTGATATATCAACACCTGTAAGACATTTAGGACGGGGCCTACCACACTGTAAGCATCAAGTAAGTGTTACGGCTACTCCAGATTTCCGACCACCCCTTCTGCACCTTCAGCTCAATGCCGGATTTCTTTCCCGTGTGCCCGCCTCAGTCTGCGCTGCACTCCCGCTTTCAACACACTGAACTCTCTATCATCTTTTACGACCAGCACTGTATCATGAACATTTCCTACTTATTCCTCAGAAGTAAATTCTGTTTTATTCTCGGCCCAGTTCCCCATCTTGAAACTTATATTTTTCTTATTTTTACATGACCATCTCCAACAATCCAAATTTTGTTTGTGTCAAAGATTATTTTTCCAATATTGAGCTTTTTATGATTAAAACAACAACAACATTGTAGGCAATCTGTAACAGCAAAAGGAAGGAAAACCCTCTACCCAAAGCCATGCACTGTATACTTTTGGTCTGCGTGCCTAAACACAAGCCTGACATGTTTATTTTTATGGAAATGCAATTGTATGATTTGTGAAAGCTGTTTTTCTCCTTAACTTTATGTCAGTGCACTTTTATGGGAAATGGAGCCTGTATTACCATTTCAATTGCTGAGTGGTATGGCTTGTGTGGGTGTGCTACAATTTATTGAACAATCCTCTGTTACTGAGTTGTTTATGATTTCTAACACATGTTTCATGCACACACACACACACACACACACACAAAACCAGATGGATCATGCACGTGTTTTACATGCTATATCTTAGGTCGCTCGTCGTATCGGAATGTTTCATGAAAACCAGTACCTAGATGTGAGACCTGCTAGGGCATCTGGGTGGCTCCATTGGTTGTGGTTAAGCATCTGACTCTTGATTTAGGCTCTGGTTGTAACCTCAGTGGTGTAAGATCAAGCGCTGCATCAGGCTCCACATTCAGCGGGACGTCTGCTTGGGATTCTCTCTCCATTTGTCCCTCACCCTGCTTACCACCTCTCTCTCTCAAAAAAATAAGTCTTTAAAAATAATAATAATAAAAATAAATAAAAACTTAAAAAAGAATTTTAAAAATTTTTTATAAAGTAAGACTTACTATGAAGTGCATCATTACGATTTTCTGCATGTTGTTCCATTTTTACTAAAATATTATACCAATTCATGATCTGATGACAGTGTGCACGAGAGGCTGCCTCACCTCTACCACATCAATGACAACCATCATTTGAATGGAGCATGGGAGTCTCACGTCCCCCCCAAGCCTCGTACTTGGACTCCTATCTCTCACATCACTACGCTAACACTGAAAAGCACCCAGCTCAGGACACACAAGGACGGGATAACTGAAGGACAGTAATCTTACACAGAGTTCTACATTTAGTTCAGGTTAAAGAGATACCACATGGAGGGAGAAAACTGATCTAACACCATCATCATATGTGAAAAAGAGAATAAGTTAAATGTTGCAAAGGATTATATAACTTATTTCAAATCTTGTATCTGTGAGATAGGAAACCATTGATATGAAATGTTCACTAATGATAACCCATCTTTGTGCTTGAGAAACTTCCTGGAGAACTTTGTCTCCCTCTCTTTCTCTCCTTTTTTTCACTCATGAATTTTTTTTTTTTTTTTTGAGTGCTCTTTTATCATTTTCAATCTCCTTCTGGGCTAGTGGTTTAAAGAAAAACTTCCAAAATATGGAAAGATAATATAGTTTTCTATGGGAGAGAATGTGAATTCTAAGTATCTGCTTCTTTTTGTCCTTATGCAAGTTCTTTTATAAGATTTGCCTCAAAAAAGGGACTCTTAGAGTGATGTCAGCAAAATGGTAGACTTAGACAGTTCTAAGCGCTCATTCTTCCACAAAAGTACTAAGGAAACAAGCAGCGTCAACTTTGCTGGAGTTCTGGGAACAGCCAAAAGTTTGCATGAAATAAACAACAGTTTAATCAAGAAAAAAGTACATACCTTCAAAATAATAGGCATTTTTTCTTGCCCTTTCCAGACACAGTGACAGCCCACCTCCCTGGTACCTTGAACCCAAGGTTGCAGAACAGACTTATTTGCAAACTGTTCTGCAGGGCTGCTCTAACCTGTCTGGAGGACACCCGAAGGAACCATGCAAGGGGCTTGCTTCTGTTTCAGCTGATGTAGAACTTAGATAAGAAAAACAGCAGGCACTGGTCCTTTAAGCATCAAAAGTTCAAAGCAAAGTAAATCAAATAATGCAACAAGAGGCAAAGATGGATATTATATATATTAATAAAGGTTTCAGTACATCAAGAAGGAATAACAAATATAAATATTTCCATACCCACCAACAGAAAACTGATGAATTAGAGGGGAAAATAGATTGTTTTAAAATCATGGTTGCAGACTTCAGTTCCCCATTTTCAAAAAGGAAAAGAACAGCCAGACCACAGGACACAGGAAGAAAACAGCAGACCCAGCCCCACAACAAGCCAGTTGGACTACAGGCATTTGAGAACTATATGCAGCAACACCGAAACACACACTCTTCAAGTGCACAGACAGGACTCTCCAGGATGCACCACATACTCTGCCACAGAAACGTTAGTCAATGTAAAAAGGTTGAAAACAGGGGCGCCTGGGTGGCTTAGTGGGTTAAAGCCTCTGCCTTTCGCTCAGGTCATGATCCCAGGGTCCTAGGATCGAGCCCCGCGTCGGGCTCTCTGCTTGGCAGGGAGCCTGCTTCCTCCTCTCTCTCTCTCTCTGCCTGCCTCTCTCCCTACTTATGATCTCTATCTGTCAAATAAATAAAATCTTTAAAAAAAAAAAAAGGTTGAAAACATACAAAATGCCTTTTCTGATCATAATGCAGGGAGACTAGACATTAATAGCAGAAGGAAGTCTGGGACATTCCAAGTGTGAAAATTAAATGACAACTGCTTAGCCAGCCAATGGATCCAAGAAGAAAGTACAAAGGAAATCAGAAAATCACTTGAGATAAATGAGAACAAAAATACCATGTACCAAAGCTGGTGGGATTCAGTGAGACAGAGACCACAGGGGAGGAGGCCATGTGAAGCCACATGAGGCCACATGGAGGCAGAGACTGGAGTTGCTCTGCACTAAGGCAAGGAACACTTGGAGCCCCCACAAGCTCCAACAGGCAGGGAAGGGTTCTCCCCTAGAGCCTGGAGAAGGGAGGGACAGCTCTGCACCCCATCATTTCAGACCTCGGGGCTCTAGTGCTGTGAGAGAATACATTTCTCTGGTTTTGAGCCACCGAGTTTGTGATAATTTGTCCTACCAGCTTCCATGTCAATGGAACTCTTAATGGTGAGTGGCCAGCTGCATGCCAAACTGCACGGACTTTTCTTTGATTCCTCTAGCTTCCTTTCTACTTTTCACACTATCAAAATTATCTCAATTTAACCTCTACTGGCCAGTAGCCCAAGCCTAAGCTCTGATCTCCGAAATTTCAACATCATCATTATGCCTGTGACACAGGATTTAAAGTGAGGATATGAGGATATGTTTTCTCTTATGTCTTTGAAGCCCCACTCAGCAAAGTTATTATTATTATTAGGAAGTAAAGAAGTGGTTATAGACTTAATTGCATTATCTTACAGGATAAATTTACCAAAATGAAACACCATCGACAGTAACTACTGATTCAATCGAATCTGTAACATCTGGATCCACAAGTCTTTTAAAAACAGCATTATTTTTTTTTTTTAAAGATTTTATTTATTTATTTGACACAGAGAGATCACAAGTAGGCAGAGAGGCAGACAGAGAGAGTGAGAGGGAAGCAGGCTCCCTGCTGAGCAGAGAGCCCGATGTGGGACTCGATCCCAGGACTCTGAGATCATGACCTGAGCTGAAAGCAGCAGCTTAAACCACTGAGCCACCCAGGCGCCCCTTAAAAACAGCATTATTATAACACTGAATAGATATGCATCTCCAGGTCTCTGGGTGGATTTAAAATTGAGAAAAAGACACTTAGGTATCTGAATAACCAAATCCTATTCATGCAGTAAGAAATTTTCCCATGAAAACAATTGAGGCTAGATGTCACCTACCACAAGTTGGCTCTACAGTAATGAGACAGCAGTCACATTTTCTTCCCCAAATCCAAACTCTGGATTAGCACTCTCCATCTGTTCCAACAAAATGAACAAAGGTACAAGGAACACATACACACACCTTGTGTTGGTCAAAGTTCAGCTGGGGAGAACAGATTTCACTCCAGCTGGTTGAAACAGAAAAAGATTAATTACAAAATATTAAATGGCATCCGGAAGTTTGGGGAGTGCTGACAAGACAGATGCTGGGCTAAGTTCTAGAAACAACTCCAAAAGTCCCATCCTGAGTATGTGTTGTCAGGTGCGCTAGCTCCATGCTGTCAGCGAGCTCTGCTACGTTAGAAAGCCACCCCTATAGCCTCTGGCCCCAGCATGGTACTGTTTCTCCATCAAGCACATCCTCCCATAATTCAGTTCTGAATTCAGATCCCAGATAACATGCACTCTGCAAAAGGGTCTGGGAACTGTGAGAAATAAATGTTTGTGGTTTAAGCCACCTACTCTCTGGTATTTTTGTTATAGCAATCCAAACTGACTAAGACAATATGCAATCATCACATGTGCAAATAAGTACAATTTTACTTCTTCCTTGCCAATCTGTATACCTTTTATTTCTCTTTCGTGCCTTCCTGCACTGTCTGGTGAGAGCAGACATCCATTCCTTATTCTATCACAGGAGAAATGTATTCAGTCTGTCAAAATTCGCATTTCTTCTCAAAATTTAGAACTAAGTATGAGGTTTATTGTATGTGTTTTGGATGCTCTTTATCAAGTTGAGAAAGTTACCCTCTATTCAAGCTTTTCTGACAATTTTTATCATGAGCAGGTGGTGAATTTTGGTAAAGGCTATTTCCACATTGACTAAATGATCATGAGCTTTCTTCTTCATTACCTGTAAATACAGTGGATTACATTGATTGATTTTTGAATATTGAATCAGTCTTGAATCTCTAAAATAAACTTTACTTTACCATGGTATATAATTCATTTTATATAATGGTGATTTCTATTTGCCACTATTGTGTTAATAATTTTTAAGAATAAATTCAAAATATATTCAAAATAGGTTTTCATCTGTAATTGTTTTTTGTGTGTTTCTGTACTGTATTTATCTGGTTTTGGTATTAGAGTAAGGCTACCTTCACAAAGTGTTTTGGAATTACTCCCTATTCTAATTTCTGGGAAAAGAGTACATGGAACTAGACCCAATTATTGTTTAAAATTCTCTTATAAATCACCAGTGAAATCACCTGAATTTTTTTAAACTATGGGTTAAAACCTAATAGATACAATAGTAGTATTGAAATAGTTTACTTTATACTATGTGAGTTGTGACAATTTGAATTCTTTTTCCTTAGAGGAAATGCTTCATTTTACCAATGTTTTTAAACTTACATGAGCAGAATTGTTTAGGCATTCCCTCATTTTCCTGCTGATGTCTGCAGGTAACTGTTTCATTTCTGATAGTGGTAATATTTATTTTCAGGGGTTTTTTGTTGTTGGTTTTGCTAAAAATTTGTTAATTTCATTAATTAAAAAAAAAAACCCCTCAGCTGGGGCACCTGGGTGGCTCAGTGGATTAAGCCACTGCCTTCGGCTCAGGTCATGATCTCAGGGTCCTGGGATCGAGCCCCACGTCAGGCTCTCTGCTCCGCAGGGAGCCTGCTTCCTCCTCTCTCTCTGCCTGCCTCTCTGCCTAGTTGTGATTTCTCTCTGTTAAATAAATAAAATATTAAAAAAAAAAAACCCTCAGCTCTTTGTTTCATTCATATTGTGCTTGATTTTCTTATTTCAATTTCATTAATTCTGTGTATCTTTATTTCTTCCTTTCCCTGTTTGCTTTATTTTGCTTTCTTCTCTTTTATGTTTTTGAGGGGGAAGTTTAGATTATTGATATCATATTTGTCCTTTATTCTAACAGATGTATTTGCCACTAGATTTCCTTCTCTGCTTTTTCACAATTATCTATAAATTTCTAATTTCATTTTCATTCACTTCGATGTATTTTTAAATTTTTATTTAAGGCTTTCTCTATCCCTGTGTTATTTCAAAATACATCGTTTAGTTTCCAAGTCTTTGAAAATGTTCCAGTTATCTTCCTAATATTGGTTTCTAGCTTTGTTCTATTGTGATTAGAGAACATACCCTGTATTATTTTAGTTATTTTTAATTATTCAGCCATGTTCTATGACCTAGGCTTTGATACATCTTGTTATCTATTCCACAGACATTTTCAAAGAACAGACAATTCTTGTGTGGCATGTTCTATAAATGCTGTTAGATCCTTCAGTTGATGGTGTTGAGTTCTACATCCCTGCTTATTTCTATCCAGTTCCATTCACTGTTTATAGAAGATGTTCAATCCTACAAATATAATCGTGAATTTGTCTGTTTCTTCTTTCAGTTGTATCAGTTTGTTCCATATAGATTGCAGCTTTGTTGTTCGATGCATACATATTTAGGATTGCTATATCATCTTGGTGGATTGACTCTTTTATCATTATATATTTCTCTCTGTATCTGGTAATTCTTTTTTTTTCTAAAGTCTGTTTTATTTGGTATTAACACAGCAATTTTTGTTTACTTTTTATTACTGTTTTTATGAGATACCTTTTTCAATCTTTTTATTTTCAACCTGCCAATATTACACTATCTGAAGTGAATTTCTTCCAGACAGTTGGGTCATGTTTTTTAATCTACTCTATCGTCTATGTCTTTTAATTGATATATTTAGACCACTTACATTTAATGTAATTGTTGGTATGTTAGGGCTTATATCTACCACTTTATTTCTTGTTTTCTGTTTGCTTTTTCTGTTTTTCATCTTTGTTTTTATTTCCCTGCTTTCCTGTGAGTTATTTGAATATGTTTTAGAATTCCATTTTGATTTATCTATAGTGGTTTTATGTGTATCTCCGAATAGCTTTTTAAATTATTGCTCCATGTATTATATTACAAATATAAAAACTTTTACTCTCTATCCATGTCATTTTGCCAATTTGAATGAAATATTTTTTATAAAAGTGACCCCCTTGTGGGATTTTTTTTAACCCTTTCCCATTAATAATTGTCTTAAGTATTTCCTCTTTATACAATTAGTATTAAAATTTTTGCTTTCACAAACAAATATACTTTAGAAACCTCAGAAGGAGAAAGAAATATTGTGTCACCCATAATTTTGCTTAGTATGTTGTCTGTGTTCTCTTTTTCCTTCCTGATGTTCTAAATTTCCTTCTTTTATTGTTTCCTTTATGTTTAGAGATGTTTCATTAGTTATTCTCCCATGACAGGTCTTCTGGTGTCAACTCCTAGTTTTCCTTCCTCTTGAAAATCTTTTTGATTTCCCCTCATTCCTGAAGGATATTTTCATTGAAAGTAGGATTATGGAATTGACAGCTGACCATTATTTTATTTCAATACTTGAGAAATATTTTGCCACTTCCTTACAGCCTTCCTGATTTGTGGTGAGAAATACACTATCATTTAAATTATCATTCCTTTCTCAATGTAAGATTTCTTTTCTTGAATCAAATAAAAAATACATAAAATTTCTGCAAAGAAGCAGAAATTTACACCCCAAAATAAAGATAAAAATGGAATCAAGTGGAAAATTTCAAACTGAAAATATAATAACTGAAGTGAAAATTCAATGATTGGGCCCAACAGCAGAAAGAAGGAACTAGTAAAATGAATCAGAGAAGACAAAAGTAGAAAAATAGAAATTATCCAATATGATTAACAGAGAGACAGTAAACTGGGAAAAAATATAAATCAGATAGAAATAAAATATAAATCTTAGAAATCAGAGAGACCATAACAAAGACCTAACATAGGTGCATAAGCATCCAGGAAGGAAATGAGTAAAGGTGTGGGACTTAAAAATTTTTTTCAAATAAATGATAGCTGCAGACATAACTGGCAAACAACAGAAACTTACAGACTAAAGAAGTTTAGCACTCAAAATAAGGTAAACCCAATAAATCCACACAAGACATAACACAGCCAAACTTTTGAAAACTGAAAAGAACTGTTATTTTTTAAAATTCAGTTTGCTGCTCCTCTTCTTGGGAATGACTCCCAAATCCTTGCCTTTTTCAAAGACTGAAACATTAGGTATTATTCCTCTAGACTTCCTTATAACCTTAACCATGTCTTAATATGAGCCTTCCATCAATCAGATACAACTGAAGTTCTAAAAAATATCATATATGACTCACATTTTCTTAAGGAACAATGACATTTTTTTCTCATGTACAGAAATAGAGTTAAACCTTTTCAGTGTCAATGCAAACCTCTGTCATGCGAGAGATCTTGGCCAGCCTTTTGCAATTATTTTGGCTGTTGTCCTGGTTGCAAGACAACTGCTGTAAGTTGTGTTCCTTACATCTTTGGATTATCATCTCAGACTTGTAATAAGGAATGGACAGAGAAGGGAAAATTTACTTTTATCTGAAGAAAAACACTTTCTAAAGCAGTCTTCCATTCACCAATAACTCATCTAGCTTGTAAGGAGGTTGCCAATCATGGATTTCCCCCCTAGCTTTATTGTGGGACATGACAAAGGAGACAGGTCCGAGAATGGCTTTTGGATAGTTTATCAACAAGCCAGCCCAACCCTAATGAAGCTATATTTATGTTTTCATTTGGCAACTTCTCTTCTATATCACATTTCATGATATACAGTGTGTGAATTTTTTTTTTTAAAGATTTTATTTTTTTGACAGAGAGATCACAAGTAGGCAGAGAGGCAGGCAGAGAGAGAGGGGGAAGCAGGCTCCCTGCTGAGCAGAGAGCCGGATATGGGGCTCGATCACAGGACTCTGAGATCATGACCCGAGCCGAAGGCAGAGGTTTAACCCACTGAGCCACCCAGGTGCCTCCAGTGTGTGAATTTTGACTAAACTTATAATGAGTATCTGGTCACTATCTCTAAAACTTGTGTAATGATAATGTTCCATAGGATGTTTCACCTAAAGAAATAAAACATAATATTTCACTTATCCTTGAGAAACATAAAATATCATTTCCATTTTTATAACTGAGGCTACATGAAGTTCATTAACTTAACCTAGGTTAAAGAGTATATTAAAAAAAGAAGTCATTCTTTGAATCCAAATCTATATGCTTTCAAAGGCACTTTTATTTTGTATCACTCATTTTATCCCCAAAGCCTAGCACTACTCTTGCAGCATGGTAAACCTTGGTAAAACTGAGAATGGAGTAAATGTCAGGCATGGATTTGTATGAAAGACAAAGGGCAGTATGGCTTGCTTATCTTCTGTCACACTATTTACCATTTCATTTCTCTATCATATTTATTCTAAACTCTATCATATTTATTCTAAAACCATTTTATCATGTCTCTCAGCCAATTCAAAAACCATCCTGACTTTTCATATCTCTCCTTAGTCCATTCTGTTAATAAGTACAGGGCTAATTTAAAGAGTATTCTTGTTCAGTGGATTTTCAACTAGACATAAGGGGGATCTTATTTTTAGAGTTTCTGCAGCCTTAATCCAATCCTAATTTCTACCCCAACCACTTTCCTATTAAGCCTGAATGGTTTTAGTTGCAAAATCAGATGATACAATCACTCATCTGCTTTGGTTTTAAAGCACTCAACCTAATAATGTGTCTTCCTGAATGGACTGAGGTCCCTTTCTTTAATATAGTAGTATTTTTAGAATCACTCAATATATTTTAATTATTTATTTTGAAGATTGATTTAAAAAATATGTTTTGTTTTGTTTTGTTTTGTTTTGAGAGAGTATGAATGGGGGGAGAGGGAGAGAAACAAGCGGACTCTCAGCGGAGCAGGGAGCCCAATGCAGGACTCGACTCCAGGACCCTGGGATCATGACCTGAGCTGAAGGCGGACACTTATCCCACTGAGCCACCAGTGCCCCTGATTTATTTTTCAGTCGAGAGAGAGAGAGAGTATGTGTGTGCAAGTGGGGGAAGACACAGACGGAGGGGATCTCAAGCATGGAGCGTAATGTGCAGCTCCTCTCAGGACCCTCTGATCACCCCCTGACCAGAAGTCAAGAGTTGCATGCTCCACAGACTGAACCACCCAGGTGCCCCTATTCACTACATTTTAAATTAAAAAAATTATAAGTCATTTAATATTTAATCTCGGTTTGCTCGTATTAGGGGCTACCTACAGAATCTCAAAACCTCCTTCTTAGATCTGTAATCCAAATTCTCTAAGCCTCACTTCCTCTCATTTGCTCTGAAATAAAAAGCCTAATGCCATGAAGAACTAGCACATTTTCTCTCCCTGTGTCATTCCATCCTCCATGAGAGCAGCACCCTCCAAGAATCCTCTTGAGCTGCTACACAGGATGATCATCTCCACGTGTAACATTTGACTGACTGTTTCTGGAAGCCCACACAAGTCTAAACTGATGAAGATAAAATGATCATATTTCCTCTCAAGTGTATTGTTGACATAATAGCTCTGTGCTCCATTCTCTCCCTACTTTGTAAAAATTTTGATGTTCACTATAATCAGCTATATTCAGCAGGAAAGCCCTCATCGGAGCTCATGTCATGCCAAGCACACATGTGCTCAGGTTTGCCACGTGTTAAATGGCAACCGGCCCACAGCGTTGCTGGGGCTCCTCAGGCTGTGGTTCATGGCCTTCATTCCTCCGAGCACCCCATCCCGAGATGAGGCTGTCATCGGGGAGCTGCCTCGCTTGCTCCTCCCACCCCCATGCCCCTACTCTCTTCCTCTTGGGGTGGTGGTGCTTCTTACAAGTCCCATGGCTCCACTAATTCTGCTCAAGATACCCTGCTTTCCAGATGTATGTCCATTCTCTTGAAACTTTTGCTCCTCCCTTCCACATCCAACATTTCACCCATTTCATTTTTTTCCCTCCTTTCATTTCCTTCCTTCCCTTCCCTTTGTTCACTAAGGTATGCAACCGAAAGAGCCAGTCGCTTAAACAGCCCTGACAGTAAATTCACACCATGTAAAAAGTCAAGCTAAAACCACATGAAATAGAATTTTACACACTACAGAATGATTATTATCAACCTTTGACTTTATGAACTCCAATATTCAAAAACAACTGTGGTGTAAACAGGACTTATTTGAAATTAAATGCAAATTACTAAATTCAGCAAAAAAATAAAACTTGATGCTTGAAATTACTGTGGTAAAATTTTCATTTTAGGACTGATAGCTTTAAAGTAAGCCCTGAAATATTATAAGCATTTTACCAAGAAATAAGGCATTTTTGTAAAAATGTTGAATTTTAACCAGTACAATCAGACATATGTTAATATCTTGGTTATGCCATTTTGATTGTGATACTAGGGACAATTTATTTAATCTCAGAATATTAATCCACAAATATGGATTTATTAATCCATAATCCAGAATATTAATCCATAAAAAGATGAAGTTGTAAAAGATAACCTCCTTTGTTCTTTTGAAACTACATATATTAAACCTTTTATGATTTATAATCTCCCAAGGGTTGAATGAGTGCTGGGTTTTTTAAGCATGTGTAAGTGAATATGGGTGTGTGTGCATGTGTGTGTGTGTGTGTGCAAATGCACACATTTATGGCTATGTGTTTACATGCATTTATTTTTTTTCTCTCCGCTTACTTCATGAAATGCATGGATTTGATAAAGTGTTTCTCTTTTTTTTTTCAAGAGCAGTGTCCAAGATGGGGAGCCCAAGGTGCTGTTAAAATTGAACACAAGATAAAGAATAGATTTGAAAATCCTCAGAGTGGACAAAACCATTTAACAATAGTGAAATGTAATTTAGCTTATTCTGCAAAAACAGGTGAAATTTAACTTGGGCTTCTTCTTGTAAATGTCTCTGATGATAAAAGAGACTTCAGTCATCTGTCTAAAATGGTATTACATAGTCACTTTTAACCAATTCTCTGCTGCCTGAATCCCTAGTAGAACAACCCCTCATTGTACAACTTCAATAGCTCCCTCGTCTCGTCTTTAGAACCCGTCCTGTAATATCATGACCTTGACTTTGACATCAGGCTTTGGGTCTGAATGCCACAAGTACTTTAACTGTTCTTACCTATACAATAACCTCTTACGAGGTACCGAAAATTCTAAATACTGAAAAATATGAATTAAAAAATAATAATACTATTTCATTGTAAAGATTTGTAAACATATACACACAGTATACATATATATATGTGCTTTTAATAATTTTGTATCATTGTTATCCTGCCAAAAATTCAGAAAACTTTTAAGTTAGCATCAATGCATTTTACTTAAAAAGACCACTGAACATGCACTTCCCAAGAAAGGAAAAGTTGACACAATTATAGTTCATTCCATTATGCTTTTGGAACATTGAAATATTCACCTTGAGTCTTAAGGTTGAAATAAATTGCCATGACTTTTCCTCCTGGGATGGTGCTGCCTTATTCTGTTTAGTGTAAGTGGCTCTGATGGCTCATCAAAGGTATTTATGTATCTCCAAGTTTGGATCCGCTCATTCTGTCCATATGTAAATCATGGATTTTAGATTGAAATGTAACAACAGTGTAATGAGGAAAAATTAATCTAATGGAAAGAAGAAAAAAATTATAAGCAAGCAAAATGAGGCTGATAGTAAGCTGATAATTTATTCACAAAGTCTTGCTTCTTATGCTTGCATATTAAACATGCTAAACACAGCTACCGGGAAGCATTCCTCCTAATTTCCAGGAGACAATCTGTTTTTAACAATACACCTAGGAAATGACTGCTTATGGCTTTGTTTATTCACCAAGGCTTGCTTCTACATATGACTGACCTTCTGCGCTCTCTGACCCTACCTGCCTTACTGAGTGGATCCCCAGAGTCCATGAAGGAATAAGACTGTATCCTTACAAGGATGTGTAGATGCCATGCACAGAATATCTGTAGTCTGAATTTGAAGGATCATGTTTAATTTACAGGCCTCATTTCTCAAATGGTGACTATAATTGATCTTAAAAAATTTTGGAATATTTTTAAAGTAGATCACACAGCTTTTATTTTTTTTAATCTCGTGATTTTTTTTTCTTAATTGAGAAACATTGATCTTTTTATTGATAAAGACAAGTTCAAGATTAATTAGATGACAGATATATATCGGAATGCCATTTGGTTCAGATAAAAATAACATGAAAAATATCTATGTCTTGAAATTAGTCTATAAACACAAACATAAACTTTATTTAAACATTACTTAAAGAATAAATAAATGTTCATTTTTATACCAGAGTAACACTTTATTAATAATGTCTATTAGTGATTAATGATGTTCCTTCAGATATAGATATGACTGGTTCTGGAAGGGGCCTAACACCATGATTTGGAAACTGATGATCAGTTTTGTCGTCTATTATGATTATTAGGATAATGTGCCTCAGTTTCATTCAATGAAAATTTTGCTTTTGATTATTTCTCAAGTGTGAAGTGCAATGAAATGATACAAAGTTCATCCTTTAAAGATGTCCTGGAGGTAAGAGAAAGAAAGTGAAACACTGACTTTAACATCACATTTCCAGTGTTTCAGGACTTGCTTTATCATTTCGGAAAGCTTTGTCCTAATCTACTGAACTGAGAAGATCACAGCTTCCTCACCTGTTAATTAAATAGTGATTATTTTCATTATTTTAAAGGTTACATTAGTTTATTTATGTGGAAGTAAGTGATCTTGAGTAATTCTGCAACTATGATGTGTGGATACATTAAAAGTGTCATCAACACATTATAGTAGCATCAAGACAAATAATTTACCCAAAAGGCTCCAAAGACACTGTTGTCAAGCTACCCTGTATAAGATTCCATACTATCAAGATTACCAATGGGTATGATCAGAATTTACAGGCAGCCCAGAAACCATTCTATTGGGATTCTCACTATCTTTCAGGACTCTTTAATTATATTATTCCATTTATTAGCGATGGATTACTTATTGCATATTTAGGGTCCTTTAATTACAGAGAAAGAGAGAACACGAAGATTTGGATGAACAGAATAACAAGATAAAGTAAATATGATCCATACCAATAGCACCCAAAGAATAACATAAATTTCATTATACAATTAGAAAAAATTATTAATTTTCTTGAGTCCTGTTTTTTTTCCTTGCACCAAATTTAATGTAATTACTTAACTACTTTAAAAAGTATCCACAGATATAGACGGAAACTTTCTCAGAGTCCTAAGAGAAAATACACAACAATTAGGAAGTTTATCAATATTAAGCTGTTTTCTAAATATTCAGTGTGTTTCCAATGGGCTCTCTTATTTGTTTTTCCAAGAGCTCTAACACAGAAGGGATACAACTTTATGAACCATGTTTCCGGTTGAGCAAAATAGACCCATGATCACACATATGTCCATTGAACATACTTTTTAGTGTATCTTTGCCTCTTCTTGCTTTTATATTTATAAATTATTCAGTGCAAATGGGTACATGCCAAGATGTTTTAAATGGATATCTTCAGCAATATTATTTCTTCTTACCAGGTCTCTACTCCTTCATCCTGAACATCAATTACAAGTTGTAGTGCTGTCTTCCAACGATCAAGGGGCGACTCTTAGAAGAGGCACTTATCAGTATTTCAGGATCATGATTAGTTCATAAAGAGAGCCCACAAAAGCATTAGCTGTCTTTTGTTTTTTGTTTTTTTTAGAGAGCGAGCCAGCACGCGCCTGAGTGGTACAGGGAGCAGAGGAGGAAGGGAAGGGGGAGAGTGAGAATCCTGAGATCATGACCTGAGCAGAAGTCAAGAGTCAGATGCTTAACAGCTGAGCCACCCATAAGCCCCGGAATGAGCTGCCTTCTTATCTCTATAAATATTAGTAGGTTAATACAAGGGTTGAAACAGACCTTCATGTTTGTTTTGTTTTGTTTTTGAATTAGATGATGACTGTCATTTTCACCCGCAAGACAAGGGACGAAGATTTCAGGGTAGGGACAGAGTTTATTAGTGCCTTTTAGGTCTTTATTGTCCTCCATTGCTTTGCTTCATTTTTCCTTTCATTGTGTCCTTTATCTTTTGGGGGCGGTGGGGGGGCAGTTGTTTACTTGGACCTTAACGTGACAGGTCCTTTGTGCAACCTGTTCCCTTCTATTTAACATTTATACCACATTGCCTGCTAAATGAATAATTTCATAAGATTGGTTGCTTCTTAATGTATGTCCTTCTCTTCTATTGCATACTGATATGTTGTACAAGGTTTGCTTTGGGCAATTCCTAGAATTTTTCTGACCCTCATTTCCTTATATTTCTAACTTAAACTTTTTGTTTGGAAATGACTGTAGATTCACATGTAGTTGTAATAAATAATTCAGAGACCCCATGGAATTTTTACTGATTTTCTCCTCAAAGTGAACATCTTGAAAAACTACAGTATATTATCTAAGTCAGAGTACCAGTATTGATACACACAAGACGAAGAACTTTCCTATCACCACAGGCATCCCTCATGTTGCATTTTTATAAAAATATCTGTGTCCCTCCTACTCCTGCCTATTCTTGAAAAACCCTGGCAACTGCCAATCTGCTCTCCGTAGCTATAATATTATTTGTTGATTGTTATGAATGGAATCATACAGCATGTCAACTTTGGGTTTTGGCTTTTTTTAGGCCCATGGCATAATTCTTTAGAGACTGAAACAGGTTTCTCTGTAATCAATAGTTCCTTGGGGGAAGAGAACAGAGTGGGAGGACCTTAAGCTTACCTCATCCGTGACTAGAACTAGATAACACACATCATGGTAAATAACCCAGAAAACAATCTGAAGCCTTAGCACAACAAACTCCACAACTAAAGGCAGAGGAGAGGCCACACTGAAGAAGCCAGGATGGGCAACGTCCTATCTGGGAGCAAAACAGACAGTGGCCTTCCATGGTGGGGAGGGGGTTGGTAGGGTAACTAAGGACAAAAAAAACAGACTTCCACATTGGGGAGCCCCACAAACAAAGAGGACAAATTCCCATAACAGTTGCCTTTGAAAGCAAGAGGGACCAAATTTTATGAGTTCTTACAACCACTGAATTTTGAAAATCAGCTGGCTTGACTCTGGGAGAGCCTGGGGGCTTCAGGAAGTGGACTCTCTGCCTTGGAGAGATTGCATGACAAGTAGCCTGTGCAGATACAGCATGGAACCAGCAGTTTGGAAAATGGCTGGGGCAGATGGGGGGGAGAGTGATTTGTTCATCTCAGAGCGTGGCCCAGAGAAACAGGGATCATGGGGAGACCCCTTCAGGAACAAAGGAGTTGCAGGTACCCTTTCCCTCCTACACCTCCCCGACCCCTGGAGACATAAACAATAGCCACCTGAAGGAACAGCTGGTGCTGATGCTCTTACCTAACTTACCACACGGCCCCACCCTATGGAGCTCTGAGATGAACAAATTACTCTCCCTCCCATCTACTTACATCGATAAATTGTCCAAACAGAAAATCAACAGGTAACTTTGAATGACACACTGTACCAGGCAGATTTAACGACATATTCATAATATTCTATGCTGAAACAGAAGAGCACACATTCTTTTCAAGAGCACATGGAACATTCTCCAGAATAGATCCCATGCTATGTCACAAAACACGTCTCCACAAATTAAAATAATCTGAAGTCATACCATGCATCTGTTCTGACCACAACATTATGAAACTAGAAGTCAGTCACAAGAAAAAATCTGGAAAAAGCACAAATACATGGAGGTTAAATAACATTCTGCTAAACAATGTGTTGGTCCACCAAGAAATCAAAGAACAAATAAGAATTAAAAGGAATCAAATGAAAATGAAAACACAATAGTCCAAAACCTCTGGGATGCAGCAAAGGCAGTCCTAATACATACTAATACAGGCCTACTCCAAGAAGCAAGAAAAATGTCATATGAACAACCTAGTTTTACACCTTAAGGAGATAAAAAAAGAACAAAGGAAGCCTAAAGCCAGCAGAAGAAAGGAAATAATAAGATTAGAACAGAAATAATGATATGAAGCTTAAACAACAACAAAACAACAACAACGACAACAAAACAATGAAAAAAACAAAAAAAACCCAACCCAGTGGAACAGATCAATGAAACCAGGAACTGGATCTTTTAAAAAAATAATAAAACTGACAAAGCTCTAGCCAGTCTTAACAAAAAGAAAAGAAAAAGGACCTGAATAAATAAAATCACAAATAAGAGTGGAAAAATAACAACTAACACCATAGTAATATAATTATAAGAGAACATTATGAAAAATTTTATGTCAACAAATTGGACAATCTGAAAGAAATGGATAAATTCCTAGAAACATTAAAACTACCAAAAGTGAAACAGGAAGTAGAAAACTCAAACAGACCACTAACCAACAAGAAGTTGAATCAGTAATCAAAAAATTTCGAACAAGCAAAAGCCCAGGACCACATGACTTCACATGTGAATTCTACCAAACTTTTAAAGAAAATTCTTTTCAAAGAAAAGAATCCCCCAAAAAAGATGTGGTACATAAACATGATGGAGTATTATGCCTCCATCAGAAAGAATGAATACCCAACTTTTGTAGCAACATGGACAGGACTGGAAGAGATTATGCTGTCATATCATCTGAGTTGAGTGATAGTTTGACTTCTTCTTTGCTGATTTGGATGCCTTTAATTTCTTTTTGTTGTCTGATTACTGAGGCTAGGACTTCTAGTACGATGTTGAATAGCAGTGGTGATAATGGACATCCCTGTCGTGTTCCTGACCTTAACAGTCATAGTGAATAATCCTTTTAATGTACTGTTGAATCCTATTGGCTAGTATTTAGTGAGAATTTTTGCATCTGTGTTCATCAAGGATATTGGTCTGTAGTTCTCTTTTTTGGTGGGATCCTTGTCTGGTTTAGGGATCAAGGTGATGCTGGCCTCATAACATGAGGTTGGAAGTTTTCCTTCCATTTCTATTTTTTGGGACAGTTTCAGGAGAATAGGAATTAGTTCTTCTTTAAATGTTTGGTAGAATTCCCCCGAGAAGCCATCTGGCCCTGGGCTTTTGTTTGTTTGGAGATTTTTGATGACTGTTTCAATCTCCTTATTGGTTATGGGCCTGTTCAGGTTTTGTATTTCTTGCTGTAGAAATGCATCCATTTCTTCCAGATTGTCAAATTTGTTGTTCTTATAATTGTCTTATGTTCTTATAATTGTCTGTATTTCTTTAGTGTTAGTTGTGATCTCTCCTCTTTCATTCATGATTTTATTTATTGGGTCCTTTCTCTTTTCTTTTTGATAAGTCTGGCCAGGGGGTTATCAATCTTATTGATTCTTTCAAAGAACCACCTCCTAGTTTCCTTGATTTGTTCTATTGTTTTTTTTGGTTTCTACTTCATTGATTTCTGCTCTGATCTTTATGATTTCTCTTCTCCTGCTGGGTTTAGGGTTTCTTTATTGTTCTCTCTCCAGCTCCTTTAGGTGTAGGGTTAGGTTGTGTACTTGAGACCTTTTTTGTTTCTTGATAAAGGCTTGTACTGCTATATATTTTCCTCTCAGGACTGCCTTTGCTGTGTCCCACAGATTTTGAACCATTGTGTTTTCATTTTCATTTGTTTCCATGAATTTTTTCAATTCTTCTTTAATTTCCTGGTTGACCCATTCATTCTTTAGAAGGATGCTGTTTAGTCTCCATGTATTTGGGTTCTTTCCAGCTTTCCTCTTGTGATTGAGTTCTAGCTTCAGAGCATTGTGGTCTGAAAATATGCAGGGAATAATCCTAATCTTTTGATACCGGTTGAGACCTGATTTGTGACCCAGGATGTGATCTATTCTGGAGAATGTTCCATGTGCACTAGAGAAGAATGTGTATTCTGTTGCTTTGGGATGAAATGTTCTGAATATATCTGTGATGTCCATCTGGTCCAGTGTGTCATTTAAGGCCTTTATTTCCTTGTTGATCTTTTGCTTGGATGATCTGTCCATTTCAGTGAGGGGAGTGTTCAAGTCCCCTACTATTATTGTATTATTATCGATGTGTTTCTTTGATTTTGTTATTCATTGGTTGATATAGTTGGCTGCTCCCACGTTAGGGGCATAGATATTTAAAATTGTTAGATCTTCTTGTTGGACAGACCCTTTGAGTACGATATAGTGTCCTTCCTCATCTCTTATTATAGTCTTTGGCTTAAAATCTAATTGATCTGATATAAGGATTGCCACCCCAACTTTCTTCTAATGCCCATTAGCATGGTAAATTGTTTTCCACCCCCTCACTTTAAATCTGGAGGTGTCTTCGCGTCTAAAATGAGTTTCTTGTAGGCAACATATAGATGAGTTTTTTTGTTTTGTTTTTTTGTTTTATCCATTCTGATACCCTGTGCCTTTTGATTGGGGCATTTAGCCCATTAACATTCAGGGTAACTATTGAGAGATATGAATTTAGTGCCATTGTATTGCCTGTAAGGTGACTGTTACTGTATATTGTCTCTGTACCTTTCTGATCTACTACTTTTAGGCTCTCTCTTTGCTTAGAGGACTCCTTTCAATATTTCCTGTAGAGCTGGTTTGGTGTTTGCAAATTCTTTCAGTTTTTGTTTGTCCTGGAAGCTTTTTATCTCTTCTTCTATTTTCACTGATAGCCTAGCTGGATATAGTATTCTTGGCTGCATGTTTTTCTCGTTTAGTGCTCTAAATATATCATGCCAGCTCTTTCTGGCCTGCCAGGTTTCTGTGGATTATTCTGCTGCCAATCTAATATTTTTACCATTGTATGTTACAGACTTCTTTTCCTGTATGCCAATTTTTATTCTTTGCTTTGCATTAACTACATCCTATATAATTATATGCTACATTTTAATTCTTTTATGTATTTTTAATTTTTTTCTCCTTATTTGGCCAATAACTTATTTTGTTATGTCTTGTTTAATTTCCAAGATCCTAGAGATTTTTCTATAATCTTCCTCTTACTGATTTCTAGTTTGGTTCCATTATGTTTAGAAAGCATTTTCTGAATGATTTCAAGACTTACTTTATTGAGGTTTGTTTTGGGGCCAGAATACAGTCTATCTTACAGCTGTTGCTGTTGGGTGGGCTGTTTTATGTATATTAGTTTGATAATAGCCATGGACTGTGTTCAGTGATTCTATATCCTTGCTGATTTCATTCAGCTAGTAATATTGATGTTACAATCATCAAATCTGGTTGTATCCCCTGTTAGTTCCATCAGTTTCTGCATCATGTGCTTTAAAGACCTTTTACCGGGTGAGTACACACTTGGGATCCTTACCTCTTCCACATCCATCCTTTGTCATCATTGAATCCAGCAATTTTCTTTTATCTTAAATCTTCGTTATCTCACATTAATGTAACCAATCCTGGTGTTGTGATTAATGTTTGCATTATATGTACTTCTCCATTCTTCTATATTTAAACTACCTTTGTTGTATCTGCAATTAATTTCTTATAAATGCTATATGGTGGGGTGTGGGGTTTTTTGCCTCCCTTATTTATTTTTTTTAATTTGTTAATTTTTTCAATTTTTGCCACTTTAACTTGTGTAAGGTGATATCTCAATGTGGTTTTGATTTGAATTTCCCTGATGGCTAATGACACTGACCATGTTTTCATGTGTTTGTTGGCCATCTGTATGTCTTCTGAAGAAAAGTATTTTCATATTTTTGCCCATTTATTGACTTGATTATCTGTTTTTTGGATGTTGAGTTTAAGAATTTCCTTATAGAGCTTGGATATTAGCCCTTTATATGTAATGTCATTTGTGAATATCTTCTCCCACTGTGTGGGTTGCCTGTTAGTTACATTGACTGTTTCCTTATCTGTGCAGAAGCTTTTTATCTTGATGAAGTCCCAAAAGTCCATTTTTGCTTGTGTTTCCCTTGCCTTTGGAGACGTGTCTTGAAAGAAGTTGCTGTGGCTGATGTCGAAGAGGTTACTGCCAATGTTCTTCTCTAGGACTTTGATGGACTCCTGTCTCACCTTGAGGTCTTTCATCTATTTTTAGTTTATCCTTTGTGTATGGTATAAAATAACTGCATAAAATAATGGTCCAGTTTCATTAATCTTTATGTAGTTGTCCAATTTTTCCAGCACCATTTAATGAAGAGACTTTTTCCATTGGATATTTTTTCCTGATTTGTCAAAGATTAGTTGACCATAGAGTTGAGGGTCCATTTCTGGAGACTCTATCCTGTTCCACTGATCTATGTCTGTTTTTGTGCCAGCACCATACTGCCTTGGTGATCACAGCTTTGTAATAGAGCTTGAAGTTAGGTATCGTGATATCCCCAGATTTGGTTTTCTTTCTCAACATTTCCTTGGTGATTTGGGGTCTTTTCCATACAAATTTTGAAATTAACAAGGCAGGAAACAAGTGTTGGAGAGGATGTGGAGAAAGGGGAACCCTCTTACTTTATTGGTGGGAATGCAAGTTGGTATAGCCACTTAGGAAAACAGTGCTGAGGTTCCTCAGAAAGTTAAAAATAGAGCTGCCCTATGATCTAGCAATTGCACTTACCCCAAAGATACTGAGGTAGTGAAAAGAAGGGGCCCATACCCCAATGTTCATAGCAGCAATGTCTATGATAGCCAAACTCTGGAAGGAGCTGAGATGTCCTTCAATAAATGAGCGGATCAAGGAGATGTGGTTCATATACACAATGGAATATCACTCAGCCATCAGAAAGGATGAATACTTGTCTTTCTCCGATTGACTTATTTCACTAAGCATGATACGCTCTAGTTCCATCCACGTCGTCGCAAATGGCATGATTTCATTTCTTTTGATGGCTGCATAGTATTCCATTGTGTGTTCTCCCTGATATGAGGACATGGAGAAGCAACATGGGGGGGTAGGGGGATAGGAGAAGAGTAAATGAAACAAGATGGGATTGGGAGGGAGACAAACCATAAATGACTCTTAATCTCACAAAACAAACTGGGGGTTGCTGGGGGGAGGTGGGATTGGGAGAGGGGGAGCGGGCTATGGACATTGGGGAGGGGAGGCGAACCATAAGAGACTATGTACTCTGAAAAACAACCTGAGGGTTTTGAAGGGTCAGGGGTGGGAGGTTGGGGCAACCTGAGGGTTTTGAAGGGTCAGGGGTGGGAGGTTGGGGGAACAGGTGGTGGGTAATGGGGAGGGCACGTTTTGCATGGAGCACTGGGTGTTGTGCAAAAAGAATGAATACTGTTACACTGAAAAAATAAATAAAATGAAAAAAAAAAAAAAAGAAAGGATGAATACCCACCACCTGCATTGACATGGATGGAACTGGAGGGGATTATGCTAAGTGAAATAAGAAGAGAAAGACAATTACCATATGGTTTCACTCATATGAGGAACATAAGGAACAGTATGGAGGAAAATGAGGGAGGGAAGGGAAAACTGAAGGGGGGGGGATCAGAGAGGGAGACAAACCATGAGAGGCTATGGACTGTGGAAACAAACTGAGGGTTACAAAGGGGAGGGAGGTGGGGAGATGGGGTAGCCGGGTGATGGGTAGCAATGAGGGCACATGTTGTTATGAGCACTGGGTGTTATATGCAACTAATGCATCATTGAACACTACATCAAAAACGAATGAGGTACTATATGGTGGCGAACTTAACGTAATAAAAAATTTTGTTAAAAATTGTACATATTTTAGGGGCGCCTGGGTGGCTCGGTGGATTGGGCCGCTGCCTTTGGCTTGGGTCATGGTCTCAGGGTCCTGGGATCGAGTCCCGCATTGGGCTCTCTGCTTGGCAGGGAGCCTGCTTCCCTCTCTCTCTCTCTCTCTGCCTGCCTCTCTGCCTACTTGTGATCTCTCTCTCTCTCTCACTGTCAGGTAAATAAATAGAATCTTTAAAAAAAATTGTACATATTTTAGTTGTATAACATGATGTTCTGATGTACATATACTGTGAAATGATTACTATAGTCAAGTTAATTAATACAGTATCACATCAGAGGGTTACCTTTTTGTGTGTGTATGGTGAGAACACTTAAGATCTACTCTTAGCAAATTTCAAGTACATAATATAGTGTTATTAAGAATCATCACCGTGGTGCATGTTAGCGTGATCTCACATGTGGGATCTAAAAACATCAAACTCACAGAAACGGAGTAGAAAGGTGGTTACCAGGAGTGACACTGTGGTGGGATAAAAAAGTTGTGGAGATCTAATGGGTCTCTCTCTCTTTTTTTCCTTAACCCATCCTATGAATCTCTGCCCTTTAATATATTTAGAGCATTTATATTTAAGTTACTCCTTGATACATTAGAGCTTAAGTATGTCATTTTGTTATTACTATTTTATTATTTATTATTTGTTTTTTATTGGCTTCTCATTCCTTCCTTTTTTTTTTTTCTTTCAGCTCCCTGTGGGGTATTTGAACATTTTTAGGATTCCATCTTGATTCTGTATACAGTGTTTTTGAGAATATCCCTGCACAGTTATTTTAAGGCTGCTACAGATCTCAATAGGATTAAAAAAAAACAACTCATCATAGTCACTGATATTATTTTCACATTTCAAGGAAAGTGTCAACCCTTCGTTTTATGTAGGTCCATTTACCCTCTTCCATTTTAAAGTATAACTGCCTAATGGTATAAATAATTTATTACAAGTAGGATACTGCATTACATTGTATTTGTTTTTACCCATTTCACTCTTCTTACCATGAGGTCCTACTAAAACCACAGGTAAGGAAAAGATGGAATGACGGTGTGTTTTTTCTGCTAGTATTTCCCTGGGATAGGATGGCTACGGCCCCCAAATTTCCTCCCTTGTCTAGGGATACAGACTTCTCTTGGAGATTTTTTTCTCTGTGCCTCTTGCTGCTTCAGCAGCATCCTGTCCAAATATTTGGGAGGCAATAAGGAAACCCAGAAACTTACCAAACATTGCTCAACTTCTAAGGTCCCCAGATGCTTTGTTCTTTCCATTTCTCAGATGTTTTTTATGCTTGTTTGTTGTATTTTGTAGAATTTTAGATGTAAAGGGGAGGGTCTGAGAGGTATAATCTTTTACCACAATCTGGAATAGCTTAAATTATAATGAAATGATCACTAAAACTCTAGTTGTTTTTTGAAAATGATAGATATATATATTTTTTCAAATTCTCTGATGATGCTTGGTCTATTTACACATTTCGATACTTATGTTAGTGTGTCTATTTTTTGTTTTGCTAGGATATTATCTTTTTTTCAGATTACTGCTTTTTAAAAATGTTGAATCTCAATCTCATTAGTTTTTTGGATTTTTTTTTTTTGTTCTCTCCCTTTATCCCTATGTTAAGTTCATGAGTAGTTCATTTTACTTATTTCTCTAAAAAATGACCTTGCAGATTTATTTATCATTTACTTTTATTTTTCTAATTTTACAATTTTTAGTTTTTCTCTTCTTAATTCCCTTCTCCAATGTGGTTTGGTGCTGCTGCTGTTTATTTAAATACTTTCACAATTCCTTAAGGTGTGATCTATGGTCTTTTATCATTTATCTTCTGTTTTGTTAATACCAACACTGGAAAGCTATCATTTTCATCTAACCACAATTTTGGCTACACCCTACAGACTGCTTTCTTTTATGTCCCTTCCTGAGACACTGACTGCAGTTTTAAATTCTCTGAGGAAGTGATATGAGAGTACGAATATTTCCTCCTATGCAGGCCGTTTATATTTATTTCTGACCTCTTTATGTTATGTATAGGGACAGTCCCCTATGAAATTTTACAGTGTAAACCTAAGACAGTCTTTGTTGCCATGACTAAATAGTCCATGAATAGTCAAAATATGTTTTCCTCATTTAGAGATGTGATAATATCTCCAAACACTGGATAAATCAAGACTGTTGACATATACAGCCACTTAGAGCTTTACTCACATTGTGCTCTAGACCAGGGCTTCTCAAAGATGGCATGAGCCAGGGATGGTGTATGGCTGTTTGTTACAATCCATGATTGGGAGATAAAACGAACAAATACCTAGCTCTTTACCACATGCTATTTGAGAATCACACTCATTGATATCTCTGATTCTGAAACTGTTATGTTGAAAAATTTAAAAACATCGCATGTACATATGCTTCCCTTTCCATTTCAAAGTACAGTATTTGGATATTTGTCCCATATCAAAAGAGCTATGATGCTCTTTGATGCATTCATTTTTATAGATGTTATATAACCATCATAAATTTGCTCAATTGTTATGTAATCGTCACCTTCTGTACTTATAAATCTCAAATTTCACCTTGTCTGAAAATAATGTTGCCTTTCCTACTTTCTCTTGTCTGGTATTGATTTCTCCATGCTTTTATTTGTAACATTATAAAGAAGAACACTTACTTTCCATTTTTAAAATATTCTCATGGTCCATTAACTGAGTTTTGTTTCTTTTTTTTAAGTAGTACAGATATGTTGCTTATTCTAACCTAATGTGACAGTCTATCTCTTAAAAGAAGAATTCAGCTCAATTATAATGTAACAATTGCTATATTTGGTTTCACTCTTTCTGCTTTAATTTACATTAATCATTTGTTTATTCTTTTCCTCATTTTCCTAATTTTGCTGGTCCTATTGTGATGCTATTCATTTACTTTTTTCTTCTTTGTTTATTTGAAAGCACTATTGAAGTTTTCTATTCCATTAGAAGCTGTCTTCCCTTTACCTCAATGAGAGAAAAATCACTCTACCATAATGTGAGACATAATAGCAACTGTTTCCCTCTAACATTCTCTATACCCTGTCTTAGAACTCACTTGCCTCGACCTAACAGGAGGGCAAAGAACAGGCTGATGCCTTGTCTCACCACCACCACTCCTTCTGTCGTAGATGTGAGTAATACATCACTTTTCAGGTCCCTCTCCCCAGTATATGCTGTCTTGAGGCAGTTTAATTTTGAATCATAGTTTGCATGTGTAATTGTTTGAAATAACATATAATTGTTACTCATTGCAGTCACTTTGTCATTCACGATCCATTTATTTATTCAATAAGCCCACACCATACTTAGTAGGACATAGTCAAAGAATTAAATGAATATTATTATTAATGAATTAATATTAAATTAATTGAATTAATATCATATTAGTATTAAATATTAAATGAATTAATATCACAATATTAAATGAATTAATAGCACATTAAGGACAAGTGATACAAATACTATTATATTGCATTTACAGATGAGGAAACTGAGGTATAGACAGTCTAACATGCTTTCAGTCTACACACTGTAAGTTGTGCAGACAGAATTTAAAGTTAGGACATCTATCCGCAGGATCTGCTTCTTGGTCACTTGGTCATGCCGTCGCTTCCTCATATTTAAATAACTTTCAATTTGTGTTTATATTTTGTGTGTGTGTGACCACACGTTCACTACATCCTAGTAAATTCTTCCAATTATATCAGATTTCTGAATCTCTGTGCTTTGTTAACTTCACATTTGTTTAAAATTCTTTGAATAGCTTATCTGGGCATTATAGTCTATGCTTGCATAGTCACAAGGAACTTTAAATTAATCCTTAGAGGGGAGCATCTTGGTCAAGAAGGGAATTCTTGAATAGCAGACATCTTTATCTCATAGCCTCTAGCTCTTTCCATAGCTCCTAGCTTTCAAGGAAGAGACAGAACATCCAAATGATGGTGGTGTTGCTATTATTACCATTACTCCTTAAAGTTATCTGCAAGTTCAGACTTTTCTTCTTCTCAAGGAAATTCTTTCTCTAATATTCACTTATCGGTTCATCCCCCACCCCTTGATCATCTCTATTTTAGTTGCTGATTTTCCTGGATATGCTTCCCAACTACCTTTAACCTCCCAATATATTTTTTAATATGTCCTTATATTTCATCCTCATTTTGAAACCCTTCCACTTGATGTTCCAGGCTACCATGTTATATCTCAAGCATGTTTGACTTTTCTTCCAATGCACTTATCAAACGTTGTCAGTTCCTAGGTCTTCTTTGTGTGGTTTCTGCGCACAGTTATTCTGGGTGAATATCCTTAAATTTTCTTATTATACATCTGTTGTTGAGGTTACTGTTGAAGTGTTCATCTTTTTCTTGTAGGAGCTCTTTTTCATGAAGAACATGAAGAATGGTTTGTTGTTGCTGTCACTGTTCTCTAGGGATGCTACGCCTTTTTAGTTAAACTGTAAGTTATTTTTATTATTGTCATTTTCCTGGTCAAATCTGGGTGGCTCAAGTACAAGCACTGGGTACTATGAATGGGAGTGTTTCTGAGCTGCCCCACTGGTGTGGGACTCAGAAACCCTGTGCCTTTGCCCACCCGTTCAGCGCTCCCAGGAGACATTTGGCGCAGGAGATGCAGATGGAACAGAGTCAGATTTGAAAGTGGAAAAGTCTGGGAAGACCCTTAGGTCATAATCTTCCTAAAATCTCTAAACTAAACTTATTCTATTTTCTCTTAAGTAAACACACATTTTTCAAACAGTAAGGCGCTTCAAAATCTATTATCTACCTTTATCCATATACCCAGTATCCATGATGTGCAAGGTTCTGAGTTAACACTTTGGAGAAACAATTGTGGATGCACGTGGTCCATGTTCTCATGCAGATTTAGGTTAGGGGAAGCCTCAGACAAGAAGGCTGTGGAAAGTATATATTATGATACATGCTAGGACAGCGGTATATTGTCACTCTAGGAGAATACAGTAGAAGCAATCAATCTTGATAAAATGGGGCAGGGAAGCATTTCTAAAGGAAATGATTGCAAAGCTGATACCTGTGGCAGGGAGCAGCATGTTTGCATCTCAAAGGCAGACAGTGTATGACTTCCTAGGGAAACTAAAAATAGATCTCTGACTCAAAGGATATATGAATTAAAATGGCATGAGAGAACATGAATATATTAATTAAAAATATATGAATTATATTTATGAATTAAAAATGACACAAGAGAAAACTGAAGAGGCAAACATGGGCAAAGACATAAAAGACACAATCACATAAAGCTAAGGGGACTGTTCAGGCTGAATTGTTCTCCCCAAAGTTCATGTGCTGAAATCCTAACTCCCAGGACCTCGGAGTGAACTATATTTGGAGACGGAACCTTTAAGAAGATGATGCAGCTAAAATGAGGCCATTAAGGTGAGTCCTACTCCAAAGGCCGGTGTTATAATAAGAAGCGGAAATTTGGACATAGAGATCCCAGGGATGCATGTGCACAGAGGAAAGGCCACGTGGGGACACAGCAAGAAAACAGGTTGCCTGTAAACCAACGAGAGCGGCATCAGGAGAAACCAGACTTACAGACCCTTGATCCTGCAGGTCTACACTACAGACTGTGAGAAAATAAATGTCTGACCCAGTCCGGTATTTTACTCTGGCAACCCTAGCAAGTTAATGCAGTGGCCATATAGTTTGTCTTGTTAAATCCAGTAAATGTATAAGAATTAAACTGGACTATTAATAACTGCAGTGGGTTAGAAGGCCTAAATGGGTATTGCCCGACACCTGGGTGGACAAGGATATATGTGCCAGGGTGTACCTCCCTGGGCAAGCTCTTCATTTCCCTAGCTGGGGAAAGTGTTGGATGGTGATGGCGCCTAATTATGTCCATTCAGAAATTGCTCTCAGCCAAAGGAAGCTGAATATTATGAGGTTGATCTTCCCTTCCGGAGTACATGCAGTGACTGGTCCATGCTAGTGGCACGAAGATCTGGCCCCTTGTTTTAATGCAGAACAATTCCAAAGAGTCGTTCCAACTCTGGAGCTCCCTGTGGGATTAATGGAGGCTCTGTTACAACCCCATCACAGAGAGGTCCACTTCTCTCTCTCTTTTTCTCTCATCAGTAATGCTGCCTCCCTCCTTTGCAGGTACTGCTTCTGAGAACACCCCCCAGGAAATGTGACAGCTCTGTGACATGGATTTCAGAGAGTCAGCATGCATTTCCCAGGCAACCCCACCTAAAATAGATGGTCAGTCTATCTAACATGGATCTATCTCTCTGGGGGAGACAGTTAAATGTTTTAAGGAAAACAGCAAAAAGATTGTGTTTGAACTTTAGAATGATCACTGATTGATTCAGGGAATTGATCAGATGAGTTCAAATTTCAGACATGGAGACTACTAAGGAAGCCATATTCTATGTCAAGCAAAAGGCAGTGATGCCCATGTCTGAGTAGCGACAGTGGGCACAATATGCAGTGAGGGAACTTGTGATCAAGTAGGATTAGAATCCACAGGACCTGGTTATTCTCTGCATGAGGAGAATGAGAGATCAGAGGGGATTAACACCCAGCTTTATGAGGATATCATTTCCCAGAATAAGGGTTTGGATGGTAAAGATGATGAGTTCCATTTTGTCCATGTGGATTTTCAAGGAGTTACAAATCACACAAGAGATCTTCAGAGTACATCTGGATCTCTCGGTTCAAGTTCGATCAAGGGATTCAGACATGGACATGTCTGCAAAGTGATGGTCCGTATGGAGATGAAATGATTTTGAGGAGACATGTAGAGGGAAAAGGAGTGAGGTCCTAAGACAGAATCAAACAGAAAAGTAGCATTTAAGATACCTGCGGTGTATGAAGAGCGCACCAGTAAACGGAGAAAGACGAGTCAGAGAGCAAACTGAAATTAAATAGCAGGTAGAATTATGAACCTCGAAGCAAAAACATTCTAAGACAAGAGGAAGTGACTCTGAACATAGAGTTAGGAAGCAATTAAGGGTAAAAGTGACCATTGGATTTCACAGTGTGTAAGCCAGAGGTTTGTCTGGTGAGGGTAGTTACTGTGGGGAGGTGAGGCCAAGAAAAGCAAGAATAGGTTACATTAGATTTGGGTAGAGAGGGAACTAGGGAAAGTGAGAGAGCGTTCGGAAGGTGATGTAGGCCTGACACCTCTGAAGGTAAGAAGGAAGGCGTCTGAGCAGGAGAAGGGGCTTAGACGAGGCCACTGGAGAGTGCTCAAGCCAGAAAGGTCCAGGGGGGACCCCCCCCATCTCACAGGAATAAGCCTATGTGAGGACCTAGCCCTGTGCAAGCCCTGAGGGACACAAGGAGCTGTGAAATCGGGGCCAGTCAATGTGAAGCAGCAGGAGCTGGCAGTTAGCTGTGTTCCCATGGCAGGTGTAAGCAAATCCTCATGGTACCATGGGGCCAGGATGTAAAGACCAAGAGAACATAGGACCAAAAGGGATTCAATAGCATGAGGTTCCCAAAAAAGGTGACAGATGATATGTAATGGGACACAAGTACGGTGTTGATATGAGGCAAGATGCAGAAGATTCCTCGTTCTGGAATCACTGCCGTTTCAGAGAGGTGGTGGTGGATGAGCGTTAGTGCCGAGGTCCGCCCGTGGCGATATTTACACTCCTGCAGCATACGAGTAAATTAGCAACTGACATGGACGCCAGCGGTGGCGACTGAGGCTTTACAATAATCATACGCAACCGAAGTTTCCGTCTTATCTATCGACTTGTCAGTACCGTGAAATTTGTGGAAGGGAATTATGTTAGCTAACTTTTGTACTTTCTGTGATTTCAAACGTTACTATTTTGCATAGGTTTACTGATTGAACATATGTTTTAGTGACCAACGGTCCTGGTCTTAGTCCAGTTACTTGCTGTGAATCCCTATTCGGCAAAACTCCTTCTGTAAGCAAACTGTAAAACAGGAATTGATTATTTTTTTATTTTCTTCAATGTTGAATTTCTAAAAAACTAACTCATGTATGGAGCATTAACTCAATTTTACTCATGGCTCTTCCATATAAACACGTACATAAAGAGTTTATATTCTATATGTGTTAGACAATTTTTGCAAAGGAAAAATAGATTATGCTATAACATCAAATTGCAGGAAATGAAATTTAACATAAAAGTGTGATTTTATTAATGTGTTCTATTTTTTGCATGAAGAAGGAAAAAGGAAAGTGATTTATTTGCATGCACCAGTGAATAAATTTACATTTAGCTCTTTTGCGCATATGTATTGTAACACAAGCCAGGAAACATGGTACTGTGGAGGAGCAATTTCAAATACATGAGGGGGAGATTTGTGTCCAACGAACTGCACTGTGGTGTTGGAAGAGAACTGTCACTTCCCTATGCCTGTGTTCTCATCCATAAAACACAGAGAAAAATCCTTGTTTTCTATTTTTGTTTGCTTTGTAATTTTTGTTAATTAAAGAATTACCTTTGCTACTTTCAGTCTTTAAAAATTTTCTATTTCCTTATTTTTTTAGGATTTTATTTATTTATTTGACAGAGAGAGATCATAAGTAGGCAGAGAGGCAGGCAGAGAGAGGGGAAGGGAAGCAGGCTCCCCACTGAGCAGAGAGCCCAATGTGGGGCTCAATCCCAGCACCCTGAGATCATGACCTGAGCTCAAGGCAGAGGCTTTAGCCCATTGAGCCACCCAGGTGCCTCTAAAAATTTTCTATTTCATCATTTGGTTAAATAGTGTACAACAGAGTTTTTGTTGAATAGATGACAGCAGAAATATAAGGCAAAGACAACTTTCTCTCTTGAGCCTATAATAAATTGCTTTTTAAAAAGATACTCTTTATTGGGCATTTACTACATTCAAGACATTATCCTGGGTTTCCTCAAGTGAATTGTATCACCTAAGGGTCAATTATCCTTTATGTGGAAGTAATTGTTTTTTAAAAAATTTTTCAACATTTTACCCATTCATTCTAGTCTAAAATTTAATTTCATTTGCCTTTATCAAGTCAGGTTCATAGTGGGGGAAAAAAAAAGGAGATGATAGATCTTAAACCATGCCAGCAAATTCATGTATTTGTTACCAGAATGCGGACTTAAGTGACCCAGTTTCTTCAGTATGGGAGAGCTCTACTTAGGGAGGCAGGTTCTTTTTGCCATTCTAAGAATTTGAGGATTTAAGAATGAATTTTGTATAGTAATTCACCAACGATGCTGAATTTTATGGAGTGCTCTTTACAATAAATGGCTGAAAGCACACATGCTTTCCAATGCGGCTGCAATCTTTCCTGAGCTGTTAAGGTGTAATTTTGTGACCAAACATCATAATAGTCATGAGCTAGCAAGGTTGCTGACATGCATCCAAATTCACACAGACGCATTTCTGACTCCATTAGTGATCGGACTCCATCTGCATTACTAACTGCTCATACTTTGGGGCAGATAAACTCTGATTGACCATAATTTCAAATTCTGGTAGTAGGTCAATGGCAAACTATTCATGTGTAGAATTTATTGATTATTTTGAGACAAGTAAAAATTGAATGATCTTTACATAAGTCATGTTGCCTTTCAAAAAATCAGCATCTCAAGATTTGATTAGAAAATGTACTTAATTTGCAGAAGATTTTTCATTTTATGTATGAAAATGCTGCATACATTCTTAAGAGCATGAAATTCTTCTATTTGATTTCATAAAATTCAGGCAGACTGAATACTTTAAAATAGTGTTTGTTTAAAATACTGTACTTTATGAATTTATACATACATATGAGATTAAGTAACAGGGAATAAAAGCATATGAATACTTAACAAAAGCAATAAAACCTAAACTCTGCACTTTTTAAGTTACCATCATTGGTGATTTGGGGCCATTTTAGCTCCTCAATAAATACTGTTAATCTTATGAATCATTGGAAGAATGAAAGAAATCTGGAGTTTTTTCTGTCATATGTGTTAGGATCTGAGAAAGCCCAAAGCCAATTTAGTTCATCTGCTTGGAGACTACTGCGAAAGAGAATTTACTGAGTATTCTGACTCCAGAAATCACATTAATGGAAGACAAAGTGTTCCAGGTCTAAAGATTTTATAAACACAGAGAGGAAGCGTGCAAATTTGGTTTTGAATCACAGGGAGTCAGGCTTTTCCTTACAAACCAGTGGGGCTGATGATGCCTTCCTGTGAAATTTGCAATTCAAGAGTCAGGTACATACAAGGGGATGTTCTGTGTTCATTATTTATTTAACAAAATCACTCTCTCTCTCCAATGTTGTATTTGCCTATTACTCACTCTCACTCAGGGAGGCAGCTCAGCCTGAATTTTATTAGAGAAAAATACGACCCATGGTGAACTCTGCTAACCTGTGAGTTTGGTTTACTGGAAACATGCTTAGAGAAGCCGCTGTGTTGCTGTAATCAGACATTCAGGATATATACGGCACAAACATCACACACTCAGTTTACCCTACAACAAAGCTAACTAATGATGGCTAGGAAAGTTGCCAGTGACAGAGTGGAAATATTTTGTTTCCTTAATAAACTAACTGCTGTTCTTAAAAGAAATACATCCTAGAGAGTGTGAGGTACATGGCTCATACGACGAGTTTTAAACATAGAGTTCGTAAGAGATAATTTGAATTTCCAAACAAAGACAGTATAAAGGACACATTAAACCTGGCATTTATAAAACCCCGAAGAACAGTAGCTCCTTTATTTACACGATCTTCAGCATGGAACCTACCTTTTTACTGTGTTTCTGCCAATAATACAGCATGGCCTTGGGTTGTGACCCAAAGGGCATTCTAATGATCGTTCTATGACAAGATGAAAGATGAGAAAAATCCATTTCTATGCCCTAAAGATATAACTTACTAGCAGTGGATATCACCAGGCTGCAGTTGTTTTATAGGAATCCAAAACTATTAAGAGGGTGTGAGATTTACTACAGACATATCCGATATTCAGTTTTTTGAAAAGAGCAAAAATAAAATGAATCACATACAAAAATGTATATAAAGAGAAGTACTGAAAAGAACAAAAAAGCAAAATTATTGTTGGTATTCTTCTTATACACTATTTGGACTTCTCCAGTACAAGGCACAGAGAACATACAGTACATTTTTACCCGTTAAAGCAGATGTTCTTGGGTTTTAGAAATCTATCATTATATATTCCTGCATTTTTCTGAGTTGTTTTTAAGATACCTTCAAATTCTCAAGTAACCCTAGAATATGGGGGATCCCTGCTAAATACGTAAAGAGAAAATTTTTAAGTTATTAAGTATTTTTAATTTACTATTTTGTATTTAGTGAATACCCTATGAGGAAGGTAATATCTCTGTTTGAGGGTACCAATTCTCAAGGACTGGTCCGACTTCTCACAGCTAGCAAATGACAGCACTAGATTTATCCCACAATTTCTAATATCAAGTGTAATGCTCTTATTTGTGTATCTTCTCAGAAACCATACATAAATGTATCATTTCCACTTTGTATCATTTTTCTTTATCTCTTATTTATACACATGAATCAAATCTGCTCAAGTTCAGTGCCCAGTCTATGGTATACAAATACTCAACTTGACTTTGGGGATCGATGTGTACATAACAACATATGTGTGTTCACAGAAATGTATTAAGGTAACATAAATCTTCATTTTATAGCTTCTGAGAGACACTGGTATTACTGGCTTATGTGATCACAAAAATAAAGAAAAAGATGGGTATATTATAGAGAGTTGGAGCTTTTAATGCTGGGAAAGGACTAATGGATGATGCAAAATATGAAATATATCATATTTACAGAATTCAAATTCTAAGTAGATGTAAGCACATATATGCATTGTCCTGACTAGCACCAACTACTAGGGCATAAAAGCACTTTCTCCCATTTAGCAATTTCAAAATACTTTTTAATCGCTTTATTATTTATACCATATCAGTCCAAAGCAAATTGAGAAATAGCAGTCTGGAGGTTTTGTTTTTTAATCCATTAAAGACTATGCCTATGAAATAGAATGTTGTAGAAAGTATTTATGGAAATTAAAAATTAATTCATTTAACAGCCTATACCTGACCTAATGGCAAAATTCCCTTTGAAAATAAACTATATATCCACGTGGGATGCATTTGCCCTTTCTGAGTTCAGGGAAGTGGTTTCAGATAGCCAGGTGGGATTTATTCCATCCCATATGCCTAGACAGACACAGAATGAGCAGCAACACTATTGTGGGGAAAGGAACACCATCGTGGGGATGACTTTCTCACATTTATAGGGATGAAGTGAGCACTATATTGAACTTTTTTTCCCCTTGAAATGCAAAAATTAGAACTCAGAGAAACTCTCATTTTAAATTAAAACTCATTCGTGCTCGCTTCGGCAGCACATACAATAAATTAAAACTCATTCAAATTCATGCAACTGCATAGGTATGACCAAAGTGTGGCTCTGAAAGAAATGATGTCAACTTTAGGTCGTGTTGCAGGAAACTTTCTAGGTATTTTTACTCCTGGAGACTAGTGATTTCTTAAAAGGTTGCATTGATTTTCAATTTAATTTAGAACTAGTTGGGATTAGAACACCTGGGTGGCTCAGTCAGTTAAGCGTCTGCCTTCGGCTCAGGTCATGATCCCAGATTCCTGGGATCGAGTCGCAAATCGGGTTCCTGACTCAGTGGGAGATGGCTTCTCCCTCTGTCTGCTGCTCCTCCTGCTTGTACTCTCTCTCTCCCTTTCTCTTGCTCTCTGACAATCAATCAATCAATCAATCAATCAATCTTAAAAATAAAAAAGAAAGAACTACTTGGTTTTTTTGGTTTTTGTTTTTTTCCCCCCTAAAATGTCATATTACTTAAGGAGGCTTCTCTGGACACACCTAGGGCACAAGCTTGAAAAAGAAAAAAAAAAAATCTCTTTCTACTCTATCCATATTCTCAGGGGCTTTTCTCCTTATTCCTAGTCCAATTAGCAACTGAACAAATACAATACTTTTAAAAATAAGAATGGGGGGGGTGCAGGGGCACCTGGGTGGCTCAGTGGGTTAAGCATCTGCATTTGGCTCAGGTCATGATCCCAGGGTACTGGGATCGAGCCCTGCTTCAGGATCCCTGGTGTGAAGGGAATAGGGAGTATCCATATCAGCACAAGTATAGAATGCCTAGAAAGCTCATAGTTACATTTAAAAATCCAAGAACAAAAACTTGTAAATATTTATAACTTAGTCTTTATAATATTTAGTGTTGATGGTTAACCTTATATCAGCTTGGTTAGCCTATGGTACCCAGTTTTTTGGTTAAACACTCATCTAAATCTCTTTCATTGGTTCTATTTGTCTGGAGAACCCTGATGGTATAAGTGGGATATAATCCTTAAAACAAAAAAATCACGTTTATAAAAAAAAAATATGCTTATATTCTTGGAGATCTCTTCACTCCCTAATAGTCAAACCACTTAAATTTCAACACCTCAGTTCTTCCAGAAAGTAATTTACTTTTTTACTACAAAATAGTGACTTGAGATGATAACTTCTCAACTTCAAATCCACATTGAGACACAGAATGTAACAAGAAAATAAATAGACTGCACCCCCGTCCAAACTTCAAAGATAAATGTATACGTCTTGAAATTGGTGAAAATTCTTCTAAATTTAACACAAATTGACCAGTCTGAATAAATACACCTATATCATACTGTTCGTTTTTGTTTTGTTTTGTTTTTTTCTGAGAATTCACTGTAGCACTTGGAAACCAGTAGAATGCATATTGGCAGATTCTTTCTAACATGCCTTACCCTGGAGGAAGTATAATGAGCTATGGTAAAGGGAATTGTTTATTCTTGAAATACGTCTGTCACTAGAGAGCCAGAGTCTTCATAAGTTGGTACCTGTCAGGCTATGAGCTCAGACAATTGGGAAACAAACCAACCAACCTTGGAAGCATTTGAATTCTACTAGAATCAGCAGGAGCAATAATGGGAAGAAGACCCAAGCCTGAGGACATCCCTGAGAGCAGCTTAGACTGAGAGAGAAAATGGGAAAGCCGAGGGCAAGGAAAGAAATACAAAGCAAATAAAAATATCGTATGAAAGCAAAAGATCATCCAGGGATTTCCCGTTCTCTTAATCCCAGTGTGCTACTTTATAATAACTCGGCCTACTGGTGGCACATCAATTAAAGAAATATTTACTGAGCAGAAGCAGTCCTGGATGCCTCGGCGTAGAGCGTGTACACTCTGCGTGTTAGCCTGCAGCGATGCTAAGTGCTGGGAAGGAGGGATGTGCAGGGCTACAACAGTGGACACACAGGAACTGACCTCGTCAGGGGTCAGCCAATGTTTCTCTGAAGTTATGATGAAAAATATGCTGAGGGATGAAGGACAGCTGAGGTTTTTATCTAAGTGAATAAGGAAGAAAAACTGCTCCATGAGGAGGATGTGACGTACACAACGCCTAAGAGAATAGGGCCCCAAGAGAGACTTAAACAAACTATTGTGTTGACGTTCAGGAAGGATGAAGAGGTAGGAGGGAGGGCCTCGGTGGTGGTCAGGGCCATACCATGCTGGGCCTGATGGGTCTATTAAACATTTTGGGTTTATTACCAAGAGTAATAAATGTCAAAGACATCTAGACTTTTTTTTTTTTTTTTTTGAGAGAGAGAGAGAGGAAGACAGAGGTGGGATTGGGACAGAGGCAGAAAGAGAATCTCAAGCAGACTCCACCCTGAGCACAGGAGTCCAAAGCAGGGCTCAATCGCATGACCCTGAGAACACAACCTGTGTCAAAATCAAGAGTCCAACGCTTAACTGACAGAGCCACCCAGGCATCCCCATCCAGACGTTTTAAGTGAGTGATTAAAAATACCAGATTTGAGTTGTACGCAGGTAATTTGGGCAGCATTGTGGAAAATGACTTGTAAGAGAGCAACAAGAATGCTGGGAAACCAGGTGGGAGGCTATTTCAGGAGATCACGTCAGAGTTGCCACTGCCTTGGACAGAGGCAGGGGTGGGGATGGATGAGCATGGTGGGATGTGAGACTTCTAGAAGGTCCAGTTCATGGGGCATCATGGGAGTGTGACTCGGAGCACCAGGTGACTAAAGGGGAAGGAGAAGAAGGGGCCAAGACTGACACCAGGTTCTGGTTTGAATGATTCGTGGATGATGTCACCCCTTATTGACATAAACCAAACAGCGAGTGGGCAGTGGAGAACATGAGTTCAGTTAGTGTATGTTGAACCTTAGATACCCAAAGAGAAGATATAAATTAAGCAGGCGATATAGTGGTCTACAGCACTGACAAAAATCTGGGGCTTGAGACACACATTCCGGAGACATTTATACCATGAAGCAATAGGTTTGGGTAATATTTCTCAAGATAAGTGTATAGAGTGAGAAGAGGAATGACCTGGGCTGGACGTTGAGAAAACACAATAGTAAGAAAACTCACACCATCAACAATGAAGGAGTGGCATGAAAATGGAAGGAGGACATGGAGCATACTAGGTAATCGAAACCAAGAGCAAACGTCCAAGAAAGAAGAGAGATCAATGTTGCAAAAAGCTGGAAGACGTACAAGTACAAGAGTAATGTTCAAAAGGCCATTGTGTTTCAGAACCGCCACAAATGGCCTTTGCCAGAGCTGTTTGAGGGGAACAGCAGAAACAGGACCCAAAATCATACGGAGTTGAAGAAGTGGATAGAAAGTGTGTGCGCAACCCTGTTACGAAATTTGATGTAGTAGGTGACAGATTAAGGACTGCATGTGGTAGGGCACTGGGTACACATTTTGGCAGAAGTCTGAACAATGAAATACTAAAACCCATAGTTGAATAGAGCTAAATATTATTATTATTATTAAATGGAATGTCTCAAATATAAAAATTAATATAAGTTACATAAACTAATACATTTTTTTAAGTAGGCCGCATGCCCAGTGTGGTGCCCAACACAGGGCTTGAAATCATGATTCTGAGATCAAGACCTGAGCTGAGATCGCATCGGACGCTTAACCAACACAGGGGTACAGCTCAGGGGTAGAGCATTTGACTGCCAACACTTAACCACCTGAGCCACCCAGGTGTCCTGATACTGATTCATTTTTTTATTAAAATTATTCATTTGAATGAAGACTTTTTGATACTGTAGAGGTAATGTACCTCAGCTCTATGAGCTGGTAGATTGTACCTGCAGTCATCAGGCAGCACCCTTTCTTTCTGAAATATGCACTCTGTTAATTTAAATCTTAAATTAAATATTGTCTGTGCACATTTGTGTGTACTTATATATGTAGAGAAAGTGCCAGAGAGGGAAAAAGCAACTATTGTAAATATAAATCTTGATTACCTTTTACAATGTGAATGCCACTATGAAACGGTATACAAGAACAGAAGTAAAAACCAGGAATTACCCTGAATGCCACTGTAGTGACTATATGACATCCCAAGGGTAAGTACATGCACCTCCCTGACTTCTAGAGTCATGTATTTTTGTTGTTGTGAATACTACACGCTGTGTATTGTTTAGTATCGAGCATCCTTCATCCAACGTTATGGTACTGATACCCATTTATTTAACTCATGTCACTGTAATTTGTTTACTCTCATTGCTATATAATATCCCATTATATGAACAGGCCACATTCGGTGTGATGGACATTTGGATTGTGTACATATTTCAAACATTTTATACAGTGCTGCTATGAACACTGGGGTATGTATTTTTGTTAAATAGATGCGCATATTTCAAGCAGTGAAATTTCTGGGACACAGAGTATGTGGACAATCACTTTTCATAGACAACAACTATTATCGCAAAAACATACACTAGATCCAGTAGTATACACATACGATTTGCAACTGGTCCACGTCCTCATCGGCACTAACTGCGGTCAGTCTTCTCTCTTGAGCGATGAGGACAGGCAGGCATCAACCTCCCTATTTGGGACTGTCATTGTTTCAGAGTCAGTAAACACACCTCAACAACACAGACTTAAGGAAATATAGGATTTGGGAAGCATTCACGAGCACTCTCAAAAAACTGAGACTGTTACATACTTTATCCAACAATACATGAGAAACGAAATGAGAAGACAACAGACTGGGATAATAAGGTAACTGGCTGGAAGGAGAAAAGGAAAAAGAGCCAAGAAAAAAGGAGCAAATAGGGAAAAGGCCATGGCCTGGATACTGAAAACTGCACTGGAGTCAGGAAGTCACATTCAAGTTCGTAAAAGATGGCAAACTTGAGGAGTTCTTTGAAATTATCTAAAAATGACAAAGAGCTGGAAGACATGTGAAGATGATGTTTTATCAGGAATGAAAAAACGAAGGGCTTCAACATTCAGGTAAGTTACTGGTTTCCCGGAAGTAACGGCTGTAACCTATTTCTGAATATGTAGTTGAGATGTTGGTAACCTTGCGTGTAATCAATGGCATCATTAATATGAGACATCAAGTAATTAAGTCGATCTTCCCACTGAGCAGAAATATAAAACACAGAGAGCTTCCTACATCCAGGTGATGGCATCAGCCTTCATCCAAGGGCTTCCTGCCGGTTGCTCACGGCGGCACATAACCAAAGAGGGCACTTTTTGGCCACTGCAAATCTAGGAGGAGTCTCTCCTAACATTCCAGAACCACAGAGGACTATCAGCAGGAGATCTTGGAAGAGAGCTCTGGGTACTGAAGTTCATACACTGGAGAATATGCCTCATGTCTCCATCCAACCAGAACCCCGTTAGCAAACTCTGGATCAGTCTAGACAATGTTAGTCTCTGATCAGCTACAGCTTTTATAGAAAAAAAGTTGCTTTGACGCTCATCTGCCATCACTCAAGTGCAGGTCAGCATGTACCACAAGCTAGAAATTAAGTCACCATCCCTGTTGAATCAGGTAAAGCTGACTACCAGAATGAAGATGGCCACTGGTCCAAAAGCTCACAGCTGTTCCTCCCAGTATGAACCTTCAGATTATCCAGATTGGCAAAAGGAAAGAAAAAATCAAATTGTCTTTTCCTTTTAAAATTTATTTCCTTGCTGGAACTAAATATTTAGAGTAACCTACATGGTTTTCTTGAATACACTATAGCCAATAATATGACTAAAAGAACAACTGTCACCAGACTATTGAAAAAAGAGAAAAGCCTCAGGCTCTTAAAAACTAGTCATATTGAAACAGCCACTCTGGGGAATTAGTAGAACATTATTTTAATGTTGTTTTTTTTTCTTAATGATAATTAAAAGAATATATCTTCAAAAATAGCTTGAGCTTGCTGTCATAAAAAAGCGATCAAACTGACAAGAGCTTTTTAGAATTGAAAAACACTATTGCATTGCTACTGTATTAAAAAATAAAAACCAGTGAAAATCTTGATATTACAAGGACTAAGGCTAAAAACTGACATAGTGAATTACAAGACAGGCTTGAAGAATATACCTTACAGTCAGAAAGTAGAGACAAAGAAGGGATGGCACATGGATTGAGAGAGCTGGAGACATGGGGAGGAATGATCAGAGGTTCTGGGAATGTGATAAACATGAGGGTATTCGGGGATTCTGATTGAGGATATATGGGAATTCTTTACGCTATTTTACAACATTTTTCGGTGACTGAATATTTCAAATAAAACATTAAGCAAATGAGCAAGGGATGAAAGAATCTGACAACGAACTGAGTTCATGGCATTTCTAGATTTATCTGGTTGTCAAAAAACTATGAGTTCAGAAGTGTGTGTGTGTGTGTGTGTTTTAAGTGTTGGCACCTAGAAAAGGCAATTTAATTAGGATTATATATGGAACATAGGGAAATATTATGAGTTGCATCTTTCAGTGTTTTATGAGCATATTTTTGACAGTTTAGTAAAATATTCTATATTGCATACATTTAAAATCCTCTCTAAAATTTAAATCACTATAAACAGTCGTGAGAGGGAATGGCAGGCTCCACTTTAATTTATTTGGGTATGATTGGATGAAATATGATGTAGTTAGGATGAAAATTAGTGCAAATAGCATGTACAGAGGGAGTTTTAATAAAATCATAGAGACTATATTTGATATTAACATGTAAATTTTGTACAGCGTGATGATTCCCTACTTAATTCATAAAGAGAGCTGATTAAAGGATAAAAGCGCATGTCTCCACCACTTGATAATGCATTAACCTAGCATCCTCAAACACACATTTATCTCAGCCTTCATCAAATAATACTGTCAATTCTCAGTTTCAAAGTCTTGCTCCCTGGAGAAAGACTACCCATTAGAGAAAGATGAAAATGCCTTGAAGCAAAACAGCTCATGGACGCAAGGGCAACATTAGAGATTACAATGTGATTCATGTATTTTTTTCTAAATCAAGAATAAAAGTGCATTTGCATGCTAGAATTTTAGAAGCCTATTCAAATATGCTACCTAATTCAAAACACTCATGAACGTGCTTTAAAAGTTCAATAAAATCCTGGGGTTTGCGCAGAAGGTGCTGTTGTCCCAGCATTACTGCTGAGGCCACAGAGAGACTGGGGAGAAAAGTAGCTTTCTCAAATGAGCAGAGCTAACGGACTGGCAAGTACACATCTCAAAGTAGGAGACACACTATTATTGCTCATGGCAGGTAGGTAATCCCAAAATCTTTAAGGATTTACTTATTTATTTCAGAGAGAGAGAAAGAGAGAGAGAGAGAAGGAGTGTGTGGGGAGGAGGGGCAGAAGGAGAGTCTGAGAGAACCCGAAGCAGATTCCGTGCTGAGTGAGGAGCCCTATTCAGTGCTGGACCCCATGACCTTGAGATCATGACCTGAGCCTGACGCTCAACCAACTGCACCACCCAGGCGTCCCTAGGTATCCTTAAAATATTTAATGTAAGTGGTGCCTGCGTGGCACAGCTGGTTCAGTGCCCAAATCTTGATTTCCACTCAGGTCAAGAATCTCAAGGTTGTGAAATCTAGCCACACATTGGGCTCTGTGCTCAGCAGAATGTTTGCTTCACATTCTCTCTCCCTCTCCCTCCTGCTCAGAATCTCTTTCTCTCTCAAAAATTTTAAAATACTTAATGTAAACTATTCATCAGTCAGATAAAATGGCTAGACACATATAAATATGGTGTGAATTGATACATACCTATAGATACAGATACGAGTTTGGACAAAAATATAAATCAATGGCAAAATGCTTACATAGAGAATCAATCTCCTTAGGTGTACTCATGTGTATGCAAAATTTCCTCCTGGTAGAATGGTAGAACACAATTTGAAAGTCTGGCGAATTTTAAAAATACAGGCCAAATTGTGAAATATGGCCAGATGAAAGGAAGGTAAGATAATTATTCTGATGATGAACTAAAAGGAAACATGACTCTAGAGGTGTAAGCAAGCCGTGACAATAGACTTGTTCTTGTTTCTCGGTGAAAGCAAAAGTGAACATTGTTCCTTAAGAATTTCTAATTACAAACTGAAATTTCACGCTTTTGAAGCCTAGCTTCAAATTACCCATATAATGTGATAAATCACAAACTGAAAACTAGTTTAAAGCAGGATTCTCAATCCTAAGGCTATTGACAAGCAGGCCTGGGTAATTCTTCATTCTGGAAGGCTGTCCTGTGCATTGTAGGATGTTCTGGGGCATCTCTGGTCTCTACCCATGAGATGACATGTCTACCACCCCAAGTAGTACAAGTTTGTCCCTCTCCCAGTGGAACTATTTCAGATACTTTATTTTTGAGGATATTTAGCTTTTACTTGTTATCTATTCATTCTATATATCTCTAAATATCTAATTTATCTTCAAAAAGAAATCAAATGAATTTATTAGGAAAGTGAACACTCTTCAAAAAATGTTTACATCATGGTAAAAAAAATAATGTAAGATTTGCTCTCTGAATCATTTTTACAGTCAGTCATGTTAACTAAATATATTATTGTGTAACAGCTCTCTAGAACTTTCTCTGGCAGAACTAAAACTCTGTATCTATTGAACAATGACTCCCCATCTGCTCCTCCCCCTAGCTGGTGGGAATATCCCTCTACTCTCAGTTTCTCTGATGGTGACTAGTCAAGATAGCTCATAAAGCGGAATCATGCAGTATTTGTCCTTTTGTGACTGGCTTATTCCACACAGCACATGTCCTTGAGGTTAATTCATGTTATGGCAGCATGTAATAGGATTTCCTTAAAAAAAAAAAAAAAGTCTACAGAATATCCTATTGTATTCATATACCACATTTCTTTATCCATCTGACTGTCAGTGGACATTGGGTTTCCACCTCTCAGCTATTATGAATAATGTTACAATAGACCTGAGTGTGGAAACATCTCTATGAGATCTTGCTTTCTCTTCTTCTTGATATATACACATGAGCGGGATGGCTGGATCACTTGGTAATTCTATTTTGCATTTTCTGAGGAAACTCCACACTGTTTTTTCTGCAGCAGATGTACCATTTTATTTTGCTACCAGTAGCACACGAGGGTTCCAACAGCTCCACATTGGGTTTTGAATTATGTTGAGTGATAGGGAGCATCTTTCTGTATGCTTGTTATCTACTCATCTATCTTCCTTGAATAAATGTCTACTAATGTCCTTCACTCATTTTTAATTGAGTTGTTTGCTTATGTGTTACTGAGTTTTATGCATTCTGGGTTTTAACCCTGTATCAGATATATAATTTGCAATTCTTTTCTCCCATGCCACAGTTTTTCTTCTTCACTTTGGTGATTGTTGTCTTTGATGCACAGAAATTCTTGTCTGATGCCATCCCATTTATCTATTTTGATTTTTGTTATCTGTGCTTTTGGTGCATATCCAGGTAATTACCACCAAATATGTGATGCTTTCCCCCCATGTCTTTTCCAGAAGTTTTATAACTCTAGGACTTAGCTCTAGGCATTCAACCTATTGTGAGCTAGTTTTTGCATATGATATAAAGTAAGGGTCTGTCTTCATTCTTCTGCATGTAGATATTCAGTTTTCTTGACAACTATTTATTAAAGAAAATAGCCTGTCCACGTTTTGTGCTCTCAAAAGCCTTGTCAAAGTACATTATACCATACATGCCTGGGCTCAATTCTGGGTTGTCTATTCTGATCCAGTGATCTATGAAACTGTCTTTGGGCTAGCACCACACTGTTTTAATTACTGCAGCTGTTAAATATGTTTTGACATCAGAAAGTGTGAGACCTCCAACTTTGTTCTTCTTCAAGATTGCACTGGCTTGAGATCGCATTGAAATTTATATTTTTTTCCTATTTCTTCAAAAGATGGCATTGAGATTTTGATAGGGATTTTTTAAAATTTGTAGATAACTTTGGGTAATAGGAACATTTAAACAATATTTAATCTTCTGATCTATAAAAACAGAATAGATTTCCTTTTTTTTTTAACCTATAACTAGTAAAGACCTTGAGTCAGTAGTCAAATAAAACCCAGAGCCAGATGGCTTTTATCAATTACATCAAATACGTAAATAACACTAATCCTCCTCAAATTCCTCCCAAAAAATGAGAGGCAGGAACGCTTCCAAACTCATGTTTTAAGGCTACCAAAACTGTATACCAAAGCCAGACAAACATGCTGAATAAAGATAAGAAAGATAAAACACAAGTCAATATCTCTGGTGAATAATGATACAAAAATTGTCAACAAAATACTAGCACTATAGAGAGGGAGATGGTGGAGGAGTAACAGACGGAGAAGACATCAGGTCCCAGAAGATCAGCTAGACACTTATCAAACCACCTACAACACCTACAAACTCAACAGGAGAGAGAAGAGAAGAAGAGCAGTAATTCTAGGAACAGAAAATCAACCACTTTCTGGAAGAAGGACGTGCGGAGAAGTGAATCCGAAGCCACGGGAAGATAGACTGCGCGGGGAAGGGCCAGCTCCCGGCAAGCAGCGGAGAACAAAATCCGAATTTATAGAAGTCTGCTCCACTGAGGGACATCGCTCTAGAGGCTAAGTGGGGGTGGAGCCTTCTCCTCTTCGAGAAGCAGAGAGGCAGGAATCTGCTGGGTTTGGAGACTCCAAATGGGGCTGAGCGCCAGAGACAAAAATGCTTGGTCATAGGCCAGGTGAGTTTGGAGTGAGGCGGGAGACCAGGATGACAGGAGGAATTGACTGCTTTTCTCTGAGGGCGCACTGAGGAGTGAGGCCCTGAATTCTCGGCTCCCTAGGGCTGGAGATTGGGAGGCTGCCATTTTCATTCCCGTCCTCCAAAGCTCTACGGAAAGTGCTCAGGGAACAAAAGCTCCCCAAACCAAACCAGAGTAGATTACTTAGCCAGGCCCCTGGCAAGGGTGGTGCAATTTCGCCTCTGGAAAAGACATTTGAGAATCACTACAAGAGGCCCTCCACTGCCCCCAGAAGATCACGAAGAACATCCTGCCAAGACCAAGGCCACGGTATTCAAGGAGAACAGCAGAAATCCAGAGCTAGGGGAAAGCAATGCATAGAATTCATTGCTTTTTCCCCATGATCCTTTAGTCTTGCAAAGTTAAATTTTTTTCATTTTATTTTTTTTCTTATTCTATTTTTTTAACTTTTCTTCTTTCCTCTTTTAACGTTTTTAAACTAGTTTAATCAATAATATCTTCTTAAAAATTCTTTTTAAATCTTCATTGATATAGTCATATTTTATCCCTTCACTGTATTTAACCTTATTTTTTGAATACACATATATATTTTTTTCCTAAAAATTTTTGGGATATAATTTCTTCTAATAGATCAAAACAGACCCAAAAATCTAGCACATGGCTTTGTTCTAGTCTCCAACCTGAGCACATTCTTTCCTTTTTTTTTTTCCCAACCAACTTATGTTATCAATTCTTTTTTTAGAATTTTTAAAAATATTCATCATTACAGTCATCCCTTCATTGGGTTTACCCTTATTTTTGTGTATATATATATATACACAAAATATATATATATGTATATTTATATTTATATTTATATATATTTATATATATATAAAGTTTTTCTTTCTTTAAAATTTTAGGAGGTAGTTTCTTCTAAAGGACCAAAATACACCCCAAATCAAGTGGGTGGTTCCGTTCTGTTCACCAGTCTAATATATATAATTTTTTTTCTTTTATCCCCTTTTCTTCTCCCCTCCCCCCTCCCCCACCAGTTTTGGGTTTCTTCTGATTTGGTTAGTGTACATTTTTCTGGGGTCTTTGCTACCCTTTTAGTATTTTATGCCCTCATTCATATATTCTCACCTGGATAATATGAAAAGGAAAAACTCACCACAAAAACAAACAAACAAAGAACAGGAGGCAGTACCTAGAGCTAGGGACCTAATCAATATGGACATTGGAAATATGTCAGAACTAGAGTTCAGAATAAGAATCTCAAGGAGCCCCCTGAGCTCAAAGAAGGCATGGAAGATATTAGAGAAACCCTTTCTGGAGAAATAAAATCCCTTTCTGGAGAAATAAAGAACTAAAATCTAACCAAGTTGAAATTAAAAAAGCTATTAATGAGGTGCAGTAAAAAATGGAGCTCTTACTACTAGGATAATGAGGCAGAAGAGAGAATTAGTGATATAGAAGACCAAATGACAGAGAATAAAAAGTTGGAGCAAAAGAGAGACAAACAACTACTGGACCATGAGGGGAGAATTCGAGAGGTAGAGGTGCAGTAAAAAATGGAGCTCTTACTACTAGGATAATGAGGCAGAAGAGAGAATTAGTGATATAGAAGACCAAATGACAGAGAATAAAAAGTTGGAGCAAAAGAGAGACAAACAACTACTGGACCATGAGGGGAGAATTCGAGAGGTAAGTGACACCATAAGATGAAACAATACTAGAATAACTGGGATTACAGAAAAAGAAGAAAGAGAGAGGGGGCAGAATTATAGTAGAGCAAATTATAGTGGAGAATATTGTGGAGCAATTTATAGTAGAAAATTTTCCTAATATGGCAAAGGGAACAAGCATCAAAATCCAGGAGGCACAGAAAAGCCCCATCAAGATCAATAAAAATAGGTCCACACCCCATCATCTACTAGTAAAACTTAAAAGTCTCAGTGATGAACAGAAAATCCTGAAAGCAGCTCGGGACAAGAAGTCTGTAACAAACAATGGTAGAAATATTAGATTGGCAGCAGACTTATCCACAGAGACCTGGCAGGCCAGAAAGCACTGGCATAAAATATTCAGAGCACTAAACAAGAAAAACATGCAGCCAAGAATACTCTATTCAGCTAGGCTATCACTGAAAATAGAAGGAGAGATAAAAAGATTCCAGGACAAACAAAAATTAAAAGAATCTGAAAACAGCAAACCAGCCCTTCAGGAGATATTGAAAGGGGTCCACTAACCAAAGAGAGAACCTAAAAGTAGTAGGTCAGAAAGGAACAGAGACAATATACAGTAACAGTCGTCCTACAGGCAATACAATGGAACTAAATTAATATCTTTCAATAGTTACCTTGAATGTAAATGGGTTAAATGTCCCAATAAAAAGACACAGGGTATCAGAATGGATAAAAATCCAAAACCCATCAATATGCTGTCTATGAGAAACTCATTTTACAACCAAAGACATCTCCAGATTAAAAGTGAAGGGGTGGGAAACAATTTACCATGTTAACAGACATCAAAAGAAAGCTGAGGAGGCAAACCTTATACCAGATAAAATGAGACTTTAAGCCGAAGACTATAATAAGAGATGAGGAAGGACACTATATCATATTCAAAGGGTCTGTCCAACAAGAAGATCTAACAATTTTAAATATCTATGCCCCTAACATGGGAGCAGCCAACTATATAAACCAATTAATAACAAAATCAAAGAAACACATTGACAATAAGACAATAATAGTTGGGGACTTTACTGAAATGGACAGATCATCCAAGCAAAGATCAACAAGGAACTAGAGGCCTTAAATGACACACTGTATCAGATGGACATCACAGATATATTCAGAACATTCTATCCCAAAGCAACAGAATACACATTCTTCTCTAGTGCACATGGATAATTCTCCAGAATAGATCACATCCTGGGTTCCTTTTTTTTTTTTTTTTTTTTTAAGATTTATTTATTTGACAGAGAGAAATCACAAGAGAGGCAGGCAGAGAGAGAGGAAGGGAAGCAGGCTCTCCGCTGAGCAGAGAGCCCGATGTGGGACTCGATCCCAGGACCCCGAGATCATGACCTGAGCTGAAGGCAGCGGCTTAACCCACTTAGCCACCCAGGCGCCCCTCACATCCTGGGTTCCAAATCAGGTCTCAATCACTACCAAAAGACTGAGATCACTCCCTGCATATTTTCAGACCACAATGCTCTGAAGCTAGAACTCAATCACAAGAAGAAAGTTGGGAAGAACTCAAATACATAGAGGCTAAAGAGCATCCTACTAAAGAATGAATAGGTCAACCAGGAAGCTAAAGTAGAATTTAAAAAATTCATGGAAACAAATGATAATGAAAACATCACTGTTCCAGATCTGTGGGACACAGTAAAGGCAGTCCTAAGAGGAAAGTATATAGCGATACAAGCCTTTCTCAAGAAACAAGAAAGGTCTTAAGTACACAACTTATCCCTACACCTAAGGGAACTGGAGAAAGAGGAGCAAAGAAAATCTAAACCCAGCAGGAGAAGAGAAATCATAAAGATCAGAGCAGAAATTAATGAAATAGAAGCCAAAAGAATAGTAGAAGAGATCAACAAAACTAGGAGCTGGTTCTTTAAAAGAATTAATAAGATTGATAAATCCCTGGCCAGACAGATCCAAAAGAAAAGAGAAAGGACCCAAATAAATACAATTATGAATGAAAGAGGAGAGATCACAACCAACACCAAAGAAATACAAACAATTATAAGAACATATTGTGATCAACTATACGCCAGCAAATTTGGCAATCTGGAAGAAATTGATGCATTCCTATAAACGTATAAACTACAAAAACTGAACGAGGAAGAAATAGAAAACCTGAACAGACCTAAAACTCGTAAGGTGATTGAAGCAGTCATCAAAAATCTCCCAACAAACAAGAGACCAGGGCCAGATGGCTTCCCAGGGGAATTCTACCAAACATTTAAAGAAAAATTAATTCCTATTCTCCTGAAACTATTCCAAACAATAGAAATGGACAGAAAACATCCAAACTCATTTTATGAGGCCAGCATTACCTTGATCCCAAAATCAAAGACCCCACCAAATAGGAGAATTACAGACCAATATCCCTGATGAACAGAAATGTGAAAATTCTCACCAAAATATTAGCCAATAGGATTGAACAGTACATTAAAAGGATTACTCACCATGACCAAGTGGGATTTATTTCTGGACTTCAAGGTTGGTTCAACATTGCAAATCAATCAATGTGATACAATACATTAATAAAAGAACAAGAACCATACGATGCTCTCATAGATGCTGAAAAAGCATTTGACAAAGTACAGCATCCTTTCTTGATCAAAACTCTTCAAAGTGTAGGGCTAGAGGGTATATACCTCAATGTCATCAAAGCCATCTATAAAAAACCCACAGAGAATATAATTCTCAATGGGGAAAAACAGAGCTTTTCCCCTATAGTAGCTTTTCCCCTAGTGGATGTCCACTATCACCACTGCTATTCAACATAGTACTAGAAGTCCTAGCCTTAGCAATAAGACAACAAAAAGAAATAAAAGGCATCTGAACCAGCAAAGAAGTAGTCAAACTCTCACTCTTTGCAGATGATATGATACTTTCTGTGGAAAACCCAAAAGACTCCACTGCAAAACTGCTAGCACTCATTCAGAAATTCAGTTAAGTGCCAGGATATACAATCAATGCACAGAAATAAGTTGCATTTCTATACACCAACAGCAAAACAGAAGAAAGAGAAATTAAGGAGTCAATCCCATTTACAATGGCACCAAAAACTATAAGATACCTAGGAATAGACCTAACCAAAGAGGCAAAGAATCTTTACTCACAAAACTATAAAGTACTCATGAAAGAAACTGAGGAAGACACAAAGAAATGGAAAAACGTTCCATGCTCATGGATTGGAAGAACAAATATTGTGAACGTGTCTATTCTACCTAAAGCAATCTACACATTTAATGCAATCCCTATCAAAATACCATCCATTTTTTTTCAAAGAAATAGAACAAATAATCCTAAAATTTATAGGAACCAGAAAAGATCCCAAATAGCCAGAGAAACACTGAAAAAGAAAGCCAAAGTTGGTGGCATCACAATTCCAGACTTCCAGTTCTATTATAAAGCTATCATCATCAAGACAGTATGGTACTGGCACAAAAACTGACATATAGATTAATGGAACAGAACAGAGTGCCCAGAAATAGACCCTCAACTCTATGGCCAACTAATCTTTGACAAACAGGAAAGAATGTCCAATGGAAAAAAGACAGTCTCTTCAACAAATGGTATTGGGAAAATGGACAGCCACATGCAAAAGAATGAAACTGGACCATTTCCTTACACCACACACAAAAATAGACTCAAAATGGATGAAAGATCTCAATGTGAGAAAGGAATCCATCCAAATCCTTGAGGAGAACACAGGCAGCAACCTCTTCAGCCTCGGCTGCAGCAAGTTCTTCCTAGGAACATCGACAAAGGCAAGGGAAGCAAGGGCAAAAATGAACTACTGGGACTTCATCAAGATCAAAAGCTTTTGCACAGCAAAGAAAACAGGCAATCAAACCAAAAGACAACTGACAGAATGGGAGAAGATATTCGCAAATGACATATCAGATAAAGGTCTAGTATCCAAAATCTATAAAGAACTTCTCAAACTCAACACTCAAAGTACAAGTAATCCAATTAAGAAATGGGCAGAGGACATGAACAGACATTTCTGCAAAGAAGACATCCGATGGCCAACAGACACATGAAAAAGCGCTCCACATCACTTGGCATCAGGGAAATACAAATCAAAACCACAATGAGATACCACCTCACACCAGTCAGAATGGCTAAAATTAACAAGTCAGGGGGCGCCTGGGTGGCTCAGTGGGTTAAAGCCTCTGCCTTCTGCTTGGGTCATGATCCCAGGGTCCTGGGATCAAGCCCTGCATCGGGCTCTCTGCTCAGTGGGGAGCCTGCTCTCTCCTCTCTCTCTGCCTGCCTCTCTGCCTACTCGTGATCTCTGTCTGTCCAATAAATAAATAAAATCTTAAAAAATAAATTAAAATAGGGCACCTGGGTGGCTCAGTGGTTTAAGCTGCTGCCTTCGGCTCAGGTCATGATCTCAGGGTCCTGGGATTGAGTCCCACATCGGGCTCTGTGCTCGGCAGGGAGCCTGCTTCCCTCTCACTCTCTCTGACTGCCTCTCTGCCTACTTATGATCTCTCTCTGTCAAATAAATAAAATCTTAAAAAAAAATAAATAAAAATAAATAAATTAATTAATTAAAATAAAATAAAATTAACAAGTTAGGAAATGACAGATGTTGCAGAGGATGCAGAGAAAGGGGTACCATCCTACACTGTTGATGGGAATGCAAGCTGGTGCAGCCACTCTGGAAAATAGCATGAAGATTCCTCCAGCAGTTGAAAATAGAGCTACTCTATGACCCAGCAGTCACACTACTGGGTATTTACCCTAAAGATACAAATGCAGTGATCCCAAGGGACACATGCATCCCAATGTTTACAGCAGCAATGTCCATAGTAGCCAAACTATGGAAAGAAACTACATGCCTGTCAACAGATGAATGGATAAGGAAGATGGGGCATATACATATAATGGAATACTATGCAACCATCAGAAGAAATGAAACCTTGCAATTTGCAACAATGTAGATGGAACTAGAGCTGAGGGAAATAAGTCAATCCCAGAAAGACAATTATTATATGATCTCCTTGACAGGAGGAATTTGAGAAGCAGAGTCAGGGGTTTGGGGGGTAGGGAGGTAAAAATGAAACAAGATGGGATCGGGAGGGAGACAGACCATAAGAGACTCTTAATCTCACAATACCAGGGGGAAGAGGGTATGGAGAGGGTGGTTGTGTTATGGACATTGGGTAGGGTATGTGATATAGTGAGTGCTGTGAAGTGTGTAAGTCTGATGATTCACAGATCTGTACCCCTGGAGCAAATTATACATTATATGTTAATAAAAATAATTTTAAAAATACTAGCAAACTGAATTCAACAGCATATTAAAAGGCTTTTCCACCACGACCAAGTTGGATTTTGTCTCTATTATGTAAGAATAGTTAAATATATGCATATCTAATAACCCACAGTAACAGAATAAAGAACCAAACCCACATGATCATTTCAATTGATACAGGAAAAGCATGTGACAAAAATCAAAAACCTCTCTGTTATTAAAAAAAAGCAACAAAAACAAAAACAAAAAACCTCAACACTAGGAATAGTAGGAAACCAGCATGGTAAAGACCCCGTACAAAAGGGCCATAGCTAACAAGATACTAAATACTGAAAAAATGAAAACTTACCTGTAAAATCAGGAATAAGGCAAGGATGTCTGCTCTCTCCATTTCTATTAACCTAACACTATGAGTCCTGCTCAGAGCCATTAGTCAAGAAAAAGAAACAGAGTTACCCTAAATGGGAATAAATAAATAAAATTATCTCTGTTCACAAATGCCATGATACGAAATGAAGTAAACCCTAAATATTAAAAAAAAAAAAAAGAAACTTATAAGAAATCTTGGACATAGTTAAATAGCACTCGTAAGAGTGATAGGAGGGGGTCCTTTCCTCAACCCTGATCACAGGGTGAAGTTTGCAGTAGTAATTCCTCACCAATATATTTTAAGTTTTTATTTCACTTGTTCATTTTTTCGAATGTTTGTATGGTGCCCTTTATCAAATAAGGATGTTCCTTTCTATCTCTAGGGTTTTTTTAAATATAAATCTATTATCATAAATGGAGATTAAATCATATATTAGTCTTTCTCTATTTCTAACTTTTTTTTTGAAAATTTCTGTTAATGTGATATATGAACTGATATATAAATATTACAAACAACTTCATTCTGTTAGTATAGCCAACACTCAGTAGTGATATATTCTACACTTGCTGAATTACTGGATTTAATTTATTAATAATTTTTTATGTTTTTATAACTGTATTCATGACAGAAATTAGTCTTTTTTCCCTTTCCTGTACTACCCTTGTGTTTTAGTTTTGTGCTATCTTCACTAGCACCACAAGTTTAGCAAATCAAAACACACATTCTCTCAGAGTTTCCATGCATCAAGAATCCAGTTACATGTCAGCTAGATGTGCTAAGTAGACCTTACAGGCTGAAATCAATGTGTCACTGATACTACAATGCTGATTCAAGGCCAGCGGTCTTTTTAGCCCACCCCCTATTGGCCGAGTTTATTTCCTTATGGTTGTAGCACTGAGGTCCATGTTTTCTTTCTGGCCACTTTCAGCTTCTCCAGGCCCCCTCTCTCCATCAGCAATTCGGAGCATAGCTGCTCACTTTCTTCCTCAAGACAAGCAAGAACCCACCTCTGAATTTTCCTGCTACCAGCTAGAGAAAATTCTACTTTTCAATGCATCATGTTGCTACTAAGTCCAGATACGTCAATAAGTCTCATATCTGGAGGTCAATAGACTTAGGACTATAATAACTTCTGAATATTTCCTTTACAGCTATAGCTATACTAATTTTTTTACTAAGTAGCCAGTGGGCAAGGATATCAGAAGGGAGACATTTTCAGAATTTTGTCCATCACAGTATACTCTCTGCCCCCAAAGATCCACATCTCTCCTAAATACAAGATATATTCTTCTCTTTCCAAAGTCCTAAATCTTCAGCCCATTATAGCATCAGGTCATGTCTAAAATCTTATCAATATCAGGCAGAGATGAAATGTTCTGGGTATTACATCTCCTGGGATCTAATTCTTCCCCAACCATGAAACTTTAAAACTGATAGAGAAAGCATTTGCCTTCCATAGTACTCTTCAATGATGGACAGGCACAGAAGAGTAGTTATAGATATTATGGTTCAAGAAGCATGAAAATGGGAGGTAGAAAGGCAATGCTGGTCCAAAGCAGTTTTGAAATCTAGCTGAGCAAATGCCATTAGATTTTAAGGCCTGGAGATTCTCTTCCATGGCTCTCAGCTTTGACCTCCAGGGTCTCTGCTTTGCCCTTTGGCCATTGTTCCTTTTCACTGCTTCACTTTTTAGAATTTTTTACTACTAGATATACATTTAACAATCATGGGTGCAGCATATACCAAAATATATGTACCAGAATGTTCTTAGCAGCAGTATTTGAACAGTCCCAAACTAAAACAACTAATGTCCACTAACATTAGACTGAATCAAGTTGTGTATAACATAAGAACTAATATATTTCACAATGACATGCACATAGTGCTGAGAATTAATGAACTGTGGCTTCATGCAACATTACGCATGTATGTCACAAATGTAACACTGAGTACAAAGGACAACAGAGCAAACATACTGCAGGATTTTATTTACTTCATCTGTGAGATTTAGCAAAATCACTTGATACTGCTAGAATTCAGAAAATGGGAAATTCAGATAATGGCAAGACTTACAGGGCCACTGACTGGAAAGAAGTAGAAAGACAGACATTTGGGGGTGCTGTAAATTTATGTTTCTATCAATGACTACTAATTATATGAATAAGTTCACAATTACTGAAATTCTATCACTGATATTCACTTTTAAGATGTACATCTTTGCTTGTATATATTTTAATGACTTTGTTGTCAATATTGTAAGATTTCTTTACATAGGTTTTTCATGAGTTCTTTCTCATCCCAATAGTGTGATTGCATTTGTGTATATGCATGCAGATCTCACTGCTTCATGACACACCAAAGATAAAATCTATAATCCCTGGCACTGCTTACAAATCCCCACAAAATGTAATCCATGGTTACCTCTCTGGCTGATGTCTGGCTACTTGTGAGCTTGCTCTCTGTGGAGACCCTACCATCTCGGGAGCTGAAGATGTATGGTTCCTTCTCTAGGCTGCTCTTCACCCATGCTCCATGACAGATACGCAAACCTAACTGATGCTTCCGGTTTCCACCGTAATAGCTCTTCCTTACAGATGCCTTTACCAAAACTTCAGACTTCGTGAGATCCCTTTAATCAATGCTTTGCAATGTTCCATATTTCTCCTGTCTTAATGTATCTGAAACTTGTTCACCGTATTTCCTCTCTGTTAGACCACAGCTGCAGGAGAACACAAACTAAGACCTTGTATTCATTGTTGTACCTCAGTCATATCAAGAAAATTAATATACACCTGTAAATGAAACTAAAGGTAATAAAACCATGATAACATAGTTCCCTTTTTATCAAAAAGGGAAAAGGTTTTAACTTAAATCTAAGATTCTGAAGTTTTCCAGGTCTGAAAATATTTCAGATTTAAATTAAAACATGTTTTAATGTCGAGCAAGTGTATATCAAAATATGGTTAAGATGGAGTTATACTAATATCAGATCAAAACAGGGTGATTGCTCTGTGATATTACTGCAGACAAAAGTATAATTAAAAAGGATGTGTATATACAGATATTTCCTACTTCATTTACTTAAAATATTTTAACTACTGAGAGGTTAGCTCTGAATCAATATCTGCTGAAGAATTTAACATTAGAACAAAGAAAACTTTTAAAATCTTTTCCATCAGTTTCATTTCAAAAGAACTTTTATTTTCTTGCATATTAAAACAGTTTTAGAATAGCTTCATTGCTGCAAAATGCATGTGCATTGATCTACTCTCTCAAAAATTCCCTCTTAGTTACAAATGGCATCCATACCTATCCCTGAAATAACATTTATCTGATTTTTTCCATTAGCCTCATGTTTTGTTGCTTTTAAATTGTGTCCCTTAAGAGTGTACATTAAAAGTTTTTGCTATTTATTGTGTGTTTAGGGCATTATGGAGATTTTAAAACTAAGCCTTTTGAAACAGATTTTTAAAAGTAAACTTTTTTGGTTCACGGATTTCTTCCACATACTTTTATTTTAAAAGTAGATTATTAATTGCTCCGTGTCTAAATAGCATTGTAAACTTGAACATAATTTGTGCCATTTGACTTTAAAGATTCTTGTTTCTTCACAAATAGCTCTTAAGAATTTAGCTAAAATTTTAGCTAAGAACGCTGGAGCTAAAGAGGAAAGAATCATGGCTTTATTTTGACCTATAAAATAATACATATTAATAAAATGTTTATACATATTAATTACATATGAACCACATAAAGAATATATAGTATTCATTATTCTAGTCACATCAGTATGTTTGAAGTAGGAAAAAAGATACACTATTTTTGTGAGTTTAAACAAGTAAGTGCTCAGGAATACTCTGGTTGTCAGGACGACAACCCCTGAGGTCACAACGGGGTCACAGGAAGAAAGAGGGAAGGGAGAGACAAGGAGATGAATCTCTGTTTCTCCAACTTCCATGGGAATGGAAGCAATTCTTTTAAATATCATGATATTGAGCCTTCAGATGGTTGTGTGTGAAAATAAAAATTATTTGAAAGGCATTAAATTAGACTACAGAGCTGAAGTCACCAAGTGTTTCTGTGGACCTCAGGGGCTCCTTAGGATTCTTTCAAGGGAACTGTGAGGTCAAAACTGTTTCACCATAACACTAAGACCTTAATCACTGTTTTAACATCGCCTACATTCACACTGATGGCACAAAGCATTTGGGTAAACCGCAAGTGCCTTACCCTGAATCAGGGCGGCAGCTCCTGAGCACATGGGAAATCACTGTATTCACTGTCCCTCCGCATTCTGGGGGATTTAGTATTTTGGAAAATTTACATTTGCCACCATGACCCTAACAGCTTCCCATTGCTTCAAGTCTCTCAGGATGAATGTGGTGTCTAGATGTTAGTTTATGAAGTGTGCCAACCTTTGGGAATGCTGTATAACTCAGTGAACCAGTATTGTACTTGACATTACATACACATGGAGGGAGAAGAGGGGGACCCTGGTGAAGTTTCTGGTATCACCTCTGGTATATAAAAGGCTGGGAAGTTGTCACTCCTACCCTTTCACTTCAGAAAGGCTGAAATATCCATAACTTTTATTGGATCTATCAAAGAGGCAAGGTCACAGAGCAAATTGCCACCCCAAACCCACAGAGATAGATGAATCCAAAGTCACAGTTAAGATCTCTTACCTGGAACAGAAGCTGCTAGAGCTATACAGGTTAGGGACACTTAAATGGCAATTTTAATGAATTGCTAGAGACCTAATATGGCCTCTCTCGAGAGTGAGAATTTCCTGGGGCCCTAAGTTTTAGGATGTCCCCATACTTCCATCGGTTTTAATTCTAGAAACTCCACCAGATTCCCACCAGGAAACCCAGGCAAGAATGGTCCCTGCTAGCCTTGGCAGGTGTCTTGGGGAAACTGGCCATTGCCGAATATACCCAGAGCATTCTCCATAAGAAAGTTCTGCTCCCCAGCAGAAAGATGATATAGAGACTGACAGCCCTGTTTTTCCCATTCCAGGTCCCTCTACCTTTCTTGTGTCACCTAAGGGAAAAGGGCAGCTAAGAAATATGAAGGTCATAGCCCAGGGAAAAAGACCCACTAACATACTGAAAATTAACTATGAGATGGTTCTTATGGGATACATTCTTACCCCACATCTTTACCGCCACCTCAAAAAGCCACAAGTGATTACAGCTGAAAGGGATACAAGACATAGACTTCCTCTAAGAAGGCATAATTCAGGAAGCCCAAAGTCAAGGGGGAGAACAGAATCCAGAACACCAGAGAATTTGAAACCTCTAGCACCCAAAGCTATAGCAAACTGTGCACATAGGCTGGCACATGGTCACAATAGCATAAACCTCATATTAAAAGGCCAACTTAGTTCAATTCCTATGACTCAATAGATCTTGTTCAGCTTTCAGTGAGAAACTACAAGGCCTAATAAAATAGGAGAAAAGCACAATCTGAAGAGAAAAAGCAAACATCAGGAACCAGATTGAGAAATAACAGAGATACTGCAATTGTCAGATTAGGAATTGGAAATAAGTTTGAGAAGGGCGCTCATGGAAGAAGTAGAAAGCATACGAGAACAGACAGATAACATATACAGATAGATGCTCAAAGAAAGAATCAAAAGGAAATGCTAGAAATCAAAAGGACTGTAACAGAAATGAAGATTGTTTTTAATGTGCTCAACTTGAGACTGAACATGGCCAAGGTAAGAATCAGCCTGAAGACAAATTAAAATAGAAAAAGCAGGGGAAAGAGTTCAAAAACAAAACAGAACATGCAAAACCTGTGAGACAGTTTTGAAAGGGTTAACATACACATAATTTGAATATCAGAAGGAAAAGAACCAGGAAAGGAGAAGAAACATGCAAAGTAATAATGGCTAAGAACTTTCCTAAATTAATGACAGATACCAAGCCACCTGATGAATGGCAGATATTTCATACAGGAAACTCAGATAATATTAAAAGGTAAAAATATCAAAATATCTTTATCTAGACATAGCATTTTCAAACTGTATAAAACCAAAGATAATGACAAAAATCTTGAAAGATGCCATTGGGGAACAAGGGATATCTTACCAATAAAGAAAAAAAGAATAACATTTACTTATTCTTCTCATGAGAAGCCAACCATGTATCAAGGATTTAGTGAGATAATATAATTTAAAGTGTTGAAAGGAAAAGAGAGAGGAAGGATGGGAGGGAGGGGGGAAAGAGACAGAGGGAGGAAGGCAGAGAGGGAAGGAAGAAAGGAAGAAGGGAAGGGAAATAAAGGGAGGGATGGGAGGGAGGAAGGAAAGAAGGAAGGGAGAGAAAGAAGGAAAGAAAGAGTCAACTTAGAACTCTATACCCAGGAAAACTAGTCTCCAAAAGGGAAGGAGACATTAAGACTTTCTCAAACAAAACCCAAGGAAATTTATTGCCAACATATTTTCTTAAAAGAAATGTTAACAGAAGTTCATCAAGGAGAAGGGAAATGATACACATTAGAAATTGGGATAACATAAGAAAGGAAAATTGTTGAAAAACAAATAAAGAAAGATAAAATAATATTAAAAAAATTTAGCTGACTTAAAAGATAACTAATAATATAGTAATAATGTATTCAGTGATTATATCAAATGGAGAAATGAAAGGAGTAGCAGCCATGTTCTAAGGGATGGGAGGGGAGAACTGGAAACACTGTCAAAAAGTAACTTCACTCTGACAGTCATCCTTCCTTCTCAGAGAAGGGTGTGTTTTATGTGTGAAGCTGAGTAGTTTTATCAGTCCGGTCCATTTTGTGTGTCCAATAGCCTTATATCATTTTGCTCTCTCTCTCTGCCTCTTTCAGTACAGGCTGACAATGTTTCTACTGATATAAAATTATCAAGACCTTGTGGGTCTCATGTGTATCCCAGAGAGATGTACTCTATTAAACAAGAGGTTCCACCACACGTTGTTCCTAGATACTCAAATCTCTATTTTTGCTTCTGCTAAAAATACTGGGGAGGTCTGAGTTAAATGCTGAATCTATTCAGAAGGGCTTTTGTGTGATTGAACATTCTGACCTTTGGATATTTCTGAGGAATCAGCAAAATACAGTCCATCCACACTTCCAGCACTTCCTTTAGAGTATGATTTCCCAGCAGGGAATCTCTCATTTCCACAGTGATGTGACTCTCCCCAAAGCACACAAGACTGAAATGGAAAAGCTCCTCGTGAGCAAAGCTGGAATGGTTCAAGTGAGAAAATAAAATGGTGTTTGTTTATAGCCCAAAGTAGAAAGGAAATAATAAAAATAAATATTCACGACTCCATACCAATGTGAATTAAAGGTTGAAGAAATAAATACATGTAGGAGAAAGGACCAGTCTTCGCAGAATAATGCCAAATAATTCCTGAAGATACTCTTCTCTCAAAGAGATGAAGCGTAACTCCTGGCTCATTGAGTGTGGGCTGTGCATAGTGCCTTCCATTCAAGGAGCACAGTACAGAAAGGGAAAAGAAAAGGAACTCCCCAGGAGAGAAACCTGATAAAACCTGTCTCAGCAGGTGGTCAAGGTCAACGTCAATAGTGATGTATTATGTTCATACCAGGTACTCTTGATATGGTGTGATGAAAATAATACTTTTCTTCTGTGGCCCTCCTCCTCAAAATGATAACTCCAATCTAATCATAAGAAAAACATCAGGCAAATCCCAACTGAGGGACATCCAACAAGATTCATGGCCAGAACTCCTCAACATTGTCAAAGTCATACAAACACAAGGAAATTTTGAGCAACTGTCATAGCCAGGAGCTTAAGGAATCATGATGAGTTAAATTTAATGTGGCATTATGAATGGGATGCCGGAATAGAAAAGCGACATTATAGAAAAACTAAGGGAGTATGAAAAAGTTGTGCATTTTAATTAGTAATACTGTAGCGGTATTGTTTCATTAATTGTGACAAGTGTGCCATGCATTTGGATTATACCAATAATAGAAGAAACTGGGTATAAAATACATAGAAACTCTATTATATTATCTGTAATTTCTCCATAAATCTTTTCCTCTTCTAAAACATAAAGTTTATTAAGTAAAAGGAGGTGCTGTTAGTGTTAGGAGCAGTCACTGACCTTATGAAAGGCTTTTTACCTTAAAACAGTGAATGATACATTTTTGCTACAAAAGTTCTTTCATTAGTATTGGTTTGCAAAACATGCTTGGAGTTAAGAAAGGTAAAATGTGGGGCGCCTGGGTAGCTCAGTGCGTTAAATATCTGCCTTCAACTCAGGTCATGATCTCAGGGTCCTGGGATTGAGCCCCACATTGGATTCCTTGCTCAGTGGGGAGCCTGCTTCTCCCTTTCCCTCTACCATCCTCTCCACCCCCACTTATGCTCTCTGGCTCTCTATTTCCCTGTCAAATAAGTAAGTAAAATCTGGAAGGAAGGAAGAAAGGCCAGAAATATGTAATTTCTAGGAAACATACTGGTTTCAACAATACAGCACACATTTCACAAATTTTGGATAGATAATTAATGATTGGTCTAAAGTCCATGCAAACACCCAATTACTTTCTTGAAACAGAAATGCACTTTCTGGGAAAATTAGTGGAAAAAATATAGAAAGTCCTATCAATATCATGACGTTTAGGGTCTGAAGGTTGAAGGTAGAGACACTGGGAGAAATGGTACTGTGAAATTGGCTGCTGTTTTTCACTTCTGAGAATTTAGCTTTGAAACTGGGAGGAAGAAGGCACATAAGCACTATTTCATGGATTTATTACTTCTGTCCTCTAGAATCTCCCTGCTATAGGCCTCCTCCAATGTGGTAGAGACCTTCTTAGCTGAATAACTGAAATATGGGGAGTGAAAAGAATGGGTAAAACTCAGACAGATAATGATAATCAGGCTACATTAAATCCATGTTTCCTTCCTCAGAACAAGATCAGTAAAGTCCACTCTGCTAACGATATGCTTCATGTCTGGTGCACTTTGAAGGGGAAGAGCATTTCGTACAGTTAAAGGAGCCACCCTCAGAGACAATGAGAATTTTGTTCTCATTAATAAATAAGTTCACAAAAACTTCAGAAAGAGCCGGCAAGTGCATGGAGTTCAACCATTAGAACAGAAGCAGAAAAGAAAACCAAACAAGGAGAACTGTCTGCTAGTGAGCTGAGAGGCTTAAAACTTGCTCAGAATTCAGAGAAAGAGAATAAAAAGGTAAATTATGACACATAAATATAGTGGAAAGACGGTGAGCATGTATGTAGTTTTTTTCCTATTGGAAAGAATAAAGTAGAATGTAAAATGGTAAAATAAATGAAAATAGTGAATCTGTTGGTACTAAAAAGAGGACCTAAGTCTGAAGAGGTTTTCAGACTCACTTTGTGTCAGGTCCCATGCAAAGTCATAGGGAAAAAAGTCAATAAAGTTGACTGAAAATAAACATTTTCTTTAAACAATCAAATGAAGAAAACAATTTATCTGGAAGGGAGAAGCAAACCCATTCCCACTCTACCTACAAACGGGAAAGTCTTTGCTCTGAATTTTCCAGTCACACTCCTAACACTAAATGAGTTTCAAAACCCACAAATTGACCGTTTTATCTCTGTCTAGGTTTGAAGAAAAAGTGTCGCTCAAGCCACCCAACAGAAGCATCAGCGGTACACTGAAAGTCTCAAGACTCCCAGGGCAGGCTCTGAATTACCCACTCCATCCACACGTGCGATGCAGCCAATGGTTGTAGTTACACTTATGCAGTGAGGCTCCGGGGTCCCCTCAGGCCATGTCGAAGCCACTCGGAGCCACACAAAGAGTGCCTGGTGCCCATTACAGACATGTGCAAGCAATCTGACCGACTCATCAAATGCAAGCACGTATCACTCAACAAGGTCTACGCCGAGCTACAGATGTTTGCCTCGACACCCAGCAAGTTCTACAGGAGTCTCATAACTTAAGTCTCCAAGAGAACTTTTTTTAAGTCGGTCCAGAAAGTTTGATTCAACCAAGACTCAAATCCTCACATGTCCTGGGTCCTATAGAAGACAGACTGTGAAACATTCTCCTCCTACTATAAAATTCTGAAAGGAAACATTTGGATAAAAATTAACCAAACGTAGTGTACACCCATGTGAATCATGGTGTTGTACACCTGAAACTTATGTAACATTACATGTCAACAATACTTCAGTGAAAAAAAAAAATCAGGAAAGAGCATGTCCTGCAACAAAGCCTCCTGAGGCAGGTCTGAGAACCTCACACGTAAGAAAATCTCTTTGGCTCTGGTTCTGGAATTAGCCTGCTGGAGATGGTTTTGAAAAAAATATTACTAATCAAATTCTAACAAAACTGAAGGACTTCAGTATAAATATGAGAAAAAACAGACTTCAATTTAAAAATTAATCGTGCAAAAAAGGTCATGTTGGGGTGATTAAACACACATTCACTCCACAACTAATGTACTGATGTCATAATTTAATATATGCCAGAGTAAAACTAAAACAGAAATTGTTAATGATAAGAAATGAAGGAAAAATTTCTTTTGACAAATATTAATGGGAGAGCTGAGCTTATGCTCATGTATAAACATGCCAAGCCAGTAATACAGAGATGCTGAATAATATAATTTTTAAAATTTGCATTATATACCCACATACACATAATTTTTTCTTACATGTAAAAAAAAGTTCACCTTCCTCTCAAGCACCTTGAAAAATTTACAAAATGGCTGGTTATCGGTTTTCCAAAGCATAGAGCACAGATGACTACAGAATCTTTCATTCCCACAAAGTACCTAGAATAGAGAAGATGGAGAAAAATAGCATTCAAAAGAGGAGAACCTTGCACAATAGACGAGGAAGGCTAATGGTATGGGAATATGAGTTCTAGAAAAAAAGAGGAACAGAGAGAAGAGCTCAATTATTGTTATTATTATTAGAGATAAAAAATATTCCCAAGTCACAATAAAAATAACAAAAAATATGAAAACATCGCTGCATTAGAATAATGCTACTGTGGAAGTATACTGAATAGAAGGAAAGAAACAACAGTTTGACAGCATTAAGAGACAATACCTGAAGAGCTAAGCTCCCAGACAAAAGGAACGTATGATAAAGTGTACTCTTCACTCTCAAAAACATTTTTCTCCTCGAAAATGTGTTGATCGTTACAGGGCAGGGAGAAAGAAAGCAAGCATGAGCCTAGAAGGGGTGGAGGTCTCACCAGGATGAAGAGGTATGTACCAGATTCATGGATACCAACAGTTAATCCCGGGGAATCCATATGGCAGAAAAAGGGAAAACGCTATGGTCTGTGCAATCTCCCCTCAAATCATTTGTTTAATCGCAATTTATATATGAGAAGGAAAACCTATGGGTAACCGAGGGATAGGCTGAGGCTCACAAGACAATAACGAACTTCATCAGCCTTCGTGGGTCTGGGGAGACACAAAATAGAGATCACGGTTTTGCATGGATGCGGTAGACACTGCACGGTGTCCGCTGAAAACACTGAAGAGGGTCCACCACAGGGTTAGTACAGCTGGGAATGCATAAGCCTGGCTGAATCAAGCGACCTAACACACAAGGATTGCCTAAGATAAACTGACATACACTGGAAGATAGCCTTTTTTATAATACTCTAATTTTCCACAGTTGGATTATAAAAATGATCTAAAGAACTGTATTTTTTCATACGTAAATTCCAAAAGTAAATGAAAACATACTGGGCACAAAATGATACAGTAAAGGTGCCTAACGAACAAAAGCACAGAGTAAAGAAACAGATACCCACGTCGTCCGGACACTGAAATAACAGACACAGAGCAGCAACAGAGCTACACTTAATTCCTTTGAAAAACAGGTGATGAGATAGAAGACTCCATCAGAAAACTTCAGGATGCTTTTTAAAGGAAATTCTAAAACTGAAAATCTGGCCTAGTCATAAATGAACTCCAAATGCTTTTAAGACTAATAATATCTTAGGGGCACCTGGGGGGCTCAGTCGGTTAAGCGTCTGCTTTCAGCTCAGGTCATGATCCCGGGGTCCTGGGATGGGGCCCCTCATCAGGATCCTTGATCAGGGAGGAGTCTGCTTCTCCCTCTCCCTCTGACCCTTCCCCACCACTTGTGTGTTCTCTCTCTCTCTGCTCTCTTTCTCAAATAAATAAACAAAATCTTAAAAAAAAAAAAGACTAACATCTTACAATGTTGTCTTACGAGCTTCTAACATCACTGTCACCATCAAGAGACAACTAATCCAGGATTCACATTCACTTCCAACATTATTTAAAATTCCAGACGAAAGTAACCTTTAAACATTTCATTCTACATCATAAACTTAAAGAATACAATTGTGAAGACATATTTTTATAAAAAGGGTCTCTCTGTTAGGAGTGAGTTGGACAGTTAGGTAGTCTGGGCCAGGGTCCCCAACAAGAAAATATGGAGTCAGGACTGCTAAGATCAAACACCACTGACATCCTGTTTACAGCTTAGACAGGACAGCAATGACATTCTGCTTTGCAGCTTTTGCAGAAATGCCTTCTGCAAAACGTCCTAAAATAAGGTAATTAGCCACAAAGCATTTGTCAATATCATGGCAGTTAAGACCTAAGCCCCCAGATGTGAACAAGAAAAGACCATCAACACGTGGACATGAACCTAACAGGTAGACAGATACGTGATCAAAACACTGATTCGCACGACGCAGCTCTCCCTGATAACTTAAGACAGTTCCACAAAAGAAAGAGCTCATAAAACCCCCTAAACTTAGAAACTCCAAGGGCAGTCCTCTCCAGTCTCCTCCCTCTCCATACCTTTATACTGTTTCTCAATAACCCTTGATTGGCTGCCCACCACTCTCCAACTTGTCTACCTCCTCATTCTTTGACCAAGAACCCAGGCACTAAGGGGACAAAATTCCTGTAACATCTCCATGGCCCAATAGTGATCTAATGATATTTGAGGATGGATGAAAGTCTTTTTTTTTTTTTTTTAAGAAAGTGAGAAAGTGAGAGAGTAGCAGAGAGACAAAGGGAGAGGGTGAGAAAGAACCCTAAGCAGGCTTCATCCCCAGCAGGAGCCCCACCGGGGGCTTCATGTCCCACCTTGAAATGGTGACCCACGGAAATTAAGACCCCCTGCTTAACCAACTGAGCCACCAGGCACCCTGGGGTTGTCACTCTTGTTGATGAAGGGTGGTGTGAGCAAAGGAGGCCAGAAAACCCAACTACACAGAATTATTTTTATTAATACAGAAACAATTACTATTTTCTTTGTTTATTTATCTTTGTTCTCTGAAATTGTCTTCTATTTTCTCTTTTAATAAGAAAGTAGAGGGGTACCTGGGTGGCTCAGTCCTTTACGCATCGGGTCAGGTCACCTCGGGGTCCTGGGATCAAGCCCCGCATCAGGCTCTCTGCTCAGTGGGGAGTCTGCCTCTCCCTCTCCCACTCCTCCTCCCCCACTCATGCTCTTGCTCTCAAATAAGAAAGAAAAAAGTCTTAAAAAAAAGAAAGAAAGCAGAATTTGTACTATTATTTTAGGCCATGTGAAAAACTATGGGCCAGACCTAAAATTTAATCTGGGGTCAAAAGAAGGCCTTCATTCCCTCAAAATACCAACAGACCTGGAATAGTATATTCTTTGATTCCTTAAAATTATTTACATTTTTCAGGATATTTAAGCTGTTAGAAAGCTTACAACAATATTATTTCTTTATGTAATAAAGTCAAATAAGCATAACTCTAATATAAACACTGATAAAATGGCCAGAATAAAGAAATTTAAAAATATATCTGACCTATTAAATGAGGTACAACATTCTAGAAAATAATTAAATAGATCTAGTAGATTAAATAGTAAACAACAACTTGTATGATTTTAAAAAGAGTTCCATATCTAGAAAGGTAGTAGGTTAACTTTATACATGATCTTTTATCCTCCTCACTCTGACATTATCTCTTATCTTTCACATCTTCTAGGGGCCACACTTACTCACTTTAAGCATTTTGCTTCTACTATTTTGTTGCGTAAGAACCCTTGCAATTTTCCCCAAATCTTCTCACTTGCCAGAATTCTCCAGATGGGAAAACCAGGCTCCACGCTGAGAAACAGTTAAAATGGTGAAATGGCCAATGTCTCAGGATAGCAGAAAATAATACAAAGTATGTAGGTTGCATCTCAAAAAAGGGGGGACACACCACTCCAGAGTACTGTGCCTGGGGCCCTTTGTACTTAGAATCTCCAGAAATATTTACATTTTCTGAAAGCAGAGAAGCTATGAGACACTCAGAAACAATGAAATTTTGCATTAGATCTGATAGACTTACCTCAATATTGCAGAATTTTAGTGGGAAAAAACCAAAACAGAACAAAACAAAGCAAAAAAAACAGCAAAGGGGAGTGAGAAGCAGGAGAATAAGAGCTCCCCGATAATGTGGGTTTTCCCAAATTTACTCTGTGGGAGTCCAAGGCATTGGTCACCGGAAATGGGATACACCTCAGCTGCAGAACTTAAGCTGCTTCGTGTCACTGGTACAGCCAGTGTCCCTAAGCGTTGCACTATCCGGACAGCCAGGGAAACCCCACGGGATAGTATGCACAAACTCAAAGGGTAAAAACAAAATCACAAAAAGGAAACGACTAATGATTTAGTTCAACATTGGTGTTAAAATGTTCAAAAGATATGCACCCCTGAAAACACTGAGAATGTTTAGGTAATCAAACAATGCGGTAAACTTTCAGTTAAATGGGCTGTACTCTTCCCTAGACTAAGGAAGGTGCAGATGAATCCTGAAATCACTTCACCAACTGGTAAATGATATTAAAGCCATTGAGAAAAACGGAGGCTCGTACGTTTTCATTATTAAGTCCGCTTCACAAAGTCTTAATCTCAACACGATGCACTGCAACCAGAGAAGTAAGTAGAAAGGGTAACTTATGAACCTTGCAGAGAAATCAACTCCACCCCTGCAGAACCTCCAGTAACAAGTAAGTAGAATCAGCATGTATCATAGGTAACCGGTCGTGTGGCTGATTTCCTCTCAAGTTAGGTACAAGACATGACAATGTTGAATTATTGTCTTCCTGCATGCAAAAAAATGAATAGAATTCTGAAATATTTACAAACCGCTTAGACTAAACGGGAAGTTATTCAAAGACCCCTTACAGAGTAATTGAAGTTCAACTCCCAGAAATTTACTATCGAAACTGAAACTCTGCTCTCATCTGCAAATAAGTTATCTGTTAATAGCTCTGAAAGTGCACATCCAGCCAGGAACCTTTAAAATATAAAGGAACCAGTATGTTGAGCAGAATAAAGGGAGGCAAGGCAATGCTGTGCCATGAAGAACGCTGTGCTATTTCTAGAATGTTAAACTACTTAAACTCCTAAGAGGTCTATAACTTATTTTGGTCTCAAGATCTAACTTTCCTAATTAATGTTGAAGCATTTCTCAAGGGATTTTTGATGGTAAGATATATCTACTTAAAACGAACAAATTATGTCCTGAATTCTTTGTGAAACGCCTCAGCATATTTTGTAAAATTAAAATACCGTTCAACAGGTGTTAGAGTGGGAATTTCACAATTTTATCCTCAATTAGTGTCACTATTACATGATAAGTCTGGGTATTTGAACTATCTTTAAGCTGAAAGTTAGTAAGGGAAATAACAATTGTCTTATCTACTTGTAGAACATGGGTAAATACTTAAGACTAGCCCAAGGGTTGGGTTTTTTTTATATATATATAGTTTTCATCAACTCTATCTTGGTAAAATTAAATATAGATGCTTAAGTGTTACCAACTCTTACCTGAAAGTAAAAAGAAAATCAAATCCGGAAGTGATTATTGTGAGCAAATTTCCCTAAGGAGAACCTGGCTAATAAAGCAAGGAGTTTCCTTTTTGAGATAAACATTTACAAATTTTATATATTTTGTATCTATTTCTAATGCTATTGAATTAACAACTATTATTTGCTTTCAAATATCATTTTGATACTGACATCAAGTAGAGCCTACCAAGTACGACTCTGACTGAGGAACTCAGTGATTCGTCTGACAAGTGATTCGGTGTATGTGGAAAGTCCCCCACACTACAAGTACGTGCAGTGTTCTTCCACAGCCCGTATCGCCTGCCCTGTGTCCACAGTCACATCACAGGACCCATTCCATGATGTGTTCCCCATTCTGGTCCTGAGCCTGCTGCCCAGAGGAGTCCTGCCTTCTAAAGGGATGAAGAGAGTACTGCTAAAAGGAGGGTCTTGCTATCTTTTTTTTCCTTTTTGACACAATTTTATGTATTTGAGAGAGAGAAAGTGAGCAAGCACACTAGCAAGGCGGGGGTGTTGCAGGGGGAGAAGCCCCATAGGGGGTTTGATCCCAGGACCCTGAGATCAAGACCGAACCAAATCAGATGCTTTACTGACTGAGCTACCAGGTGCCCTGGTCCTTGCTAACTTGAGGAGCAGCATTTTTCACGCCATCAGAGATATATCTGTTCAGTTTTCTGCTTGGTATGGTTTGTGCCATCTTGAAATCAAAACAGAATAAAATAAACCATAGATGGGGTGGAGAGGTGCACTGTGACTCTATTAATCCTAATGTAATACAGCTCAAAGCAATTAGCCTGTCATTCCTAATAGTGTTGGAAATTCTAATGCTTAGCCGTATCTGATTTTCTTCTCCCCCGGAGCACATAAAAAGGTTACATATCTGTAACCCAGTTACCAGTGGGCAGGGCCATGAGACAAGTCCTGCACCGTGGGCTTTAGATAGAAATGATACAGTCACATTTGTATCGTGATCTCTTTCTCCCTTCTGTGTCCTTGTGTGAAAGCTTTGTGGTCGGATGTAGTCCTACTTCCTTATTTTTGCTTTTGTTACCTTTGACTTTGGAGTCAGATCCAAAAACTCACTGCCAAGACGGAAAGTCAAGGAGCTAATCCCCGATGTTTTCCTCTAGCAGTTTTGTGGTTTCAGGCCTTACATTCAAATCGTTAAACCGTGTTTAGTTAATGTTTGTGTATGGTGGAAGAAAGTGGTCTAGTTCCATTCTTCTGCATGTGGCTGTCCAGTTCTCCCAGCACTGTTGATGGAAAAGACTCTCTTTTCCCCCTTGTATATTCTTGTCTCCTTGTCTCAAAGTAATCGACCCATTGTGTTCCATTGTCTATGTGGCTGTCTTCTGTGCCAATGCCCTACTGTATTGATTGCCATAGCTTTGTAATGTATCTGAAATCAGGTAGCACGAGGCTTCGGCTTTGTTCTTTCATAAGGTTCCATAGCCTATTTGGAGTCTTTTGTGGTTTCATACAAATTTTAGAGTTTTTTATTCTATTTCCATGAGAAAGGTCATTGGAATGTTGATAAAGATTTCACTGAATCTCTAGAATGCTTTGGATAATATGGACATTTTAAAATATTAATTCTTCTAACACAGGCACACAGAATATTTTTCCATTTCTTTGTGTTTTCTTCAATTACTTTCATTAGTGTATTATCATTTTCAGGGGATGCGTCTTTCACTTCCTTGGTTAAATTTGTTCCCAAGTATTTTATTCTTTTTGATGCATTTGCAAATGGGATCATTTTCTTAATTCCTTTTTCTGATAACTTCATTGTTAGTTTATAGAAACACCACTGATTTTTGTATATTGATTGTGTACCCTGCAACTTTTCTAAATTCATTTATTGGTTCTAATAGGTTTTCTTTTGTGGTATCTTTCCAGTTTTATAAATACAAAATCATGTCGTGCGGATAATGAACGTTTTACTTCATTTCCAATTTAGATGTCTTTTATTCCTTCTTCTTGCCTAATTGCTCCAGCTGTGACTTCCAATACTATTTTGAGTAAATGTAGCAAGAATGGGTACCCTTATCTTGTCCCTGATCTTAGGAAAAAAGCTTTCAGCTTTTCATCATCGAGGAGGATGTCAGTTGTGATCTTGTCACACACAGCCTTTATTACATTGAGGAACATTTCCTATATACTCTCAAGTTTACAGTCTTTATCATAAATGGATGCTGAATTGTATGAAATGCTTTCACTGTGTCTCTTGAAATGATCACATGATTTTTATCCTTCATTTGTTACTGTGGTGAATCACATTGCCTAATTGGTGAATGTCTTCTCTCACCTGTAATTAATCCCACTCTCTCTCATGGTGTATGATCCTTTTAGCGTATTGTTGAAAGCAGATTCCTAATACTTGGTTGAGGATTTCTGCATGTATATTCATCATATAATTCTCTCTCTCTCTCTCTCTCTCTCTCTCTGTGTGTGTGTGTGTGTGTGTGTGTGTGTGTATGAGAGAGAGAAAGAGAGAGAATGATATCTTTGTTTGGTTTTGGTATCATGGTAATGCTGGCCTATACCTCCCAGAATAAGTTTAGATGTGTTCCTTCCTATTCAAGTTTTTGGAAAATTTGAGAAGCAGAAATATTAACTTTACTTGAATGTTTAGTAGAAATCACCCATCAAGCCACTGGTCCTAGACGGTTGCTGGTTGGGAGGTTTAAATTACTGATTCAGTCTCCTTACTACTAACTGGTCTATTGAATTTTTCTATTTCTGCATGATTCAGTCTTGGAAAATTGTTTCTCTCTAGGAATTTTTCCATTTCTCTTAGGTTCCTAGTCCAATTTATTGGAATATAATTTTTCATAGTAGTCTCTTATGATCCTTTGTGTTTCTGCATTATCCATGGGAACATTTTTTTCATTTGTGATTTCATTTGAGTCCTCTCCCTTTTTTTCTTAGAGAGTGTAGCTGAAGCTTATAGATTTTTTTTATCTTTTCAAAGACTTAGCTCTTAATTTATTTGATTTTTTATAGTCTTTTTAGTCTCTATTTCATTTATTTCCACTCTGATCTTTATTATTTCCCTCCATCTCCTAGTTTTGAACTTATTTCTTCTCCTCCTCCCTCTCCTTTTTTTTTTAAGTTTCTTTAGGTATAAACCTAATTATTTGAGATTTTTCTTGGTTCTTGAGGTATTCCTATATTGCTCATACTTTCCCTTTTAGGATTGCTTTTGCTGCATCCCACAGATTTTGGTATGTTGTATTTCCATTTTCATTTGTGTCCAAGGTATTTTTTTTTTAATTTCTAATTCAATTCTTTCAGTGGCCTATTGGTTGCTTAAGAGTATGCTGTTTAATCACTATGTATTTGTGATGTTTTCAGTTTTCTTCTTGTAACTGATTTCTAGTTTCATGCCATCATGGCTGGCAAAGATGCTTGATATGATTTCAATCTTCTTAAATTTCCCGAGACTTGTTTTATGCCCTCCCATATGGTCTATTCTAGAGAATGATCCATATACACTTAAGAAGACTGGTGGTAGGTATTATGGAGGCACGTATTGCATGGAGCACTGGGTGTGGTACATAAACAATGAATTCTGGAACACTGAAAAGAAATTTAAAAAATAAAAAAAAAAATAAATGAATTATAATGTCATTAAAAAAAGAAAAATGTATGTACTACTCTTTTGGGATGGAATGTTCTACATATACTAAGTCCATCTGGTCTAATGTGTCATTAAAGGCTTAAGTTCCTTTATTGATTTTCTGTATGAATGATCTACCCATTGATATAAGTGTGGTGTTAAAGTTCCTTACTCTTACTGTGTTGCTGTCAATTTTTCCCTTTAGCTCTGTTAATATTTCCTTTATATGTTTGGATGCTCCTGTGTTGGGTGCATATTTATGAATATTACATCTTGTTGAATTAACCCTTTATCAGTATGGAGTGTCCTTCTTTTTTGATATTTCATACAGTCTTTGTCTTAAAGTCTATTCTTTTTTTCTGATATAAGTATAGCTACCCAAGTTTTCTTTGCTTTTTTTTTTTTCCCAAGCTTTCATTGGGTTTCCATTTCATGGAATATCTTTTTCCAGCCCTTCATTTCCAGTCTGTGTGTGCCCATATATATGAAGTCAGTTTTCTGTAGGAAGCATATAGATAGTTCCTCTTCTTTCATCCACTCAGTCACTCTCTGTCTTCTGGTTGAAGAACTTAATCCATTTACATTTAGAGTAATTATTGATAGGTATGTACTAACTGCCATTTGTCAATTGTTTTCTGTCAACTGTTCTGCTGTTTTGCACTTCCTCTCTGTTCCTTTCTTCTCTTCTTGCTCTCTTCCTTGTGGTTTGATGACACTCTTTAGTGTTATACTCAGATTCCTCTATCCTTATCCTTTGTGTATCTACTATAGGTTCTTGTTTCATGGTTACAATAAGGCTCATATATAAAAACCCATAAATATATAAAACAGTCTATCGAAGTGGATAGCAAGTTAAGTTTGAATGTATTCTATAACTTTACATTTTTACTATTCCCTGCCACATTTTATGTCTTCAATGTCATATTCTATGTCTTTTTAGTGAACCCTTATCCAATAATTGTAGTTATACTTATTTTTACTACTTTTGTCTTTTAATCTTCATACTAGCTTTACAAGTGATCAGTACACACTATCTTTCTTATATATTTGGCTTTATCAGAGAGGTTTTTACTTTGACATGTTGTCTTATTAGTAATTCATGTGGGTTTTTTTTTTCCCCACCTGAAGAAGTCCCTTTAATATTCCTTATAAATATGGTATAATGGTGATAAACTACTTTAACTTTTACTTATGTAGAGAACTCTTCATCTCTCCTTTTCTGAAGAATGCCTTGCAGAGTAGAGTATTCTTAGTTGGAATTACAGCTATAATTATTATTATTATTGTTATTTTTACATTCAGCATTTGAATATATCAGAACACTCTCTGCTGGTCTGTAAAGTTTCTGCTGAAAAATCTTGTAGTCTTATAAGGATTCCCTTGTATTTAAAAGTTACATTTCTCTTGACATTTTTAAGATTCTTTCCTTACATTTAATTTTTGACATGTTAATTATCAAGTGTCTTGATGTGGATTTCTTTAGGTTCGTCGGATGTGTAACTCTGTGTGCTTTCTGGACCTGGGTATCAGTTTCTTCTCCCAGATTAGAAAATTTTTAGCTCTTTTTTCTTCAAGTAAGTTTTTTGCCATTTTTCTTCCCTATCTTCTTTCTGGAACCCCAATTATGTGGATGTCACTCTGTCTGATATGGTCCTGTAGTTTTCTTAAGTTATCTTCATTTTTTTTTTTAATTCCTTTTTTTTTTCTTTTTGCTAGTCTGACTGTGCAGTTCCCATTGCCTTATGTTGCAGATTACTGATCTGTTCTGCTTCATCTAGTCAGCTAGTTGGCTGTTGGACCATTCTAATGTGTTTTTCAGTTCAGTTGTCACATTCATCTCTGTTACTTCTGTTTGGTACTTTCTTACATTCTTACCTCTTTGTGGAAGTTCTTATATTATTCTTTCAAGTTTGGTAAGCATGTTTCTGACCATTACTTTTCTCTTTATCAGGTACATTCATTATCTCCCTTTCCCTGAAGCCATTTTTCTGAGGTTTTATCTAATTCTTCTGTTTCAAACACGTTCCTCTGTTTCCTCATTTTGCTTGACTCTCTGTTTTGGTTCTTATGCATTAGGTAAAACAGCTTCTACCTCTCCCAGTTTATTTACAAAGTGGCCTTGTGTAGGAGATTAACCTTATCATTCAAACTGGCCTTAGCTCTTGTCTGTCTTCCAAACATTTGTGATTGTGTAAACAACCTGATTAATTCTTATTCAGTCCTAGCTGGAGGGTGTACCAACATCTTTCTCAAGGATGGGATTTTAGCACCTAGTTTAAGGCCGACTGGAAGTTACTTGCTCAGACAGAACCTTTAAATTACACAAATATAAACAATGTGGGCCTGCAATCATCAACATCGCTGGCCTTCAGACCAGGCAACCTAAAGGTGTCCCCTGGCAGAAAGATGAAAAATCAGGGTCCACAGTCTATTAGCTCCTTTCTTAGAAGTACCAGTGAGCCCAAAAAATGATGCAAAGATGGTGTACACAAACTATGTTCCCTGAGAGCACCTCTAAAGCCACTAGATGTGTAGCAAATCTGAAGCCTGCCCCTAAGGCTGGAGCTCCAGGACAAGGAAATAGGGATTTTATCCAGTGAAGACTGGAAGTGTGTTTCAGTCTGCCATCTGTGCAGAGCCCTGGGAGTGGTAGCCTGCCAAGAACTATCTTTCTGGTTGTTACAGTCTCATGAAGCCCAGGAACACGAGCATCCCTGGCCACCAGGATCCGCTGATGAAAGGGCATCCCTGGTGTCGACTGTATGAACATGCCACCTTTAGTGAGGCATCTGGAGAGAGCCTGGGGAAGGGCACATCCATCTGTTTTACTGAGATAGTGGCAGAGTATAGGGCTTGGGTGAGCCCACACTCTTTGGCAGAACAGCTGGAGAGTGCGGTTACTTTGAATGCACACCTGCACTAGCAAGGTAGAAAAAGAGTAAAATAGCACCTGCCAGCACCTCTGTCCACAGAGAACATCTCAACTAGCCCAGCCCCTTTGCCAGATGCTCTAAGATTAGCAAATCAATCTCCTCAGTGTGCAGTCTAGGCATTTTTCAAACTGCTTTTGTGTTGTGCTCCAGGGTGAATGAATCTACCTGAAAACCTTTCAAAGGAGAATCTTAGTTCCTTACAGCTCTTTGGGCATCCAGGACACAAGCCCTATTTGCTTTCATAGCCAGACATTTTCAGAGTTTGCCTCTCTAAGGCAGATCCCTAGGGTCTATGTGCTTGATGGGGGGGGGCATGAATGCCTTTTTCCTCAAGGAGAATATTTGCAAGTTTCCTGCCAAATGTGGATGCATGGTGAGAGAACATCTCTGCCTCTCCTACCCATCTTGATGTCATCCTTTTATCTTTTGCTGTGGAAGAACTATTTAGTTTCCACATCTTTTTCAAGGGGAATTGTTCCATATTAGCTATAGATTTGGTGCACCCATGAGAAGAGGTGAGTTCAGTATCTTCTGACACCATTCTGTGATGCCCTCTTTTTTATAAACCCCTCAGATTTCAGGTTAATTTTTCTCAACAGCATAAATGAATTTATATAATCTAATTTTTAAAAAATCAATTTCTTTATATTTGACAAGATATAAATAAACAAATTGATAAATAATAAATAAATAACATGCAAGACAAGAAAGAAATGGAAATTGTGGTAAGGCTTAGAGAAATCACAGCTCTCCAAATTCCAATTAAAACACAGATGCTGTGACCCAGGGCAGTCTAGATAAATCCTTAATAGCTGAGAAAGCCATCACTGTTGATAAGCTTCTTAGGGTGGTGTTTTTTCCCCCTCCTCTGATGTGGAGATAGGCAGGATGGAGCAAGTGTCTTGCATTGTGAGGACTGCCACACACGGACTTCCCTTCCTTCAGGGTCATCTGATTTGACATCAGAGTGAACACAGTAATTTAAAATTTACTCATTTTGTCTTAAGGCTTTCACTGTGGCAGAATATGTGCAACACTGGGGTTCAGGTGGGAAAGTCAAGGGCAGAAATGGATAACAGGCATCTTTTAGTCAATGCAGACAAGAGGCAAAGAAGGGATCTATTAGAGGTAAAATGTGTGCCAAACATAGAAAACAGCCAGGTAACATTTATATAAAGTCTTACAAAATGACCCTATGCTAACGATGACAACAGCAAAATCAACATTTATATGCAGAATTTTAAGGGGATGGTGGAATATTGTGTATATTTGTTTCCTTAAATTATTTTTCATGTGTGTTTATACACTAAAAACTTCCAGAAACACTTTTAATAATCATGAGATTTAATCAAAAGGGTATTGCTAATAATAAGGATAATTGCAAGGTAACTGCAATTGATTTGTTATGCATTGTTTTAGATTTATTTTCCAAAACTTTTGTATTTGCAGAGCAACTGCATTTATTAATTTATTAAACAGTATATGCACTTTCTTATTTGCAACAGTGTACTTAAGTTAATGAATTTATATAAAGATAGACCTGCTGGAAATGAAAATATAAAATTGGACAAAGTCTAAAAATAGGAAATATATTATGGATTATTTCAAAAATGTCAGTTTTTATCAAGCAGAGATGGTCACGGGAAAAAAAAAATCTAGTTAAAAATGGCCACTCATGACTGGCAAGACATGGAAAACATAAAATTGTACCAGGACTAAAAATAGTAATAAACTTATTTATCTGAAAATGTCAGTTTTTATCTAGCTGAGCTCTTCATGCAAGGAAAATTACAATTTCCTAAGTAGTTTGTGCTTCAAAAACAACTTTGTGCCCTTTGAATCTCTACAAAATTAAATAATGCAAAGCAGAATATTTCCTCTTTAGCATAACTGTCCCTCACTACTTAATGTTATCTAGTTAGGTCTTAGACAAATTAAAATTTGATCAAATCAATATGTAATAAAATAGCAAAACCAACAAACAAATAACTCAGATTTTCTTGTTGCTATTAAAGAGTAAAAATACTAATGAAAATTGTTCATAAAAAAACTTTTTTAGAAAAGTAATTATAAAGTAACAGTATGCTTATGATTTCAAAGCTCTATTTTGGATTTGTGGCACCATCTCTTGACACTCGAGACTTATTCCAAAATTGTAAATTAAGAAAAGAAATCCTACTTTTTTATACTTGTGGGCAAAACAGATCTTCCTTGCATGGGAGTCAAAGGAAAGGTACCCTGTGCCCTAAATGGTGTGCTGTCTGCCCTCTTACACCATCCACAGTGAAAGAACAGTTTTTGAGATGGGAAGTGATAGGTAGTCCACTCCCCGCCTCTGCTGTTGAGAGTGAAAGCACTTTATATTTGTGATAGATTCAAGTATTTACCATTTACACATGACTACAAAATCAGGAAATACAATAACCAGTAGGTGGATGAAATTCCCAACACTCCTAATCAATCAATCTTTCTTTCTTCCGAGTGTGTGTGCCTATGAATTAGGTGGGAAGGAGCAGGGAGAGAGAGTCTTAGACAGACTCCCCATTGAGGACAGAGCCTGACTCAGGGCTTGATCTCAGGACCCCGAGATCGTGATCCTGAGATCATGACCAAGAGATCATGACCTGAGCTGAAACCAAGAGTTGGACCCTTAACTGGCTGCACTACCTAGGTACCCCAAAGGGACAGAGAATCTTAAACAGGCTCCAAACTCAGCACAGAGCCCAAGGCTCAATCTCACAACCCTTAATTCCTTTCTTAAAAGAAATTGTTTTATTATCTCTTTTTGACAATATGAAAGTATATATGGTCAGAAGGTTTAACTTTTGAAATAGGAGTTCAACCAATGTGTTTTTAAAGAAATAATATTTTCAAAATAAATTTTCTAAACAGACCTGTGGTCTAAGCACAAAAAGGGAGCTAGACAGGTGATGTTAGCTGGGACCTGAGGAAGGGACGGGGTCCAAAGGTTAATGGTTAACATTCAGGAGAAAATGCTCTTGCCAAGGGTGGGAGACAAGGCCCTGGGCTCAGCCATGTCATGGGACTTGAACTCAGTAGAAACCAGACCTTAAAGGACAAGGTTCTCACAGTAAATATCAGAGAAATATCCTTTCCTGCAGCATATAGGGGACAGGGAAATGGGAATCATTTTTAAATAAACCACAGCACTCTGTTCTGCGTAACATGGCCCAACCTCAGGAGAAATACTCAACTAGGACCTAACCTGCTGGGTAGTATCAAAGCCCAATGATAGGGGGAAGGGAAATACCCAACTCCAGCTCATTCTAGCCACTCTGTCCCATCAAAGGGGAAGAACAAACAGGGAAACTCTAGTGAAGCTCACAGTCCAGAAGCATAGGCTCATTAAAGGCCCGGGACCTAATGACAGGACACAGAGTGCTTCTCCTCTCCTCACAGTTCACCCTAATGGTCTGTTCACAACAGTTCCTTTTACTTGTTACATCATGTCCGACTAAGAAGAAAAAAATCACAAGGCATACTAAAAGGCAAAACCACAATTTGAAGAGACAGATCATCAAAACCAGGACAGGAGTATTAGAATTATCAGACCAGAAATTTAAATTAGACATGAGTAATCTGCTAAGGGTTCTAATGCATGAAGTAGACCATATGCAAGAACAGATGGACAGTAGTGGCGGAGAGATGGAAATCCTAAGTAACTAAAAATAAATGCCAGAGATCAAAAAACACTAACAAAAATGAAGAATGTCTTAGATGGATTTAGGAGTAAACTGGCCATGACTGAGAAACAATCTCTGAGCTTCAGGAAATCTCAACAGGAACTTCTAAAACTGAAAAGCAAAGAGAAAAAAAGACTGGAAAAGCAAAACGGGAAAGTATATCCAAGTACTATGGGACAGCTACAAAGGACATAGCACATATGTAATGGGAATACCAGAAGGAAAGGAAGGAGAGAAAGAACAGAAGTACACAAAACACTAGTGACCAAGAATTTTTTTTTCAAATTAATGTCAGGCACCAAACCACAGATCCATGATGCTTAGAGAACACCAAGCAGAATAAATGGGAAAAAAAAAAAAAAAGTCACCTAAGCATTTCATCTTCAAACTACACAAAATTCAAAGATAAAGAAAAAAAAAATTGAAAGGAGCCAGAGATAAAACACCTTTCTTACTGAGAAACAAAGATAAGAATCACATCTATCAGAAACCATGCAAGCAAGAAGAAAGGTGGGGGGGGGGGTGTGTGTGCTAGTATTTCAAACATTGAGAGGAAAAGAAACTACTAACCCAGAATTCTGTGCACTGTAAAATTATCCTTCAAAAGTGAAAGAGAATTAAGACCTTTCTCAAATATAAATTGAAAGAATTTGTTGTCATAGACCTGACTTGCAAAAAAATGTTAAAAGGAGTTTTTAGAAAAAAAGGAAATGATATAAGTCCAAAACTTGAATTTACATAAAGAAAGGAAGAGCATTAAAGAAGGAATAAGTGAAGGTAAAATAAAAATTTTTATTTTTCTTATTTTTAATTGATCTGACAGATAAGTTTGTTTAAAATAACACCAACAGTTTATTCAATCATGTGTGCTTACGTAGGTATATATGATATAGATAAGCTAATGTAAGCTTATATATAAGTAATATAAATGACAGCAATGATACTAGGCATAGGAGGGAAGAAATAGGATCATTTTCTTTTCTTTTTATTTTTAAATATTTTATTTATTTATTTGACAGAGAGATCACAAATAGGCAGAGAGGCAGGCAGAGAGAAAGGGGGAAGCAGGCTCCGCTGAGCAGAGAGCCTGATGCGGGACTCAATCCTAGGACCCTGGGATCATGACCTGAGCTGAAGGCAGAGGCTTAACCCGCTGAGCCCCACAGGAGTCCCTAGGATTGTTTTCTTATTCTATGTTATACCACCGGTTCAGTAGTACAGTGTTATTTGAAAGATGACTTGGATTAGCAACAAACATATATTGCAACCTCTAATGTAACCACTATTTTTTTAAAAAAAGAGAAGTATGACTAACATGCTAAGAAAGAAGAGAAAAATATAATGGAATGCTTAATTAAAACCACTAAAAGGCAGAAAAAGAGGAGAAAGCAAAAATAAAGAAGGAAATAAGGAATGCCACAAATAGAAAGCAGAAACAAATATGGTAGATATTTATCCAGTTACAACAATAATCACTTTGAATATCAATGGCCTGAATGCACAAATTAAGAGTAAGATTGTCAGGCTGGGTTAAAGAACAAGACTAACAATGCATTGTCTACAAGACAGTCCCTTTAAATGTAAAGACATATATAAATTTTAAAAATAAAATAGAAAAATATACCAGAATAATACTAATCAAAAGAAAGCAAAAGTAGCTATTTTAATTTCACACAGAGTAAACTTGAAAGCTAAAAAAAATTATCAGTGATAAAGGAGGGTACTACATGATGATAAAGGGGTTAATCTCCAAGAAGACGAGCAATCCTTAACACATATATGCCTAACAACAGGATATCTAACTATGAGAGGCAAAACTAACAGAATTACAGAGAAATAAATTAATCCATTATCACATTTGGAGACTTCAACTACCATCTATCAGAAATCAACAGATCCAGCAGGCAGAAAATCAGTAAGGACTTAGTTGAACTTAACAAATCACCCAACGTGATATAATTGATCATTTAGACTAGTTCCTTCCAAAACCATAGGATACATATTCTTCTCAAGTTCACAAGAACATTCATCAAGATAGACCCCATTAGGGGCACCTGGGTGGCTAGTTGGTTTTGTGTCTGCCTTCGGCTCAGGTCATGACCCCTCAGTCCTGGGATCAAGTCCCTCATCAGGTTCCCTGCTCAGCAGATAGTCTGCTTCTCCCTCTCCCTCTGCCAGTCCCACCAGCTAATGCTCTCTCTCCCTCTCCCTCCCCCTCTCTCTGTCAAATGAATAAATAAAATCTTAATAATAATTTAAAAAGATAGGACACATTAGAGGCAATAAAACACATCTCACCAAATCAAAAAATACAGAAATTATACAAAGTCTGCTCTCAGAGCACAACTGAATTTAACCAAAAATCAATGACAGAAAAATAACTGGAGAGTCCTCCAAATACACAGAGATTAGGCAATGATCTCCTAGATAACAAATGGTGAAAGAACAAATCTTAAGTAAAATTAAGCAATATTTTTAAATAAATGAGAATGAAACACATTTGTCAAAATCTGTGGGATGTAGCAAAAGCAGTGCTTAGATAAGAAATGTATCATTTTGTTTATATATATAGATATCCTTCACCTTTTGAAATTTTGTATTATGCTCCTTCTCTTTTGCCAAATACATCCCTTAGTACCTGTTTTTGGTAACTGAAAGATATTTGAAGAGGACTTCACTGTCATAAAACAAGATGAAAACTGAAAAGAGTGTTCAGCATTTGTTTTGCACTGAGCTGTTATCGGGGCAGCACACACCCTGGGAAGAGTGTATCCACCAAGCTCCTTTCCTGGGAAATATACTCAGTATCTCAGCATTAAATTGCCATAGCTCTGAACTCTCTGTGAGCATCGATTCTCGACTTGATTTATTCTGTGCATCCATTAGGAAGATATGGCATAAGGTATCAGAGAAGCCTAAGAGAAGTTATTTAGAGAGTCTGAAAACATGCAAAAATTTTTCCATGTGCATTGTGGTAGTTGCTTCTTCACTTTATGCCATTTTGGCTTGTAACAGGTTTCATAGGATGAAACTTTAGGATAGAGGGGTAAATGAAAGATAGGGGTGCCTGGGTGGCTCACTCAGTTAAATGCCCAACTCTTGATCTCAGCTCAGGTCTTCTTCTTCTTTTTTAAAATATTTTATTTATTTATTTGACAGACAGAGATCGCAAGTAGGCAGAGAGGCAGGCAGAGAGAGGAAGGGAAGCCGGCTCCCTGCTAAGCAGAGAGCCCGATGCAGGGCTTGATCCCAAGACTCTGGGATTACCACCTAAGCTGAAGGCAGAGGCTTTAACCCACTGAGCTACCCAGGTGCCCCTCAGCTCCAGTCTTGATCTCAAGTTGAGTTCAAGCCCCATGCTTGTATCCATGCTGCACTCAATGCTGGGCTCCACACTGGGCTCCAAGCTAGGCATGGAGCCTACTAAGAAAGGAAGGAAGGATGGAGAGAAGGAAGGAAGGGAGAAGTGGAGGAGAAAGATTGATCAAAAATCAATAATCTAAATTTCCACCTTAAGGAACTAGAAAAGAAAAGCAAACTTTTAAAGTCAAAGAAGGCAGAATAAAAGAAATAATAAAAATGACAGCAGAGGGTACCTGGGTGGGTCTGTTGGTTAAGGTTAAGGCTGCCTTCAGCTCTAGTCATGATCCCAGAGTTGTGTTCCCTGCTTAGTGGGGAGCCTGCTTCTCCCTCTGCCTGCTGTTCCCCCTGCTTGTACTCTCTCTGTCAAATAAATAAATTAAATTAAATTTTTTAAAATGAGAGCTAAAATAAATGGAATTAGGGGCACCTGGGTATCTCAGCAGGTTAAAGACTCTGCCTTCAGCTCAGGTCATGATCCTAGTGTCCTGAGATCAAGCCCTGCATTGGACTCTCTGCTCGGCAGGGAGCCTGCTTCCCCCTCTCTCTCTCCTGCCTCTCTGCCTACTTGTGATCTCTGTCTGTGAAATAAATAAATAAAATATTTAAAAAAATGGAATTGAAAACCAAGAAATCAATAGAGAAAATTAATGAAACTAAAAGCTGCTTCTCTGAAAGGATCAATAAAATTGATAAACCTCTAATCAGATTATTTAAGGAAATAAAAACACAGGAAACAAATTACTAATATCAAGAATGAAATCAGAGACACCACTACAGATGCTATGTACATTAAAAAGATAATAAATGGATACTACAAACAACTCTATATCCACAAATATGACAGCCCAGATAAAATGGGGCAAATCCTAAAATATATAATTTGTTATAACTCAAACAAGAAATACACAATATAAATAGCCAATATAAATATTTATGAATCAATAACTAATCACTCCAAACAGAAAAAAAAGGTGCCCCGATGGGTTTACTGGTGAATTCTACCAAATACTTAGGAAAGAAATTACACCAATTCTATACCATCTCTTTCAGAGGATGGACAGAGGGAATATTTCCTGACTCATTCTATGAGGCCAGCATTACCCTGATGCCAAAACCAGGAAAAGTCATTAGAAGAAATGAAAACTAAAGATTAATATCTCTCATAAGCACAGATGCAAAAATCCTGTATGAGAAGTTAGCAGATAGAACAATGTGTTTTCCCCTAGGATTCTGATGGATTCCTATCTCATATTTACATCTTTCATCCTAGAAGAGAACAGAGGCAGCAAACTCTTTGACCTCAGCCACATCAACTTCTTTCTAGACATGTCTCCAAAGGCAAGGAAACAAAGCAAAAATGAACACTGGGACTTCATCAGGATAAAAAAAAAAAAAAAAAAAAAAAAAAAAAAAAAAAAAAAAACCTTTGGCACAGCAAAGGAAACAACCAACAAAACTAAAAGGCAACCTAAAGAAGATATTTGCAAATGAAATATCAGATAAAGGGCTAGTATCCAAAAATCTATAATGAATTTATCAAACTCAATACCTAAAAAATAAAAAATCCAGTCAAGAAATAGGCAGAAGATGTGAACAGACGTTTCTCTAAAGAAGACACACAAATGGCTAACGGACACAGGAAAAATGCTCAACATCACTTGGCATCAGGGACATACAAATCAAAACCACAGTGAGATAGCACTTCACACTGGTCAGAATGGCTCAAATTAAAAACTCTAGAAACAACAGATGTTGGTGAAGATGTGCAGAAAGGGGAACCTTCTTCCACTGTTGGTGGGAATGCAAACTGGTACAGTCACTCTGGAAAACAATATGGAGGTTCTTCAAAAAGTTAAAGATAGAGCTAGTTTATGACCCAGAAATTGCTCTACTGAGTATTCACCCCAAAGATACAGATGTAGTGATGTGAAGGGGCACATGCACCCCAATGTTTACATCAGCAATGTCCACAATAGCCAAACTATGGAAAGAGCCCAGATGTCCATTAACAGATGAACAGATAAAGAAGAGTTGATATATATAGATATATAGATATATACAATGGAGTATTACTCAGCCCATAAAAAAGAATGAAATTTTCCCATCTGCAGTGATGTGGACTGAGCTACAAGTATTAAGCTAAGTGAAATAAGTCAGTCAGAGAAAGACAAATACTGTAAGAGTTCATTCATCTATGGAATTTGAGAAACAGAACAGATAAACACATGGGAATGGAAGGAAAATAAAATAACATTAAAAACTGAGAGGGAGGCTAAACATAAGAGACTCGTAACTATAAGGAACAAACTGAGGGTTGCTTGAGGGAAGGTGGGGAGGGATGGGGTAACTGGGTGATGGGCATTAAGGAGGGCACATTGGAATGAGCACTGGGTGTTATATGCAACTGATGAATCACTAAATTCTATCCCTGAAACTAATATATGTTAATTAAATTGAATTTAAATGAAAAATTAAAAAATAAGTAAATCCAATAATGTACATCTGGGCTCTTTCCATAATTTGGCTATTATTGATAATGCTGCTATAAACATTGGGGTGTATGTGGCCCTTTGAATCAGGATTTTTGTGTCTTTCGGTAAATACCCAGTAGTGTAATTGCTGGATTATGGAGTTCTATTTTTAACTTTTTGAGGAACTTCCATAGTGTTTTCCAGAGAGGCCGCACTATCGTGATGAGCCCTGGGTTCTGTATGTAAGTGATGAGTCACTAATTAAATTCTACTCCTGGAATCAATATTACACTACATGTTAACTAACTAGAATTTAAATAAAAACCATGAGAGACTATGGACTCTGAAAAACAACCAGAGGGTTTTGAAGGGGCGGGGGTGTGGGAGGTTGAGGAACCAGGTGGTGGGTAATAGGGAGGGCACTTACTGCATGGAGCACTGGGTGTGATGCCAAAACAATGAACACTGTTATGCTGTAAATAAACAAATAAACAAACAAACAAACAAACAAAAAAACCTGAAAAAATGAAAAAATAAATAAATTCAACAATGTGTAAAAATAACTATGTATCACAACCAGGAGGGATTTATCCCTGGTATGCAAACCTGGTTCAACATTCTAAAATCAGTTAATGTAATCCATCTCTTAAATAAGATAAAATAGAAAAGTCACATGATTATATCTTTTGACATAGGAAAAATATATAACAAAATCTAATACCCTCTTGTAATAAAAATCTCAGCAAACTAGCACTAGAAGTAAACTGAGTCATACTCCATTTCTTTTCCAGGATTTATTTGAGGATCCATTGATTCAAACTAGATAGTGCCAAAATGAAGGCATGGACTTGCTGTGGACTTGGTTTCATTCTGTACGGTGGCACGACCGGAGAGCAGCAGAGAACATACTCTTCCCTATGTGGTATCTATGATTTGTTCCGTTTCCTCCATCCACACTTTACTCATACAATGGCCTTTTTTTTTTTTTTTTAAATAAGGCCTTCATTGGCCACATGCTTAAATTTCACAAACTCTGTTGTACCCAATCCTATTCCATTTTTGACGTATTTATTCCCACAGCTTTCATTATCAGTTAATAGTCTAAATATTTTACTTATTTATATTCTGCAAATTAATCTCCTTTCCCAAGACTTATGGATGCATGCAAGCAGGATTCACTTCTGCTTCCTACACTGTCTTAAGTCCACTACTCAGTACTCAGAGCAGCACCTGGTACACAGCAGTTTTGCAAGAAATAATTTTGAATGGATAAATGAATTAGTTAACTAGGAGGGAAATAATCCTAATTATGCAGCCTATCAGTTGGATTTATAATGAGTACACTAGCTAACACATACCTATTGCTTATTATATACACACTTAATGTGGGGGCATCGAATCCCCCTAAATGTATGAGTTAGGTACTATCTTTAAGTCCATTCAACAGATAAGGACACTAAGGTAAAGTAACTTCCTGAAGACAGCATGTCATAGAGAGAGAAAAGGATTTTGAACCCATGTAAACTCTATATTCTTCAAAAACATACCATATAATATGATCTTTAACTTATTTTTGCCCAATACTATTGCTTGAGTAGACTATCCCCTCTACACTGCGTTAAAAACCCACCTCTGTTTCCTAATATGTACTGGTTTATCTTTGGACTCCCTATTCCCTTTAGCTGGTCACCTTGTCTTTCTCAGAACTGAATCTGAAAGTCTCAAGTCCTAATATCTAGTAGAGTAAGTGCCCCAGCTTACTTTTCTTCAAATATTGTCTTTAGAATCATTGATCCTTTAGTTTCTCACTTGAGTTTTAAGATCAAATTGTTGAGACAAACAAAATAAGGGAAAAACATGTAAAAATCCCTATTGAGATTTGTGTTTGCAGTAACACTGAACATATGGTTTAGTTGAAGAATTTCCATTATTGTGCGTATTCCGTACTGATTTTTTTCATCAAAAAACAAAGAGTATCTCTCCTTTTCTGTTCTTATTTTAATGGTCTTCAATAGAGAGCGCACATATACACATATATAAACACACACATCTATATAAAAATACATGTATGTGTGTTTTCCTATGTACTTGAGAGCCTTGGTCAATTTTGTAAATGATACCATTTTTAAAATTAGGTGGTTTATTTTTTATTTTTTATTTATTTATTTGACAGAGAGAAATCACAAGAGAGGCAGGCAGAGAGAGAGGAAGGGAAGCAGGCTCTCCATTGAGCAGAAAGCCCGATGCGGGACTCGATCCCAGGACCCTGAGATCATGACCCGAGCCGAAGGCAGCAGCTTAACCCACTGAGACAACCAGGTGCCCTTAAAATTGGTTTTAATTGCATTCAATGAGACAGAGTGTTGATGTCTTCCCTCTCTGGCCTCAGGTACTAAGCTCTGAATTAATCTTACTGAGTTCACAGTACATTATCACTTCTCTACACCAGACATCTTTCTATGTCATTTATTTATTACTTTATTCCACATTCTCTGTTGTAATTCCTTTCTCCCTCATCATAGACCACAGGGTCCTCTGCAGAAGCAAAACAAATACAAGATTCATGTATATACATCTATGTGTGTATGTGTATATATTTGTATGCAAATATATGAAAAGAGACTTATTATAAGGAATTTGTTCATGTCGTTATGGAGTCATCCCATGACTCCATAGCATGTCTGCTATCTCCAAGCTAGACACCCAAGAAAACCAGTGGTCTAATTCCCTCCAAACTCAAAAGCTTGAGAACCAGGGGAGATGAAGATGGAGATTACAGTCACGATCTAAAGGCCAAAGAACCAAGAGCACTGAGAAGGTCAATATCCCAGCTCAAGCAATCTGACAGGAAGAATACGGAGACACCTCTTCCTTCCTCTACATTTTGTTCTAGTCAAGCCCTAATCAGATTGGATGATGCTGACCCACACTGAGGAGGATGATCTACTTTACTGATTTCATGAAAATTTAAAAACCACTATCACTCAAAACACCCTCAGGCATATCCAGAAATAATGTTTAGTCTGGGCGCTCCCTGGCCTAGTCAAACTGACGCACAAAATTAACCATCAAAACTCTCATATTCATGGGAATGGGAGTCTATTCCGCATCTTCCTGGTGATGGTGACATTGTTGCCTTGCCCTGGACACTCCAGTGGTGTATCTCATGGACTTCTGTGAGAAGTTCTGTGGGATGTAGATCCAAGAACAGGTCATTAATAAACATGGCAGAAAGGGGTCCATACTCTCCCAGCAGTAACTAACAGGGCTCAGAATTCTCAAATCCTCTCCAACACTCAATGTTGTCTAAGTTTGTGGGTTTTTTGGCCAGGCGAATAGGTATAGTATGATAGCACTTTTGTTGTATTTTGCTTTTATCTGAAAACAAATAATTCTGAGTTTTATTAATGTTTTTTATGTTTTTGGATTACAACTTGTATAAATTACTTGTTGATATCCTTTTCCATATTTGTTTACAGTTTTATTTTTTTCCCATATATTTTCCTCCCTTTGTTCACTTGTCCATCATTTTACATGTATTACTTCACACATATATTAGCTACTGGTCAGTATTCAATAATGAAAATATTCAGTAACGCATCTCCTTTATTGCACACACTAGGTATTCACAAAGGTTTGTTAATAGAATAACAAATGAATAACACTACATACTAGATGTTCAATGTGTTTGCTGAACTGAACTTAAATTAAAAGATGCACAACCAAAGACAGTTTTGACTGTATTCCACTTGACTTCAATTGTAATACATATTCAAGCACCAACACTTCCATGCAAAAATCTAAGATGGACCATTCTCTCATCTAGATACATAAAATTGAGAATTACCTAACACATTTCAAAAACCTGATTAAACACTTCCTTCCTGGTTTTCAGAAATAATGATGAATTTATCACAGAAAGTTTTACAAAACGGCATAATATTCACGTCTGGCAGTGTGACACCTGGCACTGATTCTCAGTTCTCTGATCTGCAAAACGAAAATAATATTCACCTCAAAGGGTTTTGTAGATGTATAATAATATGTGAACTGCCTATCCCTGTGCTGGACACAAAATAATTACTTAACAATGTTGTATCCATCTTCCCCTTGGATATATGTAATAATGAAACAGTTCACACTTTAGCATAGTTTATTGGTATTAATGCATTTAAGATAAATGGTTCCTTTAACATTTCAATTCTCTAAATAGGAACTGAATGTGTTAGTTTTTTTGTGGGGGCAATATAGCCTATAGGGATTCCTTATTCAATTATTTAAGTTGTGCTTGTTTTCTTGGAATCTCAGGTTTAGGGTCCTGGGAAAAGTTCTTTGCTCACCTGATTACCACCCCCCCCCCTTTATTATCACATCAATCTCAGTGACAGTGGAAAGTACTGCAAGCACAGTACAGCGTTAGCCAGCATATTCTCCAAACATGCACCCAGACCCTTCAGCAGGTTGACAGAGTAACCAGTAATGCACACATAAATCAATGTAGCCATCATCTTCAATTATTAGTGAGAGACTCTATGTGCTGAGCATACTTTTATTTTTATTAACTAGATTTTGTGCTTGGTATTTTTTCAGTGATAAGTTGCCCTTTATTGTGGGGCCCAATATTGGATAATGGTTAAGAATCACATTTGGGTTCAGATCCTAGCTCTATTTTTGCTAACTCTGTGACTTGGACAAATTATTTTGCTTCTCTTATAATTCCTCGAGTTTTGTAACTCCAGTGAAACAAAGCAATTTGCTAATTTCAGAGCAAATAAGATTTTTCGGCAGTAAACCTGCATAGCTCTGGACTCATACAGAATATATTTGCAGTGCTTACTAAGTATTAGAAAATATACATACCCATTGGGACACTTAAAAGGAGGCGTTGTTTAAAAAAAAAAATAGAGTTCTGTTATACCAACTCAGAAATTAACAGGTCCTAGATGGTATGAGTAGCTAGAAGGCATATATAGTTATGTTGGGGTGATACTCAGCTTCACCCTTGCTCTGTTAAGGTCAGTCATGGAGGAACCCTTCAGAGACAGCCTCATCTCCTCTTGATTCCTTCAGCAACATTCCAACCACATGTATCCCAAATTCTATGTGATCCCTCTTGTCCCAGGAATTACTGGACAGACCTACAGTACTTTCCTCCTCTTACACCTCCATGCTTCATCTTGAGCCTCTGACACACTGTCTTCTTCCATCTCAGGTGGGGCCCAGCAGAACACAGGTCATGGCTGTCCTAATCCTTATCCCACACTTATGATACCAAGACCTTTTTGTTTGTCATTTGTTTTAAAAGACTATCATTTTAGAGCAATTTAAGTTAATGGCACAATTAAGAAGGTGGCATAGAGATTTCCCATAAATCCCTGCTCCCCCACAGGCAGAGTTTGCTTCATTGTCAGTGTCCCCTCTGGAGGGATGCACTGGTTACGGTAACGAGTATACACTGACACATCATTTACACCCAGAGCTCACAGTTTACATTACGGTTCACTCGTGGTGTTTTATTATCTTTTTATGTTGTTGGTTTTTTTTTTAAGATTTTATTTATTTATCTGACAGACAGAGATCACAAGTAGGCAGAGAGGCAGGCAGAGAGAGAGGAGGAAGCAGGCTCCCTGCTGAGCAGAGAGCCCGATGCGGGGCTCCATCCCAGGACCCTGGGATCATGACCTGAGCTGAAGGCAGCAGCTTAACGACTAAGCCACCCAGGCAACCCTCTTCTTATGTTTTTAAGATTTTATTTATTTATTTGAGAGAGAGAGATAAGGGGAGAGAGCACACCCATTGGGGAAAGGGAGAAGCAGGCTCCCCAGTGAGCAGGAAGACCGATGCAGGGTTTGATTCCAGGATACTGGAATCATGACCTGAGTCAAAGGTAGACATTTAACTGATGGAGCTACCCAGGCACCCTACTCTTGGTGTTTTATATTTTATGGATTTAGATAACAACATGTTTCCATCATTATGGTGTCACATGGAATAGTTTCACTGCCCTAAAAATCCATTGTGCTCTGCCCCACCCTAACTCCCTCAACTACCCACAACCTCTGGTAACCAGTGATTTTTTTTTACATCCACAGTTTTGTCTTTTCCATTATGTCATATAGTTGGAATCATACAGAATGTAGCCTTCTTATATTGTCTTCTTTAACTCAGTATATGCATTTAAGGTTCCTCTGTGTCTCTTCATGGCTTGGTAGCTCGTTCCTTTTTAGTGCTGAATAATATGCCATTGTCTGAATGTAACAAAGCTTGTTTATCCATTCATTTACTGAAGGACATCTGGTGGTTTCCAGTTTCTGGGGATTATTAATAAAGTTACTATAAACATCCACATACAGGTTTCCATGTGGACGTAAATTTTTAGTTCTTTTAGGTAAATACCAAGGAGTACAATTACATAGGGTAAGAGCATTTTTTTAAAATTTTGTAAGAAACTACCCAACTGTCATCCAAAGTGGGTGCACCATTTTGCATTCCCACAACCAATGAGTGAGAGTTCCAGTTGCTCCACATCCTTACCAGCATTTGATGTTGTCAGTGTTCCTATTCTAACAGATGTGCAGGGGTAGCTCAGTATTTTACCAAGACCCTTGTTAGACATTATCAGCAACCTCATGTATTCTGACATCTCTGGATCGGAGTGGGCGCCCATTTCTTGTGCACATACCCTCCCATTCCTCAAGAGGTTATGCCTGGCTTTCTCAAAAACTCTCAAATCGTTGTTATCATGGAAGCAGCACCATGCTGGGAATGTGAGTATCATCTGTATGGAGAGCTGCCTAAGAAGACTCCAGCCATCCCTTGCCTCTATGTCTAATTCCAACTGAGGATCCTTTTTGGTCTATTAAGTTTATATGGTGACTGTGTCTTTTACGGAGGACAGGGAGTCAAATACAAGGTCACACAGCTGTCCCTCTCCTCTCCACCTTTATTTCTGTACATATTGGGGAAGAGATAGGGATGGTGACCAACCCTGCCACCTCCCAGCTCTTCCTTCAGGGGATGGTTTGGTAGCTTGCATGTTTTTCCTTTAGAAAATGAGTGTTTTAAGTTCTTACTATTTTTAGTTTGGGGTCTTAGACTCAACACCATAAAAAATAGTAAAACTCCTATTTAACATTCTTACATGCATAAATTTATAGAGGTTTGCTCATATGTGTATTATATATATTATATATTATATATTATATATTATATATATATATATATGCATATCCTCCAGTATATATATATATCTCTCTCCCCCAATTTTTCTCTCCAGCTTCTAGCCTAGGGCTCAGTATATTATGGCTTTACTCATTCATTAAATTGCAAAAATATATACTAGCATATGTTGAGTATCTACTACATATCTAGCCATATTATATTTGTCATCTCACTTAGTCCTTATACGAACCTGAGAGATGGCAATTATTACTTCAAAGAGTGTGCATGAAGCAAGGAAGGTGAAATTTTCCTTTTATGAATTGTCTTTTATTTGTCACGCTTCTCAACCTATCGGGTTATAGAGAATAAAATGAGGCTCAAGAAGATTAAGGAATTGCTCCGCTGTCTGAATCATAATTGAAACCAATTAAGAAATAGGACAATGAGAGTGAGAAACACCCCTCATGACTGAAAGACCAGCTTATAATGAAATCCTCCCATTCTGCTCTCCTTTATTTATCACTTCCTTCAGGTAGCCAATAATAAGCGCGGCAGAAGTCGGCTGCAGCTGTCACTCCTGCAGATTAAGGGATGTGTTTCGGTCTTCTGAGCAACCTACCTGAACTAGCTCATCAAAATTCCACCCACCAGCTGTAGAGGAAAAAATAGTATGCAAATGGCTGTTTGTAGCATCAGGTTCATCAGAATCATTCTAGAACTCTGAGCATCATCGGGGAACGGTAGAAGCAGGCTTCGTCCTTAAAAGAGAAGTCTTGCTTTTCTTATCAGAGCAGGCAGGTGCTCATTGTCTCACTCGAGGCATCTGTGATACTTCTCTCAGCTTTGTATTGTTGGGCCTTTAAAAATATTCTCTATGCAAGGACAGGCTTGGTATCCACTGATCTTGCAACTTGAAGATTGTTTCAACATCAGGAAAAAAATATGAAGAAATGATTAGCAATACATTAGGGGCTGTGCTCAGTTGCTAATGAAATAGGTTCTATCCCAGCCTGCTCTGAAGCTGCCCATCGTTGTCTCTGGAGGCTTGAAATGCTTTTTCACTAAGATAGTTCTGCATGTTTAATTCTCCTCTCTTGAGAGTCTCTTTAAATATGTAGATGTGTGAGTGTATATGTACACACATGCCCATACATGTATACACACGTACACACACTTCTGTGCCTGCATGCAAATATATACGTTTTATATATAAATATATGTTTATTATATATCTTATAAACTTAATATACTAATGCATATATTTTATACATAACATAAATATTAAACAATAAATAATTAAATAATATCCTGGCATAGCATATATAATATATATTAGAAATATATATTATGTTAAATACATATATAAAATATATTGTTTAATGGAAAAGGAAAGGAAACACTTATCATTCGGGATCCTTTCCAGAAACAGAACAAATCCCAACTTAGGTTTTTAAATAAAATTTAATAAAGCGGTCATATTCAGAGGTGGGCAGAGTGAAGGGAATCATAATGTATTGTTTAGGTTCTCAGAGACCAGCAGCAGTGGGAAGACATCACTACCCTCTGTCAAAGCATCAAGTAGAGTAAACAGGTGTACTGAGGACAAAGGTCACATGAAATTCTAGAAGGACAGTATTAAGAAAGAAGGTAATGCTTTTGGAAAGAGAGGGAAAAAGAATGCCCCCAACTCCCCATTTACTAACCTTCTGTGCTCCTGCTATGATTTCCCATGGGCTGACGTCAACAGAAAGTCTGAAGGCAAAGGAGCCCAAATGAAGCAGTATGTGTGCCTGACCCATCCCCTGAATCAGGTGCACAGGACAGAATGGAAAACAGCAGAGGAAGACAGGAATGGAAAATGGCAGATAACCAGATCTTCTTCATACAATTTACTGTATGAACCCCTTTCCCCGAAATCAGATGGAGGTATTAATATCTGCTTCACAGGGTAGCTAGCAGGATTAACTTAAGGTAATCAAAGTTTTCCAAAGTCAAAGAAAACGTAAATGAAAAAGAGAATTTGAAACCAAGATCTGTGTGAAAGCCCATCCACTCCCCACTTTCTGAACAGGAACACTGACAATAATTACACAATGGCTGCATCATTGCTGGTTGGTCTGTGGGAAGGGGAAGTCTGAGAAGGCCTGTACTCTGGAATCTGGACCCAAGGAACCACACCCAAGGGATGCCCTGACCCAGATCTGCTTTAGATGAAAATGTTACAGACTCTGACCTGATGCTGTAAATGGGATGAGACTTTTGAGGGTCATGAGAAGGAACAGGTCTTCTTGGGGGATGCACAGGAAACATTCGAAAAGAGAAGACACACAAGAGGTGGTGACCAGCCTCCAAGATGGCCCCTAATGGTCAAGGACACCTGCTATTCGCATCTTTTCATGCTCCCCTCCCAGACCGGATCAAGAGCAGTCTGTGGGCCAAGAGCATATGGCAGACGTGGTGGTATATCATTTCTGAGATTAGGATACAAAAACCAACAAACAAGCGAAGCTTCTGTCAGGTTTTCTCTCTCATTTGGATCACTAGCTTCAGGGAAGCTAGTCGCATTATGAGCAGCTCAATGGAAAGACCCCATAAAGGGTACATGATGAAGGCTGGAGATCGGTTCTAACCCATCAGTTCTCTGATTAGCACAGACCCACTGGCGGCCTCACAAGTGACTCCAATCCAATCACACAGCTAAGTTGCTCTCAGATTCCTGCCCTACAAATAATGCGATTTGTATCTGCGGTTTCTAGTTGCTAAACTGAGACTATGCGTATGCAGCAACAGGTAACTAATATACTACACAAACCTATGTGAGTCTCTGCTAAAGGGAAGGTACCTAATGCCATGAAGCACAGAAGATCCAGAATCTATCTGAGTGTAATCAAGTTACCCATAAGCTACAATAAAATATCAGTAGTCTCAAGAAACATGTGATATAATTAAGTCTTTACAATGTACCACTCACAATATGAAGAAATAATCCAAAATTACACAACACAGGAAATTATGGGAAAATCTCATCCATTTTCAGAACAACCCCAAGATAGTTCACATATTGGAATAAGCAGGGAAGGATTTTTAAGTACTTATTATTACCAGAGTCACATGCATAGAATCTGCTTGGATCTCTCTCTCCCTCTCCCCTGTGCGTGTTCTCTCTCTCTCTCTAAAATAAATAAATAAAATCTTTAAAATTAAATTAAAATAAATTTTATTTAATTTAATTTTAAAAATTACACTGTGCTTAATAGCAAATCGGATGTAGAAGAATTGATATATTTAAAAACAGCTTAACGAAAAAAATCCAACTTGAAGAACATAAAAATGATTTTAAAACATAATAGAGCCTCAAGGGCATCTGTGACAATATCCAAAGGTCTAACATGACAATTGGGGCCCCAGAAGGGGAGGAGAATGGAGAAGCAGTGACAGTATGGAAGAAATAATCTCTAACTATCACCCCAATTTAGGAGTGACATAAATTGTAAGGTTTAAGACGATAACTAAACCACAAGTAGGATAAACAGAAAGAAAACCTGACTCAGGCATCTCATAGAGTGCTGAAAACCAAGCATGAAATGAAAATCATGGCTCTTGCTGGAGACAAACAACATGTTACGTAGAGGGGAACTATTTGAATGAGTGCTGATTTCTCATCAGAAACAATAGAACATTAACTTTAAAGTCCTGAAAGAAATACAAAATAAAAGCTGCCAACACAGAATTCTATTTACATAGAAAAATATCGTTCCATAATGAAGGCAAAATAAAACCCATTTGGTTAACAAAAACTCAGATAATTCACTGCCAGCAGCCTTTGATGTCAGAGGCTCTAAACGCTATTCTCTGGTTGAAGGGAAAGAATGCTGGACGCACCAGAAGGGACGAGCATCCGGTATATCAATATAAAGGCAAACACATCAGACCATTTTTCTCTTAAGTTCTTTAGCGTACACACAATGATTTGAGCAGACATTTTGACACTCAGTTATGGAGATTATCACATATATAGATGCATCACATGGGACTACTACAGCTTGGCCACAACAGGGAGGACACAAACCCAGAGTTGAAAAGCCTCCTACTTCATGTGTGGCAGTGAAATACCAACTCTCCGTAGACTCTGAATAGTTAAGAAGCCATATCGTCATCCCTAGAGAGACTACCAAATATATGCAGAGTTCTAGTTAGAAAGTTAATAGATAAAATAAATACCTAAAAAATATTAAAGTAATTCTTTCTGGGGCACCTGGTTGGCTCAGTTGGTTGAGCATCTGCCTTCAGCTCAGGTCATAATCTTGGAGTCCCGTGATCGAATCCTGTGTCAGGCTCCCTGCTCAGCAGGGCGTCTGCTTCTCCCTCTGCCTCGCCCTTTTTGTGCTCTCTCTCATTCTTTCCCTCTCAAATAAATAAATAAAATCTTAAGAAAAAACTTTTCCTTTAAAAAAATAACTTTTTAGATATTTTATTTAAGTAATCTCCACACCCATTGTGGGGCTGGAACTCACAGCCCCACGATCATATGCCTCACCCACGGAGCAAGCCAGGTACCCCTAAAATAATTTTCAAAAGTGAGGAAGGCAGGGACAGAAGGGACAAGAGACCACGATGTGTTTGTGGCACTATTTCAGCCTGGTATCTTCCCGCACGGGCCTGTGTGTCCAGCCTGTTGCACTCAGCCTCAAGGTGATGGCAAATATTCTCAGGTGATCCGTAAGGATGCCTGGTACTAGGGTTGTGGTTGCAAACTGTGGCCAACTGAACAAGTCAACCGAAGAGATTCTAAGAGACTTAGGAAGATGTGGACAGGGATAGAGAGGAAACACCCCGACCTCTCTTTTCTCTTGCCCTGCATTCTCCTGCTTCTTCACAGTGGTTACACGGAGGCCAGAGGGGAAGGGGATGGTGGGGATGCCGCCCATGGAGGTGACAGTCACAAGGCACAGAACTGGCAGAGAATGCGTGAGGACAGATGTGGAGGAGAGAACAGACTAGAACTCCATGCTGCTGGACTTACCCGCATACCCTCATTTAGATTCACAGCACAAGGCTGGGGAGGAATGTGATTGACATGCCTCTCTGTGCTGTTTGACATATGGAAGTAGTTGATTTCTCTAGTCCTGGCAGGCCCCCAATTGCTGAACACTTAACATCTTAGATTGAAAGCACAGGTGAAATAGAATACAGGTCTATCAAATAATTTTCTCTGCCTAAAATCTACAAACTTGGTAATATTTTTCTAACCTTAATTTTCTTTTTGTTCCTGGCTGAAAGCATCCAAGAGCAGTCCACTTACAGCAATGTTCTACTTTTTTTTTTTTTTTTTCTGATTTCTATCCCAAAGTCAAAAGCCTAGGCGATAAGGAGAGCACCTTGGAATTTCTTGGGGTCGGCAATTTTACCAAATACTTGCTATAGCATTCAGTCGCGACACAGTCGGGCATATTCTGATTCCTTTCTTGCCAACTGCTTCAGTCATCACCCTACCAGATATGAAGCCATCCTCTTGGTGCAAAAGACACCACATCGGACACTATTCAATGCAATGTTTCTTTATGGTTGTTAAAGATCAACTGAGCTAATGTACTTGAACAAGTATAAAAGTGAAAATGGATATCCAGGTACACCTGTGATCTCTTCTGATAAAATAGGGAGGAAATTCAAATCCCTTATATAAAGCAATTTCAATCCTACTGAACAAACAGAAATAAATACATGTGATTTCTGAAGGACTGATAAGAAAAGATGCTTGTTTCCCATGCATAATCCTGCTCCAATGAAGGCTTTATGAAGATCAATATGATGAGATTTAATCTTGGTTTGTCATACCTTCCATAAATGAAATAAAAGTGGATTGTCATTACAGGCAGATACAAATTATTTAATTATGCAGAATGATTTGGCCATATATTTCCAGCACACACCCCTCTGCCCCTGTGTGCCATGTTTTGAGTGAGGCACTGTCTCCTATAAACAAGCCAGAGATGATCTCTGTATACTGGTCCCCACATTACTTATTTCTGCAAAACAGGCCAAAACCCTGTAGCTCAAAAGCCTGAAGACACCAAACTTAAATTATTACACTCCCAACTGTGCTAAACATAGGCCAGATAAGCAGATATTTAGTCACTTAGAACTGTCTGTTTTGCATACTTTGCAAAACTCCATCCTGCCCCTATTAGGTTCTGTGGTTACACAAATGGCAAGCCACTGGTGTTCTTCAGACCTCTGACATGGAGCTCTGCCATGATGGGGAAGAACATCTCCAATACCCCTCTTCTCCTTCTTTTCTGGATCATGGCCTCTGACAGTAGCCACAGGACAGACACAGGCTGTGAGGGACTTTCCCCTCCCTGCCAACCTGTCAAAGCTGCATTCAAGACAGCTTGCATGACCTACTGCCACCTAGTGGTCATGTCATTTTCCTCACTCAGCCCTGAAATCCTTGAACCCTCTACATGCCAGTGACGTGAAGATAAATATTACAGGGCCCTTGAGCTCAATTATTATCTAGCCTGATGAGAGAGTAGAAGTAAGGTGCATTTAAATGTGAATTCTAAAAAAGTCAAGAAAAAGAAAATGCACATCACTTATGTAACCATTTTGAATTATATTAGAGCACTTTCCAGTTCTCCTTAACTTGTTCATGAGATGAGAGCATTGGAGCCAATTTTCTACCTCACACAGAAAACCTCCATCATTTTACATCAGATTAAATACATTTCAGGCCCTAGGCTGACTGGGTCAGTGCACCAATGCAATTCCAAAGTATAGATTCAGAGATTAGGACTCCAGATACTAATACTTTAAAATATTCTGAAAATTGTGTAAGTTTTAACAAAATAGATTTTTAATTTTAGGGCAATATGGGTTGAGGAAATATGGAGAACTGTACAGATTAATTTTTTCTTGTGCAGATTATTATGTTTATTTTCATACCAAAAATCCTGTATTCAAAAATATATTTGGATTTAACTTCTACTAGTTGTCTTAAAAACCTCCCATTTAAGATAGTCTAAAAATGAACTTCACTTTACTATTTACAAAGAAAACATATTGATTTAACTTTCACTTTATTGTATTCATTTGTAGTGAAAATAAAGTGCTGACATATTTTTCTTTTGGGAGAAAGAGCTGTAATTATAAGCAGCCAGATTCACTAACTGCATGCATGGCGTTTTTTTCAACATATATATATCTGAGAAGCATTTTTCTAATATATTAAAATAAAACAAATTTTACCTCCTGGATTGAAATGTTATTATATTATATAGTATTTTAAGAATTCCATAACCAATCAAGCTTTTGTAAATGCTCATTTCACTACTCGTTCATGTGGCTGTATTAATTTAAACAGACAGCCATAAACAGACTCTTTCTGTCCCATATTCTTCACTTGAAGCTTTTAGAATATGTTCTTTATGGCAAGGTCTTGTAGACAAATGGCAGTTCGTCACCATTTCCAGCAGCTTGCATATAACAGCTTAGAGAATTCTAGTGCGTGGCCCTTCTAAATCATTACAGCCCCCAAAGACTCATAGCCTTGGTGTATTCTAGAGAATGCCACTGTGGAGTGTTAACATTCAAGAAGATTTTCATTCAACAGACTTTGCCCATACCACTCATCATTAATTGTATCTCCCAAAATGTTAAAAATACACCATGGAGAGTTCTCAGAGCTCCATAAAATTTCAATAAATGTATCAGGATTGGGATATAAATGTATCAGAATGAATTTATAAAGGAAGGTAAAAATACATGGCATAAATAATCCTTTGGACTTACCTGATAAAACTGTTCTCTACTATAGATATTAAAACTGGTAAATTTTTAACTGAAAAGATATTGTTTAATAGCCAAGTATTTATTGAACTTAATGTATAAAAATATTAAATATTTTATTATTGTTAAAATATAATAAAACAGCCAATTCAAAGAAAGAAGAAACATGGATAGACCATGGGGCACTAGAAGAAGGGAAGACAGTTTCCCGGAGGGAACTAAAGAAAGGTGTCATGGGACAGTTGGCCTTAGCACTCTGTGCTGACAGTTAAATGAGACTGAGTTTGAGAGAAGAGATTAAGAGATGACATGAACGAGCAGAAGTAGACAGGTAGTAAAGTGTAGCAATTCCTGACTGAACCTAGGAAAAAATTATTGAACCCATGTACAGGGCACCTTAAGAGGCACTCTATGAATCTGGGTTTTCTTTAATGGGAAGTGAAAGTTTGTTTTGCCTTTTTTTTTTTTTTTTTTTTACTTAAATAAGGAGGCTGCGTTATAACGTTAGTGTTCTAGAAAGTTTATTGCTGGGCATATATAGAATTAAACTAGAAGGACTCAATTCAGAGACATTAGCTAGAGAGGGGCTTGTGTGATATGTGAGGTCACAAATAATGAAGGCCTGGATCTTAGTTTTGGTTTTGAGAAGACAAATCGTGGACAACCATGCTGACACACAGCGGCGAGCTCTCACACTGGATGCAGCAGGAGAGAAACAACTAAGACCGACCATTTGGAAAGCAGAGGTGTGTGAATAGTACCATGTGTCTACTACTCCGCTGGGACCAACAGCCCCTTGTTTCTGATTCAGAAGTCTCCCATCTTCTTCCTAGACCCATGGAATTCAGGCAGACCATTTGCTCCTGTGTAAGAAGGTGGACGATCAGAGCCTTCACAGTCCCTGACTCCCAAAGTTGCAGGGATCTTTGAATTCCTTAGATTAGCCATTACTTAAAAATACTTGGCTGTTCTCTCAAGATCTTGGTTCTTTGAGTAATAGTGCATGAGAGCAAAAATGGCTCCCTGTCCTTCAAAAGCTTAAATGTACTGAGGAGCGAGACATCCTTTTTTTTTTTTTTTTAAAGATTTTATTTATTTATTTGACAGATAGAGATCACAAGTAGAGAGGCAGGCAGAGAGAGAGAGAGGAGGAAGCAGGCTCCCCGCCAAGGAGCCCGATGCGGGGCTCAATCCCAGACCCTGGGATCATGACCTGAGCGAAAGGCAGAGGCTTTAACCCACTGAGCCACCCAGGCGCCCCGCGAGACATCCTTTTTAATATAATACAGGTTTCAGATAATATAAAACCGCACTTAAACATTTGATTGTGTTGGACTGTGTTTTAAGGTGCTACTTATAAATGTAGAATTGAATCTATCAGTGACACTGGTCCCCTGGCTTAGCTGCTGGTTGGATTAGGGCATTAAGGAAAGGGAACATATATCTGAAGAGATGTGAGAAACATCCAAGAAACAGAATGACTCAAGGAAAACCACAATATTATGATGATTTTGGTGAATCTGTGGATGCAGAGACAGTATGTGACAGAAGTATAACCGCATTTTTTGGGAAAAAATGACAAACTAAGAGATAAAGCTCAATGCAAGACAGAAGTCATAAAAGTTCTTAAAAGTGTTGCCCCTGATCCAACAAAAAACACTTGTTTTTGAAATATTACTCTGAAAAAAATACTAGCAGGATTGAGATGAAGTGAGATTGTAGTCATTTAAATATTCAACTTAGAACCAATAACTATGGAATTTCATATTCTATGTCATCCATGAGCAGTCACATAGTAAAGACTGCTTCAAGTCTTCAACTTAATCATGCGTCATTAGAGAGCTACTGGTCATATTGTAATTCGTTGTTTGCCTTCCTGCCCAGAGAGAGAGGACCCACACTGGCTGACATATTCTGCTATTCTTCTTTGGATACTTACAACTGTCTAACAGATTCTTATGTTAATAAAGAAATACACATATGGTTCATAGTATGCCCTTTTAAAATGTTTCTGTGAGGGTTAGTTTCTCCCCAGCTTCCTTAAATTTCATCAAAACAGGTTAATTATTCTTAGGTAGGAACTCACTTGAAGCCTCACGGGAAACCATACATACTCCTACATGTAAATACTAATCTCTTTTCCTCTCTAAAACATGCATAATTTCTAAATATTTTTACACAAAAATACCAACCAGTTTGATGAAACTGAAAAAAAAAAAGCAGAAAATTTTTAGATAAACTCAGTGCTCACATACCATGCTGCTTTGGAGATCAGTGATGAGCAGTCAGAGCACATCAAACTGGGATCCACAAATGCACTGCTGATGGGAAGTCTGTGCACAAAGAGAAAATCAATGCAACTGATCAGGCATTGCAAATGATTACTGAACACAATTACCAGGAAATTTTATAAATCCAACGCAGCCGAAGGAAAACGATGGCAGACACAACATCTATTTTGTGCAATGGGAATCACAGTTTAAAAAAAAAAAAAGACCAGAAGACAAGTGTGATATTGGGGATTTTTGTGTTAAAGGACAAAACCTGAACAGAGTTCAGAATGAAGATCAGAATTGATCTTAAAACAAAATTTATAAAGGAAATTTAAGAAGTTTTGCTTAAATGCATTTTAGATGTACATAGCAGAAAAACAGTCACATAAAATACGTAGCTTTTCAAAAGTCTGAAAAGAATTAGGAACAGTTTAGCATTAAATGTCTTTAGAGATCAACTATGTCCTTTGGATATTCTTAGTAGGGGTTTATATTTAACCATTGTTCCAGCTTGATAATGTGCTTAAAAAGACTGAAATTAAGATCAAAACATGCATATTATTTATGTTTTTCTGCTTTTGTCTGCATGTCTTTCTTTAATATACATGAAATATTACTATTTCATTGTATTCATTTCATATGTATAAAATACATGAAATATTACTATTGAGTTTTACTGGAAATATGATTGTATGAAGGTGAAACATCAAAAAGCATATTTTTAATAATTAGATCCTTTCTAGAGCTCAGTACACTAATTCTAGTGATCAAGATGTGAAAAAGTACTAACTTATGCTAGATATAATAAGTCAAAGATTACTCTCAAAGACAATGACAAAAAGAATCATAAAAATGTGCAAATGTAACAAAGAGAAAATACTTGACAAATGCAGGAGTCAATAATGCAAAGAAAGAAGAAGTGGGTAGAACAGAAACAAAACAAAATTTGATTATGTAGTCATTTATTTTTTTAAATTTTTTGTTGTTGTTTCAAGTTTTTATTTAAATTCCAGTTAAGTCAGCATATAGGGTAATGTTAGTTTCAGGACCAGAATATAGTGCTTCATCACTTACATACAACACCCAGTACTCATCACAAGTGCTCTCCTTAATGCCCATCCCCCATCTAGCCTATGCCCATCCCCCACTCAGCAACCCTCAATTTGTTCTCTGTAGTGAACAGTATCTTACGGTTTGCCTCCCTCCCCCCCTTCCCCTATAGTCATCTGTTTTACTTCTTAAATTCCACATGTGAGTGAAATCAAGAACCACTTGCCTTCCTCTGACTGACTTGTTTTGTTTAGCAAAATATACTCTAGCTCCATCTACACTGTTGCAGATGGCAAGATTTCATTCTTTCTGATGGCTGAGTAGTATTCTGTTGTATTTATATATCACACCTACTTTACCCATTTGATGATGTATTTAAACTCAAATATATCAATAATTACATTAAAAGCAAGTTAACTCAATACACTATGTAAGTCTTTAATATTGATTTAATTTTAAAAAATGCTCCACTTCAAGCGTTTTTACTGACACATCTTAAATACAGAGAAACATAAATGTTGAAGAATAAAAGAAAATTTAAAAATAATTCATTGCAAGCCACAATCAAAATAAAGCTGGTGTGGCTACAATAATGTTATGCAAATTAGACTGTAAAACACAGTATTACCAGAAATAAATAGGGACTTTTTTTAACAATACAAAGGAAATACACTAGACATAATATTTCTGTATTTGTATGCAACTAGTATTACATGAATCAAAAAAAGACAAACTAAAAAGAAAAATACAAAGTTACAATGAGATGGGAATGAGTTTGCCTCTTTCTCTTTGTAATAGAAAGGAAAAATAGAGAAAAAATAAGTGGAGCTAGAATTTTGATAATTGAAAAATAAAACTAACATGATTGACTTAAAGATACTACTGCATTCAATACAAGTATAACTTGTTTTGAAATGAATATGAATCATTTTCTAAAATGAATCAGATCTTAGGGAATAAATCAAGTCCCAGGAAATTTCTAATATTGGATGAAAACATGGCATGTTATTTGTCCACAGTGCAAATAAACTGGAAATCAGTAATAAAAATGTAATTAGTAAATCATCAATTGAAAATTAAGCCATAAACCTCTAAATAACCCAGAGGATTAACAAACAACACAAAATAGATATGGAGGGCATTTTAAATAAAATGATTACGAGGCTATGACCTAAATTTACCAGTTGAATGTAGCTAAAGTTATGCTTCAAGAATAGATTTAGTCTTGGGATGCCTGGGTGGCTCAGTTGGTTAAGCCGCTGCCTTCAGCTCAGGTCATAATCCCAGGGTCCTGGATCGAGTCCCCCAACAGGCTCCTTGCTCGGCAGTGAGCCTATTTCTCTCGCTGCCTCTGCCTGCCTTTCTGCCTGCTTGTGTGTACTCTCTCTCTCTCTGTGGCAAATAAATAAATTCTTTAAAAAAAAAAAAGAACAGATTTAGTCTTGAAAGGCTATTTTAGATCACTAAGATTTTACCTAGGAATTTGAAAAATATAGTCTTAAATTCAAAGACAGTGGAAGGAGATAAATAACATAAATATTAAACAGAAAACAAATGTAAAAAGAAAAGTAAAACAGTAAAACATAATTTCTTAAAAATAAGTAATAAAGTCTATAATGATCAACAAAAATAAGAAAACATCAAAAAATCCGAAGAAAAAATCTGTTGACATATTGTATTTAATAGACATTTAAAATACGAGATTATTGATTATATTTATGCTACAAGATTTTCAAATTTAGTAGAAGTCATATTCCTAGAAAAAATAACAGACATAGTAACAAATAAAAAGAGCTGAGTAGCCCAATAATCTATGAAATGGACAAAACATTTTAAGTTCTACAGGCCTCGTGACTTCAGTGGTGTATTCTTCAAACTATTTAAGGAAGACATAATACCACTATTACATAAACTTTTCTGGAATACAGAAAAGGAGTAATTGTTTTATGACAATGACCCAATCCTGCTGCCAAAATCTAACAGTTACATTGTAGAAATAAAAATTACAGGCAAGTTGCTGATGAGTATTGGTACAAAAAGCATAAACAAACACTAGCAAAACATTTCAACCACATATAAAAAATAATTCATTAATACCGCGTGGGTTTCTGTCACAGAACAGAGGACACTACTGGGAGACTGAAAAGGATACTAAAAAATAGAAAATATGTCTAATGCATCTAAGGGAGAAGAGTAGTATTTGGAATATATATAGTACTCTTGTACAATAACAGTAACAGAAAAGGCCAGTGCCCTAGAAACACGGGTTAAGGACTTAGGCAGAGACAACACGTATGAACCCATGTGTGCACGTACCCACACATTCATCTGGAGCATGAATGATCAAGAAGACACGGAAAAGTGTTTCAAATCATTAATCATCTAGGAAATTCAACTAAAATCCAAATTAGAGGGGGTGCCTGGGTGGCTCAGTGGGTTGGGGCCTCTGCCTTCGGCTCGGGTCATGATCTCAGGGTCCTGGGGTCGAGCCCCGCATCGGGCTCTCTGCTCAGTGGGAAGCCTGTTTCCCACTCTCTCTCTGCCTGCCTCTCTGCTTACTTGTGATCTCTGACAAATAAACAAATAAAAAATATTTAAAAAATAAATAAATAAAATCCAAATTAGAGATCACTACAAATTCACCAGAATTGTGACGTTTCAGAAAAGAACTGCTAACAAATCTTGGTCAGGATGTGGAGAAACCCAAGGAGTCACGAATTGTCAGTGGGGCTGTAAACTGGTAAAACTGTGTAGGGAAATTTTAAACAGGATGTCCTCATTCTGAATATTTGATCAAATGATAGCCATTCCACTCATTAATGCCCAACAGAAATGTGTGAGTGAAGGCACCCAGAGGCATTTACACGAATGTTCATAACATCTTTCAAAATAATCATGAACTATAAACAAATAAAATGTTTGTCATCATTATACTGGGAACAAAGAATCAGGGGTATCCATGCAAAAGTGTGATGGCTTTCACAAATACACGTTCATAGAAGAAGCCAGAATTAAAAAGAAAGACATAACAAAACAAATGGATGGAGTTTGAAATGAATTGCCTGGTTACCCTTTGCAAGGTGGATGGGGTCATGGTGGAGAGGAGAAGCAACTGGTATTTTCAAGGTAATGAATGTTCTGGTAATTTATTTTACAATCTGGGTGTTGGTCATAGGGTTGTGGTCCTTTCATGAAAATTCATAAGACATGCACTTATAATTTATGGACCTTTCTCTACATATTTCCACAGAAGCATATATTTCACTTGTATATGTGTGTATGTGTGTATTTAATTATACCCCATTAATACAAGAACATAAAAATTGGGAAGGCAGAAGCCAAAAGTTTTCTCTGTTCCTTAACATATACATAAAATAACAATCTTTCAACAAGACCGTCTACAAAGCACTTTTCTCATGCTTTATATGAATCACATAGATCTTTTTCCCCTAAATGCATCCCTTCTCTATAATTTTAAGGTAAGATTTATGAGAACAAATTGTGACAAGGTATTGTTGATGCAAACAAAACACTTCACAACAAAGAGCCTGTACTCATAAATTCAAATAAAATCTGAAAAAAAATATGTATAAGAATATATATATGAGTATATGTGTGTGCATGTATCTGTCAAATAATCTTTCTCTGTTTTGTTGTTTTGTGGGAAGAAATAACATGGCAACTTTGAGTTCTCTCACCCTATAGCTTTCTCCCAAAACGTTTAGAATATTATCAGAAGTCTCATCTTGAAAACAGCTGGATGTTTGTATATGAATGTTTTATTTCCTTCTGCAATGACTAGATTTCTTAAAAACAGCAAACAAAGGAAACTTTCACCCCACCTACAATCTGCATAAATGAGGAAAAAAAACAGATGGTGGTGAGGAAAACCCAAGATTGAAACCATGGCATCAAAATGCAGGTTTGCCTCGCGTTGTGAGGTATGCATGGCTGCCTGGATCTCTTCTTGGCATCTCTACGGAACTGGGGAACCACAGGGCCCCTTCTTGTTCTCCACGCGCCATCAAAGAGTTCCCTTCCACTTACACACCGTCTTGTGTCCTCACTCTACACTGCTTCGAATATCGGAGAACAAAAGGATAGAGAAAAAAATAACATTTCATTTTTAATCCACGTACATTCTGGATAATCGAACTTGGTGCTCCTTGATGATGGTGAGTTTTCTGTATTGAATTAAATCTATTAATTGTAATCATGTGTTTTTTCTTTTAATTTTGTAGAAAAGAAAGAAATTAGCAAATGTGCAGGTAATAAAGAGAACGGGGAGATACAATGTCCTACAGACTAGAGCACAGCAATCCAGTGTATTGGTGACTACTCATAACATAACAGACCTGTTAGATGGTATACTTTGCTTTTTTAAAATATGATAAAATGTGTATCATTTCCCCTACTGGGAAGAGAACCCTGGGATCCAGAACTAATAAATATGTTGCCTAACTTTAGAAAACAGAGGTAGTAAAAGTGGGTTTCAAAGTCAGTCTTGTTTCAAGGCCACATTTTCCACCATATCCCACTGATTTTAAGGTTAATGTATGATTGACTCACTAACCTACTGAATGAAATAATGAGTGAAAAGTGAATGAGTCACTCACCTAGTAAAAAGAACACTATGAGTGGAAAATTTTAGGGCTTGTCATTTTGAGTCACTACATGAAATATCTAAACACAATTTTATCCTTATCATTTCCATCAGGTGATATGTTGGGTATTTCTTAGATTTTTATATTACAGCCAGCCAGAATTACAAGACAAATTACAGTATCTCTGTCTGACCAGAACGTAGACGAGAACAATGCTGACACTAAGGACACCTATGCAAAAGAAAGAAGAGCCCAGAACTTGAAACAGGAAGCCTTGTAGGTTAACAAATATAACCGTTTCCAGGTCAGTTGTTGTTTTTTTTTAAAAAGGGGGCAGGGGGATCCTGGGTGGCTCAGTGGGTTAAGCCTCTGCCTTAGGCTCAGGTCATGATCTCAGGGTCCTGGGATCGAGCCCCGCATCAGGCTGTCTGCTCAGCGGGGAGCCTGCTTTCTCCTCTCCCACTCCCCTTGCTTGCGTTCCCTCTCTTGCTATCTCTCTCTATCAAATAAATAAGTAAAATCTTTTAAAAAATGTTTTTAAAGGCTTAAAGGAAGAAAGTTCTCAACTGGATATACTTCTTTACAGTCACTGCAAGGGTTTGCAAGAAATAACTGACTTTCATGAAAATCCATTCATGTATCTTTAACACAAAGAGAGAGAGAAGTAAATTGTTCATTTGTCAGGAATCCAAGATTTGACAGTTCTCCTACCACAGAATTAGAAGGACTGGATTATTCATAAATAATAACATAAAGCAATTTATTACTAAATCTGATCTGAAGGTAGAGTTGATTTCTTCAAACACTGAAAAGGTAAATATGAATCAACACTGTCAGAAACCTAATAAAATTCCTTCCAAGTATGTTTTTGTTGTTCATAAACAAAGTATTTTCAAAACAGCAACTGATAAAAAATTATGTTTGGTCCAATATATTTTTATTAAAATGTAAAACAAAAAAATCTGCAAATCAAGGAGACTGGGAATGGAGACTTGTGAATAATTTTTTTTTCTGTTCCTTAAAGCACTAATGGAAAGATTATATTATATTCCCTGTTTTAATGTCAAATATATATACATACATATATGCTATATGAGTCCTTATAAATATATATAACATATAACATATACATATGCTAAGTTAAATTTATATATACATATATATGTGTATATATAAACAAACATATGTAAATTTGTTATTCTGTGCAAAGGTCTGTTAAACCTAGTCTGAATTTCAAGATGTGCATGAAAAAATTCATGCCTGTGAGGTGCTGAGTACATTAGAGTATGATAAAATATTTCTGTATATGCATTTAGATACATGTATTAAATATAGATATATTAAGTACACATATAAGTTGCTGATGCATATTATACTATTGTGATCTGTGATTCAGGAAAAATATGATGTATAAAATAAGTTGTATTATAAATTTGGTTTCCAAAACTACTCTCGAGTTACTGCTAACTCATATTTGCACAAAACTAAATTTTTGGACACTAAATGTTCTAAAATGAAGTTTTAAAAATAAATGTTTGGAAATATTAGTTATTAATGTAACTAAACCAAATGTTTGGAAATATTAGTTACTAATTGAGAATTTTGCCTTAATCCCATTTTCAAAAGGGGCATATCCAGGACAGGACTGACGACTACAATTCTTTAGCTAAACTATACTGCCTCCACTCCTAAGTCACCAATATTGGTGTGAGTTATGTGAACTAGGTCTTGCTGTGATAATGCTGTATTTACAAACAACTCATAATCTTCATAACACTCATTTCTCATTCGCAAGTATTTGCCTAAGTGACAAGAGTTTAACGAAACGTGGCTGAGCCTGAGCTCAAGTATGTTCCGTGTGCAAACGTATCACACTATCAGACTAGACACAAGTTCACATCTATGATTCAGTGGGGACCATTGTGCTCCATGTGTTTTCTGGTGGCTATTATATAAATGCTGAACAGTCATCTGGTATACTAAAAAAAAAAAAAAGTAGAAACTTTAGCCATTCAAAACCACAGTCATCTGCTAAAATTTGATAGTCTAGCCTTTGGGAAAAAGAAAAAATAATTCAAAAGGGAAAGCTGCATCCACCCCCCTCCCTCCCTGCACTTGACCTTTTAAATGTGTATCTGCATTTTCCATCCAGAGAATCGGTCCCTATGATGAACACAGAAGCCCTAGTAGAGACAGTCTTCGTACATAATGTGCTATAAGCAAAATATCTTGTCACTTTAATTGGGAAAACACACTGTCAGGAGTGCTATTTCAATATTTTTGCAGGAAAAATTTCAGGCACAGTTCAGACACAAAGACAGACTTCAGTAGGAGATCCTATCCTACTCAGAAGAAGACAGTTCTGAGAACAGAGGACGCTTTCCTTGCTCCTGGAGAAAGATTCTGAGAACAGACTGCATGCCTCTAATACATTTTCTAACTCGAAGAGCAAATTTACCTATAAAAACTGCCTTCAGACATCAAGTTCAGAGTTAGGAGTTAGAAAATAATTTGCATACTATATAGTCCCCTATTTTTTCCATAGGATCCTCAATTAAATTTGAATGTCAGATTTTATTTATTTATTTATTTTTACTCTTTATTTAAATTCAATTAAGCTAACATATACTGTACTCTTAGTTTCAGGGTAGAATTCAGTGATTCATCGATTCCATAAATACCCAGTGCTCATTCCATCATGTGCCTCCTTTCACGTCCATCAGCCAGTTACTCCATTCTCTGCCCACCTCCCCTCTGGTAATCCTCATTGTTTTCTTTATAGTTAAGAGTCTCTTACAGTTTCCCTCCCTCTCTGTGTCCATCTCAGATTTTTTTTTTTAAAGTGTGTATATATATATCCGATGCAATATCTGGGACATACTTACATTAAAAAAGCATTTGTGAAACACGGGGGGAAGGTTTCATGATACCGGTCTAGGCAATGGTTTCCAGGATATCACATCAAAAGCACAAGCAATTAACAGCAACATAGACAAGTAAGACTATATCAAACTAGAAATTGTTCGGCATATCAAAGGTAACAATCAGCAAAATGAAAAAGCAACCTCTCGAATAGGAAAAAAAACACACTGCCAAGCCACATATCTGATAAGGGGTTAATATTTAATGCATATATGAAACCCTTACAACACAACAGAAAAAAAACAGATTAAAAGTGGACAAAGGACTTGAATAGACATTTCTCTAAAGAAGACACAAGATGGCAAACAGGTACATAAAAAGAAGCTTACGTCACTAACCGTCAGAGGTATGCAAGTCAAAACTTCACATGCATTAGGATGGGCATTAGAAAAGAAGGTAAACAAAGACGTGCTACTGAAGATATAGAACTAGAACCCTTGTACACTGCTGGACAGTATGCAAAACGGCACAGCTGCAATGGAAAACAGTAAGGAGATTCCTCAAAAAATTAAAAATGAAACGAATGATCCGGTGTTCTCACTTCTGGGTATATATTCAGAACAATTAAAACGAGCATCTCAAAGAGATGATGATGATGAAAATGATGATGCAGCATCATTCGTAATAGCGAGGATACAGAAACGACCTACACGTCTACCACCCGACGAACGGATCAATAAAAGGTATGTACATACAGTGGGATACTGCTTGGACTCAGAGAGGTGGGAACGCTATCATTTGCAACAACGGGGATGGACACGGAGGACATTATGGTGAGTGAAATAAGCCAGTTACAGGAAGCTGGGGGCCACATGGTTCCACTTTCACGAGCCATCTAGGACAGTCAGATTCATGAAACAGAGAGGCACGGCGACCTCCAGGGGCTGGGGATGGGGATGTGCTGTTCAGCTGGTCTCAAGCTCCAGTTATGCTACGTGAGTAAGTTACAGAGAGTTACTTTATAGCACAGCACCTGCAGGTCACGTTTAATATTAAACATTAATTTGAATATTTTAATATGCATTTTATAAATATTTATGAATATCACATGTTCATTAAGAGGGTAGATCTCATGTTAAATATTCTTAGCACAATAAAAAAAGACAAAAAACAGGATGAAAAATTCTGCTTACTACATCATCAGTATATAACCTGGAAATAGATCAACACAAACTATGTTAAAACAAAATGGAAATGAAGTCACCAACATGTTTATTATGATGCTATTTGGTGAAGGCAACTTAAGAATTCCTTTTTCCTTTAAATTTTTTTCTACATTTTAATATGTTTTCATTGTTAATAACATTTATTATGTTTATGATATTAAAATATTAATGAATAAAAGCATGCTCAAACAGATTTGTGAAATTTTAAATGATAAACTAAATGTTATACTCTTCTTAGTTAAATTAATAAAAGATAAACACTCAGAAGTAGTATTTGTGCTTTGCCTGAAATGCCTGTTTTTCCTGGCCACGCCCCTGGGCTGGACTGTGGGAGTGATGTGGGGTCACTTGGCTCCTTAATTCTACAATGTCTTCCTGGTGCTATGAAGATTCCATCTTGGTCTTTTCCCCTAGCTTCTCCTCCTCTGTTGCTTCTTTTAGCAAGGGATCCTCCAGTCATGTCCTGTCCTCTGTTCATTTCACTTTTACCAGGCTCTCTGGAGGTCACTTCCAATCCCATGTTAAAACTGATGCTGCGGATACTGGCTGTCCTACATCGAGCACACAGAGAATCTAGTGTTTTAGTTCCTTAGCATGTGATTCCAGGATCACTCAGGTGGGTCTGTCAAAAATCCTCAATTATCGGTATGCACTCCACACCTGGCTTTGGGCAGGAGCTGTGGGATACTTTGAATCACAGTACGAAAATGCATAACAGGCATTCTTTTTTTTTTTTTAATATTTTATTTATTTATTTGACAGAGAGAGAGAGATCACAAGCAGGCAGAGAGGCAGGCAGAGAGAGAGGAGGAAGCAGGCTCCCTGCTGAGCAGAGAGCCCGATGCAAGGCTCCATCCCAGGACCCTGAGATCATGACCTGAGCCGAAGGCAGAGGCTTTAACTCACTGAGCCACCCAGGCGCCCCATAACAGGCATTCTATGGGACCCAAAAAAGGAATATTATTGAGCAATTATTTACTGTATACTAAATTAACTGAAAAGTGACAAAAAGGAAAGACACTGTTTTTGCTTTGGTATATCACAATTAATTCTCCTTTTCCATTCACACAACGGAAACCTGTACAAGATTTCTTTTTACACTAATAAAGATATGGTTCACATGTCACTGAATCGTATTTTAATCTAGGTGACCTTTTCACAGGCTCTTGCTGGGAACAGCTTTATTGCTTGACCATTAAGGCTCTTGACTCACTTGGTGAGATTAACCCTGAACTGCATCTCTATTTTGAAGAGAATTCATTTACTCAGTATTTACTGTGTGTCAGACAATATTGTGACTAATACAGAACTGGCCACTGCCTCAGGTTTTACAGTCGCATGTATTTCGGGACTGTTATATTTTCGAAGTAAGTTCTTAAAAACACACTAACACAAATGCCAAACACATACCTAGGATAATATGGGCAATTAGTAATTTGGGAATCCCACAGAAATTCTATCTAAAGATCTAACCTAGGAAAAACTCCTTACCATGGAAAAACTTAACAGGAAAATCACTATTTATTATACTTCCACTTCAAATATTAATCAAGTGGTTTTATAAGCACAACATGCTATGTGGAGTCAAAACTGAAGATTAATAATTATCTGTCTGAATTTCATAATGGCACATATTTTTAAAATTTTCTACAAAATCCACAATCTCAAAAATTTTAAATCTTTTTCACCTGGAATGAAAACATCTGTAGTAAAAGCTAAAGAATGACCGTCTTCTCTCACATACGCTCGCACACACACACACACACACCCATCTACGTATAAAATTTCTACTTGTCATAACTGTAATAAAGAGTGGGTCATAATTAAACTAATTTTCTGTCAAGAGTCAACTAGAAGACTAATTTTGTTTCAAATCCTCTGATTGAAAGTGTTTATTAAATAAACCAATATAAGTGGGACTAATAAATATTTATTAATATTAGTTATATTAATATATTAATAATTTACTATCTGCTGAACTCCCCAAGCCTCATGCAGAATCTGTGAGCTAACTCAGGGGTCTCTGCAGAATTTTTCATTTTCTGTTGACTCATCTTTATTATATTTATCCAGAAGAAGTGAGTGCTGCCCCTTTTCAACTCTGTCTAAAGCACCACAAATTAATGGGCTTATTAAATACTGACATAAAATTTTAGAATTCTAAAACCTGTTTGTTTGTATTTTAAAAAGCTCTAGGCTTAGTGTTCAGCCGAGGTTTACCAAGTCTGGCATGTTCTGGCAGCTCATATCCAGGCTGTAATGAAATAACAAAGAATCTGACCCTCAGAAAGAAGGCTGATAGGAATGTTTTCATTTCCTGAAGCCTTTAAAAAAAAAAAAACACAACAAAAACCTTACATCGTCCACTTTAATGTATTTTAAATACAGACTACTTCTATCTTGGTTCCAAATGCTAATTTGCATATAGTCTTTGTTTTTAGGCAGATACAAGAAAAACATGCTTTCCCCCCTTCTCACCAGACTTATTTTAAAATACTTTTTTTTTTTTTTTCTGTTGAGAGTCTAGGTCACAGAGCTTTATAAAGTAAACAATGAGAATAAGAGTCCAGACTTTTATTCTTGGCCCTAAAACTGACTCATGGTGTCCTCTCAGAGACCTTATTTCTCCTGGAAGCATCTCGTCCCCAGAAACAGCCATGAGGAGAGGCGTGCTGTTCTCGGTTCCGTGAGATGGCTCAGCCACCATCTTCGGGAGGACAGTCTTCCCTTCAGGCGCTGGCTCCTCAAGACGAAGGAACGAGTAGCTGTTTGTACCATTCGACTGTCCTACTTCACGACTACTTCTTACAGTGATTAGGCCCACAAAAGATCATTTTAAAAATATGGAGCTATTGGTGTGAAGGAGGCATTAAAAATGTAATTATGGCAAAATTTCGAGAAGTAAATAAATGAGAAGAGAGAAGTGAGTGTTTTGTTGTTGGATAATCAGCCCCTTGTCAAAGCTTACAGCAGTGAATTATTTTTCAATAAAGAAAATCAAGAAGATAAATTATTTCAGAAGGAAGGTAATATTTAATAACAAATTATTATGCACACATTGTTTTACATACATCACCTGAAACTGTCATTTAACACATAATAGCCATCATTTTAAAAATTCAAATGATAGGTAAACTGAGACAGAAACAAAATACCCAGACACACAAATTGTTTGTAATCAAAAAACTACAAAATGATGGTGTAGACTTTTCAACCAGATCTTTCTGGTAGAGGATGGCATATTCCTTCTCCCCACTAAACTATTTACATAATTGGACAAAGAGATTGTGAAAATTTAGGTTTTTTTTTTAACTTTTAAGACTTATTTGCATTTTTGACAATACCGTGCATAATTTATAAGCTGTGAAAATTTCAAATTGTCAAGAAAACAAGGTATTTCTCCAATACTTGGAGCCTCTACTGTTGCATTATCCACCCAGCTTGGATCCACACATCCCCACCGTACCAACGTCATATTACTCCACTTAAATTTCAAATTTCAATTTCTAACTTGCTGCTGAAAAATGTATGCACAGCAATACTGACTCATTCCAAGTAGTAGGAGATAAGACCCTGAGAGGTACAAAGAAAAAGCATGAGAGGCTAAATTCTGAAAATGTTGATTTCTATGCACTAAGAGATACAACTGTTTCACAGCCCACCCAGGACTGCCAGTCTCCTGTGGCAGCAAGAACACCCATGAGCTGAGGTGACCCTTCAGCAATTGCCTTAAATCTTTATTATTTTATTTTATATTTTATTTATGTATTTGACAGAGACACAGCAAGAGAAGGAACGCAAGCAGGGGGAGCAGACTTCCCGCTGAGCAGGGAGCCCAGTGTGGGGCTCGATTCCAGGACCCTGGGATCCTGACCTGAGCCAAAGGCAAATTCTTAACGACTGAGCCACCCAGGTGCCCCAATTATCTTTTCAAAGTGATCTCTACAACCAATGTGGGGCTTGAACTTACAACCCTGAGATCGAGAGTCATATGCTCTACAGACTGAGTCAGCCAGATGCCCCCCTTAAATCTTCATCTGAACACTTCTCGTATGACTACAATCAGAATTTCATCATGAACCTAAGTTCCACTCTGAGCACCACAACCCACGGCTTCACCAGGCAAAAGAAACAGGAGGCAGCCTAGAAAGTGTTTATAAGATAAAAATATTAGGGCTGGTTTTAAGCAAAACTCAACATAATGAGCTATGGAAGGGTTTTGGTTTCAGATTAGAAAAGACCATCCAAATTAAACATTTTGAGAAGATTTTGGAGAAAACAGTGATTGAACTATTCAATTATACAAGGTGCTGTTATATAGAAAAAAGCACCTTTGCGTTAACCCAGAACCGAAGTCACTTCCCTGTTCTGTAACATTGGTCAAGCTACTTCCTAGTGTTAACTTCTTATTTGGAAAGCGAGAGATTAATTTAGGTGACCTGAAAACCTCTAGCAACACTGGAGTTTTCATATTTAATACAAAGTCAAAAAGTGTCAGAAAAGCAAAGTTAGAATGTGTAATGGCCACACAAATGTCAGAATCTTTACAGTTAAAACAGATATTTGGAATGCTAATTTGTCTTACTGACAATTTAGAAATTTTGGTTGGAAACACCAAAAGAGAGAGATATTATAATAAGGACACAACATGCATCCCTTGAGATATACAGACCAGAGGAAAGCCTAGATGAATTTAGTATGGCATCATGAAAGAACAACAATTTTTGTAGTGCGGAGAGGGGTAGAGAGAGAAGCAGACTCCCTGCTGAGCAGGGAACCAGACTTGGGACACATTCCCAGGGTCCTGAGATCATGATCTGAGCCAAAGGCAGACGTTTAACCCACTGAGCCACCCAGGCACCCTGAGAACAACTGAAATTGTTTTTAACAAAAGAAATGCATCTGACATTGAAATAATATTGTTGGAAATGCCACTGATATGTAATCATACCAGAAGTGAGACTAGAGACCACTTGATTATAAAACAAGTAGACATATTTCAAGATTTTAAAAAATTCACAAAAATAAATATAAAAATTATGTAGCAGTTAGAAAGAGTTTGCATGTACCCACTTGGATTGGTGAATTTATTGTTAAAAAAAAAATCTAAAAAACCTACTCAAATATTGGGATACCTAGAACAAGAATTATACCAAGCTAGATTAAGTATATGGTCATGGAGCTCATTAAAATTTACACACAATTACCAGACTTAAAGAAAGCCCACTCTAATGGGAAACATAAGATACATGTGTTCAATTAAAACAATAAAAGCTAATAATAATAATAAAAGTAAATGATAGTAGAGATATCTACGGGACCTTTGGTATTGACTTCCTGACTTCCATGCTAAGTGTTTACACTGCCTTTTGGAGAGGGGGAATATGGCCCACAGGCCGCAGACTATGGTGATGGCTTCAGGAAGTGGACAATCGGTGCTTTGCCCGGGTCCCCTTGTTGGCTCCAGGTGTGTTCCTTCCCAAGCAGCCAGAAACCAGGTCTTTGATGGACACTCAACTCAGACTACTTGGATCCCATCTGCCTGTACACAGGAGAGCTGGGGGTGCTTCCCCCATGGAGGCGTGACCAATGCTTTACAAATGCAGAGGCATCACAGTCCATTTTCCTCCTTAATGATTTTGACAAATGCACGGTATCACCTACGCTGTTAGGAGCTCCCACCAGAATTAAGCCGGTTACTCTGTGCGGACGGTGTGTAATATTGTATCCTTGTTTGGCTGTCACTGCTTCCCTGACCTACCTCCTCGTATCTCTCCCAACTGGTTTTACCTGGGAAATCTTCCTAATAATTCACTTTCACAAGAAATCTTGCCTTAGCGTTTTCTTCTGGGATCCCAAACTTATGATACCTTCTCAACAACCATTTTTTTTTTTTTTTAGGGGGAGGGGAACAAGCAGAACATGAACAACTGAAAACTATAATTTACTGCTTCTATTTGCTGGACGTAGCCAGGTGACAAGGTTCCAGTAAATGATACATAAGAGGAACCCTGTGGGATATTTGAGACAAAGTCCTACTTTCCCAATACAGCGATTGTGCGTTTCATCACAAAGCATCCCTCTTTGTCCTGCCCGGTGTATCTGCAGGGGGCTGGAGGCAGAACAGCCCAGAGGTGATTGTGAAGACTAAAGGAACCCATTGAGGGTCACAGAGCAGAAGGCAAGAGGAGCATGGTCCAGTGTTCAGTGCCACTGAGGACTCTGGAGGGCCTCCAGACACCTGACAAGGTTACACAAATTAGACTCTCTTTTAAAGTTCTGGACCATTCTATTTCCATGCAAGTGAATGCAATCTCATTGATACTGAGGTGATGGAAACAGGGAACTTCAGAACTTTTTAAAATTTTATTTTAATGGATGAAAATGATTTGCGGTTTTTACGATGGAGTATGAAAGGCCCAACTCCCTTGACGTGGGCTGGGTTGGGATCAAACTGAAGTACCCTCAGGGAATTTGCTTGAAGTTGCAGTCTAGCATGGCTTCCAGGCCACTCTTGAACAACTCCTCTTAAATTAGCAATGGAGGTCTTTTCCACCCCTGAAAACCCTCAGTCAAGGTCAGAACGCCTAGAAATGAATCTCAGCCCCAGCACCTTATTAGATGATGGACCCTGAGCAACTGTGCTAGGTCTTCCCAACTGCAAACGGTATAAAACATCACCTACCACAAAGGTGGGTTGTACAGAGTAAAGGTAAAGTATGTAGACTGTGTCTGGCCCATGGTGTTAATTTTACAAGAAACTAAGTTCATTAATTTGAATTTCCTTCAATTCACGATCTGATTCGAACAAAAAGAGAGGGTTTTGTTTTGTTTTGTTTTGGTTTGGTTTGTTTTTGTTTTTGTTTTTTTTTTCCAGGGAAATTTTAAACCAATAGGAAGTCAGGAAATTCATCATGGGTTAAGGTTTAAATACTGATAGTTTGAGGTCTTCCGAATCCTTACATCAAACTGCAAATATTCCAGCAGAACGTGATATTTTAGAAGACACACACTGACGGCAAGTGGGCAATAGGGTCCTGGCCATGGGAAGGGAGCCACATGGCCACCAGGAGACCAGCAACACTCACGTACAGACAAGTACGTACACAAAGCTAGGCGGGTTAGGCGCCGTTGTTGAGAACAACTCATCTGCAAATCGATATCTGGGCTATATTTTGAACGTCCGCATAAGCAATCCCTGGCCTTTGCTGGTGGTAGTACTTCTGCATCTCTTGGCCCAAGCGCAGAACTGCTTGTCACCACTTATCTCATCCACAGTCCACTGAGTCCATCACTAGAGCAACAGGGCCTCTTTCTGCAATGAAGATGCTGCCCCTGGCCCCTTTCAATAAGAGTTCCCTAAACACAACTCTTTGGTTTGTGCTTCACTGCCGATTTCCAGTGAGTGGATGGCTCTGAAATCTTACCCTGGATAATTCACATTAAATGGGTTAAATTATGGAAAACAAAAGGGCTTTTTATTTACATTTTTTCAGTAACTACTGAATGATGGAACTTTTAGGGGTTCTTGGAGATTTACAAATTTTGACCAACAGAAGCATGACAGATGATTGCAAGGAATTATAGGAAGATCTATGCCCATCTTGCTCCCACCTACCAAGTTTCTTAGAAAACGCAACTTCATCCTGAAATAGGGTCATAGTGATGCAAAACCAGAGGGCCAGGTGTGAGCTTCTGTTCATCATGTTCATTATCCAAACTTGCTGATTGCAAGTCATTATACAAATAGGTGATTTACAGAAAAAGAGGTGTGATTAACATGATAATGCACAGAAAGTTCCTACATAGCTCAGTGACTGACTTAGAGCATCAGCTTGATAAAAGTTAAGTGGTAAGATTATGCACAACATCTTAATTTGTTATTGATATTAAACAGAGTCAAAATGCCTAAACAGTGCAAAAAAGAAAAGAAATACGCATGAACTAAGCAAATATGAAGGGAGACATAGGAAAGATCTGACAAGGGCAAGTTGCTACTGGAAATTCCTGAATGAGGAATGCGTTATAAAGACTTAGAGACTTAGGGCAGCTTGGATTCCTGTAGAGACAGGCACCCCCTGAAGCCTGGGATTTCTCTTCTCTACCCTTGCAGGTGGGGTGTGGTCCTGAGGGAATTTTGCATTCAGGACTTTATTTTACATCTACGCACTCCCCAACAACCACCTTGCCCAGGTCTACAAGCCATTCAGTGAAGATGGAGACTAGCACATCATCCATCCCAGCAGCAACCCCCTTGTTTCTGCAGTCCAGAGAGCCGACTGTCAAATACTGAAGTCCGGGGAAACCAAAGAGGAGGCGTGCGAGAGCCCCTCATGCTTACCGCGCAAGCTTCTGATGCCTGCGCTGTCCCGGGTCATGCTTACTACAGGTGCGATCTCATGCAAGTTAGTTTGCCCCTTACTCGCCGCTTCTGCTTTCTTAAACTTCATACAGGTTATGACCATGGGACGGCCTCTCCCATAGGATGGCAATGAGGACTATAAGGCTATTTAGGAAAAGCACCTAACACAAGGACTGTCCCGGGGAAGCACACACATACTACTGGCCAGACTGACTCCATGACTCCACAGACTTGCTTACAGGGTCAGGAGAGACTACGTGCCCAAGGGAGAGCAGGCCCGAGCTGCTGCAGGTGGAGAGGAAGTGTCCACACCAGAGTGGGCGGTCCAGACAGGAAGCAGGCACTGTGGCCAGTCAGGCACCAGCAGCCAGGGAAACCCACCAAATGTGATACAATCGGACAGCAAAGCCTGAGCCTGTGGGACTGGAGTTCAAGAAAAGGGATGGATGTAGCACGAGACACTGAGGTTTACTGGCAGAATCTCATCTGCCAAGGCTCTGTGAAACCAGGGAACTTTAAAATTGCAAAGATCCACTTAAAATTTTAGGAACGTGCTTTCCACTTCAAGACACAGCAAATGCAGTATTTCTGTACATTTCTTTTTCTGGTACGTAATCACTTTCCCTTGTAACTTACTTTTATACACTCAAGTTAAAATGGATTCCAAGGACACCACATATTGCCAATAACCGTCCTGTTGAACTGTTTTATGGGACAATAATCTGGCATCCTGGTGGTGAAAAATCAGCCATCAACCTCACAGTTAATTCACGAGGGAGGTGTATTACTGCTTCATAAAACATCACTGCAGTATTATTTTGAGTAAATGCTAGGTAAAGCTTGTTGGCATTTCAATTGTTATTAAAAAAATCAATAATATATGCATATTTAATGGGTATCTGACACCATGTGAAACAAATATATATAATATATATTATATAACAGAGATAATATATATATATATATATACTTTTTCCCCCTCTAGTGGGTTTAAAATACTGAGACCCCAAATAGAGCTGTAGTTTATGCCTCCAGTAAAGGTAATTAAATTGTAAATGCTGATCTTGCTAATGCTAATGAGTGGTTTACTAGAAATAAATTGCACTTAACTGCATTTAGAATGCAATCCACACAATCAGAAATGACTGGCAAATTAGCACCAGTCAAAGCTATCAGTGTACAGTAAGGATGGCAAGTGAAAAAAGAAAAAAAAAAGTCCTTGTTGAATTCATGCATGCGTATATGAAAATATCAACTTTGAAAATCTCAAGTGCTACCATGAGTCTAAGAAACCATTTACTCCATGCCCCTGCTTTCCTATAAACCATGCAATTTTATTAGCTCTCTTGGCAATGCAGTCTGGTGGCTCAGAGTCTCGATAAAAGAATGTTCTTTCTAATGTGTTATCTAAGTCCCCTCTGCAGTAATTTAAACCAATCTCTGCTTTGCAGTCTCTCAGCAGAAACAGACTTGAGCTCCTTACCTCCATGACTGCAAGACTTTCTTGCTCCCCTTCCCACCCTCACTCAGTTCTGTATGTGACTAAGAGAGAACCACAGCTTCTGTTCCATAATATTTAAAGGGTAGGTGATAGAAACATCAACAAAGAGCTTTTATTCTATTCTATTCTTCACTTTGATTCCTTTGAGTTGTAACCAGTATTACTTATTTTTTGAAATAATTTCCTTCTGATGTAATGTATGAAATGTCACAGAAGTAGTTTTGCTTTACTTTGTTGTTTATTAGGACCCAGTTACTTTTTCTAAAAGAGTTTCAGATACTATCATTAAGTGCATGGCTGACACATGCGCAAATTTACTGACATGCGCATGCGCTGTTTTCTGTGCATGTACATAGAAAACCTGCCTGTGTGTCTGAGGAGGAGACAGAGCCAAGCAAAATAAGAAAAGGAAGAAGAAATCTCCACCTTCTTAGGAAATACTGCATTGTATTTTCAGATGTATATGTAGCATTTCTGAAATTAATTAATTACAGTGAACTAACATTTCTTTTGCAGCTTTCTCATATGGGAACATGCAACTATTAAAAATTAATCATTTTTATTATTTATTAAATCTAGACTGTGGTGACATTAAACTTGTTAGTAATCTATTCCTTTCATGCTCTCATTCATATTCAGTAGTGATGCATGGAGTGTTTCCTCTGCATCTCCTGCCACTCAGTGACCAAATAAGATTCTCTGCTTCGTATCACCCACTATACTTATTCTTAGGATTACGTGAGCTCTGAAACTTTGTTGTTTCTTGTGTATGAATGTGTATGCATGTTTAACAGTTTGTCAAAAGTATAATTCACAAATCACAAAATTCACATGCTGTAAGTGTGTGATTCAATGATTTTTAGGATATTTGTGGGCCGTTAACAAAATCTAGAACACTTCTATCACATCTAAGATACCTATTTTATGTAGTCTGCAGTCTCTTTCACATAGTCCTTATTGTGTGATGATTCCTTTTTAAAACTGTGTCATCTAGGGGAAAATCTGGAGCTACCCAACACATCAATTTAGCTTGTATAATGCTGAATATATTTGGCTATTAAAAATAAAACAATTTGGGGGGCACCTGAGTGGTTCATTTGGTTAAGCATTAAACTTGATTTTGGCTCAGGTCATGATCTCAGGGTTGTGAGACTGAGCTCCCCACTCAGCATGGAGTCTGCTCCAGATTCTCTCCCTCTGCCTTTCCCCCTACTTGTGCATGCTCTCTTTCTCTTTCTCAAAATAAATAAATCTTAAAAAAAAAAGCAATTTTCACATCTATAAAAGTGTCCTATAAAGTATATGTATCTTTATCCATTTGGATAGCCATAACAAAATACCACAGACTGGGCAGTTTATAAACAGCAGAAATTTTGCTCACAGTTTTGGAGGCTGGAAGTCTGAAATCAAGATGCCAGCAGGGTTGGGTTCTACTGAGGTCTTTCTTCTGGGGTTGCAGACTTCTTGCATCTTCACACAGCAGAGAAGGCTGGAAGTTTGTGGGGTCTCTTTTATAAGGGCACTAATCCCATTCATGAGGGGCCCGCCCTTAGCACCTAATCATCTCCTGAAGGACCCCTCCCAATACCATCACCTTGGGGGTTAGGATTTCCATATAGAAATTTTCAGGGAGACACAGACGTTCAGCCTATAATAATACATTTTGATGACAAAAACCAAAACCAAATGCTCATTATTTCTATAATACTTCAAATAAAAAGACTGGACACAGATTCTGACCATAGATAAATCAATGACATGGAATAATATTTGGTTAGACTTTAGTCTCAATCTATAAATTTCACTGCTATGTCTTGAAAATGGGATCTAGTTGGCCAGGTACTCAAGCTTCCAGCCCCGCTTCCTCAGTAACCCAAAAGTCACACTCATACACACATTCCACGTGAAAGTCTCTAATACTACCCCCTATGGGAACAGACAAAAGGGGCCCAACAAACCCATCTGAGGACATTACGAAGTTGAAAGCAATTTACTATGTTCTTACATTCATGCTACATACTCCCTAGACAGGGGCTATCTTATTTAGATGTTGTTACAGCTTGTACTTGGAGCCAAGAAAGGCAGTAAATGTTACCATAGCTAAAAGTAAACTGCTTCTCTGGATGAAATTAGGTATAATAAAATATAAAGGATGAGATCAAGCATCTTTAAAAATTACCCAGGTATTTTTTATATATACTTAAGTCCAATCTAGGGAAACTTAGGTAGTAATTTTTACTAGAAAAGTTCACATATATTTACAAAATAATCAGCATTAGCAAATAATGCATTAGGTGAAAGATCTACAAAATCTACAAAAGGGAAATCAGAGATGTAAGTATGATGAGTGTGTTCCCAGAATTGTCCAAAGGCAAATACGCTAGAGTTTTTGTGTGACAGATATACAAATGTCTTTATTAAAAAGGGTTCTGTTCATGTACAATGGTTTGATGACATTGGCTAATGGGATCATACCACGAGTACTCTGATTTGATTTTGTGGTCATCAACCAATCTTTTTCATAATTGACATTATTTACTAGGCATCTGTAAGGACAGACAATATGCCCATTGGTGAACAGAAGTCACATCTGATAGTTACCATTTTCAGTATCAATTAAGGAACAATGTTCACAAAATAGTACCAAAGGTTGTTTATTTGGTTATGCCAAATTAAACTCTAGGATCAGATGATTTGGGAAGATCATGAGTAATTAAATTCCTAAACCTAAATGCTGAAGAGTGGTCTTTGGAAAATTCCTAAATTATCAAGAAAATCTCTTGGAGTACAGTTACCATATTAGGACAATGCCACCTGAGGGAGCTTGTTGAGGTAACACTGCTCTGCCTTCACCAATTTTAACTCTGTTTCCTTTCAAAGTGCAATCATTAAAGCAGAGTGCTCACCATGCCGGGGAACACGAATCCTGTCTTGGTTTGGTGGCTGTGGGAGCGTAAGGGACTCAGCTTCCACATCCTCCCTTCCCACGATTTGTCTTTCCTGACCTGTTCTGAGACCGAGATTCCAGTTGGTAGTCCTTCCTCCCACCCTCAACTTCCCATCCACACTTCTGCTTTCCTTCTAACCCGCCTGGAATTTTACTATGGTTCCTTGCCTAGAGAGGAATAAGGCACATGGAAACCAAAGAGGGAGACCTTTCAGAAAACAGTGTTCCTGAGGGAGAGCCCATTGAGAGCAAAACAAAGAAAGATTCATGTAAAACATAGAAATGGAAAGAAGCTTAGTATGGTACTGGCACAAAAATAGACACACAAATCAATGAAACAAAATAGAGAGCCCAGAAACAAACGTATGATTATATGGCAACTAATCTTCAACATAGGAGGCAAGAATATGCAATGGGAAAAAGATAGTCTCTTCAATAAATGGTTTTGGGAAGACTAGACAGCCACACACAAAAGAAAGAAGCTGGACTACTTTTTTATACCATTCACAAAAATAAGCTCCAAATGGACTAAGAACCTAAATGTGAGATCTGAAACCACAAAAATCCTAGAAGAAAGTACACACAGTTACTTCTCTGACAGCAGTTGCAGCAACATTTTTCAAGATATGTCTCCTGAGACAAGGGAAACAAAAGCAAAAATAAACTATTGGGACTACATCAAAATCAAGAGCTTTGCACAGCAAAGTGAACGATCAACAAAACTAAAATGCAACTTACAGAATGGAGGAGATATTTGCAAATGACATATCCCATAAAGGGGTAGTATCCAAAATATACAAAGAATTTACACAACTCAACATACACATGAAAACAAATAATCCATTAAAATGGGCAGAAGACATGAACAGACATTTCTCAAAGAAGATATACAGATGCCAACAGATACATGAAAAGATGCTCAACATCAATCCTCATCATGGAAATACAAATCAAAAATACAGTGAGATACCACCCTATGCCTCTCAGAATGGCTAAAATCAAAAACATAAGAAAACAATGTGTGTTGGCGAGCATGTGAAGAAAGAGGAACCCTCTTGAACCACTGTTAGGAACACAGACTGTGCAGCCACTGTGAAAAAAGTATGGAGCTTCCTCAAAAGACAAAAAAAAACAAAAAACAAAAAAACAGAACTACCTTGTGACTCTTATGTATTTACCAACAAAATATGGAACACTAATTCAAAAGGATACATGTACCCCTATGTTTAATGCAGCATTATTTACAATAGCCAAGCTACAGAAGAAAGCTCAAGTGTCCATTGATTGATGAATGAATAAAGAAGAGGCGGTGTCCATACACAAGGAATATTACTCAGCCATAAAAAATGATGAGATCTTGTCATTTGCTATGGATGGAGCTAGACAGTATTATGCTAAGTGAAATAAGTCAGTCCAAGAAAGACAAATACCGTAGGATCTCACTCATATGTGGAATTTAAGAAACAAAACAAACAAACAAAAGGTGGAAAAAGAGACAAACCAAAAATAGACTTATCCCTCTAGAGAACAAATTCACGGTTACCAGAGGAGAGATGAGTGGGGAATGGGTAAAGGAGGTGATGGGGATTAAGAGAGCACTTGTCATGAGGAGTGCTAGTAATATACGGAATTGTTGAGTCATTACATTGTGAACTGAAACTAATGTAACACTGTATGTTAACTACACTGGAATTAAAATTTAAAAAAAAAAAAAGAAATGGAAAGTATTTTGTTTTATGTAGGCAATGGAGGGCTGGAGTTCTTTTGTTCACTCATACATTCACTCATTCAACAAATACCACGTGGCTACCATGAGCCTATCTCAATTCTAGGCAGGGTTTTCTTTCTTTCCTTCCCTTCCCTCCTCCCTTCCTTCCTTCCTTCCCATGCTCATACCCCAGGTTTCTGATCTCTCAGTAATTACATTTCATTTATTTGGAGGGAAGTCTGAATTGTGTGTGCCTCATGACCAATTCAAACAAATTTCTATTTCATAATCATCTGATTTTAGGAAGCATATGGATTTTGCCACAAGGCTCTGCTCCATTAAAAAGTATATTTTTGTTATCACTGCAAAAACAAATAATTCCATTTCATTGCCAAACTTTGAACTTAATTTATGATAGCACTTAGAATGTTTTAACATTCAAGAGAATGAACTACAAAAGCATTATTTTATTCAGTGAATTGAATGAAAAAGAGGAAAATTATTGGAATTAATGGATATAAAACTGGCATCACTTAAGTGTGAAGTTATTTTGCTAATGGAGTCAACATATTAGCAACTGTAACTTTAATACTTTTTTGTATATGCACAGGAAAGCATCAACTCCAAAATGAGGAACATTAATTTAGAACAATCTTTTGATCTAAATGAAATATGGTTTCCAGAGCACTGGGCAAACACATTTTATGCAGCTGCATGGGCTGTATAATCTTTGGGCCCAGACTTCTTAATAATTACCAACCTCTAAAGGTGGAATAGAAAATGGAATCTTATTAAAGTCACACCAAATTATTCTCTTGCAGCTATTAATAACATATTTCATTAAAAATTAAGAAATCCTGAGAAAATTCTTACCTGGCTGAGTACAAGGACAATGGTTGTAAACCAGGTAATATGGCCAACCTAGGTAAAGACTTTGTAGTACTGCTTCGCCATGATAAGCTCTATGTAAATGTTTATATATATTTTTTAAAATCAGATTGCCAGAAAATAAGTCTTACTTGGCTGGAAACTTTCACGATTAAGCTAGCTTTGACAATTAAATTACCCTATTAACACAACTGTATGATGTCCTTTTTCTTCCTTATGAGTTTCTCTGAAATCTATACTGTGACTTACTAACCACTCAGGTTAACCGCAATAATGGCACAGTGAGTGTGCGTATAGGAGGGAAATAGCTTTATGACTGTTAAGCTACATGATGGAGTCAACAACTTAATATCATTTTAGGCAGGGCTGTAAACACTGGATTGCTTAGATCAGTTCCAATGACATTGTCTGGGAAGCACCAAGTAAATACAAGGATCGACCCCTGGTGAGGAATGAAAAAAGAAAAGAAGTGGATGACCCTCGGTTAAAGGAAAATTTGGTTTCAGTTGAGAGAGTTGCACAATGAATGGAGAAATATATAAGAAGTAAGTGCCTAACTGCTTATATCATTCATGTGTTCTTTTTGATGAAGCACATGAGAGATAACATATGTAAGTAATTTTAATCCTAGAGGAGAACATAGGGAGTAACCTCTTCGACATCGGCCACAGCAATTTCTTTCAAGATAGTCTCCAAAGGCAAGGGAAACAAAAGTGAAAATGAACTTCTGGGACTTCATCAAGATAAATAAAAATCTTCTACATAGCACAGGAAATAGTCAACAAAACAAAGAGGCAACGCACAGAATGGGAGAAGATATTCGCAAATGGCACTACAGACAAAGGGCTGATATCCAAGATCTATAAAGAACTTCTCAAACTCAACACCCAAAAATCACATGATCAAGTCAAAAAATGGGCAGAAGACATGAACAGACACTTCTCCAAAGAAATACAAATGGCTAACAGACACATGAAAAAATGTTGATCATCATTAGCCATCAGGGAAATTAAAATCAAAACCACACTGAGATACCACTTTACAGCAGTTAGAATGGCAAAAATGGACAAGGCAAGAAAAGCAAATGTTGGAGAAGTTGTGGAGAAAGGGGAACCCTCTTACACTGTTGGTGGGAATGCAAGTTGATGCAGCCACTTTGGAAAACTGTGTGGAGGTTCCGCAAAGAATTAGAAACAGAGTTACCCTATGACCTAGCAATTGTGGTACTGGGTATTTACCCCAAAGATACTGATGTAGTGAAAAGAGGGGCCATCTGTACCCCATGTTCATAGCAGTAATGGCCTCAGTCACCAAACTGTGGAAGGAGCCAAGATGCCCTTCAACAGACGAATGGATAAAGAAGATGTGGTCCATATATACAATGGAATATTACTCAGCCATCAGAAAGGACAAATACCCAACTTGTGTATCAACAGGGACTAGAGGAGATTATGCTGAGTGAAATAAGTCAAGCAGAGAAAGTTAATTATCACATGGTTTCAGTTACTCGTGGAACATAAGGAATAACATGGAGGATATTAGGAGAAGGAGAGGTGAAGTGAGATGGGGGAAATCGGAGGGGGACTGAGAATCCGAGAAACAAACCAAGGGTTTTAGAGGGGAAGGGGTTGGGGGGGATCGGTGAGCCTGGTGGTGGGTATTAAGGAGGGCATGTATTGCATAGGGCACTAGGTATGGTGTATAAACAATGAATCTTGGAACACTGCATCAAAAACTAATGATGTATTTTATGGTGACTAACATAACACAATAAAAAAAAAGAAATCATTACATCACCATTTTACTTTCTTATTAATATATATACTTCTAAATATTTCTCTTTTCTGTATGATAAAATGTAAAATTTATTTTAAATCCTTGCTAATAAATGTGAACTCTTAGTGTCGTGTCTCTAATGATGGGAACTTAGAGACTTCTATTCACGTGCCTCATAGTGCCCCAGAGAGTTGTCACTCCCTAATATTTCTTAAACTGAAATGAAGAAATCAAGACTAAGCAAGAGATGTGAACTAGAGTTCGTCTGAATACACATTTCTGTTTATAATTCTTATGTTTTTTATGTGTTGGTATTTTTCTTCTACATTTTTTTCTCCCATCTTTCATTTCTTCCCTTCCTTCATCCCCAACTTTCTATAAATCTGTAATCTCTCCTATAAGGCACTCTATAGGAAGTGGACAACTGACATTTCTGTAGAGTCTGCTGAAGTGATAATAGGATAGTGTCTCCTAGAGTGCACCAGCTGCTCAGGACCTATACTTCCTGGACTCTCCCTGAAGGGAGGAAGGGAACTCCTGCCTGGCCAGCCATGTCAGTCAGCGAGGTGCCAAAGGAAACCCACACTCCATTATCTACTCTTTCACACTGGGAACAGATCTCAGAATTAACTATCGAATGTGAAACATCTTCCAAAATCATACAACTTTATACATGCATGAGAAAAACAGTAAGAATTTGGCATATGAGCTTTATATATTTTCAGTGCTAATAAATTTTGTTTCATAAATTTATTAATTGGTATACATTTGAATTTAAAAGGGGAAGAAAACAATTTCCCCGTCTCCTGCTCCTAACTGCATATGAACCAAAGGCGGCCATTTTAAATGGAGGTGTAGACGTCTTCTAAACTCGGAAGTGTGTCTCCTCCAAGTTACCCAACCAACTTCATGTAGACTTGTTGGTGTATAGGAGAATGAAGGTGAATATGTTCAAGACTTCCATAAAATTGTTCAGCTGTTCAGAGTAAAACCATCCTGAGCAGCTGCTATGTAAAAATATAACATCAACCCCGATTCCGATGATCTGTATAGACAGGTATGACAACATCTATGAGTTATAATTCTAGGAGGAGAGGATTTATTCCGAGAAAACAGTTTGACAGGGAAATTACCACATGAGAAATAAAGAGCTCATATAGTGTGAGAACCCTTACTGGAAATGGCCAAGGGAAAGTGGATCTAAATGGCTGTAATCAGCTCTTCAGTAAGGAGAGCTTCTTACTCTTTGACCTCCTTCTGCTCCCGTGTTCTTGTCTTTTCTTCTCGTTCTTTATTCAATGGGTTCACCTTCTTAATATTCAAATGCTCACTCGGGCTTTTTTTCTCCTTTCTTTGCAGAGTATAATTACTTAGGGAAATTTATTGCATTTTGAATATATACAATGGATATTAATTGAGTGGGCCAGATTTCTCCCATTTGCTCTTCACATTGTCTTGTCTCCCACCTATTCTATGCCCCAGATCCTTTATGGGATCCATAGACAGGCCCCCTGCACCTTGGCTTCTAGTATTCCACCAACTGAGAGCCCCATGAAGAGACTGGAAAGAGGGAGGACATGTCAGACAGGTTGTGTATTCTGCTAACTCCTTCTGCCTGATATTGCTTGTGTCCTTTGACTTGAACTTCTCATGGCAGCTCTTTTTTGTTTCTGCTTCCATATTCCCAGCTACAGGTCTTTTTCTCCCTGTCCTTCAGGGATGGCAAGAGCTGAGGTAGCACTGGGCTAACTATGTGCACTGTGTCTCATGGTTTCTCCAAGCTCCTGCCATTCTAAATACTTCAGTCACAGACAAACTTTCTGAATTCTCCCAGTTGGAAAGAGATCTCTGTCTTGTATCAAGAAATCACCAGTACAATGAACCCCCCTCTGCTGAAGATAGACAATTAACCTCTGAAACACACTGCCCCAGCCCCATCCTGCTCCCTTGATTACCAGAGGAAATCACAATCCTCAATGTACTGTCTGTTCACTCCATACATTTTAGTAGGATATTAATATTGTGATATTGCTATGGAAACTTTTTTCATGTTTTTCACTTTTCATAAGTAGATTCATATGATATGTATTCTTCTGAAACTTGACATTTCCCACTGGAGTTCATATTCCAGAGTTTCCTGCCTATCAGACATTTTCGCTAGGGCATTTCTTCAGTTGTGTCCTATATACCATATATCATGTGTTTTTTATACTGTCGATGAACATCTCATCTAATCAGATCAATAAGATAAACATCTTATTGCTCCCATCATTTTGCTGTTACAGATTTTCCACCTATGGTGATGCTTGCACAGGTCCTCTGGCACTCGTGCCTCTCTAAACTATGAGGTATAGCATGAGAACACCTTCAATTTTGGGCGCCTGGGTGGCTCAGTGGGTTAAAGCCTCTGCCTTCAGCTCAGGTCATGATCCCAAGGTCCTGGGACTGACGCCCGCATCAGGCTCTCTGCTCAGCGGGGAGCCTGCTTCCCTTCCTCTCTCTCTGCCTGCCTCTCTGCCTGCCTCTCTGCCTACTTGTGATCTCTGTCTATCAAATAAATAAATAAATAATCTTTAAAAAAAAAAAAAAAAGAACACCTTCAATTTTACCAGACAATGACAGTTTTGGGATTTTTCCCCCCTAGTTACTAAACCATTTGTTTGTAAACCAAATACAAGAATTCTACCTCCTTGCCAACACCTGATACTGTCTAGCTTTTAAATTTTTACAAGTTTGGTCAATATTTTTAGTTCAGATTTAATTGGCAGGTCCCTAGATAACTAATTAGATTGTAAGTCTTATCATGTGGCTTTTCTTCAGGTCTTCTGTCCATTTTTTCTAGTGGATTGTTGACATTCTCACTGATTTGTAAGACTTTTATTTTTAATATCCTACATATAAATCCATTTTTAAATCCTATGCTTAATGGGAAAGTCTCCCAGCATGTGACTTTACTTTTTATTCTCTTTATGGAAATTTTTGATGAAAAGAAGTTCTTAATTTAATGTGGTTAATTTACAACTCTTGTCCATATATCGTTTTGAATTTTTATGTCTGACTTAAAAATATATTTTCCAATCATGATATCATAAACATATTCTATTTTATACTCTAAAATTTTATAATTTTGCCTTTTTTAACCTTGAAAATTTTAATTGAGCCCACAGTAACTGCTTTGTATGTTGTGTAGGAGGAATTCAACTTCTGTTATTTTCTTTCCAAATGGATCACTCCTTGTGATGAGGTAATGTATTAAATAATGCCTTCTCTCTTCACTGCTGGGTGAAATACCCGCTAGCCCATCTAGGTTACCTATATTATGTCTATTTGTGGGTTATCTATTGCTTTCACTGGTCTGTTTTCTATTTCTGTAATAGACCCATGCAGGTATAAAAAGACATTTTTATTACAAGTCTTGATATGTGGTAAGGCAAGTACCCTCAACATGTTCCTAGTGTCTTGTCTATTATTGGAACTTTGAGCAACCATGTAAATTTTAGAGTCAGTGTGGGTAAACACACACACACACACACACACACACACACACACACAATACTGGCATTTTAATTGGAAATCTACTAAATCTAAAAATCCATACAGGAAGAACTATAACTTATATTCATTTCCTAAGGCTGCCATAACAAAGTACCACAAACTGGGTGACTTAAAACAATGGAAATGTATTCCTCTCATACTTCCGGAGGCCAGAAGTCTGACATCCAGGTGTCAGTAGGGCCATTCTCCCTTGATGGCTCCAGAGAAGGATCCTTTCCTCCCTCATTCTAGGCTCGGTTACTTGCCACCAATCTTTGGTGACTCTTGGCTTGCAGATGCTGACATTTTTTTCTATATGCTTATTTGCCATCTGCAAGTCTTTGTTGGTGAGGTATCTGTTAAGGTCTTTGGTCCATTTTTAGTTTTTTTTTATTGTAGAGTTTGGAGAATTCTTTTCATATCTATGTTCTATGTGACAGTATCTGTAACAGGGTCAGTGATAAATAAGCTTGGGTAGGATATACAGGTAGATTGAAACAAACAAACAAACAAACAAACAAACCCTAAAACCTGCATCCTTTACTGTAGTCAACAACCAGGTTCTCTAGTATTCATTGGGACTTTAGTGGTGCACGTCACAGTCACAGTACCAGACAGGGCTATCACGGTGATAACCCCAAAGAGAACAACGTAGTTAGAATAGTTTTATTTCCTACTTACTCATGTCCTGATGGCACACACACATGTCAAAATAGGCACTGAAAAGAAGGAAGTTTGCAGTGAAGAACATTCAGGAAATCTTTCAGACAGGGAGGGTTAGAGCATGTAGATGCTGGACAGAGAGGAAGAACAGGCACGGAAAGTAGAGGAAACAGCAGGCTGGAACAGTCCTGGGGAAATCTACTCTATTTCTGCCGGATCCCCCTCCCCAGAGGAATGACCCATTTCCCAGACATTCGTTAGTCCCTGCCTCCACCTACATTTCCATGCACCCCACTCTTCAGCCATGAATTACCCTCTTTTCCCCTCATTCTTATTTTCCGTATTTTAGCAAACAGTTATTTTGTCTGACATAGATAAAATCCTACCTATTTTTCAACAATCTACTCCATGCTCTGACCAAATACCAGCTCATTTATTAAGTTATCCCTGATCCCTCAAAAATCTGTACGTCATATTTCTAACATTTTTCACGTAGCTTAGAGCAATTACCATTTACGGAACCAGATGTGGCAGAAAACAGCTCTCGGTTTTGTCTTATCCCCTACAGTAACCTGCAGGGTATCTCAAATATAATTTAAAAATTCTAAAGGACAAAGACATAATAGGTGCTAAGAACGTGTTTTTCCCCCTTTTTTCTTGTATGACTCATGATTTGACATTTGATGTATATGATCTTATTTACATATAGTGTCATTGCATTTATGCTCTAACTAGGTATTATCATTTTCTTCCACGTGAGGGTCAGACACACGTCACTCACCTGAGATCAAGAACATATAATATGGCAGCAGAGCTGGGGTTCAGACTCAGATTCAGACCAACCAAGCCCATTCAGCCCCTGCACTAGCATAAACCACAAGTAGTTCACAGAGCTTGGCCCTTGCACGAGGTCCCTCGCCTTGCCCAAGAAGCGAGAAAACTTAGAATAGTGTATTCTTAGTGAAGGCATCTCAGGTAAGGAGGACACAAGAAACAGAAACAGGCTTTTCTTGCATACACACAATTGTCTTCTGTTGGGTCAGATTTTTAATTCTCAAGCAGATTTGAGGGCTACTGAGTAGATGTGGTACAACCACCAAGGGAAAAGTTGAATCACTAATGATGAATCACAGAATATTAGGCATTGCGTGGGTTCCCAGTATTTGCTAAAGCAAAGAAACAACTTAGCAATAAATACTGTTTGAGATTAAAGTCCAGACTACCGGCTCTCTGCTCCGCAGGGAGCCTGCTTCCTCCTCTCTCTCTCTGCCTGCCTCTCTGCCTACTTGTGATCTTCTCTCTGTCAAATAAATAAATAAAATCTTTAAAAAAAAAAAAGTACTCATTAAAAAAAAGGGGGGGGGGGCGCCTGGGTGGCTCAGTGGATTAAGCCGCTGCCTTCGGCTCAGGTCATGATCTCAGGATCCTGGGATCGAGCCCCGCATCGGGCTCTCTGCTCCGCAGGGAGCCTGCTTCCTCCTCTCTCTCTCTGCCTACCTCTCTGCCTACTTGTGATCTTCTCTCTGTCAAATAAATAAATAAAATCTTTAAAAAAAAAAGTACTCATTAAAGTCCAGACTAACTGGATGACAATCAGAAAAATTAATGTTTCATTTTCGGAAATGAGTATGTATTGTAACGTCCACATTAGGAACTGCATAGGTTAATTTAACATACAGTAAGGTCCCTATTAGGAAATATATAGATTAAGTTATCAAAGTACAGGAAAAATATACAGATATCCAATTTGAAGGTCATCTAGTAAATGGGAAAAAAGTCAAAAAACTATACAGAAATCTTCATGTCACTCACTTTTTCTACCACCTCAACCTCCTCACCTGTTGATTAACTCCACACTCTGGCCATCACCCACTCCAAGAGTTGGTTCCAATTTGCACAGTGTGTGACAGTTACCAGCAGGATGAATAAAAGGTCGTTTAAGCAACCTGAGTGATATTCAAGCCTTCTCATGTAAATGAAAGAGGCACAGAGCCTTCATAGGATGCCACTTTTCTTTGATGCTGACATCTAAGTGCAGTCTACAAAAATTCCAAGTAATTCTCAATTCTCTAATGAAGCAGAGGGCCTCAGCCTTCGTTTGCTTAAAAGTTATATCACGCTCTAGTTCCATCCACGTCGTCGCAAATGGCAAGATTTCATTTCTTTTGATGGCTGCATAGTATTTCATTGTGTATATATACATCGGAGAAAGACAACTATCATATGATCTCCCTGATATGAGGACATGGAGAAGCAACATGGGGGGTTAGGGGGATAGGAGAAGAATCAATGAAACAAGATAGGATTGGGAGGGAGACAAACCATAAATGACTCTTAATCTCACAAAACAAACTGGGGGTTGCTGGGGGGAGGTGGGATTGGGAGAGGGGGAGGGGGCTATGGACATTGGGGAGGGGAGGCGAACCATAAGAGACTATGGACTCTGAAAAACAACCTGAGGGTTTTGAAGGGTCAGGGGTGGGAGGTTGGGGGAACAGGTGGTGGGTAATAGGGAGGGCACGTTTTGCATGGAGCACTGGGTGTTGTGCAAAAACAATAAATACTGTTATGCTGAAAAAAATAAATAAAATGGGAAAAAAGTTATATCACGATTTTCAAGTGTGATTAAATTTTTCTGGAGATTTATAATATTTAATCGATCAATAAATAGTAATTTGAACATAAAACCCCATTTTGAATAGATGAAACTGACCATTTTAATTCTCAATCAAAAGTTAACCAAAGCAACACCATTTAAAAAAAAAAGGTCCATATCACTAATTCTTTCTTCTGCCTCATTTATCCTAGCAGTAAGAGCCTCCATTTTTTTATTGCACCTCATTAATAGCTTTTTTGATTTCATCTTGGTTAGATTTTAGTTCTTCTATTTCTCCTTTTATCTCTCCAGAGAGGGTTTCTCTAATATCTTCCATGCCTTTTTCGAGCCCGGCTAGAACCTTGAGAATCATCATTCTGAACGCTAGATCTGACATATTACCAATGTCTGTATTCATTAGGCCCCTAGCCTTCGGTATTGCCTCTTGTTCTTTTTGTGTGTGTGTGGTGAGTTTTTCCGCCTTGTCATTTTGTCCAGATAAGAATATATGAAGGAGCAAATAAAATACTAAAAGGGTGGCAAAGACCCCAGAAAAATGCGCTTTAACTAAATCAGAAGAGACCCAAATCATGGGGAGGAGAAAGGGGATAAAAAGAAGTTCAGAAAAAAAAAAAAAAAAAGGGACTGACACAGGAACGGAGAAAATGTTATGAAATTATATACAGTGGCCACACAATGCTACACTTTGAGACTTTTCCCCCAATGCTTACACTGTTTGTCCTTCACATTGACCTCTGCAACACCACTGTGCGATTCTGGTTTTGTTGCTCATATTGCAGAAGAGAAGGATGAATGTAAAATATAAAATAAAATGCAATGTTTCCTCAATAATGGGACTTAGTAGAAGGGAGTTTTGGATCTTTCTTGAATCTGTCACTCTGCCAGTACTTGCTTGTTATACATGTGACACAATAAAATGCAAACACAATATTATGGATGCATTTTTTAAAAGTGGGAAAAATTAATCAGGCTAAATTTCCTAATGATTCACACTTTAGAAAACTGGAAACACTCACAGCTATTGATACAGCTTTGTGATACTGCAGTTAGCGGGAACAAACTCCCGGGATTCAAGCCCATTTCTCCTGTGACATGTTAAATGCTACATGCATGGACTATTCATACTTAAAAAAAAAAAAAAAAACTTGCCTATTTAAAAGGAAAAAGCTACTGGAGTAGTAACCAAGGTATGTAAAAACCCCAGGGCTAAATTCAGGGCTTAGAGAGAGGCTCTAGGTATCAGTACTTCTAACAACACTGAAGCGGCTTCTGGACAGAATGTAAATATCAGGAGAAGTGGAACTATCTGCCCCCAGAAGCACACGCCTGTCTCCTCCCAGCAGGGCAGTTACTTTCAGCACCTAGGAGAGCTCGTCCCCACCATGCCCTTCCCCTTCTTCTGAGGATGCTTGGAGAACACCTCATTCCCCTGCCCCACTTACCATCACTGCCCCTGTTGCTGGGCTATTCAGTCCAGTCTCCTCACACACTGTACCCTCTACCCCAACAAATGCCCCTTGGTGGGTCAACTCACTTCTCATCTCATCTAGGAAAGTGCTGCCAAGTCCATTCCACATAAGTTACAACTAGACTCAGCATCTGCTATGAAAATTACCATTTTCTATTTTATTTTATTCAGTGTGTAATAGGGACTTCAGAAGGAGCTCATATTTTCCAAATTAAATTCAAGATTCAATGTCCAAACCAAAAATAAATAAATAAATATATATATTTATATATATATAAATCCCAAGATGTGGGTTCAATTGTATGAGTTTATAAAGATACTAAACACAAACCATTTTCCTACATGCATAATGTATGCTCTATTTTGAAGCCTATATATATATATATATATATATATATATATATATGCATTTAGATGAGAATTAGGTACCACCAAACAAATGTTAGGTATTCTGATTCCAAGATGATTCTTTATACTTGTTTTTATCTATTTAATGATTTTTCAAGATTTGCAAATGTGTATCCTACCTAAGTTCCGGTATTTTTGGTGGCAAATGAGTGTAATAATAGAGATCTACATTATACAATTACTTCAATGATTAATTTGAGATAATGCATACAAAACCATGAGCATATTGTAAGAACTCAAGGAATGCTAGCTTTTATTACTATTAGCAGGTGTTGAAATAATGAAGAATATAGATATACTACAAACTACATGTAGAACTTCATTTCTTTTTAAGATTTTATTTTTTAAGTAAACTCTACACCTTACGTGGGGTTCAAACTTACGGCCCTGAGATCAAGAGCCCCGTGTTCTACCCACTGAGCCATCCAGTTGCCACCACAGGTAGAACTCTAAATGTGTACCACAGTAAAACTGTAACTTTGGCTGATTACATATTTCCCATATATGTCATTCAAACCCATTCAAACACTCTGACTATGAAATGTATGTTAATGTAGGTTAAAAAATGATTTTTTTTGTCTGTGTATCAACGAACTACAAGTGAACAGGTATAGAAACAAAACAGTGAGATTTTATATGAATAACCACCTCTCTCATTTTAAAGATCTGTTTTAGTAAAAAAAAATGAAGTAAGGATCTGTTAAATTAGTTTCTACAGAGGTGAAATGATGTGTTTAGCTATTCAGCTAGTTCATAACAGAATTTTGATTATAACCTATATGTCATGATTCTCCAATTAGTGGTATATTTTGGTACCAACATTTATAATTATTTTAATAGGTAAAGGCTATATTGAAACATGTCTGAGTTTTTTTAAGGACCAAGAATTTGGCAAGTTTTGTAAAGACCTTTTAAAAAGTCTTCTAACTACTGTAAAACAAGTAACTCCCAGCTCATACTGCTTTCATATTCATCTGGGGCTGCTTTGTAATCCATCATAATATTTAAAATGGATTTGTTTCCATAAATTAATAATATAAATTTGTATATTATTTTCTGCACAGAGAAATAAAACTTTGTGTCATTCCCAGAATAGTAAGAATAGTAAGATCCCCAGAATAGTAAAGTATTAGATTCATGAAAATCCAAAGTGCCAGAAAGGTTTTCCAAAACCCTCACTCAGTTAGATTCTCTATCACTGACAACACTGAGCCAAATCCTCTCCTTTTGTAATTCTTAATTGAATTACTAGCATACATAATTTATACACTCAAACCACTTACAACTACTGTTTCATACAGTTTTATAGCCTCTAACAGAATGGCTTCCTCCCAGCCTGACAGTCTCGCTACCTTGTGGAAGGATTAACTGGACAACACAATAAAATATGGCCAGGCACTACAGAATCCAGAGAATTACACTGGTTGCTGATAACCTGTCTATCCTGAGGAGTGCCGTGGTGTTTTCATGACAAACTCTGGTTATCAGGGCTGCACACTTAAACTGTACTAAATCGCACCAGCTGAACCCTGGCATCATGGCAGCAAACTTTTCTGTGAGGCTCTCTGAGGGCTGCACAGGTTGTTCTGAGGTTTAGATCTTGGAAACACAGTCACTGAGTTACCGTCTTGGTACTCCAGAGACAGCCATGCACTATGGGGATTGCTGAGAGGCAGCTCTAAGGTTCTTCCCCTCAGGTTAGGCTCCCTGTTGGGGTCAGGCTATTCGGAGTAGCACCCAAAGGCTTCAGACAGACAGACAGACTGAGATGCCCACAACTGTCCACATTCACAGAAAGTTAAAGAAGAAATGAACCCCAGAGTGCTAGGCTGAATAAGACACGGATCTACCAGTTCAGGTCTCACTGGCATAGACTTTTCACTGTTAGTATCTCGTAAAGACAGACCTTTTCAGGAATATTGTTATTTATATTTATTTTGCAACAAGAAATCCTTTTCTTGTGGGTAGAGTACCTGCCATGACATTTGGTGTTCCCCACCCATACCATTTTGTGAAGAAGTATCTGGTTAAATACTGTCCCACCGGGCAACAGTTACAAACATTATACTGTACTGGTCTTCAATGACTGGTATCTTTGTTACTCAATGAAGCCCTCCAAACTGTTTAAATTCTTTATGGTCACTAGTTAACCCTCGAAGGGAAGAGAAAGGGCACAGTCTTGTCTTCCCAAAAAAAATCTCTAAATTAAATATAAGTAATTGTGAAACAGTACGTAAGAAGAGAAGAGAAGGAAACAAGGAAAATGGGTTAGCCACAGGCTAAAAGAAAACGTGAATGATAAAAATAAAAATAAAAAGTCAGTAACTACCAAACATACAAAACTCTCACACCACTTAGATAGTTAGAGACTTTAATTTCACTTACTATCTAGAGCTGATTTTGTATGTACATGTACACATACTGAATTCTTATATTTTGGCTTCAGGTACTCATGATGGGGGATAACAGCAATAATCCAGAGCAATCCAGGCTTGCTGAAGCCCTGACATCTGAACAGGTACATATCACCTATCACCACATATCACCGTACGTATACCATACCCCTGGCTAATGTGTACACGTCAAAGCTGTTATAAAGTAACTGTCTTGTGTTTAATGAACTGAGTTGAATTACTTTGCGGCTGGCAGTCTCTCTAGTTTAAATGCAAATCCTGAAGTTAATTTTAGAAATGTAAAGGATCACAGAGATCATATAATCAAATGTTCTCATTTTATGGGAGAAGATACGAAATGTCTGTGAGAGTAAGTGCCTTGCCTAAAACAACGCCAGTAAAATACTAACTATAAGTACAGATCTTCCTTGACTTCAGTTGGGTTACGTCCTGATAAACTAATGCTAAGCTTAAAATATTTTAAGTTGCAAATGCATTCAATATACCTAACCGACCAACTGTCATAGCTTAGTTTAGCCTCCTTTGAACATGCTCAGAACACTTACGACAGCCTGCAGGTGGGCAAAACCACCCAGCACAAAGCCCGTTTTACAATAAAGTGTTGAACAGCTCACATGGCTGACTGAATACTGTACGGAAAGTGAAAAATGGAATGGATACACGTAGTATATAGTGGCAGTGAGGCTGTCACTGCCCAGAATCAAAAGAGAGTATCTACTCCATACTGCTGGCTGAGGAAAAGATCCAAGTTCAAAATTCAAAGCACGGCTTCTACCAAGCCTGGATCACTTTCATGCCCCGGTCGAAAACCGTAAGTCGAACCATTGTAAGTTGGGGATCGCCAGTACATAACAAAAGGCATTCGATTCTATGTCAGTTCATCTGTGATTTCTGATCAATTCCTTCTTCCATTCCCTCAACTCTTACAAACTGTTTATTCTTCTCCTTAAAAACCTTTGATGCTTCCCTACTCATGTGTAAGTGATGACCTAATCCAAGACTACCGTGAAAACCTGAAATTACTTCTTCGCTCACTTTATCAGTGCAGTCTGTCATCTCTCTCTCTCTCTCTCTCCCTTCCTACCTACCTCCCTCTACCTATGTCTCACCTTTGGCTGTCCTCATCATTTATTCTCCTGATACCAAAAGCAGGTTTCATTTCTCCCATTTAGAGCATGTTTTCCTCCTGCACTCGGAAAAAAGGTTATGTCACCAACGATGCCTTCTGTAGTTATACGTATTTCAAACTCATCACAAATCCATAATCTGCATCTTTCTTTAAAAGACACGTACAGTACACACACAGACACACATTCTTTGAGCCAACACACCCTTCCAGGTAGCACAGTATATGCCGCTTTCTTTGTGTGGCCGAGTTTCTTATGTTCCGAAGCGTCTGTTTTACATCCAAACCACCTACTCTGCAAACCACTCCCGTCCGGTCACATCACTTTAATGAGTTCTTGAGAAACCAAATGAATGTCATGATGCCAATTCGGATAAATGAAGTCCTCACCTAGCTGATCCTTCAGCAGCATCCTAGGCCTCCTCACAAACTCTTCAAGAGCCGTAATCATGTGAACCCATCTCCTTGTCCATCTGTCACCCAGTTTCACTACTCCTTTTTGAGCAAAAGCTCTTGAAATGCTATCTATGCTTACTGACCCTTTCTTTATCTACTATGCCTCCATCCAGTAGTCTAAATTCTGCCTCTACCATCCTGTGCGAGCTGTTCTTCCCTCGTCAATAGTGACGTCCATCTTAAAACCCTTCCGATAAATACAGAAGGGCACAGTCCTGGAATACCTTATTCAAATTTATATTTTAAAAATTAGCTTTGGATGGGGTGGCATTGAAGCTTTGTATCATCTTGATCCAGACGATGTACGTGGTTACTGTAGTTGATCAGTCAAAGACTAACGGTGTCCTCCCAGTGTGAATGGTGGTGGTGGGATGAACACGGCAGTGTAGGTGTGAGGGGTGTGTGGGAGAGAGAGAAGGAGCAGGATATGATTAGATGTTGCCAGCCAGAGAGATAAGGGAGTCAAGATCCTATCCCAGATATTTAGATTGAACTTGGCAAATGGTAGTGGACCTCACTAAGATACTGCACCATGGAAGAATAGTAGACTTTACAGGGAGGAAGCTTTAGACGTGAGATTTTTATCACTGGAACGGCAAATATCTAGTTGGATATACATGACTGGAGATAAAAGAGAAAGCTGAAATGGAACTATATCCAGGTGTCTTGTGGCATCCATTTGCTCATTCAAAAATTATTTGTTGAGGACCTACTCCCTACTACTGTACAGCCGGCAAGTGTGTAGGCCCTAGAGGTATACACTGGTGGGGGGAAGATTAGAGATTTTATATTTGTCTTGGTGAAATAAACACTGGACATATTACATAAGTGAACTACATGGCGTGCTAGAGGATGAGAGGCATTGTGTAATCAAAGTAGGTTGGTGTAAGGAAGGCCGGGAGTACTCGATCAGGGGTGATGCATTTACAGACACACAGACATGGAGATGAAAAATATGTCCATGAAGATACACGAACTGAATTTTTTTCAGCATTCTGTAGAGAAGAGGAACTAGGGGAAACACTCGAGAAATTTCCCACAGAGAAGAAAGGCATCACCAGGGTCCAGTGGCCAAGATGAAAATGTGGCTAAAAGGGAAAGAGTTTTCAGCTACACAGATGCTGGAGGCGTCACAGTTGAACCGAAGACTACAGAACAATGGGCTTCCAAACTAGCTTATAACGAAGCCCAATTTTCTTAACGTGCAAGGTCTTGATTAGCAAGATGGAGCTTCTGACCCCCTTCAGCTTTAGTCCATGCCATTCTCTTCCCCCCGCCATTCCTTGCAGCAATAATATACCTCGGTCTGTATTTGAAATACCACAGTTTACTGTGTTTACAGCCTTGGAGCCTGTGCGCTTGCTCTCCGTACGCCTGTGACGAACACGCCCAGCCACTGTTCCACCAGCCATAGTCCCAACCCCTCCATTACCTTAGAGTCTCTTCCGCAGAGAAGCCCCGTCTGACTTTTCTAGGCTGCTCTATGTTACCAGACATAAGCCTCTATACTGACATAAAGATTGCTTCCCCCACATTCATTGCTCTTCTGAGATTTTTATTTACTATATTTCCTTCGGTACTGTAGCATTTTTTAGGTTGAAAGTATACAGCAGCCATTTCTTTTGGCTCAGTCTACTTAATTATCTACTTTTCTTTTTTTTTCCCCTTCTGGAGATCACAGACTCTGCTCCAATATTTCCCTATTATTTGCCTGTGTATTTCTTATAAAATGGACATATGCCTTGCTCTGTTCCTGCTGATGGTTTCTGACTGAATTGTTCAGGAGAAGATCAGAGAGAGGAAGAGAGGGTAGACGGGAAGGAGGAAATGAGTGGGAGGGGAGGGAGGGAAGAGAAGGAAAGGAGCAGAGAAAGACAGACTAAGAAGAAGATTAAGAGCAAGAGGTAACAGCATTCTTTACAGTTACATTTTTCACAGAAAATATCTCTACTTTGGGGGCGCCTGGGTGGCTTAGTCATTAAGCGTCTGCCTTCAGCTCAGGTCATGATCCCACGGTTCTAGGATCGAGCTCCGCACTGGGCTCCCTTCTCAGCGGGAAGCCTGCTTCTCCCTCTCCCATTCCCCCTGCTTGTGTTCCCTCTCTTTCTATGTCTCTCTCTGTCGAATAAATAAAGAAAATCTTTTTAAGAAAAAAAGTCTCTACTTTTAAAAAATATAGATTAAATAGGAATTTTACAAACTCTTCTTTTGATTAGTTTCTATTTCTTGAAATCTAGGAATCAAGGAAAGCATGATCACAGGATCAATTAATGAAACCTGAGATTCATATTACAATCGGGAGATCCATATCACAACAGGGTGCATAAGACCTCCTGCCTGTTTGAAGGGTCTGTGTTAATGCTGATGGAGACTGACATCAAAGGGTGAAAGTAAGCAACTAACTCTATCTTTAAAATAATTTGACTCAAAAGAATAATTACGAAGACCGAGAAAAAAGTTGACTGTTCTGCATTTGGAAAGTTACGAAAGTTCAAAGACTCCTATGTACTTTCTTTTCGTTCATGCCACAAAATGTCTGAGGTGTTACCTAAGCCCGACCCCACCCCCAGCTGACCCATACTAAGTCCTGAGGACACGGTCACCTTCCTGTGCTGTCATCTCTGGTGATTCAAAGAAAACTTGTAAACCTACTCATCCATGGTCCCTTCACATACTCCTAAGTAGTTCCGGAGAGCTGAGACTGACACATACATTCTGTTCCCCCATCAGCACTTCTGGAGGGCAAGAAGCGTACCTTTCACGTTTGCAAATGTGAAATTGCAAATGCAAGCGTACCTTGCATTTGGAGAAGCCAGCTCAGGGCTTGTCCCAGAACGTCCCTACTGCCCCCAGGCACAGTTACATGTATACTCAGACATCTAAATGCCTGCAGAGAAGACGATGGGCTATCTCACGACTTTTACAGCAGACAAGAAAATGCATGTTGAAATTCAAAGTCAGAGATCATGATGCCACGTTTTACGATGGGGAAGCAGATGATAATGTTGCGTGAGCTGTGCTCATGCTCTCCCCTCCTGGCTCTGTGGCTTCCTGCTCACGCAGCTTTTGAGGGATTGGCATTCTCTTCTGATTTCAGTGGCGATTAGGAGACATCTTTTTATACTTGCTTTCCCCTCCTCCTCCAACGCAAACATACACACTCAGTGAAGAGTCTACTTCTTAAGCCATAGTCACCGACTTCCCACTTCTACTACACTCCCGAATTACCTGCAGCCTTTGCTGACATCACCTGTCACTGTTGGCTGCCCTGTTGTCCACTGGATGCCAGTGGTTGGGAAATGCATGTCATGCGTTTTTCTCAGCCCCTGATATCCTCAGACTGAGATTCCCTCTGAACTATAAAAAGGCTATGTGAAGGCTTCCAAAAAATGAGATGTCATATTAAGCAATAATACCTATTTTTACTCCCTCCCAGCACCGAGTGCCAGCTCAGCGATCACCTGTAAAGTAGCGAAAACAAGCACTGTCATCCCATTGCCGAAACCACTATCTAGAGGCACACTTAATTTACATAGGAAAGGGAGGCTGGGCCTAGTAGAAGCATGCTGCAATCCTGCTTTATCCTGACAGTTCCTTTAATCCTGATAGGGACAGCACCTTTAAACAAGAAGTAAGTCTTGGAAAATGGCAGGGCTGTTCTTTCTAAAATGCTTAAAATTTCTGGAGGAACAAAAGCCTTCCTCCTTAGACAGGGGACAGCCCAGGGAGCAGAGCTAAGCCTCAGCATGCACGTGCACTGTGGCTGGGGGCAGGCCTCTCTCTAGTTGTTACGTAACATTTCTGAGGCTGTGGACACGGCCATGTATGTCCGCGCCCACTGCACAGAGCCATGTGAATAAGCATGGCAGGAGACTGTAGCTGAAGTTCTGGTTCAAAGGCAAACAAATAGCATAATAGGAATTCATTTATGTCACAAAGGCATAACAAGGACAACGAAAAACCCTGGTAAACCACTTAAATTAACCCTCTGTGTGCTCCAATGGGGTGCTTTATGCCTTTCAGACAAACATGAATGTCCTACGATAGTGGTGAAGGGAAAAAAGGCACTGTGACACACCAGCTCTCTCTCCATTTGAGAACAGCAAAACCTGGTGTTCTGTTTACATGAGGGTACGGTGCGACAGAAAATGCCAGGTACAAAAAGAGCCCAGGGTAAGATGATTTCACACCACACTGAGTGCCTACGATGAATCTGCTTGTGTCCTTGAGCTGAGTTTTTTTGACTGTATTCACTTCTAGGCTGTGGCTTTCTCTCCAAATATGCATGATAGAAAAGGACCAGAGAAACTCTGCATCCCTACCCTCCTGACATTTATTACTCACCGCCCCCCCCCCCCCCCCCCCCGCCAAGTTTCGTGCCTCATCCCTTCAGCCTAAAGACTTGGACCAGAGAAACTCTGCATCCCTACCCTCCTGACATTTATTACTCACCCCCCCCCGCCCCGCCAAGTTTTGTGCCTCATCCCTTCAGCCTAAAGACTTGATTTCATATAAAGTGGAAATGCTTTCCATTAGAGAGAACATTTTGGGTTATCATCATTTGCAAATGACGGCTGATGGTAACTCATATTTGTACAGCACTTCCACAGTATTTGTGGCAATTAATCCCTACAGAAACAAAGAATGCAATGATAAAACATTTATTTTACAGAGAAGGTGTTCAGAGCAATTGCAATTCTCCAGAGTCACTAATTGGCCACTAACTGGCGGAGGCAGGATGAGAATCGATCTGCCCAGGTAATCTAGGTCCGTCCCATGGTGCTCTAAGAATAGGATGTGCCACCCACATGGGACTGAAAAGGGTCTTAGGAAGGTCTTGGCTAGAAGCAGGAACACGCGTGGGGCAGAAGAGACGTCAAAGGAGATGGCGCAGATCATTTAATACCGTCTCTAGAGCTAGCTGTGTTGCAAAGAGGATGCTGAGGCCACTGAGAAATGGTCTTGCAACAAGCATGAAGAGACTGAGGGGAACCTACCTCCAAGTATTTTAAAAACAGTATTTGGTGCTCAGTTTGGGGCGTGCTGCCTCTCAGAGACCCTTCTGCTGTAAAGTTCACCCCCTCGCAGCGTCATCGTGTATCTAGCAGACAGGCGGGGGCGGTCTGTAGACGTGCACCAGCCACGCACACCGAAGTCAGCCTCCAGTCGGAGGGCACGCGCGCTGCCCAGCACACGCCTCCCGCTTGGAAGTTCCGGGCCTCAATGAGCACCATCAGCCTGTCCGCGACAGTGCTCACTGTGCTCACTGGAACGTGTGATGCTGACATGTCCTTTCAAAAAAACTTTCCTTCCCTGAATTTTGTTCCTGTGACAGCACCTAGGTTCCATCCCCTGTGGTTATGGAAATGGGGCTGTCTGCTCACTTTGCACCTAAGGAAATGAAAAGATTAGGGGCGATGATTCTACCTATTATTGGATGTTAATCCTCACAGCTTGTCAAATAAATTTTACTTGTCCGACATCACAAAATTCCACTGCTCATTTCAAGTGGTTCATTTAAGGGTACTGGAAACCAGTGTCGCAAAGGGGACTATGTCAGGCACAGAGTAAGCTCTTACTGTGGGTTCTGTGCGGAGGATAATGGGATAAAACTGAAAGTTATCTCTGTAGCACATTAGAGAGTGTCTGATCTGTGATTAAAATATTGAGATAAAAGCTCTGTGACTGAAAGCCTGGCTTTTAAAAAAAATCATAAAGAAAACTGTTTTTACATGAATTTCTAAGATTTAGTGGACTGGTTTAAAACCGACTTATACGACACATATGATAATCTCCTAAGTGTTTACTAATAATGATAGGTAATATTTGCATGGGACTTACTGCCTGCCAGGCACTGTTCTGAGCTCTTGGCATCCATTGGCTTACGCAGTTCCCATAACAAACTTTTTGGGAAATTTTCACTGGAGGAAAAGAGAGTTCCTGTGTCCTGCCCAATGCCTCCCCATAGTAAATGGTGGGCCAGGGCCTGGCCCAGGGGGCAAGGCTCTAGGCTGCATTTAAGCAATTTTATCCTCATACAACTCTGCAAAGCAGACTCTGGTATCATCTTTCTTCAAGTGTGAGGGACTGGGATCCTAAGATGGCCAGCAAGTAGCAGAACAGGATTTCAGACACAGATATTATGAGGCTGATCTCAGATTCTTCAACCACCTAAGTGTGGTGTCCCTTAAACAGACAAATTTCATGACTGCTTTATAGAACACCTAAGAAAATGCAATACTAATGAGCCAATGCCGAGTCCAAGGGCTCCGTCTGCAGTCACACCTTGTAACACATGACCCTCCAAAGGCATACCGCCTCTCAGCACGCCAATCATTCTCCTCAACCCTGTTTCTCATTTCTACAGGATTCTTCCAAACTTGGTCTTCCCTGAAACTCCTACTCACACAGATTCTTGAATTTTTTAATTAAAATTAAATGCATATATTTTTTTTCCAAGGGAATAATAAATGGTGAAAATTCAAAGAGTATCTTCATAGGTGAATGTTACAACTCTTTTGGATTTGAGTTTCTCCAGCAGGGAGTTAAACGAGGATGTGAGGAGAAATATAGTTGGAAGGGAGAGGGTATTTAGAAATCATGTTGCACATTTTCCCTTGCTTTCATCTTCTCATTCCATGGAAATATATATAGTTATAAAGTTGACCTCTACCTAGAATTAAGCCTGTAGAATAAACTGTCACATTTGTGTTACATGGGACATGCACAGAATCTCTTTCATCTGATTCTTTCATTTGAACTTGGTAACACTTTTACAAGTTATGCAAAATAAGGATCATCACTGTCACTTTGTAGATGATGAAACTGAGTTGGAAGATGTTCAATAACTTATCATCTGTAAGTGGTCAGAGTAAAGTGGTCAGAGTAAAAACCAGGTTAGAATCAAGTGTCCTCCTCCCTGTACCAGCGGTCTTTCTGCTGCCCCAATTCACCTGCCTCTTTGGTAATAAAAGGAAGATAGACATTTCCCAGAAGTATTTAATTAAGGGGACATTCCCTCCCTCCCTTCCTTCCTTCCTTCCTTCCTCACTTTCTTTATTTGGTTACATGGGCCTATGACATAAAAGTAACAATATTTACTGGGCACACAAATGTAGGCAAAATTGATTCATTTTTTGGAAAATCATCATTCATTTAACTTAATGTATTCAAGCAACACCCATCTCCCTTGAGGGTGACAATAAGTTCCTCAGTACATTCAAGAGATGCACATGAGATGCATAAGTGAATGACAGACCAAGAGACCTTGCTCTCATGGGGCTGATATTCAAGTCAGTGACCCAGACTGTAAACAGGACTTATATAGAAAGTACTACTTATTTCGACAGAAATAAAGCGGAGAGGACAGGAAACAAGTCACAGTTTTAAACAGGATGGTCAGGGAAGTTCCTGAACGTGTTAGATGTGAGCCAAGAGCTGGACTATGGACCAGGGGAAAGAGGCACTGGGGGACTTAAGCAGAGGAGTGACATCGTCTGATGTGTGTTAGGTAGAGAACACACTGGCTTCCGTTTTGGGGGTGGTCTGATGACACCAAGAGCAGAAGCAGAAAGCCCTAAGGGAAATGGGGGGGACAGAAGAGTTGATAGTAGCTTGGACTAGGGCTGCAGCAGAATAGAGCACGAGGAAGTTAAAAAACAAAATAGAGTTCACAGGATTCCCCAATAGATTGGATGTGGGTATGAGAGAAACAGTAAACCCATGATGACCCCAAGACTGTCCCCTGCATATCTAGAAAGACTAAGTTACTACTTCCTTAATGAGAATGGATGAGAGAGGGATAAACTGGGGGCAGGGGAAAGGCACAATTTGTGTCGTGCCAAGTTTGAGACTTTTATTAGACTTCTAAGTGGAGATATCACCTATACAAATCTGGGATTGAGGGGGAAATTTTCACTGACGTTTAAGAGAAAGTGGTGGTAGGATGTATCCTGCTGATGTTTCAAGCCCTGAGAGAAGACGACCTGGGGAGTGGAAAGAGAAAAGAGGAGATGCCAGGGACAGCCCTGGAGTGTGCCATCATGGAGAGCCTCCCTGTCCAACATCCTAGCCCTTGCGCTTGGGGCTCTTTAAATTTAAATTCAGTAAAATTAGATACAATTAAAAATTCAGTTCCTCAATCATACTGGTCACTTTTCAATTGCTCACTAGTCATGCATGGCTACTAAATGGGGCAGTGCAGGATAGGAGCATTTGCATTATTGTAACATTTATTTTGGTTAATGTCACTTTGGAGAATAAAGAGATAAGGAGAAATAGCAAAGGACACAAAGGAAGACAAGTCAGTACAGAAAAGGAGAAAGAAGTTCCAGATAATGTAGCCATCTTATAAGGCAAGTGGGAAAAAAAAACTGTTTAAAAAATAATAATAAATGGATCAAACTCTGCTATTAGGTCAATGAAGATGAGAGCTAGCAACTGACTATTGGATTTAGCCACGTGGAAATTATCTTTTGGCTCACCACACATACCAATTTGCTGGAACAGATCTGGTCTGTGCTTGTGGAAGATCTATTAAAGCCAATTAATTACTTTAGCACTGCTGATGTCTTAAGTGTGTAAGATTTAAATGATAAGTTTTATAGTTCTCTTAGAATGATGATCCTTACAAGATCAATTTAACTAAAGGAGAGGAAGAAGATGTTGATTTAGATTCAAGAGGGAATAAGAGGAGAGGAATTAAAGCCAGAATGAATACAGCTTTCCAAGCAGTTTCGCTATAATGGCAGTAGAGAAATGGCACCGCAGACAGAGAAAGATGAGAAGCTAGAGAGAGACTATAGTTTGTTTGGGTTTTGTTTGAAGATGCTGGAAATAACGATGTGTTTGAATGCCGAAGTGATCCACTCCATCAAGAACTGAGCAAGATGGCCTTAGCATTCCCCTCGTCATGAGTTAACTGTAGACAGGCTTCCTCCTGGTTCCATGACCTGACGCCCCTTTTCTTAGAGCATTTATTTTAGAAAACCTATAATTATAAATTGTTTACCTGCCTTCTGCTCCCTTGAGATTATGTAAATCTTGTTAAAAGACTCTTGCCAGATTTATAACCCAGTAATACATTTCTCCAGTACCTAGGGACCATCCTTTGAAATGAAATCATTAAGAAACATAGCACACCCATCTCCCAGTTTCTATGGGAGGATCGGAGCCTCACCTCAATGCTTACCTGCTACAAGTCTCAAAACTACCTCCAGTCACAAGGAGAGTTTACTTTTTCTTTAAATAAAGCCAATAAGTAAACATAGCCTTAAAAACACATCTCTCAAAAACCCTCCTCACAAAGCAATTAGAGAGCCAATAGAAACTTTTGAGATGATGGACAGGTTGAAGGCATGGGTAGAGCTGATGGTTTCATGGGTGTTGTCGTAGCTTGGGTGGCTTAAACAACATTATTTTTCACAAGTATGGAAGCTTTGAAATCCAAGACCAAGGCTCCAGCAGAAGCAGTGACTGGTGAGGTCCACCTTAAGGTTCCCTGTGTTCTCACGTGCCAGACCTGGGAGGGAACTCTCTAGGGGTCTCTCTGATAAGGGCACTAATCTGACTCATGGGACCTCTACCCTTAGGACCTCATGACCTCCCAAATGCCCCAGTTTCAAATACCATCACACTGATGGTTAGGTTCAACGTATGAATTTTGGAAGGAAACGAATATTCAGTCAACAGCAAGTATATACCTATCTCTAAACTCATGAAGCTGTATATGTTAATTATATGGTAAATATATGGCATTTTGTATGGCAATAATACAAGATTAAAAAAAAAATAAAACAAAAACCTTCCATCCTTAGTTTAGGTAGAGCTGACCTCAGGCCGAGTTCTGGTCTCTCCCCTATTGCAATAGTTTGGAACATATTCTTCTTTGCCTAAGTGGTCTTGGGCAAATTTTGCTTTGACAGAAGGGAAAAAAGTCATAAAAAAGGAGTTCGGGAGAAATGAAGGTTTTTTCCTTGCGTTGGTGAGGAAGCAGAGAATCTAGGTGGGAGGTGGAGGGGATCGTGAGATAGCAGATGGATAGAAAAAGGAAAGATATATAGAGGAAACAGTCATCTATGAGCACAGGAAAATGACAGTAGGAGGAAAAAGAGCCACAAGTCGATCTTGAAGAGTCCACTGTGGCTCACGGTCATGACTTAGAGTCGTTCTAATTAGCATGGCGGTACATTTCTCCCTGGTCAAGTGCAGGTATGCATGGAGACATTTGGTACCAAGGCTGCATGTGAAGCACAAGCGGGGAAAAGGATCGAAATGGAATCAAAAGGATCAACTGTGGTGGGACACCTGGGTAGCTCAGTCATTAAGCGTCTGCCTTCGGCTCAGGTCATGATCCCAGGGTCCTGGGATTTAGCCCCTCATTAGGCTCCCTGCTCCGCGGGAAGCCTGCCTGTCCCTCTCCCTCTCCTCCTGCTTGTGTCCCCTCTTTTGCTGTGTCTCTCTCTGTCAAATAAATAAATAAAATCTTTTTTTTTTTTTAAAGATTTCATTTATTTGACAGATAGAGATCACAAGTAGGCAGAGAGGCAGGCAGAGAGAGAGAGGAGGAAGCAGGCTCCCTGCTGAGCAGAGAGCCCAATGCGGGCTCGATCCCAGGACCCTGGGATCATGAACTGAGCTGAAGGCAGAGGCTTTAACCCACTGAGCCACCCAGGTGCCCCAATAAAATCTTTTTTAAAGAAAAGGATCAATGTGGCATTTTTTTTAATTTATTTTCAGCCTAACAGTGTTCATTGTTTTTGCACCACACCCAGTGCTCCATGCAGTACGTGCCCTCCCTATTACCCACCACCTGGTTCCCCAACCTCCCACCCCTCCCAGCCCCTTCAAAACCCTCTGGTTGTTTTTCAGAGTCCACAGTCTCTCATGGTTCATCTCCCCTTCCAGTTTCCCTCAACTCCCTCTCCTCTCCATCTCCCCATGTCCTCTGTGTTCTTTGTTATGCTCCACAAATAAGTGAAACCATATGATACTTGACTCTCTCTGCTTGACTTATTTCACTCAGTGTAATCTCTTCAGTCCCATCCATGTTGACACAAAAGTTGGGTATTCATCCTTTCTGATGGAGGCGTAATACTCATTTAAGTACAGAGGTGAGAACTACAGAGAGACAGTAGTGGGGAACACTAAGGAATTGGGAGAATCAACAGATACTGGCACAGAAGAAAGTAAAAAAAATGCTGGAATCAAGTGAATAAAGCTGGAAATATGTAGTGCTACACAGAGTCTAAAATATTTTAAATGGAGATTAAAGGGAGATTAAGTTTATGATTATCAAACTTATGCTATGTTATGACCATAGAAAGGAATGGCTGAAGAACCATAGAGAACACAGTTGTTGACAGAAAGGTCAAGGAATTCAACAGCTAGGTTTTTAGGAAGAATATTTTAATGGGTATTAAATACTCGAAATATTACTGGAGAATTATTAATGGAGAAAGTAAACACAGACAGGAATGAAAACTTTCAAGAACAAGGGAAAATGATTATTTAAAGCTTGAATCCATGCAAAATAATGAAGTATAAAAGTCAGAAACCAAGGAAGCTCCCGTCCCTACTACCACTTGGCTTCTTCAAAGATCCGCCAAAACCTACCGTTATTAACTCAGTGATGGCTATTTTAACTCGGGTTCCCCAGAAAGACTGAGGCAAACAGGTAATAATTATGGATACTGTGTTTTGGAGATAGGATTCTGGGGCAGTGTTAATGAAGAAAGGGGAGATGAGGTGGGTACAGTTATGATACAGCTCAAGGCACACGCCTGCTGGCCACAGCCCCACAGTAATCTCAGAGAGACACTGTTTGTCAGCCGGCAGGTTTATTCTGTTCCCCCACCTGATGTCTCCTAATAAACTGCACAGAGGAGGTTTGCCTGGGGGCAGTCCAAGGGAGGGGGAGAGGAGCCACGCCTTGGAGCAGTCCACAAAAGGGAGAAGGGGAAGGAAGCTTGTCTGTCAGACGTGCCCTTTTTTCATATTTCCTGATATTCAAAGCTTTTATGCCTTTCCAGGTGACATCTCCTGGCTCTTTGGCACTGCATGGGAAGCCAGATTTTATATCATCTGGTACAGTGATTCTCCCAAGTCCAGAAATGGCATAAGGGGTCAGAAAATCAGGACACAAAACAGCAGTCAAGGAGAAGGGTCCTGGCGTCCAAGATAAATACTTGCTCAACCCCAAGGGCAGAACCATAAATATTCATGAGAATGATTTATAAATAGTAACATGATACAAAAATGCCAGGTATCATTTTTATGAATTTCCCCTGATAATATTTATTCTCTTTGCTTCAAGACTCTAATAGAATCTTCAGGAAGCATCTTTGGAGAAATGCATATACATACATAACCTCATAACATATCATATCATAACATATTAATAAGGAAGTCTTTACAGAGGAAAGCCCAAAAAGGAAGGATGAAAAAAATATTTTAAACTGGTCAGACTTCTCATCTCAGCTCGGATATGTAAAATGACTGGAATTTGTCATTCTCATTCTTATAGCAGGAGAAGTATAAATAAACTGTTAACTGATGACCTATTCCTGGATACATCAGTGAACTGAACAGCACCCCACCCCCCAAAATCTGGAAAGTCATTGAATCTGCAGAGTTGCAGGACATACATGGTCCACTGGAGCAAATGTTTGTGAAGCTGTAACTGGAAGAAAATTGTGATCAACTTCTCCAGGCTAAGTGTACACTAGCATGAGAGAGAGAAACTTAGAGGGGCTACGGATATAAAAGATGAATTTCTGCATGTATAATCTCCAGAAAACCCAACATGCTCTTGTGAAAATCAGAGAACTATCCCCTCCTGATTCTGGCAGCATGAGGGAGGGGAAATTTTATGAAATTCCTCTAGAGCATTCTTTGCCAAGAGGTCGACTCAGAAGGGAAATGACTTTACAAGAGCTTTATAACAGCTGGGAAAAGGGCACTGCTCTGAAGCAGCACCCTCTAGACCTCCTATCTCACTGAAGGGGTTAAAAATAATAGCTATCCTGTGGAAGAAACACTTGTAGAGATCAAGACAGCAGCCCACTAAAGGACTAAGCTATAATCATAAGATTAGACAAGGTTTCCCTCCCTCACATCTCACTGTCACACCAAAAGGGGTCCGGTGTAACGGTGGACCACAGCTGGAAAGCTGCAAAATACAATGGCTGCCTGAGCAGGAGTTCTTAGAGAATCTCAAGTTCAACAGTGAGCACAAAGACAAGGTCACTGGGAGAATAAAAGGTTCTGGGAGCTATGGAAATGGCTAACATTAAACATGGACCAACTCCTAGCCCGATAAACACAGAACCTCATGCTGAAGGCCTACTGGACCTCAGTTCCTACTACCTCATACATTACGTTCAGTCCTTGAGCAAAATTACAAGACAGGCTAAGAGGATGAACACATAATCAAGGCATCAAACAGACTCAGATTCGAGAGAGATTTTAGAGTCATTAGATAAAATTTAAATTAACTATGATTAATATGCTAAGGGTGCTGACGGGCAAAGTGGACAACATGTAAGACCAACAAATGACATTACAAGAAATGTAAGAGAAATGGGGACGCTAAATAGTCAAAAGGATACATTATAAATCAAAACACTTTAACAAAAATGAAGAATGTCCCATCCAGAGACCGGGCCCATCTGGAGACTGGGCTTGGCAAGACAAGAGTCGATGAATTTGAAGACATTAATAGAAATCCCCACACTTGAATGCGAAGAGAGAAAAAAATATATAGTATGTCCAAGAAGAGTGGGACCATTTCAAAAAGGTGTAATGTCACATATTATTAATTAGAATAGAAAAAGAAAAACAATAGAGTAGGATACTTGAAGTAATAACAGCCAAGAACTTTCCTAAATTAATAATACCAAGCATATACATACAGGAAATTTAGAGACTTATAATCAGGATAATTACCAAAACACAACTTAGGTATACTGTATTTAAAATGCAAGAAACTGAAAACAAAGGGAAAACCTTGAAAACAGATAAAAAATAACAGTCTAATCTCTAAAGGGAGGGTAAAAATTAGAGTATTTCTCCATCAAATACTGTACAAGGAAGAGGAGAGTGAAATAAAAATACTTAAAATATTGAATGCAAAAATTTAAAAAAAATACTCCCCAAACAGGAATTCTACACTCAGTGAAATTCTTCTTCAGAAAACAAGGAAAAATAATGGCTCTCCTTTCAACAATAACTGAAGGAATTAATAATTATAGATGTGCCCTATAAGAAATGTTAAAAGAAATTCCCAAGGAGAGGAAAAATGATGTAGGCAAGAAACTTGAAATCTACATAAATCAAGGAAGCCCAATAGAGAAGATGTCAATGAAAGTAATATACAATCTTTTATTTTTCTTATTCTTAATTGTTCTAAAAGATAACTGATAAAATAATACTAGTAAACACATATTGGGTAATTATAGCATATGAATAAGTGAAATGAATGAAATGATGCAATTAAATACAAGAGAGAGGGATTGGCAATAATATGTTGTAAGATACCCGCCTTCCACAAAAAGCAGTATAGTGTTATTTGGTGGTGGACTTAAATTACTTATAAATGTATGTTGAACACCAATAAAATTATTTTTAGGGCGCCTGGGTGGCTCAGTGGGTTAAGCCGCTGCCTTCGGCTCAGGTCATGATCTCAGGGTCCTGGGATCGAGTCCCGCATCGGGCTCTCTGCTCGGCAGGGAGCCTGCTTCCCTCTCTCTCTCTCTCTGCCTGCCTCTCTATCTACTTGGGATCTCTCTCTATCAAATAAATAAATAAAATCTTTTAAAAAAGTTATTTTTTTTAAATATTTTATTTTATTTTATTTATTTTTTTTTTAAAGATTTTATTTATTTATTTGACAGAGAGAGATCACAAGTAGGCAGAGAGGCAAGCAGAGAGAGTGAGAGGGAAGCAGGCTCCCTGCCGAGCAGAGAGCCCGATGCGGGACTCGATCCCAGGATCCTGAGATCATGACCTGAGCTGAAGGCAGTGGCCTAAACCACTGAGCCACCCAGGTGCCCCCCAAAAAAGTTATTTTTAAAAGAAGTATACTTGATATGCAAATAGATAAAGGTAAAATCATATAAAATGCCCAATTAAACTAAGAGAAGACAGAAACTGAAGGGGGAAAGAAACAAAGGAAAAAAAGCAATGGGCATAAAACAGTTACAAAACGGTAGTTATTAATCCAAATATATGAATAATTTCTTTAAATGTGAATGTTCTAAATACAGCAATGAAAAAACAGAGACTGTCAAGAGGGATTTAAAGAAGAAAAACAAAACAAAAGGAAAAACTAAAAAACTAAGCCGCACTAAATGTTTTCAAGAACTTCACTTCAAACATACATACTTGATAGGTGAATAGTAAAAGATAGGTAAACAGTGAAATGATGTATCATGCTAACATTAATCAAAAATGACACAAAGCAGTTACATTAATCTCACAGAATGCAGACTTGTGGAATAAAGACAGACATTACATATGACATAGAGGATCAATGACCCAAGAATACATAACAATCCTAAACATATATACACCTGGCAATGCAGTGTGTAACAGATGAGGCAAAATTGTACAGAATTAAAAGGAGAAATAGAACCTATTATAGTAGGATACATCGACAGGCTTCTTTTAGGAAATAATAGGTCAAGCAATAAAAAATATCAATAAGGAAATAGATGACCTAAAGACAGGTATCATTAAGCTTCATGTAAATGTTACCTACAGAACACTGTATTCTAGAACAAAAGAATAGATGTTTCTTAAGATCATCTGGAACATTCACCAAAATAGGTACAATTAAGGGCTACAAAGAACACTTTAAATTTGATGGAACAGAAATCATCAAAGTGGAAATCATACCACAGTGGAACTAATCTAAAAAATAATAGTGTCAAGAGAAATGGAAAATCCTGAAGTATCTAGATAGTAAGCAGCACACTTCTTTTTTCCTCTTTTCTTTTTTTCTTTTTCTCTAACTAGGACCTGTGCCCAGCATGGAGCCCAACACAGGGCTTGAACTCACACTTCTCAGATCAAGATCTGAGCTGAGGTCAAGAGGTGGAAGCTTAACCAACTGTACCACCCAGACACCCCATTAAACAACACACTTCTAAATGACACTGGCCAAAGAAAAAGTCCCAAGGTCAATTCATATATTTTGTACTAAATGAAAATAAAAGTTATCAAAATATGTACATTGAAAACAGTGCACATGGAAATTTGTAGTACCAAATGTACATATTAAAAAAAAATGTCTAAGACTGCCTGGGTGGCTCAGTCAGTTAAGGGCCCAATGTTTGATTTCTGCTCAGGTCATGATCTCTGGGTTGTGAGATCAAACCCCAAGTCACACTCCATGCTGGGCACGGAGTCTGCTTAAAATTCTCTCTCGGTCTGCCTCTGCCCCCCCTCCACACTCCTACACTATTTTTCTTAAATAAATAAATAAATAAATATATCTAAAATTAATAACATGAACTTCCTTTTTTGGAAACTATAGAAAGAAGAGCAATTTATGCTTAAAAACTAGCAGAAAACAAATTCCAAATCAAAGCAGATATAAATGAAATTGAAAGCAACAGAGAATATCAACGTGTGATATCAACATACTCCTAGAAAAAAGCAGTAAAATTGTCAGACCTCTTAGCCATGCTAACCAAGAAAAAGGGAAGACAAAAGTTACCAATGTCAGAAATGGAAGAGACAAATCTACTGATCTCTACAGATCCCATGTACCCTGAAAGCATCATGAAGAATATGATAAACAAACCATATCCACTGATTTGATAACTTAGATGAGGACCAGTTTTTAAAAGGTACAAACTATCATAACTCACACAAAGAAAAATGAATAATCTGAACAAGTCTGTATCTGTTAAAAAAATCAAATTCACTAATTAAACCTTTCAATAAAGTAAAACATTAGGGCCAGAAAGCTTCATTTGTGAATTCCACCAAATATTTAAGAAAGAAAGGACAAGACCAATTCTCCACACTATCTTACAGAAATTAGAATCAGAAGTAACACATTCTAATTTTAAGAGACATTTACACTGTTATCAAACGCAGTGTCTAAGACAGGAAAAATACAGACTAATATCTTTCATGAATACTGATGCAAAATACTCAACAAAATATCAAGAAATAAAATCCAAAAGTGTATAAAACTAACTATACACCATGATAAGGTATCCAATATGGGTTCATCAATCAAAAATGATGCTCTACTACATCAAAGGCTGGAGAACAAAAGTTATATAATCACATCAACTGTTTCAGAAAAAGTAGTGCACAAAATTCAACAGTCATTCATAATAAAAACTCTCAGCAAATTAAAAATAACGGGGAACTTCCCCAAATTGTTAAGGATCATCCACCATAAACCTTTAACCAACACTACTCCATAATATACTCCCAGCTAACAGCAGCGAGAAACTGGACACTTTCCCATGTTGAGGAGCAAGGCAAGGATGCCCCCTCTCATACTTCAATTCAACATCTACAAGAAGGATTTCCAGTAGCACAATAGAAAGCAAAAGGAGGCGGCGCCTGGGTGGCTCAGTGGATTAAGCCGCTGCCTTCGGCTCAGGTCATGATCTCGGGATCCTGGGATCGAGCCCCGCATCGGGCTCTCTGCTCCGCAGGGAGCCTGCTTCCTCCTCTCTCTCTGCCTGCCTCTCTGCCTACTTGTGATCTTCTCTCTGTCAAATAAATAAATAAAATCTTAAAAAAAAAAAAAAAGAAAGCAAAAGGAAATAAAGTAAGGAAGACATAAAACAGCCTTTATTTGTAGATGACATGCTTGTCTGTGTAGAAAACCCCAAACAGTTGACAAAATAACTCCTGGAATTAATAAGCAAGAAAAACAAGGTGATAGGACAAAAAGGTAATATACAAAAGTCAATCGCTTTCCTATTTTCCAGCAATGAACTACTGTAATTTAATATTAAAAAATAAAACATTTACAATCATATCGAATAAAATGAAATACTCAGGTATGAATATAACAAAATACACATAAGATCTCTCTATAGAAAACTACAAATTTCTCATCAAAGATATCAAAGACAAGTAAAATAAATGGAGAGATAATCCACATTTCCATATTCATGTATTAGAAGAGTCAGTATATTTTTAAGATTTATTTAATTACTTTGGAGAGAGAGGGAGCATGGCAGGGAGGGCAGAGGAAGAGGAAAGAGAGAATCTCAAGCAGCCTCCCTGCTGAGCTGAGCAAAGAGACTGATCTCATGATCCTGAAATTATGACCGGAGCCAAAATCAAGAATCAGATGCTCACCCGACCAAGTCACCTACGTGCCCCAGAAGAGTCAGTATTTTTAAGATGTCAGTTATCCCCAATTTGATCTACAGCTTCAATAAAACCTCACTCAAAATCCTAGCAAGCTGTTCTGTAGGTACTGGCAAACTTATTCTAAAGTTTATATGGAAAAGCAAAGCCTCCAGAACAGCCAATGTATTATGAAAGCACAAGAGTTGAAAGAAACCACCTAAATTGAAGACTTACTATAAAGCTATACCTTATCCCAGACAGCTTTATGCAAGACAGCGTGGTATTGGTAAATGAATGAACAGAGAGAAGAAATGCAACCCCACCAGCAGTGAGGGAAGCCGGTGCTCAGACACTGGTTTATAACGCCATCATCCCATGAAAGCAACCAGGGTTTCTGGGACACATGGGTGATTCTAGGGCTGTGGCAAGACTTACGTAAGATGAACCTTATGACTCACATAAGATACATAAGATGAACCTCTTATAGGGCAAAAATAAGAAAGCACTCAAAAAAAAAGTCTAAACTGTTCAGAGTATGTCAAAGGGACAGAGGAACCAAGTGAACAAAATCCTAGCGGCCAATCATGGAATAATTAAATCAACAAGTAATTAAAAACAAATTATATAATATCGCACTGAACAGTACCCGAAATTACAAAATACATAACCATGAGTTACCACTGACACAAATAAATGATTTACTAAATAAAAATAAATATATGTGCTGCCGAAGCGAGCACAATAAAAATAAATAAATAGAGGACAGACAGGGCTCCTCTGCAGAATTCCAAATGATATAAAATTATATTCTCTAATCAAGGAGATAAAGCCCATCTTACCATCCCTTACATGTGGGCAACACAGCCTGGCCTCCTTCCAAAATAAACAGGATGGAAAATGGAGAAAAGAGAGAGAGGGGGAGAGAAATGTTATAGTGGGGAAACAGGATAAACTCTAGCTGAGCCAGGTGATGAAGGTCAACATCAGTGAGAAGCCACACTGATTCTACACATTCTTGATCAGATGTGATAAACATGGCTCTTTACCACCTACGATGGTCTTCCTCCCCCAAACCCACCAGTCCTGTCTTAATTATGAGAAAAACATCAGACAAATCCAACTGAGAGGCAGTCTGAAAAATGCTCACCTATATGCCTCAAAACTCCCATACGTCAAAAACAAGGAAAGTCTGAGAAACTTGTCACACAATAAGCTAAGGAGACATTACAACTAAATGTGGTTTGGTTTCCTGGCTGGGATCCTGGAACAGAAATAGTTAAAGCTTAAAGATATCAGAATGGACTCTGGACTTTAACTAATACCAACACACCAATATTGGATCACTAGTCATAAAAAAATGTACCATACTAGTATGAGATGTTGGTAATGGGAAACCTTGAGTGTGGGGTACACTGAAACTCTCCATGTCCTATCCTCTTGAATTTCTCTAAATACAAAACTATCCTAAAATAATTTTTTAAAAAATAAATGAATTAAATATGCTTACTATATTTGTGTCTAATGTCAGATAAACTCATACTTCTTAAATATCTTAAAGTTTTGGGGACAGATAGAAAAAGCTCTGTATTCAGCAGGTTTAAATTCTATCCCCACCACTCTTCACCTGTGTCATTACATGCAAATCTGTGTCTCCTCATTTTCTACCTCGTGAAGATGAAGTGATGAAGTGTTTAGATCCTATCTAGCTTTCCCTCTATAGCTGGCAGCTATACCTTCTAACTTCATCCTCTAAAATTACTAGAAGAGTACTACTTTCTTTGGGATAAATAGTAAATATCCATCAACTGAATGCTCTACTTGTCTTTTAATTCTCGTGAAGACTCATCAATTGACATTATTGACATAATAACAAAAAGTTGTTTATGCAGCTGACTCAAGATGACCAAAATGGTGGAATGTGATTAATTTTTAAATTATAGAGTCACAGACTATCAGTGAAAACAAGCTGTTTTATAGGTAAGTTGACTGAGTCTTAGGAAGAGAAGACACTGCCAATGTCTTTAGTGGAATAAATCTTTAGGTATCCAATACATCCACCAATTTTTTTTAAAGATTTTATTTATTTATTTGACACAGAGAGAGAGAGAGAGATCACAAGTAGGCAGAGAGGCAGGCAGAGAGAGAGGGGGGGAAGCAGGCTCCCCGCTGAGCAGAGCGCCCGATGTGGGGCTCAATCCCAGGACACCGGGATCATGACCTGAGCCAAAGGCAGAGGCTTAACCCACTGAACCAACCAGGCGCCCCACATTCACCAAATTTTAAATAAAAAATTATCCATGCATTTCTTTAAAATATTTCATCATATGCTTATGAAATCCTTCCCCCTAAAATAGCAAAGAGATGGGGACATTCTTTGACAATTAACTCTATACGTGTATATATACACATGCATACATGATCTATATATACCTTTTAATAGTTTTCTATGAAAACACCTGTTTAATTTACTCATCTTGGTTGCTTAGCTTATTGGCATATAACTGTTGGTAATAATTTCTGATGATTGTTTCTATTTCCTTGGTGTTAGTTGTGATCTCTCCCTTTTCATTCATAATTTTATTAATTTGGGCTTTCTCTCTTTTCTTTTGGCTTAGTGTGGCCAATGGTTTATCGATCTTATTGATTCTTTCAAAAAACCAGCTTCTAGTTTCATTGATACGTTCTACTGTATCTCTCGTTTCTACCTCATTGATCTCTGCTCTAATCTTGATTATTTCCCTTCTTGCATGTGGAGTTGGTTTGATTTGTTGTTGATTCTCCAGTTCTTTAAGGTGTAGAGACAGCTGGTGTATTCTGGATTTTTCAATGTTTTTGAGGGAGGCTTGGATGGCTATGTATTTCCCCCTTAGAACTGCCTTTGCTGTATCCCATAGGTTTTGGACCGAGGTGTCTTCATTCTCATTGGTTTCCATGAATTGTTTAAGTTCATCTTTGATCTCCTGGTTGATCCAAGCATTCTTAAGCAAGGTGGTCTTTAGCTTCCAGGTGTTTGAGTTCCTTCTGAACTTTTCCTTGTGATTGAGCTCCAGTTTCAAAGCATTGTGATCGGAGAATATGCAGGGAATAATGTCAGCCTTTTGGTATCGGTTGAGTCCTGCTTTGTGACCCAGTATGTGGTCTATTCTGGAGAAGGTTCCATGTGCACTTGAGAAGAATGAGTATTCTGTTGTTTTAGGGTGGAATGTTCTGTATACGTCGATGAGGTCCATCTGGTCCAATGTTTCATTCAATGCTCTTATTTCTTTATTAATTTTCTGCTTCGATGATCTGTCTATTTCTGAGAGAGGCGTATTAAGATCTCCTACTATTATTGTATTCATATCAATATGACTCTTTATCTTTATTAATAGTTTTCTTATGTAATTGGGTGCTCCCATATTGGGGGCATAGATATTCACAATTGTTAGATCGTCTTGGCGGATAGTCCCTTCAAGAATTATGTAGTGTCCTTCTATATCTCTGACTACAGTCTTTAGTTTAAAATCTAATTTATCTGATATGAGAATCGCTACCCCGGCCTTCTTTTGAGGCCCATTGGCATGAAAGATGCTTCTCCATCCCTTCACTTTCAGTCTGGGTGTATCCTTAGGTTCAAAATGGGTCTCTTGTAGACAACATATGGATGGGTCCTGTCGTTTTATCCAATCTGCAACCCTGTGTCGTTTTATGGGCGCATTTAGGCCATTCACATTGAGAGTGATTCTTGAGAGATAGGTTTTTATTGACATCGTGTTGCCTTTGAAGTCTTTCTGTCTGTAGATTGTTTCTATATTTCTGTTCAATGATATTCTTACTCATCTTACTTCTGATTATAGCATTCATGTGCATGCAACCATCCCAGGCTCCTTCTTGGTTACTCAGAGATGAAGCATGAACACGACTTGAGCTTGGACCCCAGAAGTTACTTGCTTCTAAAGGGTATAGCCCACTTGACACTCTATTGGGGAAGCAATCTCTGGGTTTAACAGAATGACTGTTGGGCTGCATGATACAGTATTCATGAAATGTGTTTCCAACACAAACGGAACTAAAGCTCTTGAGGAAATAAAGGCAACAAAAGATTCATGTTTGCTCATTAAAACTAACTCCCTCCCTCCACCCTATAGAGAACACACACAATTACATGCAAATGATATGACTGTAAACTTCTGGGATAATCTATTCTTATAATTAAGCACTGTACAACAAAATTTTAAACAGCTCTCAGAAATCACCATGAATCATGCGGACTCTGTAGTGCGTTGTTATCAAAAATAAAACTCCAAGGACACAATATTATTCTAAGTTTTAGGAGGAGAAGGGGGATATAAGAGACCAAACATATATAATTTATAGAACCATGAGAAAGAACTCAGTGCTTTTTTTCACTTTTTCCCCCTTTTTCTATTTTTTTTTTTAACCATTATAGGAAACCTCAGGCTTTCATTATCAAATGTGGAATCCCCAGGAGAGACTGTGTTTAATATGGTTTTCAGAATCTGGCACTGGTCCAGCAGAACTCTCACTTAAAATTCCTACAATTAAATCGGCTAATGAGAATCATGTTAACACAAAATTGCTCATGCTTTCGTGTTGAGAAAGGATCTTCACAATCCTAGTTAATGGAGGTTAAAAAAAAAAAGAAGAAGGACAAATTAATCCAATTACCTTGTTTTTTCTTTCCTTATTCCAAGGAAAAAGAGTATATTTCTTTACAATCAACATTCAGCACATTTCCCTAATTAATGCAATTTGATAAAATGAAACAAATTCATGATGTCATTAGCTGAGTTCTGCCTAATGAACTTGGGTTATATGAAACATTAACTGCAGAGCAAAATCCATTTCTGTGGCCAGGGAAACACACATTTATCATTTCAGTACATTTACTTTGGAAGTACCAATCATGAAGGCTTATCACTACAATCATCATGTCTTGATAAATCAACATAAATTTACATTTTGATCAATGCCATAACTAAGCCCAGGCTGTAGAGAAAGGAACCCACTGCTTGGTAAAGTGGCATAAGTTAACTTGGCCTCTTGACAGAATGATAACGGGCTGCCTGCTGGACACCATTATTTTTTTCATTTGGAACTGTATTTATCTTACCAGGTATGACAATAACCATCAATATGCTTCAAATCATGGAAAAGATGTTTACTTCCATCTCTGCATAAAGCAAAGAGCTGAAAGTTGCTAAAAGTTACGTGAAGACCACTAACATGCTTATTCATCCCTTGTATCTTCCGTGGAGCCCTTTTCCGTTTCCACGCAATTTATACATCACATATGAGAAGATCTACTCATTGGGATGATGAGAAGGTAAGTTCAACATTTCTAAGTTCTTCATCTTCCAAAGGAAAAATAAGTATTATTGCAAACTCACTTTATCTCTTGTCAGGAGATTATAAACAAAATAAAAGGAAATATTCCTTCTCCTTCCTTCTAATTCTCTATTAGTGCAGCATGAATGATGTTTCTAGCCAGCTGTTTGTCATCATTTTCATTATTACTGGCAAAAGTCAATACTTTGTTCAGATTTTCTTAGTTTTTAACTAATGCTCTTTTTCTGTTGTTTAGTATCATTGAAGAAGCCATATTATAGCCTCTCCTGGCAGTTGGCAGTTTTTCAGTTTAATTGATCTTAGCAGGTTCAAAGAGAAGTGGCCAGGCAAACTGAAGAATTCTGGATTTGTCCGATGTTATTTTTCCCATGATTTTATGTGAGTTAAGGGTTTTCGAGATGAAGAGTATAGAGGCAGAGTACCATTTTCACCACATCCTATCAAGGCACTATCCAGCAGAACGCTTCATTAAAATTCATACAATCGAGGAGTGTCTGGGGGGCTCAGTCATGATTGTTAAGCATCTGCCTTCTGCTCAGGCCATGATCCTGGGGTCCTGGGATCAAGCCCTGCATGAGGTTGTCTGCTCAGCCAAGAGTCAGCTTCTCTCTCTCTCTCTCTCTCTCTCTCTCTCTCCCCGCCCCTCCCCCCGCTCATGTGTGCGTGCTCACTCTCATAAGTAAATATTCATATGATTGAACTGGCTAATGAGAATCATGTGGTCACAAAGTTTATGCTTTCCTGTTGAAAAAGGATCAGCACGCCATCAACACAGTTCATTACTATTGTTTACGTGGACAACTGGCTGAGGTAACTGCGATCAGCTTTCCCCTCTCGGAGTGTATACCCCCTCCTTTTCCACGCTGTAGTCTTTGGAAGTACATCACGTTGTGTGCCCCAAACTTAAGGAAAAGAGAGTTACAATCCACCTCCCTTAGGGTAAAGCATCTTCTCAATTCTTCTGCTGTGAGATTTGTCCGTTCTCCCCCACTAGCTGGCTTAGTTACTCATTGGTATCAGTATGGAGTCACGGATTATTTATAATTACAGACTATTATAGTATTTATTTCGTTGTTCGAACTGTCTGGGTTTGACCAACAGCCAACTCATTCAGTTGGCTCTCATGCCCCTTTGACATATCACCATCATTAGTGTGCATGCATGAGTATGAGAGTGTGTGTGTGTGTGTGTGTGTGTGTGTGTGTGTGTGTGTGTTAGCTCTCACTTTCAGGCACTACCACATCTTCTAGGCATAGAGTCACACACTTCTCCAAGGAGAAACTCAAATGAGACCTGCTCAGCCAGAGACACATTTTCGCACTAAACTGACCTAAAAATACTGCCTCTTCTCAGAGTGGCATTTAAGACATTGTTCCCTCCTCATATCTTCCTTTATGGGTCCCTCTACAATCAGAAATCTGCAACAGGGGCAACCACTGTATCAAGCATTCAAATGTATATGTGAAATGCATTATTTTCCCAATCACCTCTGTTATGATGAAAATATGAAAATGTTATGACAGGCTGATTATTGAGTATATCTGCTGTATACTCTTCCTTTTACCTACACACATGACCACCCTGAATATATTTTCCAGACTCCTGTATGTGGACAAGACCAAGTGACTGATTTCTGACCAAGAGGATAAAAGCAGAAGTGATCTGTTTATTAATTTTAGGGAAGATATTTGCTTCCACCTCCCTGTCCCACAGCTTTTGGCCAGGCTGCAGGAGAGGTGGAGAACGATCCTGGATGATCTGGCATCTCGGCAGGGGCAGGGCAACAAAGCAGAAGCAGCACTGGTCCCTGACTACACAAAGTTGCCAAACTTGCCCTGTGTTTTTAAACCTCTCTTTTACGGGGCACCTGGGTGGCTCAGTCCGTTAAGCATCTGCCTTCGGCTCAGGTCATGATCCCAGAGTCCTGGGATCCAACCCCACTTAGGGCTCCCTGATTAGTGGGGAGTCTGCTGCTTCCTCTCCCTCTGCCCATTCTCCCGCTCATGCCCCTTCTCCCGCTTCGTGCTCTCTCTTGTTCACTCTCCTTCTTAAAAAAAAAGAAAGAGAGGGAGGAGTCAAGATGGCGGAGAAGTAGCAGGCTGAGACTACATCAGGTAGCAGGAGATCAGCTCGATAGCTTATCTAAACATTGCAAACACCTACAAATCCAACGGGAGAGCGAAGAGAAGAAGAACAGCAACTCTAGAAACAGAAAATCAACCACTTTCTGAAAGGTAGGACTGGCGGAGAAGTGAATCTAAAACGACGGGAAGATAGACCGCGGGGGGAGGGGCCGGCTCCCGGCAAGCGGTGGAGCAACGGAGCATAAAATCAGCACTTTTAAAATTCTGTTCCACTGAGGGACATTGCTCCAGAGGCTAAACCAGGGTGAAGCCCACGCGGGGTCAGCGTGGCCCCAGGCCCCGCAGGGTCACAGAAGGATCGGGGGTGTCAGAGTGTCGGAGAGCTCGCAGGTATTAGAACGGAGAAGCCGGCTGCAGAGACAGAGCCGAGGACTGAACTCTCAGCTCGGGGTTACCTTGAACTGGTCGCGGGCTGGGTGAGCTCAGAGCGCGGCTAGAGGCTGGGGATACGGGAGTGATTGGGTGCTGTCCTCTGGGGGCGCACTGAGGAGTGGGGCCCCAGGCTCTCGGCTCCTCCGGGCCGGAGACTGGGAGGCCGCCATTTTCATTCCCGTCCTCCGGAACTCTACGGAAAGCGTTCAGGGAACAGAAGCTCCCAAAAGCGAACCCGAGCCGATTACTTAGTCCGGCCGCCGGTAAGGGCGGTGCAATCCCGCCTCGGGCAAAGACACTTGAGAGTCACTACAACAGGCCCCTCCCCCAGAAGATCAACAAAATATCCAGCCAGGACGAAGTTCATCTATCAAGGAGAAAGCAGGTTCAATTCCTAAGACAGCAGAGCAATTCCAGAGGAGGAGAAAGCAAAGCACGGAACTCATGGCTTTCTCCCCATGATTCTTTAGTCTTGCAGCTACTTCAATTTTTTTTTTCTTTTTTCAATTTTTTTTTTCTTTTTTCTTTTTTCTTCTTCTGCTAAATTTTTAAAAAACTTTTATCCTTTTCTTTTTTAACGTTTTTTGACTAGTTCATCTAAATATATATATTTTTTTTCTTTCTTTTTTATATTTTTTTATTTGTTTTATTTTTTAAATTTTTTCTTTTTTTTCCTTTTTTTTTTTCAGAACCTGTTTTTATCCCCTTTCTCCCCCCCAAAATTAGGGGTCTCTTCTGATTTGGTTACAGCACATTTTTCTGGGGTCTTTGCCACCCTTTTAGTAGTTTATTTGCTCCTTCATATCCTCTTATCTGGACAAAATGACAAGGCGGAAAAAACCACCACAAACAAAAGAACAAGAGACAGTACCGAAGGCTAGGGACCTAATCAACACAGACATTGGTAATATGTCAGATCAAGAGTTCACAATGACGATTCTGAACATCCTAGCCGGGCTCGAAAAAGGCATGGAAGATATTAGAGAAACCCTCTCTGGAGATATTAAAGCCCTTTCTGGAGAAATTAAAGAACTAAAATCTAACCAAGCTGAAATCAAAAAAGCTATTAATGAGGTGCAATCAAAAATGGAGGCTCTCACTGCTAGGATCAATGAGGCAGAAGAAAGAATTAGTGATATAGAAGACCAAATGACAGAGAATAAGGAAGCCGAGCAAAAGAGGGACAAACAGCTACTGGACCATGAGGGAAGAATTCGAGAGATAAGTGACACCGTAAGACGAAACAACATTAGAATAATTGGGATTCCAGAAGAAGAAGAAACAGAGAGGGGAGCAGAAGGTCTATTGGAGAGAATCATTGGAGAGAATTTCCCTAATATGGCAAAGGGAACAAGCATCAAAATCCAGGAGATGCAGAGAACCCCCCTCAAAGTCAACAAGAATAGGTCCACACCCCGTCACCTAATAGTAAAATTTACAAGTCTTAGTGACAAAGAGAAAATCCTGAAAGCAGCCCGAGAAAAGAAGTCTGTAACATACAATGGTAAAAATATTAGATTGGCGGCAGACTTAACCACAGAGACCTGGCAGGCCAGAAAGAGCTGGCATGATATATTCAGAGCACTAAACGAGAAAAACATGCAGCCAAGAATACTCTATCCAGCTAGGCTATCATTGAAAATAGAAGGAGAGATCAAAAGCTTCCAGGACAAACAAAAACTGAAAGAATTTGCAAACACCAAACCAGCTCTACAGGAAATATTGAAAGGGGTCCTCTAAGCAAAGAGAGAGCCTAAAAGTAGTAGATCAGAAAGGTACAGAGACAATATACAGTAACAGTCACCTTACAGGCTAATAATGGCACTAAATTCATATCTCTCAATAGTTACCCTGAATGTTAATGGGCTAAATGCCCCAATCAAAAGACACAGGGTATCAGAATGGATAAAAAAACAAAACCCATCAGTATGTTGCCTACAAGAAACTCATTTTAGACGCGAAGACACCTCCAGATTTAAAGTGAGGGGGTGGAAAACAATTTATCATGCTAATGGGCATCAGAAGAAAGCTGGGGTGGCAATCCTTCTATCAGATCAATTAGATTTCAAGCCAAAGACTATAATAAGAGATGAGGAAGGACACTATATCCTACTCAAAGGGTCTGTCCAACAAGAAGATCTAACAATTTTAAATATCTATGCCCCTAATGTGGGAGCAGCCAACTATATCAACCAATTAATAACAAAATCAAAGAAACACATCGATAATAATACAATAATAGTAGGGGACTTGAACACTCCCCTCACTGAAATGGACAGATCATCCAAGCCAAAGATCAACAAGGAAATAAAGGCCTTAAATGACACACTGGACCAGATGGACATAACAGATATATTCAGAACATTTCATCCCAAAGCAACAGAATACACATTCTTCTCTAGTGCACATGGAACATTCTCCAGAATAGATCACATCCTGGGTCACAAATCAGGTCTCAACCGGTATCAAAAGATTAGGATTATTCCCTGCATATTTTCAGACCACAATGCTCTGAAGCTAGAACTCAATGACAAGAGGAAAGCTGGAAAGAACCCAAATACATGGAGACTAAACAGCATCCTTCTAAAGAATGAATGGGTCAACCAGGAAATTAAAGAAGAATTGAAAAAATTCATGGAAACAAATGATAATGAAAACACAACAGTTCAAAATCTGTGGGACACAGCAAAGGCAGTCCTGAGAGGAAAATATATAGCAGTACAAGCCTTTCTCAAGAAACAAGAAAGGTCTCAAGTACACAACCTAACCCTACACGTAAAGGAGCTGGAGAAAGAACAAGAAAGAAACCCTAAACCCAGCAGGAGAAGAGAAATCATAAATATCAGAGCAGAAATCAATGAAATAGAAACCAAAAAAACAATAGAAAAAAATCAATGAAACTAGGAGCTGGTTCTTTGAAAGAATCAATAAGATTGATAAACCCCTGGCCAGACTCATCAAAAAGAAAAGAGAAAGGACCCAAATCAATAAAATCATGAATGAAAGAGGAGAGATCACAACTAACACCAAAGAAATACAGACAATTATAAGAACATACTATGAGCAACTCTACGCCAACAAATTGGACAATCTGGAAGAAATGGATGCATTCCTAGAGACATATAAACTACCACAACTGAACCAGGAAGAAATAGAAAACCTGAACAGGCCCATAACCAGTAAGGAGATTGAAACAGTCATCAAAAATCTCCAAACAAACAAAAGCCCAGGGCCAGACGGCTTCCCAGGGGAATTCTACCAAACATTTAAAGAAGAACTAATTCCTATTCTCCTGAAACTGTTCCAAAAAATAGAAATGGAAGGAAAACTTCCAAACTCATTTTATGAGGCCAGCATCACCTTGATCCCCAAACCAGACAAGGATCCCACCAAAAAAGAGAACTACAGACCAATATCCTTGATGAACACAGATGCAAAAATTCTCGCCAAAATACTAGCCAATAGGATTCAACAGTACATTAAAAGGATTATTCACCACGATCAAGTGGGATTTATTCCAGGGCTGCAGGGTTGGTTCAACATCCGCAAATCAATCAATGTGATAGAACACATTAATAAAAGAAAGAACAAGAACCATATGATACTCTCAATAGATGCTGAAAAAGCATTTGACAAAGTACAGCATCCCTTCCTGATCAAAACTCTTCAAAGTGTGGGGATAGAGGGCACATACCTCAATATTATCAAAGCCATCTATGAAAAACCCACCGCAAATATCATTCTCAATGGAGAAAAACTGAAAGCTTTTCCGTTAAGGTCAGGAACACGGCAGGGATGTCCATTATCACCACTGCTATTCAACATAGTACTAGAAGTCCTAGCCTCAGCAATCAGACAACAAAAAGAAATTAAAGGCATCCAAATTGGTAAAGAAGAAGTCAAACTATCACTCTTCGCAGATGATATGATACTATATGTGGAAAACCCAAAAGACTCCACTCCAAAACTGCTAGAACTTGTACAGGAATTCAGTAAAGTGTCAGGATATAAAATCAATGCACAGAAATCAGTTGCATTTCTGTACACCAACAACAAGACTGAAGAAAGAGAAATTAAGGAGTCAATCCCATTTACAATTGTACCCAAAACTATAAGATACCTAGGAATAAACCTAACCAAAGAGACTAAGAATCTATACACAGAAAATTATAAAGTACTCATGAAAGAAATTGAGGAAGACACAAAAAAATGGAAAAATGTTCCATGCTCCTGGATTGGAAGAATAAATATTGTGAAAATGTCTATGCTACCTAAAGCAATCTACACATTTAATGCAATCCCTATCAAAATACCATCCATTTTTTTCAAAGAAATGGAACAAATAATCCTCAAATTTATATGGAACCAGAAAAGACCTCGAATAGCCAAAGGAATATTGAAGAACAAAGCCAAAGTTGGTGGCATCACAATTCCGGACTTCAAGCTCTATTACAAAGCTGTCATCATCAAGACAGCATGGTACTGGCACAAAAACAGACACATAGATCAGTGGAACAGAATAGAGAGCCCAGAAATCGACCCTCAACTCTATGGTCAACTAATCTTCGACAAAGCAGGAAAGAATGTCCAATGGAAAAAAGACAGCCTCTTCAATAAATGGTGCTGGGAAAATTGGACAGCCACATGCAGAAAAATGAAATTGGACCACTTCCTTACACCACACACGAAAATAGACTCCAAATGGATGAAGGACCTCAATGTGAGAAAGGAATCCATCAAAATCCTTGAGGAGAATGCAGGCAGCAACCTCTTCGACCTCAGCCGTAGCAACATCTTCCTAGGAACAACGGCAAAGGCAAGGGAAGCAAGGGCAAAAATGAACTATTGGGATTTCATCAAGATCAAAAGCTTTTGCACAGCAAAGGAAACAGTTAACAAAACCAAAAGACAACTGACAGAATGGGAGAAGATATTTGCAAACGACATATCAGATAAAGGGCTAGTATCCAAAATCTATAAGGAACTTAGCAAACTCAACACCCAAAGAACAAACAATCCAATCAAGAAATGGGCAGAGGACATGAACAGACATTTCTGCAAAGAAGACATCCAGATGGCCAACAGACACATGAAAAAGTGCTCCACGTCACTCGGCATCAGGGAAATACAAATCAAAACCACAATGAGATATCACCTCACACCAGTCAGAATGGCTAAAATTAACAAGTCAGGAAATGACAGATGCTGGAGAGGATGTGGAGAAAGGGGAACCCTCCTCCACTGTTGGTGGGAATGCAAGCTGGTGCAACCACTCTGGAAAACAGCATGGAGGTTCCTCAAAATGTTGAAAATAGAACTACCCTATGACCCAGCAATTGCACTACTGGGTATTTACCCTAAAGATACAAACATAGTGATCCGAAGGGGCACGTGTACCTGAATGTTTTTAGCAGCAATGTCTACAATAGCCAAACTATGGAAAGAACCTAGATGTCCATCAACAGATGAATGGATAAAGAAGAGGTGGTATATATACACAATGGAATACTATGCAGCCATCAAAAGAAATGAAATCTTGCCATTTGCAACGACATGGATGGAACTAGAGCGTATCATGCTTAGTGAAATAAGTCAATCGGAGAAAGACAACTATCATATGATCTCCCTGATATGAGGACATGGAGAAGCAACATGGGGGGGTAGGGGGATAGGAGAAGAATAAATGAAACAAGATGGGATTGGGAGGGAGACAAACCATAAATGACTCTTCATCTCACAAAACAAACTGGGGGTTGCTGGGGGGAGGTGGGATTGGGAGAGGGGGAGGGGGCTATGGACATTGGGGAGGGTAAGTGCTATCGTGAGTGCTGTGAAGTGTGTAAACCTGGCGATTCACAGACCTGTACCCCTGGGGATAAAAATACATTATATGTTTATTAAAAAAAAAAAATTTGGAAGGGGAGGCGAACCATAAGAGACTATGGACTCTGAAAAACAACCTGAGGGTTTTGAAGGGTCAGGGGTGGGAGGTTGGGGGAACAGGTGGTGGGTAATGGGGAGGGCACGTTTTGCATGGAGCACTGGGTGTTGTGCAAAAAGAATGAATACTGTTACGCTGAAAAAATAAAATGGAAAAAAAAATTTTAGCCACACAAAAAAAAAGAAAGAAAGAAAGAAAGAAAGACAAAACAGAAAAACCCCAAACTCTCTTTCATGTTACAGCAAATGATGCATGAACTTAACTAATTTCCCTGAGTTCTTGGCACTTCAATGCTACATTAAAAGTAGTTCTATGCCGTGGTATAACTAACACAGCATCCCTTAGGCAGCCGTTTTTAGCCCTATGCCTGGTAGCACTGCCTGCAACTTTTGCCGTGGATGTGTTTAGGCTTCTGAATGCCTCCTAGAACTTTCTCCTTCTAGTCTAGTTAATTATTCCAAACTCAACCCCATCGTTGAGTCTGACATTAAAGCTACTGTCAAAGTTGTCTGAACATTAGAATCATCAGAGGCTTTAAAAAGTATATACTAATTCTGAGGTCCCACTCTCAGAAATTCTGATTTACCTGGACAAGAGTGCGGCGTGGACAGTAGCATTTTAAAAATCTCTTTAAGTAATTCTTACATGCCGCCAGGATCTAGCACCACTGCTCTAAGTGCTAAGACTACCTACATGAGCGCAGGATTAATCCCCAGGATTACCTACTTACCCTTCCATGCAGAATGGTATTTCAGGCAGTTGACTTAACACTGCCCTGCAGAGCTGAACAAGAACCTGTACTCATGGTCTGCACCACATCGGAAGTTCGCTGCTCTGTGCTTTGCTCTATTATGAAATTTTGCTCTTATCCCTGCCTGCTTTTGACATGCTATTATGAAAACATTTAACAGCAATAACCTGCAACTTAAGATAGCCATGTCTGTTCTGTAGGGCACCTGCCCATCCGCCGGTTAGAACTGAATCCTTGCATCAGCTCCGCACACTCACTAACACCTGCTGCCTTCTGCTGGGGCTTGTCTGCACTGTTCTGCTCCCTTGCCTTATGTCCCTTCCTGAATAAATGTATCTAGAATAGTAAGGAGAGAGAATACACATGATCAGATCTCAACACTGTTATAAAGCTCTGGTAATTAAAAGACTATTGTTTAAGAGTAGGTACACAGACCACTAAAGTACCCTGGACGAATTCTAACAGGTCCTTCCATCCATGGGAGCATGTAGGCATGGATGTGGTACCACCAGTGGGAATGGACTGAATGACTTAGGGTGGGTTAACTGGCTTGCGAATTGGCAAATATAAAATTAGATTCCTACATCATTGACTCAAAAAATGCTTTTCTAAAGTATTAAAGATCTAAATGATCACGGTAAAACTTTTAAAAAAATTACAGAAAACAATGTAGAATATTAAAATGGATACACTCAGAATATGGAAGAATTTCTTGAGAAAAATAGAAAAAGCACAAAGAATAATAAAAACCAGGCAAGTTATCATACATTAATAACTACATTAGAAGATATCTGAAATGTGTAAGTCAACAATGTATTAGTAGTGTAAGTGAACAAAGAGTTACTAGACAAATAGATGCAACTATATCTCTCTTTTGCGTTTTTATGTTAAACAAAAAGCAAACTATCACGGAAGGTGGGTAAAATGAGTTGTCATTATTGTACATCTCAAAAGAATAACAAACCCATTCTGGAAAAGAAGTACATGTATGGTTAAGTGTACAAACGCATGGCCGTAAGCATACACTGATCTCAGAGCAGCAGCAAGATGGAATTTGGGAGGGTGGCGAAGGACATTTCAGTAACGTATTTGACATTTTATTTGGTAAATTTATTATTTGAAGAAAATAGAGAAAAAAGCAACGAATTATGTGGGTGATAAGTGCTTTTTTAGTCTATATTTTTCTCAGAATACTTGAAATAATGTAATAATTTTGAAAAATGAATTTGAAAAGAAAAAAGCAAAAGAAATACATAAAAAGAGGGTGAATATCTCAGAGTGCTTAGATTACTGGTGATTTTATTCTTTTCTTCTAACTCCCATATTTTCTAAACATGTTATAATAAAGATGACAGCCATTGTAATGAGGAAAAATAGTATTTTCGAAAGTGAACGTCTTTTACAAAATTTTTCCTTTGAAAAAATGAATTAACCATTTTCTCTTTCTCTCTTTCCTTATCTGTCTGTATCTCTCTATCTAGCTATCTATCATCTATCTGTCTCTAAGAAGAAGTGCACAGACAGGCTTATAATTTAAAGCATAAAAATGGATTTCCTAGATGTTAGTGGTTAGTGTTTTCATGAGAACAAATGTACTTTTTGTTGCCCTGTTTTGCATATTACCATAGTCATTCCGACTTTCACGTTCTGTAGAGAAAACCATCTTCTGTATCTGAAGTACAGATTAATTAATCATATATTAAGAAAACCAATTACTCCCAAACAAGGCACTAGTAAGGCTGAAAGGATAGTACTGAACTAGTCTGTGTTAGAAACTGAAAAGTGTATCTCTAAAATAAAGGGGTACTAAGACTTTCATTCATTTAAATACAAATATTAATAATTCTCTTTCCCTACTCTCACCATTCCTTTCTTTTCTAGAATTATAGGGCATAGATGGCTTCCTGGTATCATGGGTTGACCTGTCCGAACACACACAAGTCAGAATGACCACGGCCATGTTAATGCAGATGTGCAGGCATGGAATGAAGGTCGCAGCTCAGAGGTGCACGTGGGAAAGCGCCAGTGGACGAAAGATCAGATGCATCTGTTATGTCCACTCTGGGCCACTCACTCTGAGACAGACTTTTGCTTCCAATGAGTCTCTCTCTAAAATTAATAATGCCTGGTTAAGGCAGAGAGGGTGGTAACTTAACAGTCTGGGGCATAAGGAGAGGTGCTATGAAAATGCCTGAAATGCGGCATTACCCAGCCTCTCAGTGAGCTGTCCTGCACATGCTCGTGTAGCCCCCGTCACCATCCCACCACCAAGGTCCAACGGTAATGCACTTCCTCCTCACCACGACTCCTGAAATGCCAAGCTTTGCTAAGCTGCGAAATGATTCTTGATACTGTGCACCTGAGATCCATCCTTATCTTAACAAAATAAGCTGATCATTTTCTGAGTGATTACACTGTATTCTATACTGCCTGTTTCAGGTTGGGCACTTAATTTTTTGAGCCCTTTAATTGTATTTTTCACTCAGTTCTCATTGATTCTTTGGGTTTTGTTTTTGTTTTTGTTTTGTTTTGTTTTTACTAAAAGAGATTATTGAAAATTGCACCAAGGGTGTTCATAAACTGGGTTGCTGGGTAGGGATTATTTGCTTCAAATAATATTCTTCGATTCAGGCAGCAAGATCATGTGTGCTCTTTGCTTGCCACAAAAGTTCCTTTTCATTGAGATGACGTGGTCCTGAAGTTCGGCTTTGCTTTGAGTGTTTCTTTGTAAGTGTGGTCTATCTGGGGCCTCGGTTTGACACATAGCATGCACCAAAGGATCAGACACTCCTAGATGCTGGTCTTGGCCAAATCATCCACTGGTAAGAATGTAAGGTAACCTGACTTAGTTCTTTAGGTTCCAGTGGTCGGGGTTTGTTTAATCATGCCATACTCATAATATTCAATGAATGGGGTATGTTTTTTATAATTATCTTTCTATATTCTGTATGTTTTTATTAAATCCATTGAAAGGTAATGTTATGGCTAGTAAATCTTATGAAAAATTTGGGTTTAGGGCAGCTGGGTGGCTCAGTCAGTTAAGCAACTGCCTTTGGCTCAGGTCACAATCCCAGGGTCCTGGGATCTAGTCCCACATCATGTTCTCTGCTCAGTGGTGAGTCTGCTTTTCCCTCTCCCTCTCCCTTCTGGTGGTCTCTCTCTCTCTCCCTCTCAGATAAATAAATAAAACCTTTTTAAAAATTGGGTTTTTATTTCATGTTTTTATTTAAACTTCCGGTAATTAATCTTAATTGTATTTTATAAAATATTAGTTGAACTTCATCAAAATTAAAACAAAGCACTGCTTATTATACCACAGCTAATTTAAGAAGCACCACTGTATGCCACAGTCAAACTGAATTACTCATTTTCATTCCTTCCCCAAATTTCCCCATTTATTTTAAAAAAACCCTATTGGTACCAAGTATCTTACCTTACATACGGTAGAGGGCAGTATTTAAGAAATGCTCCGAATCAAAAGTAGGGTTTAGACTGAGACCCTCTCTCATGCCCCAGATCAATATTCCACCCCATATTAGATCATCGGTTTTATCTGGTCTCAATGGCAAACTTCTAGAGAAGGAAAAAAAACTGATAAGAACAGGCAGCGTGGGGGCACCTGGGTGGCTCAGTGTGTTAAGCCTCTGCCTTCAGCTCAGGTCATGATCTCAGGGTCCTGGGATTGAGTCCACATTGGGCTCTCTGCTTGGTGGCGAGCCTGCTTCCTCCTCTCTCTGCCTGCCTACCTACTTGTAATCTCTGTCTGTCAAATAAATAAATAAATCTTTAAAAAAAAAAAAGAACAGGCAGCTTGGATGGGGGCTGGATCAACAGGATACCATGAGGAGGTATTTGGACTGGGGAAAAAAGAAGAAGCAACAGCGGGAGCAAATCACACTGAAAAGCTCTGGCTTCCATCCTTTGGAACAATGTTGTGCAGGACTGAATCTGAATGTGGTGGTTCATCAGCATTTCACCCTCCAGACAGCTTCCTACACCTACAAATTATTATCCTACCTTGCCACTTCATTGGTTTGGAAAATATTGATTCTTTTTTATTCTCCCTTACGATATGAGCAATATTTCTGCTAGACAGATGGTTCCAAACTGAGATCCCTCCCCCAGAGTCCTTGTATTTTGTATGTATGTGTTATTTCTGAAGTGACTTACTCATTCCAGAGCTGGAAGCCTGTTATATCCCTCTCCCTTCACCTATTTTTCCTATTCCCAAAATGTCCTTCTCATCTGGAAACCATCAGTTTGTTCTCTGTGTTTATTTATGGTTCTGCTTTTTGGTATTTATTTGGAATTCCACCTACAATGAAATCATAGGTGTTTGTCTTTCTCAGTCCAGCACATTTCACTTAGAATAATACCCTCTACGTCTATCCATGTTGTCATAAACGGTGTGCCATCATCCTTTTTGATGGCTGTATAATATTCCATCACCTATGCACACCCCTTACATTTCCCTTATCCGTTTGTCTACTGAGTGATACTTCAATTGCATTCATATCTTGGCTACTGCAAATAATGCTGCAATAAACCTGGGGTGCACATACCTTCTCAAGATAGTGTTTTCGGGACACCTGGGTGGCTCAGTGGGTTAAGCCTCTGCCTTCAGCTCAGGTCATGGTCTCAAGGTCCTGGGATCGAGCCCTGTATTGGGGTCTCTGCTCAGCAGAGAGCCTGCTTCCTCCTCTCTCTCTGCCTGCCTCCCTGCCTACTTGTGATCTCTCTCTCTCTCTCTCTCTCTCTCTGCTAAATAAATAAAATCTTAAAAAAAGAAAAAAGTTAGTGTTTTCATTTTCTTTGGGTAAGTACTCACCAGTGGAATTACTGGATAATATGGTATTTCTATCTTAATTATTTGAGGAACCCCCATACTGTTTCTCTGGTGGCTGCAGCCACGTACATTCCCACCAACAGTGTGCACAAGGGTGCCCTTCTCTCCACATCCTTGCCAACACTTGTGATTTCTTCTCTTTTTGATTTTAGTTATTCTAAGAATTGTAAAATGACCTATCATTGTGGTTTTGGTTTTTATGTCCCCGACAATAATGATGTTGAACATTTTTTTCATGTGTCTGTTGGACATTTGTATGTCTTCTTTGGAAAAATGTCCACTCAGGTCCTCTGCCATGAAGAGCGTATGCACAGCAAAGAAAACCATCAACCAAACAAAAAGAAAGCCTACTAATTTGGAGAAAATATTTGCACATGATATATATGATAAGAGGTTAATATCCAAAATACATGAAGAATTTATAAAACTCAACACTAAAAAAAAAAAATCAATCTGGTTTAAAAGAAAATGGGTAGAGAACCTGAATAGACATTTTTCCAAAGAAATCACACAGATGGCCAACAGACCCAGGAAAAGGTGCTATTCCCTTGACTCTGGATCTGTTTCTCTCTCCCTGTCTCCATCCCTCTATCTCTCTCCATTATTATATTCATCGTACATAAAGGTTATGTTCTATCAAGTTTCCCTATGAAAAATACTCTGTAGTTGTATTTTTAGTTTGCTTCTGCTAAAGCAATAAGGGTTTTTCCAGTTCTAGATCCATTTTAAGGCTTTTTAAAAAAAGGTGATGTACCATGAAGATACTCTAAATTCTGACCCTTGTAAGCTACCAGCAATCTAGGATTTTTTAAATTTCTCACTACTTAGTCTGTGGCCAGCTGTGGCTCTCATTTGTTTGGAATCTTCTTTTGCCTTCCTTAGGATATGAGCATGTTTTCCTTCTATTCCTAGTGTCATGGACAATGCAGATCTCAGGGTTGGGAAGCTTTGTACTCGGCATCTGTTCCCACCCCCTGCCTCACTGCCTGAGGTCTCATTCCCAGAGCCACCTCAGTATTCATCCCAATGCCCCCCCCCCCAGTTCCTACACGTGAGACCAAAAACTCTCTGCAATTCCTTTGTTTGTTCTGAAGACACACTTGAAAAAATATACCTGAAAAAAAAAGTATTTCTTTTGAACTCAGCCATTTTATATTTTATCAAGAATGTCTATGAGGTTGGGAGAGAGAATGACCCATCCACGCCAGTGTAGTTCATTATATTAGCCTGTATCTGGTGGCAAAGATATTACTCTCCCAAATATGTGGATGAGATGTTGAGACTATTTTAAATAAGTCTGTTTAATAAAGACTTTTTCTCTTATAAGATGACTTGCAGAATATGTTGGTTTGTGTTTTTAATAGGCAAGAAAAGGAAATTGAACAGTTAATCTCATGAAGCTCTCCAGAAATGCTAGAAAATTGCTTATTTTCTTCTTCACACATGACTGAGCTACCATTAACAGTGTGACTGATATCTGTGCTTTGTCTTAGGAGACTGTGTACTTGGGAACAGCTCGCTTTCACATTGATAATTACATCCAGCAGAATTTGTTTCTTTATGAATGTGTGAGCCCTAGCGCTCCATTTCTGAGTCTGCTGCGCAGCACCAGACCTCCTCTTACAAACAACATAGCTGTTGGGGCGTGAGATCCATTCGTGAATGGCCATGCCATTTTCAAACTGACTGCTTTCATTTCTTTAGCACCTGATTTGTTATTGTTGAGCATGACTTCACTTTCTCCTTATAACATATGGACGCAGGCCTACCATCTTCTATATTCTCCAAGGTTAGGGCTGAGGTCCTTGTATACATTCACTACAGTTTACAGAAGGGTTTTGCAAACTAGGTATTATTGGGATGTACAATGGGGAAATGGATGTACACAGAGGCAGGAAGGAATATGTGAGCTGAGATGTACAGAGCACAGGGGGATCCTCCACGAGAAGTGGAAAGGAAAGAAGGCATCAAGCAGAGAGAGTAGCACAACCAAAGTGATCCTGGCAAACACTTGGTGGTGAGTGTCGCTGCCATAACAGGGAATCCCTGACCAGAAAAGGGAGAAAAGGCAGGAAACGTGACTTCCAAGAAATCCTGACCCCCAAGTAAGGAATGTCTCCCCCCTGCCTTGTTAACAACTGTGGATAAAGCTAGCAACTCAACCCCAGGGCCCACAGGGAGAGTGTACTTCTACTTTGATAAACTTTGACTCTTGGGTCACTTGTCAGCTGTGCTTTGTGTCTGTCTTTGAATTCTTTCTTGTGATGAGACCAAAAACCTCTGGTGATATCTTTGGGGTGGGCTGGGCTGGGGTCTCAGGGCCTGGGGTCTCCAACAAGCTCACATAAACTGTTTTTTCTACTGCAGAAAACTGAGCCCAGCCTTTCTTCACCTAAGAATATAGACCTTTCTGCTCACAGTGAAAATCAATATTCCAGAAACCAGATTTGAGGCACTTTAATGAATTATTCTACCTTCAAAAAGCAGTGATATACCAATGAAGACACCCCTTCTTAATTTAGATTTTTATGCTTGTTTCTGAAATGACAATAATTTTCTGAGTGGTGGTGATAAGTTTCCCTACCAACAGTCACTCTGACCCTGAATTTCTAATAGATTGCTGATTTGTGCATTACGTTTGTCAAGAAAACAAGACCAATCACGGACAAGAAAATCAGAGAAAACAGAATAAGGCATTAGCATGCATTGAGGTTCGGCAGAATCAAAACCAAAATAAAACAAAACCACAGAAGCCTAAGTCCAACCCACAGTAGAAATTGACTTAGGAGACAGCACCGGGAGAGATGGTAATAACGATGCAGATACATGGGAAGAGGAGGGCACAGACGGGAGGAGGCAGTGTGCCCACAGGGGTGAGGCCGTGGTGGTGTGTGACAGGGAAGTGGGCGCGGCTCTCGTTGTAGAAGAGGACTCAGTGTTTTATATCTACTTCTCTAGGAGGCTGGACCTGATTTACTATCTCTCTGCTTCACCTTATAAAGGTTTCAATACATTCACAGCGCTGTGCAGACACCACCACCTTCTATTTCAAAAGACTTTCATTATCCCTACAAGAAAAGTTGTAGTCTAGGGATCACCCTGTAATCCCTCTGCCCAAGGAAACCACCCATCTACTTTCTCTATTGCCTCGTCTGGACATTTTGTATCAATGAAATCATGTATGTGACCTTCGTGTCTGGCTGCTTTCGCTTCGCATAGTTTTCAAAGTTCATCCACGTTGAGAGAGAGTCACTACTTCATTTGTTTAAGGGACAAATAATACTGTTATATACTTAGTCTACATTTTGGTTTCCCACTGATCAGTCCAAGGTTTTTATGAAGAGTTATATGCAAGTTTACATGTGGACATATGTTTTTATTCAGTCTAGTGGTGGAGTTTCTAGACCATTAGATAACTCTGCATTGAACATTTTGAGGAATCGTAAGACTGTTTTCCCAATGGCTACTACATTCCGACCAGCTGCATGTGAGAGTTTTGATGTCTCCATGTCCCCATCACCACCTGTTAGTGTCTGATGTTTTTTAATCTGGCCATCCCTGTGGGCAAAAGGTGATTTTGCACCTCACTGTGCACTGTGCACCTCACTGTGCTTTTGGTTTTCATTCCATAATGACTAATGATACTAAGCATCTTTTCATGTACTTACAGGCCATTTGTAAATCTTCTGTGGAGAAATGTCTATTCATATCCTTTGGCCATTTTTAATTGTGTGTTTTTTTTTTACCCTTAAGATTGCTAGAGTTCTTTATATGTTCTAGATAGTTGTCCTGATTACAGACATATGACACATAGACATTTGCTCCCACTGATCTGTACGAAGCTACAGACATGCACAGAGACTCAAGTGTCAGCTAAAGAGAAAATACAAAAATGAATTTCATAGCCAAGTGGGAAGAATTCCAATACAGAATATCTAATTGAGCATGAAAAAACAAGCAAACAAACTCTGATCTTTTTGGTAGTATTATTTTTCTTCCCTTTTCAGGATTAATTAAATTCTAATTAGTAGGTAAAATGATTAATTTAATATCTGGTGATTCTCTAAGTTGATCTATTGCATTTTCCCCTTCTTCTGTTATCTTCCATATCATCAGGATACTAAAATATCTTGTTTTAGTGTTCTAGAAGGCTGGGATATCTTAGTCCATTCGAAAGATATGTCAGCTACCAGCATCCAATTTTTAAACTAAAGAAGAGACTGAAATGGGATTTTATTCCAACTAGAAGACAGAACTGTTTATTTAATGACTTGCTTCTAACATTGCCTGAGATACCTTCCAACTATATAAACAAATGAAATGTGGACAAGGGGTAGTTGGGTCAACGCTGAAACACTATCAATCCAGGCCTGCAGAGACATTGACATGCATATGTGAAAGTCACTGGTAAAAAGACACAACCAAAACCTACGGAATACACAGATTATCTTAAAAAGAGAGAAAGCTAGAAAGAGAAGATAGAAGTTAGAACTCACGCCCAAGGCTCTTAACCACTTGGAAATAAGGCATTTGAAGGCAAACTATAAAAAATTATGTACAGGAAACAGCCAATATTCCAGGGGGATAAACACTCAGTTGAGACAACAAGACTAGACAAAATAGTTTTCAAAAAAGAGGAAGGGCGCCTGGGTGGCTCAGTCAGTTAAACCTCTGCCTTCAGCTCAGGTCATGATCGCAGGGTCCTGGGATTGAGTCCCGCATTGGGCTCCCTGCTCGATGGGGAGCCTGCTTCTCCGTCTGCCTTCCCCCACCCCCCGCCCCACATCCCACTTGTGCTGGAGTATGTGTGCATACTCTCTCTTCTCTCAAAAATAAATAAAATCTTGGGGGGAAAAAAGGAGGCAATGGGCAAGCAATGCTGGTTCCATCAGAGTCACCAACATAGCAATCTGTTTTGTTTTTTTTACTTTGCCAAGTGCATTTTTAGGGATGCTTTCAAGAAAGAAAGGAAAAAAAGTGCCAATAGACTGTGGAGTGAATAAAAATAAGATAATTAAAGTAAGGAACCGAGAAGTTCACCGTGAGATGGAGAAGATAAAGGAATGATTGGCTGGAAAAATGGTCACAGGGTCAGTCTATAGGAATATTTCTTGGTTGGCTGTGGTTGTCTACTTGGAGGCTAACAAAAATCAAATTTGGAGGGCCAGATTAATGAAACAAGATAAAGAGGAGATAAATAAAGAGTGAAATCTTGAAAAAGACAAAGTGAGTAGACTTTGTGAAATACCAGGAAACACTTCTGGGGAAGGATCCAGAGGCAGAAGGAAGCCCTAGAGAATACATCAAGGGAAATAAAAAATGGGCTTGCTTAGTAATAACTGAAAACCAAAAACTACATCTTTGAAGCCATACATTTCATCCTTTTCTGGTCTCAATGGATGATCCAAACTGGGCCTATTGTTTCCCAGTTCACAATTCTTTCTCCTTTCCAATGTTGTCTCCACAATGCTCAAACTCCCTGCCCTGTGTGTTAAGGGTGTATGAGTGTTCCAGAGGGTCAGAATCAATCTAAAACATACTCAACTTGTGTAGAAGCTGATCTCTGTCCTGTTCAGAACAGAACTGAAGCCCCTCTTGTCACCATCGAGGGTTCTCTTTCCTCGGTATACTTGGCCTTTTCTCCTCTCCTTCTCCACTTGGAGTTAATATGGTCCTGGAGGAGCCCCAAATATTTTTTCTGCAAGTGTTCATCCAGATCTTCTACCTGTCACCCTCTGCGACATTTGTGTTGGCGAGTAACTCACGTCTCTGTGTGGGCGGAGCTGACAGCTGATGTAAGTAAGATGTGATGGCATGATTTTGTGTTCATGAACAGCGGGGAGAATTTCAAGTCCGGATTTAGAAACACTGCCGGGCACAAAGCAGATAGGTGATGGATCCACACCAGAGTCATGGTCCAAAGGAGTGGCTTTATCTGCAGTCTCCCCTGTGTGTGTTCACACTCTACATCCCCCAAGTGAACGTGCGATCGCTTGACATGATACGTCCACTCACAACACAGTCAGAGGCTCCTTCTTAGCAGTTCTGGGGGATGGAAAAAAGACAACGTCCCTGTTCCCATTCTGTTCAGCCTCTTCACAGTTTTGTGACCCTGAGAAAGTTCTTTAGTCTGTCTGCATTTCAGAGAGAAACCAATGTCACTGGTTTCTTATACACAGGGACACTTTCTTACTTCCCAGAGTTTGGGGTAGGTTTAGTGAGGTCATAGATGTCTTCATGTCTCCAAAAAGACATCGATGTCTTCAAAATAGCTAAGGCAATTCACACCAATAAGCGCATTTTTTTTTTCCTAATCTGAAAACTCAAATTGATGTTCTTTTTTGGAAAGTGAATTTGGATAAAATGTGTACTAGGGGTTACGTCATGAAAATACCTGTGTCCATTATCTCATTTCCTACTTGCAGAGCTGCTTCCATTTTTCAGAGAAAGTTAGTGCTACTCTACTCCTACGAACACCTTACGCTCCTGGAGTGCTGTGTGTGAAGTGTTCACCCAGTGTTCTATGCGTGTTACATTACAATAATCCATCACGGCAGATGCTACCAGTATCCCTTCCCACAGATGTTGAAACTTAGGCCCCTCCAGGGAGGATAAATACTTTTGCGTGAGTTTCTAATGAGTTAACAAAATCCTATTAGAAAGAGGGGAGGGAGTAAATGACTCACCAAATGACCTATAACTCAGGGTCGGAGCATCTCATTCTGAACTCACTTTATAAATTAATTGCATGAAATTATCCAGATAGCATTTTTGGACTACATGTCTCAGCTTCTTACTCAAAATAATGATATAATGAAAATTTCTCCATTATTTTATGAGATGGTTATAAGCATCAAATGAGATTTTTTTTAAAAAGCTATAAATGTGTTCCACATATCTTAGAACCTATCTGTGGTGTTTTATATTATCCGCTCAAAACTGAAGTACATGAATTTCACTCATAACCTGCATTAATGGTCCCATTTGGAAGTAAAGCTGTCCCTTTGATTTTCACATTGTTATACCTTAGTGATACTTACTGTTGATCGCTCAACTCCCAATTCCTTCTCTCTGGGACTACAAAGTGATTAAAATGCAGAGACCATAATAGGAGAGAATGACTCATCTGTGCACTGATCTACTTGAAATGAAAGAAGTATTAAAGGTCAATTTAAGAAAATGTTTAGCACATGGGACATGAGGGAAATAACTACTGAGTTGATAATTTGATAAAGACATAATCAGGCACTGGTGACAAAACCCACCGCGGCTAACGGAAATACAAAAGTCAACTAAACGAGGAAGAAAAGTGTGAAGTGGGAGACACGCAGCATTCTAATTATTATTTTGATTTTGCTCAGTTGTAACTGCAATATGGTAGTACATAAATCTAATAACTTAGGTGTGTTTATAAAAACTATCCTCTGAAATTAATGTTTGACTGGAATGAATCATTAGCAACAACAACAGCAATTGGTGGGATGATGACTCAAACACTCACATAGCCTTTACGCTACGGAAAGGCAGCTGTGAGCGTAATTGATAAGAAACTCAAATTTCTTAGGCATCCTGTGAACGGTTAGGACTGTTTTATATTTTAAGTCTAATTTCCCTTCCTTGAGCTCTTTCCTACTGTACTCCACAAAGATATCATTTTTTTGAGGATACATTTTATTGAATTGGTTCTTCTCAAAAGATTAATCTTTTATCATTCATAAAATGAGAGAGAGATAAGTGGATTCAAGAATATCACATATGCAACTTTTGGAATGAGATTTCTTTTTACTTTCTTTTTCTCATAGGATTCACAGAAACTTAGTAATCTGTCAGTTACTAAAATAAAGTGAAATAGATGAATATACAAGACCCCCTAAATTAATAATGAGTGTGGTTTGTACCTAGCCACAGCAAATGTGGTAATAATACGTTCAGTTCAAATATTTATTAAGGAGAGAGCTGGATAATACAGACTGAATCCCAGCTGTGTGATGTAGGAGCCGTGGGATTCCGTACAGAGTGCTGAGCCTGTCTAAGGCTCATACCTGATCGAGTCATCTTACAGATGTGGTGTGTTGATCTCTCCCAAACTCGTGAGTGTCTGCTAAAGAATATTCTTCTCCCCCTCAGGCCAGGCACTCTGGGACATATGACAGAAAGTTTCTAGTTTTCCATCGAGGGGTAAAGTCAAATGTGAAACCGTCACAATTCTTATTGGATGATTTTACAAAAGTTTATATACTTGCTATTATTATTCTAATTCATGAACTGATGATGTGTTGTTTCCAATGCACTATTAGCATAACAAGGAACCCCTCTCTGATAGCAATATCCCTAGCAAGGTAAGAATCATGAAAGCCTGAGATGGACACATCCATGTGGGCCAACTTAACTGCAGAGTTCTCCTGGGAACAAGAGAAATTCAAGCAGGACCCTGAGGCCTGAGTAGGCGGGCAGAGCAGATCAGGATGGTGGGAAAAGGCTGAGGACCTCAGAACCGCATTAATCGCATAGGATTCAAAAACTTGGTTTGCTCAGTTTTTAATGGGTGTTTGAAAATTGGGGTTCACTTGAGTCTCTTGTCTCAATGCATTATTTCTTCCCACAAGAGAGCCGTGGGAGATGGCGTTCACAGATGAGCCCTCTGCACCCCAGAGAAGGAAGCCACAGCACAGACGTGATCCCCACAAAACTTTAGTACCCTGGACTCAAATTCTTCACCACAGGGTGTTCCTCTCACGTGTGACGTAATGCGTGAGTGTATCTTCAGTTCGCAGATGTCCTTTTCAGTTCTAAGTGATGTTTTCATGAAATGTCGGTTTGGGTAATTCGAACACGTGTTTCACTCTATTAGCACACACAGTGCCTAGCCCAGAGCCTTGAGTATGGCAGGGTTTTAATAAATATTTGTTAAATGCAGGGGTGAACTTACAAGGTGACCGCATTTCAAATTAACGTCTGCCAAGAACCTTCCATAATCAATCCCTTACCCCACCCCCAGGCATCTCTCTCTGCCTCTCTTCCATCCCCAGCACTTGGGGACAGTGTGTCTCCCATCACGGCCATGCTTATCTTCTGAATTTCATGCTACAAATTGGATTTTCGTATATCCAATTCGATGGTAGCGACACTCTTAGAGTGTGGACTCAGTTTCCGAATCTCATTTCTTACAGGCCCCTGGCAGTTGGCAGATTGGGCTGTAATCCTCATTCTCACACTGAGCACCATGGACAAGGCAATTTAGTGACCTGTACTCATCATAGTGGGTCTGCTTACTTCAGGGGGGAAGGGGGTCTCCACACATGAAAGTATATTGTGTAAATTATAAGCTACAATAAAATTAGAAGATGTAATTAATCAAGTAACTCTATATGTAGAACGATGTATCAGTACACATCATGATTGTTGAGACAAGTAGATAGGCTTCTTACTAATTTTTTTTAAAGTCTTCCTAGGTGACGCAATTAGGAAACTTGAAATATGAATCTGGTCGCACACTTTGCCATTCATTCAATCAAAGATTTCATCATGTGGATACTTCCAGAAGACGTGATGCTGTGTGTGTAAGGCCTTGCATAGATATAAAGTGGTTATCAATGTTTAATGCTAGCTCGAAGAATGCATTATACCTCATTAACATTTAACAGCACTATGGTGTTCTTTAATTCAAGATTCATTTTTTTACTATAACAACTACAATATAAATAATAAACCACTCAGATTTGGCACTTATAGGTACTTCATTCCCTTTTTAAAAATAGTTATTATCCGAATGCAACACTCAGGCAGCTGTGTGAATGTTTTATATTTAGCTGTTGACTCATGTTTGTACGTAAGTGGGCCTGTAGGTCTGAGCTGGTATCTAATTCACGGAGTAGAAAAGTTTTGATAAACTTCGACATCAGTCACAAAACTGGAAATAAATCAAATTCCAAGATATACACTACAGATATATTTAGATATTTACTGATGCTACAGCTACCCAGTTCGGATACGATGAGTATATGTACACGCAGATACAGTCCAACTCTCCAAAGGGTCGGCATGAACTTTAACACAGTAAGAGTTAGTTCAATGAGAACATGTTCATTGTCAAGAGACTGCATCGCAAGTTCTAGGAAACACATACAGTAGTTTCTGCAGTATATGTAAGTTCTGTCATGCCCTCCCAAATACTTCAGTTAAAATCACTAAAATAGTCACATTAAAACTCAAAAGATGTTTTAAATAACATAACTAAGAGAAAATGTATGAGTGAATATTGTATTTTTGCTAATATCTGGAGGCAACAAAGTTACTAGGGATGATTGCATTAACTTTGCCCAAGATGACCCTATAAATCAATCTATCTAAACCTGATATCACATTGTACAGCCAAACTTCTAGTTCTGTTTGCAGATGCTGGTGGATCCCAAAGATACCTACATATCAGAGTCGCAGGAAAGCCTCCTTTTTAAAATATAGAATTCTGGATATCTTGGCTCTGAGATTCTTATTTTATGCATCAAGAGTTGGTTCTGAAAATCTGTACTTTTAGAAGCTCTTTCATGAATTTTAACACAAAGTTAGGAATGAGAACTACTCGATTAAACTGTTCTCAGAAAAAAATAAAAGTACCCACTTATACCAGATATATATATCTGGTATGTGTGTGTGTGTGGGTGTGTGGGTGTGTGTATATATATATATATATGCACTATATATATATGCACTATATATATATATATACACACACCCACACACACACACATATATATATGCACTAAATCTGGTATATACACATACAAAATATATGTATATCTGGTATAAGTATATATAAATATATATATGTACAAAAGATACAGAGAGATACAATATATCTAAAATGTAGATACAATATAATACTATTATATATATGTGAAAAGACAACATTAATCCATCTGTAATAAGAGCTTACATCTGTGTTAAGCATCCTGGCTCTTCATTTTCCTGGGAGAAAACACCTATATGTTTAGTGCTATCTGTAGGAGACAAATACACATTAACTCTGTCATTGGTTTTCAAGGTGCTTCTGATGTAATTGAGAAAAATATCTTAGAAGATTCTTTCCCATGTCTTCCACAACGCCTTCCTCTTCCTTTTCTACCTAATACACCTCTCTTCATATTCCAACAGCCACACAAATTATCACCTCCTCAAAGACCAACTCCCACATTATCTGCTTATTGACAACCCCCCAGCCCTCCAGGGTGAGCCAGGCACTTTCATTTCTGTTCTCTGAAATCTGAACAAAGCACAAAGGACTGGAAATCTGGAAGTCCTGGAGATGGGGATAGGGGGAACAGTTGCTGGGGATGAAGGAGTGCACTTGCCTGATGATCGCTGGGTACTGACGGAACTGTTGACTCTCAATATTGTACACGTGAAATTAATATCACACCGTAGGTTAACTAACTGTAATTTAAATAAAAAACTTATTTATTTAAAGTACCTAGAGCAGCAAGGTCTACACTTATTTTTTAATTAATTTATTTATTTTTAGATTTTATTTATTTGTTTGGCAGAGAGGGACACAGCGAGAGAGGGAACACAGGCAGAGGGAGTGGGAGAGGGAGAAGCAGACTTCCCTTTAAGCAGGGAGCCCGATGTGGGGCTCGATTGGGATCATGACCTGAGCTGAAGGAAGATGCTTAATGAATGAGCCACCAAGGCCACCCAGCAAGGTCTATATCAATAGAATTACTTCTTAACCTCACTCACCATTCACTCCTTCATCCTCACATATTTAATTCTCATATTTTTACTTTCTTTCTTAGTACCTTAAGTATATTAAGACTATCTTTCTCTTGGCTCTGCTCTAGCTATGTCCCACAGATTTTAACATATAGTTGGTTTTTAAATGGTTATCCTGTAGATTCCCAATAATATTCTATTTTGGTTTTCTACTTGACCCAAGTGCTATTTAAGGAAAATATTTTGAATTCCCAAGTAGTAGCATCATTTTGTTTTCTGATTATGTTGTGGTTTTTTTTAAGGTATTGAGCTGTAATGAGAGAATTTGTCAATGTCTTTTTCTACTTAGCTGAATATATTGCTTAATTTTAGCCTTCTTACAGTTTCTTACTTCTTAAAATGATGATTGGCACTATGAAAGAATGTATTTTCTGAATATTTTTAAAGATTTATTTATTTATTTGAGAGAGAGCGAGCACGGACAAGCAGGGGGAAGGAGCAGAAGGAGAGAATATGCAAGCAGACTCCCCCTGAGCATAGAGCCTGACTCAGCAGGATCTCAGGAACCATGAGATGGTCGTGACCTGAGCCTAATCCAAGAGTGGGCCGCTTACCTGAGAGCCACTCTGTTGCTCCCTTTTTTTTGGTGTGTATTTTCTGAACTTAGAGGATACCTACATAACACTATACATAATATACATAGTATACACAATATAATAATAATTTACAGCATCCTGGTACTTAGTGCTTTTTGTTTGGGGGCTGTCCCTTCCCCCCTCTCTGTAGTTGCCATCATGGGTGAGTCTGGTAGACGGGGTTTGGCAGACCATTTCCATAAAGGATGAGGCAGTAGCTGCTTCAGGCTTGTCTGTCATCCAGGCTGTGTTGCAATGACTTAGCTCCTCCACAGCCCAAAAGAGGCCGCTGGGAAACAAACAGAAGAACACCACCGTGTGCCAACGAGACTCTCTTCACAAAATCGGATGGCAGAAGACGCCGGCTCGTGAGCAGTGACTGGTCAATCCCTACTGTAAATACTGTTTTCCCATACACTTACCTTTACATTTCCTCCTGTTTTTGCATTACAACATCGCCAGGTTATTGGGCACCTAGCTATCCAAAAATGTTGCATTGTTACTTTCAATATAGATTTTAGATGTTTTCACTAATTGCTCTGTCTTGATCTCTTGATAGCCTTTTCTCCTGAATTCAACCTCTTGTGGGATTAAGGTTTGTGGTTTTCTGTTTTCTTTCTGTTTACTTTAAACACTTGTAAGTCACTTTTCAGTGAGGATAGATGAATTTTACTGAGGTATATTATCTTGGAATTCTGAGCCCTAATAGGTAAATCTAGGTAGTTTATTTTTATAGATTGGACACATATAGCCACTGTTAATTTTATACTTTATATTTTTTCTATTTTTCCTTTTTTTTTTTTTTTCTATTTTTCCTTTTAAGAGTTTTCACTGCTTGACCTGTGTTTTGGTTCATTTTGTTTTCATAGGTTTTGTTTTCTGTTCTGTTGATCTAATTATAGAAATTTTATTTTTGTCATAATAACTATTTCCATAATATTAATTCTCTATAACTATACTAATTCTTTATTTTCTCACGTAATATCTATTGATCCGCTTTGGTGAATAATGAGGACATTCATATGTTTCTAGGTCTTCTTTTCCTCGCCTTCCACTGTCAGTTATATGTAAGATTTTTTTCTCCTTTATCCTTAGTGCATTCCTTTTCAAGGTAAATAGATTTAGATGACCGTGGCTATCTCTCAGCTTCTTTGCAAACTCTCAACTTTTGCTCTTTACGCTTTCAACTTTTGGAACATCTGTATTCCACGTGTAACATGAGTGTCCATTTCAAGTAACTCTTAAGCCCACAGTTAAATATTTTTAATTCCCCTCCCCCCATTTTTTTTTTCAGTTCTTTGCCAGCAAAATTTTCTGCCTGGTATTTCCTACCAGAAAAGCTCCTTACAACTCTACTCCCAGAATTCCTCCAATATTTTTGAGTCATTCTTTTCCGTGAACGACAGTCGGGTTGGCTGTAAGAGGACTGGGTCATACTGGAGTTGGTGTCATTGTTAGCGCTGTGACTCTTCAAGCACTGAAGGGTACCACCAGCTCAGTATTTTCCTTCTTAGAAGTTGAATAGTATGACTTGGTGCCCAAAGGCCTTCTGTCCTTAATTCAGTCAAGCAGTAATTTTACCAGAATTTCTATGCCCTGTGCTTTTTTCAATGTACACTGTAAAGATTCTCATATTTCTTAAAAATAATCTTTAAATTGTAATTGTAGTTATTATTATTTTTTTGCTACGGCTTTAATTCTCTATTCGCGCTGCTTCTCCCTGTGCAATTTATTCACAATATATTCTAACTATATATTTACTTTTAATTTGGCATACTCATGTTTCTGAGTCCTTTCCTCATTCTCACACACTGGGTTCTCAGTGGTGTTTCATTTGTTTTTTTAGCTTTTGCTGCGACCCCATCTCAGTGAAAGTTGTGTCCCTTCCCCTCCCTGCTGAGCTCTGCCAGTCCACGGCCCAGCTTCTGTGCGGTCTTCCCTAAGCTTTGCACGGAGGATCTTTCTCCCATTTTATAAAAGTAATTGCTTCATTAAAATTTTATTCTCTTAATTCATGGCCACATATTTGGGCCTGATTGTCATCTGCTCCCTGGCAAGAGCTACCAGCTGAGTGTCCTTTGTTGCCCTGTGTGTTTCCCTATCTTCATCCCCTTTGGCCTGGGTCTTTCTGTACAGTGATCAGAGACTAGCTCTTTTTTCATTTCTTGCCTAGTATTTCTTGAATGAGCCATTTACAAAAGAAAACAGATATGGATGAGGAACAGAGCCGTGTGCCTGGCTAGAGAAATCTTTTTTCACCCCAGAGTTTGGTATGCAAGGGACATTTTAAGCTTTACTTCTTACAGTGGGAACAGCACTGCTGGCTGGCTCATGGTGCAAAAGCTCCTTCCCTGCCTTCCCGGAGAATGTGGACATGCGCCAGGTGTTCTCGAATGAATGGTCGACAAAGTCTAAGGAAACTTCCTGCGCTAGTCCATTGTGAAGGAGGGCTGCACTTTCGGGTTCATCACCCATTTTGATGAAATATGCTTTGCTGGATTTTGCTGGGCTGTCACCAGGGGCCATGGTTATCTGCTTCCTGTCCGCTGGTGTGGTCTTTGTTCTTTAGCATCCCTTCCGGAATATAGCTGAGAAACAAACTCAGCCTGCCCTGAGTGGGACGGTTTCTCTAATTATTTTTTTATTATTTTTTGAGACAAAAAAGAGTGATTTTTCTTTTTATACTTTAGAAAATTTTATATAAAACATGCCATTACCTACTTATAAGAAAAGTACAATAAATAGTCTGAGGTTGGAAGGTAGGTGTAAGACGCAGAACTTCCCTGTGGTGTATTTATCATATCCTCTATGTATTAGCATCTTGAAGATCTCTTATGCCTAATATCTTATATTTATTAGTAGCTTTTGACCAGCGAAGACCACTAAAACTAGTTCATTCACTTTGAAAAAAATGCTAATTTTAAATTGTAAGAAAATTTTAAGAATAACAAAAATAATCATATATAAAATACAATAGTTATAAATTTAAAATTGTAGAATAAAATTATTACAGTACTAAATTATAATCCTTACCAGAAATGAGACATTAAAAATCCCACATACTGAATGCCAAAAACTAGTATTATACTAAGTAGAATTTAAATAAAAACCTAAAAAATAATAAATAATAAAAAAATGCCACAGATGTTATCTAAAAGGAAATTAGTCAAAATGGCTCAAAAGCCAATAATGGAAAAGAGTATAATGCTGATGAGTTTCTTGATGAATTCAGTAAGTTCAATTTTGATTTTAGTTCAGGAAAAAATTAAATTTTTGTTCATAATCCTGTATTAGATCTACCTAAAAACTTTATAACATGAAGACTTTAGTTGTCATTAGGGTTGACAGAATGCAAAAACAAACTCTATCACATGAGTGAGACAAGTTCCTTGGGAGGACAGGCAGCTGCTAGCTCTTGTCCCTCGCAAAACACTTTACAGCAAGGAGAAATGGTCAGAACACACTTTGTCAGAACTCTGAAAACAGTCAAAGGCTCAGAGCAACCAAGCAAACCCTGCATTAAAAGAAAGGCAATGGGGGGCGCCTGGGTGGCTCAGTGGGTTAAAGCCTCTGCCTTTCGCTCAGGTCATGATCCCAGGGTCCTGGGATCGAGCCCCGTATCGGGCTCTCTGCTTGGCAGGGAGCCTGCTTCCTCCTCTCTCTCTCTCTGCCTGCCTCGCTCCCTACTTGTGATCTCTATCTGTCAAATAAGTAAATAAAATCTTTAAAAAAAAAAAAAAAAAAGAAAGAAAGGCAATGGTAACCAAGCTCCAGCCCCTCGTGGTCCCACTGTAGTCTTGAAGGCCACAGATCATGTTCCCAGTGAAGGGCCCTGGTCGCTGACTTCCAAGGCAGCAGAGCAGAACCCAGTCACAGATTATTGTGCAAGGCCATGTCCATCTGTCTGGGGCTACTGGAGGACCAACACGAGGTGCTCTTCTCTGTTTTGCCCACCTCGGCACTCAACCAAGCTGAGGAAGCATAAGGCAGTAACTGAAAATACTGTAAACTAGATGAACACCCTACAGATGCCCGGACGAAAGATACAGTTGAGACCCACAACAGACTAAGTCCTGGGAGAAAGAGCCTAGACAGAGTCACTTGGGTCAGAACATCAGAAGCACCGCACACTAAGAAGGGATTTAAAAAGCCACAAGCATGTCCCAGGGCACTAGGTAGGTTCCAAAAAGGTCTTAGAAGTCCTTGTGCTTTCCCCTTGGGCAGATGTTACGCTCCATGCACATCTGGCTTCTAGCTCTGTGGTGAAGCGCAGCTCCGGCAAGAACCAATCTGCGAAGATTAGGAGAGATTTGTGGTGCTGTGTTTTCTCTCCTGGCATTCATGAAAAGCACAAGCAGAATGCAAGCTCAGGAGTAGAGCCTCAACGACCACACCCGGAAAGGAAGGCAAAGTCTGCAAAAACAGCTGTGGCATCAAGTCCCTGAACAGAGTGATGGACCTTCAAGACACAACAGAAAACCTTGGGGAATGGAAATGATCTGACTTCTACCACTGCCCCATTTGAATGTCCAAACTCTCAGTTTTCAACACTAAACAAGTGATGTGGCATAAAAAGAACTAGGAAAGTTTGCCTGATGTAAAGGAACAAAATCGGTTGGTGAACAACACCCCTGAGGAAGTCCAGATATTGGGTTTACTAAACAAAGTATTAAACCCCTGTCTTAAATATGCTCCAAGAGCTGATGGAAAACAGAGAAAAGGAAGTACAGAAAAATGGTCCAGGTAAAACTTCGTATTTTTGTATTATTGTAGTTGGGGTTTATGACTCCAATTTTTGTTTCTTTCAAGTAAAAAGTCAGGTGCATAAAACATCATAAAAATTACAAATGCATATATACTGGGCACGCAATGTATAAAGATGTTGTCTGCAATGACAACATTAATGGGAAAGAGAGTTGAGTGGGAATAGAATTTTCATATGCTACTGGAGGCAAGTCAGTAACACTCTAAACTCGATTATAATAAATCTAGGAGATTAAATATTAATCCCCATGGAAGCTATAAAACATCACTGAAAGGAATTAATTAAGACCTAAATAAATGACAGGATCCCATGTTCATGGATTTGGAAGACTTCATATTATTAGATATCAATTAAAAAATAAGCCACAGATTGAACACAATCCCTACCAAAATTCCAACAGCTTTTTTTCCCCCAGAAATGGAAAAACTGATCCCTAAACTCATACGGAATTGCAAGGACCCAAAACAATCAAAAGAAATCTTAAAAACCAAAACCAAAACCAAACCAAACAAAACAAAAAACCAGAAGACTCACACTTCCCGATTCCAAAACTTAATACAAAACTACAATAATTAGAATAGTAAGGTAATGACAAAGGATGGATAGTAGAAAAATACAACAGAATTGAGAGTATACCAACAAACCCATGTATCGATGGCCATGTGATTTTGACAGAGTGCCTGGGCCATTCAGTGTGGCAAAATTTGGCTCTTCAACAGTTTGTATCGTGCAACTGGATCTCCACGTGGCCAAGAGTGAAGTTGGACTCCTACTTCAAACCATCTATAGGAATTAACTCAAAATGGGTCAAGAGCTTAAATATAAGAGCTAACACCATAAAGTTCTTAGGAGAAAATATAAGGATAAACCCTCGTGACCTCAATTTTGGCAACACATTCTTAGATACGATGCAAAAGTGTGAGCAATAAAACAAATAAGTAAATTGGACGTCTTTAAAACTTAAAACTTTTGCACATCCAAAAACACTATCATAAGAGGAAAATATTTGCAAATCATATATCTGATTACAGTTTATATAAAGAATTCCTGCGGCTCAAAAATAAACACAAGCAGCCAGATTTTAAAAATAGGCAAAGGATTTGAATAGACCTTTTTTCCAAAGAAGATATGCAATGGGTCATGCATCACAAGAAAAATGTTCAACGTTGTTAGTCATTAGGGAAATGAAATTCAAAACCATAATGAGATACTACATCACATCAAAAAGGATGAACATAATTTTTAAAAAGAAAACTAAAAATAAAATAATCAGTGATAAGAATGTGAGGAAACTGGAAGCATCACTCATTGCTGGTGAAAATGTAAAATAGCATAGCCACTTAGAAAACAGCTGGGTACTTCCTCAAAAAGTGAAACACAGAATAACCATCAGACCCCAAAATTCCACTCCTATATTATGTACCCAAAATAAGAGAAAACAAGTACTCTGACAGATTTATGTACACCAATGTTTGTTGCAGCATTATTTGCAGAAGCCAAATGGTGGAAACCAAAAGTCCATCAACAGATGGAGGATAAGCAAAATGTAGTGTATATGAACAATGGAATATCATTCAGCCACAAAAGGAATGCCATTCTGATTTTTGCTACAATAAAGATGCTCCTTGAAACATTATGCTAAATGAAATGAACCAGACACAAGAGAATAAATATTATATGATTGAATTTATACAAATCTTGACAAATTCATGCATTTAGAAACTAAATATTACTAGGTAATATTTAGTTTACTGGGTACAGGGCAGAATGGGAAGTTACTCCTTATTGGATACCGAGTTTCTATTTGGGGTAATAAAACCTTCGGAAAGAGATGGTGGTAATAGTTGCACAATATTCGGAATGGAACTAGTGCCACAGAATTGTACCCTCTAAATGGTTAAGATGGAAATTTTTGTTTTATATATTTTACCACAGTAAAAAATATTCTAAAAACAAATTACAGGAGTAAATGTAATGTATTTAATGACAAAATAAAGTCAATGATTTTTAGCTATGTTACTGTTATATGGAACAAAAAATGGGATGTTTGTATAAAGTTTCGAAAGAGGTATTTTAAGACAAGTATGATGGTTTCATAATCACCACTAACCAGCTATTTTTTCAATATCTTTAAATATGAATTTCTTCATCTGGAAAATCAAATTCTATAATTTCCTCACTAAATTCCCAGGGCATTTTGTGTAAGAGACAAGGGAAGTTGTTCAACTGGTAATAATTTGAAAACAGTAAAAGTGTTATCCATTTTAAAACAGGATTATTCATTATGCAATTGTATGGTTTGCATAAATGGCATAAGAGTCCATAGGCTGTATGTGATTTTTAAGCTAAGCAAAAAGATCCCTCAAGTGGAATTTTTGGAAAGAGATTATAGAAATGTATGTGTATTGATCTGAGTTAACCTTACAAACAACTTTTCTGCACAAATTACATTGGTACATGTCCACAATAACGATACTTTGTAAATTCCGGTATCTAGCAAGAATACTAATTTTTCTAAGCATGCAGGGATCCATTGTAATCATTTAAATTCCTCAGAGAGCTTTGTTCTTAGACTCTTATTTCACATAAAATAGTTCTCACATTTCCAGCTTAAACAAAATGGAAGATCCTGAACTTAAAAAACAAACAACAACAAAATAGCTATGGCCCCATCTGATACGTCACGTATTTGCTCAAAATTACCTGCAGCTTCTTTCCACCCCACAACCTCACATCACTGACATCTGTTCTCTTTTCTAAGCTTCTAATTTTACTTTTTTTCCCCCCTCATGATGCAGCTTCACTTGCATAATGAATGGAAAATAGTGCCATAATAACTTCTAAGACTGCAAAAACCATTTCACATTTTTTCTAAAATAATCTATAATCTACCTATTTTTGTAAAGGAGTATGTTGTGACAATTAAAATTATGTTTCTCAGCATGGAGATTCCTCCAAAGTTGAAAACAGAGCTACCCTATCACCCAGCAGTTGCATTACTGGGTATTTACCCTAAAGATACAAATGTAGTGATCCAAAGGGGCACGTGCACCTGAATGTTTATAGCAGCAATGTCCACAGTAGCCAAACTATGGAAACAACCTAGATGTCCATCAACAGATGAATGGATAAAGAAGATGTGGTCCATATACACAATGGAATACTATGCAGCCATCAAAAGAAATGAAATCTCGCCATTTGCGATGATGTGGATGGAACTAGAGGGTATTATGCTGAGCGAAATAAGTCAACTGGAGAAAGGCAATTATCATATGATATCCCTGATATGAGGAATTTAAGAGGCAGACCAGGGGGTTTGGGGGGAAGGGAAGTAAAAAATGAAACAAGATGGGATTGGGAGGGAGACAAACCACAATCTTACAAAACAAACTGAGGGTTGTGGGGGGTGCGGGTAGGGAGAGAGTGTCTGGGTGATGGACATTGGGGAGGGTATGTGCTATGGTGAGTGCTGTGAAATGTTCAAGGCTGCAATTCACAGACCTGTACCCCGGGGCCAATAATACATTATAAGTTAATAAAAATAATTTAAAAAAATAAATTAAAAAAATTAAATTATGTTTGTAACTCTTAACCTTTTAGTAGGAATAAAATCATCTCATCTATTTAACCTAAAGCCCATTTAGAAAATAAGGTTTATATCTAATGTAAAATTACCTCCTCTTTATTTGTAAAGGACAATACGAGGTAATACTGTCCATGGTACAGAGGCAGGGCATCAGAGGGACAAGAGCACAAAGGGGGCTGCTGGATCCAAAGGGCGAGGGGAAACAGGAAGAACAACAGCAGTCTTCTGGTTAGGCAGAGGGAAGATACTGGTGAGTAAGAAACACCATTTCCCAGGACCTGGATGGAGTTATCTTTAATCTCTTAAGGACTCCTCATGTCCCTCTGCCCCTGAGGTGACACATGGGGATAGAAAACTTGGATGATATTTGAAGACTTTTAAATAAGCCCCTCAATGGTCATAAGACTAGGACATTTATTTTAATATTGCCCAGAATGTTGCTCCATTTTTTTTAGGAAAGCACATGAAAAAAACCCCTTAAAACTAAACTTTAATTTATTAAGAATTGTAAGTTCAAAATGATATCAAACATCAATGAAAGAAGTCAAAGATCTAAATAATGGAGAGGTATTCCACAGTTATGAATTGGAAGATTCGATACTGGTAAAATGTCATTTTTCTTCCTAAATTAATCTATAGATTCAACACAACCTTGAGCAAAACCCCAGAAAGCTATTTTATAGATATTGACAAGCTGACTCTAAAGTTTACGTGGAGAGGCAGAATTCTAGAATTACAGACATGATACTGAGGAATAACAAAGCTGGAGGACTGACACTATTACATTTCAAGACTTACTCTAAAACCACAGCAATCAAGACAATATGGTATCCGTGCAAGGAAAGACAGATAGGTCAACTGAACACAAAAGGCATTCCAAAAATAGACCCACTTTGAAAAAAGGGCAAAAGCAACTCAATGAGGAAAGGAAAATCTTTTCAACAAACAGTGCTGGAAAAATTGGATGTCTATGGGGAAAGAAACGAACTCATACAGAGAACTGGTATCTTTCACAAAAATTAACCCAAATATCTCATGGACATAAATATAAAATGCAATCTTATAAAACTTACAGGAGAAACTATGGGAGAAGATAGAAGTATCCTTGGATTTGGTGATGAATTCTTAGATACAACAACTAAAACACAATCAATGAAAGCAAAATCTGATGAGTGGACTTTATTAAAAATTTTTTTTTTTTACATTTTTTTAAGTAGACTCCACATCCAATGTGAGGCATGAACTCACCATTCTGAGATCAAGAGTCCCATGCTCTATTGACTGAGCCAGCCAGATGCCCCAAGCTGGACTTTATTAAAATAAAAAGTTCTGCTCCACAAAAGACAGTGTCAAAGAATCAAGAGACAAACAGCAAACTCAGATAAACATATACAAAATGCATATCTGATAAAGGACTTGTGTGTAAAATAAGTGATTCACTCTCAAAATTCACAAGGACAACAGCCTCAACTAAAAAGCAGATGGCACATACAAATGGGTAAGTCGCTGGAGAGTACAAAGAGATGCAAACAAGCACAAGATAAGGGGCTCGAAGTCATCCTGGGGAAATGCAAATCAAAGAAATGAAGTTCTAGAACACGCCCCTTGGGGCGCCTGGGTGGCTAGGTGGATTGGGCCGCTGCCTTCGGCTGGGGTCGTGGTCTCCGGGTCCTGGGATCGAGCCCCGCGTCGGGCTCTCTGCTCTGCGGGGGGCCTGCTTCTTCCTCTCTCTCTGCCTGCCTCTCTGCCTACTTGTGATCGCTCTCTCTGTCAAATAAATAAATAAAATCTTTAAAAAAAAAAAAAAAGAAAGTTAGGATGGAAAATCTGACAACACCCAGTGCTGGTGAGAATACACAGCAACAGAACTCATTCACTGCTGGCAGGGATACAAAATGGCACAGCCATGTGGGAAGACACTTGGATGATTTCTTACAAATCAATAAGCTTACCATATAGCAAGCACATTATGGGGTACCTTTCAATAGATTTGAAAACTTATGTCCACGTAAAAATGAATGTTTCTAGGAGCACCTGGGCGGCTCAGTCAGTCAAGTGTCCAACTCTTGATTTTGGCTCGGGTCATGATCTCAGGGTCTTATGGATGGAGCCTTGTCAGGTTCTGCACTCAGCAGGGAATGTGAATCTCCCTTACCATCTGCCCCTCTCCCCATTCATGTAGTCTCTCTCTCTCCCTAAAATAAATTTTTTTTAAAAAAATGAATGTTTCTAGTAGTTTTATCTAATTGACAGAACTGAAAGCAACCAAGATGCCCTTCAATAGGTAAAAAAAAATAAACAAAGTGCTGGACCTCCCACACTGGAATATTACTGAATAGTGAAAGAGAACAGACTGTCTAGCATGACAAGACATGGATGAATGTCACAGACATACTCGTAAGGTAGTCTGAAATACTCTATTTACATTTCTGTTCCTCTAATGAAAATACCATAGAATGGATGGATTAAGCAATAAGCATTTATTTCTCAGTGTTCTAGAGACTATGAAGTCTAAGAAGTTGGGTGCTGGCAGACCGGGTGTCTAAAGAGAACTCACTTCCTGAGAGGCTGATGGAGATTTTCTTTTTTTTTTTTTTTATTTGACAGACAGAGATCACAAGTAGGCAGAGAGGCAGGCAGAGAGAGAGGAGGAAGCAGACTCCCTGCTGAGCAGAGAGTCCGATGTGGGGCTCGATCCCAGGACCCTGAAATCATGACCTGAGCCAAAGGCAGCAGCTTAACCCACTGAGCCACCCAGGTGCCCCTGATGCAGATTTTCTTTTTTTTTTTAAGATTTTATTTATTTATTTATTTGACAGACAGAGATCACAAGTAGGCAGAGAGGCAGGCAGAAAGAGAGGGAAGCAGGCTCCCTGCTGAGCAGAGAGTCTGATGCGGAACTTGATCCCAGGACCCTGAGATCATGACCTGAGCCGAAGGCAGCAGCTTAACACACTGAGACACCCAGGCGCCCTGATGGAGATTTTCTAACCGTGTCCTGACATGGCTGAGAGTAGAGAGCAAACAAGCTCTTCTGTTTCTTCTTCTTTTTTTTTTTTTTAAAGATTTTATTTATTTATTTGACAGAGAGAGATCATAAGTAGGCAGAGAGACAGACAGAGAGAGTGAGAGGGAAGCAGGCTCCCTGCTGAGCAGAGAGCCCGATGTGGGACTCGATCCCAGGACCCTGAGATCACGACCTGAGCCGAAGGCAGCAGCTTAAACCACTGAGCCACCCAGGCGCCCCTCTTCTGTCTCTTCTAAGGAAGGCACTAATCCCATCAGGAAGGCTTAATCATTTCCAAAGCCCCCAGTTCCTATTACCATCATCCTTAAGGGTTAGGACTTCATCACATAGAATTTCAGGAACACAAACGTTTAGTCCATGACAATAACCTTCTAGAAAAGGCAAACTATTACCCTGGTAAACAGATCAGAAGCTGCCAAGGTTCTATTTTTTTTTGTGTGCAGAGTATTCTATATGAGACTGTAACAGTGAATGTATGACATTATGCATTCTTCAAAACTCATAGAACTTTACAGCATAAACAATGTAACTTAAAGTATGCAAATTTTAAAAAGTCATTGTTTTCCTCCATTGGGGTGGGGTTAATTCTGAAACTCTCTTTCTGTACATTGTATTGAACAATTAATGGTGGTGGACGGCGGGAAGCTAGATCCTTTTGTTGGAGTGGGAAGGTACAGAAAATGGAAGAGAGAAAGTTGCAACAATGCATGTGGGAGTGGATAGAGTTGCAGACATCAGTATGGACACATACACAGATTAACACAGACAGAGATGGCCACATTACAGAAATAGGTCTTGATATGTGCAAATGTGCAAAAAATATATGCAAAACATAGCGCACAAACATACTTTCCTTTGGTCTGTCAGATGAGAGGGACCCAAAATAAAAAAACCCTAGTAGCAACCAGCACATGTAACTCAAGGATCTTGTTTGTTAATACCTTTCCCCAACAAAGAACCAAGGATCTTTGGAGAAATGACTGGTGCTGAATCTCAGACAGAAAATATATGAGTACGCCTAGAGCATCTTACAGTGCCAGAGAGTGGAGAAGGGCTCAAAAATCTCTCTCATAGACACACACACACACACACACACACACACACACACAAAGAAAAGAGAGAAGGTCAAGGAGATTCTGCAGCCAAATAAACACACTCGCAGTAGCCGCAACTGCAATAGTTTCAGCCACAAAATTAATAAAGTAGTACCACATTATAATCCAAATTATAAGATAAATATCCATAAAACCAGTTATGTAAATAAATTACTGAATATTTTCTTAAATAGAGGAGAACACAAAAATCTCCCATGTGGAAGAATTCCATAATTTATAGAGAGAGTTCACCATCAAAGAAACAGAACATGACTCCTCACCCCGTCAGTATGGACTATGTGTGGTGACTTCCATCTAAAGAGAACAGTATGGAAAAGTCGGGGGAGAGAATCACTTTATATTGGAGAAAATGACAAACGCTACCTCAGCTGGGTGATCAAGGTCAACGTCAACAGTCATACGTCATCTTCACAGTACATACCTCTGACATAATGTGATGGGAGGGGCATCTTACCCCCGTGATCTTCTCAGAGAACCCAGAGCCCCAGGTCTGATCATGAGAAAAACAGCAGACACATCTCATTCACAAACCAGTCTACAGAATACATGAGCCGCACTCCTAAAATCTGTCAAAGTCATCAGAAACAAGGAAATGTCAGTAAGTGTCAGAGCCAAGGGACTGAGGAGGCATGAAGAGCAGGCATGTAATGTCATGTGGAACACTGTATGAGATCCTGGAACAAATCATAGATATTAGGTAAAAGTAGAAACAAAAGGGAATCTGAACCAATCATGGACTTTAGCTAATAATAATGTGTTAATATTAGTTTGTTAATTCTGACAACATAACATAATAAAAAATGGAAGAAGTTGTGACAAACGTATGATACTCACATAAAGTGTTATATCAGGGGTGTTACATTAGAAGAAACTGAGTGCAGAATATATGGGAACTCTTTGAAGTACCTTCACAAATATTCTGTAAATCCATAACTCTTCTAAAATAAAAAATACTATTTGTAACAAAGCAGAATTGTCCAGGTAGTAAAGTGCCAGAGTTCCTTAATTAACTTTATGCATACAAGAGAAAAAAGAAACTTTTTTCTTCACAGGACAAATAAAAGATCACATTATCGAAGTGATGACTGCAACATCCAACAGAGATTCTACTAGCACGATTACCCGAACAGGGGTTTACTTTTACCAAGTGACATGACGTCTCCTGCAGAGCAGTAATGAACAGCAGAGTAGCTCAATGACGTTAACAATAAGTTAGGAACCATCCTATCATCTTTAACCTGAATTCTCCTCAAGATCACAAGACTGAATTCCTTCCTACGGTCATCCCACGTAGGGTCCAAAAAGGAATAAATATTAAAAGGCAGGAAAGCACATACCAGATGAGCTCATTGTTGATATTCAGATAAACACTGCTTTCCCTGACGATCTACTCCATAAACCTACCATCCACCACAATGAGCAGATTTTTTTTTTTTTTTTTTTGCAGTAACCTGTGTAACAATGTGCCTCAAAAGTCTGTATAAAGAGGAGGAGAGAGGGAGATGGCGGAGGAGCGGCAGACTGAAATGACATCAGGTCCCAGGAGTTGAGCTGGACACTTATCAAACCATTCCGAACACCTATAAACCCAACAGGAGAGAGAAGAGAAGAGGAGCAGCAACTCTAGGAAAAGAAAACCGACCACATTCTGGAAGGTAGGACGTGCGGAGAAGTGAATCCGAAGCCACGGGAAGACAGACCGCGGGGGGTGAGGCCGGCTCCCAGCACGCAGCCGAGCCTTGAAACACAAAATCGGAGCTTCTAGAAGTCCGCCCCACTGAGGGACATCGCTCCAGAGGCTAAGCGGGGGTGGACCTTGCAGAGACAGTGTGGTCGCAGGATCCACAGGGGCAGACCAGGGCTGTCTGAGTGTGGCCAGCCCCCAGGTATCAGAGCCGGGAAGCCGACGACAGAGACGGAGCTGAGGGGGGCTCTCAGCTTAGGGTTACCTTAAACCATGATCTTAGGGACAGTCGGGCCACTGCTCTTCGAGCAGAGACCCCACAAGGGGCAGATCCGGGGAGACTCACCTTCCTGCTCTGAGAAGCAGCACGGCAGGAATCTGCTCGGTTTGGAGACTCCAAACGGGGTCACGCCAGAGACAGAAACTCTCCGTCACAGGCCGGGGGAGCTCGGAGGGCATCCAGAGACCAGGGACGTGGGAGGGACTGACGGTTTATCCCCGAGGGCACACTGAGGAGTGGCCCGAGTTCTCAGCTCCTCCAGTCCGAGACTGGGCAGCCGCCATCTTTGTTCCCGGCCTCCGGACTCTACGGAAAGCGCTCAGGGAAGAAAAGCTCCAGAGCAAACCCAGCAGATGACTTAGCCTGGCCCCTGGCAAGGGCGGTGCAATTTCGCCTCCAGCAAAGAAACTTGAGAATCACGGCAACAGGCCCCTCCTGCAAGAGATCAGCTAAAAATCCAGCCAAGACCAAACTCACTGATCAAGGAGAACAGAGGAACTCCAGAGGGGAAAGCAACGCATAGAATTCATGGCTTTTTTTCCCATGATCCTTTAGTCTTCCAAAGTTAAACTTTTTAATTTTTTTCTTATTCTCCTTTTTTTAACTTTTCTTCTTTCCTCTTTTAGTGTTTAACTAGTTTATCTTAACAACATCATTCTAAAAAATACTTTTTAAACCTTCATTCTTATAGTCATATTTTATCCCTTCACTGTATTTAATCTTATTTGTTGTATATATATAGGGGTTTTTTTTTTCCTAAAAAATTTCAGGATACCATTTTTTTTTAAAGATTTTTATTTATTTATTTGACAGACAGAAATCACAAGCAGGCAGAGAGGCAAGCAGAGAGAGAAGCAGGGAAGCAGGCTCCCCGCTGAGCGGAGAACCCGATGCGGGGCTCGATCCCAGGACCCTGAGATCATGACCCGAGCCGAAGGCAGAGGCTTAACCCACTGAGCCACCCAGGCGCCCCTCAGGATACCATTTCTTCTAATCAAAATATACCCTAATCTAGCACATGGCTTTGTTCTAGCTTCTAGCCTGAGTACATTCCCTCCTTCTTTTTTTTTTTTCTTTCTCCAACCAACTTATCTTATCAATTCCTTTTTTAGAATTTTTTAAAGTTTTCATCTTTACATTCATATTCCATGTTTACCCTTCGTGTTTACCTTTATTTTTGTATATATATAAGTTTTTCCTTTTTAAAATTTTGGGAGGTAGTTTCTTCTAAGAGACCAAAATATACCAATATCAAGTGGGTGGCTCTGTTCTATTCGCCAGTCTAAGATACACACACACACACACACACACACACACACACACACACACACATACATATACATATATATACACACACATATATTAATTTTTTTATTATTTTATTTTTATTTCTTTTTCCCTCTTACTTCTCCCCCCCAGTTTTGGATCTCTTCTGATTTGGTTATCCTACATTTCTCTGAGGTCTTTGCCACCCACTTAGTATTTTATTCTCTTTTTCATATATTCTTACCTGGTTAAATGATAAGGCAGAAAAACTCACAACAAAAAAAAAAAAAAGAAGAAGAAGAAGAAGAAGAAGAAGAAGAAGAAGAAGAGGCAGTACCAACAGCTAGGGACCTACTCAATATGGACATTGGTAACATGTCAGATCTAGAGTTCAGAAGGACAATTCTAAAGGTGCTAGCTGGGCTGGAAAAAGTCAAGGAAGACATTAAAGAAACCCTTTCTGGAGAAATAAAATCCCTTTCTGGAGAAATAAAAGAACTAAAATCTAATAAAGTTGAAATTAAAAAAAGCTATTAATGAGGTGCAAACAAAAATGGAGACTCTTACTGCTAGGATAAATGGGTCAGAAGAGATAATTAGTGATATAGAAGACCAAATGACAGAGAATAAAGAAGCTGAGCAAAAGAGGACAAACAACTACTGGACCACAAAGGGAAAATTCGAGAGATAAGTAATACCATAAGATGAAACAACATTAGAATAATTGGGATTCCAGAAAAAGAAAAAAAGAGAGAGGGGGGCAGCAGGTATATTGAAGTGAATTATAGTAGAGAAGTTCCTTAATATGGCAAAGGGAACAACCATCAAAATCCAGGAGGCACAGAAAACCAATCTCAAAATCAATAAAAACAGGTCCACACCCCATCATCTAATAAAACTTACAAGTGTCAGTGATGAACAGAAAATCCTGAAAGGAGCTTGAACCAAGAAGTCTGTAACATACAATGGTAGAAATATTAGATTGGCAGAAGACTTATCTAGAGAGACCTGGCAGGCCAGAAAGAACTGGCATGATATATTCAGAGCACTGAGAAAAATATGCAACCAAAAATACTATATCCAATTATGCTATCATTGAAAATAGAAGGAAATATTAAGAGCTTCCAAGACAAACAAAAATTAAAAGAATTTGCAAACACCAAACCAGCCCTACAGGAAATATTGAAAGGGATCCCCTAAGCAAAGAGAGAGAGCCTAAAAGTAGTAGACCAGAAAGGAACAGAGACAATATACAGTAACAGTCACCTTACAGGCAATACAGTGGCACTAAATCATATCTTTCAATAGTCACCCTGAATGTAAATGGGCTAAATGCCCCAATCAAAAGACACAGGGTATCAGAATGGATAAAAACCAAAACCCATCCATATGCTATCTACAGGAAACTCCTTTTAGACACAAATACACCTCCAGATTGAAAGTGAGGGGGTGGAAGACAATTTACCATGCTAATGGACATCAAAAGAAAGCTGGGGTGGTAATCCTTATACCAGATAAATGAGATTTTAAGCCGAAGACTATAATAAGAGATGAGGAAGGACATCTGATGAGGAAGGGTCTGTCCAACAAGAAGATCTAACAATTTTAAATATCTATGCCCCTAACATGGGAGCAGCCAACTATATAAACCAATTAATAACAAAATCAAAGAAACACATCGACAAGAATACAATAACAGTAGGGGACTTTAACACCCCGTCACTGAAATGGACAGATCATCCAAGCAAAAGGTCAACAAGGAAATAAAGGCCTTATCGCTTCTCGGCCTTTTGGCTAAGATCAAGTGTAGGAAATAAAGGCCTTAAATGACACACTGGACCAGATGGACATCACAGATATATTCAGAACAGTATATCCCAAAGCAACAGAATACACATTCCTCTCTAGTGCACATGGAACATTCTCCAGAACAGATCACATCCCGGGTCCCAAATCAGATCTCAACAGCTACCAAAAGACTGGGATCATTTCCTGCATATTTTCAGACCACAATGCTCTGAAGCTAGAACTCAATCACAAGAGGAAAGTTGGAAATAATTCAAATACATGGAGGCTAAAGAGCATCCTACTGAAGAATGAATGGGTCAACCAGGAAATTAAAGAAGAATTTTAAAAATTCATGGAAACAAATGAAAATGAAAACACAACTGGGGCGCCTGGGTGGCTCAGTGGGTTAAGCCGCTGCCTTTGGCTCGGGTCATGATCTCGGGGTCCTGGGATCGAGTCCCGCATCGGGCTCTCTGCTCGGCAGGGAGCCTGCTTCCTCCTCTCTCTCTGCCTGCCTCTCTGCCTGCTTGTGATCTTTCTCTGTCAAATAAATAAATAAAATCTTTAAAAAAAAAAAAAAAAAGAAAAAGAAAACACAACTGTTCAAAATCTGTGCGACACAGCAAGAGTGGTCCTAAGAAGAAAGTATATAGTGATGCAAGCCTTTCTCAAGAAACAAGAAAGGTCTCACCTTTCTTGTTTGTCACCTAACCCTACACCTAAAGAAGCTGGAGAAAGAACAACGAAGAAAACCTAAACCCAGCAGGGGAAGAGAAATCATAACGATCAGAGCAGAAATCAATGAAATAGGAACCAAAAGAATAGTAGAACAGATTAACAAAACTAGGCACTGGTTCTCTGAAAAAATTAATAAGACTGATAAACCCCTGGCCAGACTTATCAAAAAAAAAATCATGAATGAAATAAGAGAGATCACAATCAATGCCAAAAAATTACAATTATAAGAACATATTATGAGCAACTGTACACCAGCAAATTTGACAATCTGGAAGAAATGGATGCATTCCTAAAAACGTATACACTACCAAAACTGAACCAGGAAGAAATAGAAAACCTGAACAGACCATAACCTGTAAGGAGATTGAAGCAGTCATCAAAAATCTCCCAACAAACAAGAGTCCATGGCCAGACAGCTTTCCGGGGGAATTCTACCAAACATTTAAAGAAGAATTAATACCTATTCTCCTGAAACTATTCAAAAAAGAAAAAAATGGAAGGAAGATATCCAAACTCATTTTATGAGGCCAGCATTACCCTAATCCCAAAACCAAGACAAAGACCCCACCGAAAAGGAGAATTACAGACCAATATCCTTGATGAACACAGATGCAAAAATTCTTCTGCCACATGCAGAAGAATGAAATTGGGCCATTTCCTTACACCACACACAAAATAGACTCCAAATGGATGAAAGACCTCAATGTGAGACAGGAATCCATCAAAATCCTTGAGGACAAAGGGGCAGCAATGTCGTTGACTTCTGCCACAGCAACTTCTTCTAGAAACATTACCAAAGGCAAGGGAAGCAAGGGCAAAAATGAAATATTGAGACTTGATCAAGATCAAAAGCTTTTGCACAGCAAAGGAAACAGTCAACAAAACCAAAAGACAACTGGCAGAATGGGAGGATCAAAAGCTTTTGCACAGCAAAGGAAACAGTCAACAAAACCAAAAGACAACTGGCAGAATGGGAGAAGATATTCACAAATGACATATCAGATAAAGGGCTAGTATCCAAAAATCTATAAAGAACTTATCAAACCCAACACCCAAAGAACAAATAATTCAATCAAGAAATGGGCAGAGGACATGAACAGACATTTCTGCAAAGAAGACATCCAGACGGTCAACAGACACATGAAAAAGGGCTCCACGTCACTTGGCATCAGGGAAATACAAATCAAAACCACAATGAGATATCACCTCACACCAGTCAGAATGGCTAAAATTAACAAGTCAGGAAACGACAGATGTTGGAGAGGATGGCAAGAAAGGGGAGCTCTTTTATACTGTTGGTGGGATGCAACCTGGTGCAACCACTCTGGAAAACAGCATGGAGGTTCCTTAAAAAGTTGAAAATAGAGCTACCCTACAACCCAGCAATCACACTATTGGGTATTTACCCTAAAGATAAAAATGTAGTGATCCAAAGGGGCACATGCACCTGATTGTTTATAGCAGCAATGTCCACAATAGCCAAACTATGGAAAGAACCTGGATGTCCATCAACAGATGAATGGATAAAGAAGGGGAGGCGAACCATGAGAGACTAGGGACTGTGAGAAACAACCCGGGGGTTTTGAAGGGGCGGGGGTGGGAGGTTGGGGGAACCAGGTGGTGGGTAATAGGGAGGGCACGTGTTGCATGGAGCACTGGGTGTTGTGCAAAAACAATGAATACTGTTACCCTGAAAAAATAAATTAATTAATTAAAAAAAAATAAGATGAGGCGGTATATATATACAATGGAATACTATGCAGCCATCAAAAGAAATGATATCCTGCCATTTGCAACAATGTGGATGGAACTAGAGGGTATTATGCTGAGCAAAATACGTCTATTGGAGAAAGGCAATTATCATATTATCTCCCTGATATAAGGAATTTTAGAGGCAGAGTGGGGGATTTGGGAGGTAGGGAAGGAAAAAAATGAAACAAGATGGGATCAGGAGGGAGACAAACTATAGGAGACTCTTAATCTTACAAAACAAACTTAGGAGGGAGGTGGGGTTGTGGAGAGGGTGGTTGGATTATGTTCACTGGGGAGGGTATGTGCTATGGTGAGTGCTGTGAAATGTGTAAGCCTGACGATTCACAGACCTGTACCCCTGGGGCAAATAATGCATTATATGTTAATAAAAATAATTAATTAAAAAAATTTTTTTTTAATTTCAACTCTATTGTAATTAGACTAGAACATCTCCTATGGCAAGCCCATCTTCCACAGCAGGGAAATCTGGAATGTTTTCCCTAAAGAGAGCTTTGGTAAGTCCCTAATAGTCTTGAAAGTTATAAACAATGCAATTTCAATGTTGCAGTGATTTCAGGACTGGGGTGTTTCCTGGAACCTGAACTTTCAGCGCTAAAACTGGACAGTCCATAGCCAACTGGGATGGGTGGTCGATGGATTTAGTAATTGTGGGTATTAAGTTTTTAAAGATGTCTTAGTGATAATAATCTCAATAATAGATATATTTAAATTTTATTAGTGTTATACAGTGTTTTCTACAATATAGAAAAGACATACTCCCTTCTGTACTGTACAAAACCTCTGATAAGGTTCTGGGGTTTTGACTAATACAGAAAAATACTCCATCTGATTGAGGAAAACCAGCCCTTTCCAAATGGGACACTCAAAGTCCTAGCAGCTTATATTCCTTACATTGTGTTTCTCTTCCAGTAAAACTTTCCGTTCTCACCCAAGACTCCTGAACCTTCGTAGTTATCATTTCCTTGCTTTTCTTCAAAGTTTAATACCTATGTCTGCCTCCCTTAGCAGGAGAATTGTTCTGTTTGTGAACTTTTTAGAAATGGAATGTAGTCATTCTTTTTTGTTTTTGTACATACTGCATATTTTATATTTTGATTTCATTAAAAAATGTACTCATTTAAAAAAAATCTGAATAAAGAAACTGACATAACTAACTGGAATTAAAATTAAAACTTTAAAAAATCATCTATATAAAATGTGATCCCAAAATCACGTTTCTAAGCTTGCCAATCACCTGAGTAAACTGTAGGCTCTGTTAGTAAAGGCAGGAGAAGTAAATGTGATTGACAATTAGCACTGCCTGCCACTGCTTATCCATGTGCATCTACCACAGAGGAAATACTGAGAAAAATAAACAGCCATGTATGTTATGGTTCTAGAGTGTTTCTAGTGGGCTCTATGTTATGATAAAGATTCCATGTGCCCCAACCAAGGTTAAATCTAGGTTTGTTAACTGGTCAAAAAATGAAAATTGAATCAGAATACTCAACTATTTCAGGATGAGAGCTGGTCCCGTCCATGGCTATGCCTGGGTCCCCCAAACACCAAATTGGTCTACAGGTGTGGAGGATGTTTTTGTGGCAAAGCCTTACTAGATCTGGAAAAACCTATTTCTACCCCAGAGCCTTTTATTTTTTTTTTATTTTTTAAAAGATTTTATTTATTTATTTGACTGAGAGAGATAGCAAGAGAGGAAACACAAGCAGGGGGAATGGGAGAGGGAGAGAAGAGAGGGAGATGCAGGCTTCCCGCTGAGCAGGGAGCTGGATGTGGGGCTTGATGTGGGGCTTGATCCCAGGACTCTGGGATCATGACCTGAGCTGAAGGCAGACACTTAACCGACTGAGCCACCCAGGTTCTCCTCCCACACAGAGCCTCTTAGACAGGGGGTTATTTTGTCTCTTTGCCAGAAACCTTTCCACCAACAATCTATATATCTTTATTTAAGGGAAGTTGCCCAAGCATCAGACACCCCTGAATCTCGAGTGAAACTCAGCACCAACGAGGCTAATTCCTGTGGGAAAATGAAGAGCTGGGAACCACTTATGCTTCTAGTTTTCTTGGGTTCTTAAAGCCTATTATCCTGAAACTTCTAACGTGCTAGCAGGAAAAATACCGGAGCGCAAGAAATGTGAGTTGAAATACCAGATCTGCTGCTACCTAGCTATGTGATTCTAGGGACCTTGCTTATCCCGTTTGCTTTCAGTGTGCCCTGAAGGCAACGAAGGGGGCAAGACTGAATGACGCATACTTTCTGGGTCAGGGCCTCTGCCCTATAAAATGATGCCAACTCTCCTGTAATTGGTCATTTGTATAACTTTATCCCTCAGATTTCTACTAAGGCCAACAATAACTCATTAGCCTACAATGTGTTGACTAATTATTCTTTATGCTTAGAATTAATCAGAAACACATAACCTAAATCGCTCCACTTATCTGCAGTTCTAATTCTTGGTGATTTAATTGTTGTACAGCTTGCCCAATGAACTGATGCCTTGTAATTAAGAAAATTGTTGGTTTTGGATTCTCCCTTCCAATTCCATGCATCTGTGCATACTGTTATAGGATGTAGGCTTCCCTGTGCTTCAACCCTTATGCCCACACCTCACGAGGCACATTTAAAGCCTTTTAACTTTGTTGTGGCTGCAAACATTAAGTGCTCCGCAGAGTTCATTCATTCTTCTTCCTGGACCAGCCAGACTCCATCCTTGGCTCTTCCTGACAGACGTACCCAGAGGGCTGACTTCCAGATAATGCAAATTGAGTGAAAAGGGTGGTGCCCTTTCTGGGAAGGCTCTTGTGAACTGAATCACAGCCTCTACCGGGTTATTTCTCATTCTTCCAGCTGAATGTGCACGCTCTCAAGACCCCAGAGGGTGTCAGAGCCACAACACAGAGGGAGCCTCGATCCACATGCCGCCGTGCCCCCAACAGCCCATTGTCTACCAAGAATGGACGTGAGCTTGTGTTGGAGCCCTTACCAATGTACGGATCTTTGGTTTTCGCAAAAATTTAGTCCTTCTTAGCTATTACACTGTCATTGTAAATATAATTCATAACTTCAAAACTAGGATAGGATACTCTCTATTCTTTCCTAACTTGGCCCTCGGATCAGAACTGCTGAGTTTCTGAGGGTAAATCAGCTACTCTTCCACGGTGCTCTAAAAGCATCCGGGCCCCACCATGCTCTGTCACCAAAGTCACCTTCTTGTATTCTGTGTACTATTTGCTTGTCACTACGTCCCTTCCAACAGACAGTGACATATGAATCAAACAGGTCGTTGTGCAGCAGAGGGCCGTCCAGCATGGCACACCTCACAGTGGAAAGACCCTGGACGCCGGGGGTAAATGTGAAACCACTGCATCCTTGACTGAGGGTGTTTGTCCTGTGAGAGACAGTTGCCTGTTGCCTCAAAACCAGCCTGTCTATTTGCAGTTGCAAAGGTGAATGGGTGTGAGGGGGGGTAGCAGAGAATCATTAAGTTGGACAATCTTGGTGAGTAAGCAATAGGAAGTGTTGGTAATGTATTATAGAATGAAAGTGGCAGAGGACAGTGGTTCTCAAGTGGGGTCTATGGAAAAACTCACAACCTGGGAATTTGGGGAAAAAATGATCAGGTTCCAACTCAGATATAGTAAAACGGAAACTCTGGGGGTACAGCCCCTAAATCGCACTCTTTAACAAGCCCTGCAAGTGATTATGGTGTATCCTGTGTTTGGGATCCGCCTGCACGGGATCTCAGCCATGGCTCGCGAGCATGTGAGTAACAGGTTGCCGTTCCTGATCTGTGATCTGTTCTTGTATCTATCGCTAGCTAGCCGTGCGCTCATACAGCAGCAACTTACCCTCTTCTCGGCACTCATATCTGATATTTAGCCAGTTTTCCTTATGATTCTAAAATTCTAAAATGACATGAACTATTGTCATTGTTACCTAAATGGATGGGCTTCATGGAAGGCATTGTAAACATCTAAAATATTGTCATTTTCCTCATAACACAGCATTACTGATTGACATGTCTGTAAGATTTCAACGTCCATCGACAGATGATTGGGTAAAGAGGACGTGGTACACATGTAAGATAGAATACTACTGAGCCGTCAACAAAGAATGAAATCTTGCCATCTGCAATGATGTGGATGGAGCTAGAGGGTATTATGTTAAGGGAAATAAGTCAGTCAGAGAAAGACAAATACCATATGATTTCACCCATTGGTAGAATTTAAGAAACAGATGAACATAGGGAATGGAGAAAAAGAAAGAGGGAAGCAACCATAAGAGACTCTTAACTATAGAGAACAAACAAGGTTGATGGAGGGACGTGGGAGGGGGAGGGAGACGTGTGGGGCTGGATAGGTGATGGGGATTAAGGAGGGCACTTGTGATGAGCACTGGGTGAATCAATCACTAAATTCTCCTGAAACCAATACTACACTATATGTTAACTAAATAGAATTTAAATAAAAACTTGAAGCAAAATAAAATAAAATGCAAAAAAAAAAAAAAAAGGTTTCATGTACTTCCTTTGAGAAACGACGGTCTGGGACCCCCTGATGATAAAGAACGAGCCTCCTGTGTCAGTGTTCTTGCAAAACAGTGTATTCTGTATATCTGGATGACAAATACTTCATTACGGCTTGCCTAGAGTTATCTGTCTTCCACATACGGATAAAAACCTCTATATCCAAACAGTAAAGGTTCCTATTACAGATATGTTGAATTTCAGAAAGTTAACAGAGATAAATCCATGTTTACTCACAGGTATTAGACCGTACTAGATTATCCCATAACAAAGTACCACAACAGAAACAGCAAAGTGAACAATGGAAGATCCTGAAGTCTAGAAGTCCAAGGTCAAGGCATCAACAGGGTTGGCCCCTGGTGAGGGCCCTTTCTTTGGCTGGTAGCGAGGCCCCGTCTAACTGTGTCCTCACATGGTCTTCCCTCTGCTTGTATTTGAACTGTAATTTCCTCTTCTTATAAGAACACCATCCTACTGAATTATGGCCTGACCCAAGAACTTCGTTTTACCTGAATTACCTCTTAAAAGGTCCTTTTTCCAAGTATAGTCCCATTCCAGGGTACCGTGGTTAGAACTGCAACATATTAATTTGGGGGGACACATAGCAGCCGATAACAGGGACGTAAATGAAGCGTCTAGGCAACACTCAAGCAGCATTTGGAATCAGGCTACTCTTCCCTACAGACCTGCCAATGTTTCTAAGATCCTTCATTAGGGAGGAATTTGGAGGAAAGGAATGTTATGTCCACATATGGCTGGACCATGCCTATGTTAATTAATATTTAAATTATTCTGACTGGCTTTACTAAAGAGTCAAACATAAAATGGTACAATAAAAATGCATAAACATATTGATTACTTATAATAACAGTAACTATAATTTCCAATACCATCTTCTATTCTTTAGAATGAAAACAGGGTTCAACTTCCCATCATGAAAGAGAAGCTACATGGGTTTCGAATAAAGATCATACCTGCCATAGTTCATGCTGAACTGAGATTAATATATAATAAGTATCACCAGAAGAGTATCAGTTAGCTTGAAAAGCATTGCTGTATGTCTGTCTTATTCGTTTCTGAAATTCTGATTAAATTAGCATGCATATTAGTCAGGTGGATACTGTGTTGTATGACAGTAAGTTACATATAAAAACAGGAAAAATAACAAAGTGTCAACCACACAATGCTCCTAGATGATGAATCAGTGTTATTTTAATTGTTCTAATATTATGATAATTATTAGAGTTATAAAATCTCCACAACTTCTTTGGAATGGGCAAGGCTTATTTCTGGCGAGGTATTGGTATGCAATTTCTCAACAAAGTTAGCTATTTATATCTGCAATATCACGCTAAATTTTTAACTAACAATTTACTAGCTCAGGAAAATTTTATAAGTTCTCCTTCGTAGGTCGTATTTGTCATGGTAAAATGTATGTGTCAACTTGACTAGACTATGGTGCCTAGTTTTTGGCCAAATATTAGTCTAGATGTTGCTATGAAGATACCTGTGGATGTGTTTAAGATATTATTTATTTATTTATTTGACAGAGAGACAGTGAAAAGAGGAACATAAGCAGGGAGAGCGGGAGAGGGAGAAGCAGGTTTCCTGCTGAGCAGGGAGCCCAGGGCAGATCCCAGGACCCTGGGATCATGACCTGAGCCGAAGGCAGACGCTTAATGACTGAGCCACCCAGGCGCACTGTCTATGGATGTGATTAACATTTATAATCAATTGACTTTAATATTTATAATCTACTAACCTGAGGGAAACAGAATTCTACCTACAGAATGCAAGACAGGAATCTGTAGGGCAAGCCAATGGGGAAGAATTAATGTGGCAATGTTGAGTCTAAAGGCTGGGAACTGGGGCAGAATTCCCGTGCTGTGGAAATACTAGCTGGCCCATCCAGCATCACTTGGATGAATAACGGACCTTCACTGAAGACATCAATTCATGCTACTGCTTGCTGGAGCTTATCTTTTACTAAAGTGAGAAGCATTGCTGGCCACCGGATGCTTCCTAGTCTGTGTACCTGCACACTTCCAAGACTCATATTTGCAACTTCTGATGTGAAAAAATGTAAGAGGATCATTTCCTTGCCTAGAGCCATTTCATACCATGGCATGCCTTCCCCTCTCACCAGTTGACTGGTCTCCCTGGCTCCTCAGTGACAGCTGCCAGGCACAGTCTTTCCAGTCAAGCTTCCCAGGGTGGCCCAGATGTGATTTGGAATGTGTCATATAGCACGCATTTTAGATTAGATCCTTAAAACTGGAAAAACTGTCCAGCAGGGTTCTTTGATGTGGCAACAGAGAAACATTTTATTTTGTGGATAGAATATACAATTTTAATTGAAATCTTCCTAAAGGTTTTTGTTATATTTTCCTTCAGAAATTTTTCTTCCCTCATGTGAAACCAGATTGAAAAGATAGGTTGCCTCATGGATACAGTTACGCTGTAGAAAACGAAGAGGCAACCCCATATTCTATCAGCGAAAACTCTGCCTCTCCCTTCTCTTTCTGCTCCCTACGGACTGGCCGGCATCACCCCTGCCACACCTGCACCAGCTGCACTCCTGTCTGCCTTCCCAGCCCATCCCTTTCTGGAGACCTCTGCACATGCATACCTAACTACCCATCAGGCACCCTCACTGCAGGGGTCTACCAGGACCTGGAATTCAACATGTCACTCCAAACTACTCCGGTGTGGTCCTTATCTCACGTTTGACGCCAATATCGACCCACCTGATGGAAACAAACATTCCACCTTGAGTTTCTAGAATTACGTCCCAAACTCTTTTCCCTCCAGGTCTTTTATGTGTGTGTGTGTGTGTGTGTGTGTGTGTGTGTGTGTGTGTGTGTGTGTATCTATATATACGGATGTAAATATATAAAACACACACATATATAAATACATGCATGCATATCACTCTCTAAAACTGCTAAGGAAAGTCATACACATCGCTTATTTCAGATCTGGTGTCACATCCTGAAGAAAGTTTCTACAGCATCCCCTCCCCTTTCCAAACTGCTCTATAAACTCCTAAGCTTATGCCTTATTGCAGCAGACCTTAGATGGCATAGACATAATGCCCGTTCACGTACTCGACTCCCCTGGTGACTTAAAGGCAAATATAGGAGGATCATGGTTGTCATTGTAAGTTCAGTTCTTAGCCCCAATGATGATTTTGTGGATCAACAGGAATGTTTTAAACTTTAGAAAAGCCATTCACAAAAGTCATTCTTATGACTACCATTGCTACTTTACACATTAAGCATTAGCCATTATTAATATTTTAGTTTCATATGAAATAACCACCTGCCCTTCCCCTACCCATGCCTATGTGATAGGCAAGTCTTCTTTCATGTGTGTGGAGTAGACAGGATTTTAAGACGGCCCCATAACCTTCATCCTACTGCTACTCCTGTGATTATATCCCTTAATACTGGAAAGGGGGAGATTTTCTAGTCACACAAATTCTGTTGAAAGAGAAAGGTTTCTGCTTCTGGGGGCAGAACTGGAAGCAGATGACCTTTACCAAGGAGAGAAAGTTCCCCTGTATTACCAGTCCTCTGGGAATTTTCATCATGAGTGGTGTTGGACATTGTCAAATGCTGTTTCTGTATTTATTGATATGATCATAGGAGGTTTTTTAACCCACTGATACGATGGACTGCAGTAATTGAATTCCAAATGCTGAACAATGTCTGGAATACAACTCATTGGTTGTGGTGTATAACTATTTTTATATGCAATTGAACTTGATTTCCTAGTATTTTTTTGGGAATTTTTACAACTGTGTTCATGAGAAATAGTGGTCCTTTGGCCCCAATTTTAGTTGTCTTTTCTTCTGCTTTTACTTTAAATTTAATTTGCTCTTATTTTTGTAGTTTCCTAGATGGAAACTTAGGTAATGGGTTTTAGAGTTTCTTCTCTCATAATATATTCATTTGATTCTTCAAGCTTCCCTCTAAATATTGGTTTTGTTGCATCTCATAAGTTTTAATGAGTTATATTTTGATTTTCATTTAGCTCAAAATATTTTTTAAATTTTCTCTTGGTACTTCATCATTGATTCTTCTGTTACATAGAAGTATGTTACTTAACCTCCAACTATATTTGAAATTTTCAGCTCTTATTGATTCAACTGTTTAACTAAATTGTTGCCTAGTTTAATTTAGTTGTTGTCAGAGAGCGTATTTTGCATGATTGCTATTTTATAGTCTGAAATGCAGTCTATCTTGGGAATGTTCCATGTGATCTTGAGAAGAACGTGTGTTATGTTGTTCGATGGAATGCTCTATAAATGCCAAATAGATTCAGGGACTGATGACGCTGTTGACTTCAACCAAATCCTTAGTGATTACATTGTTGTTATTTTCCCTGAAAATTACATACTCATAGATACTCTTTGGTGAAGTACCTGTTCAACTTATTTGTCTACTTTCAGTGGGTTATTTTCTTCTTAATGAATCTTGATAATTCATTATAATATCCCCAACATAAGTCTATTTTTTTAAATATTTTATTTATTTATTTGACACAGAGAGAGAGAGAGAGAGAGATCACAAGTAGAGCAGCAGGCAGAGAGAGAGGGGGAAGCAGGCTCCCTGCGGAGCAGAGAGCCCGATGCGGGGCTCGATCCCAGGACCCTGAGACCATGACCTGAGCCGAAGGCAGCGGCTTAACCCAATGAGCCACCCAGGTGCCCCACATAAGTCTATTATTAAAGGCATGATTTTCAAATGGTTGGTCCAAGTCTGAGTCTTTTCCCTGCATTCTCTGAACAATGTTTTTGGAAGAATAAGAGTTCTTTTTTTTTTTAAAGACTTTATTTATTTATTTGACAGACAAAGATCACAAGCAGGCAGAGAGGCAGGCAGAGAGAGAGGAGGAAGCAGGCTCCCTGCTAAGCAGAGAGCCCGATGCGGGGCTCGATTCCAGGACCCTGGAATCATGACCTGAGCCAAAGACAGAGGCTTTAGACCACTGAGCCACCCAGGCACCCAAGAATAAGAGTTCTTAACGCATATGAAATACAACTTAACAAACTGTGGATTTATGGATGTTGCATTTGATGTTGTATCTCGTGCTTGCTAAATTAAGTTCACAAATGTATTCTCCTATGTTTTCTTCTAGAGCTTTTATGGTATTGTTTTGCATTGAGATTTATGATCTACTTGAGCTAACATTTTTTATATGGCATGAAGGACCAGAGTTCCTATTTTTACATACAGATGGATATCCAGCATCATTTGTGGAAAAGATCCTCTTTTCTATAAGAAGTTGGCCTTTGTATTTTTTTTCAAAAATTACCTGTCCCTTTATGTTTAGGTTTATTTATGGACTTTTCCTTCTGCTTCATTGATCTCTTTTGATTATCTTTTCACGAATCCCACACTAACTTAATTATCCTTATAATAATTTTTTAAAATCTGGTAATGTTTATCTTCCCCTTCTTTGTAAACTATAGGCTAGTCTAGTTCTTCTGAATTCCCATATATATTTTAGAATTATTTTGTTCATTTTTACAAAAACCTGACAGACAACTGCTTGGGATTTCATTGAATTTATAACTCAAATTGGGAAAAATTGATTTCTTAACTATATTTAGTCTTCTGACACAAGAACTCTATATCTTTCTATTTATTTAGGTTTCCTTTGATTTCTTTAAGCAATGTTTGGTTGTTTTCATTTTACAAGTCTTTGAAATATTTTAATTCCTAATACTTTATCTCAAAGTATTTTATGTTTTTGATGCTATAATAAATGATACTGCTTTTAAATTTGCATCTCTGATTTTAATTGCTAGCCCTTGGAGCTTGTAATTATATTTTATGAAAATTCAATTGATGTGTTCTGCCTTTAGACTTCAATCTAGCTGAGATCAGGCACCTGTTTTCTTTCTCTGACCTCCTCTGTTTAATGTGCCAATCAGTTGAGTCAATGAATGGGTGCATGATTTATTTGATCTTTCACTGCACAAGGATTTTTAGACATTCTGAAATCTGGGACAATTAGCAGCTTTATTTTCTTCACTCCTCATTAAGTGTGACAGAGAAGTTATCACTACTACCTAGCCCATCTGTCTAGATCCATCCATAGCCTTGGAATAATAGTCCCACAGTTATCGTCAAGACAAAGTAAGATTCCAACACTCTAGTTATTACAAAGTTTGGAGAGGCAAACATCTGAAAACAATGTAACTTTCATTTCTCAACTTCTATTAAAATATGTGTTCAGGATGTTAATGTAGACACAGAAGAACAGCAGGAGCTTCTCAAGAATCAATTATTACGTAACATGAGCCTGGAATAATAGCAGTGCCACAATGTAGTATCATAAAATAAGGAATTGCTCAAAAAAGGGCAGATGCAGGTGGAAATGAAACCACGAAAACAACTGTAAAGAGTTTCAGTGGCCAAAACTGGAACAATTTGAGCAACAGATTAAATTTAAAAAAGTTTCAGATCATAATACACAGAATAAAATAGTCATGCATCCATACTGACATAAGTAATTTCATAATTTCAAAGAATAAATTTTTCAAGATTTAGAATAATAGAAAACACCACTGGCACTACACAGTAATAATTACTGCAAGCAAGAGCCATTAATGGATGCCAAAATGATTTGATAAAAGTTTGAAGAGAAAAAATATAATTACAAAATGTAAAGATCTTCCCTAAGTTATTTAAACTAAAAAAGGAAAAACACAGTAACTTTACATAGAGAAATTTAGTAATATTACTTTAACTAGGGAAATAATTGTATTATTAGGAATAAAACATTTATAGTTTGTACCCTGAATTGATGCACCAAGAAAGGCACATCACTTTGTAACATTCCTGTAAAAAATACATAACTTCAATTGAATCAGAAAATACAAATAAAGGGAATTTCTATACTTTTTATAGAATAAATTTCTATGGAATAACCAGTACCCTTCAAAATGTCAAGGGTCCAAAGACACCCCTAGCATCATCACCACCAAAAAAAAAAAAAAAAAAAAGGAGGGCTGCCAAGAATTGACGACTATGATGACATTAGACAACCAAATACGATGTGACATTCCACTTGAATCCCAGAACAAAATCAGGACATTAGGGGAAATCTGAGGAACTCTGAATTAACCCCAACTTAAATTTTTGATTTTTGATCACTGTTCTGGTTATGATCACTGGTTATGGTAAGATGTTTAACATTAACAAAAGCTAGATAAAGGGTATATGTGAACTCTGTATTATTTTTGATAATTTTCTGTATGCCTAAAATCATATCCAGATAAATGTTATTTAAAAAGTCAATCAAGAGAAATGTATGATACAAATCAAGTAGTTCATTTTTGTCTGACAGACATTGTTCCAATAAAAAACAGTTGTTATCTTTTATTTTGCCCCCCCAAAATTGACTTTATTCTGTTAGTTATTACTTAATCTACATTTTTTGAAGAAGCATCAGAGTCAGTTTTTTGTAAAACTGTATTGCATCCCAAAAGGAGGATAAACTTAGTAAATATTTTCTCTCTGCCAATAAGATGGAATTTTCAACTCACATCTAACTCACACTCTAATTGTTGATATCATCTTTATCATCAAGAAAAATCTGCGTATCTATTTCACTATAAATTCAACATAATGTATCCCCTAATCTAATTAATGACACCAAGTGGGTGGAATGCAGGATGTGTGGAGGTGGGCCACAGCATAACTCCACATCCTGTTTCTCCCAGTTAGCAACATGCAAACGCAGGCTTAATTCGGGCATTCTACAAATTCTATGGAAAATCATTAACATCTGATTCTTTTTAAGATTTTATTATTTTTTTATTTTTTGACAGAGAGAAGAGATCACAAGTAGGCAGAGAGGCAGGCAGAGAGGAGGGGGAAGCAGGCTCCCTGCTGAGCAGAGAGTCCGATGTGGGACTTGATCCCAGGACCCTGAGATCATGACCCGAGCTGAAGGCAGCGGCTTAACCCACTGAGCCACCCAGGCGCCCTTAACATCTGATTCTTATATGAACCAAGCTGTTATCCTGTGCAAAGAGTCTGGAGAAATTTTCAATACCACAGAGAATGTCTATGCATCCAGACAATGCCTGAAACAAGCAACAATCTCAGTGGTTTTTATGGGTCCCTTGATAGTCAAAAGTAATTACAGAAAAGTTGCAAGAAACCTCCAGGGAAAACCTGAGACCCGAGTAAGCCAATAGCTGTTTATACAATGCTTCAGTGCTTGGCAAACTTAAGCAGATTTTTCAGAATAGAAAATGCAGAAATTTTATGTCTTCATGCTGATGTTTTTAGAAAGAGATAATATACTTCTCAAAGCATTTTAAGCAACACAGCAGATATGGAAAAAAAAACAGCAGAGGGAAAATAATTAGAATCCTATCATCAGCATAGAATCTTATCAGTGCGAGCACTTATGATATGGACACACTCTGCCTCTCTGTCTCTTTGTCTCTGTCTCTCTTTCACACACACACACACACACACACACACACACAATGAAGTTTAAAACAGTGAAACAGCAAATGCAGATTCATAAACTTGTTTGCTAGATCCTTGCAATTATCATGAAGGAACACATCTCCAAGTAACACTTGAAGGTTTTTACCTTATTTATACTACAGTGTGGAATATTACACTCTTAAGTTTCCCATTTTTTTCATGAATATTCAACTCGTTAGTATCAGTTTCATTCTTCCCATGAGCATTTTAATCTGATCAAGTATTTTCTTACTTCTTTTTTTTAAACTCAACTCTCTTCTAATCTCACACATCCTTCTTCCTACCTACCATCCTTCTTCTTTCTCTCCATGGTGAAAACTTCCCATATGGTTCACTCTCCCCGTTTCCACACTAATGTATATTCTTAGGCTTTCCCACCTGGTATCTACACTTCCTCTCTGTTATCAATATGCATTTCCACCATCTAGACAGATCTTGAGGATAACACCCAGCTTTTAATCCATGTGATTTTTTTAGCAGTGACCACCACCATTCAATGTCTCCTTGTCTGGTCCCTTGTTCTCGATCTCATTTGCCGTTCATCAGTGATCCAGTAATGTTGGCAGATATGGCTCTGCCTGGCCCACCTCCTCACTCCAGCCTATACCCTTTCTCCTAACAGACTCATCAGTGCCCATGGCTAGAATTATCACCTGGATACAAAACCGCACTAACTTATCATTTATTAGTCCATGAATTAGGTACTGAGTGCCTGTTACGCACCAAATACTGCTCCAGGTGTCAGAAAGCAAATTACATGAGGCCCGGCCCTCACACAGCATCTCCAACGTCTCCTCTAAGCTCCAGACCCACATTCCCTGCCTGCCTTCTTTATCTCTCTATGTAGATATCTCAAGGTAGCTCACATTTTACCTATAAAGCCTTTCAAAATTCATACCACTGACACATCTCTGCCACAAGTAAGTTACAGAAAACACCATAATTCCTTTCTTTGGGTGTTCAATAGTGTCCTAGTTCATATCCCTAAATCAGCCCCAGCCTACTGTATTGTCTTGTCCATCCTCCCTTTACACCATGATCTCCCTCTTGACACCTGCCCAAGACACACTGCCTGGTGTCAGCACTGAAAACAGGTCCCACTCTCTTCTGTTTTACAGCATTTGAGTGAGTAGTCTCTTCTCCCTCCTACAAATCTTAACTCAGTCATACTATCTTTAAGACGTTTATTTAACTCTTAGGTTAGGTCAAATCTGGCTACATTCTATACTCATCAATTAATGTATCATCCCTTCATACCAATTAGCACCATTTTAGTTCTGTATTATTTTGGATGTTGTGATTAACTGATCTTTATGATTCCTCAATTTCATGATGGCAAGAATGATGTATTTCTTTCACATTTAGAGCAACATATTTTAATACATACTATCTTCTGGGAAACTTGTGTTGCTTAAAAAAGTAAATAGGTAAATAAATAAGGTACTATAATTTTGAGTTTAAATTTACAGTTATCTAGAATTCATCCTTTCCTTTCAAAATATCTCTGAATTTTGCCTTAGACAATACTAAAATAAAATATTAGGCATCAAAAATTTTGCTTCTGTGACTCTAAGATCTAAAGAATTAGACTCAATTAGATATGCCACTTTTTCAGAAATTTTTCTGCAGGTGATAATAGCTAAAACTCTTGAAAAGAGAATGTGGTTCTGGGATCATCACAGACATGAATGCATCAAGGATTTTATTCAGCCCCATTCCAACTTCTGAAAACCCTTGGAGGTCAACTGCAGGCAACAAAACCAGAGCAAGCGCGGAGAAGGGAAAAACAGATGCACTGTATCAGAGGTTGGTATGTCTTATTTCAGCATTCATGGAAAGGGCTGCAATAAAATTTCTAGAGTACTACAAGTGAAAATATTATATTGTATATTGTTGTTTACAGAAAAAGATGCTACTCTTAACTGTAAATGTTCCTGATTTGAATGTTTGTGGGTAGGAAATGCAGGGTCTTCATTAATTCCCACTTTAATATCATTTATCCTTGAAAGTAACTCTAGCTCATAGTTTATTTTTTTAATTTTTTAAAGATTTTTTATTTATTTGACAAAGAGAGACACAGTGAGAGAGGGAACACAAGCAGAGGGAGTGGGAGAGGGAGAAGCAGGCTCCCTGCTGAGCAGAGAGTCCGATGCGGGGCTCGATCCCAGGACCCTGAGATCATGACCCGAGCCAAAGGCAGTTGCTTAATGACTGAGCCACTCATGTGCCTCATTTTACACGCAGTTTAGTCTCAAGACCTTTTAAATACACCTAAGCTTAAATGTGATCTTTATGCAACTTATTAAAAAAACAAAATTTTAAATAAATGAATACAAATGATGAAGAAAATAATTTAGAAGTTTCAATACCTTTACTAAACTAAGATCTAAATTTAAAACATAGAAGGCCAAATAAACAGAGATCTTTAGTCAAATTGTGATAGAGAGTAGCTGATAGTTTGGTTCATAAACTCTACTGCAGATGTTTAATTATGTAACTCTGAAATATCCAGAGATTTGGTGAAGAGGATCAATGATGCTTTTATTTCTAGAGTTTAGTGTTGTCAAATGATACTGTGACTTTTTGACAAAAGTGAACGCATATAACAAAATAGAAACTGGAAAGGAACGACTGCAAGGGAATACCTTTGGAAGAGCTTTGTTGTTTTCTATAAACCAAAAGTCAACAAAACCTTGAAAGCACTGAAAGTTTCAAGTCCCGACCACAAGCTGTTACATTGAACGGTGGCCTTGTTCAGCCAGTATGTATTGTTTCGTGCACTGGAGGCATGGGAGCTGCAGAGAATGTGTGTGCGTGCCCACTCTTTCCCTCGTTCCCGTGGGTCTCTCCATCAAAGACAGAAATCTGGAGGTAGAGATGACTTCGTTATGTTTATCTGGGAGCTCCATAAACATCCAGATTTTCCACAAGAAATACCAAAAGGGAAGAAAAACCAAGACCAACAAAATGGTAACTACACTAGGGGTGAATATAGCATTACATACACTGACGTCCCATCATTACGCTGTGCACCTGAACCGATTAACACTGCATGTCAATGATACTTCAATTTTTAAGAAAGCTATATTTAACATTTCCATTGTTACTAGATGAATCTAGAGCTAATAATTTTCTGCTTTCAAATAAATTCATTCGTAATTTTGCTTCAGTGCTGCCCATTCACCATTTTGTAACTGTAGATAGCCAAGCAAAGAACTGGGAAATCCATTCTGCCATTGTTTTGGGATTAGGCTATCTTCTAAAGCTAGTACAATCTTCACAATTACTTCAAAATTATTGTGATGGCACTTAGTTAAATGCCAACCAATCCACAGTGTCTAATATCAACAAATCAATGTCACTTGCATATCATCTATTCCGTGTGACATAGGCTCTTGTCCAGATTTGACACATGAAATCTCTAAGTGATGAGTGTGGCTTACATTAAATGAAAGGAAGCCATTTCAATCTTGAAAGACTCTATTATACCCTCTCTTTTACACTCTGGTGGCTATATGACATTTTTCATGGAACCATGCCCCACAAATTGGTAAATTTCAGGTTTCCTTCCCCCAAGAAATCCTAAAAGCCCAAGTACTTCTTGCAGAAAGCCTTCTATAGATAAAGATTTTCCTGCTAGCAAATGGCATTCATGTATTTGTTATTAGGTATGTTATCTGTGTATTGTCAAGGAGATTTGATGACGTTACTGTTCTGTCCTTCCTTTAACTTACTCAAGTAAAGAGAGAGAAAAGACTTTGGCCTGCTGTTAACTTCCTTTACCAACACAGGAGGATGTCCTACTGGCAGATTTGAGTGGGCTCCACTTACTTGACCAAATTTCATCGAAAACATATCTTCTAAGAAGCTTTAGTAAAGAAACCTTGATACGTTCTGTAATGATGACAGCATTTCAGAAACATCATCCAGAAACTACAGCTGAATGTACTTGTCAGATGCTGTATCATCACAGAGTTGAGAGACAGAAGATGGTCTGAGAGAGAATCTATCAGATTACATAATAGTTTGGTCTCTTTCCCATCAGAATGACTGGTCCATGATGGAACAGATAACACGTGTCATACATTCTCTTTCAGAAGAGGTGGTTTATAGTATTTGTTTACATATGGGAGCTGGTTAAATCTGGAGACTTTGCATGTAAAAAATCCTTGTGGAAAAATTCCTTTACTAAAGAAATAGAGTAGGATGTTCAAATTATTAAAACCTCATTTCATAATTTAAGTACCTTAATTGGTAGGTGGTGATTTAAATGATCTGTTTGTGCCTCTAGAATGGCATAATTTTGCCACTCCCCATTGCTTAAAAATATGGTAACAACTTTCTAAAAAAATTTCTTTAACCAGAAAAAGTTCGATAGCAATCTGGTCACCTATAACCCAAACATGGGATATTAAGAGAGGTTTAACAACAATAAGGAAAACTGAGATAAACGGAGCAGTGTCCTATTTGTGATGAGAAAGCTGGATGAAATAGACACCCCCCCCCCCACTGCCAGCAGTCACCAATGGAGGAACCCCGTAGCAGGAAGGTGTCCCCGTACTTGCTATGTTGCTTCTACCATCTAAGAGACACCCCGTGGCACCCATCTTCCAGTCTGCCAGTCCTGCTATGTTTTGGACTTCTTAGGACAATGTGAGTTCTCCTATCTTTGGTTGCTTGCCTACAGCCTTCAGCCTACCTGTGTCCTGACAGAGGGTTTTCCACTTGTCGGATCGGGGCCATAGTTTCCTTCCCACACGAGCAGATGTGGCCTGCTCGTGTCAAGCTAGAGTCCCCTGCCCACCTAGCCCGTTGCAACCCAACAGTCTCAGATCACCTGTGCTGCAGTGGAAGCTGCCAGCCTGCCAGTCCTTACTGCCAGCTAGGACCAATGTGTGTGCACCAGCTTAAGGCGACCCAATGGGTTTCCTCCATCTGTAGGGCTAAAACATACCTTCCTCACTGAGCTCTGAATCCTGGCGTGGAAAGCTGACCCCCTCCAAGCCTGTCCTGTCCTTGGGTACCCTCTCTCCATCCCGGCACTTTTTAGTGCCTCACCTATCTCACCTTACTACCCAATCTCCTATAAATAGTCAATAATTCTATATGCTGAAACCACTCTGTTCCAATCACTGTGTACTTCTATTCCTGACTACCCTAACTGATGCATTTCCTACAATGAGAAAATCTCTGGTATCTGTGATGATAAAACAAGGGCAAAGATTCTTATAAAGACAACTTGAGGAGAAAAAGTCCATGAGTCCGCTGTCTGCAAAATGCAGGGGATATTAAGTTCCTATTAGAGACCCAGAATGATTTAAGAGCAAAAATATTTTTTTAACATAGAGTACATAATCACTTTCAGAGGATTTGTCCCCCAAATCCTCTAAATAAGTACTATAAATAATGGCAGGCTTCACTTCTTGGGGAAATTCACTCAAGCACAGCCTCTCAACTCCACATAGCAAGGATATTACTCTATACATCGTACCTGAGAGCAATGCCTCACTTTAGGTGCTGAACCACATTCCTCCTTGCACACCTGAGCAATGTGCTTCTTTCCTCATCTTATCTCTTGCCTCATCTCCCCACCCCATTAGTAGATCAGGAACATCATCAGATCAACGCGTAGTAATAAGGCCAACCTTAAAGAAATCTGAACTTCAATATTAAATATTAATATTAAATATTAAACTCAATTGTAAAAGGAGTTACAAGCCGCCTATTAACACTTCCTCCTTCACCCACCATATGTTAGCTCTCCTGGTCTACGTCCATGATCTCAACTTCCCCTAATCTGCACCCTTCATCCTCTCTTAAATTTACACTTACTAGGCTTTTGTCCTTTCCCTGCTCCTCCCTGGGTCTTTGACAATCTCCCCATTGCCAAAGCTAATGGACAATTCTCAGGCAACTTCTTCGTAAGCTTCAACATCCTTCACGCAGTGGATGACTCCCTATTTGAAACACGTTCTCTTTAGCCTACAGAATACACTGCTTTGTTCAATACCGTATTTTATTTCCTTCCTTCCCCACAGTCCCCTCCTCCTCAGACTACTACTGAGGACTCTTAACTAACCTTATGCATTGGAATTTTTAAGACTCATTCCTGGGACTTAATATTTTCTTATTTTATGCACTTACAAGGTGAACACATTAGTTCTGTGTACCCCCGAAGACTTGCACATTTATGTGTTTAGTCTTGACATCACCTCTGAACTCTGGACTCATGTTACTGTCCTTTGAAACAAGTCCATTTAGAGATCTATGAGCATCCCTTTATGCGCCTGGAAAAATCACCTCCCTATATCAATACGGTGGGAATAATAAACTAAAGTATGAAGCATTTATAATCCCTCGGATCATAAGTCTGCTCCTCACACATCTTGCATCTGAAACCATGATAAAACATTCAAAACTTTATGAAATATCTGAAAATTTGGTTATCATTTAACTGGAAAGTTATGAATCCCATAATATCTTATTCTGTATGGTGCAACAATAATGTTAGTCTCCCTCAACTCCAATGCCAACTGATGATGCTTCATGGGAGAATGCTGGGTATTAGGAAAGAGCCTTGGCATTGGTGAATCCCGCCGCTTGGCAACCAAGAGTAGAAAATAAACCTTCTAATTACCCACAGGTAGAAGAAGACCTTACAGACCTCTGAATTTCTGAAAGAGAAGAGAAAGAGAAATCAGAGCGGCTGAGTCTGAAATTCAATCCACCATCCACCTCCCATTACGCTGTCTATCAGGTGAGGTGATTCAAGTGGATGGCAGAAGCTGAGGGACAAAAATCTCAAAAGCACTGGAATGCTGAGTCCCAGCATCTTTTAAAAAGCTGACAAAACTAATGCTCCAAAGTGTTTGAGTAGCTACCATGAACGTGGTTTTGCAAATGGCTGACATTCTCATTCTCGGCTTTTCCAGTGAAATTTTGGAAAGAATCAAGGGGTTACTTGTGTTTATGGATTCCTTTAATGGTGGCTTCACTCGCCATCAGTCTGTTGATCACCTACTATTATTATGCTTACAGTTATGTTAAAGAAAGTGTGGTTTTTTTTAAGTTGTAAAAAGAATATATTTACACACATTATAAAATTCTGATTCCTATCACTATAATCCTTGGGAAATATAAGTGATTTGGACAAATAAAGCAATAAGATATAGAAATATTAGTGATCTATCTCCTGACTCTAATTTTTTTCCAATTTGTCAACAACGCCCCCCCCCCCAAAAAAAGAGTAAGAAGATTTTTGGAGGAATATGAAAGGATTCAGTGTTCTTGATATTGAATATAAAGCCAGAATATCTCTCTGCCATGTTAGTGACCTACCTATGATAATAAAATAGGAGTGTTGACTCTGCGTTCTTAATCCGAAAAGCATCCAATGTAAAGAAAGGGTTGAGCACTGTCAAAAGCAGGTACATGTTGGCATGAAACTCAACTTCCCCATTATGGTTCACATTTCCTACTTGAGTAAATCAGGCAAAATATAAATATGAATACTAGAGCAAACCCCGTGAATTCTAAGAAGTGATTTAGGCAGAGACTAACAAAGGTGAAAACAAAACCCCTCGTCCCACCCCCACCACACGGGCGAAGAGCAAACCATGAAGTTAGTTAAAGTCTCATGGAAAAACTGTTAAAATGGGAAAACATAAGACATACTCTTCTCCACTTCAAATTGCCAAGCTTTATTTACACCGCTGTGGATTTTACATCACCCTAATCTGGTTCTCCTTACTATATTACTTCAACTACCTACTGAGGCTTCCTTTCAAAGCTGCCTTAATTTGCTTAATGAAAACTGTGTCAAATTGCTGAATATCTGTGCCACATTGAACAGCTCAAATCATCCTTAAATCTAAAGATTCATTTCCCCTGCCACTACCTTTCTGGCTGTGTCCTGCATAACTGTGCGTGCGAGCAAAACTGTCTCGGGGTGTCATCAGTGCCCCACATGGCTTTGTCCCTTGCACACCTTTTAGGTTTGAATATAAGTGCTTCAGTTCTCAGACCTAGTGAACTCAGCTGAGATCCGGAGAGATTCGGGAAACTATTTTTAAGGGGGAAAACTGAAATAAATGAAGGATGCTGTCTCTGTTTTTATTGCTAACTAATTAGTACAGACCCAAAGAGGGACCCTATTGTTGCATTATTAGAAGAGACATACCCAAATAAATGCAAAGTCTGCTTAAATTATTCAGCTCTTCCAGGACCTCTGAATTCATTTTAACTGCTAAAAGCACACTTATCTATGATGACTGACTCAAATTGTTCTTTCTCATACATAAAACAATTTTAATGCATTTCCCTTTTTTCTTTTTTTTCAGGATTTTCCGCCCCCACTTAACTACATGACAGGACATTTTGAGCCAGTTATTGAAGTCTAATGGATTGATTGATTCTGTTTCATCTTATTCTTTCTAGAGGCAAACAAGGAGACTCAATCAAACCTCCAATCCTGAATTCCATATTTGCATGAAGAACTCTGAGTAGTATGACCCACTTTCAACTGGAAGAGAAATAAATCTATTTGCACCACAGTCACATAAGGAGTAATACTGTCCACCTTTCCAAGGCCTTTGGGGTGAATTTAAAAATCCATCCTTGAATTACAATGATTAGCTAATAAAAGTCAAGGTTCATGAATATCAATTGAGCCATAAGTATCATAACCTAAGTCAGACCAGCATCTACCTGGCTGAGAACTATAATCTTACAAAAACAGGAAAAAAAAGAAGAATGAATGAATGAAAGAAAGAAAGAAAGAAAGAAGAAAGAAAGGGAAAGAGAAAGAGAGAGGGAGAGAGGGAAGGAGGAAGGGAAGGAAGGAGGAAGGAAGAAAGAAAGATAGAAACTCAGAAAAATCTCTCTGCTGGATTGTTATTTGCAAAATAATTCAAAAGGACTGGTTCTACCCTGCTTCTCTTCTTCTTGAATCCTCATCAATCTACAAGGTCACGGTAAAAACAAACAAACAAACCTGAATTTGTGACTGGAAAAGAAGGATCTAAACCTGTTTGAGTTCAGATGATTGACTTCTGATCTCAGACACTCAACTTCTGAAACACAGTATTAATAAACACCTCACGAGAATTTTTAAAGTATCAGTGAGGTGCTTGTGAAATCACATATGGAGTATAAATACGCATGTAAATATATATTTACATGTGTATTTATTATATATTAATATATATTTTAATTAATATAGAATTGTTTTATATAATTTTATATTATGTAATATATAATTATTTTATATATAATTAATTTAATTAATATATAATTATAATGATATATATTTATATACACACACACACACACATATTAGTCAGAAGATTTTTGGAGGAAAGAGTTCATACTTGGCTCACTGTGGCACTGCATGACAACTTACAGCAAAGTGACCCCCACTGGCTTTTTGTTTTCAGCATCCGATCTTTCATCAGATAAGTCCCTTCTCAGTCTTCTGAACGTGAAGAGCAGAGTGGGATGATTAAAGCATGGGCTCTGGCGTCCCACAGGGCATCCTCATTTTACACCTGAGATTATGATCAGAAGTCACAGTTGGAATTAAATTAAATAATTCATGTATAACACACAGAAAGTGCCCAGCACACAATCAGAACTCCATAAATGTTAGCTCTTACTATCTTTATTGGCAAAATTTTAGTCCAGGGTCCTATCATTTCTCACTGCTGTGGACCATTGTAATAGTCGCCCATCTGGAGTCATTACCAACCCCGCTACCGACCCACCCCCCCACCACAGCTTGTAAAATTAACAAAATTAGAATCTGTGTATGTTTCATGAGACTCCCTTCTATGGCATCACAGTAACTGTTTAGCTGGTAAGTACACTGGTCTCTTGTTCAGAGTTATAGTCTAGTAAAATAAATGCACACTTTGAATACATAGCTTTTCTAGAAAATGGTAACCACTGCTTTCCTCCTTTCTACCTGAACTCTTCAGACTTGGACAAGAATCCGACATTTAGCTGAACTAACAATGTTTGAAGTTGACATCTGGATACTAAGGTCAAATAGCATTACTACAAATTCAGTAAAGAAGGAAAGTCAAATTAATACATCTAATAGAGTAAAATCTCGATTTCCATTTTGTTTTAATCTGACTTTGGCATTTCAGCTAATGTTTTCCATTTCATTTGCTCTCCCTAACTTGTATCAAGGTTAAAGTGAATTTCTATTGCAGTTACTTCCATGAGCAGAACTTTGCGGACTTTGCTACATAGCTGCTCATTCTCTGTAGTTGAGCAACTTTGGAATTGGTGAATATTAATAGAATCTCAGAAACACAGAGTGAGAAGAGACCTCAGAAACCACCAAATTCAACTCCCTCATCTTACACACGAGCGAATCAAGTTCCACAATGATGACCTCAGGAAGCTTCTTAGAGCTGTATTTGTTTTAAGGACAAAGCTGCTGATTGCTCGCTAATGCCCCGTCCCCTTTCTACTTCGTTTTCCACTCTTACTTGTAGAAGACATCCTCAGGAACTCTAGCCGCGCCATTCATCCAAAAAGAGATAATGGTCACTGGATATAACACACTACCAGGAAAACAGCACAGAAGCACCTCTCCATATGCTAGTCTCTTTATTCATATTTTCTGAGCAAGACATCTACTCACTCATCATGTGGTTGTACATCAAGTGTTTAAAAATCTGTACGAAAAAGACACATGCATACCTACGGCATGTTTTCTTTTAAAATTGAGAAACATACTAGATTCACAGACTAGTAACACTAGAGATGATGTTACAGATCACCAGCTCAAATTTACTCCTGGAGTCAGGGGGCTACTTTAAAAAACAAAGGTGATGTGGTTTCTTGCAGATCTTGAGTAGGAGCTACAAGGATGGGTAGGAGCACAGAAAGTGCTGGAAAGAAAGAACAGCCAAAAAAAAAAAAAAAAAAAAGAAAAAGGAGGCCATGCTCGGCTGGCTAAAAGGCACTCCTAATTCCCCACCCAGATGCCACAGGAAAGACTTCTCTAAATGCATATGTACAGGAAACCATCTTAATCCCTGTACCTTCTGGTAGTCATGAGATAGAGTTCACATTTCCAGTCTACCTGCAGTCTTGCAAATACCATTTTTAAAAAGAAAAATAACCTTAAATAATATAATAATGTTACGATTTTTCTGGCAACATCCGAAATTTAAAAAAAAGGAAAAGGGGGGAAATCCTATTTCTCTTATTTCTTTTCTTGCTATGCAATGTGTCATCCCCAAGAAACTATGGTAACATTCATTCATTCATAACTAGTTCATTTTATTTAAAATAATCAGTCCTGAATGTCTTGGAACCACAACGAAACAATTAGGAATCCTTGTTTCAAAAAGACATTTGTCGAAAATTAATCTCAGTTGAGATTCAGATTTTAAATAAAGCTTTTGTGAAGTGTTACTCAAGGAAAAAATTAAAAAGTCGGTTCTAAATGGATTCTTTTTTTTTTATTTTTTTAAAGATTTTATTTATTTTTTGACAGACAGAGATCACAAGTAGGCAGAGAAGCAGGCAGAGAGAGAGGAGGAAGCAGGCTCCCTGCTGAGCAGAGAGCCTGATGCGGGGCTCCATCCCAGGACCCTGGGGACATGACCTGAGCTGAAGGCAGAGGCTTTAACCCACTGAGCCACCCAGGCACCCCTCTAAATGGATTCTTACTAAAAGATTGACTAAAATCATAGGTATGCACATTTCCAGATGGTAAAATGCCAGATATCACACTGCATTCCTCCTCCCTGTCTTCTCCATTTGATTTGTATCCAAAATGCTTTGGAGAAGTAACAGTGACTCCTCAATCAGCATAAATCCAGACCCATGAGGTTTCTCTGGGGTTTTCCAATGGATCTGTGCTTGGTTCTGAGTTGTCTGAAGCTGGGTTTTTAAGCCTTTACTAAAATCGACTCTGGAATCAGATGTGTTCTTCCTCCCAGAATACAGCCATCCCTGCCTTGCATACAGAAATGAAGAGCATTGCCTCCGACAACAAACTTCTTGGTATTATGACATCAGATTGCAACCTCTTTCTGTGGACTGAGAGTGTCTGCTCAGGAAGAACCAGCAGCAATGCGGTGAAAATGTGTCTTTCTCTCCTCGTGGTTAAAAAATAAATCAGTAATAGAATGTAATGTTCATAACAAAACTACTATTTCAAGGAAAGGAAAACTGATCCTTCCATTGAGAATTCTGCATTGACTTATGTCCCAGGTTGAGTCTCTCATATTATGTCTTCAATATTTTATCTTATACTTTGAAGACAAGATACTGGGGACCTGAGAGGAAACCCACAGAGGACTGGTGGGGTGGGATGAAAAGTTCCAAGTGTGTCTTGTGTTCTTCAGAAAGCAGCAGAGGATACCAAGTCAACGAGTGTTTTGTTATCAACTGTTGACACATCTTTTTTTTTTTTTTATTTAAGATTTTATTTATTTATTTGACAGAGAGAGAGATCACTAGTAGGCAGAGGCAGGCAGAGAGAGAGGAAGAGAAGCAGGCTCCCCACTGAGCAGAGAACCCGATCTGGGGCTCGATCCCTGGACCCTGAGATCACGACCTGAGCCGAAGGCAGAGGCTTAACCCACTGAGCCACCCAGGAGCCCCTTGACACAGCATCTTAAGAGGGTGACCTCCTCAAGAGGTAGTGACTCTTCATCTGGAACACACCTGTTCCAGCCATTATACCAAGGAGGTGGTTTTCTAAATTGCCCCAGCCCTGACAATGCTTACCACCAAAACTACGGTTCAAAACTGTGGCTAGTCTTCAGGTTCAGTTACTTTTGGAAATACTATTCTATAATTGTATCCAAAAACACCTGTTTAGAAGACAGATGTGAAATTGCGGATTGTTTTCCTTCCAGTGGCATGTAAAGTTTTATGATTTAAGTAATATTCTCATCTCTCGGGGTCAAAATACCAGTGCTCCCTCATTATCCACTAAAATGTATGTGTGATTCAGAACAGAAGGGAAGTAGGCTGAACCCACACAGTAACCAACTGTTTCTAGACCGTGCCAGGAGTATTTTCTCTCAAAGCTGCAGTTTCTAAACACAGAGGGAAGTCACCTTTGAGGTTAACTCATGAAAGCGAAGCCATGCTCAGGGAAATCAAGATGAAAACATTCCACCTCCTCCCTTCAGTGCTCTGTGCTCCTCGTCGCAGATGCCCAGGTTCCAGAACTCAGCGGAAAGCTGAGCGGTCACCTGTCTTCACACGTCTGCTGGGTTCTGAAGGGGACAAAGCATCTTCATGGCTGTTTCCCCATGTGCCTAACTACACGGCAACGGCAGAAGTCCTCAATACAACAGTGTGACAGAACACGGAACAGCAGGGCTTCTCCGAGGGCATCAGTTAAGCCTCACACTGGGAAGGAGGACACCACTTCCAGAAGGGACATGCCAAAGGACTGATGTGCACCTGCCGCCTGCTCGGTGAAGACCGAAGGAACTCCAAGCAACAGTATAGAGTGTCCTCGATACCAGGGGCTGCTCACAACCTTATTATCACGAAGGGAAAAAATATCAATCCTGGAATGATTTCAAATCCTTTAAGGGACAATATACAGGGTTGCGGGGGGGGGGGGGGAGAACACAGTTCATAGATCAGATACCCGGATAACATCTGACTTAGCAAAGAAGAGAAGTGACCCTAAAATAGGAAGTCAAAGCCAAAACATTATCCACAAATAACACAAAGTCATTTGGTTTCAGATGCCTCTAACAATAACAAGAACAAGAAACAGGTCTTACGGAAGCCCTTTGACTGATGGAGGGAAACGGGAAAGCAGTTCCAGCTCACCGTGTCTGTTGGAGCTGGTCTTGCTCTAAGACAAGGAGAACGTGCGGTTCGAGGGCGAGCCCTCCGACAACTCACTCGCACCGTCCTCGTGTACAAACAGTACTTAGGGAGACCTCTCAGCCCATCAAAAACAAAACCAGCAGATCAGAATGTTAAAGTTGTTGACAAAATGACTGGCAGTAATACTGAAATCAGAAAAGCATACAACATCTGAAACATTGTTTTTAAATGTCATTTGAATACTTAGCTTGTGTTTTCCAGAAAAAAGATGAATGCGTACTAGCAGCAGGACGCCTCCCGCCCCTCTCTGCGGTGGCCACGGAGCTCACGCAGGCAGGGAGCTGGCCCCATCAGACTCCAGCAGGCTTTAGGACAAAGCCCTGGACAGGAGGGGCCCTTGGTTTCCAGGACATGGGACCGCAGATGAGTGGTCAATGATACTTAAAGGTTTTTAGAATATTCTCTAGGAAACTGAGAAGTCACCCAGGTTTTAAAAAATAATATAAAAATGTCAACAATAACTAGAAACTGTAAGTTTCATGTATATATTATATGTAATATATACATGCATAAGTACACACAAGCATATACACAGAAATTTAAATCTAATGAAGAGTGAATATTATTTTTGACAGCACATGGAGCACCAACAAATAGAACAGGGTACAGGGTAGGCAAGAACATCTCTAATTCTAAAGAATCATCATACAGATTATGTTCCCTCGCTATCGAAATCAGTAATAAAGCAGAGCCTTGAAAAGAAAGTAAATTACATACTACCTTCTAACCCTTGGTTTAAAAAAGTCATTTTTTAAAAATGCTCATAAAACATTTAAAACTGGAACACATTACAAGCGCACATAAATTGAGGTACTAAAACAGCATTTAAAAGGAAATTTATAACTTTATTTATTTATCTGCTTCTTTATTTATTTATTTATTTTAGAAAGAGAGTGGAAGCTGGCAGCAGCAGGGCGGGCAGGGATGGAGGGTCAGAGAGAGAGGAGGAGAGATGATCTTAAACAGGCTCTCTGTCCATCTCAGGACCCTGCAATCATGACCGGAGAAGAAATCAAGAGTTGGACACTTAACCAACTGAGCCACCCAGATGCCCCAGAAATTTACAAGTTTGATTATACTTGTCCAAAGACCTAAATGGAAAAAACAAAAACAAAAACAAAAAAAAAACCACAAGTGTGCAAACCATGAACACAAAAACTGGAATAGGAAATAGATAATTCCCCCCAAAAGAAGGAACAATGTAATAAAAATGTGCGAAGGAAGCACTGACATAGAGGATATCATTATGATCAAAACTGATAACATAATAAGAATAAAAAAGGATTCATAGAAATGGATCTAATAGGGAAAAAACATCTGGGAATATTATTCAAGAAAAGATAGGAAATACAGAAATAAATAAAATGTAAATGTTTAAAATTTAGGAATTACAGAAAAACAGACATGGCCCCAAACAATAAATATATGTATCAATGTATTTTGATACATATAAATAGACAAATATTTTAAAGGCAATTAAAATGCTAGAGATCTTTATCTACACAGACACATTCAAACACAATGTATTAAATGTTACTGCTTTTAAATTTACAAAGAAAAACTAACCTCTATAAAATTAATTTGTACCAAAAAGGTAACAATTATTTGTATGCTTTATCCTATTTCTTTATACTGCAGGTAGGATGATATTAATTTTTTAAAAATATTTTATTTATTTATTAGACTGAGAGAGTGAGCGAGTGAGCGAGCACAAGCAGGGGGAGCAGTGGAGGGAGAGGGAGAAGCAGACTCCCTGCTGAGCAGGGAGCCCAAAGCGGGGCTTGATCCCAGGACGCTGGGATGATGACCTGAGCTGAAGGCAGACGCTTAACCCACTGAGCCACCCAGGTGTACCAATATTCATTTTTAAAGTAAAAAAGATGAAGAACCAAAGCCCTATTTCCCATCTGAACTTTAACTTAAATTGCTAATACTGTCCTTGGAATATTTCATCTGGCAGTGGATGATTGCATACATCAATGGCTAAATACATTCAAGAAAACAAGAGTACTTTAATATCAGGAAATCTGCCAATGCGATTAAAATTGTTAATACATTAATAAATTACATGATTATGTCAATAAACACAGAGAAAGATTCTAATGCAGTTCTACATTTTTTGTGATTAAACCCTCAAAAATAGGAAGGTTCCTTAACCTGATAGTTTTTATACCAAATTACAATGCAACCACTCATATAAACATTTTATCATAACTGATGTTTTTGAAGACAAGATCAATGTGTACTCACTATCACTGCTATTTTTTTAACATACAATTGAAGGGCCTGGACAACACAATGCAATATATTGAAACAAATGAGAAGTATGAAAAGAAAAAGACCAATTCTATTTGCATAGGATATCATCATGTGTTCTAGAAATTTAACAGAATCAAGAATCTCTGTAAATTAATAAAGGAATAAGCAAATCTGATGGATACAGACCACCTCACAAAAATTAATTGTGGTTATTTATTTATTTATTATTTTTTTTTTTTAAGATTTTTTATTTTTTATTTATTTGACAGAGAGAGATCACAAGTAGATAGAGAGGCAGGCAGAGAGAGAGAGAGAGGGAAGCAGGCTCCCTGCTGAGCAGAGAGCCCGATGTGGGACTCGATCCCAGGACCCCGAGATCATGACCTGAGCCGAAGGCAGCGGCTTAACCCACTGAGCCACCCAGGCGCCCCAATTGTGGTTATTTAAATCAGAAAATACACTGCAAGGTAAAACAATATTCATAAAGGTTTAAAATGTATCTATAAATTAAAAGTACAAGTTAAATGTTGAAACTAAAATTCTATTCAAAGGGAAAAAAAAAGATACTTAACCAAAGAGATATAGAACTTTTGTGGATAGACTTAATAAAAGACGTCACAATTTCAAACCTCTCTACGTTAATGTATTATTTTAATGTATTCTGGATTGAAATTTTCACAGCAGTTTTTAAGAATTCAAACATCTTTTTCCAAATGTATATAAATATTCAATGACTAAACTAAGAGAAAGATAATTATCATATGATCTCTCTCATATGAGGAAGCTGAGAGGCAGGGCGGGTGGTTTGGGGGATAGGGAAGGAAAAAAATGAAAGAAAATGGGATCAGGAGGGAGACAAATCATAAGAGACTCAATCTCACAAAACAAACTGAAGGTTGCTGGGGGTGGGGGAGTAGGGATGGGGTGTCTGGGTGATGGACATTGGGGAGGGTATGTGCTACAGTGAGTGCTGTGATGTGTGTAAGCCTGATGATTCATAGACCTGTGCTCCTGGGACAAATAATACACTATATGTTAATAAAAATAATCAAATTTTAAAAAAAGCTGGAGACAAAAGGATTCAACTCAAAAAGGAGGAATGCTACATTTATGATCAAAGATTAAAGGACTTTGTAAAAAATTTTAAAAAGGTATTTTTTATTAAAAAAAGATTTAATAAAAAAAAAAAGATTTAATGACTATAGCAACTTTGATAAAGAAGAGCAATGAGAATAAATGTGTCCTACCAGATAGCAAACTATATTACAAAGTATAACAAGAAATATTGCAGTACTACCCCAGACAAAGGTGGTTAAATGGAATAGAACAGACAGTTCAATTTCATGTCCATGTGCATATGAAAACTTTGCATGCGATTTTTGTACATATAAAATATAAACAGCTCAACTAATGGTATTGGGACAAAAACTCTAAGTGGAAAATAAGACTTTATACCTATCTTATACATTATGCAACGGAAGATCTTCATAAATTAAATATCCACATATGAAAGCTAAAATACAAATACAGTAGCAAAAATACCAAAGAATATCTTTGTATCCTTTGACTGATGAAGAACCTTTTTAAGATCACAAATACATCATTTATAATGCAGAACACTGAGTACATAAGATAAGAATTGTCAGTACAACAAAGGGCTAAGAACTGTTTGAAAATTTAAGAGAAAAGGCTGGCTAAATCAGAAGACCTTATACTAAAACAAAATCTATACCTTTTCTGAAAATGATGGGAAAACAGAAAATGAGCAGAGAGCACAATAGCCTTTCTATATTCAGGAAAATTATGACTAATTTCATAAAGTAATGGTTACTCTATTACCCAGATAATTGAAAATTAAACAATATTTTTCTGTACAGATTATAAAAATTTACAAAGTTAAATAATTCCAGATGTTGGTAACTGTAGGAAGATAAGCTTTGTGTATTTGGAATAAGGCTGAAGCCTACTATAGCCCGTCTGGACGGCACTGTGGTGGATCTTAGGGAGTACACCCCCAGACGTTCACAGTGACTCAGTCATCCCGTGCACGGACATAATGCTGAGTGGCCCTCAGGCACACCCCCACAAAGAGAGCTGTCGAGGAACACCCACTGCACTCTTGTCCCTGGCACTGGGAAGCTGCAACCACTATGTGTTCATCACTAGGAAATCTCATCAATAGAGCGCATAGTTCATTATCTGCTAAGAACTGTTCAGTTCCACAGAAATAGTAAATTATTTGCTAGTACTATGGAATGTTTTTCAGTTATTAGAAACAGTAAACTGAAAGCTTAGAGATTTGTATAAAGAGATCTTGAGTCAACAGAGTTGAGTTAAAAAAATGCATGTGTGGGGGCGCCTGGGTGTCTCAGTGGGTTAAAGCCTCTGCCTTTCACTCAGGTCATGATCCCAGGGTCCTGGGATCGAGTCCCGCATCGGCTCTCTGCTTGGCAGGGAGCCTTCTTCCTTCTCTCTCTCTCTCTCTGCCTGCCTCTCTCCCTACTTGTGATCTCTATCTGTCAAATAAATAAATAAAATCTTTTTAAAAAAATGCATGTGTGTACGTGTGTGTATTAACACTATTCATATAAAGTTTGAAAATACACATACACAACACCACAGAACAAAACTACACATAATCTAAAGTTACACATAATTGAGTAAATGCACAAGGTCCCCTACAGTGAGTTTCAGTGGGATATGGAAATGGGAGTAGTGATTACAGATGAAAAGAAAAAAAAAAAAACAAAAGGAGGGAGCACTTCTGAAATAAGGGTGTGAGGAAATCAGTGGTGTCCACAGTGAAATAGTCGCAGTTTGTGAAAAAAAAAAAAATATATATATATATATATATATATATATATAAAAACAACCATTTAAAGACTGTCTCTTTCTGTGAGGGCATATAGCAACCAAGCCAGTAGAAGAACATTTATTGAAGAAAATCTACTGTACCTCACTAAGAACATGTGAGCCATGACCCAGGTCCTCGCACTGCCCCCCTCCTGGTCTAGGGCCTGGGGAAGGGCAGGCCACCAGCACTGCTCACGTTGCCCAGAGCCACAAGCAAGCATGGCCATGAGACCTGGAACTCCCACCCTGCTCCCCGTGTCCATCTGTACTATGGACATGTACCACCCAAACGTGGCTGTCTGAGAATACTGGGATCCAGCTGTCCTACACCAGCTCACAAATGGGAAATTCCATGGGGAAGAATGAGATGAGAAGACAAGGGACTACCCTTTCCATTTAGCACCCAACTAATAGAACAGGGCATCATTCCAAGAGAATGAGAAGAGGGAAGAGAAGACAGAAGAGAAGAGAGGGAGGAGAGAGGAGAGAAGAGAAGAGAAGAGAGAGAAGAGAAGAGATCTGCTGCCCCTGCTGCCACACCTAGAGCACTGGTTATAGTGCAGGGCTACTTAGGGGAAAAGAAAGTTCACGGGGGGAATTGCGGGAAGAGTAAGATTGATGTTGAGTAAGGGTACACACTTCCAGCAAGTAGCAATAAGACAAATTTAATGTATTGTATAATGAATATAGACAAGAAAAGTGCACTATTATATGATGGGAGAGAGGTGCTAAGTATCACTACCACGGCAATCAATTTCAGTATATAAACGAACCAAATTAAAATGTTATACCTGTTAGATTTATACAGTGCTATATGTCAAATATAGTCAACTAAATAAGGCTCATAAGAGCAATGAGAAAGTCCATAAGCATTCCACAGGCCCTACCTACTAGACTGACTTTATTTGGAACAGAGCTTAGGGAAGTTCAGTTCCCACGGGCATTGTCAAAACTGATAGAGATCTTGGTGCGATGCAATAGAAGCTGCTATCCCTCTACTAGCAACAAGTGAGAGTCCACCACTAGAAGCTTAACTGGGAGAACCAGAGGAGGGATGGCTAAGAGGAGCCTCTGGGGTGACCTCAGTGACTGGCATCAAAGCTACCTCTCCAAAGTGGCTGGCTTTAACTGAATACCACTATGCAGAAAAAACAAAACATGCCCAGGCTATTGTTTAAAACAATAGAGCCATCAAAGAAAAAGCAGCTAAAACCATGGCAACCCTGGGTGCTGGGGCACATCCGCAGACTGCATCCTCTACACAGTGACACAAGAGTAAACAGGAAACCCAGCCCTGGTCCAGTGTCCAGAGTCGCTACAACATATTTATGGAAATGCCCAGTTTTAACCGTCTCTTTCCTGACCTCCTCATTCACCTTCTGGCTGGTCTGCTGTCACACTCCGCCATCGGCTTCCAATAAGAGCCACGTAACAGCGGATTTAAGATCCAAAAGATATTCATGCAACAGCAACAAAATGAGGCACGAAAAAATCCCCCCATGATTTAAATAGATAAAGAGTCTCGGGCTGAAGATGATCACTCTTTCCTATTTCTTAGGGTCCTGTAACAAGCTTTGGCTTCCCATAAATCTACATAAACAAACCCAGTGTGCAGGAGGCAGGACAACTCAGCGGGGAAGGCCACACATCGTCACCGGCTAGCTGGGCGACCTCTCCGAGCCTCAGATTTTTGATCTGAAAAGTGGGAGCATAAGAGTACCTGATCTCCTCAGGTGGGCGCAGAACTAAATGAGGTAATAGTTGTAAACGGATATGCCCAATCCAGGGCATTCACATTTTTTTTTATTTGTTTATTTTCAGCGTAACAGTGTTCATTGTTTTTGCACCACACCCAGTGCTCCATGCAACACGTGCCCTCCCTATTACCCTCCACCTGGTTCCTCAAGGAAAAAAAAAAAACTCTTGACAAAATTCAAAATATCGTCACCAAAAACAGAGAAAACTAACACAGCAAACATGAGTTCGTTTGTAAAAAATCTTTAAAAACCTACTAAAAATGATTAGCACTAATAAACAAATTCAGTGAGATAAAGAATATAAGATTAATTACACAAAATTACACAAAATTAATTTAATTTCTCTATTTTAACAATGAACAATTCAAAATAAAATTATAGAAAATCTCCAAATACAACTGCATGAAAATGGTAAAATAATTAGGAACAAATTTAACAAATGAAGTATGAAATTTGTACTCAGAAAATTATAAAATATTGTTGATAAAACTAAAGAATTAAATAAAAACAAATTTCATGTTCATTGGTTGTAATTCTTGATTCTGTTAAAAGAACAGTGGTCTACAGAATGATCTACCTATTCATTTTCAGCAAGAATACCAATCAAGATAATTCAGTGAGTAAAGAATTGTTTTTTGACAAAAAGTGCTGAGACAACGGGATTTCAAGGGTATGAAAATAGACTCCCTCCTCAAATCAAATTCAAATATGAACTCAAAGTGGATTAGAGACATAAACGTATGAACTAAAATGATAAAACACAAGAAAACAAAGAAGTAAATATCCTATTCTTAGGATCGAGCACCATTCTCAGATATTACATCAAAAGTTTAAGCAACAAAAGAAAAAAAATAAAAAATTTGAACTTAATCTAAAAAAAACTTTCGTGATATAAATAACATCTGAGCAAAGTGAAAAGAAAAGTTGCAATGGAAGAAAATATTTTCAAATCCTGTATCTAATAAGGGCCTTATATCTGATATTCATAGAGAATACTTAGAACTCAATAATAAAATGTTAAATAGCTCAAGTAATGGGCAAAGGAGCTAAGTAGACATTTCTTTGAAGAGGTATATGAATGATCAATAAGCACACAAAAATTTGTTCTAGGAAAATAACAAACCACAATGAGAAATCACTTCATACATGCTAAATGGTTATAATAAAAAAATGCAGATATTGATAAAGAAGGACATGTTTAAGTAGTAGCAAAAGGGTTTCCTATTGTGTGAGTAAGGAGCATGGAAGTTTCCACTGCATTCTAACAACAAGTGAAAAGCTGAACAGGTTCATGCATAAGGGAGAAGAGGACATAGGACACAGTGCTGCCTCTAGACTGGAGAGACAGAAAGGCAAATAAATGCAAGGAATCAAGACTGCCTGAAACAGAGACTCACAAGCAGCAGGAACCAGCTCCAGGATAGGAAAACCTGAAATATAGTTCAGTGTAAACACATTGAAAAGAGCTATATTAATTTCAGACAGAGCAGACTTCAAGTAAGGAAATATATCAGAAAAAGAAGGGCATCCCATAATGATAAACGGGCAATTCTCTAAGATGTACCAACCCTTAACATGTAGGTACCTAACAAGAGCATCAAACTGATAGAGGCAAAACTAATACAACTGCAAGGAGAAACAGATAAACCCGCTACCACAGCTGGACATTCTCACACCCTTCCATCAGAAAAGGGCAGATCCAGCAGGCAGAAAATCAGAAAGGACAGAGTTGAGTTCAACAACACCATCCATCAACTGGATATAATTGAAATCTACAGACTATTTCATCCAGCTACAGAACAAAACACATTTTTTTTCTCAAGTTCACATCAAATATTTAACAAGACAACCATACACTGGGTCATAAAAGATGACTTAGCAAGTTGAAAATAATAGAAATCATGCAATATTATCTCTCAGACCACAATGGAATTAAACTAGAAATCAATAATAGAAAGTTAACTAGGAAATTTCCAAAATACACAATGATTAAATAATGTACTTCTAAATAATAAATGAGTTAAAGAAGATGGCTCAAGAGTAATTTTTTTTTCTTCCATTTTATTTATTTTTTCAGCGTAACAGCATTCATTCTTTTTGCACAACACCCAGTGCTCCATGCAAAACGTGCCCTCCCCATTACCCACCACCTGTTCCCCCAACCTCCCACCCCTGACCCTTCAAAACCCTCAGGTTGTTTTTCAGAGTCCATAGTCTCTTATGGTTCGCCTCCCCTTCCAAATTTTTTTTTTTAATAAACATATAATGTATTTTTATCCCCAGGGGTACAGGTCTGTGAATCGCCAGGTTTACACACTTCACAGCACTCACGATAGCACTTACCCTCCCCAATGTCCATAGCCCCCTCCCCCTCTCCCAATCCCACCTCCCCCCAGCAACCCCCAGTTTGTTTTGTGAGATTAAGAGTCATTTATGGTTTGTCTCCCTCTAAAAAATAAATGAGTTAAAGAAGATGGCTCAAGAGTAATTTTAAAATATTTTTAAATAAATGAAAATGAAATACAACTTGTCAAAATTTGTGGGATGCAAAAAAAGCAGGGTTTAAAGGGAAATTTGTATCAGTGAATGTTTACATAATGAAATAAAAAAAAACCTCAAACCAATAATCTAAGATTCAACATTAGGAACTAGAAAAATGATAGCATATTAAGTCAAAAGTAAGCAAAATAAAAGAAATAAAAATCAATAGAAAAACCAAAGAAACTAAAAGTTGGCTGTTTGAAAAGATAAATAAGATTGATAAGCTTCTAGCAAAGCTAACTATTTAAGAAGGAAAGAGGCCAAAATTATTAATAGAAAAAATAAAAGAGAAGGCATTACTACAGATGCCATAGAAATTAAAAGGCTAATAAAGGGATACTATGAATAATAACTAAATGCCCACAATTTGATAACTGATATGAAATGGACCAATTCCTTGAAATATATAATCTTCCAAAAATCACACAGGAAGAAATAGATTATCTGAATAGGCCTGTATCTATTCAAGAAATCAAATCAATAATAATCTCTCAAAAGAGAAAGCACCAGGCCCAGATGTGTTCACTGGTGAATTCTACCAAGCATTTTAAGGGGGGGGGGGGGTGGGGTTCCTACAATTTCTTTCAGAAAACAGAAGTAGGGAAGTAATTCCAAACTCATTCTCCAAGGCCAACAATAGTGCAATGCTGAAACCAGACAAATGCATTACAAGAAAAGATAACTACAGCCTAATATCTCCCATAAACATTGATGAAAAATACCTCAACAAAAATTTCTTTTTTTTTTTTTTTTTTTTTTTAAAGATTTTTATTTATTTATTTGACAGAGAGAGAGATCACAAGTAGGCAGAGAGGCAGGCAGAGAGAGAGGAGGAAGCAGGCTCCCTGCAGGGCAGAGAGCCCGATGCGGGGCTCGATCCCAGGACCCTGAGATCATGACCCGAGCCGAAGGCAGCGGCTTAATCCACTGAGCCACCCAGGCGCCCCACCTCAACAAAAATTTCTTAACAAAAATTAAATCCAAATAAGGAAAAAAAGAATTATACAACACAACTAAGTGGGGTTTATTTCTGGTATGCAACACTGGCTCAACAATCAAAAATTAAATATATAATCTATTACAAAACAGGCTGAAAAAGGAAAAATCACACGATCATAGCAACTGCTGCAGAAAAAGCATTTGACAAAATCCAAAACCATTCATGATAAGAACTCTCAGTAAAATAGGAATACAAGTGACTTTCTTAACTTGTAAAAAATGTCTACTAAAAACCTACAGTTAACATTGTACTTTACCATGAGAAACTTGAAACTTGAAACTTTCCCATAAGATATGGGACCAGGTGAGGATGTTACCTCTCACCATTCCTTTTCAACATTATTCTGTTAAGTTAATGCAATAAGCCAAGAAAAGGAAAGGTATAAAGTTTGGAAAGTAAGCTATAACACTGTATTTATTCGTACATGTCATGATCATGTAGGTAGAATATCTGAAAGAATCAACAAAAAAGAATCCTGGAACTAATAAGTGATATAAAGAACTGAAAAAATGCAAGGTCAATCTGCAAAATCAACTGATTTTTTAAACATATCAAAAATGAACAGGTGGAATTTGAAATTAAACACACAGCATCATTTGGATTATAGGAAAATGAAACACTTAGGTATAACAAAATATGTATAAGATCTATATAAGGAAGACTAAAAAATGCTGGTGTACAAAATCAAAGAACAAAATAAGTGAAGAGATACTCCATGTTCATTGATAAGAAAAGTCAATGTTGACAAGTTCTTCCCAATATGGTTGGCAGATTCAATGAGATCTCAGTCAAAATATTTGCAAGTTATTTTATAGATAACCATAAAGTGATTCTAAAGTTTACAGAAAGAGTTAAAAAAAAATCCACAGAAAAGACAACAAAATACTGAAGGAGGAAAATGAAGCTGGAAGACTGATAGTACCCAACTTTAAGACAATAAACCTAGAGTCATCAAAATAGTGTAGTATTGGCAAAATACAGACCAAAAAAATCAGTGGAACAGAATAGAGAACCCAGATAAGACCCTTGTGAATACAGTGTATTGATTTTTGACAAAGAAGCAAAAGCAGTACAATGAAACAAGTTAAGTCTCTTCAACAAATGATGCTGCAACAGCACAGCTGGGTGACTCAGTCAGTTAAGTGTCTGCCTTCAGTTCAGGTCATGATCCCAGGGCCCTGGGATCAAGTCCCACAACGGGCTCTCTGCTCAGTGGGGTGTCCGCTTCTCCTTCTACCCTTTGATCCTGCTCATGATCTCTCACTTTCTCTCTCTCTCTCCCAATCTAATAAATAAATAAATAATCAAATAATCTTAAAAAATATTTTTTTAAATGATTTTTTATTTATTTGACAGAGATCACAAGCAGGCAGAGAGAGAGAGGAAGGGAAGCATGCTCCCCGCTGAGCAGAGAGCCTGACGCGGGGCTCGATCCCAGGACCCCGAGATCATGACCTGAGCCGAAGGCAGAGGCTTTAACCCACTGAGCCACCCAGGCGCCCCTAATCTTAAAAAATCTTAACAAATGAGAACAACTGGACATCCACATGCAAAGCAATGAATCTAGACACCAAGGTTACAACCTACACAAAAATTAACTCGAAATGGATCACAGACCTAATCGTAAACTGCAAACTATAGGACTCCTGGAAGAGAACAAAGGAGAAAACCTAGACAACCCCAGGTCTGATGATGCCTTCTCAGAGATGACCCAAAGACATGACTCCTGGAAGAAACAGTTGATCAGCTGGACTTTAGTAAAATTTTAAACTTCTGATCTGGAAAAAATAATGCTAAATGAATGAGACGCCAAGACACAGAGTGGGAGAAGATATTTGCAAAAGACATATCTGATAAAGGACTGTTATCCAAAATATACAAAGAGCTTTCAAAACTCAGCAATAAAAAAACCAATTACCTAATTTAAAAACGAGCCAAAAGATACACCACTTACCGGAGAAGACACTCACATGGCAAATAAGCATATGAGATGGACAACATCATCTGTAATCAGGGAAATGCGAAACAAAGTAACGCTATACCATTACACACCCACTAGAACAGGCAAAATCAGGAACACTGACAACACCAATGCTGAAGAGGCTGTGGGGCAACAGGAATTCTCATACAGTGCTGACAGGGATGAAAGTGGTGTAGCCACTGTCAAAGACACATTGGCATTTTCTCACAAATGTAATGTCCCCTTAGCACACACTCCAGCAACTGCGCTCCTTGTTATTGACTGAACGGGGCTGAAAACTTACATCTACACAAAACGCTGCACACCCAGAATCCTAGCAGCTGTTTAGAGCTGCCTAAACCTGGAAATCAAGATAACCTTCAGCAGGGGCGCCTGGGTGGCTCAGTGGGTTAAAACCTCTGCCTTCGGCTCAGGTCATGATCTCAGGGTCCTGGGATCGAGCCCCACATCAGGCTCTCTGCTCAGCGGGGAGCCTGCTTCCCCTTTCTCTCTGCCTGCCTCTGCCTACTTGTGATCTCTGTCTGTCAAATAAATAAATAAAATCTTAAAAAAAATAAAAATGGCTTTAAAAAAAAAGATAACCTTCAGCAGATGGATCAATAAACAATCCGGGACATCTCGAGGCAATGGAATATTACTCAGCGCTAAAAAGAAACACACAATCAAGCCATGAAAAGACTTGAAGGAAACCGAAGAGCATATTACTAAGTGAAGGAAGCCAATCTGAATAGGTCATGTACTGTACGATTCCAACTATATGATGCCCTGGAAAAGGCAACACTATGGAGACAGTAAGATCCCTGGTTGCCCGGGGCGGGAAGGCAGAACATTGAGGATTTCTGAGCAGCGAAAATACTCCGTGTGGTGGACACATGTATTCTAGATCTGTTCAACCCACAGAGCAAATGCCATGGTAAACTATGGACTTTGGATAATAACAATGTGTCAATGTAAGTTCACCCTTGGTTTAAAAAAAAAAAAAAAGGTACTAGTTGAATGACTGACGTTGTTAATGGGGAGGCTGTGTACTAAGGGTACAAGGAGGTGAATGGGCAATCTCTGTACCCTGCTCTTAATTCTTCATAAGCTTCAATCTTCTCTTAAAAAAAAAAAATTAAGTCTGAAAAAAAACCTGTGGCAACAACAGCAAAATACAGTTTATTCACAAACATATACAGAAATTGGAATCCTCATTCATTTCCTGTTGGAATGTCAGATGGTATAGCTCCCCAAAAATTACACGTCGACTTACCAGGTGATCCAACATTTACACTCCTGAATACAGACTCAAAAGAATGAACAACACACCCACAGCTCAACACAGCCTGAGACCAATATGCCAAGTTATGCTTCTCAAGCTTACCAAACAAGTCACTCCAAATGACCCACATAAAGGACAGGGAAAAGGGCAGAAGTAGGTAAAGCATTTCACTATAACAATTTAGTTTCATCCTCATTTCACCTCCTGCCATTTTGAACACCAGTCAAAACAAACTTTGCAGTTTAATTAAAATAAAACGTGTAATATGAAGTGATTTCTAATCCTCTATCTGTATTGATTCATTGAAATTATCTCTAACAGCATTTATATAAATGATGGTAATTATTTCAGCACATTGGGAGTGCAATAATTTTTAAAGACTTACACAATTATTTATTTATTTATTTAAAGATTTTATTTATTTATTTGAGAGAGAGCATTTGAGAGAGAGTAAGCAAGCACAGGGGTGGGGCAGAGGGAGAGGGAGAAGCAGACTCCCTGCTGAGCAGCGACTGAGGATCCCAGGATTCTGTGATGGATCATGACCTTAAGCTAAAGCAAACAGTTAACAGACTGAGCCACCCAGGTGACCCTACACAATTTATTTTAACAGTAAGTATGTATTATTTCTACAAAACCAAATAAGGTGCTATCTGCAATTCTATCTATTCCATATCTCATGCTGAAATTAGAATATTCCAAAAAGCCAGTCCATCTACTACACTATCTATATAGATCTTCTTTGAATAATCTGAATTCTTACTTCCTATAAAACAGCCTGTGAAGTCTGTGTCACCTCTATAATCTCCACTTCATTTTAAACTATACTTGCCATGTTCTCTTTGCTCCATCTACCTTGACCAGACTAACAACATAAAAATGTGCAGTGCACAACCTGCACATCCAGACACACTGGTACTGAATCAAAGATTCCTTTTCTTCTCATATTCTTTCATTCTTTCCAACAAGGGGCTTCTGAGAAGCTTGTTCTTTCTGCTTAGATTAAGAGAAGTTAACAAACTACACCCGATGTTTAAATATGGATGCTGTTTAAGGAGTGCTCCTGTCGTGATGAGCATTGGTAATGTATGGAGGTGTTGAATAACTATATTGGACACCCGGAACTAATATAACACTGTATGCTAAGTGTACTGGAATTTAAAATAAAATAAAATAAATAAACAAACAAATAAATAAATAAGCCAAATCCTCCAATACCTGTTCATTCATGTACTGTCTGTGGCTACTTCCCCACTACAGCAGCAGAGCTGAGTATTTGAAAGAGATCCCTCAAAGCCAAAAGCATCTACTATGTGGACCTTTACACACACACAATATTTTCTGTCTTCATTCACCTAGTAATATACATTTATGCTATGTTTATCATTAAATAACAATTCAGCCCAAAATAACACTCAGAAAATCCTAAACACCTCGCTCACCTAGGTTAAACTCCAGCCATTAATATGTATTAATCTTGTTCTTTAAGAAAAATATTTCATGATACTGTGACATCTGAGGGGACCTAGTCAGCTGGGAACAGACTTCCAGTCCCAGGGCTAGCAAATTCCTAGAGATAAAAAGCATTTTGTATGAGAAAGGGAACACAACTTTCCAACCAGACCAATCAGTTGTGAGCCCATACTCCCAGTCACCTTCTTTATATAACTCTCAAACTCCAAGCCAATACTTCCCCTGCCCTAAATCAACCCCGGACAACCAGCAGAGGACAGAGCCCCCCACCCCTGCAGCCCAAAGACTGCTGACATTATTCAAATGACCCAAACCTCTTCTCTGCCCTGCCTGCCCCAGGGAGGACACAATAAAGGCTCTGGGGCATGCTCTCCCTGGGTCCTGAACAAAACTGGGGCTGCCCACATGGTCCCGTGTGGTACTGCCTGCCCCCCACCTTCAGGAAAGTAAGTCATGAATTCGTTTTCAATGGCCTCAGGTGCTCTCTGCCAGCCTTCTCTCACTTCTTTGAGTTAAAATCCCATGTGCACATCTTTATAACCAACAGTCCCAAGCACCATGTATTTCATCTTGGTGACACTTGCCATATTTTAGTTTTACATCTTTGTGTGACAATTTGTTTAACAGCTGTGTACCTGACTTGAATATGAGTATCAAAGTTTATTTCCACTCTTCACTTTATTCTAAGCATCCAGCATAGGACTCCCCATGTGGAATATGCTGACTTCTTTTTTTTTTAAATAAATGCATGAGTTAATTGGCCTTAATAATAATAGCAAGATGTCACGACATAACTTTTGAAGTCCAGGAAGTAGTTCACTCAGAAACAAGCACTCATCATCACCACTGCTACTCAACACAGTACTAGAAGCCCTAGCCTCAGCAATCAGACAACAAAAAGAAATTAAAGGCATCCAAATCAGCAAAGAAGAAGTCAAACTATCACTCAACTCAGATGATATGATACTATATGTGGAAAACCCAAAAGACTCCACTCCAAAACTGCTAGAACTTGTACAGGAATTCAGTAAAGTGTCAGGATATACAATCAATGCACAGAAATCAGTTGCATTTCTGTACACCAACAACAAGACAGAAGAAAGAGAAATTAAGGAGTCAATCCCATTTACAATCGCACCCAAAACAATAAGATACCTAGGAATAAACCTAACCAAAGAGGCTGAGAATCTATATGCAGAAAACTATAAAGTACTATGGAAGAAATTGAGGAAGACACAAAGAAATGGAAAAATGTTCCATGCTCCTGGATTGGAAGAATAAATATTGTGAAAATGTCTATGCTACCTAAAGCAATCTACACATTTAATGCAATCCCTATCAAAATACCATCCATTTTTTTCAAAGAAATGGAACAAATAATCCTAAAATTTATATGGAACCAGAAAAGACCTCGAATAGCCAAAGGAATATTGAAAAAGAAAGCCAAAGTGGGTGGCATCACAATTCCGGACTTCAAGTTCTATTACAAAGCTGTCATCATCAAGACAGCATGGTACTGGCAGAAACCAGACACATAGATCAGTGGAACAGAATAGAGAGCCCAGAAATAGACCCTCAACTCTATGGTCAACTCATCTTCGACAAAGCAGGAAAGAATGTCCAATGGAAAAAAGACAGCCTCTTCAATAAATGGTGCTGGGAAAATTGGACAGCCACATGCAGAAAAATGAAATTGGACCACTTCCTTACACCACACATGAAAATAGACTCAAAATGGATGAAGGACCTCAATGTGAGAAAGGAATCCATCAAAATCCTTGAGGAGAACACAAAAAGCAACCTCTTCGACCTCAGCCGCAGCAACTTCTTCCTAGGAACATCGCCAAAGGCCAGGGAAGCAAGGGCAAAAATGAACTATAGGAATTTCATCAAGATCGAAAGCTTTTGCACAGCAAAGGAAACAGTTAACAAAACCAAAAGACAACTGACAGAATGGGAGAAGATATTTGCAAATGACATATCAGATAAAGGGCTAGTGTCCAAAATCTATAAGGAACTCAGCAAACTCAACACCCAAAGAACAAATAATCCAATCAAGAAATGGGCAGAGGACATGAACAGACATTTCTGCAAAGAAGACATCCAGATGGCCAACAGACACATGAAAAAGTGCTCCACGTCACTCGGCATCAGGGAAATACAAATCAAAACCACAATGAGATATCACCTCACACCAGTCAGAATGGCTAAAATTAACAAGTCAGGAAATGACAGATGCTGGCGACGATGCAGAGAAAGGGGAACCCTCCTACACTGTTGGTGGGAATGCAAGCTGGTGCAACCACTCTGGAAAACAGCATGGAGGTTCCTCAAAATGTTGAAAATAGAAATACCCTATGACCCAGCAATTGCACTACTGGGTATTTACCCTAAAGATGCAAACATAGTGATCCGAAGGGGCACGTGTACCTGAATGTTTATAGCAGCAATGTCTACAATAGCCAAACTATGGAAAGAACCTAGATGTCCATCAACAGATGAATGGATAAAGAAGAGGTGGTATATATACACAATGGAATACTATGCAGCCATCAAAAGAAATGAAATCTTGCCTTTTGCAACAACATGGATGGAACTAGAGGGTATCATGCTTAGTGAAATAAGTCAATCGGAGAAAGACAACTATCATATGATCTCCCTGATATGTGGATGTGGAGATGCAACATGGGGGGTTAGGGGGATAGGAGAAGAATAAATGAAACAAGATGGGATTGGGAGGGAGACAAACCATAAGTGACTCTTAATCTCACAAAACAAACTGAGGGTTGCTGGGGGGAGGGGGTCAGGGAGAGGGTGGTGGGGTTATGGACATTGGGGAGGGTATGTGCTATGGAGAGTGCTATGAAGTGTGTAAACCTGGTGATTCACAGACTTGTACCCCTGGGGATAAAAATACATTATATGTTTATAAAAAAAATAAGAAATAAATAAAAAATTTAAAAAAAAAACGAAACAAGCACTCATCCTTAGCTGCTTTCTTAAGGAAATAACAATGGCAGCAAATTATTCTACTAAAGAGTCCATGTAAGTAGATAAGAAAATGAACTAAGCCTAGGAAAGCTATAATTTAAAAATCATCACAAGAATTTATTCTTTTAAATTGAAAGTCTATAAAATGGTACAACCTCTAAGGCAGTATCTCTATATTCTAAATTCTAAGAAGCCTATTTTTTCATTAAAGATTTATTTTTTCAAAATTCCAGGGTGTCATGCAATAAGCTATTTAATATGCTTTTAAATATGTTTTTAATTAAATTTGATTAATTAATTATGCTTTTAAATATGCTTATTTAACTGATGTTTTATTCTTACCTTTCCAATTTACTATTTAAAATAGGGTGTTCCTAAAATGATAGTGTCCTTAAATGAAAATGTTATATTTAAGAAAAAAAGAGAATACATAAAATTAAACATGAGAAAAACTGAAGCAATTAAGAAGTTTGGGTTAGTAGATTAATTTCAAAAAAGAATTTTACTCAGGCTCCACATGGAATGATGACTTGATGAAATGGAAACGGATGCATGGAAAACAGGAGACAAGAGAGACAGAGGTGCTCATAGATGGGCTGTCCTTGGTCAAAAACAACTGGGCACACATCAGTGAGTGCTGACATTCTCAGTTACGGGCTACTTCGTCTTGGTGATGTGGGAACAGAGGGCCCACTGAGGACAAAGCAGAAGCTGACACCACACCCCACCCCTCAGATGGGAGGCATGTGATATTCCTCCTACACTCCTGGCTGCCCTAAAGCTAAGGAAAACAAATAGTTAACTTAGGGAGATCACAATCCTGCAAGACAGAAGTGTCCTTGGTTTACAAATGTTTTAGCAATCTACAAGAACAAAGCATTTCTATCAATAACCTAGCATCCAGAAGGAAATGTGGATACAATTAAATGTCCTTATAACCTGCTGCACATTGACAGATACTTGTAGAGGGCAGAGGGTAATGTTCCTCCAGGAAGCTCCCAACTATCCTAATGTGAATGCCTTGCTAGAAGGGGAAACAATCTTAACTTGACTAAGGGAAGGCCTCTGGTATCCTGAGATCTTCTTTAACATATGAAAATCCTTTTGAAATCTCCCTTTTCCTTATAGTCCCCAAATCCCAAGAATATAGTCAGCTGTCCCTCACAACCATAGGGCAGCTCGTTCTGCCCAAAGGTCATATCCCCATACTTTAATAAACCACCTTTTTGCACCAAAAACGTCTCAAGAATTCTTTCTTGGTTGTGGGCTCTGGACCTCACCCCATACCTCACTTATGTTCTAAAACCAAATCAATAGCCCTGAGCTGTTCTTTGCATACCTTTTTCTCTCTGTATCTAATAATGGGAGCTTAAATTTGAGCATTAAAAAATACATGTATTTTTCAGCACAATGTAACAGCATTAAAATTAGTAGCACCATCTTAAAAGAGGATACTGTGGCTTCAATTTTATGTATTATTGAAGACAAAATGTTTTGTTCAATGTGTATTTCAGAATTCTTTATAATATTAATATCTCCCAGTAGAGAAATCTCCCAAATGTTTGTCCTAGGGGTGCTAATATATTTCCGAGATATATTCTAGCTTATTAAACATTTAACAAGGGAAAACACTATTGGATCAATGAGTATCTGAGTTAGAAGAATAAGAGAGTAAAAGTTAACTCATAAATAAAGACCTTCTGCAAAGTTATCAATAAAGTGAGTGAATTATTTCACATGATTATCTAAAACCAATCTTTATGTGCTAAGCAGCCCTAGGAACCTAATTTGAATGGCACCACTGAGATTCCATGAAATGGTTTGACAAACATTGGTTTAAAGCAGGGCAGTCTGGGCCATGTGCTCACCTACTGGCTTAATACAACACAAGTACCTCCCATTCTTAGATCTACTGGAGTAACCAACTGCCTTGCAAACATCACTGCTTCGCCTGTGGCCCTGGGCATGAATTCTGACATAACTCAGCCATTCTGGTGGGAAGGAACAGCTGTGTTTTAATTCAGTATCATCACCTTATATAGAGAAATCATGACTCAAGAGAAGACAGTAGGCAGACTTGAAGAATGAAAGACAAAGCAGAAAATGTGTGCTAACCTTTGGGTTCAAATTGTAGCATATATATAAGGAAAGGGCGCAAGGGTGTCCACACACATACACACATACAAATATCCCACACGAGCACGGAAAGGGATGCTGAAATTCAGACAGGAGACAGGGAGTTCTCTGAGAACCCCTGCTATAGAAATATTCAACAGACTAACGCCTGTGACCTTTGCCTGGGGAGACGGCACACATTCCACAGAAGAGAGTTCCTATCACTCCAGTCAGTGCTCCGAACCAGGCAGGTGCAGAGGGAGTCTGGCCAAGCTCATTATGAATAATTCATATCTCATCTATCTTTTGAAGAGGTGTTAAATTGCCCTTTTGGCATGTCTGTGGTTTCTGAGGAATGTGTTCACACCTCATTATCACTCGGTGATGGACTCCTGAGAGAGTATGTAATTGTCTTCAAACCAAAGTCTTTATCAGTCCAGTAATGCATGATTTCAGGACAATAGGAGTTCCCTTGTGACCACAAAGGTTAAAAAACAAAAACAAAACCAAAAACAACTCCAGAGAAAAAGAGGACAATGATAGTTTCCCCCTTAACTTTTAGAGCAATTTCACTTTTCTCTACTTGCTTCGATTACAATTCACTTATTCCACCTTCCAGTTTCCTCAAAACTGAACTCTTTGAAATGCAGATATATGGGAAAATATAGTTTGTTTCTATAATGTGGCCAAAAAGTGCTACAAGACCTACTTTCCAAATTCACACCCCTTCGCACAACCATTCACTTACGAAACAATCATTAAGAGCCATTTACCACTTTAGGCAATTTCACATGTTATTTATTTTACCTTAATAAAATTCCAAAAACCTGAAGAAATAGAAATTATCTCTCCTTTTGCAGGCTTGCCATTGATTTCTTCAAATAACACAGCTACTAAATGGTGGATTGAGGGCTCTCTTCAAAATATGCTCGTTTTTTAAACCATTATGGGAAACTGCCTCTGAGGTCCTTCAAGTTCTTAAATCAGTGTGCTTCCTTTCAGTTCAAATGCCATACTCTCTTGAGAAGTTACCTCAGTGGTATTTTCAGACCATTAAAACCCTTGTCTCTAAGCAAAGCCAAGGAGATAAGTCAAGAGGAAAACGCCTGGAAGCATGCTCAGTGGGTAAATGGTTTTCTAAAGAGAGATCTGCCAGATAGGTCTGCCTACTGTGTAAGTGGCTTGACTTGTACAATACGTGAAAGTGGGAGAGGAGAGCAGAGAGGATCAAGGCAGCCCACTTAGCAAGCACTGCAGCGCTCCAAATTAGAAATAATAAACTGGTTAAACTTTACTGAGGTAGAAAAGAGGAAAGGGAATGGTACTGAGGAGTATTCAGAAGTTCCAAGTCAAGAGGTTCTTATAAGATATGAGATATGGAGGATTAGAAAAAGAAGGTAGCGTGTCTAGACACTAACTCAAGGACAGTATTATTATTTACTGGGGAAAAAACACTTGGGGACAACCAGATCTAGCAGGGAAGACGGTGAGTGTGTTTTTGGATATAACAGTTTGAGTCAGACCAATGCTGTGGAGCTCAGGAAGACTAGAACAGATGATAATACACAGGAGAGTCATCTGAATACAGGTGGAAATTAAGCTATTAACAACAACAAGAGGATTTCATCTCATGTGAAGTCATGGGAAACCAGGAGCAGCACGAGAGCCCCAGCACCTACGCCAAAGCCAAGAGCATGTGGAAAAGCGTGACCAATCCACTTTAGCACTGATTTGTTTACTGGGGGAGAAAAAAAAGATGGTGCGTCGCCATGTACAAAGCATCTGTCTCAGCGCTAGGTCCGTGAAGGTGTAGAACCATGTCCCTTCCCTAAGAGAGTTCTATGATATAAGAGAAAACCATGCATCTACTTCAATCACACTTTCAGTCATTCGTGATGCATGATTCATGACTATTATACACCTGAAATCATTACAGGAATTAAAGGATGAGTTGTGATGACAAAGAAAAGGACAAGATCCTGACTGGGAATAAAAGCTTACTCCTGTTAAAGATATAAAAATAACAACCGTCACAACACACAGGCAGGGGCAGTCCCATCAACGTTATACACCGGGCGTGGCTAAGAAACACTGCAATGAAAGATGAACCATGGTTGCAGTAATTAATAATGGTACCCCATAGGGAAAACTGTTCAAACCCCAGCTCCAGGCAAACAGAGGGGTAAGGAGAGCTGCACAGAGAGGGAAAAGAAGGAACAGACACATGCGGACATGAAGGAGAAGCATAACGAGAATTCCAGTAGCTCTCCGTAACTGGAGCCACAGGTGTATTTGTGGGGAAGAGGGGACAGCAAGTGTTGTGGGGTAGGATGGGGGGGAGTTACGTATTAGATAATGAGAGATGGCTCATGATATCACATTCAAATATTCTGAGATTCACTCAACTTTAAGGATTCTCTCTGTGCACATTGCCTACCGAGACAGCTCTAACGCGAGCTCGATGGTTCAGTAGATCCCAGCCTTGCTCACAGTCCCGTCCTCCCAGCCTGCCCGGCTGTGTCCTCCCCGGCGTGGACCACGCTCCAGAGCCAGCTTTCATACGACCCCAACTACAGCTCCCACAGACTCTAATAAACTTCAGGTATAACATCTCCAAACTGCCAGGGCAAATGGATACTTTCCAGCCTGTGTCTTCATTGACTTCTTGTCGATACTCACCTCCTTGCCCGAGGTCCCCTTTGGCATCTCTGACAACACTGTCTTTTTCTTTCCTTGTTCGTTTGCGGTGTCAGTTACGAACTCTTCTTCCTTTCACCCTCACGCCAAACACCGCCTCCACAATCTCTACGCGCCTCTCTCTTGGTACACACTGAATGTCCCTTTTCACTTTTATGACTTCAATAACCATCTGTTTGCAGATAGCACCCAAATGTATTTCCCCAACCCTAATTTCATTACGGAGGCTCACACTGAGATACAGCCGCCTGTCCTCCCATTCACACGACACAGATCATCCACAGAAGCGCGGACGCTTGGACAAAACCTATCGAGCCAAACTACATCAGTTTCCTTGGTTGCAGGAGCTCGACTTTTATTTTCTAATAGAGCGAAGAGGAATAACAAGTGAGTGCCTGTGTGTGGGGGGGGTGTGTGCATTTGGAGGTGGAAATAAAATAGTCAGGTCTGTGCCTCCTGCAGCTGTCCAGTGGGCTGTATGGATTTATGACAATAATGCTTTGAGAATAAAAGGATTAGGTGAATGGAAGTGTTTTCTGGGGAGAGGTGAAGTACGTGGGTTTCTTTAGGCACTGTGACTTATCATACAACCAGCATCAGCTCAAGGACACAGTGCATCTGCAATTCGATGTAGGAATCGTGGTCTGAACACAGAGAGAGTAGAAATTTCCTGGAATCTGAAAACTTAAAGAGCATACCATATTCTATTCCATTTCAATCTCCTTTACCAATAATAGTAATAAAAAAAATCCTAGTTTCAACATTGGCTTTGTGGGAAACCACTAATTAAATAGGGACCTATTTTTTAGGTGAAGAACCAAACAGGCATTTTGAGAAGTGCCTTACTTATCAGTAACCAAAAATTAATAGCAAAAAGAAATTAAAACTGGGGCATCCCAGTCTCATTTAAGCCTTTGGGATACATTTACTTGAAGGACAAACCTAAGTCATAAAAGGGGAAAACGTGTAGAGATGTTAACACCTAAAGAAAAAACGGGAAAGAAAGCATGTCAAGTCACTTTACCGTTTTGAATACTAAACACAGAAATACAGTTTAAGATAGACTTTACTTGTTTGAAGACTAATATGGTCACCCTTGCAATTTTCTTAATTAAAAATATGGATGATACTTGTCACCTAAAGTGTGCAAAGTCACGTGACAGTATGTCATATGACAATTGTCATATGATAATATGACAAATAAATGTGTAGGGAAATTAAAATAACAGCAATTAATAAAGGCCGCAGGAGTGTGTGTGCAATCACACACAATATACTGATAAGGCACAACACAATAGGAACGGTCATACACGGCTCACTTGACGTTCTATTTCAATAGTCTTATAAAAATTCATGCTTTTATTTAGTAGGTCTATTCCTCAGACTCTATCTTTAGAGAAATTTTTATGAACAAAGATATTCACTATAGTTAAATGGATACAACTGAAACATTTAAAACAACTTACATACTCAATTATAATCGATTACTTATATCCCAGTGCATGTCGTGATGTATTATGTAGTCTTAAAATCTATAACTAAATACTGGTACCTTAAGTTCACAAAATATGCATATAAATATGTCATAATATTTTTGGCATGTAGCATAGGGTAGCGACACACAATACCTTTTGAGCCACGTATTTTCCTGTCTATGGTTTTGCTAGGTTATTAGCTTAGGATGTGATTGGAGAATTCTCACAACATTCCCCTTAACGAACTCACTTCTCTTTTTCCCATTGTGCCAAATACACTGTCAAGACCTTCATTCAGCTTGTTCTATTTTATTTTCTGTGACACTCAACAAACTTAATGCCAGGTAATATTCACATATTCGTGGACCATACACCTCACTATTAGACAAAGAAAAATGAATGTTCTGGTTAATATTTGGGCTTAGAGTAACAACTAGGACCAAACAAATTACTCCACCTGGTGGGTAGGCACACACCCCTTCAACATTTCGACTAGACTTCTGTTGCAGTCTCCCCAAGGAGCAGGAGCATATCGTGAATGGAGATTCCCATGAAGGGCGGGTAGAAGTGTCTTATGACGTGGAAGGAGAGGAAAAGAAACAGATTTATGCAAGACAGGAGCTGGCGTGAGAGGCCGTCTTAGGGCAGGCTTCCATCAACCCTGAAGCTGGGATGACCCTTCAGATGTGTCTCAGGATGGGACAAGGGGGCTGAGTCTATAGAACCCCACCTCAGTCAGCCACTGGACGGAAGCCACTCAGGGACAGAATGAACTTGCACATGGGGACTTTCTTCAGCCAAGGCAGTACTCACAGCAGGCTGACCCCCAGCAACATGGTAAATGTACTTATTGCCCATTCAAGATAAATTTGAACAGCTTCTCATCATTTTTTCTAACCTGGACAGTTAGAAAATGTTCCAAATTGCTGGCCATATGCTTGGACCAGGAGCATATGTTGGTCTGGTCTGGAAAAGAACACATCTGGCTCAGGAGTTGAAAACCAAACCACTAGGTGATGAGCTTCCAGTATTCCGCTCTTATACTTTGGAAGTGATTAAGTCTTTTCAAACAGATATAGGATGGAAATCACGACCCCAAATCCTATAGGTCTTTTAGGGCACACAAATTTCTACCGTGAGATTTGGACAGTGGTGTTTCTGATTTGCTATCTCAGTTAGGAATGCACACATTTTCACTTGACCCTCCACACAACACAAGAATCCAATGTGTGTTTGCACTTCGTACTAAGCACGCCAATGCCAATTTAGAACAGATTGGGTTAATGACCAATGGAGCGTCAGCAACCCTGGGATCTGAGCCATCTTCCATCTATTGCCTAGAATTCATATGCCCTTTCTCTCTCCTTGTATCCATGTCAGCTCAGATACTAAGTCCAACAATCCTCCAGATATGCGGAAAGTTCTTTTCGCCAGAGGACCATTCTGAATACCACTGGGAAGGCCCAGGAAAACCATTACCTTACAGACTCCTCCTCCTGGGGACTTAACTTCTCTAGAAACTCATCAAGCAATATTGGCTTTTTATGGAATAACTGTTCTCTGTACCCCATCTACCACCGGATATGGGGTCCTCTCTCCCAACCAGGCAGTGTGTGATCAGTGGGTAAGCTGGCTCCAAATTCCACCCAAGTAACTGTTTTCTGTATCCTATTTAGTACCACTGTAGCAGGCTACAGTTCCCAGGAAGTCAACGGTGAAGCGTAGATCAGCATACGGAAGAAAGGTTAAGATTACAGTTGCTTTTAGGATGAACACCTTTGGAAGCAGGACTGGGCAGAGGGAGAAGATGAGCTGGTATGCGAAGTCAGGGCAGGCTTCCCAGACCTGTGGGGAGAACCGATGCTGTGACGCTCCTTCAGAACTGTCTTGCCTTAGGGGCGCCTGGGTGGCTCAGTGGGTTAAGGCCTCTGCCTTTCGCTCAGGTCATGATCCCAGGGTCCTGGGATCGAGCCCCGCATCGGGCTCTCTGCTTGGCAGGGAGCCTGCTTCCTCCTCTCTCTCTCTACCTGCCTCTCTCCCTACTTGTGATCTCTGTCTGTCAAATAAATAAATAAAATCTTAAAAAAAAAAAAAAAAAAAGAACTGTCTTGCCTTGGAGGGAAGGGTCAGGCTTTAACAGACCTGCGCCGATGAGCTCTTGTGCTGCAGCCTGGGAAGTGGTATGCCTTGGTTCAAGACATGTTCTCCCAGCTGCAGTGTTCTCCTGGGGGACTAACGACAACCTGCGACCTTCGGGGGCGAGCACAACCACCAGCCAGAGACTTCCTCGACTGTCCTTTAAAACTGAACGAGTCATACGTCTTTTCTCAGTCTGGAAAAATGAGTTTACACTTTACATCTACAAATCATACTTTGTAAATTCCATTCTATTATCAAATTTTCTTTACTCACAAATCCAACTCAGTAAATATGCTTATTTTTTTCACTCTTGAAATAATCATTGCTTTTAGTCCTGTGGTAGTTTGCAAAGATGACGACCACAGTTTCTCCGTCCTTCGACCAGCATGCCCATCCTCAGATGGAGACTCAGACCACGCTCCTCTCCTGTTGCATTTGGCCAGCCGTGCGCCTGGGTTTTACCAACAGAATGCCATGGAAGTGATACTCTGGGACGTGTAAGCCTGGGCTTTAGGAATTTTGCCAGAATGTACTTTGTTCTTGGAAGATGCATACAGAACTGAACTAACTGGAGCCCTCATGTACGGAGGCAGCACAGACGAGACGCCCGGGAAGGGGGAGGCCCCCCAGGAGCACGGTAGGAAACCAAATAGTACTATGATGTCCTATTTAAACCTTCACGTAGAGCTGCATAAATGTATAAAGACAATTCAAATACTTCAATGGAAATTAATTAAGTTAATTAATGTATTAATTAAACAATATAGTGGCTGTGTTTTAGATTGTACTGTTACGTGTAACTTACTTGCCCACCTCGATTTAACCTTATGGACTTCAACAACAATGAATAGTATGAAAAATTCAATTAGCATGTACTTTAATAGTCAACTTGTTAAAATATTTATGTATGATGTAATCTCCTCCAAAATAATTCAAGTTTTCTCAAAATCTTTAAAGAACTGAAAATGTGATTTCATTTTTTAAAAGGCAGCCGTGCCTCTCGATAATCAGCCAAAAAGTCAGATGTTAGACAGAAGTTACAATAATCTTTCTTCCCACGTTAGGATTACGAAGTACTGTCTAGGGTTGGTTTGTGTTATGATTTTCATTCTGCAGAAGTCAAGAAACTCAAAGCTATAGTCCCTCCAGAACCTTTGAAAGATTCAAAATGGTTATAATAAAACTTAGTCCCATACGGAAAGAGGAGGCATTGTTTTCACTTACAAGAAGGACTGAAATTACCACGGGATTCCTACAACTTAGACTCGTAAAACTTTAGTGCTGGAAAAGATATTGATGTTACTACGATCTGACTTCCATGTTGGTGCATGGCAATTCTAAACTGAAATGATTTTCAAGCAATTTTAAATTGAAATGATTTCTGAATTAATTATAAATACCTCGGTTGAAAACCCAGTTTTTAAGACATAGTATTCTCCTTCAATTTCTGAGTCCAGTGATACCAATACAAATGGCCATCCAAGAGTGAAAAGGAGTATATTCTTAAAATCCTCTGAATTTAACGTTGTCCAGAGCACGTGCAAGTTGAGCGGTAGCAAAACCTTACACAGGAGCAAATTTCCGATGAAAGGAGTGAGGGAAGCAGCCTCACCTGTGCGTGTTTACAAAGCAGTAACTGCTCCCGCTGGACCGCACTTCCACTAAACAATCATTTGAAGTCATAAAGCTTTTGTCAAGGTAGAGTATAATAAACAAGGTGCGCGTAGGCACGAGTAACGTGGAGTTGGGGTAAGCTGAGGGACCTGGTCTATCCTGCCCCAGGTAGTCCTGTGGCTAGAAGGAAAGGCATCCTACGCGGAACACAGCAGACATTAACGTAATGCGGATCATAGAAAACAATACCAAGTTTTCATGTAGGTTTTGCCCTGAAAGCCAAGAATTAACAAGAAAACAAAAAAGAAAATATTACAAAGCCATACTGAAAGGGTCTTCATGATAGTATCTATATATAAGTTCCCCATTTATCCAGTCACAAATAAGTATTAAGCTACTTCTCTTTGCAGGATAAGTCCTTAAGTGCTGGAAATCAGCAGTAAGAGGGCAGAGATGGCTTCGCCTTGGTTAGGCTTATATTCCTATCAGAAAGTCAAACACAACAAAATCATCATGAATAACAAAAAACATCATGAATAATAACAACATATTCAAAATATGGTTTTGACAAAATACGGTAATGACAAAATGCTGTTACAGTAAAAATCAACACACATAATGTTGCCCTAAATAATTGTGCATCTATTTGATGAGGTCATCTCCGCTCTAGCAGGTGGACTAGATGTGAAAGGACCAAGTCTGCACACAGTGAACTTGGAAAGGAGATGAGGACCACATGCACAAGGTGGTCTCTGGGGATGCGGAGTGATTTTAGCACGGAGAGAAGAGCCCGTAGGACTTGGGATGCTAGACAGGGTGAGTTCCAAAGAACAGCTGTGGGGTCTCTGCTCTCCACCCCAGCAGCAACCTTGAGGACTCTGTCACTAATGACACATGTCATTAGGCTCATGGGGTTGTTCGGAGCTTTAGCTGTTAATTCTCATACCGAGAATTTGCTGAAGACAGCATTCACAGCGGGGCTGTGTAGCAGGAATGACATGAGCTACATATGAAAGGTTATATTTACTAAATTTTTTTTCCCTTATCCTGTTTGGTTCAGCAGACCTTGAATCTGTCTTTCCTCTGTTTGGAAAATCTTGCATAATCTCTCTTCCCAGACAGCTTCCTTACGCATTCTCTCTCTCTCCCGCTTTTGTGGCTCCCATCATACACATCTAAAAATTCTCTAACATGTTTCTTCTTCATATTTTAAAGTTTCTTTAAAAGAAGTCAAATGAAAAAGACATATTGCCTCAAGGAGAGCTCACGTTTCACCAGAAACAATGGAAACCAGAAGAGAAGGGATGGGAATTAAGTGTAGGGGGGCATCCTAGAGTTCTATACACAATGAAAATATCCTTTGAAAACAAAGTCTAAAGAGGGGAAAAAAAAAGAATTTATTGCAAGGAGAAAGAACCTAGATGAAGTACTAAAGGCCATGAAAAATAAACGCTCCTAATCAGAAGCGTGGGGCTGTGAGAGGAATGACGAGAGCTCGAAACATAAGCTCAGGGAATAAACATAAGTAAATAATGAAAATATAGAACAAAAATGGCAATATCCATGGGGCTTAAGCAACTGTTCAATTAAAATCTAAAAATATTAGTTGAAGTAGCACATGAACAGGTTATGATGGGTAAATGCAGCTGAGAGTTTCTAACATCGTGGCATTTTCTGGAAAGTAAAAAGAGTAGTAATTTAGACAAATAAACTATGTGCTGATTCCAGCATTATCATTAAGCAAATAAAACAGGCTACTATCGGGGCACCTGGGTGGCTCAGTGGGTTAAAGCCAATGCCTTCGGCTCAGGTCATGATCCTAGGGTCCTGGGATCGAGCCCTGCATCGGGCTCTCTGCTCTGCAGGGAGCCTGCTTCCTCCTCTCTCTCTGCCTGCCTCTCTGCCTAGTTGTGATTTCTCTCTGTCAAATAAATAAATAAAAAACAAACAAACAAACAAACAAAAAACCACCAGGCTACTATCAAGCTAGTACAGTGTGGTAGCTAAAAATGTATTTGTTGAACAGGAAAGAGAAACAGAAACAAAAACAGGCGTCAAACAGAACACAGAGGGGAAGGAGGAGGGCTAAATGCAGACGTCCTGAAAAAGTGCATTCAAGGGGCACTGGGCGGCTCAGTGGGTTAAAGTGACTGTCTTAGGCTCAGCTCATGATCCAGGAGTCCCAGGATCGAGTCCCACATCGGCTCCCTGCTCGGCAGGGAGTCTGCTTCTCCCTCTGACCCTTCCCCTTCTCATGTTCTCCCTCTCTCTCTCTCTCTCATCCCCTCTCTCAAATAAATAAATAAAATCTTTTTTTTAAAAAAAGTGCGTTTGATGCAAATAAACCCAATATTCAAGCTAAATGCAAAGTTAGGCAAATTTGATTTTAACAGAATGCTGCCTACTGAAACACATGAAATCCAAGGACCTGAAGTTCTTGGAAGTAAAATGATGGAAAAAGATCCCATTCAAACCTAAAGGGGATGTCAGGCAAGAGGTTTTACTGGATGTGCCAAAATATTTTATGCTGATCAAGGAAACAACTCAATAAGAAGAAATATAGTTTCAACTTAGTATGTACTGATAACATAAAATGAAAATATTTAAAGCCAAAATGGAAAGATTTAAAGGAGAAATAAACAAATTCAGTGTTGCGGTTTAATGATTTCCTGTCATTCAATCAGTACTGGAATGAGAAAGCAGAGATCAGAGAGAAGACCTGACTTAACTGACTCAGGCATATTGTTAAGCACAAGAAACATGTACCAGAATGTTCTATATGCCTAGCCATCAAGAAACTCTCAATGAATCCCCAAAGTTTGAAAAAGATCTACAATCTATTTTTTGACCACAGTGTACTTGAGAATCCAGTAATGAAAAGATAACTAAGGAATCCCTGAAGTTCCAAAACCAAGTAATATAACTGTAAATAACACAGGGGCCAATTGGAAATCACAATAGAAATGTGAAGCCTTTATATAAATCATGACGCAATTTTTAATGAGAATATGTCAAACCATGTGTGTTTGAATACCTTGCTTAGATGGAAACGTAAAGCCTTTAACGCATGTATTAGATCACTGATTTTTCAGCCTTCCCTTCCTAGGTATTAATTTGAAAATCTTGGGAAAAGAAGAGCAAATTAAGTCCATAGAAAGTGAGAAATAAAATATTAAGGATATGAACACATATTAAGGAGACAAGATTATATATAATAAAGAATATCAACAATTACAAAGATACCGTTTTTTGACAAAATGACACAAAATTCTAGAAAGACCTATAAAGAATAAAGATTGCCAAAAAAAATAATAAAACAAAAGCAGAAAATGAAGACACATCATTCTATAGAATACAGAAGTGCTATGTACATTAGTATATAATATATATATATAAATATTACATACACATTATTAAATCATATGAACAGTAGAAAGATAATAGGCTATTAGAACTAAGATTTAAATTTAAATTCATTATTACTAACAGTTGAAAATTTGGATATAAATGAAATTTTTTCCAAGAAAAAAAATTTAACTTTCAAAGCCATGCACAAGAAGAAATTAAAAACCTTAATGCCCTATATTAAATAATTTAAATTTATAAAGTAAAACCATTCTGTGAAGTAAATTCTAAGCCCTAAGACCTTCATCGGTGTATTTTTCAGACCTGGATAAACTCCTCTAGTACATAAAATCAGGGGACTCATGAAGTATTTTACATGAAACAGAATTCAAATTCCAGATAACATTCACTAAAAAGGTCTAAAACAATGCTCAAGGAAGCCATGTATTTCAAATAAAAGTTCACAATAAAATAAAGTATGATTTCCTTGAGAAAAGACAGGTATCTGGGTCAACATACAAGGTTTACAACCTTGCTATGGCCAAGAGCCAAGGACACAGGATCTGCCTCCAGAAGGTTTCTCTACACCGACACGAGTGACTTTCAGCAACAATAATAATAATTTGGGTAAGGGGTTATAATAAATTAAATTAAAAAATTAATCAATGATGACATAGTCATAGTGAAGAAGAGAAAGAAGGAGGGGGTGTAGAGGGATGGAGAGAGACAGAGAGACAGCGTTCTCTCTTACTGCTTCTAATAAGGACACTAAACCTATCATATAATGGCACCTGCCACGGCCCTCATTTATCTTTACTTCCTCAGGTGCCCCCCACCAAACACAGCCACACTGGTCTGGGGGGGTGTTAGGACTTTGTCCTGCGACCATAGGGAAACACCAACATCCAATCCATGACACGTCTGGAACTGGGAAGACCCGAAGGTCACCATGCTGCCCATCTCAACTTAGCATCAGCAGTCACGGAACTGTGTGGACCCCGGCGGCTGGGGAAAAGCCAGTCCACACTACCAAATATGCAGCGCCCTTATCTGGAATGTCCTCCCCGAACCTATTCATGAAGTAAAATCCACAGGTGGAACATTCTATAAAATGAATAGCCTGAACTATTAAAAAAAAAATCAATGTCATCAAAAGCTGGAAGAAGGCGGAAAGAATTGAAGAGATTAATACATTGGACAGACAGAAACTAATGCTGTCTGCAGGGGGTATTTCTGGAAACTGAGAATATGCCTTTTAATCTTAAAGAGGGACTGAGCTGCATATCAAATATCCACTACAATTCCCAGAATTCGCTCGCTTCGTCAATTAGGCAATTTTATAGAAAACATTGTTGGCGCACCTTGGCAAATGCAAATTGGGGCTGTGTATAATTCTACAAATATTGTTCAATTCATGTTAACTTAGACATTATTATGAGAAGGCTGATTATATATGTTCTTACTTTTAGGAGATTCAGAATGAAGTAATTTTAAATGTCAAGTGTGCCAAATGCTAGAAAAACAGTAATTTGCTATTTCAAGTTCTGTCAAGCATATTGATTCTCGGTGGCCGTTGAGTATATCTGATTCTGAACCTTTTATACATTAGCAGGTACAGGGCCTCTCCTGACATTTTCTGTTTTATTGTTCTTTATGCCCCAGTGTGAATGATTTGATTTTGTAATTGAAAGCATGCCTTTATAAATAACTCCTTGCTGGTAATCAATATGTAATATAGGCAACCTATGAATGTAAACATCAAATCATGATATGGCCTTTGCTCTGGAAATATACTGTCTAGGAGAACAGTTATTAAAATTAAATAACGAAGGGCACAGCAAAAAACAAAAACAAAAACAAACAACAACAACAACAACAAAAAACCCCTCCTTTAACAAAGTCTCTTAATGACCTAACATGTACCAGTCACAGTAGTAAGCGTGGAGGGCACAGCATCAAACAAAAGCAACAAAGATTCCTGTATTACACGGTTATAAAAGATCCACTTTCCCTAACTCTCATGCTTGCCCAATAAAATACTGGAATCCTCCTCAATAAAAACCTGCTTGTGTAGTGCCTATGATCAAAATAACCTGGTTAATTTACTTTTTGAACAATGTCATAAGTAAATGTTTCAGCAAATATATTTCTGCATAACTCATTTTCCTTGATTTTCATGTAGGAAGAGCATCTGAATGGTTTAAATATGAGACTCTCCATTAAGAAGAGTAACTCTGTAAGTATGTAATATTATCGTGCTTTGGGGAATCATAAACTGCATCTCTTTAAAAAAAGTTTCTTTTTTTAATTTTATTTATTTATTTGACAGAGAGAGAGGTCACAAGTAGGCAGAGAGGCAGGCAGAGAGAGAGAGAGGGAGAAACAGGCTCCTCACTGAGCAGAGAGCCTGATGCGGGGCTCAATCCCAGGACCCTGAGACCATGACCTGAGCCGAAGGCAGAGGTGTAAACCACTGAACCACCCAGGCGCCCCCCCCAAAAAAATAGTTTCTTGATGTTCTTGGGGGAAATTACTATGCAGACTGACTAGTACTTTAGAAAAAAAATATTGGGAGAGGAATCAGACACATTTCAGGACAGTAGCGGAAGGTAAATGACACAGAAACCGCACTTTGCTGTGACCCATGTGTATTTATCAATTTTTTAAAAATATTTTATTTATTTATTTGACAGACAGAGATCACAAGTAGACAGAGAGGCAGGCAGAGAGAGAAAGAGGGAAGCAGGCTCCCTGCTGAGCAGAGAGCCCAATGCGGGGCTCGATCCCAGAACCCTGAGATCATGACCTGAGCTGAAGGCAGAGGCTTTAACCCACTGAGCCACCCAGGCACCCCTATCAAATTTTTATTAACATAAAATGTATTATTTGCCTTAAGGAGACAGGTCTGTGAATCATTAGGCGTACACACTTCACAGCACTCACCATAGTACATACACTCCCCAATGTCCATAACCCCGCCACCCTCTCAATAACCCCCCTCCCCCCAGCAACCCTCCATTTGTTTTGTGAGATTAAGAGTCACTTATGGTTTATCTCCCTCCTGATCCCATCTTGTTTCATTTTTTCCTTCCCTACCCTCAAACCCCCCATTTTACCTCTCAAATTCCTCACATAATCTCCCTGATAGGACGAATTTGAGGTATTTATCAATTTTTTAATGGGGTAATCACTGGACCAAATGCAATTTTTAAGACTCTGTTCGTGTATTAAAAAGATTAACCATTTCCCACACCCTCACTTGAAACATGTTGTTTCAATGTTCTTAAGAGAGTTCTCCTGGGCTGAGCTCTAGCACTACCGAATGTGAGACCAGAACATTTGGTATTGATGGTGGGCTCAGCTTGAGAGCAAATCTGATTTCATTTTCGACATCCTGCTTTAATCTATTCCAGACTGCCAATGCATACAAAATTATGCAGATCATGGAGCTCGGATAAACGGTTTTTCTCACTTGCCCACGAGAGTCTTTCTTACACTAGGTTTACGTAGGATCACAGCATATTAAAAAATGCATTACAACAGTGTAACCATTCCAGTGGATGCCCTCAAGAGCTCTTCTGTTTTTCTATTTGACTAATTTGCCCCAATTTTCTAGAACTTCAAACAGGACTCATGAATTAACTTTAGAGTTGTGATACTGTGCATATTGATATGGGGCTATGAATATGGATCATCACACATTTAATACCTCAAAGATGAATATGCAGTACTACAAAATGGCCTTTACTAGCTATTAAAAAACACTTTAAAATACCAGCTTAAGTCTTTTAAATACATCGGTAATGCTGGTTTTAGTGGTATAAAATTTGGGGACCTTAAATCAAATAAGGCTTGAGATAGAGAGATTTTAAAATATTTATGTGCTTAAGTATCATTAATATTAAATATACGGTGGAGTACAATGGGATAACCTGCACATATTGAAAGAGCACCTTGAAATACGCTTTGACGTACTACTACACTCTTCAAACGAGACCCGACTACGATAAATGTATCCTTCACCTCAACAGTTTCCTCATGACAGTGGGAAATCCCTCCTCTTACCCATCCCTAGGTAACTACTGATCTTTCTATTCCTAGGGACTATGTTGCATTTCCCAGAATGTCATGCAGACACGACCACACAGAACACATTCTTGTTGAGCTCTTCCGTTTGGAGCAACGATTTTGACACTCAGTCGTGCTGTTCCAAGAATCAAGAACTCACCCCACTGCTGAGTCAGATCATACTTTACACACGTAGATCCCATCTTCCTTATCCATCCTTTTGTTGACGGACACTTGGATGGATGCCAGCTTGGGGTTACTACTACTAAGGCCGCTGTGATCATTCAGGTGTAGACATCTTTGCGTGGAAATACGTATGGAGTTTGTTTTCTCAGGTAAATAAACAAGAATGGACTGGTTGCACCACAGGGTAAAAACGTGTACACTGATAAATTTCTGCCAAATTTGTACCGTTTTACAGTCCTGTCAGCTATGGATGCCTGCTCCAGACCTGCCACGGCCTTCCGTGTTCTTCTCAATCCCGGATACTCGAACAGCACGCAGCGGCACCCCAGGGTAATGGGACCAGAATTTTTCTAATGAGTAGAGACAGTGAGAGTCTTTTCATGTGTTTATTTGTCATCCATATGTGTTCTTTGGTGGAAGATCAAATCTCTGGCCTTTTAAAAATTTCTTTTTCTTGGGGCGCCTGGGTGGCTCAGTGGGTTAAGCCGCTGCCTTCGGCTCAGGTCATGATCTCGGGGTCCTGGGATGGCATCGGGCTCTCTGCTCAGCAGGGAGCCTGCTTCCCTCTTTCTCTCTCTGCCTGCCTCTCTGTCTACTTGTGATCTCTCTCTGTCAAATAAATAAATAAAATCTTTAAAAAGAATTTCTTTTTCTTTCTTATCATTGAGTTTTGAGAGTTGTTTATATACTCTAAGTATATACTTTTAATTCTCATGAGTTCAAATTACCAATGTGTTCTTTTTATGGATAGCTTTTTGGGTGTCATATTTATGTTTTTTAATTTTTTTTTTTAAATTTATTTGAGAGAGACAGCGAGAAATCACGAGCAGGGGGGCGGAGTCCAGGGAGAAGCAGACTCCCCACAGAGCAGGAAGCAGAGCATGGGACTTGATCCCGGACTCTGCAATCACGACCTGAGCAGAAGACAGACCCTTAACTGACTGAGCCACCAAGGCGCCCCGGGTGTCATATTTAAAAATATTTTCCTGATGTAAGTTCACAAAGATTTTTGTATACGTGCTATTTTTATGGTTCTATATGTTAAGGTTTTACATTTCGGTTTATGATTCATTTTGGATTTTTTTAATACGGTGCGAAGTACTCATCAAAATTCCCTGTTTTGCAGGTGGGTATCCAATTATTCCTACATTCTTCGCTGAAAACATTATCCTTTCTCTGATTTGCCTCTGTATCTTTATGAAAAATCAGAGTCTATTCAGGTAGAGAGCTATTCCTGGATTCCTTAATCAGTTCCATTTATCAATCCGTGTAGCCTTCGGCTAGATTCACACGTTCTTATTGGCTTGTGATTTTTCACTTAACTTATAATAAGTCTTCAAATCAGGCAATGTTAGTCTTTTGACTTTGCTCTTTTTCAAAGTTGTCTTAATTATTCTAAGACATTAACTTGGTGGCTAGAATTTTGATCGCGTTGATCCCATAGATCTGAGGAGAGCTGGTATCTTAACAGCACCGTGTCTCTGACCGGCAGTGTTACTTCTAACCCTCTGCCCTGGCTGGGGTAGTCTCACAGGCATGAGCGGACGGTACGCAGCTGATACTCAAGGGAACCTTCTGCTGGTATCTGGAGTTATTTCCAAGGCATCTGTCCCCTCTGCGTTACTCGGTCCCGCGCAGGCAGGCACCTTACCGCTCAGCTGCATCCCCTCCCTACAGACTCTGTCGGGCCCCACTGAGTGCCCTCCTCCGGCACTGCACTCTGAAACTCTTTCAAAAAAGAAAATCACCTCATTTTTTTCTGGGCTGTTGGTGGTCCTTGTCGGTGGTTTGAGACCCAGTGTCTAAAAACCATCATGTCCTACTCCGCGTTCATATGGAATATTTCTTCGGTTCATCTGGGCTCTGCTACTCCATCGTGGCTCCAAAGATTGCTTTGCTTAAATCAAGCATTGCATTTGAAGTAAAAGGTCATTAGACGTATTAAATTGCTTCTCCCCTGCCCTTACAGGATAAGTGATTTTTAAACTGTTCAATGACTTATTTATCTGTGAAGTAAGACAGTAATAATTGCACTTGCTTAATTGCAGAAGTTTCGTAGGATCAAATGAGTGACTCTGTAAGGAAAAACAATGGATTGTGACACCCCATGTAGCTAATGGGTGGGATGAGGATGGGGACAAAGAAGATGCTTCTCACTTGTGCTCCGTCTCTCACAAGGCAGAGGGAGCTGCGACCTTCAACCTTCGCGTTCCCTGAACACACATGCCTTCCTTCAGCACCCAACGCACTCTCACCAATTACGTAAGATTAAACATGTCTAGCGTAATGAGAAGATTAATGCTACTTTAATAGCTGGTGGCCATTTTAATTAGATATATTTGGGGGATGGAATGATTCCTTTAGAGATTAAAGAAAATAAATAGTTTGAAAAATGCTCTATGGTCCAGGAAAGAAAACACACACACACACACACACACACACACACACACACACACACACATCAGAAGTCATTTCTTTCTTGGCAAAAAGAAAGTCAAAAGCCAGAGGAGAAGATGGAGACAAAAGGAAAGCTAGCAGCTAAACAGAGTAAAGACTGGATATCTGAAATTATTCCATGATAGCTCATTCTCTTTAAAACCCCACCAAGTACCAATGACCACCCTCACTTTTGCAGAGGAGAAAATTGGGGGTTTTATTGGTTTGCTACACGTCACAACTAACAATAATGCAGAGATGATTCTCTCTCACTGTTTTCCTCCCTTACTAGATAGAGACACAAACTATGGAAAGAAAAACATCAAATGGCTTTAAAATTCACCTGACTTTCAAGAAATCCCTGCTTGTCTTCATTTTACTTGAATCGAAACCAATCCATATGTCAGAAAAGAAGGTATTTCTTACTTTCGTTAAAACGTATCAACAGCAGAAATTTATCTTCCTGTATATTGGCTTAGCAGACTCTAACATAAAATAGGCATATAATCAATGTGGAAGAAATAAACAAAATTCTATGTTGTTGAGGCTTATGATCAATACAGACTTCTCTGACTTTTTAAAATCAAGATCATGCAAATAATTATAGTTTAAATCTCTTTTGAGATTATTTTTCTGAATTATAAGTGAATATCTCCCACACCAATGAGTGCTATATTTTGACTTTATGTAGAACTTTATTTTCCTGTCCTGACACAAAACATACAAATTTTGGTTTTAAAATGCCACAATGTTAAACAAAATATTCACTACAAATCATTAGGTGAACATAACATTATGTGGCCTCTGAACTTAGTTATAAATATCCTCAGATACTGTTCTGCTCCTATTATGGGTCTGTGTTCTTGAGTTTTTAATTTAAATTCTCTGAATTATGGTTTTCTCGTTTATAAATCTGCCTTACAATAATGTTTTGATGATTCTGGGACATGGAAGATGTTTATTCAAAATTGGTCCCCTTTTTTCCTTTTATGAAAAAAAGTCTAAAATAGAGAAAAATTGCAAATAGCATAACAACTTTATACAGCAACCTGAACAGCAACTTCTTTTTGGAAATTATGCCTTCCTGGATGAGAACATTAAGTAAGACATGATTATTTCTCATTATAAAACCTAAATAAATAAATGAGCAGATATGGTAATAAAGAGAGAATATATGAAGAACTCAACTAATAAGAAAAAAATAATGTTGATTGCTAAGTACTTATTAGTAGTTAGTACTAATAAGTAGTACAATCACCTTTTTGTAGTTTTGATACATATAAACTATATTTTGGGGAGCAATTAATAGCACTATCTATGATTGAGGTTTTGTAAATTACCACTACTTTGCCACTACTTTGCAAATATAGGAAACATATGAAAGAATGTATAAAACTGTAGAGAAATAGGGGCATCTGGGCAGCTCAGTAAGTTAAACGTCCAGCTAGGTTTCAGCTCAGGTCATGATCTCTGGTGCTGGAATCGAGACCCAAGTTATCAGGCTCCCTGTCTGCTTAAGATTCTCTCTCCCTCTCCCTCAGCCCCTGCCCCCTGCTTATGGGTGCAAGTGGTGTCTCTCCTTCTCAAATAAATAAAACCTTAAAAAAAAGTAGGGAAATAGTTACATGAAATTTTCCACTTGCTACTTCATAACTCAATAAATAGGCACATCCATAATTGCTTTTTAAAAATTAATAAAACTTTGCCAAAATTTTTGCATTTAAAAAATGGCAGTTTTCCTTCTATATCTCTAAAGCTAAAACAGATATAATTACCCTAGAGTACCCATGGCATTCCAAATAAATATATTTGTACCTACATTCAGTTAAACTATTTAAAAACTTCAAACCTGAGATTATTTATTGCTGTCTTTCTGAAAATGTGCCTTGTTTCTCTTAAGTGTCTTGTTTACTAAGTTCTCATTAAAAGTTAACTGAAAAACATAGTATTTTAGACTATTAGTATGTGAGTAGAATTCATGGAAATAATTTTTTAACTTGCAATGACAGCTCAGTGTTTTAAAGTTAATGACTATGTTTTTGAGAAGAAAGAAGCTAAGTGCTGAAAAATAATAAATAGGATAATTACAAAAATTAGGTAATCAATTTTAAGGCGTTCATTAAGGTAAGGAAAATGAGTCACAAGAAATTGTTCGAGCAAAGAACCATTCATATTCACACAAAGACGTGCACTCAACGTTCACCACAGCCCTATTCATCATAGTCAGCCCCAAAGTGGAGACACCTCGGATGTCCACCCACTACTGGAGAAAGAAACACATCCAGTATATTCCATACAATGGAATATTATCCAGAAATGAAAAGGAACACAAAACTGATAATGCAACATCATGGTGGAACCACAAAGACATTCTCCTAAGTCTCTGAAACCAGACACAAAACCCATGTCTTCTCTGATTCATTCATATAAAAATGCCCTAAAAATACCAGTCTCTTGAAACAAAAAAGCAGATTCGTCATTATCTGGGACTAAGACTGGGAACTTCGGGGCACCTAGGCGGCTCAGCGGGTTAAGCCTCTGCTTTCAGCTCAGGTCATGATTTCAGGGTCCTGGGATCGACCCCACATAGGGTTCTCTGCTCAGCAGGGAGCCTGTTTCCCCCTCTTTTTCTCTGCCTGCCTCTCTGCCTACTTGTGGTCTCTCTCTGTCAAATAAATAAATAAAAAAAAAAAAAAAAAAAGACTGGGAACTTCAAATAGGCACGAGGGGGTTGAGAAGGTAATGACAGAATGACAGTCACAGTTGCAAAACTCAGCGAAGGTACAATCACTGAATGGTATATACACAATGGAAATATTCAATGGGATATAAACCATTCCTCCATAAAGTTGTTTTCTAAAAAGGTAAAGAACAAGTCAGAATGGCAATAGTTCTATGGTTAGTTACAAAAACTACTATAGGGTTCGAGTTTGCTTTGAGTGGGTTTTTTCACCAAAACCTGTGTTGTTAAATATACTCAAAACCAATGTTAAGGGATTATAAATACAACCTTGGGAGATTTTAAGACATACTTTATCATTAATTAATTCATGTGTGATCTAGAAATGTCATAAAAAGGGGTGTGGGAAGACACTAATTTAGAGAATATAATTTCTATTCCATAAAATGTACTTTTTTTGCTACAATAAAATATTTTTAAAGGTTTTATTTATTTGACAGACAGAGATCACAAGTAGGCAGAGAGGTGTGGGGGTGGGGGGTAAGGCCTGCTGTGGAAAGTAGGCTCCCCACTGAGCAGAGAGCCCGATGTGGGGCTCGATCCCAGGACCCTGAGATCATGACCTGAGCCGAAGGCAGAGGCTTAACCCACTGAGCCATCCCAGGTACCCCTCTAATAAAATATTTTTGAAACTAGCATCCCAAATAGTGAGTACTAAATAAAAAGAAAATGCCTGGGGCGCCTGGGTGGCTCAGTGGGTTAAAGCCTCTGCCTTTGGCTCAGGTCATGATCCCAGGGTCCTGGGATCGAGCCCCACATCGGGCTCTCTGCTCAGCAGGGAGCCTGCTTCCTCCTCTCTCTCTGCCTGCCTCTCTGCCTCCTTGTGATCTCTGTCTGTCAAATAAATAAATAAAATCTTAAAAAAAAAAAAAGAAAATGCCTAATAATGTATATGAGAACATTTCTTTCACTAGATGTATGAGAATCTCTAAGATATTGAATTTCAATAAGCAGAAAGAATGTTAAAGTAATCAATGTCAGTGACTAATACGGGAAACAAATACCCATACTTTAGAGTCAAACCTCTGAATTGCCTTTTTTTTAAAAATTTATAACAATCAGATTATATTGAGTGATTCTAGATCCTAAGTACTATACAACAACACAGTTTTGTCTCACAGCCATGCTATTAAAGAGATAAATGTTAATTTTTTAAATAACCTTCACTTGGCTTCTCCTTATACTAACATCTCACGTAGTCATAATACTCTCATTTGTTCTAAGAAATTAGCATAGTAAAATACCCACAACTGCCTATAGATTTTAGTCAGATTTCACCAGCCTTTCCACTAATATACCTTATTTTGTTCCATTATCTAATCCAGGATATCACATCGCATTTAGTTGTCTTATCTCCTTAGTATTCCACAATCTGAGATATGCCTGAATCTTCCCTGGTTTTCCATGACCTTGGCATTCTAAATAGCCACTTAAATGAGACAGTCTTTCACCAAAAGCCTTCACAAGACCCTGGGTGAGAAGTAACAGGTGAAAATTCTTCAAGAGTCAGATACACATACAGATACAAATACACATACAGATACAAATACACATACAGATACAAATACACAAACATCAGTGATTATGATTTCTGGCTCCTCCGTTCGTAAGAGAAATTACACCTGCTTGGAAGAGTGAAGACAGATTTCCATCCAGAAATAGAAGGCAACAGAATATTGACTGGATCATAGCATAGCAACTTTAAGTAAACTTTGGATATACAGATAGCGAGAAATGTAATGGATAGCTACGCCTTGTCAGGAATTCTGTAGAAATCGGATCACTCTATTAACGTGTATGTATAAAAACAAATGGTGCCAATGAAGATTCACAATCAATATCAAGAACAGATTGCAGTCTGGTTTCTGAATTATCTTTCAGGTAAAGAACACCATTAAAGTGCTCAAAGAACATTTTTCCTAATTTCAACATCCTGTCCCATTTTTAGGGTTGCCGTTCTAGAATGACTGTAGACACGACTAACTACAATGTGAGAACCCCTTCCACCGAAGCTGTACCTACTGTGTGATTGCCAACCATGCACATGCGTTGGCGGTTCACCAATTCACTCACCTATGAGGCTGGTGATTGAGGCATTGTCGTCTCGTTCGATCTCTAAAGAATCTTGAAAAAAAAAAGTTCTTTTCTGCATGCTTTGAGAGCTGGGGAAACCAAGTCTCAGAGAGCACGCTGAGTTCCCATGCCACTTGGCTTGCATGTGGATGGAGTCAAGGGACCCAATATGGAATGTTGGTGCAACTCCCGTCCCCACTGAACCGCGTCACAGAATCTACCTGGTCTGGTGACGCTGGTACAGGCACTCATCAACTTTCCAGTGTAATAATAATCTTTTTCCAATTCACAAATTACACTTTTTAATAGGTTCTACTCTTGGGTGTGTTTTCCCCATTTGTATGTAAGATAGAATTGCACTATAACACTGAAAAAATGTAGCGAGCACAGATGTCTTATTTTTTATGAAACTCTTCTTTTCCACTAATGGCCTGAATATCACAGAGTATCCCTCTCCTTCTTCGACCTTCTCCCTGCATGTGTTTTGCTATTCTCTTGTCTGGAACGAACTGTCTACAATCAACACCTTCCTTTTGCCCCAGCGTGATGACTTCTTCCATTATCCCCCTAAATCTGAGTCCAGACTCTCTGTCATCTTTCAGATTTTCTTGTCTTTCCTTTTAAAGCCTCCAAAGCCATGGTTTTTGCCTGCATGTTTTCTATTTTTCAACATCACTGGTGCTTACCAACTTCTGTTTTTTAGCTGCTCGTGTCAAGTCCTATGATGTCCATAAATTACACACACAATGTTATTTATTGTTACATAACCAAATAGTATTTCTCAGGCAAAACTCAGGAAAGAAATCCTAGAAAATCAAGAGAGAGATCATTTTGATAGATAATAAGTAAAAAGCAGATGATCACTGATACGCTCTTAGTCAGGAGGAAATTTTTTTTTAAGATTTCTATTTATTTATTATTTTTTATTATTATTATTATTATTTATTATTTATTCTATTCATTTGAGAGAGAGAGAGTGAAAGCTTGTGGGGGAAGGGACAGAGGGAGAGGGAGAAAGAGAATCCCCAAGCAGGTTCCCTGCAGAGCACGGAGCCCGACCCCACATGGGGCTCCATCCCAGGATCCTAAGATCACGACCTGAGCCAAAACCAACAACTGGGCCCTAAACCGTCTGTGCCGCCCAGGTGCCCCAGGAGGTACAGTCTTAAAATGGGATATGAAGTGCAGGGTTTTATATGCTTTTAATACTCACTTACACAGGAAGAAGATGAAATACTGTGAAAAGTGGGAAAATACACGTTCAAAGAACAACCTATATTCCGTCTGGAGAACAAAATAAGAAACGATTCATTACTGTCATAGTTCGAGTAACATGGTCTCAATAGCAAGTATGCAAATGTGAGATCACAACGGAAAATATGATTTAAAGACAATTACACCAAACAGAAACTACCTGTCCAATTTGAGCAATTCTTCAGAATTAATAGTGGGGAAAGGATATATTCATGTGAACACTACCATATATATGCCACAATTATTCCTTCACAGAGAATAGTGAAGGTTAATTAGAGATACTATACGGAATTACAAATTAATTTTTAGTTAATATGCATTCATTTAATTAAGTGACATCATAAGAGTTGTTATTAAAATTAACATCAGCATGGGGCACCTGTGTGACTCAGTTGGTTAAGCCTCTGACTCTTGGTTTCAGCTTAGATCATGATCTCAGGGTCCTGAGATCAAGCCCCATGAGAAATCCTGCCAAAGCTCCACACTCAATGGGGGCGTCTGCTGGAGATTCCCGCTGTCCCTCGCCCAACTCATGCTTGTGTGTGCTCTCTCTCTCTCAAATAAATCAATAAATCTTTAAAAACTTTAAAATCAGCATGTGTTTAGATATAACAACAAAAGTTTAAGCACAAAATAAAAATAATTTGGTCTTCATCAAATTAAAAATTTTTATGATTCAAAGGATCTACTAAGAAAGTGGAAAGACAACCTGGAGAATGGAGGCATTCTCTAGGCAAATATTCATAATTCATTGCATACATCTAAAAGGGAACTGTACCTAGAATATAAAAACAATAATTCCAACTCAAAAAGGACAACCCAGTTTAAGAATAGGCAAAGTATTTGAATACATATTTCTCAGAAAAAGATACACAAACTACCAATAAGGACATGAAAAGATGCATCACATAATTAGTCATCAGAGAAATGCAAATCAAAACCATAATCAGATAGCCCTTCACATGCACTGATGTTAGGTAGAAGCTAGACTAGAGCAGTGGAAGGAAGGCCCCAAGGCAGAGTCTCGAGAAAGACTTGAGCCAGCGGCAAGGATGTTGATAAATAAAAAAACATTAAAACCCAGGGCACAACATGCAGATTTTACAGCTTCCAGGACCTCGGGGCTAACAGACCAAGAGCCACAGGTGCAGAACATGTGCTCTCCTCTTCCCCTTCTGTCCCCGGGGAGCCCCCGGACTCATTATAAAGCATCTGCATGGAGGTTACAGAGCTCCCACCCTCATAAAAAAAAAAAAAAAGGCTACCCTGGCAGTTCCAGTACAAATCTTGTAGGGTCAAAAACTCCCCTCCCAACCTGTGGGGGAAGTGCCCCAAATGCTTGCAGCAGCCTACATTAGGGACCACCCACTACGCCCCAGCCCTTCCCAGCCCAGAGAGACCCAATAATATCCAATCCCAAAGCGACCGAAGGCCAGTTCCACCTCCCAGGACCTGCTTTCTCCCACCTTTGAGAGAGTTCTTTCCTTTTAATAAACTGTCCCATGCTTGTACTTTCCTTCAGGCTGTCTTTATTCCAGCACAGAACCCACATACATTTTCTCGTGGGGAAACCAGACTGAGACCTTCATTCACACAATAGAGACTCTCCTAACCATAACGCGAGCAGGACTACAACAAAAAATTCAGATAGTAACAGGTGTTGCCAAAGATGTGAAAACACCAGAAGTCTCCCGCAAAGGGGTAGAATGTAAAATGTTGCAGACACTGAGGAACAGTCTGACAATTGCTCAAATGTTGAAATAGACAGTTACAATATGACAGGGGGACCTCCCTTCTATATCTGTACCCAAGATGAATAAAAATGTAAATACACACACTCATAAAAATTTTACGTGATTGTTCACAGCAGTATTATTCATAATAACAGATAGATAGGAAAAACCCAAATGCCCATTAACTAATGAATGAATACACAGAAGGCGTATATCGACACAATGGATTAAAAATGGTATAAACATGCATTGGAATAGTCTGGTGCCATAAAAAGGAATGAAACACTTATGCATGATACAATATGGTCAAACTGGAAAATATGCTGAGTGAAAAAAGCAAGCCAACAAAGATCACTTAGTATATAAGTCCATTTACATAAAATGTCCAAAATAAGCAAATCTAGACAGACAAAAATGATTTCCAGTTACTTAGAGGTGAGAGAATGGGTGTTAGGTGACAGATAAAGAATACAGGGTTTTCTTTTGGAGGTCATAAAGTGTTCTAAAATTGTGGTGATGGTTGCACGTATATGTCACTATAGAAAACTTCAAAATGCACATTTTAAGTGGCTGAATGCTATGGCATGTGAATTCTATCTCAATAAAGTTATTAAAAATTTATTTCAAAAATATTTTATTTCAGAAAGCTTTTAAAGTCTAATATGCAATTTCAAATGCAGCATAATGTAAAATAAAGATATATACTCTAACAGACATTTTGGTTAACTTCACCAAAATTATTTCAAAGGATCTAGCTAATAAAAGTAACAATAAAAAATAACAATAACTAAAGCTTTTGAACTCTTAGATGGCAAACATTATTCTAAAAATTATGCACATATTAACTCTTTAATTCAAATAACCACCTGATAAAATAGGTTCTATTAATTACCTCTACTACAATATGAGCACATCAACGCACGAAGATGTTAAGTAACATGTTTCACAACTTTAACTGGTATAGTCTCAGAACTATTATATATATATATATATGAAATTTGTCTTTTTATTCAGAAGTGTGGTTGCAATAAGTTTTTTTTCCAGCATTTCTAATTATTTAATGTCATGGTGTATTTCTGTATTTGACAGAATTTCATGTGATCTGGGTAAACAGACATTATAGAAATTATATTAGATGAGTATCTATTATTGACTACAACTAGCTATGTCAATAATATGATACAGGGTTTTCTAAATAAAGTATGACATCCCTTTTAAAGAGATCAGTACAAAAACAGAAGCGCAAATGACAAAAATGGAGAAAGATTTCATAATCTAAACAAAAACTGAACAGCAACCCAGAGTTTTATGTCAGAATGAGTTATCGATCAAATAGAAGGTAGAATAAGGACACATTCAGTCCTACACTTACCACTCATATGTTCCTTTGAGAAAATTATTGGAGGGGGTACCTCTCCAAAATGCATCAGAAAGCCAGCCAAGCGTAACTCATAGGATCTAGGACCTATGAGCACCACAGCAGGACAGCAACAGAAGGAAATTTATAAGATGGGAATGAAAAGAAATTTAAGGATGGCAAAAATTCAGCAGGCCCACAGAACAACTGGTCTAAACTGAAATCAGAATGGAATTATCCAAGAGAGTGGTTTATTTAAAACCATATTTAAACTGAGAGAAAACCCAAGCATTTGAAATAAATCAAGGAGGGTTACTTTCCGAGCAGATTCATTACAAAGAACGGATTAGCGATAGCTACATAGAAAACACATTGATGCACATACACACACAGGCATGCATACAAACACACACAGACACACACAGAGAATGTCAGAATTATGTATTACATGAACAAAATCTGTCAAATTAAATGAATTTTAGTATATTACATGACTCAGGTATGAGTGATATTTGCATAGCCATAATAGTAAAAAAATGGAACTTTCTAGTAAAATTAATGGGAAATATGAAAGGATGGAACTGGAGAAAATGCGTGTAGCTGTTTTTACAGACAATGTTGATGGGAGAGGGTGTTAAAAAGCAAAGTCCAGGGGCACCTGGGTGGCTCAGTGGATTAAACCGCTGCCTTCGGCTCAGGTCATGATCTCAGGGTCCTGGGATCGAGCCCCGCCTCAGGCTCTCTGCTCCGCAGGGAGCCGGCTTCCTTCTCTCTCTCTGCCTGCCTCTCTGCCTACTTGTGATCTCTCTCTGTTAAATAAATAAATAAATAATCTTTAAAAAAAAAAAGCAAAGTCCCTATCTCCCACTGTAGGAAGTCAATTATAATACATATAACTAAAAATCCAATAAAACAATATAATTATGTTCTAGAAACATGGATGTGTGTGTATAGGGATATGGCAATATGAAAGTGCGTATATATGTGGATATAGTAATCCAGATGTGTGTGTATATACATACATACGTGTGTGTACTTACACAGACGGTAATACAATTGATATTGGTATGGTATGGTAATATAGATACGTTACAGCATGGTAATACAGATGTGGATATGGTAATACAGATGTGGTATGTATTTATACAGATAAGGTAATATGGTAATGATAATATGGTAACATGGATCGTTTATATATATGGTATATATGGTAATATGGATATGGATGGAAATATGGATATTATGGTAATACAGATGTGTTTATATATATATACACAGATGAGGTAATATGGATGTGTTTGTGTGTGTGTGTATGTATGTATATATATATATATATATATATATATATATCACCTATCACGGTTGAAAGGGATTACCTTTGAAATTGATTGTGGGTAAAAAGACTAGGAGAAATATGTATTTTTTCCATTACATCATTTTTATGACTATTTGTCTGCTACATATATACACATTTGATGAAAAGTAAAAAATTGTAAAAATTATAAAATTTATTTGTAAGAATTCTCAAAGAAATATGTGCTCTCTCTTAGATAGTTTTTACCTTTTCGTTTACCTACTTTTTGTTTTCCTTTTCTATTCTTTTGTTTTGCTTTCAAAAAATAAGATCTTACAGATAAACTTCAGGACCTATCTCTTCTATCACTTTCGAGATGTTTATTATCAGGAGAATGTATATCATTCTTATCCATAATTTCATATGATATATCATTGCACCATACAATTTTTAAAGTAGCTTTTAAATATCTACATAAATGTTAATCAGTTTCAAAAGTGAATTGAAGATCTTCTAAAAGAATTAACAGTTTGTATTATGGATTTTGAAAGCATATCTGAAATATTTAGCACCAAAGTTAAACTATGATTTCTTGATATTATAGTATATAATAAATTCTATGTATTTTACTTACAGTGGGCCACAATTTCTCATTTTATACCTATTAGGTCTTATTTTATGCAATGAAAATGTCTTGCTGACTTCATTTCTTACTCAGAGCAGATCAGCAGCCAAGAGGGATGTGAGAGCAGCAAGAAGTAACAAGCCACGTGACAGGTAAATTACCCAACAAAGGCTCAAGAAACCTGTTGTCTAGAGTCATTTCATGCACAGGCAACAGCTCTCAGTGCTGCAGTAGGACCTGAGTTACTGCATATGGTCCTGGATGTCCACAGAGGTAACAGAATCACATTTCCATACACTCAAGGAGCAAGGACCACAGGAAACTGTGTAACAATGTTTAAAATGAAGGACTGACATTTTTAAGTTGCTATTTTCAGTGTAAATCTTCAGGGTAATTTTTCCAAGGATGTCAGCAAACAAAAATATCTATAATTAGGAGTTTCAATTGAAGAGAAAGTTTCAATGAAAAAATGTAGTGTATATGCATAAAATTCAAAGTGTAAGGTAGAACATTTAGAAAGAGCTTGCAAAGTTTGAAATACGAATCTTTGAACATTCTCCCAAATAATATAAGACAGCCCAAGCCTGTAAAGTAATTAAATCCATAACAGTGGTTCTATGGAAAATAAGAAGCAATCAGCTTTGTGAAACAAATATTTGCTATAAAACATTACTACAAACAAAACACAACTCACATGTGGAAATAAACAGAGTTATCTCAAAATTAGCCTGGAACTTCTTGTTTACATTTAGTGAATGTTGACTTGTATTCTGTTTCCACCCAAACTACATCAAGGGATTCCTCCAACAGGCCAAACAGAGATCCCTTCAGCTGTTGTGGCCCCTTACTGGAACTGTGGGAGAATCTGAGAGAAGATGTGAAATTATGACCCTCCAAAAAAATACTATCACTAAATTTTAAAAAGGTTATTGGTTTTCTTGTTTTGTTTTGTTTGTTTTTTATATAAATTCAGGTAGATCAGGAATTACTAAATCTCCTAGGTAGATTCTAGGGTATTTTATTTAAGCTTCTAAAGGTTGAAGTAAAACATTCCTTTGGCTTAAAAAAAAAAAAAATTATGCTTTATTTGTAAAACATCTATTTACCTGAATGTGCAAGGCCTTGTATTGGGAGCAATGAGAAAGGGAAGGAGCATGGGACAGACCTAACTCCTCCAGTTCTAAATCCTTTGAGCGTTCACCTTCCTGAGTTTAACTCTTTATTTTGCCATTTGGAATATTCTTTTCATGAATACTATACTTTCCAAGCTATCTGAAAAGATGAATAGGTTGAATATATACTGTAATTCTACTCAAAAGAAAAAAGCCTACATATTTATTTCACTTTGCCATCACATCTAAAGTTTACCAAGGGAACATTGAAATAACTTGAAAGTGTCTACATTTGTTTTGCAACTGAGCCAAATCTTTTGTTGATCAGTCAAATGACTAAGACCAGGAAGCAAAAAGTACAGAAAGAAAGAGGAAGAGAAAGGGAAGAAGAAATTAAAACAAGTAGACCAAAAAAAAAAAAAAGAAAGAAAGAAAAAGAAAAGCATTACCTAGCAGGCATACCACCAACGACCACCATACCTAAAAAGGTACATAATAGATTAAGAAAAAAAAATTATGAAAAATATTATCCCTTTTTAACACACAGGGAAATACATGGTTACATAGAGATTGACTTCTTTGTGATTGGAGAATTTAGTCCATTTACATTCAAAGTAGTTTTTGACAGATACGCATTTATTGCCATTTTATTACTTGTTTTGTTATTGCTTCTAGAGATTTTCGCTGATCCTCTCTGGTCTTTGTCACTTTTAGTCTGTCCTTCCCCTCACAAAGTCCCCTTTAATATTTCTGTCAGGGCTGGTTTCGTGGTCGCCAACTTCTTTATTTTTTGTTTGTCTGGGAAACACTTCATCTCCTTCTATTCTGAATGACAGCCTTGCTGATAGAGGATTTTTGACGGCAGGACCTTCCCATTCAGCACTATGAATATACCACACCACTCCCTATCAAAAGACATAGGGTTTCAAAATGGATTAAAAAAAAATAAGACCCATCTATATGCTGCCTCCAAGAGACTCATTTTAGACCCAAAGACAACTACATATTGAAAATGAGGGGAGGGGAAAACATTTATCACACAGATGGATGTCAAAAGAAAGTCAAAGTAGCAATACTCATGTTAGACAAAACAGACTTTTTTTGTTCTTGTATTGTTCTTATCCTGCTTTGGTACCAGGGTAGTACTGGCCTCAAGGGACAATTCTGAATGTATTCTCTTTATTCCATTATTTATAAGGATGATAAAGTTGATAAAGATGGGTCATTTTTTTCCTTTTTTAATGTTTGGTGGAATTCACCAATGAAACCATGTAGTCTTGGGCTGTTCTGTGCTGGGAGGATTTTGTTTCCTAATTCAAATTTTGTTATTATTATTGGTCTAAGAAGATTTCCTACTTCTTAGACTCAAGATTCATGATTCAATCTTGGTAATCTGTGCATTTTTAGGAATTATCTGTTTGTTGTTCTAAGTTATCTGATTTGTGTTTAAAAAAAGTTATCTTTTGGTATATAATTGTTTAGAGTAATCTGTTATCACACTGTATTTCTGTGGTTATCTGTTAAATTGTTTTCTCTTCCATTTCTCATGTCGGTTTTTAGTCTTCTCTCTTTTTCTTTTCTTAGTTAATGTGGTTAAAGCATTGCCAGTTTTGTGTTGTTTTTTTTTTTTTTTTTTACTTTCAGTGTTACTGAAAGTTACTTTACTTTCAGTGTTAGGTTATTATTTATTCTGGTGTCTGTTTTATTTATTTCTGATTTGTCTTTGTTATTTCCTTCCCCTACTAAATTACACCTAAGTTTCCGGGGCACCTGGATGGCTGTCAGTTAAGCATCCCACTCCTGATTTTAGCTCAGTTCAAGATCTCAAGGTCATAAGATCAAATCCCAAGTAGTAGGTCTCCATGCCCAGCATGAAATCTGTTTCAAATTTTTTCTCCCCCTCCCATTGCCCCTTCCCCAACAAGCACACACGTGCACACTTGTGCACTCTCTAAATAAATAAATAAAATCTGAAAAAAAAAAATAAACTTCAGCTAAGTTTCTTCTTTTTCTAGTTCCTTCTGCTGTAATGTTACTTTTTTACTTGAATAATTTTTTCTTAATATAGGCATTTACAAAATAAATTTCACTCTAACATCTGTTTTTGCTGTATCCCATAAGTTTGGAATATTGTGTTTTCTTTTTCTGTTGTTTTGAGACATATTTTGGATTTGCCATTTGTTTTCTTATTTGACCCACTGATTGTGCAGTAGTGTGTTGTTGAATATTTACATATTAAGTATTAAATATTTTAAAAATAGAGATTGATTTTGAAAGAACAAAATGACTAACATGCAAAATGTCAATGTGTCTAAGTTCACTTACTTGTGAACTTGTGGAGCATAAGGAATAACACGGAGGACGTGGGGAGATGGAGAGGAGAAGTGAGTTGGGGGAAATTGGAGGGGGAGAAGAACCATGAGAGACTGTGGACTCTGAGAAACAATCTGAGGGTTTTGGAGGGGAAGATGGTGGGGTGATGGGTGAGCCTGGTGGTGGGTATTAAGGGGGGCACAGATTGCATGGAGCACTGGGTGTGGTGCATAAACAATGAATTCTGGAACACTGAAAAGAAATAAAATAAAATGGAAAAAATGTGTCTAAGTAGAGGAACCATGTAAGATTCTTTTTTTCTTTTTGTTTAACTGTATTTTCTAAATTTTCTTTTTTTATCCATTCACTGCTTGATTTAACACAGAATGGAGAAAACTTATTTGTAATATAAGAAATGCCAGACACTTCAATAATCATAACCACCCATTTTTTCTAAAGAGCTTTCATGTAATTTTTTAAATATAGAAAACAAAATAATTGTATAAATAATTTTTGAAAAGAAAAAAAATGCTCATGTTTCGGCATCCTCAACTGTAGTTCAAAGTTTCTCAATTGATGTGACTAAAGGTATCAAAGAAGTTTCTAAGGATATACACAGTACATAAAAATAAGTATGCTTAAACTTTATCATTCTATACAAATATCCTATTCTGTCAAAGACCATGTATATTGCTGAGCACACATGTAGTTCTGAATAAAATGCAACTTCCCTAATACACAATGAAATGTGGATGGTATCTTCCTGATATTTTCCTAGGATTTCAAAGTTGAAACCAGTCTACTGGTTTGAACTATGCAAGTCAAAAGCATCTTAAATTGCTTTTAACAGAGAATACATTGACGTTAAAGACAGATTTCCTTACTTTGAACAGGCTAATATTTCAGAAAGGTATAAGCAGGTCCAGATAAAGTGTTACAATGGAAATCAATATTGAACATTATATATGATAGTGTAACCTACATATCTCATGAACACTGTGATTCGAAAATGTGTATTTGTGATATTCCTAGCAATCGCTCCTTCCTCAACTGAACAATGGGAAAAAGATATTGCTATAGAAGGCATAAACTTAGAACATAAAAAGTAAAACTAGTATTTTACTTTTTAATAATATTCCAGAAACAGCGCGTGAATCATGGATCTAGCTTCAGAACTAAAGGTAGCCTTCACTGTTCATGGTCTACATTTCATACTTATGCTTGTCTACTAATCTGATATCAAATCCACTGGAATGTTGAAATAAATCTAATGTATTAATGCTATTAAAGGAACCACTCATAAGAATTTGGTGAGTTTTTACTTGTTTCTCGCAAAAGATATAATGCATATATTGATCTTACTCACTTTTAGTTTTGGATGGATACAATTAGATCAGATTCTTCCATTTATTCAGAGATTAAATAAGTTACACGTAACAACTGAACAATTGTTCTTACTTGCCAAGAACAAATTGATAGAGTTGTATCATTCTTGTGGAGTAACTTAAAGTTTACCATCCTGTGTTATTTATAAAAGCAGCTTTAAAGCAGCTCTGTATATTAACTCTATGGGACTCTAGGGGATACAAAAAGTTTCAAAAACAAAATAATTTTTTTAATGGCCAAAGAAGCCTTTAGCATCAAATGCATTTTAAAAAAGGAGTTTGTTACCAAAGCAGAGCTGGTCTCAGAACTTTAATAGGTAGACGAGAATCTTGAGTTTCTAAAAAGAGCCTGTTGCAAGCCATGTTCCCCTAACATGCCTGAGTAGAGTACCTCTCTGCTGATGAGACACTGCTAAACTCTCATCTGGCTTTCAAGTCAAGCATTTCATAAAGTGATAGTTCCTTACCCACCTCTTCATCCCCATAATTCATCAAGTCCTTAGTTTCGGAGCATGTCCTAATTCTGATGAGTAAGCAAAGGGACTGCATATTTATATTAGTCCATACAGAGCAATAACCGCGTGTTGTATACTTTGACTCTTCTCATTAAATAAGGACTTCAGGTGACCGATCACATAGAAAACCATCCAATTGAGAACACAATCTTTTTCTCCCAAAGAAAAATTAACATTTACTTTCCGGGATGCAGAGACCATGAAGTTAAGTTAGAAGCCAGATTTCAGAGCTGTGTATGGTTACAGCTAAGTGGACGGACTTACAAAGCACCTAAGACATTAGTTAAATTCATACTCTTTCCTGAATTCCTGGCAAGAAGATACTTAGACATGTTTTTCTGTTATAGTAAAGGTCCTAATTCTATCCAATATCTTGTGATGATAGAGCTTATAGAGTGTTACAGAATCATCTTTGATAATCTATTTAGTCTTACTTAAATTCTTATTTAATATGCATTAGGGGAGGCTTATTATTTGTTTGTTTGATGGGCTTGTTGATTTTTCCCTAAACAGGTGTCAGTAAAGACTGCCAAGAAAGAATCAGGTATGTTTGAACTAGCCCATTAAAGTCCATTCATTTGTTAATACATTATTCATTCATTGTATTCTTTCCTAATAGCTATTATTTATCACTTATTATCGAGATGCTGAGGTGACAGAGATGAACTCAAGTCTGCCACAGCAGAGCTCACAGGTGTCAAATCAGGCTGGAAAAATAGAGCCCAAGATCTCAAAGAGCCTTTTCACCATGATGAAACTTTGGAAAGGTTATAGTGAGATACTAAAGGATTTTCACTAGAGGAATTGGGAATGGAAGAAATGATAGATTTGAAGGTGGTAACGACATATTAAAACCATGGGAATGAAAATAAAGATGAACTGATTTTATGGGATATTTAAGAAGAAAGCATTTAAATAAATTAAGATTGTGTGTATCTAATGAGAAATAATCGAAGACTTTTGAGTTACTTCCAATTCCTACTGGAAACACGAGATAGATAATGGTGGCATGAGGGAAGTAAGGATCCCAGGACACCATGATATATGTTATTGTACATTTTAGAAGCTATCTTATAACTGGAGGCAATCGGTGCTGCGTGTTTGGAATTTAAAAAAGAATTCCAGACCGGAACGAAAGGTTCAGGTGTGTAAAAGGTTAAAGCCCCACACACAGACACAGACACACACACACACACACACACACACACACGTGCACACACGGTGAGAAAAGAGATGAGCAACAAGTACAGGAATTGTGGAACATTATTAATTAAAGCCTGGCACAGTGAGAAGATAGACATTTCAGAAATTCAATATGAAGTTCATTTTAGGTAGTAAAAAACCTTGATATGAGATGTAACACTAATGATAGTTAACATAATTGTTTTTATCAATGAAGATGTACAGATAAATTCACCATGAATCTTGGTCTTATAAAATCAATCATACGTATCTATAGAGAACTACAGGTTCTGCGTGACCTAGTACACATGTTCACCAATGCTGACTCTTTATTTGTCTTTCCGTGAACTGCTTTCCTTCCCTCTGAAGTCCCAGAAACTTCAATTCAGGATGATGAAAATACCTTATTTTGACTGTCTTTGGAATCTCTCAAGTTTATGTAAATTCCCCGCATGTATATAATTAAATCTTGTTTCCTCCTGGGAGTCTGTCTTATGTCAATTTAGTTCTTAGACCAGCTGGAAAAACCTAAAACGGTCAAGAAAATTTTCCTCTCAATAGTAAAGTTGGAAAAAGGTTATCTCCAATAGATGGGATATTTATTGTGAGGTCTCTTTCTAGCTCACTCTTTATTTTTTCTCTTGGTTTATGCCTTTCTCATTAGTCTACATTAAAGGAGAAAATAGAAGAAGCAAATAAGTAGAACTGGCAAAATAATTAACCAAGCGTAAGACCATTTTTAGGAAAAATGTGACGGGGAGAAAAAGATACAAGCAAGCCCATTTTTAAGATGCCACACCTGCTCTTTACTTCTTCCTCCAAGCAGATTTATATACCTTCACATTAACCCCTTCTTATCTGTAACTGCTTTGGCAGGCAGCAGCTCGTGCTGATGAACCTCATGGACGTCCGAGGCACGTCATCCATGCTTAAACCACTGATTGCTCTACTCTAAGTCTGTAGCCATGGCCAAGATGCTTGACTCTTCTAAGCTGTGTTTTCATCATCTGTGAAAGGAGATGAAGATCACTAATCTCCCCCAAACTCACACAAGGGCAACATGCACGGGATGCACTTAAGACAGTACTCGACTCAGAGTTAGGAGCTAGTACATTTGTCAGAACTCTGGATTGCACACAATTCTATCCTCTTCCTCTACAACGGGATTTTCTTCCCTGGTCTCAGGGAAGCAGACTCTTCCTTTTAGAGCAGACTTAACCTTGGGACTTGATCCATGGAAGCAATTTCAGATTCTCAGAATCTACATCAGAGAATTCTTACATGAGACCTTTACTTTGTAAATCCCAAGAAAAGGCTGACTGACTTGGTCTAAAGGACACAATCACCGTATGTGCAGGATGAAATACTTTAACTGATACACCCAACAGGAAACAGGAAGTTGTATTTGAGAAGGTATCATTTTTTTAGAGGGGAAAAGGAAGCCAGGCAAATAATAGTTTATCTATTAGTAGGACCAGTAGAAATAGTGGAAGTAGACGCATTAAGTGCAGAGTTATTTAGATTTACTAAGTATTAGATATTTGGATGGGGACAATGATACTATTTAAGAAGATCCTTCTCACTATCTTACGTAAAGTTGATTGAGAATCTACATTGGTTGTTGAGAAGATGTTTTTATCAATTTAGATATAATTGGCATACTATAAAATGTACCAGTTTTTACTGTACATTTCAATTAGTTTGATAAATTTGCTTTGCTCAGTAAACACTATCAGAATCAAAATATTGATTGTACAAGCGATATTCTGAAAGACTAAAAATTCTGTCCCAGGCAAGCACCAATCTCCTCTCAGTCAATATAGATAATACTTGTCTTTGGTAAAGTTTCCTATAAATGAAACGATACATCATGTTCTCTTGCATCTGGCTCCTTTCACTTCACATAACATTTTTTATATCCATCCGTGACATCGCATCTCTTAGTAATTAATTCCCATTCACTCCATGACTGAACAGCCTTCCATTGTTTTCAGTCTGGCATAAACTCTTTATCTATTCACCTGCTGATGGACATCTGAATTGTCTTCAGTTTGGGGTTATTATAAACAAAGCTACTGTAAACACTAATAATCAAGTCTTGAGAAATTACCTGCATTAATCCAGGTCTTCTGAGAGGTAAACACCAAGATGAAATGCAAGACATACCATAGATTATTTGGAAGAAACACCCATGAAAGGAAATATATAGGGCACCAGGAAGATACAGAAAGCAACGGGACCATGATGAAGGTCAAATCTCTGTGCAAGAGAGAAAGAAGGAATCAAAGAAGGTCTTGTCTGACGTGCAGGACTAAGATCATTCTGACAAAGCAGAGAGGAAATCTCTGAGCCAAATCACCATGAGTGGTTTTCTCTCCCTCTAGAGTCCCATAGTCCTCAGGAATGAGCCTGCCTTAATCTCTCCATCACACTCAGATGCTGGCCAGGAACAAGTCCCAGGAAACATGGTGTCCACATAAACACAGAGCTGGATTTCCGATCACAGCCGCTGGGGCCTCTGGTCAATCATCCTCCTCACCGTAAGGGATTTGCAAGGCAACCTCCACAGCTACCCGAATACCCAGAAGTGGAACCAGTGAATCTATAGTAAATCCATGTTTCTTTTTATATGAAGTTGCCAAACTTCCAATCAAAGGACCCACACAACTCCAGATACCAGACAACAGTCCATGAAATTTCTCGTTGCTTCCATGTTCACAGTAGTTTATATTTTCAGTATTTTTAATTGTAGCCATCCTAATAGACCAGCGATGGTATTTCACGACAGTTTTCATGCACACGAAATAAACTATATACATCTAAAATGTGCAACAGTAGCAGTTCTGACATAGGTCCATACTTGGGAAGACATCGCCATAATTAAAATAACATTTTCACCCTCCCCCATTTCCTTGGCTCTTTGCAACCCATCCCTGTTGTCACCAACACCTCGAGGCAGCCGTTGCTCTATTACTGTCACTAGAAGTCAGTTTGCACTTTGCAGACTTTCATATGAATGGAATCATATAGTAAATACCCTTATTTTTGTCTAGCTTCTTTCACTCAGAATAAGTACTTTCCTTCCCTGGAGGGTGTTTGATTATGGACGCCATGCCTGTCTGATGAATTGCCTGCTCTGTCATTACGGAACAGACTCCGTCGAACTGGAACAGATTTCTAGTTCTGAAGTCTACCCCATCCGACATTCACAGAGGCACCCTAACTCTGATCGCTATTTGCATGGTGCCTCTCTTTTCCATCCTGAAATGATTCATCTGGCTGCATTTGAAATACAAACGGGCTCCTTTGGCAAGTGTGCAGTCGAGCTTCCCCTTTTAATCCCGTCCATCCTATAACAGGACACTTCATCTTACCTAAAGTTTATGGTACCATTAATAGGGTTAAGTCTACCATGTTGATGTTTGTGTTGATGTGTGCCTTCCGAACTTTTTCAGAAACCCTTTTATCCACCTTCTTTGGATTTACTGATTTTTAGGATTCCCTTCTCTTTGTACTAGTGTTTTACTAACTATACTTCCGTTTTAGTGGTTCCTCTAGGATTTACGATATCCCACATTAACTTACGACAGCCCACCTTTAAATGATATTATTCGTCCTCATTTATAGCATAAGATGTTACGACTGTATGCGTGTATTTTGCACTCTCAGTTTTTGTATTATCGTTGGCCTATTTTTACTTCCATGAACCATGCAGGAACCATTACTACTTTTTTGCTCTTTTGTAAATAGGAAGTTATTTTTAAAAGAAATGTAAAATTAGGTAAATATCAGATATTTACTGTATCTAGAACATTTCATTCTTTGGTTTAGCTTCAAGTTTCCAAACCGTAAAATGTTCATTTGGCCAGAAGAACTCTCTTAACGTTCTTATCGTGCAAGTTCACTGATGACGACAAAGGATCACAACCCTCGCCAGAAATGTGTTTATTTCACCTGATCTGTGAAGGATATTTTAACGAGGCAGAGGACTCAAGGATGGCGTGTGTGTGTGCGTGTACACACGCGCACACGTGTGCATGACTGCTGTGTATCGTACGCATGTGTGCTCTAGTAGGGTTGCGCTGAGATTCTTGGATCTCTCCGTGGCTTACTGCTTAAATCAAGTCTGGAGAATCTCGTAATTATTTCTTCAGATCGTGTTCTCATTCCCCACTCTGTGACACCATTTGCACATAAGTTACATGCTTGACATTTCCCACAGTTCTCTGAAATTCTTCTGTTGGTGGTGGTGGTCTCTCTTCTCAACGTCCTTCATTTTAAACGGTGTCCATCTGGATGTCTTCAAGATCACACGTTTGTATGTATTCTGTGAGGGCGACTCTGCTGTTAATATCATCCAGTAATGTGTTGCTTTATGGAGTAGTTTTCAACCCTTAAAATTCCATTTGGTCCTTTATCAGATCTCCCCTTTCACTCCATTTTTACGGTCGTATCTTCCTTACCTCCTTGAGCATATGGAGCACAAAAATACACATTTTCAATTCTTTGTCTACTCTGTTATTTCTGGCTCTGTTTTTAAGTACTGATTTTTTTTCTTCAGGTTATGTGTTTCTTTTTCCCCCTACTTCATGAGTCCATTAATTGTTTAAGAAATGTTGGACAATGTTATATGTTTTTGTAAATTGGTTAGGTTGTATTTTTCAAGAGTACTGTACTTGGTTCTGTCAGGCAACTGAGTAGCTCTGATCCTATCATATCTTGTTGTACGTTCTTTATAGGGAGGGTAAAGCAGGCTTTCCTAATAAATAGCCTTATTTAACCCCGTCTTACAGTGCATCCACACTCCTGGATGTCTCCTGCACCAGAGAGTCTCTCTAACCTGGCTTATTGGGACTTAAATCATGCCCGGCCCTGGGAATTCTTCGGTGATTTTTCTTTCCCCCAATTTCTTTTGCCTAGCCACTTCAGATTCCACTCTAAGATTTTAAGATTCATAGCTAACTGCTCCCGACGCAGATTTCCGGACCTTTTTTCTAAAAGGCCTCCTTTCTCACATGCTCTAGTCTACAGATGAAGTTGCTTCAGACTCTGTGGAGTTTGAGTTCATGTTCAGCTCAGGGAAATGTCTGTTCTCTCTCTGCTCTCCAGGCAGGTAGAAAGACTGCATGAAGGCTGTGCTTAGCTCATTTTTGTTTTTGTTTTTTTCGTTTCTCTCAGCGTTCACAGCCCAGCTATGCCTGATGTCCAATGCCTGAAAATAGTTTTTCCCTGCAGTTGTCTAGCTGTTTATGTTAAGAGATTAATTCGAGGCCCACTTCTACCATAAACACAAAGCAGAGGTTTGTGGTACAGTTTTAAATGAGATAAAAAGTCTCCTAAGCACTACTTTTTAAATTTTATTTGATGCTCTACGTGACTATAACATACTGACTTCAAAAATTCTTAGCTCCTAACAGCAAATCATGAATCATAATTAAATCATTGCATTCAAAAGCTGTTATACAAGTCCTACTTAATTTGGTCTCATAAAAAGTACATAGAAATAATATGAGGACATTTTTTTTTTATGAGGACATTTTAAGAAAAGAATTTTAAAGTCACTACAAAGACATCATTCTGTGTGATAAGCTTTTCATGTTTTAAAAATCTACAGTCTACCTAAAAGAACATGGGAAGTATAATTATATTTTATAGGAAACATTACATCTAGAATAAAAGAAGTAGAAAAAAAGTCCCCCTTAATTTTCTTCCCAACAGATCAAAGTACCTAACATTCTATTCTTTACATTTAACACCCTTTTAGTTTAAAATAAATGCCTTTGCTTTTAGAGGCCTAAAGATTTAATCAAAACAAATACTTGGGCAGAATAATGCATGTTCAACAAGGAGATTTATTGAAACTTAAAGTTACACACAACAATCCAGGATCACAGAAAATCCAATTAAAGGGAGCCTACACGTACACTCATCCACAGCTGTGTTTCTCAACCAGGAAGAAGGGTTTAAAGAAATAATGATTCAAGGATAGTTCTTAAAGCATGATCAGGAAGACTTTATTCGGGAGGTTGGGGGAAGGACTATCCTGATAGGTACAGAGACCACTGTGACGGAGTCTTGCACTGGAGGAGAGAGATTAGGCTCAACTTTCAAAAATACACACGGACAAGTGAGGATTTACAGCCGAAGAGAAGTGTGCAGTTTGCTAGATCTAAAACTATTAGAAGGAAAAATGGGAGTAAGGGAGAGATTCTGGCTAAAAGGACCTAGGAGAATTCTTGCTGAAAGCAGTGAGGGTCATCAGACGTCATCTGGGGGACAGCAGAGGATGAGGAACTCGCATATGAAGAGGCATCACATGTGAAGGATGGCTAAACCAACTGACAAGATCCCTGCTGAAACTGGCCAGTGCAGAGATGAACACAGAAATCCAAAGCCAGGTCTATTTCCAGAAGAGCTCAGGAGTTCTGGGTAGAGTTTGATCAATGAGAGTGTACTTATTAGATCAAGTCTCTCTCCCTCTCCCTCCCCTCTCCTCCTCATGCATGTCTGTAGGCAGAGGACCTATGACCATGTCTGGAGGCATTTTCAACTGTCACAAGTGAGGAAGGGCTACTGGACATCTACTAGCCAATGTGTGAATGAAAAGCTAAAGAATTTGCAAACTGAATCGTTCTTTGCTTGTTCTCATATATTAGAGCTACATTTGTCATTACAAATCATTCAATTTAAAAAAAAATTAAGATCAATAATGATATACTCTTCAGGTCCCTGAGGTTCCTATCCTCCTAAAATATCACAGTACTTGTATCAGGTCCTAATACCCAGAAAAAAAATACATTAAGAAAATATTTTTTTTAATTTTAACTTATATTAAGGGTAATGAACATACTTTCAAAAAATATAATGTGTCTCAAAGTGGGAGAAAGTCATGTGTCAACTATAAAACATTCTAATTCCGGATGCTATGGGATCTCAGATCTCAGCAGCATGAAATTTTCCCAACCAATACTGAGATTCAGGAGAAGCAAAAGAGGAATTATGGATCCCTTAGTCATGAGAAATTTTTCTGTAAGGTAGAGGCTGAACATGATTATAAAGAGGCAGAAATGCTGCAGAATTCCCCAGTGTCTGAAAGTTTTCAAAAATATCGCTATTATTAAATCCCTTCAACCTTCCATATTTTCTAACTACAGCACTGAATGTTTTCCTACAGTCATATATCTCTATGTAATAAGAATGGATGCAAAAAAAAATACTTTTATCAACTAACATTCATTTTTATTAGTACTTATTTCTTTCATACAAACACAAATTGCTCATGTTTTTACCTTTTACAATAGAATACAAATGTTCTTAAGAGAACATCTTGTTCTAATGTAACAAACTTCGAAACCAGTATCTGTGTCCTCTCCTGGTATTTCCCAGTTTGTGTTTTAATTCTAAAATGAGACTCTATAAATTTGGTATTTTCTTAACTGGCTAACTACTTCAAAAGAAAATCTAAAGGGTAATTTTATTTGACTTCTAGTTTCCACGGAAAAATCAATCATTCTCCGTTTAATATTTATTTACTTAGTAATTATTAATCAGAAATTTAATGTTGTCTGGACTCATAGTCAGCTGGGTTTGAGTTAATTGAGTATTTTTAATTAAAGTAACTGAAAGCCATCTTTCCAACCTCAGATACAGCCCCAAAGGCAGGGCTTACTTAGCTGGTGAACCAAAATTAACATCTGAAACAATGCGCATACTCAGTAGGTTTGCAAGGAAAATTAGTTCAGAGGTTAATAATGGTCATTTACAACACAATGGCTTGAGTTTAATACTGCCTTTTTAAGGTTATTATTCAAATTAATAGACTCCAGTACCCAAGCATAGAAAAATTAGTGACATAATTATAAGTAAAAACATTTCACACTGTGAATACTAATATTTTCAAGGAACAAAAAAATCGAGAGATACATACTTCGGCCTCTTGAATCTTAAAGTGCATTTTATTACTTTAGAAGATGGCCAGATGAATTCTGTATACAAATCAAAGAGTTTTTTATATGCTCCAAAAGTTTCTAATTTCAAATTTCTCTTGACTTACAATCTCAGCTCGCAAAAGCTGAAATGCAATTAAGAAATAAAATACAGCAGGCCGTGTGGTCATTGCTGATGAATGGTGTGTCTCTGCTACACGAAGTAAGTAGCAAAGCCCAAGACATGGGTTCCCCCAGGGTCGTTAATCAACATACTCACCCTGTCTGGAGTGCCTGACTGTAATAATAAATGGCACATAACACATTCCAAGTTTCATACTGAAGATTAATTTTATTGAAATCTACCAACAGACCAAAAATAGACAGGCCATCTAAAAATAACTCCAAATTATAATAGGATGGCTAGTGACCTTCCTTGGTCTATAGCTGGGGCGACGTTCTTCACCTCAAAGGGACAGCTGTCTGAGTGAGGCTGTTGAATGATAATGTAAGTTGAGATGTAAAATACATTCTGTATCAGCCACCCAGAGATGCCTATAGTTTCCACTATTGACTAATTAAAATTTTGGTTACTAGAGAAACTGTGGAATCCTGGAGGAGGGGAGGGAGGGAGATACCAATATTAGAAGGACAAATAAAGTTATTTACGGTCTTCACATCAAATAATTAAATTCATTTCAAGATTAGTTTTCAGCATGGCCTTATAAGACATAGATCAGTATGTTTTGAGGAGGAAAACAACAACAACAACCACCACCAAACCATGTAGATGTTGAGATATGGCAGATCTCACCAAACAGGCCAGGCTGGATATGGAGTCTTGGATCCCAGAACCAGGGGGATGGGGTCCAGGTTGGGGTGAATGAAGAAGAAAAATGGTCTCTTATGAAAGAAGAGACAGTCTCTCAGGATTTTGTAAAAGGTCAATCTGAAAGAAAACAACGGCAATGCTATTTCCTCACGTGAAATACATGAAAGACTATTAGATAAGGTACTGAGGTGATAATCATGAAACTTATGGAAAAATCAGACTTTTGAGTTCTCTGCAAGTTTGCAAATCACCTACTCCAGCCTCATCACCTACAGTAATCCTCAGGCTTACTCTGTTATGAGCCATGGCCGTGCAAACACACTGCCATTTCCAAACATACAAGACATTTATCATGCTTCTGTGAGCTCCAGAGTCGGAGGCAGGGCATTCTCAGCCAGAAACATCACAAGCAAATTCCTCTCTAGGTCAATGCTGCTTCTTTTCTGAGGCTTTCACAGCCTCCCCGGGAAGCAATTACCTTGCTGCCTTCGCTATTCCAACATTTGTATTTAGTTCAATATTTAGGTCTTCCTTATTTGACTCTCAGTTCATTGAGTGCAGTTCCAAATGCACTCTGTAGTCAGCAGGTGCTGAATGCGTGTTTGTTGAAGGGCACTGAATGACCCAGGGAGGCAGGCAGAGGTAGGAGCTGAACACAGGCTGAGCACACTTCTTATCTGCCTCATAGCTGCCCTTCCTTCAGTGGACTGGTACCCTTCCCCTATATCCAGTATACAGTTCTGCAGAGATCGACTTAATTTTCTCTGCTTTGGTCCTGAAAGGCAGATATACGTGAGCAGATATGTGCCTTCAGAAGTTTAATGAGTGGGTGCCGATGCGTATTCTAAGCAGGGCGGAGTATTCACTATGGCCAGACAAGAACTCGGCAGGAATGGGTCAGCTACCATCATCCCCCGCTCCCCTCTATACCTGTTAAGACTGTATGTTTTTGTCAGTGGCAAGAAGGGCTACCATTCCCTGTGCCATGCCCTTCGTTCAGTCCTGTAGTGGTTTCATGGTTTGCAGGCAAGCGGAAGATTGCAAAGACTTGGCAGTTAAGAACTGAAATGTAGCTCCGGGTTGTGTTTTTAACAACAGAAAGAATTTTGCTATTTTTATCTTCTTACCATGCGTACTTACAGATGAATATTAGACAGTCACAGTGCTGATACAAGAGTTAGCCTGAAAACATTCATACACAATCACTAAGCTGAAAATGGAAATACACAAATAGGATCTACATTGAACACAGATACATGGGATGAAAGGGAATATGGTCACTGGCAGTGTATGGGGACGGACAGGCGCTGCACTTACGGCAAGCACGGCTCAGCGACTATCGCGGCCAGACCACCACAGTCTACTCCCGAAACTAATGTGGCACTGCGAGTCGACTAAACTTCAGTGGAAAAGAAAGACAACAGAGGAAATGGAAATATATAGACTGAGAGTTTTTACGCTCTTCATTTTTATGAAGTTAAATAAATATCACACTTTATTAACTTAGATGGCAATTAGGATATGAAGATAATGCATGGGTTTAGTGCTGAAATTTCTGTTTTTAAAACATTTCATTACAGTGCGTTTTATGGCCAGTAAAATGGTCAGTGATCAAGTGTCTGTTTGTTATGTACGTACGCCCATCCTACACACCTGAGCACTCTCCAGTCTCTCTTTCCAGGTAGGGGCTCCGGTCAGAAGCCACACTATTTGACTTGTAGCCAAACAGATGAATTTTACTTATCTATGGATTTCCTTCATGGAACAAATGAGTGAATTTTTCCATTTCTTCCTGTTACTGATTTCTAGTATTATACCGTGAGATCACAAAAGATATTTGTTGGGGTTTCAGTCTTCTTCCCTTTGTTAAAGCTGCTGTGCGGCCCAATGTGTGATCTCTCCAAGACACTGTTCCATGTGAACTTGAGAAGAACATGGGTTCTGGTGCTGTTGGATGGAAACTATGTGTACGTATACGAAGTCCGTTTGGTCTCTAGTGTTAATCAGGCGTGCTGTTTCCTTACTGACTTCATGTCTGGGCCCTCTCTCCAGTATTGACAGGGGGGTGCCGAAATGTCCCACCATTACGGTACTGCTGGCTTTTTCTCCCGCCAATTCTATCAACCTTTGTTTTGAATGTTCATGCAGCATTATGTTGAGTGCGTATGTATTTACAAGTGTTACGTCATCTCGGTGAAGCACTCCCTTTATCCCGCACGGGGCATTACTTGTCTCTGGTGGCTGTTCGGACTCAAAGCCCATTTGACCTGGTATAGGTGCAGAGAGTCCTGCTCTCGGTTGCTTAGTAGGTTCATGGGGTATCTTTTTCCGTCTCTTGACTTTCAGCCTGTGTGAGTCCTTAAAGCTTAAGTGGGTCTTTTAAACAGCGCATTGTTGGACTGTGTTTTTTTTGTTTGTTTGGTTTTTTGTTTTGTTTTGTTTCTTTAATTCATGCGGCCACCCTGCATCCTTTGACTGGAGATATCAGTCCTTTTCTGTTTCAAGTAATTATTGATATGTTAATATTCACCACTGACATTTTTAATTTGTTTCTCTTTTATGCACTCACATTTGCTTTGTGTTACCATGGCGCTTCCGTTAAACACCTTCTAACAGTCTATTTTAAGCTGATGACAATTTACCTTGACTCACATACAAAAATTCTCCACTTTTAGTTCTTCTCCCTTACCATTTTTTTGCTATTAAAGTCATACCTTACATCTTGTTTTACACTATGCATCCATAAACAAATCCTTGTAGCTATAGTTATTTTTAATCTTCTCATCTCATAACTTTTATACTGGAAATAGAAGCGATTCACACAGCTCTGTTACAGTATTAGGGTATTCTGAGCTGGATATATATTTACCTTTACCACTGAATGTAATGCTTTTGTACATTTTCACGTTGCTACTCAGTGTCCTTTCAGTTCAGCCTGCAGTACTCCCTTTAGTATTTCTTGTAAGGCAGACTAGTGGTGATGAAGGCCCTTAGCTTTTGCTACTCTGGGAATGTCTTTATCCCTCCTTCATTTCTGAAGGACAGTTCACATGATCTAGGACTTTCTTTCACTATTTTAAACACGCCATTCATCCGAGCCCTTAAGGTTTCTGTAAAGAAATCTGCTATTTGCCTTGGAGGTACTTCCCTGTATGTGATGAGTTGTTTTCCTATTGATGCTTTCAAAACTCTGTCTGATCACAATCCGTCTGGGTGATCTTCTTTGGGTTTATCTGGTTTGCGCTCTTTGGGGCTTCCTATACCCGGATACCCATCGTCTCCAGGATTTGGAGTTTTCAGCAATTATTCCTGAAACCAGCTTTATATATGTAACATTTTAACAATATTTGTTCTTCCAACCCATGTGCATGGAGTGTCTTCCCATTTCTTTGTGTTGTCTTTATCTTCTTTCATCAGCGTTTTGTAGTTTTCAATGTACAGGTCTTTCCCCTCTTGTTTAAGTTTATTCCTCAATATTTTATTCTTTTTGGTGCAACTGTAAATGAGACTTCTTTCTTAATACCACTTTCTGTTGGTTCATAGTTAGTGTATGAAAAGGCAACAGGTTTCTGTACATTGATTTTGTGTCCTGTAGCTTTACTGAATTCACTTATCTGTTCTAATAGTTTTTTTGTGGAGTCTTTAGTGTTTTCTATGTATGGTATCATGTCGTCTGAAAATAGTGAGCTTTACTTCTTCCTTACCAATGTTAACCAGGATTTATACCTTGCATTTACTCCTGACTTCTACTCTAGCTCTCTAAACACAGATTAGAGCCTAATTTCTGAAAATGTTATTTGTATTCATTTCACAATTACTTCTTTTAACCCTCCATTTGTATCTATTTCCATTGTAACTCATATTTCTTCCTGACGCTGTACTGATTTTAGCCATTATCTGCAGTGATAGCAAAGATAAGTATGTATTTATTATATGAAAACATTTCATGGAAAAGTCTGAATCAAATAAAAATACTGGGAGCATTTCTTTCTTGCTTTAGTAATTAGATAGATGAAATAATTTTAATTAATTTATCTTTAAGTATCTAAGTAATTTTAAGTATCTTTAGGAGCTCAAAAATATTTTCATTTCCTTGAGATTCAGTTCTCTCACTTTCGGTGTAAGGAATTTAGATTAGGTTAGTCTATGTAAAGTCTGGGTTCTCCAATTATATTCAGAAATGGAATTTAATTTCAGTCTTTCAAAAAGCCAAACTGATATTGCATGTCTGTCTCCAAGTATATAGATTTTAATTTTTCGTATTTGGCAAATATCGTATTTTATTAAATATTTACATAGATTAACATAATACCCAATTAATAGCTGCAGGTATTAGATGAATATAAATTTTAAAACTTCATAATTTACTATTACTTTTATACTATTTTGATAGACATATTATTTTAAAAGCAAAGCATCAATAGAAAAAAATTAAAAAGCTATGTGATTACTGAAAAGTTAAAAATAAAATTAGATCCTGTTTGTGGACCTTTCTATTTATAAGAAGCATAAGGCCGTCACATCTAAAATGAGTTAATAGCACAGTAGGGAATCACAGTTCAAGAAAATTAGCCAAGTGTTTCTATGCTTCTCAAATGAAACCAAGGATAATCCTGTTTTTTCCCATGTTCACTAAAGCACTGCTTTGCTAATCAGAAGTAACATTATAGTAGAGATAGATACTTAGGGGAAAACATACATCGGTGAAACTAAAATACGTATTTATTTATTTTAGTAGTATGTTGAAAGTCTGATAAAAATGGGAAAATGATAGAGACTCCACATAACAAGTATGGCTCTTGACAAAGTCCTGGAGTCAGTCCCATCCCCCCAAGGACCAAATGATCTCCTCCATCCGAGCCCCTAGCTCAGAGTTCCGGAGGGAATTCTGTCAGCCTGGGGAACTAAGCAGAGAAGGTCTTTACAGACTATGCCTATTCCAAAAAAGCCTAGAAAAGATATTTGCTCCTTTAAATTCACAGACACCACTGCACGAGTTCAGGGGTCATGGAATTAAGACAGACATGACACCACCAACAGACACTAATAATGTTCCAGTAACTGACTTCAAAGAAATAGACATCTACAATTTGCCTGCGAAAGAATATGAAATAGCCGTTGTAAAGAAACTCAATGAAAGGCAAGAGAGCAAAGACAATCAGAGGAGATGAGGAAAAAAACAAATGAATAACATAAGATTTTTCATAACGAAACAGAAATCATAAAGGAAAAAACAAATGAATCTTGGAGCTGAAGACTGCAGTAAAAGAACTGAAAAATCCAATAGGGAACTTCAGGAAAAAACTTGATCATGTGGAAAGACAAATCTTCAAAATCTAATACGGACTATTTGAAATTAACCAGTTAGTGGAACAAAAGGAAAAAAAAATGAAGAGTGAAGAAAGCCTAGGTGAATTAAAGGAAACCAGGCAAATGAACATTTGCATCATGAAAAGAGAGAAAGGGACAGAAAGCTTGTTTATATAAATACAATGGAAGACTATTCAGCCATAAAAAAGAAAGAAATTTTGCCACTTGCAACCAGCTGGATGGAGCTAGAAGTATAATGTCAAGCAAAACCAGCCAGAGAAACACAAATGCTGTATGATTTCACTCATATGTGGACTTTACGAAACAAAACAAATGAGCAAAGAAAAGAAAAAGTAGAGATAAACCAGGAAACAGACTCTTAACTATAGAGAACAAACCTAGGGTTACTAGAGAGGAGGTGGGGGGAGGGGGTGGATAGGTGATGGGGATTAAAAGTACACTTATTATGACTAAAAAACAGTAAGAAAAAAAAGAATTCTGGTTACTGTTGTTGACTTCAAGATGGAACAGAATTGATACTGTTCAAATGCTGGTTAAAAAAGAAAAGAAAATGAGTAAGTAACAATGAGAACTTAAAAACTAGAGGACAGGAATAGTTCCTGATGCCAGGTGTCTATGTACAGATAGCCCACGACAGGATGCTAGGAGAACAACTCCCTTTGTCGTGACACACTGGTACAACCTCAGGAGCGTGCCCCTGCGGCTCTCCTTCAAGTTCCGCCATAAGTAATTTACCGATAAGTCTATCTTCCCCATTCTTTGCTTTTGGAACTCAACAATGAAACACTGCTATACATTTTAAATCATGGAATACTTAATACAGATGAAATAATATATGCTAGACACAGAATGTACTGGTAAGACTACTAAAATTAACTGTTTCATTGTGTGAAGAAATACCACAGGCACTCAAGGAACAGGTTGATCCTGTGTAACCACATACATTCCCACACGACTACCGACTTGTAGCAAATCCCTCCATCACTGATGGGCTTGCTGGCCTGCCTTCCAAGCCACCCTCAGTGTCTCTTCCAGTCTCTGAAGACAGTCAAGGCTTCATCTCCACAATTTCAGCCTATGCACTGTTTTAGTCTATGTTGCTTTTTTTTTTTTCCCCTTTTTTTTAAATAACATACCACAGTTTTTCAGATAACCAATTTCAGGCTGGGAAAGATAAAGTTAAATTTCATACCCTTAAATCAAAGTGGTTTACAACAAAAGAAACAAACAAAGCTAATGCTTATAGAATTTGTTTGGCTAAGAAAGTATTTTTAATGAGGATGTGGACGGGGGCAATGAATAGGTATTTGGGTAGGTACATAACTCAATGGCTAAGAGTTACGTCTAGGAATCACACAATTCTGGACTGAGATCTCTCTTGCCACTTACTAACTCCCTGATGTTGAACAAATTACCTATTCTCTGGGCCTCAGTTTCTTCTCAGATTACAATGACAATAGTGATTACACTAGCAAAAAATTTTTGATATGTGCCAGAATTATAAATGTAATTGCAAAACTACTTCAAACTGAAGAAGAACTCCTCCACTTAGTTACTTTTAAAAAAGTTGTTCTGGAGACATTTTCTGTAAGATAAGTAACTAGACATTGAGGTGATTTTAGTAGAATGCAAAATACACAAGGTAACATAAGGTCAAACTATTTTGAATAAGAATGATTAAAGAGTAAGCCAACTGCATTATAAATGGGAAATTCTAAAGATTTAAAAAATATTTTTTACAGAATTCACTATATATCACCTTTGGCATTATGAGGAACTATAAATCATATTTATTAACATTTTAAAAAATAATATTTTAAATATGTTTAATGGGTGTCTATATAACGGGAATGTACTACACTTATAATTTAAGTTTATATTTTGATAGCTACCATAAATAGCAAGCCATTAAATGACATTTCTATAATGTTCTAGCATTTTCTTTTAGAGTGAGAGAATCTTTTTTTTTTCTTTTTAAAGATTTTTATTTATTTATTTGAGAGACAGTGAGAGACAACATGAGAGGGGAGAGGGTCAGAGGGAGAAGCAGACTCCCCGTGGAGCTGGGATCCCAATGTGGGACTCGATCCCGGGACTCCAGGATCACAACCTGAGCTAAAGGCAGTTGCTTAACCAACAGAGCCATCCAGGTGCCCTGTTCTAGCATTTTTTAATAAAGAAAGGCCAGAATGAAACATAATACACTTTTAGTAGTTACAGCGATATAAAACAATAGGGAAATTTCCAGAATCAAGTGATTTTTATTTTTATCATATTCTTAGCTTAAGCTAAATCTCCTTCACCTGCCTGAATCCCAATACATTCGGAGTAGGCTAGATATCACTTCGTTCTACACTAGGAAAGTCTCCTTAACTTCATGCAACATTATGACAAAAAGAGTATCAGCAATCAAGGGGGGGAAAAAGGACCAATTTTATCATTTTGACATTTATCATATCACATTGAATCCCACATAAAAAGCTGTAACACCAAATACATTGACATTTTTTCAAAACTAAAACCCGTGTATTTACTCTTCCTAAGGTGATGTTGAAACAAAATACGATCTAAGGGAGAAAATGCCTGTGAGCTCCAAAATTGAAAAGACCTAAGGAATACGATCCCCAAGTTAATTTTTAATGATAAAGGCTTCAAGCACATCTTTGAGAAGCCGGAATACGCACACGCACACGGGAATTTATTCTGCAGATGCGCCGTCACAGATACAAAAGTGACAAATGAACAAGTCTCGCTTCGGCAGGACTTCTGTTATCGAAAAATGAAGGACTGAAAGCAATGCAAGTTATGATACATTTACAATTCAGACAAAGACCACCAATTCATGCAATGCAGATTTTATAACAGGCTTGTTAATATTTCATTCAGTTTCTATAACATATATTATATTAGTAATTGTTATATTGTGATATTATATATTACTCTCTCTTTTTCACACACACACAACATACATATACAGAGAGAGAGAAGCTCATTTTTAAGAATTAGTTCATGTGTCTGTGGGGGCTAGGAAGTGTGCAGTCTGTAGGACAAGCTGGCGGTGTGGAAACGCAGGTGAGTTCACATTATGGCTCTGGGTCCCAAGGCTGGAAACTCAGGGAGGGTGTCAATGTTGCAGCGCTCACATAAGATTCCTTCTCGCCTGCCCCTGCACCCTGCCCAGGAAACCTCAGTCTTTGTTCTTTAAGAACCTGAACAAAAGCTGTGCCTATATTACAGAGGGTCATCTCCTTTATTTAAAGTCAGCTGATTGTAAATGTTAGTCACATCCAAAAAATACCTTCACAGCACTATGCAGACTAGCCTTTGACCAAGCCACTGGGAACAAGAGCCCCGGTAAATTGCCATACAAATGCAACCATCACAGAAGAAAGAATACAAGCTTTACATATCACTATATAGAAACTCCAAAATACCTCACAAGTAATTAGATTAATACGATAATTTAGCAAGGTCATTGAATTATTTAAAAATTGATTTCATTGGGGCGCCTGGGTGGCTCAGTGGGTTAAAGCCTCTGTCTTCGTCTCAGGTCATGATCTCAGGGTCCTGGGATCGAGCCCCGCGTCGGGCTCTCTGCTCCGGAGGGAGCCTGCTTCCTCCTCTCTCTCTGCCTGCCTCTCTGCCTAGTTGTGATTTCTCTCTGTCAAATAAATAAAATATTTAAAAAAAATTGATTTCATTCCTATCCCCAAGAGATGGAAACCGTTAATTTAGCAAGAGATTTAAACCTACCTCTTTCAGTTCTCAATAGATAAGGTTGACATAAAATCAGTGAAATTACAGAAACTGAAATGAAATATTAACAAGCCTAATATAAAATCTGCATTATATCTGTATTATATAAGTTGTATTTCTTTGTATGAATTATAAATACAGCACAACTTATATTGCTCTCAATCTCGTATTGTTTGAAAGAACAATGCTGCAAAACTTCACTTGTTCTCTTGCCACTGATGTACTTATGAAGTATATCTGTGCAATAAATTCCTACCAGAAAGACCATTGTGCCAAAGGGTAAATGCATTCTTTATCTTCATTAATATTGATGGATTTCTTCACCTATGGGATGCACAATTTTTCACTCCCTTCAAAGATGTACGAGAGTGCTTACCTGCTCATACCCTCATTAACGCTGTATGCTATTGAATTTTGGATTTTTATTAATCTGATAATTGGAAAATACAGACTCATAGTGCTTCTAATTAGAATTTCTGTCATACTGAGTATGAGCACATTTTAACACATTTAAGGAACATTTCTCTGTGAAATATGTGTTCATGTCTATTGCCTGTTTGTCTATAATATTTTACTCCTTTATTTTTTTGTATCTCAAAGATATCCATACACATCAAGGACGTGAGACCATTGTGTACAATACGGTGCATATATTTCCCCATTTGGTCACACAATTTTTGTCTTTGTCTATGGTGTTTTTGTCAATCTTAGCTTTTTCATCTTTTTTGTATATTGTAAACCACACAGGTTTTTTTGAACCTCATCTAGCTTTTGATTTATACTTGAACTTTGCCACCTTGACATAAAAAATAAACCCAACAGTCTACATTTGCTTACAGTTTTCATTTTTGCTTTCAAATCTCTGAGGTAATTGGAGTGTAAATGTTGATTCGACCTTACTTGGGGGGTTGGAAGAGACAACTCCTCCTTACAAAAGAATTCTGAATAAGACTGTTGAGACAACTCCTCCAGGAGGCAGAGCTCAATCCTTTTCCTTGTAACATGAGCCGGTCTCAGTGGCTTGCTTCCAGATTGACTGAGTACAGAAAGGAAAAACGCGTCGACTGTACTGTGAGAAATCTGGTAAATGTTACCTGTTGTTCCCAACAGGATGTGTTGAGGAAGGAAGTTCTCACCTCCGGAGACTTCCTCCCAAAACCCACAACTGCAGGTTAATCATCAGCAGGACAGCAGACAGACCTCAACAGGTGAATCTTACTTATACCCCTGGACTTCATTCCTCAACACCGTTACAACAGACAGACGAGCCAGGAAAGACCCCGTTTTTCACAGACCAGGAAAGAGCGTGGAGGTGTGGAGACCAAATGCCGCGTGGGCCCCGGGGAAACGGGAATCCAGCCGGAGCTCAGCGCGGCCCTATTAGATTTAACACATGCACATGGCAATGCAGACACACGGCGGAGACACAGCCAGAACTCACACTCTCGTCACCACATCTTTGTGACCTTAAACTGATTCTAAAATAGTTTTGGGGGGGCGCCTGGGTGGCTCTGTTGGTTAAGCATCTGCCTTTGGCTCAGTCTGAGGTCAGGATCCTGGGGGTCCTGGGATGGAGCCCTGTGCTGTCAGGCTCCCTGCTCAGCAGAAGTCTGCTTCTCCCTCTCTCCCCTGCTACCCCCCATCACCATGCTTGGGGTGGGGGGTAGCAGGGGAGAGCCATCATTGGCTCTCTTTCTCTCAAATGAATAAATAAAAAATCTTTTAAAAAAAAGTTGTTTTTTTTTTTTAAGACTATTTTCACCCTCCTCTCTCCCTCGGTTGAGAAATTTCTTTTTTTTTAAAGATTTTATTTATTTATTTGACAGACAGAGATTACAAGTAGGCAGAGAGGCAGGCAGAGAGAGAGAGAGGAGGAAGCAGGCTCCCTGCTGAGCAGAGAGTCCGATGCGGGGCTCGATCCCAGGACCCTGAGATCATGACCTGAGCCGAAGGCAGAGGCTTTAACCCACTGAGCCACCCAGGCGCCCCAATGGTTGAGAAATTTCTTATACCACACTCTGAAATACTGTGTTTACTTGAGTCTATTTCGGTAGGTTTGGATCTACAGGGTTTCTTTGCTCTGTCTGCACCTACATAGAAGTGAACCAAACGATGAATTCCTGAGACTCTGTGGTGTTTTAATACGTTAGGAATTAGGACTCTGGTTCTGCTCTTCCCTCGTTTATCCATATGACTGTGAGAATCCACTCACCAAGTTCCAGAAAACAAACTATTGATATTTTTATCAGTCTCAGTTTATACTTATAAACACAAGTAGGGAGAGCTGGTAACATTAATATATTGAGAATATCTACTCTCTGCCCATTTTTTGCATGTATACAGGCCTAATTTTAGGTCCTAATTACATTTAAGAAGTTTTTCATATCAGTTTTTGGTATACCTTATTACATTTATTTCTGTGTATTTTAATTTTCTCACACTGACATATTTTTTTCTTTTATATACTGCAACCTATTATTATTGCTAAATACCTGTATGCTAACATTCTGTTCTCTATTTTTTTAATGTTCTCTTCTTGTTTGTAGTAGATTGACGGTGGGTTGTTGTTTTTTAAATAGAATATGATCATGTAACTAAAAAATAGTAATGGGGAGCCTGGGTGGCCCAGTTGGTTAAACATCCAACTCTTGATTTCAGCTCAGGTCTGGGTCATGGGATAGAGCCCTACATAGGGCTGCTCACAATCGGGGTGGACCCTGCTTGAGATTCTCTCTCTCCCTCTCCCTCTGGCTCTGCCCTTCCCCCTACCCCTGCTTTCTCTCTCTTAAGAAAAAAAAAAGTAGAAATAGTTTTACCTATACCCTTCCCAACTTCCATTTCATCCTTTTTGGTTAATATGTTTGTTAATACTTCCATTACAGCTCAAAATATTAATGGTAATGGGGATGCTCCTGTCTATTTTCTGGCTTTAGTCATTATAAATCCACATTTTGCCTTTCAGTGGGGTAAATCTTTGCTGTGATGTGTATGTGTTTGTTTGAGATATTTTTATTGCTACCTATTTTATTGACTGTGGGGTTTTTTTTAGTGTTTTTCTTAAATCAAGAGGAACATAACTTGAAAAATTTCAAATGCCTTTTTAAGCCCTGTGGAGGTTGTAATTCGGTAGTGTTTCTCCTTAGATCTGTGACTAAGATCACATTAGATATCTCTAGTGCAGCACAGAAAATCCCCTTGGCCTCTCAACTGCCGTGTGCTCTCAACCTGCTACCAGGACCAACAACGGGCATGCTTCACTGAGGTTTGCACAAAAGGAACCTGACAGAGGCTGCTGGGGGCCTGGGCAGTGGGCTTCTCACTGCCCCCGCTGGGGCACCCGCAGGAACAGATCTGTACTTACGCATGCTCAGCCTAGAAATGCAGGGGACTTGGGACCAGTGCGTTACCCCTTTGATTAATGGAGCATGAGAACTGATGATAAATATCCCCATTTTCTTGCCTTAAACAGACAAGGCATAAAAGACATATTTCATGACATTCCTGAGAAGGTCTTTAGGGTCAAGAAACCGGTAGCCATAGGCAATGACCAAATAAATAGCATGTGCCCCCCGACACTCCCTCCATCTTCCATCCTTCAGTTCTCACTCCTGCTCCCTGGGGTCACATTTCCCTACTAAATGATTCATCTTGCAGGAAACCAGAATAAGATAATGATAAATCATACACATGCATTTTCTAACACTCATATATTAGTACATATCGATAAACTTAAAAAAGTAATAGAAGTTAGACACACAAGGGCTTGTCAGTTCTAAGTGGATATAATAACTGGGCACTAGGATATAATTATATGAAGAGAACTCTGGGATGAACACCAATATTTGAGTTAGCATGAAAATGAGTAAGAGGAAATGGAAAATGACACAGAGCTACGAGGCAGAAGCCCAGGCCACTGGAGTAAAGACATTTAGTGGATAAGGCTGAGACACGAGAATTTGAGGAAACACACAGCCTTCCTGCTGCAGGGACAGAATGCTGCGAGGTGCCTCCTCCTCTGTGATCCTAGCTCTTGACTGACAGTCCGGACTCAGTCCCACTGGTCATGTGCCCATGACCCAGCTGCAAGACCGTCTGGGGAGCACATTTCCATAAAAGGAGGCAGGTTCTCCTTCTCCAAAGACCCGAAGTTGAAGGATTTCCAAACATAGAAAAGAGATTCATATGCTTTGGCACTTAATGAAATAATTCTGTGTTTTACTTTCTTCGGGGTCCATGTGTTGTTATCAGGGTTACGCTAACCTTTAAAGTAAGTTGGAAACTTTTATGTTCTCTGGAGCGGTTACCGCACACAGGGATTTTCTGGTCTCTGCAGGTTTGGTGGGATCCACTTTTAATCTACCTGCACCTGCGGCCATCTGGGGGACACAGCTCTTTGAACACCTTCCCAGTCTTCATTATAGTCATTCGTCTGTTCAGGTTCCCATTTCTTGAATCAATTCTGGTTATTGATATTCTCTAATAAAACCATATGTTTAGAGAGAGGATCTGAGGGAACAGGTAGGAGAAAAGTTGTGAGGAAGGAAATAATTAACAGCTTCACAGGCAGCAGGTGAATTTAAAAAGTTCAGCATGGAAAATATTTCCATTAAATGAACTATTAATTTTTTTTAAACTGAAGGAAAGGAACTCCATCAGCGAAACAAAACAACCGAGCAGGGAAGATGGTAGCACCGACAGTAACACGGGGGCTGCATTCAGTTCTGGTTACCTCTGAGTGAAATCGGAAGCCAAGAACCAAGCTAGGGGTCATTACAGGATCAAGGGAACTCGTGCTCTGACCACAGGCTGGGAGAAGGGGGCGGTGGAGAGTGAAAAGGTCGGACGTAGGGCGGACAGATTAGTGGGTGAGGCAAAGTCACAGGGCAAGATCGGGTGTGTAGGTAAAGGTGTTCGCCTTTTCTTGTGATACCAAAACTGTGACATGCAGACCTCAAGAGACACCCTTCCTTCGGTAAGGAGGACTGGGTGCAGGAGCTCCCATGGACCTCATCCGTGTGAGCAACCTGCTGTAGTCTGAACCATTGTGTCCCCCAAAATTCACTGCTTGGAATTCTAATCCCAGCGTGCTGGTGTTAGAAGCTAGAGATGTTGGGGGTGGCTCAGGTCATGCGAGTGGAGCCCGTGCCCTCATAGAAGAGATCCCGCAGAGCTCCAGCCCCTTCCGCCAGGGGGGGATGCAGGGAGAAGGTGCTGGCCATGAATCAGAAAGAGGGCGCTCACCTGAAGGTGACCTTCAGCTTGGATCTCCAGTCTTCAGAATCATGAGAAAGAAATTTCTGGTTTTTATAAGCCACCCACTTTGCGGTTCGTTAGACTAGCCTGAATGGACAGAGATAACACGCACATCCCATTTTCTCTCTCAGACTTTTTCTTTTCCTAGCTACAGATTTCAAGTCCTCTGAGAGCCTTTTGATTTACTGTGCATTTTCTCAGGATGCAGTAATATAGTATAGAAATCCCAGCTTCACCATCATTTTGTTCAAATGCCAGAAAATGTATGCATGTATTTAATGCATATACATATATCAAATTTATATATCTATATATACTGTATATGGCATTTTTACAAAACATTCTAGAACTCTCACTCTGTGTGCCTAAGTAATTTTTCTCTACTGAAATTACCGAATTCTCTACTGAAATTACTGAAAGCCTGACTCCAGTCCCACAAGCCTCATGTTTATGAACACAGGTGATTCATCTCTACATCCGCTGTCAAGTACTGCTTCTTACAAACATGTCCTCGAGAATGAACGAGTGCACAGAGCTAAGGCAGTATCGGAGGAGTTCTGTAAGTGGAACTTGCGGCTAGCTTTATACGAAACGGACCATACCCGAGGAAATAAATGAATAGTTAAAAGCTGGTAACTGTCACTCAAAAATGGCTTTCTGCAGTTCTCCTGGCATGACAGCTCGTGAATATTTATTAACAAAAACCACAGTGCAAAACAAAACAAAAACCAAAGAAAACCAAAACGGTGACCCCGAATAAGAAGTGAAAAATAACTTCTCACAAAACTTGAGTGCCTGTGAGGTGACTGATCACAGCAGGTAAGCTTGGCGGGTTCCCCACTTCCCAGCCGAGCAGCTGGAGGACTACCACAAGTACCCCAGATTAAAAAGAAAAAGGGTTCCAGAGATATAAAGAACTTTCTTCATCATCATCAATGTCCACAATATCCATCCATGTTTCTAGAACTTCCTCTGGTGAAGCTAAATGTAAAAACCCTGTCTCCGACCATACTCCTAAAGGAAAAACAAACCTTAAATAAAAAGTGGATAAAATCAGACACAAACCAAAACCTCGCTGGAATTAACGGTTGCTGGAAGGACAAGAACAAACAGTGCAGGAGGAAGAGGCTGCAGAGAACTGCAATGAGGTGAGGTCGAAGGAGGTGTGAGTGAGAGCGAACACATGAGCTCAAGGTAATTAAGTGTGGGAGGGAACTTGAGCAGCTAATCTGGTTATTTCTCCTCTGCTCCGACGAGGTCGTAGGTGTCAGGGCTATTTGTCCTAAGTTTAAAGTGTGGGTGTAGCCAGGGAGTACTAAGAGGGAGGTGAGTGTTCCAATTAGCAACTAACTGCTAGACATCAGCTCACCTCGAACACACAGACATCTGGATGGCCAACAGACATATGAAAGGAGGCTCCACATCACTCATCAGGGAAATGCAAATCAAAACTACAGTGAGATACCGCCTCACACCTGTCAGAATGGTTAAAATTAACAAGTCAGGAAACAACAGATGCTGGTGAGGATGTGGAGAAAGGGAAACTATCTCACACTGTTGGTGGGAATGCAGACTGGTGCAGCCCCTCTGGAAAATAGCATGGAGATTCCTCAAAAAGTTGAAAATAGAGCTACCCTCTGACCCAGCGATCACACTACTGGGTATTTACCCAAAGGATACAAAAATACCCATTCAAAAGGGAAACATGCAACCCAATATTAATAGCAACATTATCAACAACAGCCAAATTATGGGAATAGCCCAAATGTCCTTTGACTGATGAAGGGATAAAAAAGAGGTGGCTTATGGAATATTACTCAGTCATAAAAAATGAACGAAATAAAACACACAGAAGGCAGATCAGGGATAAGGGATATCTTCCAGGGACACCTCCTCTGAAAGTACATTCTCTTCCTCTCACCAACCTATTACCAGACTTAAACCACACTGAATAGAGCAAACATTCAAAGCCATGGAAAATCATAGACTACTTGGGGACTTCCAACACTACAAAAAATTACTTAAAGATATATTAAATCTTTAGACTGAAAAAAAAACCTCTTGAAATATATGTAGTGACAAATTATAATATTAATAAATTTCATGTATTTGAAATCAAATTACAAATGTTTCTTGGCCACCATGGAATTAATCTAAAATTCATAAATTGAATTCAATTTGGCTGATAGATTAAACTGATCTATAGATTAAGTACAATCCCAACCATAACACCGGCAGGCTTTTTGCGGAAATTAGCATGATGATTCTTAAAATTACACACAAATTCAAGAACCTAGTATAGCCAAAGACAGAAGAAAAAAAAATCAGTCTATCCTCAAGCCTTACTATAAAGCTATAAAATCAAGACAATGTGTCAATCACACTTCTGGGTATATATATCCAAAGGTAGTGAAACCAGGATTTCAAGGGGATACTCACATTCCTATGTTCATTGCAGCACTATTCCCAACAGCCAAGATATGAAACCAACCTAAGTTTTCATCCACAAAAGAATGGATAAAGAAAGTATATATAGTATATATACTATATATACTTTATAGTATATATACTATATATACTTTATAGTATATATACTTTATATATATATACACTTTATATACTGATATATATATATCAGACACCCAGTATATGTGTATGTATGTGTGTATATATATATGTATGTGTGTGTGTCTATGTGTGTGTGTGTGTGTGTGTGTGTGTGTGTGTGTGTATTCAGCCTTACAAAGGAAGGAATCCTGATATCTGCAACCATATGAATGAACCCAGAGATCATTGTGCTCAGTGAAATAAACCAGACACAGAAAGACAAATAAAATGTGATTCCTTTTATATGAGGACTCTAAAATAGTCATGCTCCTAGAAACAGTGTGGACTGTCGGTTGTAAGGGGTTAGAAGGGGAAACAGAGACACCTTAGTCAAGGGGTACGAAATTTCAGTTAGACAAGGTGAGTAAGTCCTAGAGATCCACACACAGCATCATTCCACAGTTAACAACACTGTGTTATAAACTTAAAACTTTGCTGATGGTGTAGACTTTACGTTAAATATTGTCAAAACTAAAAATAACAGTAATGATAATAAAGGCAGGAGTCAACTTTGGAGATGATGGATATTTTTATGGCCTCGGTTGTGATGATGGGTTTCACAGGTCTATATGTATTCCTGACTCATCAGACTCTATACATTAAATATGCCCGGCTTTTTTATGCAATCTGCCTCAAAAAATGGATTTTAAAGACAGTATGGTACAAGTATAACAATTTACGTATAGATCAATGGAAAATAAGAGAGTCCAGAAATAGACCCACATGTGCGTGTTCTTTTGCTTTTTTGCCAAAAAATGTCCAAATCAGTTCAATAGGCAAAGGAAAGTCTTTTCGATAAGCAGTGAGGGATAACCTTTAAATATTAAAGGGAAGAATAAATCTTACTAATGGATAAACAAATTGTGGTCTATCCGTACAACAGAATATTATGCAGCCATAAGAATGACTGAATGCTGACACAGCGTGCAACGGGGAGGAACCTCACAGAGTCACGCCGACCACAAGAAGTCATGCATTGAAGGTCACATATTCTATGACTGCATTTACAGGAAACATCCAGAACAGTCAAAGCCACAGAGACAGACTAGTGGCTGCTAGTTGCTGGGGAAAAAATAGTAGAAGCAGCTGAATAATGGATGGGAGTGTCCTTTGGGGTGAAGAAAAACGGTTGGATGCTGAGCACACTTGGTGGTCATAAACCATTGTCGGTATACTTCTGCATTATGAGAATTTCACCTCAGCTAAGAAAATAAATTGCTGCTCCTTCTTCACACCCACACAGGAATTAGTATAACATAGACCTCATTATAAATCTAAACTTATACAGGCACCGAAAGAAAATTTAGGAGAATATTTTCATGACTGGAGGATGAGCAAACTTTCTTAAGAGACGTCATGGAAATCAGACACAGTAAAATAAAAGAATTAGTGAGACTTTAACAAAATCAAAACTTTTGTCACTAAAAGTCATGAAGCATGATTGTGTACGGAAAACATGATTGTGCAAGGGAAAAAAAAAAGAAGGAGAAGACAAACCAAGAAACAGACTCTTCACTATAGAGAACACTGATGGTTGCGAGAGGGGAGGGGGTGGGAGGCGGTTTGAACAGCGACGGCGATGAAGGCTGCACCTGCCGTGATGAGCACGGGTGACGCATGCTAGTGCTGAATCACTGCACTGTACCCCTGAAACTAATATACACTGCGTGTCAACTAACTGGAATTTGAATAAAAACTTTGAAAACAATAAAAAATAAACTTATGTGTAGAAGTATCTTAAAAATGGTTGTGCAAGCCTCAGACTTGAAGAAAAGATTCACAAATTACGTCTCTGACAGAAGGTAGGTATTCAGGATATACAAAGAGCTTGAAGTGTGATGTTCAAAAAAGACAACCCAATTTAAAAAATAGAAAAGAGGGGTGCGTGGGTGGCTCGGTGGGTTAAAGCCTCTGTCTTCGGCTCAGGTCATGATCTCAGGGTCCTGGGATCAAGCCCCGCATCCGGCTCTCTGCTCAGCAGGGAGCCTGCTTCCTCCTCTCTCTCTGCCTGCCTCTCTGTCTACTTGTGATCTCTCTCTCTGTCAAATAAATAAATAAAATCTTAAAAAAAATTAGAAAAGAGTTATTCAAATGAGCAAGAAACACGTGAAAAAGTGCACATTATCGCTCAGCATAAAAATGAAATTCAAACCGCTGAAGTATCATTAGAGCATCATTTCTGAACACCGAGTGTGGTTGAAGATTTCAATGACTGCGATGGTATAACCACTTCAGAAAAAGATCTGCCAGTTTCTCACCTACACAGACGTGCTCTGGAAGCCAGCAATTCCAGTCCTAGGACTTACTTCAGAGAAATGAAAACATGTTCAGAAAAAAGACCAAGGAACACTCCTGACGTCCGTCGGTGTGACCATCAGTGGATACACTGCAGTAGTCATGCAATGAACACTGCTCGGGACAACAACGAAACCAGCGCCACCTGCTGATACACGCAACACTGGGGGGAAATCTCAAAAACTATGCTTTGTGCAGAGAGCCTCGTATAAGCCACAAAACTAATCTGTAGCAGAAAAATAAATCAAAAGAGCAGCTGCCTTTGGAGAGTGAGAACGGATATGTACCTGGAAGAGCCGCAAGGAACCTTCCGGAAGGGGCGGTGGTCTCCTGTAGGTTAGCAGATGCTCGGATTATCCCTGTGCTCGTGCGTGCAACACCTGGACACTGCACTGAAATAATGCACATTTGTTTGTAGAGACATTTTCCGCAGAAGACATGGAACTCCAGTTAACGATGGGCATGCTGGAAAACGCAAAGGGCACTGTCCTGATATTTGTTATTTAGGTGGAATTTATTAAAAAGCTGGTGACCGGTGGGTAGCTGGACAAGTAGAAGCTGTACATACAGATAGACGCCTCATAAAATGAGCCTCGTACACTGTGCCTAGCAGAGACGAGGTGGCTGGAGACTTCGTCCAAGCATTTAAGGAAGAAATAATAGCAATTTTATGGCCACGCTTCCCGATCTCAGAAACGAGGACTGATTACCTGAGGAGAGTATAAACTTGACACCCGAACTTCACAAGGATTAAAAGTGCATACGCACCAATCTCTCCCACGAACAGAGATGCGGAATTCCTGAACACAGTATCGGCACATCAAATAGAGCAATAGAAAGGAGGATACTAATAACATATCCAAATTCAAATACCCAGATCCAAAGAAACAAAGGCTGACTACACAGATAATAAATATTAATAATGGGATATTTTAAAAAATTATGCATAGCTTTGATGAAAGTGTGGTTTGTCTTCCTCCCTGTTTTTATCTTATTTTGTTTTCCCTTCCCCTCCCCTATGCTCATCTCTTTGTTTCTTCCATCCCACATGGGTGAAGTCATAGGATATTTGTCTTTCTCTGACTGACTTATTCCTCTTGAAACCTTCATACAAGTATTGGCATTTTAACGGACACAAGTTCTTTTATAAAGAGTGATTTGGGAGTATTTAACAAAAGGGGCTTTAAAATGTACATATATATTAACTTTACATACCTACTGCTTATCATATATCATGAAAAAACTATGTAATTTTTACAAATAAAACAGAACTTCTGAAGGTGCCTTTGTATACTGAATGTCAATGGAATATCAAGCACTATGAGCACATTTTATAAGTTTTAACTCACAATAATAGAATAATTCCATATTGTCCCCCATCGACTTTTAGGATTAAGCTGATTTCCTGATTCTAGCCAAAAAGAAAGCTACGAACTCAAAGAATCCATGTATCCATATATTTCTTAGAATATGTACACATATTTAAAAAGATCTTTCAAGAATGATAATTATTGAAGAATTCTTTTAGCAATCTTAATATCTCTAAAGACTAGACCAGGAAAATATAATTAAAAACAAAATTTCCTTCCACCTCAGAAATATTCTCCACAAAGGCAGAAAAGAAGGAAAACAACTGTATCATTAATAAGCCTTAAATTAGAATGTGATGCATCCCAGATAATTTGCTGAGACGCTGGAGAAAGAAACTGCACCCTTTGAGAGAACCAACTGGATACAACCCATTCTGCACGTCCTCCAGATGGAGACTAACTAGCCTTCAAACAGAAGCACCCAACACTGCCACTTGTCACACAGAGCTCATCCTCAGTCCCCCTGTTAGCTCAGGTCACCATCTGTGTTGGCTACTCGGCTTTATCTGGCGGAAAATTACACTTCTCCTATCTTGCCGGTAAGAGTCAGTTTTGCAACTTGGAGCAAGATGCCCACTAAAGTTGGTTCCTACACTTCCACGGAAGCCAGGAGGTGGGGTTCTATCTCCTTTGCTGCATTTCAAAGGGCAGTCCCCCATGTCCTTGAGAAAGACATTCTTGGACAGTATAACTGGCAAGAGATCTGTATAAAGATTTACATCCCAAAGAGGCAGTGAAAGAATTTACAGCTACAAGTTTTCTAAAGAAAATGTTCTAAGAAAAGGGGAGGGAGCAGTCTCTCTCTCTTTGCACCAAAGAAATCAAATTTTTTTTTTCTTTTTTGATTTGTATTTACCCTTACTGGTTATCAGCAGGCTGTGTGTGTTGTTGGGTTTTTTTTTTTTTTCTCTCAAAGGCTATTAAGAAGGGCCTGAAAAATATGGACTCATATTCGTAATTTTCCCAAATGATTTCTTCTTGGCAAGTTATTTTTCCACATCAATGCCAGCTAACCTTCCATCATCTCAATCAAATGAAATTGAAAAAAAGGAAACCAGAGATTTAATAGATCTTTAACATCTGTGGTCCCCCGAAGGCTCAAAACCGTTTCTCTCATGTATTCCTAATTTAAAAAATTCTATTTAGTATTTCCCATTGAGGCACCTGTACTTCTTGGAAAAGCAAGGGACTACTTTAGAATATTATTTATCTAATACTGAGCATCAAATGTGAAACTGACAGATCTTTAACTCACTCAAGAACAGGAAAAAGGAGTCCAGGTTCAAGTTAGCTTCAGAATGAAGCTTTACTATGAGTAAAGGTGGTCTTTCTAATGCAAAAATCCAAATTAAGCATTTACTTAGAAAATTCTTCTACCTTCTATTATAGTTGGGTAGAACTCACAACACATGTATGACCAACACAAACTCAAGCTTTAGAAAAGTCTCAAATTCTGCTTTAATTGTTCTAATAGACAAATTCCTGGGTTTGTTCTGTCAAGAAATGAAACGTATGTGCTACAATATTCTCCACAACACACACTGTGACAACAGCTACTAGTTATTGTTTCCGACTCCTACACTTTTGCAGACATGTCATGCTGTTTCAGCTTCACCATCACCATGTGCACTGGGCACTCCTATCCTGACGTTATAGGTGAGCAAAGAGAAGAACAGAGAGTAAACAGAATCCAGTTCACACGACTCTCATGACAAACGTGGAAAGACACACATGCATACACGCACGGTGATCCCTCATAGCACTGTCTGGAGTAGCAGAGGATGAGAAATCAAAATGTTTGTCAACAGTTGTCCTCTGTCCCCAGAGATTTTATGTTCTTACAGAAAGAAATGAGAGTAGTTTCTGTAATGAAATGGAATGGTTCTCCAGACCATGATCTTCCTTCTAGCAGGTCCTCCAAGAACGACTCACTGCAAATAGCAAGACCCAGAAGAGTGATAAAAGTGAAAGTATGAGATCCTTTTTTAAGTAGGGGAATATTATATACACAAAATTGTATAACACATATAATCAAATTATATATAATGGAGTTATATATTATACTGCACACTTATTTTATATGAATATATGTATAATTATTACATAATAATATTGATTCTACTTAATAAAATGTACTAAATAATTAACAATTATTCATATGTGCATTTGCATATTAAATATATAAAATTTATAAGTATATTTGTATGTATGAATTTGTTAATACCTGTATTAGACGTTTTTCAAAGAATGCACCAAACATTATTAATGTTAATAACCTGTAAGAAAAAAATTCGGTGGATGGCAGCTGACAGTGGTATGAAGACATTTCCCTCAATACCCAATTATATCTCTGAAATACTGAGCCATGTGAATTTATCACTAATTTAAAAGCTAACCAAATTTAAAAATAAATGAGATATGTAATATGTATGAGGAAAATGACCTAAGTTTTTCACTCGTAAGCCCATATATATATATATGCCTTTACATGGCATATATATATATATATATATATATATATATATGGGTATATGTATATCCATGGGTATTGTGAAGAATCATATAATCTAAATTAATACATTATTTCAAGTTCCAATCATTCCCACCCCCATCAGTCTAATTGCTACGTCCTAAATATTATCAGGGTTTGATGTTCCAGGAATTCCCGGCATCCCCATTGTTTTTCAGACACATTGCTGAAAGCACAACGATAGTCAGTCGATCTTATACCAGCAAATGTATAATTAGCATAAATTCATCAGGAAAAATTCCCTTCTCTGAAAAAAAAAAAATCTCTCCCTGAGTCCAATCTATTAGCATCAATGCCTCTTCTCCAGGGGCACTTCAGAACTATACTGGAAAGATACCATATTTAAATGCATGTCGCTCCCAAAAGACACACATTCTTAGTTTTTATTTGTACCTAAAAACCAAAGTGAAATCGCAGTCCAGTTTTTGTTAGCTGCGAACATTTCACTTCATCTGGAGTCGATCTGGGTGACGGCTAAGCCGGCCATCACAAACACTGTCCACTGGACACCACCTGGCCGCTGACGCTGATGGATGGGAATTCATGATTCTGCATATTCAGGGGAAACCGTCGGCTCATGATCCTGCATCAGAATCAGGTAACGTGGATAAACTCGCTCCCACCCATGGTCCAGGGATGCTGCCAGATGGATTCTACGGGTGTTACCAATGACTTACAGACGTACTGCAGAAATACTTAAGACAGATTGTTTATATACATATATATCGTTTTTATCCACATCACCGTGACCTAACATGCAGTGATGGCAATTTCTGTTTAACTCCCCATTGTTAAAAAAGAAATACAAAAGAAAAATCTTTCCTGTTTCTGAGAGAGGCTTTTAAACAGTGCACTCTCACTGGTTAGTCTGTGTGTGAGTGTACTCGTGCTCTAGAAAGAAAGAATCTGTGATCATCCATGACGCTTTATATAAGGAACATCGTGTATAAAAGGAAACAACACGGTGACATAAGAGAAAACACTAGAAGCCATAGATTTGAGGGGTCTACTTTTTGGCTTTGCCATTCGCTAGTTAGGTGTCCCTTGAGAAGCGAAACGTTATGATACTTTGAGATACCTCAAGACTGAATTTTCATCAGGAACCACCAGGCTTCCCCACCACGTCTGTCAACAGCATGCTGGGACTCTGCTATTCAGGAAAACCCTGAACTTAACCAGAGCTTGTTAAGACGGATAGGATTTTCTGCATCCCATGCGTTCTTCTTCACGTCTTGTGAAAGCCACAGAGATCTGAGGGTCATTTTTAGAGACACGATTGCACCAGAAAGACAAAGGGGACCTGCCCTTGAGCAGGGGTGGAGCTCTGCCCTGGGCAGGAGAGGCAGAGGCGGGAAGGGAAGGCAAGACAAGAGGAACGCCACCGGAAACCACAGGCATGCTGAGGGAGAATTCCAGAAGGCTCGGACTCCAGCTTCGCCAGCACAGGCACTATGGGATGTGAGAGGAGGGAAGAAGCACCCACACCTCAAGGGGGTGAAGACAACTGGACTCGGGAGCCTACCCCCTTGCACCTAGGAGCATTCGTGAGTGCACCTGCCGCCCGTCTACACGCGCTACCTGCACTCGACGTCCACTCACTTACACAGACCAGGGAAGGCAGGCTATGTTGAAAGAATGAGCATTTGTCGGAGGAAACGGAGTTAGTCTGACACAGCATTTTAAGCAACAACGCCAAAATACCTTAGAGGAAGACAGCAGCAGTTTTAAAGTACGTGGAGTCACATCTCCTCTTTGCACATTGAAACTGTAAATGCGAACCATGTCAGTCACGTCACAGCACTGCACTGAGACTTTGTTTCCTTTGTTTCCTGAGAACCACAATATTAAATATTTGCTCCGCTGTCCTTAGGAGAAAGGGTTGATAATCGGAGGAGAAAATGCCATCTTTTAAACATGACACTGCGAATTGATGCGTGTTCTAACGTAAGCACTTATAATCATCAGGGATCCAGGTGAAGAATGTACATTTCAATCTTCTGAATCCAAGAGTATAAAAGTAACTCAATAGAACAAATAAAAAATGCAATTTCGCTTATTTCTAGCTCAGATTCTTAAAAACAATATAGTAGAACTAAGCATTAGCGAGATTTCTTTTCTCATTAGGAAAAGTGTAATAATACAACATGTCACTTCTTATCTCTTTTTCATGCATTTGCATACTACATCCACTACAATAAAAATTTTAGGAAATGAAAATAAAAGCCGAATAGAAACTGAATGTTTTACTACCCAAAATGGATTTCCAGCAAAAAACCCAAAGGCGTTGCTAATTCTAAGCTCTTAACCCATCAAACATCAAGTCTTCTTAACATCCCATAGTTTGCAACTCGATAAGCCCAGTAGAATAAACGGAGGAGAATTTCAAAACCCCCAAATACAACTTGTCTGGACATTTGGATTTATTCCTTTAGTGCAGTGTCCTAACACTTGTATTTTGAAATTTCTTTTTTTTTTTTTTTTTTGTATTTTGAAATTTCTAATGTGCACTGGTGATCAGAACCGCCAAATTCAATGACACTAGGTGTTTCCTGTCTCTTTGGTCCTTGACGCTGATTTGCTTTCTTACTAAACAAGTCCCCACCTGAGCCCTGAACGCTTCAATCCTTTCTGACTTCAGCCTAATTTCAACCTGGTGTACACTGGATGTCCTCTGATTACTTAAAGTAATGCAGACATCAATACCGCACAACAGTCTCCCTCAGCCTCAAACTTCTTGCTTTAAGTCAGATCATTCCAACCTAGTCAAAAAAAACCAAAAAAACAAAACAAAACAAAAACCAAAAAACCCCTCACCTTTTTCCAAACTCTGTCACTTGACAGCATTTTAATATCACTTAAATATTTGCTTGGTTCCATCTCAGGTAACAGAGTATCCATATCTCCTGCGAGATGGATATTCCCCCTGGGGGGGAATCTATATGTAAACATGATAGATACAATATAAAAATAAACATATTTTAAATTCATGTCTAATCAGGTAAGAATGAAAAGAAATTAAATTAAGAGAAATCTCTGGAGGGTAACAATGAAGCAAAAGCAGAATCCAGAGAAGAGAAGGTAAAGCGAAGAGGCCGCGGAGGGAAGGAGGGATGGATTATGTCTGACATACCTCAGTAAGCCTGACCCCAGAAGGAGCGGGATGTCTGGGGAAGAACAGAGCAAATGGAGAACAGAGGCACTGACTGGTCTCGAGAGTGGGCGGAGGGAAACAAAGGTGCCCTTTCAGGACCATAATTCACGCAACACTCATGTGCGTTGGTCGAGTGTTGAATTCCAAAGACACAGTCTCAAAAATACCAGGCCACAGTTTAGGCCTAAACCTGTCCGCCCTTAGTGGTTGCCAAACACTCAGCAGAAAAGCACTCCTCAGAGAAAAAGTACATCGTGTCAAGTCTCCAAGAATAAATAAGGCATAAGTAATTGAATAATAATCCCACAGATATACCAGAAAGATCATCACAGTGTCATATATAATGATTATGTACCTATGTTATTAAGTTAATATAAAATATTAAAAATAGGATTTTATTCGAAATTATACATTATTCTGCAGTACTGGCTTTTCTGTACATCAGTACTTTTATTTAAAGAACATTGAGACAGTGGCGATTAGTAACAATAAAAGGATTAATTTAATAATATGTGGGAAAATATAGCAATATTTTATATTTCTTTCCATCCTCTGATGCAGATACATGTCTACTCTTTAAACTCCTCGTGGATATTTAAAATGTATAAGCTATATCCTTGTACATTCTTAAGACATATAAATGTATGTCTTTTTGTTAAAAGACTTTATTTGAGAGAGAGAAAGAGAGCAGAAGCAGGGGGAGGGGCAGAGGCAGAAGGAGAAGCAGACTCCTCACTGAGCAGAGAGCGGACATGGGGCTCGATCCCAGGACTCTGAGATCATGACCCAAGACTAAGGCAGACACTTAATGGACTGAGCTACCCCAGTGTTCCTAAATGCATGCCTTTTTAAAGTAATTTAAATACAATAGAACTAATCCAGTATTTAACAGCAATATAACAGTGATACATTTCTCACTGTCCCATGATCTGGTGGAAAGTTTCCTCTAGTTCCTTTCGTAGGAGCTTAGGGTCTCCAGTGTTTCTTTTATACAGTGGTAAAACTGAAAGGAGTCCAACATCAAATTCCGGTGGACATCCAGCTCTGCTCTGAAAAGGCCGCATTAACTGATTCCTGGCATTGGTCCAATGGGATGACGTCAAGCCAGATCAACCTCATAAAAGCATCTGAGCATCAAATACCTAGGAATTTACTTACTAGCAACACCCTATTTTTTTGATGAGTAGGAATCAGTCTCCAGCTCTCCAGACACGTCCATCCACTTTGTATCTACAAGCTCGTCGTGGTCAAAGAGCTGTTTGTCAGTCAGATCTGTGCCAAAATCCACCATGCAGACATTCACACCTGAAGCAGCGACCCTTTGTAAACACTCCGAACCACACTGGCTGTCACTGGACGTTAAAGCCACTCTTTCTCAGAGAACATGGTTTTAAACACAAGCACCATCTCATTTTGTGAACTTGAAGTTGGCTTCCAAATATTTTGCAGTTTTCATGAAAAAAATTAGAATGTCCTGTTTAATTCGACTACCCTATCTCAATAGTTTGTTTTCCGTTTGGAAACAATTTCCCCCTTTAGTTTTTGTTTTTGTTTTGTTTGTTTGTTTAATTCTGTAAGTTTCTGTTGCAACCTATACATCAAACATGACCTCCGGCTGAACAACTCAGATGTTGGTGTTGATCCTTTCTAGGTACCGTAAGGTCTCTTCAAAGATAAGTTCACCAGTTTTGGAGAAACAGCAATATAAATGTTTGATTTTCTAGAACTTTCTCCACTAGCATCCTCAATGTGCTATCCAATTAGAGAAGACTGTACTTTCCATGCATTCTGAATAGATGATTTTATAGCAGTTGAGTCATGTAGTATCTTCTCAATGGCCAAAAGCACTCACAACCAACTTGTAGTTGCACATACAAGGTCATCTTCTTCCATTTCAGTAGAGTCAGCAGTCTCAGTAAGGGGCTTCTGCATCATTTAAGGAAACTTTAAATAGACCAAAAGCTTTTATTAGAAAGCCTTGATACCATGGTAAGCAAAACACACACCTTTTAAGCAGCATTGTGTAAAATGGGAGCAGGATACTTAGCAGGTAACACCGTCTCATTTTCATGGATAAGAATGTTAGAGAGTAAGTGGAAATTGCCAGATTCTACCATTGCACCATCTACCAAATAAGCACACAGAGGAGTTTGTGTGCAAACTCAGTTTGTGTGCAGACGCCATATCAACAATCTGCCTTTTCACTCAATCTTCACAGAAATCAAAAGACACCTTAAAACCACATTTTTCAAGTCAAAGTACCTATGGGAAGCTTGGTGTCACTGTTATTTGACTCGTTACTTGATCTACTGCAGAAAGTGTAATCACAGTAAGAGTCAACTGAATCTGGCTTGTTTGAATGACATGAATCCAACACGTCTGTTATTGAAATGCCTCCCCATGTTCACCCACCGGACCTTTGAGTTGCAAACTCTCAACCAAGAAATACAACTTTCACAGATGAAGCAGGAGAGTGGTGTGATGGTTGTGTTTGTTAGTAAGGAGTGCCAAGCTCATTCAAAAGCCATGGCTTTCAAATGAACATCGGTGTCTTTCTGGGAGACAAAACCCAAGTGACTAAAGAGCATCTACCTGTCTGTCCCGTGTGTGGGACAGTCAGTCTCTGCGTGTTGCTATCCTTTCTCCTTCCTGGGTCCTATGCAGGGTGCTTGGTTTTGGCTAATTACCACCCTCAATGGGTACCTGTGGTCTTCTCTCTGCCATTAACATAACACAGTGCTTGTAGCATTCTTTTTTAGAGTTGTCTGGGTCATGCAGGTGTCGGTACGGTGATCATTCTTATTTTCATTATCTGAACTTTCACAAAACATGGTCACAAGATTCGCCACGTTGAAATTAAACTAGCACTAATGGAATGCAAAGGGCAGCAGCTAATCCACCGACACACGTTAGGAGTAACATGCAAGTCACAAGCGTCTTGGCACAGCACACTTGCAACGTATTCCCTATAATGTGGAGTCCCAAAGCTGACGTCCAGGGAAAAGGAATACAGAAGCTCAACTGGAAACAGGTCATAGTGCCTCGTAAAACACACCCCTCAAAGAGTTCTTTAGTATCTACATCTCACACGGAGATCGAACCTGCCGTCTTTGTCTTGCTCTCCCTTGATAAAAGCATCTCCTTCCTGTCCCTGCTGTTGAGGAAACGCGCATGAACATTGGGGGGCGGAGGGCGGCTAGAGCAAGGGGCATCTCTGTGTCCGTGTGTGCCGGCTGGTCACGCCAGTTCCAACACAGCCCCTCTGTCCCTGCCCTCGGCAGCAGCATCTAACTGCCGGCGGGGCCTCCAGGGCGTTCTCTCCTATCACACACGGGATGATCCTTTTATTTCTTGCCCCTGAGTGTACAGGAGGTGACCTGCGAGTTGTTGGGGTGGTCAGGGCTGGGATAGACTGTGGGACCCTGCGAGAGGTAGTGCCGGTGCGTCTCCACATGGGAACTGCACGACATTTTCAAAATCTCCCGTACACACTTCATCTCCAGATAACCTATGTGCCCGCTGAAACTCTTATTTATTTATTTGACAGACAGAGATCCCAAGTAGGCACAGAGGCAGGTGTGTGGGAGGGGAAGCAGGTTCCCCACGGAGCAGAGAGCCCGATGTGGGGATCGACCCCAGGACCCCGGGATCATGACCTGAGCCCAAGGCAGAGGCTTTAACCCACTGAGCCACCCAGGTGCCCCGAAACTCTTAAGACTTAAAAGCATCTTCCTCCTTCCTCTGTGCCTTCCCAGCGACTTTCCTCCCAAACATGCGCACTCAAGCTCTTCCTCATTGGAAAATGCCAGGGAGATGATGGTATCACAGACTAGAGATCTTCAGTTAGCCTAAGGAAAGGAAATCAAAACTAGACATGTGTAACCACTGTGTTTTGCTCCTGACACATTCTGTGTACGATTCAATTATCACATTACAGTGACCATGCCCGCTGCGCCCTTCTATATGATAGATCTTTAAAGACTCATAAGCAAAAACTTCTAGTGACAATTAATAGACAAGAGACTTATGAACCCGACAGAAGAAACCCAGGGGTGGCTTGTAACAAGTGGGATAAATTATTAGGTTTTTAATTCATACCTAATACTTTAGGGTTTTCCTGTAGGAATCGTTTTGTCCCGCATCCCTTGTTAGAGGTGCTACAGAACGCACTTTCTTAGACAATGTAAATATAACGCAGAATGTGTCATGTTAGGGGAATCACAGGAGGAACCAACAGAATTTAAACAGCAAACTGATACGTGTGTACAGAAATATGTCCTCCCTTCTCTACTGCGATATGTCTGCACATACTGCTGACTGGTGCAAATATATTACACCATAAAACAGCGCAAAGTTCCTTGAATTCCTTAAGTACAAAATACGCTATCTTACTTTTCTTAAATTTAAATTTACTGTGTGTCTAAGATTTAAGTGATATTAGTTTTTAAAAGACCAAGCTGTAAAATGAGGACAACAGAGAGTGGTATCGATGCCACATTTTTCCTGATCTGGGTTTTGCGGTGAAATAAAACACCTGCTCATCTGGCCGTCTGAGTGGACTTCTCTCTGTGTGAATGAGATGCATCTGTGTGATAAAGCCAAACGTGGGTAGTTCTAGATCTACATAAGAAATCAAGATGTTTATAATGACTGTAGTCTTCTCAATGGCTGTAGTTTGAGCACAAAAAAATAAAAAGTCCTAAAAAAAAAAAACAGCTTATGCGAATATCGAAAAGTGCTTTGATTTTAAAATCAAGAATACAGAGATCCATCTTAAAATTTAAAAAGTATAATTGGAAAGGTGATTATTTTCTTAAAATTGGAACCTGAAAGCCATGTGCGCAGAGTTTGATCAGTCCACAGACATCACGCTTCCCTTTGCCTGGGGCACCCCACTGTGCTCGGACCCTAGGAATCTTGCTTCTTGTCATTATGAGAAACTTCAGAAGCGTTGGTGTGCGCCTACCCGTCTCTGAGGGCTGACTGGCATCAGGCTCTTTTCCTGCTGCAGGGGTCCTTATCAAAAAATAAAGCCTCCTCTGTTGAATGCATTTTCATAGCTGCTTGGATAATTTTAATGTGTTTTTTGATGCATGGGACATTTATGTTGTCAGAACAACCATTTTACATGATTTGTACAAGAGCTTTTGTGGCTTTTAAAAATGATTCTAAAAGCCAAGAGAGTTTTAGTATGAATGATGGGTAAATGGGCCCAGTATGAGAAACTGAATATCAGGGATAAGTATTTTCACTTGTGAATATAATTATTTTAACTTTGGTAAGGCCTAATCTGCCGGGTTTTAAAAAGAACAGTAGAACTGGACATAGGATTATAGCTTACAAAGAAATGATATATTTTGAGCATAAACTAACCACCGGAGTAGAATACATTACATTTGTACCTAACTGATGGTTTTCAAAGTACTGTTACTTGCATTACTTAATTTGACCCTCAAAGTCACCTTCAGGTGTAGGCAGGAAGATATTTTTATTCTCACACCAAGGCTGAAGAGACTGAGGCTTCGGGAGGACAGAGGTTTGAGTTGAATCTGTATAATATCTCCCTGAAATCTCTAGGAGTAAATACCCAAAATTCTAGAGCTGGAAGGAGCTGGGGTTTATTCCGTTCAGCAAGACAATCCTTGTAGGAAAACCCTCAACACTCTGCAATTGTCTCTGTGTAACAGAGAGAGACGGACAGGGCAGGAAGGAAACGGCAGCTAGAAGGCTGGGGACAAAGCCTGAAAGTGACTGATTCTCTAGATTCTGTTACAGAAAACCTTATCCCCGTAAAAATATTATCACGGGGAACGTCATAAACCATCAAAGTGGGCAAGTGGTAGGGTGTTTGCTGTGATCTAAATGATTATGTCCTGCCAAAATTCCTATGTCAAAATCTTAAGCCCCAAGATGATGGGCCTGGGGTGGGGCAGCTTTGGGAGGTGACAGGTCACGAGGGCAAAGTCCTCTTGAAGGAGATGAGTGCTCTCATTAAACAGTCTCAAAGATAACCTACTGCTATTGAATCTTATTAAGATCTCCTAAATAAATAAAATGTTAAAAAAAAAAAAGGGGGACACCTGGGTGGTTCAGTGGGTTAAGCATCTGCCTTGGGCTCAGGTCATGATCCCAGGGTCCTTCCTCCCACTCACCTCCTCCCTCCTCTTCCCATCCACCTCTCCTCCGGATCCAATTCAAGAAATCCACAGTTTTTACCTTTAAGATGTAACTTTCAAGTTATGTTTTAATTTACTTTTAAAAACATACTTTTTATGACACCTTTTATACACTGTTTCCATAAAGAATACTAACTTTGGATTACTTGAATAATTTGTAAGGATAAAGATTATTTTTTGAAGGTTTGGTGAAATGTTTACATGCAACCATCTGAACCTGATTACTTTTGTTACAGCTGAGAGGGACTAAAAAGTTGTTGAAATCTGTCCCTGATTTTTTGTTTGTTCACATCTCTACTCTTAGAACATGTGTATCTTTTGTATACATATATATTTTCCTCTGTTTTTATACTTTATTATTTTGTGGTTTCATACCTGATCAAATTAATGTAATTGTTTATTATCTTCTCCCTTGAACTTGGCTTGGGTCAGTAGTTATTTCTCTAATTTCTTAACTCTTTGGTTATTAATATTTATTCTTCCTCTTTTTTTTCCTTCGTTGCCAAATCCTACTTGGTTTGATACTTAGACTCTTCATTATTATTTAATTCTAAAAATATACTATTTTTGCTAATATTTTTTAATCCATAATTTAATTAGAAGTCACTTTATCCAAGTCTTAAGATGTATGTGTTTTATGCTCTCTTAAATCATTTCTAATTATAGTGCTTTGTGATAAAAAAAACAAGTTTGTTGTACCGGATCTTTCAAATTAATGAGAATTGCTTTGTGACCTAGGTATTTTACATACAAATATACAGAAATGATCATATCTTGTTAAACTTATAATTCAAGTTTTCTATACTTTCTTTTTGATATACATAATTCACTGAGAGAATCTCATGTGAATTTCTCTGTAATGTTGTATGTCTGTCAAATACTGTATATATATATATATTTTTTTAAAGATTTTATTTATTTATTTGACAGAGAGAGAGATCACAAGTAGGCAGAGAGGCAGGCAGAGAGAGAGAGGAGGAAGCAGGCTCCCCGTGGAGCAGAGAGCCCGATGCGGGGCTCGATCCCAGGACCCTGAGATCATGACCTGAGCCGAAGGCAGCGGCTTAATCCACTGAGCCACCCAGGCGCCCCCAAATACTGTATATTTTCAGATTACTTTTTAAAGTCATCTTTATTGAGATATAATTTATGCACCATGCCATACACCTGTTTAAGTGCAGAAGTCACTGAGCGTTAACAGGTGAACATATGCAGAAACCACCACTACGATAAAAAAATCACAGTATTTCCATCATCCCTGTTCCTACCACACTGAAGCTCACAGTCTTCTTTGCCTCCAACAACGAAGGACTTGCTCCCATTTTCTACACTAATTTTATGTAAATTGAATCATATAGAAGATATTTTCTTGTTGTGTTTAATTTAGCATGATTCTAAGTTCATCCATATTTTTTGTCCCTACCAGTATCTCTGTTTTATTATATGAATATGCCATATTTTGTTAATTTTGTGCCTTTTGACAGATTTTTTGGCTTCTTCAGTTTTTGGCTACTGTGAGTTAAGGTAAAAATATTCAGGTACATGTTGACTTTCAGTTACCCCACCGGGTGCGCAGCACTATTTCACTGTGCTGCCATTACTCTCAATATAATTATGATAGTGAGCATATTATACATATTTATCTACAATTTATGTATCTCTCTTTGTGAGTGATTTGTTGTATCAGACATTGGCCCTGGGTCCTTCTCTAGTTCCTCCAACTCTTCTCCTCCTGGCTACACTGTGACCACAGTCACCCAGAGAGAAAACACACAAACAATGCAAAGCTCACCCCAGGTGGGTGGCTTGCTCCAAGTGTGAACTACCCTCCCCACCTCCCAGCAAGACACAAAACAAACAAAAACACTACCCCCTTATTCACTCTCCAGTGCCTTTTCTATCTTTCCTTTGGTAGGCCATTTTTGTTGATGTTCACAGGTTTTATAGAAAACGAGTTGCTCTGCTTGGACCTGGTTGCCTCACACCACAAGTGAAACTCGGACTACTGTTAGTTGCATTTTCTTTCTCCCTAAGGTGCAGGAGTTTATCTGGTCCATTATACATGTTTAGGTGACAATCACTATTATCGCAGGTCTGTGATCCAAAGATGAATGAATGGGTTCCTGCATGAGTTGATACTCGTCCCCTATTTCCACTCCTCATCCCTGACTTTCCCCACAGGTAAACCCTCTAGTGTTGCACATGGAAGCCAAGCAAATTAAGTATGTGAACTTGGAAAACATGCAGTATTATTTGGAGTTCTTGCATTTTTTAATTTATGTAATGGCATGATATTCTAGTTCTCTTCTTATTTTAAGAAAATAATTGTATTCCGCATCCCATTATATTGGTTCACACACATCGTGTTTATTCTAGGTAGCGTGCGGCATGTCGTACTTTCTATCACTTCCACCTTATTACTCCGTCACGGATGGACAAGATGATTCGTTCCCCACTACACAAACATGCTGATAAATGTCCTTGTAAATCCTGCCTTCCAAACATATTTGAAATTATTTGCTCAAGAGTGGAATTGGTGTTTTCCAGCATACACACATACTTAATTTGACTAAACCAGGTCAGACCACCCGCCATAGTATGTGTGGCATAGGGTTTCAAATTATTACATGGTCTTGATGTGTTGTTTTTAATAGATATTAATGGTTTTCACCATAGCTTTTGCCTTTGGTTGATGTTAATATTTTGTATCATCTGCACTTCCCCAGACTGAATTTTTTATTTTATTTCCAATCTTTCTACGTCATTATAATCAATTGTGTCACTTGTAAATAATGCGTAGCTAGATTTTAAATCCAAATTGAGAATATCTGTTATTGGGCAAATTTAATTCATGTGTATTCATTGTTGTAGGGGTCACTTTTAGGCGGTAATGTAAGCTTGAGGAAGACAATAGGGCCCACCTACCTCGACCACGGAGCTAAGGTACATAGGCTCATTAAGCCACAGACTCTAACCCAACAGTGGGCTACTTACAACCAGGCACAGTTACCAGAGAAAGGGAGAATTCCACACGTTCCCACACCTCCTCACCCACCCTGTAACTACAGAGCTTCACCACAGCCTCATGGCGGACGGTCTCTCCTTTGCTGTCCTCCGCCGCTCCCTTGCAGTCTATTAAATAAAGTTCTATCTCCTCTATTCCCCTTGGGTGAATTCTTTCACTGCTGGCACCGCCATCCCCACACCAGCCGGATGCCCCACATTTGTCGTCCTGCGTGGGAACCTGTGGGCTGGGACTCTCTCCATAGTCTCCAGGAACTTCTTAGGTCTTTCCCTCCGTGGACCAATTCTAGTACTCCCTGGGGAACTGATGGCTTCCGGCAGAGGTTACTCCTTGATGAGGATCAAAACGGTGTGGAGGAACAGGAGGTGGCGCTGGACTGCCCTTGTCCCCCACCCTTCTCTTTACACCCCTTCAAAGGCCTAACCCTCGTACTTCCCAGGCAACCAACGGCCTCCATACAGGGCGGCTCCGTGGTGTGGTCTGAAGGTCTGAGAGCAAACAGGCTGGACTGTGCATGCCTTGGGGGTGAAGGGACCCCTTCCCTCTCCTCTTCCACTCCATCGGCAGCTTGCCCAGGGCCAATCCACAAAGGACAGGGACGCTGGCTGAAGCTCAGAAGCCTTGCTTCTTTCCCTCTCCACCCCTTCCTCTGTCCCATGGATCCAGCCACCATCTTGATCCACAGGGAAAATGCATTCTTAGTCTTAGTGGTTGAGTCCCGCCCTCCCCTCCTTTTTCCAAGCCTGTTAGGCCAGCAGGTTTCTGGCATTTTCTGTTGCTGGGAATGCTACTGCCATCTGCTATGACCCCTTCCCAGCGGGATGGCTGGTAGAGTCAGTTGCCCTGCTCCTTTTTCAGGCCAGTGGGATGCCCTGACTGAAATCCTGACCACTACTGGGAGCTCCATTCCCCTTTATGGGACACCCCTTTGGGAACTAGCAGCTGGTCTTTTCCACTATGGGATAAACCTCCTCTATTCCTTCAGACTTGGCCTCAGTCTGTATTTTTAAAAACTGCAAGAAATTTGACCCCTAAAGCATGAGGAAAAAAAATCACATCTTTATGTAATGTTTTCTGGCCTAAATATAAACTCCTAGACCAAGAGGTACGCCCCTCCATGGAACCTGTTCTTATAATATTATTTTCCAGCTTGACCTCTCTTGCTGGATCTCCTCCAAGTGGTCAGAGATCCCATATATGCAAGCCTTCATGGCAGTGTCCTAAAAATCCCCAGCTTGGCAAAATCTGTACAATGTATCTTGCTGGGTTTCATGGCCCACATGACACCATGGACATTCTAGATGACCCCTTTTTTATTGCCCCCATCATTTCCACCCTCCCCCTGAGGGCCCAGGGCCTCCCCTGAACTCAAACCAACTACTTTAGACTCCCACACAGTACCCCAGGAACAAACCAGCTGAGTTCAGGGGATGCAAATGCCATATACTCAGTATTAAAGCTAATTCAAGTTTGTTGGTTTAACTAAAACAGACATGTCTTTAGAGTTATCAGCATTAAATTAAAACCTTTCATTCTACCAAGGTTTACTAAAGGACAAACAAGCCCATGTTATTTCTGTTGCAATTTGTCAGCAAAAAATGACTTAAAATGATGGTTAATTTTGTCTGTTTCATAAAGTTCTCATGGGTAATTGTTAAGATAGCTATCAAAATCTTTGGTGATGTGAAAGTGTGAAGTTTTGCTAAATGATAAACAGTGGAACTCATTGGATATCTTAGGCTTTTCCAAATAAGATAAAATATTGAAACATTAATTACTAAATGTAAGTTTTATCTACTTTTGACTTCTTACTATAGAGAAACTAAACATACTTGGGTCTGTTGGAAAACATGCTTTGTGCCTTCCTGAGAGGCTGTACCATGAAAAATGTATGTTCCTAAAAGTTAAGTAATGGATTCATGAATTTGTAGTCTAAAGAATCGTGGTGTAACAGACGTTCACAGTTGGTTACTACCTAGTTTTTATTGGAGACTAGGGTTCCTAAGAGTTAAAATTCTGCTAAACACAAAGAAGACTGATGGAAGAGATAAGAAAAGTAACTAGGGTATGTAGGAAAGTAGGAGACGTGTTAAATAGATACAAGGAAAGAGCCACATTTTTGGGGGGGTAAAAGAAAGTAATTTTTCCTAAAATGAGCCTGGTCATTTAGAGAGTAAAGGGTGGCAATGAAAATCTGAATGCAAAGGAGAGTTGTAGAAAGTTTGTGAAGGGAAAGCTTTAGAAAGAGTTTTGTGTGTGGTCAGTGCAGACTAAGATTGAAATGAACAGATTTTAAAAGTACACAGATATGAGATTAAAATTCTGCATTACTCTATGTCAAAAATGCAAAGTTTCTTGGATTGTTGGTCCACTCTTGGTAAGAAAGTGTAAACAATGGTGTCTTTTTCTTTATCTACCCAGAAAACTAAAGTTTCTACTTTTGTCTTTATCAGGACTTTGAATACTTAAAGTTACAACTTCTCAAAATTCATAGTGATCTATAATCCTATTTAACCATGTGCTTTAAAACCTTCTGAGGGTTTTAACAAACTTCCCTGAGATTTCAATTGTAATGAAGTCTTTTTTTTTTTTTTTAACTAACTAGTCTCCTTTATTTAGTATGTTAAATTTTGTGGGAAGCACTAACAAACTAATAATGATAAGCCTTAGGTTGCAATGTACGGGTAAACACTGTTAACTATTTTAGAAATTACATAAAAAACCCTAAAGTCTTAAGATATGCTTGTATAAGGTCATCATTTCACATTCTAATCATTAAAATGCTAGTTGTCAGAGAAAAAAACAGATTTCCTTGTCAGCTACATTACAATGGAACTCCCATGTCAGACCTTTCAGCAATGTCCATTGCTGAGGCATTTTTTTTTTGGTCATTAAGAGTTATTGTTCTGATGTTCTTACAAAATGAGTTTTGTCATCATGGAGATTTTTTTTTTTTTTTTTTGGCAAATATGGGTATTTGATATCTTCAAGATCATAAAACTGAATGGGGTAAGAATTTCCAGAACCAATGGGAAAGCTGAATTCGAACAAAAGTTAATAATAATAGGACTAAATTAAAGAAGATAATAAAGTTTTTATGACTCTTAATTTGAAACATTGTGGTTCTTTAGTGTTAGCTCTTCCAGACTGAGAAAGTTTTCTCTTAAAATATCTATGACTAAAAAAAAAAAAAAAAAAAAAAATCTATGACTTACAGAAATGTGAAGTATTCCTTTGTGAATAAACTGAAACATTTAACTTTTCTCCCTACTTGGACCCTCCAGAATTCAGAAACTCTTTATGAGTATTCTTTTTTCCATGGCAATTACAGTTATTTGCATAAGTTCAACAAAAATCTGCTCTCCTTGTAACAGGACACCACTGGAAACGTTGGTCATTTTACCAAGGCTTTGCCTGGAATGTCATAATTGAGAGCCATGCACAGACTCAGATATGACCTCTAGACAGCTTTAAGGAATTAAGGTTGACTTTATGAAACCAATAGAACCCTTGGATTGTAGACTGGCACTTCCTGGCAGCTGTAGGAACCTCAGGATGTGTTGGGGACCTCAAGAAGAGGAATCCACCCCAACCTACAGATACTACAGCATGTCTAACAGCAAGCACTCAGCTTGGCTTCTGGTCTTGAGAGGCTATTAAAAGTTCACTCTAGAGATTCCTTATAAAAAGTTTCAGCAAAGCAGATTTTAAAGAATTTATATAATCAATCACTATTCTTCCTTAGTTTATGTAAATTCAGTCAAGTTTTTTAAAATTGAACTTGTTTTTAAAAAGAATTAGTCTCATCTTGGCCATCCTTGGATACAAGGGTGATTAATTAGAGAAAAATTGTGTTTCAATAAGACACCTTTGCAGATGTTAAATTTTAGTTCTGATTAATTATCTTTGAATGTTTGTTGTTTGCCTCAGCTAGACAACTTGAGGTAGACTTCACAGTAATTGCCACAGTAGCTCACGGAAAGACAATCTCTGTGGCTGTTACTCTGTGGGAATAAAAACAGGACCTCATGGACATGGGATTCCTGAAAAACTGGAAAGCGGGCTGGACTCAACAACTGTATAAGTCAACTACCCCCTTGACCGGTTCTGTGTGGCCAGGAAGACAAAATTGCTCCTTCAAAGCCAGAGTGCACCCCACCCCATGGGGTTAATGGTGAATTTGTCTAGATAAAGTCCACATAGTGGATGACCCTACTTCCTTATGATTGGTTTGGATAATGACTGGGGAATACGCATATCCCCAGACAAGTCATCTCCCACTGGCCAGTGATTCCTCAGAATTAGGACACTGTAAAGGTCAGACATCAGACAAAGAGGGTTTCTCAATGGTTTTATCCTTTAGCTATATTTGTCCCAGGAGCTGCCTCTACTGATATAAAATTGCAAATAAAGGCTTTAGCCAAGCAGACAGCAGTCACCTTTAACCAAGTCTGACGCGCAGTCATCCACAAATTCAAAAGGTGGCCCTCCAAAACTGAAAGTCCCTTGATACCATGAATACAGCTCAAGGAGGAGCCTATGCTATCATTAAAACAGGGTGTTGTGTATAGTCCAGATTATGACAAATCTGTGACAGGATTACTAGAAGACATGAATACTCAAATCCGTGCTTTAAAAGATCCCTCCCTCTCCTTTAAGTAATTGGTTAAACTCCTGGACAGGAGGAGGATTGTGGTCAGCTATGAAAGATCTCTTTATTGGACTTCTAGTTCTCATAATGAAATTAATCTTGTTTTATTGTCTTTTGTGATGTCTCTCCACATGGTGCCAAGAATCCTTCACTGCCCTAACTTCAAACCCACAGAGGCTTGAAGGAAGTCCTTTACTTAGGGAGATTCAGACATGCTGTCTACCTTGGATTTGGCTGCCTCTGTCTTTCTTAATTCCTACAAAAAAATTCCCAACTGACCAAGGTTGACCCACACATAGGTAGGGACATCTCTATGCCCCTCATTCAGTAGAAGAAGCTGCTGAAGATGAGACCTTCACAGAAATGTCAAAGATCTGTCACTGCTGATCCCTGACAGGGAATGGAGAGGCCACTTTCAGGCAACAGGTCTGAGCAATGGAAACGTGAACAAGGCAAAAGGGCCCACAGCAACCCCCAGTTGAACGCATTCAGGCTCATGAAGCCACAGGTCCTAAACCAATGGGCTACTTACAACCAGGCACATCTCTTAAGGTTACCAACTAAAGGGACAATTCCATAGCCCCCATACTTTTCCCTATCACTACAGCCCCTCAACACCACACCTGCCAGACAGTCTCCTCCTTGCTGTCCTGAGTGCTGCTCCCTTGCAGTGTGTTCAGTGAACTTCTACCTGCTTTGCTCTGCCCTCCATGAATTCTTTCACCCCTGGTGCAGCCGGTCCCCACACAATCAAAATGCCCCACAACTGTTGTTATTGTCCTTATTTGACACTTGGAACTTAATTTGTCAAATAAGTGTTATTTGTATGTCATTTCTTTCACGCTCCACTTTTTGGTTCAATTTATTTTTTTGTGAATCTCTTTGTCAGAATTTCTTTTTTTTTTTTTTAAGATTTTATGTATTTATTTGACAGAGAGAGACAGTGAGAGCAGGAACAAAAGCAGGGGGAGTGGGAGAGGGAGGAGCAAGCTTTTCCACTGAGCAGGGAACCCAATGTGGGGCTCGATCCCAGGACCCTGAGATCATGACCTAGCTGAAGGCAGATGCCTAACGACTGCGCCACCCAGTGCCCCTCTTTATCAGAATTTCTTAATGTTCTTTGGGCCATGGACCTTCTTTTGTGTTGAAATCTATGAATATCTTCTCAGAATAATAATTTAAAATGAAAAAAAAAAAATACACGTATCCTATACACTATTTGTTAGTTTTCAACCACTTCCTTAATTGTCTTGGATTTCTGCCCATTTTTGGTGATTATTGATGGTCTGTTCATCTTTTTATTGAGAATCTGATTTTGACTGCCAGGTATGCTGCTTGTTATTATGCAACAAGGGTGTAATGTGCTTCCAGTTGCCATGTGTCAACGGCTTGTCTCCTGGGCACGGGGACCGCGTCTCTAATGGCACTTCACCTATGGCGCCGTTCCAGTTTTCTCTTCCCAGTGACTGTATTCACTGCTTTATCCTTTTCCACTTACTCAAAACCACTCAGCCATAAAAAGACGACAGAGAAAGGAATCCTACCATCTATTTTGATTGCAACTATCCAATTAAATGCTTCCCTGCTTTGCAAGAATTAGAAGCCTTCAAGAAACATAAAACAAGAAGAGAGTCAGATTCTTAAAATGGCCAGTCTTGGTTCAACAATTGAAAATGACTGATTTCTTTTCTCCTTCATTCATTTACATAACCTGTAGTTTTAGTTTTGTACTTAAACTATGGAGGAAAAAAAAACACATCACTGAGGAACCAGTTTGGGAAATACAAACACATAAATTTTAAAACACTGTTAATAAAAAGTGAAACTGTTATATTAGAGAGAATTTATTTAAAAAAGCAATTTGCCTGTCAGTTCTTGGACTCTAAGATTATGAGGGTCAAGCAGCTGTCTGATCTCAATCCCACATATGTACTTAGGACATTCTTAACAAGATGAGTCAGGGTTGAGTTTAACAATATCTAAGAGACCCCTGACTAATACTGATAAGAGCTTTCAACATCAAGACTTTCACATGGTCCTGTACATCAGTCTAGCGGATATGCTCTCTTGTGCAAAAATTTCTAACAATGTCATACTTCAGTAGTAGTTTCAAAAGTTGGGTTAATGAACATACCTGATTCTCAGTGTGGTAAATGAGGAAATTTTCAATAAATGGTCTGAGCAAATTCACAAAAGAGCTGCTGACAACTGAGCTGTTTCAGGGTCTCTGTTCTGATCAGTGGCTTCGTATTAGACAAGGCTAAGAAATACCACTGCAGACGGGAAAACGTGCAGCCATGAGGAAAGTAAGTACAAAGCTCTCTGCCTCTGGGGCAGCACATTTCAAGTTCAGCGCCCCCGACTGCGCTGCAACATGGCAGGAGAACATCACACATCTGTCCCAACGTGTGCCAGAGTCGACGGTCGGCCATTCGCAGGGAAGACCCGCGTGCTTGACCCTGGCTCTGGGGGCTCTGCCTGCGGTCGGCTCTCTCCCCAGCACCACGCTTTCAAAACTACTAGCAATTAAGAACCCTTAGATTTACCTTTTTCCATAGGTTACTGAAGTATGTTTGGAATTATTTATCCTTTCCCTAAAAACAGTAACAACAAAAACAACAAAACCTGACAATTTCTCTTAATCTGATGGATTTAGGTCAGACGCTCATCCTTGGAGATTTAGCTTTATTTTTTTTTCATTCCACAACAATCTTCCCAATCATGTTCTTTATTGAGAGTGTCTGCAAGCAATAGCAGAGTTACACTTACACAAAAAATACCACCATCCCACCCCCTGCAGTTACACACACACACACACACACACACATACACACACATTCAGAGGCAAACATGAGATGGCAGTTATGGTGTCAGCCAGGGCTGGGGTCTTATCTGATGGCTCACCGGGGAAGCACCTGCTTCTCGGCTCACGTATGACATTATTAAAGGGATCTGTTTGTCTGGGGGAATTAGATTAAGAGCTTCACCTTGTGGTTGGCAGTTGGCTGGAGGCCACTCTGAATTCACGGGCCAGGGGACCCACCTGCCCACAACCTGTAGCTTGACCAAAGCCAGCAACGGAGAGCACTGACTGGTTGGATGGAAGTTACAGGCTCATGTAATACAATCACAAAGTGACAATCCATCCCCTTTGACACACACTACTGGTTACAAGCAAGCACAGTCCAGTCCATCTCAAGGAGAAGCGATTCTACAAGGGCATAGATAGACGATAGTAAGGAACACTGGGGTACTGTGTGGTCTGTCCGCCAAAAAAGGAAAAGCTGACCAACAAACATGAGATCTAAGAATCAAGGATCAAGACGATGTACTAGGATACAATTACAATACACTGCAGATTAAATGTAAAGTTCGGAGAAAAAACTAAATAAAATAAATAAATTAATTAAAATAATAAATAAATTCTTAGTCTCTTTGGTTAGGTTTATTCCTAGGTATCTTATAGTTTTGGGTACAATTGTGAATGGGATTGACTCCTTAATTTCTCTTTCTTCAGTCTTGTTGTTGGTGTACAGAAATGCAACTGATTTCTGTGCATTGATTTTATATCCTGACACTTTACTGAATTCCTGTACAAGTTCTAGCAGTTTTGGAGTGGAGTCTTTTGGGTTTTCCACATATAGTATCATATCATCTGCGAAGAGTGATAGTTTGACTTCTTCTTTACCAATTTGGATGCCTTTAATTTCTTTTTGTTGTCTGATTGCTGAGGCTAGGACTTCTAGTACTATGTTGAATAGCAGTGGTGATAATGGACATCCCTGCCGTGTTCCTGACCTTAACGGAAAAGCTTTCGGTTTTTCTCCATTGAGAATGATATTTGCGGTGGGTTTTTCATAGATGGCTTTGATAATATTGAGGTATGTGCCCTCTATCCCTACACTTTGAAGAGTTTTGATCAGGAAGGGATGCTGTACTTTGTCAAATGCTTTTTCAGCATCTATTGAGAGTATCATATGGTTCTTGTTCTTTCTTTTATTAATGTGTTCTATCACATTGATTGATTTGCGGATGTTGAACCAACCCTGCAGCCCTGGAATAAATCCCACTTGATCGTGGTGAATAATCCTTTTAATGTACTGTTGAATCCTATTGGCTAGTATTTTGGCGAGAATTTTTGCATCTGTGTTCATCAAGGATATTGGTCTGTAGTTCTCTTTTTTGGTGGGATCCTTGTCTGGTTTTGGGATCAAGGTGATGCTGGCCTCGTAGAATGAGTTTGGAAGTTTTCCTTCCATTTCTATTTTTTGGAACAGTTTCAGGAGAATAGGAATGAGTTCTTCTTTAAATGTTTGGTAGAATTCCCCTGGGAAGCCATCTGGCCCTGGGCTTTTGTTTGTTTGGAGATTTTTGATGACTGTTTCAATCTCCTTACTGGTTATGGGCCTGTTCAGGTTTTCTATTTCTTCCTGGTTCAGTTGTGGAATCTATACACAGAAAATTATAAAGTACTCATGAAAGAAATTGAGGAAGACACAAAAAAATGGAAAAATGTTCCATGCTCCTGGATTGGAAGAATAAATATTGTGAAAATGTCTATGCTACCTAAAGCAATCTACACATTTAATGCAATCCCTATCAAAATACCATCCATTTTTTTCAAAGAAATGGAACAAATAATCCTCAAATTTATATGGAACCAGAAAAGACCTCGAATAGCCAAAGGAATATTGAAGAACAAAGCCAAAGTTGGTGGCATCACAATTCCGGACTTCAAGCTCTATTACAAAGCTGTCATCATCAAGACAGCATGGTACTGGCACAAAAACAGACACATAGATCAGTGGAACAGAATAGAGAGCCCAGAAATCGACCCTCAACTCTATGGCCAACTCATCTTCGACAAAGCAGGAAAGAATGTCCAATGGAAAAAAGACAGCCTCTTCAATAAATGGTGCTGGGAAAATTGGACAGCCACATGCAGAAAAATGAAATTGGACCACTTCCTTACACCACACACGAAAATAGACTCCAAATGGATGAAGGACCTCAATGTGAGAAAGGAATCCATCAAAATCCTTGAGGAGAATGCAGGCAGCAACCTCTTCGACCTCAGCCGCAGCAACATCTTCCTAGGAACAACGGCAAAGGCAAGGGAAGCAAGGGCAAAAATGAACTATTGGGATTTCATCAAGATCAAAAGCTTTTGCACAGCAAAGGAAACAGTTAACAAAACCAAAAGACAGCTGACAGAATGGGAGAAGATATTTGCAAACGACATATCAGATAAAGGACTAGTATCCAAAATCTATAAGGAACTTAGCAAACTCAACACCCAAAGAACAAACAATCCAATCAAGAAATGGGCAGAGGACATGAACAGACATTTCTGCAAAGAAGACATCCAGATGGCCAACAGACACATGAAAAAGTGCTCCACGTCACTCGGCATCAGGGAAATACAAATCAAAACCACAATGAGATATCACCTCACACCAGTCAGAATGGCTAAAATTAACAAGTCAGGAAATGACAGATGCTGGAGAGGATGTGGAGAAAGGGGAACCCTCCTCCACTGTTGGTGGGAATGCAAGCTGGTGCAACCACTCTGGAAAACAGCATGGAGGTTCCTCAAAATGTTGAAAATAGAACTACCCTATGACCCAGCAATTGCACTACTGGGTATTTACCCTAAAGATACAAACATAGTGATCCGAAGGGGCACGTGTACCCGAATGTTTATAGCAGCAATGTCTACAATAGCCAGACTATGGAAAGAACCTAGATGTCCATCAACAGATGAATGGATAAAGAAGATGTGGTATATATACACAATGGAATACTATGCAGCCATCAAAAGAAATGAAATCTTGCCATTTGCGACGACGTGGATGGAACTAGAGCGTATCATGCTTAGTGAAATAAGTTAATCGGAGAAAGACAACTATCATATGATCTCCCTGATATGAGGACATGGAGAAGCAACATGGGGGGGTAGGGGGATAGGAGAAGAATAAATGAAACAAGATGGGATTGGGAGGGAGACAAACCATAAATGACTCTTAATCTCACAAAACAAACTGGGGGTTGCTGGGGGGAGGTGGGATTGGGAGAGGGGGAGCAGGCTATGGACATTGGGGAGGGGAGGCGAACCATAAGAGACTATGGACTCTGAAAAACAACCTGAGGGTTTTGAAGGGTCAGGGGTGGGAGGTTGGGGGAACAGGTGGTGGGTAATGGGGAGGGCACGTTTTGCATGGAGCACTGGGTGTTGTGCAAAAAGAATGAATACTGTTACGCTGAAAAAATAAATAAAATGGAAAAAAAAATAAAAAAAATAAAATAAAATAATAAATAAATAATAATTTTTTTTTTAAAAATCCCACTTTAAAATGGAACTTCTAAAACATACATTTACATTGTATATTACATAGTATTCATACACTTATATTTCTCTAAATATTATTCACCATAATTTGAACTAACAATATCAACAAACACATTGAAATGCTCACCAAGGATTATGACTTCATCTTTTAAGTTCCAAAGTGATTCCTGAATCATTAAGAAAACAATACTGATTAGTGTAGTTTTATCAGTAACTTTTAATTATTAAATAATTATTCAAAGTTGTCCATCCTTGTGTAATATCCAAAAAAGAGCTAAACTTTTTTGGGACTTTTTTGGTACACATCGTGCAATTTAATTTGAAGGAAAGAAAAATAACACAGAGAAAAAACCTGCAGTTAGGGGAGAAAGTGTTGTCGTTTTTAATTTTCCAATTCCTCTTTCCCACAAAATCAGCATGTTTTAGCACAAAACCACAGGGTAGTCATTCACGACACTGAAAGCCGAACTTGACTGATGTTGTGTTTTGTCTATGATTCTGACAGAATTTGTTGAAAAGTTTAATTACTCATTTTTTTCCTTCTCTTTGCTCACCTGAACCATCTATAGTCTCAATATTGATGAAAATTTTTCAAAGATTTCCATTTTTATTTTACTAAATTTGTGCCTTCATTAAATATATTTCCTTCTTTATGTATTACGTGGATTTTGACAATTCCATATATTTTGTATTACATATACTTTGGCAAATACATACATATCTAGTCTCTAAAGAAAACACAAACCTATACATCCTCAACACTCCCTCATATCCTCAGATTGCTATATGCAATAAAAACAAAATATGTTTGATATATCTTTCGTAAGCTCCCTTGTACACAGTTACATCTAATTTTCTATTCTCTTACTCTTTAGTGTGGTAAAGATTACAAAAATCACAAAGTAATGGAAATGTGTCTGCATTTGTGCATGTATCTGTCAAGGAGCCAACTCCTGAAGACGATATACAGTATTATTCATTAATAAGGGCAGTTCCAAGAGAATATTTACAAAAATGCACCTAAATAGTAACTTTGTGTATCAGAAATTAGTATTTATTTCTGTTTTTTCATTTAAATTCAATGAGTCAACATATAGTACATCACTAGTCTCAGATGTCGTGTTCAGTAACGTTATCAGTTGCGTAGAACACCCAGTGCTCACCCATCACATGTCCTCCGTAAGGCCCATCAGCACCCAGTTACCCCATCTCCCCACCCCTCCTCCAGCAACCCTTGGTTTGTTTCCTATGGTTAAGAGACTCGTTCGGTGCTTATTTCCTTCTGCCTTTAAGGACGGGGATAGCTTACTGCTCTATATGTTTTAATGAGTGCCCCCCACTTCCACATGAACCAGGCAGTATCAAGCAAGAGTCAGAGCCCAGAGCCTGGCATGCTGAAGACAAGCTCCTGGCTTGATGTGTTCTCTTTGGTTTCTAATCAGTTCAGCTCTACAAGTCACTTACATCCCACCTTCCTTTCAATGCTGGTGACAGCCGCCTACCCTGCTTCAGTACCATTTTTGTGACTCTGAACCTCGATGGTGTAAAAATATGCTGATCCCAGGAGGGGGGCTTCTATGCCTTCTGTTACAAAATAACAAATACTGTGGGGGTGAGGGAGTAAACTGTTGTGACAGCAAAATGAATGGTTTGGAAATATGTTTTCTCCCTTTACAAGTAGTTATTCCTTAAAGCTCTCACAAATACAAAAAACAAAAAACAAACAAACAAAAAAAAACCAAAAAAACAAAAAAAAAACCCAAATGGTTAAATTCATCTCAGCCTTATCAGCAAAACTATAAGATTCCAAAATATGCTTTTAATCACAAGAGTATATTTTAATTGACTAATGTGCTGATAAATATTCTTCATTAATAAAAGGTAAATTAATAGGTAGAAATGATTTTACTCCTATGACTAGAGCATCGGCGTAAGCTGACTGCATCAAGCAACAGATTCAGACTCTGTGCTCAGGGTCATATAGGTCACTCAGCACGACAGTATTTAGCGAGTCACTGGGCTTTTAAGAAAGCAGCCCAGACACTTGATTCTCTCTGCTTGACTTATTTCGCTCAGCATAATCTCTTCTAGTCCTGTCCATGTTTCTACAAAATTTGGGTGTTCATCCTTTCTGATGGAGGCATAATACTCCATCGTGTATATGGACCACGTCTTCCTTATCCATTCGTCCGTTGAAGAGCATCTTGGTTGTTTCCACAGTTTGGCGACCGTAGCCATTGCTGCTATAAACATTGGGGTACAGATGGCCCTTCTTTTCACTACATCTGTATCTTTGGGGATAAATACCCAGTAGTGCAATTGCAGGGTCATAGGGAAGCTCTATTTTTAATTTCTTGAGGAATCTCCACACTTTTCTCCAAAGTGGCTGCACCAACTTGCATTCCCACCAACAGTGTAAGAGGGTTCCCCTTTCTCCACAAGCAGAGAGAGTCAAGTATCATATGGTTTCATTTATTTGTGGAGCATAACAAAGAACATGGAGGACATGGGGAGATGGAGAGGAGAAGGGAATTGAGGGAAATTGGAAGGGGAGATGAACCATGATAGAGTGTGGACTCTGAGAAACAACCTGGGGGTTTTGAAGGGGCGGGGGTGGGAGGTTGGGGAAGCCAAGTGGTGGGTAATAGAGAGGGCACGTATTGCATGGAGCACTGGGTGTGGTGCAAAAACAATGAATTCTGTTATGCTGAAAAGAAATAAAAAGCAAGCAAGCAAGCAAGCAGCCCGGATGTAGTGTGACCACCTTCTCTCCCAGAAGCTACTTCTCACTCTAGATAAACAGATACAGCTAATATCACTTGGTAAAAGTTTAAGTGATTACAATGAGGAAAACTGAGTATTGTTTTTTAGCAGGTTGCGGTGGTGCCATTTCAAATGTATCAGAATCTTCTGCCTTTAGAAACGTGTCTTTTTTGGTTACTTTGAGTTTTTGACTACATGTTCTTTTGAAATATATGCCTTTGTCATCAAATCCCCCACTTCAATTTTTTTCTCTTAGTATAACCTGACATAAAAAGTGAAAGCAAATGATATTGCTGTATTTAAAAAAAAAAAATGCTGGTTTGAACATAGAGATTTTATAATTCCAAAACATTCTCTGCTTAAGCCCTGCCTTTCTGACTGTTTATATTTTCTTGAGCCATTTCCACATTAACCTGGGACAAAAATAAGACTTTGGTTCTGTAGACAGATAATCCATCTAGTGATGCTCATGGATTCATGGTAAGTACCTTGCATAGCAATGTGTATTAAAAATATATATGCTTTTTTACTTTAGGTATATAGTTGGAGACATATTTCTTCCTGAAAAAAAAAATTCGCCTCTATAAATAGAAATGGAAGGCTACTAGCACATTATAGTTAAAAAGATACGATCAACAAACACAGTAACTTGATACTTCAAATCATGGCACTATTGAGTCGGTACCAATGTTTATAGGATAATAAAATTAAAGCTCACATTTCTAAGAATAAATAAATGTAACCTCATGAGAACAACTTGAATAAAAATGGCTAAATCATATCAGCTATATACCAAGTAAGAAGAAATGTAAGATGTTCTAAAATATAACAAAGAAAATAATACTCAATAAGAAGGAGGAGAGGAACTGAATCATGCTTTAGATGCAAGCAGAAACTTCACTAAACTGCATGAAACTGTAATTTTAATCAGACAGATAATCACTCAAGAATGGAGGAAGTCCATCCAGCAGAAAAGAGAACATTAAATACATATCAGATCTACAGAAAAGAACCCCTGTCCAAATTATCTTTGCTTACGCCACACAGACCAAAACCTAAATGAAACAAAAGAAGTTGTAAGAAGGTTTGTTTCTAGTCATAAAGGCCTAAAGAAAAAAAAAAAAAAAAGATCTCAAATAAACAACCTAACTTTATACCTCCAGGAATTAGAAAAAAAAGAACAAATTAAGCCCAAAGCCGAAAGTTCATAAAAAGAAGGAAATAATAAATATTACAGCAGAAATAAATACAACAGAGACTAGAAAGACAACAGAAAAAAATCAATAAAACACGGAGCTGCCTTTTTGCAATGGTAAAATGGACAAACCTTTGTTAAACTCACCAAGAAAAAGTGAGACACAAATAAAATTATAAATGAAAAAGAAGATTAGAACTGATACCACAGAAATATAAAGGATCACAAAAGGGTACTGTGAATGATTTGTGTACTAAGAACCTGGATAATCTAGGAGAAATGGATCAGTTCTCAGAAATATACAAACTTCTAAGACTGAATCAAGAGGAAATTAAAAATCTGAATAAACCAGTAACAACTGAGTGGGCTGAAACACTGATCTACAACTTTTCAAGTAGGATCAGATGGTTTCACTGTTGAATTTTACCAAACATTTAAATAAAAATTTAATTTATTATCAATTATAATTATAATTAATAATAAAAATTAATTATCAATATTTCCCAAATTCTTCCAAAAACCTGGAAAGGAGGGAACACTCCCAAACCCATTTTATAACACCAGCATCACCTTGATAACAAAGACAGATTAGCACAAGAAAATATCCCAGATCCATACAGATGCAAGAATTCTCAACAGAATATTAGGAAACCAAATTCAACAGCATATTGACAGAATCACTCACCTGGATTTATTCCTGAGATGCAAAGATAGCTTAACATATGCAAATCAATAGATGTGATAAATCACATTCACAAAATGAAGGATAAAAACCATATGCTCATCTCAACAGATGCAGAAAAAGCATTTGATAAAATTCAACATACTTTCATGATTTAAAAAAACAAAGAAAACACTCCACAAAGTGGGTATAAAAGGAGCATACTTCAAGATAACAGACCCTGTATATGACAAGCCTGCAGTTAACATTGTACTCAATGATAAAAGGTTGAAATCTTTTCCTCTTAGATTAAGAACAAGATAAAATTTCCCACTCTTATCACTTCTAATTCCATACAGTACTAGAAGCCCTAGCTAGAGCAATCAGGCAAGAAAAAGAAATAAAAGGCATCTAAACTGGAAAGGAAGAAGTAAAATTTTCTGTTTCAGATGACATGATCTTATATACCTAAAAACTAAAGATTCCACCAAAACCTGTAAAAAGTAATAAACAAATCCAGTGAAGTTACAGGATACAAAATCAATGTTAAAAAGTTCAATTCTTTGAAATCTTGCCATTTGTGATGATGTGGATGGAACTAGAGGGTATCATGCTTAGTGAAATAAGTCAATCGGAGAAAGACAACTATCATATGATCTCCCTGATATGAGGAAGTGGAGATGCAACATGGGGGGGTTAGGGGGGTAGGAGAAGAATAAATGAAACAAGATGGGATTGGGAGGGACACAAACCATAAGTGACTCTTAATCTCACAAAACAAACTGAGGGTTGTTGGGGGGAGGGGGAGAGGGGGGTGAGGTTATGGACATTGGGGAGGGTATGTGCTATGGTGAGTGCTATGAAGTGTGTAAACCTGGTGATTCACAGACCTGTACCTCTGGGGATAAAAATACATTAGATGTTTATAAAAAAATAAATAAAATAAAAAGGAAATATTTATTAAAAAAAAGTTCCATTTTTATACACTAACAACATATTATCTGAAAGAGAAGTAAAGAAAATAATTCCACTTACAATAGCATCAAAACAATAAAATCTTTAGGAATATAAATTTAGTCAATAAGGTTAAAGATTTGTGTACTGAAAATATAAGATTGACAAAAGAAACTGAAGAAGACACACACAAGTGGAAAGATATTCTGTATTCATGGTTCAGAAGACTTAACAATGTAAAAATGTTTATACTACCCAAAGTCATCTGTAAATTCAATGAAACTGTTATCAAAATTCCAATAGAACTTATCATGGAAATAGAAAAAAAAATCCTAAAATGCATATGGATACCAAAAAAACCCTCAAATAGTCAAAGCAATTTTGAGAGAGCAGAACAAAGATGGAGGGATCCCCTTTCAAACGATATACAAGGACAATGTATATAGATGTATAGCAATGAGTACAATATGGAGTTGGCATAAAAATGGACACACAGATCAATGAAACAGAACTGAGAACCCAGAATAAAATCACGCATCTATGGTTAACTTCTATTTGACAAGGGAGCCAAGAATACTCAATGGTGAACAGACAGTCTCTTTAATAAATAGTGTTGGGGAAAATGGAGATTTCCATGTGAGAGAATGAAATTGGACCCCTCCCTTGTACCACTCACAAAACTTAACTCAAATGGATTAAGGAATTAAATGCAAGCTCTGAAGCCATAAAATTCCTGCAAGAAAACATAGGGGAAAAGCTCCTTGACATCGGTGTTGGTAGCGATTTTTTGGTATAACACCAAAACACAAACAAAAGGAAAAATAAACTACATCAAACTAAAAAGCTTCTGTAAAGAAAAAAATCAAAACAAAAAGGCAACTTATGGGATGGGAAAAAATATTTGCAAGCCATATATCTGAGAAGTGGTTAAGATCCAAAATACATAAGGAACTCATACAACTCCAGAGCAAACAAACAAACAAAGCAAAGACACAAATGAAAAAGCAATCCTATTCAAAAGTAGATGGACATTTTTTCAAAGAAAATATACAACAGGCCAACAGGTACATGAAAAGGTGTTTAACCTAACTAGTCATCAATGCAAATCAAAACCACAGAATCTGATTTCACACTTATTAGAACGGCTACAATGAGGAAGATAGGAGATGACAATTTTTTATTAGATGCAGAGAAGAAGAAACCCTTGTGCCCTGTTAGTCAGAAAGTAAATTGTTACAACCACTGTAGAAAACAGTTCCTCAAAATAAATAAATAAAAACTGAGCTAACCTATGATCCAGCAATCCCGCTTCTGGGTATACACCTGAAGAAATAAAACCAGGCCTTCAAAAATGTATCTGAACCTCCACGTTCACTGAAGAATTATTTACAACAGCCAAGACTTGGGAACAATATAAGAATTATTTACAACGGCCAAGACATGGGAACAATTACTGCATGAATGAATAAAGAAAAGAGGATACACAGTGATACAGGATATGGATTGCATGTGTGTGTATGTGTGAGAGAGAGAGTGTGTATGTGTGTATTATATTAGAAAGTTATTCAGGCACTGAAAAGAAGGAAATCCTACCATTGTGACAAAATGGATGAAATTGGAAGGTGTCACAGTAATGAAATAAATCAGACAGGAAAAGAGAAATAGTGTAGGTTCTCACATATGTGTAAAACCTAAAAACAAACAAACAAAACAACAACAGCAACAAAAAAAATTTCACAGAAACAGAGAACAGACTGGTGGTTGCCAGGGCCTGAAGATGATGATGGTCAAGGCGTGAAAGCTTCTATTTATAAGAGGAATAAGTTCTGGAGATCTAACATATAGACGAGGACAGTTCATACCGTATTGTATACTTCGCTACTTGCTACGAAAACAGATCTTAGGTGTTCTCACCATTAAAAAAGGCAACTATGAGAGGTAATGGATACATTAACTAATCTTACTGCAGTAATCATTTTGCAATATATACAGTCACTAAATCATCACATTTTGCACCTTAAATTTATACTCTTATATATATGTATATCTCAGTAAATCTAGAAAAAGAACTAAAGATGAGCAGTCATAAAATATATACAGTGTATAGAACTAAACTTTAAAACTATACAATAACCTTAACAGCAGGAAGATAGACAAAGAAAAAAGGCAAAGTGGGTAAAGCAAACATCTAAGAAACTATTAAAAATTCCTTAGTAGGGGCGCCTGGGTGGCTCAGTGGGTTGGGCCTCTGCCTTCGGCTCAGGTCATGATCCCAGAATGCTGGGATCGAGTCCCGCATCGGGCTCTCTGCTTGGCGGGGAGCCTGCTTCCTCCTCTCTCTCTCTCTGCCTACTTGTGATCTCTCTCCTTCAAATATATAAATAAAATCTTAAAAAAAAAAATTCCTTAGTATAATAGCAGTAAGAGGCATTTAGTAGTCTATTAGGAGGAATCAAAGACAGTATTTACAGTAAAAGTAATTGTAAAAATACTATAGGTGTGAAAGCACTTTGGCTAAAAAGAAAATCAGTTAAAAGGTACTTCTAAAATCGATCAGCTCAAACTCTCAGACAGAGCCCTGCCCACCGCCCTTAGGATGCTGCCCTGTGCTGTTCCCAGTCGCAGAGAGGGCAAGAGCCGTCGTGGTGAGGGCACGCGGGGGCTCTCGTGCATGGGCTGCCACTGGATCCAAAACGGCTGAGGACAGGTGTGAGGACAGGACAGTCTCCTGGACAACAGGGGGTACAGGAGGTAACTGGAAACTGTGGACAGGAGGATGCACTCCTCTGGACCCTTCTCTCCTAGGACCAAAGCGGTTAGGATTCAGCGGAGACACAAAATCTAGCTCCTTCAGCATACCAAGAGAAATCTCACCGCAAGCTAGGTAACCGAGAATTTAACATGGATCCCTGAGATTCACCACACCAGGAAATGGAAAACAAAGCCGTGATCATCCTAACCAATTCAGAAAAAGCCTTGGACAAAAATCAGTGCTCACTCTTGACTAAAAACTCTCACTGAACTCAAAACTCCCTCCACCTGAAAAGAGTACCTACAAACATATTATCAAATAATAGTTTGCTACTGTAACTGATGAGGAAATAGTTTGATACCATAACTGAAAGGAACACATGTGTCCTAGGGTCACAAAAACAGCATGGTCCTTACCAGTAAACAAACAAAGGAAAAAATGGATAAAAGACACAAAGATGGAAAAGGAAAAAAAAAAGTCTATTTTTATTTGTGGCCGACATGACTGTCTATGCAGAAAATGGAAAAAAGCCTGCAAAATAGCACAATAGCGGACATGCAAAAGAAGCCAGGGCATGGGAAACAAAGCCAATAGATACAAATTCAACTCCATTTCTCAGCAATAGCAATGAATAGTTGGAAACTGAAATTTAAACGAGTACCATTATATTGTGCATTAAATACATGAAATATTTAGGGATAAATTTAACCCCACATGTGCAAGATTTGAATGCTAAAAATTATGTAACCTCAATCAAAAGTAAATCAAAAACCCAAATAAACAGACAAATATGCCAAATTAGGAATCAGAAGACTTAGAAATGTAAAAATCTCTCCTCCACACAAATTAATCTGTAAATCCAAAGCAGCAGTGATCAAGATCCTTGTGATCTTTAAATAGACACCAACAAGCTGATTCTAAAACGCATCTTGAAAATGTGAGGACCTAGGTTAGCCAGGATAACTGTGAAAAGGAAGGACAAAGTTGCAGGACTTAGACAATCTGATTTTGAAGTTGCCCCACCACTACAATATTAAAGACAATGCAGTATGGGCTGAGGCTGTCTGTATCAATCAACGGAACACAGGGAACCCCGACAGAAACAGACCCACAGATACATGTTTAAATGATCTCTCGAAGAGGTTCCAAGACATTCAGTGGGAAAGGGTAGTCTTTAAAACGGATGGCAGTGACGCACTCGACAGCCATATGCAAAACACATCAAAACAAAACTCCGTCCCATGATTCACATCATAGGCCTAACCTGACTGGAAACAATATAAATCTAAATATGAATCTGTAACACTTTCAGCGGAGGTCACAGGAGGATGATTGTGTGACCTTCGGTTAGGCAACCTTTCCTGATGTAGGACAGAACATGAAAGAAAAATACCAGAAAAATCAGGATAGTTGACTTTATCAAAATTTCAACCTTTAGCTTTTCGAAAGACACTACTCAAAAAAGGGAAAGATCGGCAATGCGTAGGCAGGAAATATTTGCAAAACACACAGCTGACTAAGGACTTGTACGATGATGACACAAGGTTCTTGCCCAGCTCAGTAAGAAAAGCAAACATTCCACTTGAAAACAGGCAAAACGTTTACACAGAGACTTCAACGAAGAAGAGATATGGATAGAGAGAGGCACAGGGACGTTCAACCTCGCAGCAAGACGACCTGCTGTTACACACCATTGAAAAGAGGGAAGAGAGTCCTAAAAATACAGTGTTAGGGAGATACGGAACAAGGAAAACACTCATACATTGTTCGTGGGAGCAAAAATGGTATAAAAAACCCACTTGAAGTTATAATTTGGTAGTTTCTTATAAAGTTAAAAATATATTTACCATATAACCCAGAAACACCGCTCTCAGGTGCCTACCTAAGAGCATTGAAGAAGCATGTCCACAAAACCTACTGGGGACCACCAAAAGGCCATCAGGTGTGGGTGCTCGACATTCAGAACTTCAGAGATGACAAGGAAGCAGTCACTGACATAGCATAGATAAACCCCAACAGCATTAGGCCAAGTGAGAGAAGACAGACTCATGAGAACCCCAACTCTATAATTTCATTTATATGACATTCTGAACTATACCAAATTATACGAACAGAAACTCAGATCCATGGCTGCCAAGAGCTGTGTTGGCAGATGGTGATTTATTTCCAAAAAGCAGGAGAGTAATTTTTGCTGTGACTGAAACATTCTAAATCTTAATCGTCATGCTGGTTATACGACTGTCTAAAATTGTCAAAATTCATAGAAGTGTGCGCCTAAAAATGGAAATTTTTATTGGATTCAAATTTGACCTCGATAACTGACCTGAAACATTCTCAGATAAATCACATTTTGAAGTGCTGAACCATCAAGGAAGAATTATTCAGCCAATTCTACTTGTACTACTAAGTTTCATCAAATTTATTGTAACCTTATTTGCATGCTTTGAATATTTCAGGGACTTGAACAATAATTTCAGTGGTTCATTAACTAGAAAACACCTTTGAGAACCAGGCTAGTGTTCAAAGGTAAACTGAGGCACATGAAAATTTACAAGAGGTCGTCTGAGCAAACATCAGTTCCAAGTCAAAAGTGGTAAGGGCTCCACCACAGAAGCTCGGGGGAAAGGTTTCCGAGGAGACCCAGAAACAAAGCAATGTATTCAGTTGCCGTGCAAGCAGCTGCCTTTCTTGGGAGAGCCTAGTTGACTGTTTGTGGTTAGTCGTCCCTAAATTTCATTTGTTCCGATTCAAGAGCCACCTCAGTCTGATGGCCTTCCTGTTTAATTACTTTAACACTCGTTGTCAGAAAATACAGAATTGAGAGTGAGGATTAACAGTATCCATTCGTTCAGTTCTGCTTCATAAGAATGTAGAAACTTGGGAGCAGTCAGAGCTTTCCTCCAAGAGCACATCTCATCGGCAGACATTCTAGACCCTGGAAATGCAGAGTCAGAACAATGCCTGGGAAGAGCTTCAGCTAATCCTAGATCCGCTGAGTGGATGGATCTTCAAAATGGCAGAGGATTCGAAGATTCAGAAAAGCTAAACTTAGTTTTGTAGTGTTTACAGGGAACAAACAGAGAAATTGGGGGTGGGGGGGCATCTGACATCTATTACGGCCGTGTGGGTGGGCAGCCTACGTGTGTGCGTACCTTGTGAACTGCTTCCAGCTCTGCTGATTCTCCAGAGAAGAAAACTCATACATTCAATCAATCATGCTTTTGTTGCTTCTTTATCCACCGAATCATTTCATGACTTATTTCCATACTGCAATGTCTCTGTCTGATCATTTCATGACTTATTTCCCTACTGCAATGTCCCTGTCTGGTCTTCATTCTGTGCTAACGTGGAGTTGCCTGACTTTAGAAACTCTTGAATTTACCCTGGAAATCCGGGAAACACTGGGTAATCGATATGCACAGAAGACAGTTCCTGTCCTGCATGAGCTTAAACCTACTGGAGACGGAGCGGATGGTGACAGACAAGGAGCCAGGTGACTTCTAGTGGGCATGAAAAGTACTATGGGGAAAACACCTATGAGAGTCGGAAGGTTCCATGGAAGGTTAGTGTGTGATGGGTCTAGGGCAAGAGCCCCAGACTCCGTGCCAAAGGGAACAAGCAGGCAGGCAGGGGAAGGAGGGGTGACAAAAACTTCTCAGCAGACAGAGGGTCCTCACACCAGCGACACAGACCAGTGTGAGAGGAGCCCTAAAAGGTGAGCCAGGGCGGTGGAGGCTGGACAGGAGAGGGAAAGGGAGGTCGGGTGACCAAGTGTCCTCGAGTTCCACGCTGGGGGTCTTGGCGCAGCTCCAGAGGGAGGAGGAAGGGGTCCCAGCGAGGGAAGGGATGATCCGGTCAGTGTTTAGAATGACCACTGAGACACGAAACGGGCTAGGAGGGGACGGAGAGATGGCTTCGGTGGCCCCTCCAAGGACAGCAGAGATGTCCTGCCCCAACCCACCGGCTGTAGGTGCCGGTGGACGGAAAACAGTCAGTGACACCCACAGTAACACACTGATGGGGGCGCCGAGCGACTCCCCGGGCCGGGCTCTGCGCTGGCACCAGGACGCTTCCCAGACACCCGGCGATGACAAGCTGCGGCGCTTCGCCGGGAACACGGAGAACAGAGACTTACACCGGTGTGTTCCCTCCCAGAGCTGCCCCCGCCCGGCCAAGGCGCCCCCAACCCCGGCACACGCAGGCCCCACTGCGCACCCGCACCCCGGGACACACAGGGCACCCGTCTACCTGACGCGACGCCCAGCCCCCCGCCCTCCGCGGCACCCACAGCTCCGACAGCACCTACCCGGGTCCCCGAGGTGAGACTCCGCCGCGGAGAGGGCGCCGGGACCTCGAGAGCCGCGGGGCTGACGGGCGCGGGCAGGTCGCAGGGCGCGAGCTGTGGCCCAGGGCAGGGGCGCAGGGGTCCGGGGGCACAGGCTGCGACGGCCCACCTGGAGGGCAGGCGGCTCCACGCCAGGTCCGGGCTGGGCGTCCTCGGGCGCCCCGGGCAGCCGGTGCCTCCGCAGCGCCGGAAGTGGCTGGGCGCTGACCTTGGTCTGACCTTGGGTCGACCTCGGGCTGACCTCGGGCCGACCTCGGGCCGTGCGGGCGGGCTGGACCCGGGCCCTGGCGGTGGCCACCGCTCTGCCCCTCGCACGGCCCCAGCCTCTGCGGCGGGTTCCCGGGCAGAGGGAAGCCGCTCTGAGGCCTGAGGGGGTCCCGAGCTGGTCCTGGGGACCCCGGAATCCCCCCCAGCGCCCGCACCTCAGAGCAGCATTGCGCAGCGCCACCTCGCGGCGGCTCCCGGGACTGCGCTGACCGCTCCCCGCATCGGGGACCCTCCAGGAGCCAGGAGGCCGGCCCAGCCCCACGGTGACCACAGCAACTAAAAGACATCCACCGGTCAACAACAACAGTTTGTAAACGAAAGTGGGCTTCCAACACACATGTGCCTGACTCTCATTCCCACACCTTTGCCTACCATAATTCAGTGCTTTCTGGATGGCTCAGGTCACTGGGGTCAGAGGTCAACACTCGGCAAATGGGGACTGAGCAGGATCGCAGGTCTCACGGGGTGGAGGGATTAGGTTTCCCCATGACGTTAGTGAAGGATCTATTACATCCAAATAATCTTTCAAAATGAATTTGGAATTAGCCTGTAGATCTATTTTTGTTAACCAAAAAAAGATATTTAATGTGAATATGGTATAAAATGGATTTTTTTCCTAATACAGACCCAAAACCAAAAAAACCACTGACAAGAAAATAAACCTTTGGCCCGTCATTAATTTAATGAGCAGTTATAATATCATGTGTATCGTGAACCCATTTAAAATTGTATCCATTTGGCTACATACAATTACAAACACAGAACAATGCTTCCTGCATGTGTTCCACCAACACTACCCACAAATGATCAAAAGAATGAAAGTTTCCCCTGGTCAAGACCTGAAAGACTTGAAGGACATCTTTATACCAGGGACTGCAAACTGGCAGTCAAAAGGAGAAACCAAACTTTCAAAGGTGTTCTGTTCCTGTTTCGTTCTCATCCTGTTTGGCGAGCATGCTGCTTTCCTTGACTTAGTCTACCTGTGTTGTTTTGTTGAATCCGAATAGTTTTAAGGGAAGACAGTGAACCATCAGCCACATCCCTCACTGTCCTCAGCTCATGTCCCTTCACACTTCCATACAACTGACCTAGCAACCAACAGCTTTGGGATCCACAACCCAAGCCACACAGAAGCACCTTCTCTTAGTATCACAGAGCTTCCTGCAAAAGTTTCAAGAAAGCATGAAAATAAGTATGTCCTCATGTTTGATATGAGGTTCACTGATTTAGAAATATGTAATGCATGTTCTAGAACACATACTACTATTCACAAAAATACTATACATGCCAACTGCAAATAACATGGGTTATTTCCAAATTTCCCAAAGCTAAGTGTTGTTCCTCTAACCTTTCCTTCCACTTTCTGCAGAATTTCTATCAGTATTTCACTGACGTGTTACCCCTTCCCAGTGCTTCTCAGGAAACGCCAGTTTCCTACAACTATAGAAAAGTAGTTGTAAAATATTGCCAACGTTGTAAAGTGATTATTTTTGTTTGGTAAGATATGGAATGAGGCAGACTACATTGGGCATACAATGAACAATGAACAATTACTCAAGACTCCTCTCCTCAGTGTGAAGTAACCACATATGTGAAAACTTCACACAAAGCCACAGGCACAGGCCTGAGACTACCCACCTTTCAGACTTTGAATCAGTCTATCCTGAAACTGCTTTTCCAGCTGAGCATCTGGACACTTGACTGGGAATTAGAATTCCTTCAACTGATGTAGAAATTTCCTTAAATGACAAACACAGTTCCCTGTGGCTTAAAACTTTTTTTACAATGTGGCTTATGCTGAGCACCTGCTTTCTGTCTCAGAGCCTGTGGCTTTTGGTACATGCTGGCGAAGGATGCCTCTGGGACCAGTCTCCAAAAGAGGCCATGTGAGTCCCTGGCAGGGACCACTCTGCATGTGTTGCTAGAGAAATTAACCAACTCTTGTGTGACTCTAAGGGGGAGGACTCGTGGAAGCTGGTGCCTGGTCTTCTGGGCTTGGCTGCAAGTGACTTTTCCTTCTACTGGTTTTGTTTGTATCTTGTGCTCTAGTAACTCTGAGAACAATGTGTGCCAAGTTCTGTGGATGCTTTCCATCCATCACCAGACTTGAATATGACATCGGTACCAACACACACACACACACACACACACACACACACACACACCCCTTTCACATACTTGAAGAGAATGCCGAAACAACTAAAATATGACTGTGATCACGAAGAGAAACGACAATAAGCATAATGTCACCATCCTACATGCCCTTCAGCAGCTCTGCCCACCACTGAACACTGTGGGGAGCAAAGGGGGCCAAGGCAACAAGAGTATGAGGAAGACAAGTAGAATGAGCAGGGACAGTAATGAAGGCGTCTGGAAGGCAGGTAGAGGAATCACCATAATGAGCAAATGCACCCTAACGATGAAAATACTCCATATACATTTTATGTAAGATGTGTACAAATGGGCAGATCAGATCACAAACTGCAAAAAAAAAAAAAAAAAAAAAAAAATTAGAGATCCCCAAATCAAAGTAGTATGAAAGGTTAAAAGCAATCAGGGTAAGAGAAAATGGTACTTTTTAATGCTAAAAGCTAAAATCCACACAATGAAGACAGAACATGTGTGACTATTTATGCTCCAAGGAACTCAATAACCATTCTTTCGAAGCAAACACTACAGACAATGCAAGGAGACATAGAAACACCCAAACTGGAGACTTTAAGATGCTGCTCTCAGTCCAAGACAGGGTAGTGGACATAAAGCCAGTGAAGAGATGAAAGGTTTCAACAACAATATTAGGAGGGTAGGTCTTAGAAACAGCTACTAGATTCTGTATTTGGATCACAGAGCAAACACATGTTCACAGCACGATCATAAAAGGTGATGATATAACAGAAAAAGAAAGTATAACGTCTTTTTCATTAAGCAGAAACTTTTCAAACAATGTTCCCTGGTCACAATGCAATAAATTCCAAGGTGCTAACAAAATGACAGAAGGTCCTTCTACCTGGAAATTTAAAACTTCTTATCAACCCACTTCTGGATCAAAGAGGAAGAACAAGCTAAAATTAAAGAATTTTTTAAAAGTACATCCCTGATGCATTATTTATCAGGATTTGGGGGATGCAGCTAAAGTAATAGTCAGAGGAAAATGTATTGCCCTAAATACTTTATTAATAAAACTGAAAGATTAAAAGTAGAATTTAATGCCCAAGTCAAAATAATAGGAAAAAAAGAATGACAACCAAACCAAAAAAGCATAAGGAATATTATAAAAATAAACATACAAATTAATAAAGAAGATGACAGAAAAATGGGTCTAATTAATAAATTTAAATATTGTTTTTTAAGAAACAGCAAAAGAGGCAAACCACTAGCTAATTTAATTAGTGGGAAAGAAGGAGAAAGTACAAATGTATGAACTAAGAAATGAGAAGTACAAATAACTAAAAATAAAGAAATTTTAATAAGCCATGATGTGATCGTAATGATTTCTACGTAAATTAATTTGATATACTGCTAGATGCAATACGTAGTTTCTTAAGAAATCAGAGCATTACAGAGTTTAAACAGACCAGTTCCCATAGAAGAAAGAGAAAATTGTGAAGGAACACTCCTACAGGAGGGAAAAAAAGGCACTAAGCCTCCACATAATTCAACAGTATCAAAAAAGGAAGGATACTTTTGAATCTTTTTTTTAATGGGGCAATTATAACACTGATACCTAACCCAAATAAAGACAGAACAAAGAAATAAAGCTACGGATCAATGCATTGATGAATATCAATGCAAACATTCTGAGCCAAATATTAGTAAGCAGAATCCATCCCCACTTTGAAAAAAAAAAATTCAAGCTTAGTTCAATACTACAGACCCTGGAGCATCACATGCAGTATCAACAATTAAAGGGGAAGAAAATAAATGGTCACCTCCATAAATGCGCAGAGATCTTTTGCCAAAACCCAATACTTATTTATGATAAAAATACTAAGAAAATGGGAACTGATGGATCCTTTAACATGATAATGTGTATATCGGTATATATGTTTGTATATAGATGTAAATACATATAAGTGTATGTGTATATAATATTTGTGTGTGTTTAGATATATTTACAACTTACTCAAAAAACTGGTGTCTTATTTTATTTTTTGGAGAAAAAATCATGACCAGCATTACAACTAAGATGAGGAAAAGATAAGGATGGTCACTATCTCCACCAGGATTTGGCATCCTACTCAGCGTATCAACTAGTACAACTGGACAAAAGAAGAAAACTGGAGACATAAGAATATGTAAAGGAAAAGTAATGCTGTCCCAATTGCAAACGATAGGCCAGTCAACCTATAAAACCCCAGAGTGTCCATGATAAAACCAACAAAACATCACAATAGTTCTGTGAAGTAGCAGGCTACCAGAGTAACATACAAAAATTTATAACCTTCATACAAATGAATAATAGTTTTAAAACATGATAGTAGAAAATACATTTGAAGCTGCAACAAAGAAGACAAAAAATTAGAAAAGAGGTATTAACAACTGTGCAAAACCTAAACCATGAAAATGTGAAAACAGTTCCTAGAAGGCAAGAGTAGAATTGAACAAACGGAAAGCATCTCCTTTTCTGAGGGAGGGCAATTCAACCTAAAACTGTCTAGTCTCCCCAAATTAAGTTCCGTGCAATTCAAATATCTAAAAGACATTTGGGGGTTTTTGTTTTGTTTTGTTGTTGTTTTCAGAGAAGGAAGTAGCGAGGAGGGATGGGGAGGGAGGGAATCTCCAACACTCACCATACCCAGTGCAGATCCCATCATGGGACTGGATCTCACAACTGAAATCATGGCCTGAGCTGAAATCAAGAGTCGGAGGCTTAACCGACTGGGCCACGTGGGTGCCTCTCTCTCTCTACAAGCAATCTTACAGAGTTGATCTGATACAAAGTTCACATGGAATAACAAACATGAAGGAGAAGCCAGGTAAACTCCGCAAGAGAACAACCATGGAGAAGAACGGGTCCTGCCCCATATTCAGGCATAGCATTTCTGTTTCTAAACACGGTGTCGGTGCGTGGATGCACATGCACTCGAGTGAATGGAAGACAGAGTCTGCAGTCAGACCCAAATACGCATGGATCCTTAGAATATTACCAAAGTGGCATCTCAGATCACAGGGGGACAGACAGACTCTTTTATACATGGTGTTGGGACAAACGGACAGTTGTTGTAAAAGTGTAAAATTAGATCTATGTCTCACATCATTCCTAAGAATGTTAGTTTAGGGAACTAAACATAAAAACTGAAGCCACAGAAATGCTGGAAAATAACATGTATACATTTCTTTTTAGCATGAATGTAGGGACTGGCTTTCTAACAATACCCCAAAACATGGAGTCAAGAAAAGACAATACTGAGGCGCCTGGGTGGCTCAGATGGTTAAGTATCTGCCTTTGGCTCAGGTCATGATCCCAGGGTCCTGGGATTGAGTCCCACATTGGGCTCCCTGATCGGCAGGGAGTCTGCTTCTCGCTCCCTCTCTGTTCCCCCCTGCTTGTGTTCTCTCTCATTCTCTCTCTCTCTCTCTGTGTCAAATAAATAAATAAATAAATAAATAAATAAAATCTTAAAAAAAAAAGAAAGAAAAGACAATACTGATAAATTTAGCTACATGCCAAAATATTAATTTAAAAATACATGACAAGGGTGCCTGGGTGCCTCTGTTGGTTAAGCATCTGACTCCTGATCTCAGCTCAGGTCTTGATCTCAGGGTCATGAGTTCAAGCCCTGCACTGCACTGTGCTCTATGCTGGATGTGGAGCCTACTTTTAAAAGAGAAAAAAACATGAGATCAACACCATAAGCAAAATCAAAATACATGATATTCTGGGAGGAAATATTTTCAGCATATACTGCTGGCAAAGAGCTAATACCCCTAACATAGAGAACTTTTAAATACTGTAGAACAAAGAAATAAAAACCCAAGAGAAAAATGTGAAAATATAATGAACAGACAATTCGCAAAGACAAAAATGTTCTTCACACATGAGCAGAGGTCCATATTCACTCATTTTTAGAGAAATACCAATTAGAATAACACTGAGATAGTATTTCTGACCTATCAGACAATTTTTTTAAAATTATATGACAATACAGTTAGCTCCTGATCCTGTCAGGAAGCAGAAACTCTCCTAAGTTATTAATGAGAAGTCCAATTGTTTCACTCCATCCAGAGGGAAACTTTCTGATACCTAAGGAAACCCAAACAACCAAATTAAAACCTACACGTGTGCTTAATTTTTGACTCAGAAGTCCTACTTCTAAGAATCTACCTAGAAGATACCACCAACACTACAAAAACTCAAACACAAGATTTTTCATAGCAGCATTGCTTGTGATTCCAACTTTCTGGAAACAATCTGAATCCCCGTATATGGAGAGTGTTTGCAAAGCTAATAAGCAATGGCACGTCTACACAGTGCAATGTTATTCAACTGCTCTTAAGAAAAGAGCTTTACAGATGACCTCAAAGTGATTTTTGCTAGAGTATCCTGTTAAGCAAAAGAAGCAAAGCACAAAAGAGTGATTATAGCATGCCAGCTTTTATGGGAAAAGGGAGATGTAATAAATATAATAAATACCTAAGCATATTTTCACTCATGCAAAAGAAATACAGGGAGATACGGAATTGTTGAATCACGATTTGGTACGCCTAAATCTAACTTAACACTGTACTAGCTAATTGGAATTAAAGGCTTAAAAGAAAGAAACACACGGAGAATAAATCAGAAAGTATAACATCAGGTTACGTGTAGGGAGTGGGTGGGAAGGGGGTAGAAAGAAGGGGCGTGGATTGGCAAGGATGAGGAGGGAGCCGTACTTCTTTGAGTGCAAGTCCCTGTACAGCTGACTCTTAAAACCATAGGAATGTTCCACAAACCCTTCCCATACCCAAAATAAACCAATTAAAAACAACCAGCACGTGAGGGGAACCAAAACATGCCACATAAACACGAACAAAGCAACCTAACTCTTCCGAATGGAAAACGTCACCACGCTGGCCTAGTTGGAGAACATCGGGAAGGCAGCGTCTTGATGGGACACCACAGAGCTGGGACAAAGGCCACGGGGCCTCAGTGCTGTGATTTCGTTAATGCCTGGGTCTCACCGGGGTATGGGTCGACCACTGTCGAGCTTGACGGTGTGCATTCAAACTCAACGAACGCTTACAGACGGTGTAGCTAACGAGGACCAGGTTTGTGACTGCCGAGAGTGAAGGGACAGCTGAGACAAGCAGGGGGTCCCGGGATGACCTCTGTGAGACTGAACAGGAATCTTTCCTCCATGCATCCTCAGGGGACATGCATGTGTGGACAGACACACGCCTGTCCCAGGCGGATGAATCAGAGTCACAGAGGCATGCCTGTGAATGGCTTTGCAGACCAGTTTTTTCGCATTTCTCTCTGCTGAGAAAGTCCAGAAGCAGTGACTTACTGTGTTTCCTCTTATCTTAAAAAAGAGAAAGTTGTCTCCTACTATATCCCCAAATTTGCCTACTCCCTTCTACATAGTGTTCCTTAATAAAGCCATCTGTGCTTGACCATCTGCACTCCCTCTCCTCCCCTTCTCCATGAAACTCAGCCTACCTGGCTTTCCTGGCAACCACCAGAACAGGAAAAACACTTCCACTGAGGTCATGAGCAGCTGTGTCCTACAGTCCATGGCCATGTTTACATGCATGTTATTGTTTCTGGACCAGCCAGCACCATCTGACACACCCCAGCGCTGTGGTGGCATCCGCAACTGTTATTATCAACGTCTGCACTTCAATACCGAATGTATGGATCCCAAACAACAGATTTTAAACCCAGCTGGCCGTCCTTATGCTCAAAACCGGCTCTTCCTACAGCGTTGGGCACCCAAGGCCATCCCTCAGGACGCTCGTCGTAAACCAGACCCATTCTTGGCCCCAATTTCCCATGTTCCATGAGCAAGTGTGTTTGGACCAAAGGATTCTCCTCTCCACCATCACAGAGCCCTCATCTAGACTGTCTCACTTACCTGGAAGCCTAGAAAACTCTGGTCTACTCCCATCCTCCCACTGCCAACTCAGGAGGCAGAGAAACTTTCTAAAAGTAAACTTGATATTGAACGTAACACATTAGTTTGGTGGGATCTGCGAGGTGAACACCTTTGTGTTACCATAACCCCAGTGAAGTCACGAGCTTCCCCGAGACAGGCCCTGGGTCCAGCATGTCTTCTGCCAAAGTAATGACAAGACTAACTTGTTTCTATTAAGTGTTTCCAGGTTTGAAACAGGAAAAGAATGGAATCCTAAGTAGATGATCTCTCATGAGTGGCTTTCTGGGATCAAAACGCTTCTATCCATGTTGTTCTATTGTACTTGAAAGTCCCTCTTCCTCATTGATGACCATGTCTCCTTGTGTCAACACTCCAAAATGCATCAACACTCCAAAATGCACCTGTCCATATGAACCTCCTATTTATTTCCAGTTGGGGCTATTCTGTTGTGTTACGAGCACACGTATGACTTTCTTTCACTGATCGAATAAATATGTTATTTTCTCATACTTTCTAGAAGGGAGATACTGGCCCAGTAAGTGCATACCATTTCAGCTGGGGTGGAAATCTCATACGTTTCCCAGAGTGGTTGCGCCGGTTTAATCTCTCACTAGTACCTGCTTCTCAGGCTCATAAACACTGGGTATTTTCCGTATTTAAAACTTAAGCCACTTCGGCAGGTTTTAATTTGTCTTATTCTACTGATTACAAAAGTCGGCATTTTAAAAAATTTATTGGCCACATGGAAATGTTCTTTTGTCTACCCTTCTGTTAGGTGATCTGTGTTTATAAGGGTTTGTAGAAGTTCTTTATTCTGTTTCTATGTCTTTTGTCAGATACGAGTATTACGAATATCACGCCCCACTCTCTGGATTGATTTTTCACTTGCTTTAATAGTCTTTCTATGTTAAAAAGTATCAGTTCAGTATAACTTATTGGTATTTCCCCTTACGGTTAGTCCTTTTTCCATCTCATGTAAGTGGTGTCAAATCACATTTCGTAAAACTTATTGGAGTAATTGGAATAGATTTTTACATATAATCTCATGTATCAGGATTTTTAAAAATGAATCTCCAATTGGCCTAGTATCATTCACTGTGGAAAAATCCTTCTGTACTTCACCAGAGGGGCACCATCGTCATCAATCAAATGACACAACATTTCCCGAGTCTGTATCCAAGCTTTTCGTTCTGTCGTATCCATCCATCGACCTCTGTGCCAATCCTGCAGTCTTCAAGATTCTACCCATGTACTAAGTCTTGATATTGGGTACCAAAAAATCCTTCAGCTTGGTTCTTGGTGTTCAAAATGATCTAAGTTATTCTTGATCCTTTGAAATCTAATATGAATTTCAGAATGAGTAGATCCACGTCAACAAACACATAAATACATACAAACACACACACACATACACACACACACACACAAACTAGCTCCCGGGACTTTTGCTGGAATTGCCTTGAGTGTTGGAACGAGTATGTGGGCCACTGAGTCTGCACATACAAGTCCTCCGATCCAAGAAACGGTGTATATCCCTCCATTTCTTTAGGTTTTCTTCAATTCACTTGTCTTGTAGTTTTCTGAGAATAGCGTTTACACACCTTTGTCAGATATATTCATATTTATTTGATGCTTTATGATACCTTGTGAATTCTATCATTTTAATATTTCATTTTCTAATTATCTGCTATTAGTGTATAGAAATAAAATTAATTTTTATCTGGCCTTATACTGGCAGTTATGTCAAAGTTGTATCTTCCATTCGTATAGGTTGCGTATATAATTGATAGCTTTGGGTTCTACTGTATGTTTGCTTTTTATGCAGCCACTGAAGTGAGCTTGATCTGTGTGCGCCTTTATGTACTTAATGAGGAAAGTTGTGTCAATCAATTAGCAAGTATTAAAAAAAAGCAAAGGGAATGTTTCCAGAAATAAACACCTGATTTTGATTTGGTATTGTTTTTTTTTGATCACTCAGTTAAATTTGCTAATTTTTTTTTCTTTTGCTCTGTTTTCCTAAGGGCAACGAGCTTGTAACTTTCCAGCTTATCTATTGCCACGCCCTTTGTCATATTGTGGCTTTCAGAGTTGTGTTGTTCTATAAAAGGTGTTGGAAATGTCCCCTTTCTTTCCATTTAATTTCTATAAGAGATGATGAGAAAGACTACCATCATCCCTTCTGTAAATATTTGGAGAAATTCCTGGGGAAATCATGTGATTCTAGAGGTTTCTTCCTAGGGAAGTCTTTAGTTTTATTTTCAGCGTCCTGAATATAGAGTTGTCCAGATTTTTCTGTCTATTCTTGCGTCAGTAATTGTACTTTTCCCATAAATTTGGCCACTGTATCTTAAAATTTTAAATTATTTGGCATGGTATGCCTTACTATTTTTTAATGCCTGCAAAAATTTCAGTTTCCATCTTGTAATCCACTTTTAATTATATGTATTCATTTGTGCTTTGTCTTTTTATCAGCCTTGCCAGGGTGTATCAATTGGTACTAAGGTTTTCAAATACTCACTGGTATTTTTACCTCACCAGTTTTTGTTTGCTTGTTTGTTTTTCTGAATGCTATTTTCTGATTTTATTCTGCTCTTTTCTTTATTCTTTCTTTTTTACTTATTCTGAGTTCAATTTGCTATTCTTTTTGAAAATGCTTAAAATGGGTACTTAGTCACTTTCAACTTCTCTTTTGCTGTCATCTTCGTTCTAGAGGTATAAATTTTCTTCTGGGTATAATTCTTGGTGTCTCCACAAAGATTTCATAGATCTTCATTATTATTCTTTTCACATATTTCTAATACTCACTGTGGTTCTTCTTTTTCTGTAAAACTGTGTTTGATATATTTTGGAGTTATATTATTATGTACATAAAGACTTGGTTCTTATATCTTCCAGGTGAGTTAGCAACTTAATCACTTTGAAATGTCACCCCATTTTTTTCAAGTAATTCTCCTGTCTATAATGTACTCTGTCTGGCAATAGGATGGTGGGAATACTTCTTGTAGTGTTTGCATTTGATTTCCTTTTATATCCTTTCATTTTCCAATTTTTATTCTCAATATACTTATTTATTCTCAGTATATTTGAAGTGTGTCTATTTTAATCAACATTAGTAATACATATTATATGTCCAGCACTGGGTACAGTAGGGTTTACAAACCATTTTAATTCTTTTTCTACCTCAACTAATTTGTATTCTTTATCTCCCTTTCTTACTAATCAAGCATCTTTATTATGTTACAATTAACTTGTAGCTATAAGTGGTTTTGTGATTATAGGTGGTGTCACTAGGGATAACATATGCTGCTCTGATTTATTATTTTTTAATTTTTATTTACTATTTTTAAGTTTTTTATATATAGAGAGAGAGCAGGAGCAGGGAGGAGGGGCAAAGGAAGAGGGAGAACCTTAATCAGGCTTCACACCTAGCTGGAGCTCAATATGGGGGTGATGTGATGACCTTGACATCATGACCTGAGCCAAAATCAAAAATCGGACATTCAACTAACTGAGCCACCCAGGTGCCCCATGATTTATTAAATAAAATCTAACATAAATCAGTGCTTTTGTTTCATCCTCTCAACATGGACACTACAATCTACTTTTTGTGTTTAGCATCTTCTGTGGTACAGTTATCATAAAATGCTTAAGCATAGACGGATGGGTGTAGATCAAAAGCAACAGCTCCCTGACTCTGGAAATCTACCAAAAGAAGACACAAATTGAGAAGCATTTATTTTTAGAAAGCTAAATGTGAGTTTGGGATAAAAATGGGGAAGGTGAAGACCTCTTGTCTGGACCCAATTACTTTCAACGCCCAGTTCCATCAATGACAGGTGTAAATCTGCCAACCATAAGATTTGTTACATAATCTGATAAATTACATTTGGGATGGGAAGGCAAACCCATGGCTTGCCAAGTGAGAAGTCATGAACTCAAGCAGAAATAAACATGAAACCTTCCAGGAGGTTATGGTCTCTGTGTTGGAACCAGTGAAAGACCAGCCAGAAACACAGTGGGGAGATCCTGTCTATGGGAGAAGAGAAGAGCAGAAATACACTCGGCAAACATCTCTGGCTGAGAGATTAGAATGTGTGTACACATCCTCAAGAGACCCAGTACAGCCCGGGATAGGGAAAGCAAAGGGAGATGAGACCTTGAATGTGTTCCCGACCAAAACACAGACTAGCTATACAAACTTGTGGTGTTTAAATACAACCTTGGCTTAATACTTGACTGAGCTCTACAGACATTTGGATACCCCTGGTGTGCGTTTAAAAATAAACATAAGAATGTAAGTGTAAATACCTTCTGCACAGCCATGGAAACAATCAACAAAAAGAAAAGTAACCCATGGAATGGGAGAAAATATTTGCAAACCACATCTTTGATAAGGGGTTAATATCCAAAATATATAAAAAACTCATACAACTCAACACCAAAAAATGCAAATAACTTGATTTTAAAAAGGGGTAAAGGACCCAAATAGACACTTTTCAAAAGAAGAAATGTAAAGGCTAACAAGTGTAAGAACAGGCATTCAGCGTCACTAGTCACCAGGAAAACGTCAAAACCACAAAGAGATTTCACCTCACATCTGTTGCAGTGGCTATCATCAAAAAGACAAAAGGGAACAAGTGTTGGCAAGGACGCAGAGAGAACAAAGCCTTGTACACTGCTGTTGGGAATGTCACTTAGCACAGCTATTATGGAAAGCAATATGATGTTTCTCAAAAAACTGAAAATAGAGCGACTACCATACGATCCAGCGGGATCCAGATCCCACTCTTGGGGATCTGTCTAAAGGAATTGAAACCAGAATCTCAAAGAGAAGCTACATTCCCTTGCTCAACGCATTATTCACACCAGCCAAGATAGGGAAATGGCCTAAACGTCCCTCGATGAATGAATGGGTAAGGAAAAGATGAGAAATGGGCACGTGTGTCTGATACATGCACAGTGGTTCTGCCTTACAGGAAGTAGGAAATTCCGTCATATATGACCACACGGATAGAGCTGGAGGACATCACACTGAGTGAAATAAGCCAGACACAGAAAGAGAAATACTGCCTGAACCTATGAATATGTAGAATCTGAAATGGTGAAATTCACAAACGCAGAGGAGGATGGTGGTTGCCCGAAGCTGGGGGAAGGGAATGTAGGTCAAAGGGTACCTATTTTCGGTTATGCAGGATGAGTAAATTTTGGAAGATAATAAAAATACTGTATTGTATGCTTGAAATTTGCTTTGAGGGTAAACTAAATCTTCTCACCACACACACAAACACACATGCACGCACATGATGATAATGACATAGCGGGGACGGACAGTAATTAGTTTGATAGTGGTGATCATTTCACAACATTCATGTGTATTAAAACACTAACACACACATTAAATATATACATTTATATGGTAATGATATATCAATAAATTTGTTTAAAAATCATTGAAATCCTCAGAGCAACCACTCAAACTAATAATAACACACTGTAGCTAAAAGAAGCAAGAGAGGAAATAAACGTCGCGTCCCATAACTGTCTGCCTGACACATACAGAACAGAAGGACAAAATGCATAGGACACAATACGTACAGGGTAACTACAAAATTGAGGCATGCTTCCAGCCAGATGGATAGTCACATTAAGTATGAATAAGCTAAACATTTCAATTCAAGGGCAGAGGCTGTGTGACTGGTTCAAAATCAAGACCTACGACATGCGGCTTACAAGAGACAGTATTTGTATCCAAAGACGCAGGTCGAAAGTGAAGGAACAGAAGATAAAGCTTTGTGAGGCGTAAACATGGGGGAGTTATGTCTTTGCTTGTCCATTTTTATTTTATTTGAATTTATGTAGCTTGTTGAGTGATTTTCTGTACAGTGTTGCCCTTCTGCACGTTACTGTCATTCCAAAAGCAGATGCTCTTCAGAAATGTTTACCTAAAAACACTGTAATCAAATCGTATCACTCAGTTCTGCTCAAAACTTGCCCATGGCTTCCTACCTCACACGATGTAAAGGACAAACCTTGACAACAGTCAGAGCTGCACACTACAGGAAGTTAGGTCTACAGAGCTCTTATGTTCCTTTCTGATTGCATGTCCTGCCAATACCGGACCAGCCCTTCCCAGCCACGTGCAGTGGCTTCCCAGCCATTCTGCAGACTCCTGCCCTACCCGCTGGGCACTGGCGGTATATCCTGCCTAAAATGTTCTTCGCCCACCGCCACGTCCACATTGCACGGTCCCTGTCCTCCTTCATGTGTCCACGTACGCACAGTTTCCTCAGGGAACTTGTAACCACCTTATTTCCAACTACATCTGCGTGCCCCTGTACTATCTTCTTTACTCTTTTGTAACTCCACCAAAGCAGCTCTTATGGAGCTCAGCAGATATTTTGCCATTTTGTACCTTATCTAACCCTCCACCTAAGTGAAATGTCCAGAAAGGCAAGGGTTCTTATTTTCCCCAGGCCATTTCAAGATCATTGTACAAAAACAGTGCTGGCTACATTGGAAATTTCCAATCATTGTAGTGAATGAATGGATTCTGAACCATTCATGAGACAGCTTTTTAAACTAGATGCTTTTTTCAAGCATAACTCACAGGATATGTTGTATTTTAACAGAACCTTCCTAGTTATTTTCTGACTGAGTCTACTAAACATCCTACTTTGAAGATGAGCTCACCCATAGCAGGACTTACACCTTGAATATAATAATGTGAACAGCAAGAAGACCTGAATGGCTGTATTTACATTTTCCTCCTATCATATGCATATATAATACATAATAAATATCAATATATATCATATTCATGTATATGAATACATCATATTAAATGTATTCATATATAAAACAAATTATACACATATATACATTATACACACACACAGCAAAATTGAGTAGAAAGCAGAGGCTTCCCATATATCTCTTCCTACATGTGTACCACCTCCCCCATCATCAATATCCCCCACCAGATGGTCTATTTGTTACAACGGATGATCATACATTGACACGCCATTATCATCCCAAGCCCGTGGTTTACATTAGAGGTCACCCTTGGCAGTGCACGTTCTTTGGGTTTGCACGAATGTGTAATGACATGTATCCATGACTGTAACATCACAGAACAGTCTCACTGCCCTGAAAATTCTCTGTGCTCCACCTGTTCCTCCCTCCCCTGTGCCCTCCAGCCCCAGCAAACAGAGATCTCTTCACTGTCCCGGTACTCACGCCTCTTCCAGAAGGTCTATGGCTAGAACCCTACAGCGTGCGGAGCCTTTCGGAGCAGCCTCCCTCGCTGAGCCCCGTCCATTCAAAACTCTGCCACCCCTTCTCAGGGCTTGAGAGCTCATTTCTATGTAGCCCTAAATACTATCCCATCGTTTACATGGACCACTTTCATTAAATGCTTAAACATCCATTATTTATCAGTACTTGTTAGTCACTTAAAACTTCCCAAAATAATTTTTCATGTGTCAAGAAGTATGAGAATCCTTCCAAATAGTTGGACGGCCTCGCTTGCAGGTTAAATTGCACAAACAAAGCCAGATGTCTAAGGCGCTGGTAATACCTCATATGGAATCAATCATTCACTAAATACTTTTGTTTCCCAAGACACTGTCTATCCCAAGGCACTGCATGAAATAGCCCGTGGGCCACTGGAGACACTCTGGTCACTAAGAATGCACTGAATCCGTTGGTTTTCTCCCGTGGGTGGCAGGATACTGGAGTGTTCTGTTCGGCAGACCAGAGTAATAACTCTCAGAGATGCTGCATTTCCTTCATCAGCTGTAACTCCTATTTACCTTTCTGAACCGTTACTCTGACGTGTCTCTCTCTGCAGTGGGTAAGTTCTCATAAACAAAATTAGCTTCTATTAAATTAAACTCATTTTATGAAAATCTAGATAGTTACACATATGCATTTAAATTGTAAATCAACACACATGCATGAAAATATAATTTATAGTATCTTCTAAATTATTACTCCTTTCCCTTTTTCTCTTCCTCCTCTGAAGTCTGCAAATATATTTTAAGCCAAATTGGACAGAGAAACTCTTTCATATCTGGAATTCTTTTGAAAATCTGAATTATTGACAAATTAAACACTTTTCTCCCTTCACAGTCACATTAATGGGAAACCTACCAGGATGATTTCATTCCAAATAGGCTAAATGAAAGAAATTTATAGATAATAAAGTATCAGCTGACATCTAAATCTCTCGTTTGCCACGTAACTCTAAAGCTCAATAAGACAGGTGAATCCACTTGGTTGTTGCTTTTAAGAAAGAATAGACATCTAGGGCGCCTGGGTGGCTCAGTGGGTTAAGCCGCTGCCTTCGGCTCAGGTCATGATCTCGGGGTCCTGGGATCGAGTCCCACATCGGGCTCTCTGCTCAGCAGGGAGCCTGCTTCCCTCTCTCTCTCTCTGCCTGCCTCTCTATCTACTTGTGATCTCTCTCTGTCAAATCAATAAATAAAATCTTTAAAAAAAAGAAAGAATAGACATCTGAAAACGTGTTCTTATTTTAAAAAATGTACTTGCGAGATAAACTGTCTTCCTACTAGAATGACAGAAGACTATGCAGGTTTAGCAAAGTAATTGATATAGATTTAGCAAAGCAATAATAACTGATTATTATTTTAATTTTTATTTATTACCATTATTTTTCATGTCTTGCCTACCATACTATGTGCCGAATCCACTTTTCATCAAAATGGAAGTTATTTGTGGAAGACAAAGTAGATTTATGACAAAGAAAACATTCTTTAAAATCTGTTACAGGGATGTTTTTATAATACTTTGTTTCTCCCAATACTACTTGGCAGTTGTGTGAAAGTTAAATTAGCTGTGTAGCACGTCTGGGACTTGGATGAGGCCATTTTTCATCTCAGATGATCAAGACTCCCAGTTTGGACTCAGATCATTCCCTTTCTATTCTACTTTTGGTTGTGATTTCCACTTGAAGTCTGAACCCTGGGAGAAATGTGTTGTATGGGCATTTAATTTTTCCATTTAATGGGACATCCAAGGCTGACCACGTTCACTAGGACATTTTAAGGAAGAATCCTTGCAAAGGTGGTTGAGATATAAACCAAGCATGGAGTGTTTTCTGTGCCTTGCCAAGGTAATCAGGCTCACGGAGAACACATGAAGGAAAGACTCCTGACACAAATCTAAGTTCCTCATCACTCACAATGAGCAAGTCAGTAGGAGTCTTGAACTTTTCCTTAAAGTAACAAATGTTGAGTGCCAGCTGATTTTATATACAAATTCTAGCAATATTAACACATGGCTTACTTCAACTTCAAGGCTAATTGTCCTACTTGTAATTTATATTAATTCTATATCTAGGAATCTTAAAAGGAGCAAATGACAAGAACATTCCTTAGGACAGTTGATGGCAAAATTTGTGGTTTTCTTTGTACTCTTAGTTTTAAGTTGCTCATAAACCAATTAGGAAGAACTGGAAGCACTTCTAAAAGCTCCTATTTAAAATGGTTCACGATTTTCTTTGAAGCAGCAGTTAACCATCTATTCTAGCAAACTGATGGATATATTTTTTTAAACTATCAGCATCATATAATTTCAGAGCTGGAATGACATTAGAAATCATTTACTCCTACAACTTAATTTTAATGCTAAAGAAACCAAGAGCCAGCAAAACTGATGACCTAAGGTCACAAAATTAATTTATTCCAGGGGTGAGTCTGACCCTTTGAATCTATTCAAGACATCGGGAGTGCCTCAAGTGGGAAGCAAGGAGACTTTGCCTTTTCAAAAGTTAAAAAAAAAAAAATGTTATAAGGAATAGAATAAATTCATCTAATGCAAGGAAAAATAGTAGGGACTTCTTCATATTAGCCATCAGAGGGGAGAAATTTGGGGTCTAGCTGGTGCTTATTTTATTTTACCTGGGCAGGAGAGAGAAGCAAAACAGGAGTGATGGTCTGTAAGGGTAACTAATAAACATTTAAGCTTGGACAGTGCTATATGGTTTTCAGAGCTCTAATGATGCTATTATTTATCCGAATCTCAAGGTGCCCTGTGAGGTAGCCGGGGTGGGTCCTGCGTGGGTACTAGGACCCTCTGGTAGGCAGGTAAGAAAGTCACTGGCCCGGAGTCACACAGAAGCTTTCCAAAAGAGATCGTGGGATCCCAGTGCTGCCCAAGGCTCACCCACCACACCCACCAACTAATTACACTAGGACCTGCATGAGGTCAGAGACTGAACATCCTGTGGTGAAAATCAGAACATAATGTTTGCTGTCTAGCCTGCAAATGAGACAAGGTATTGGAGACTGAGTATATCTGTCCTGATGTACACATAAAAGGAAAGAAACTTCCATCACAAATTTGAGAGAGAACACGTCTTCTTCATGTGCATTTTCCTCCTCGTACCAGGTGTGTCTATGACTGAGTGGTTCACACACACACACCAACACATGCACACACACCCTCTGTGTGTGTGTGTGTGTGAAAAATACAAGCACGGCTCTTTGTCTCCGGAGAGCATTCATTCACTCTTCCCCAAGCTCACCTGGTATCTGCTTTGTGAATGTCAAATCGAACAATAATCCTGCCACGGCTGAAGTAGGAAGGACATCAGGGACCAAAGCTGATGGCCAGGAAAGAATTCTTGAGAAGTCTTCAGTCCAAAAAGGTGGTTTTATTAAAGCGCGGGGACAGCACCCGTGGGCAGAAAGAGCCGCACTGGGGTTGTGAAAAGTGGCCCATTATATAATTTCAAGTTGGGAGGGGATTAGGGATAGCGTAACTCTCCAAGGAATTTTGGGAGCCAGGTTCCAGGACCTTGAGGGGGCTAGCTGTTGTTGGGGAAAGGTCATTTCTCACTGTCTCATGAAACCCTAGTCATGAGACCCTTCACATGTATATCAGTGGCCATATGCTTGGGGATACTTGCCAGCATGTATCTTGGGGGGTGGTTAGAGATAAAGGAAGTTTCCAAAGGAATTTTTATAGGTTAAAGTAGACTTATAGGATCCTGGTTCGGGGTGGGGGTAGGTGGAGGGGTCAGGATAGGATTGCCTTTTGCCCTTAGCAAAGTGTCAACATCAAGGCAGCTGAGTCCCTACAGGAATGTCACTGCCTATTTCAAGGACTTGTCAGTGGGCTGTAGGGAAATTTAATTATTTTCTCTTCTGCCTTTGTTTCCCACATCAATGGCCACTCCCCCATCTCCTTTGCCACATCCACAATTTGTGCCCTGTTTCTCATCTCAGACAAGCAGATCTGAAAGCACAGTGATAGAACCTGCAGACCAACCACAGCCTCGTTGGCGGAGCCTTCCTGGTCATCCCCGTAACCAGCCTCTCCCTCCCATGCTTCTTGTTTGTCTTTGGCTGGAGATGATATTTAAGGTGGTGGCTTGGGCCATCAGTGGGGCTTACCAGGTTTTTCTGGGTGTCTCCCATGTATTAATGGTAGCTGTTATATGTTAATGAACTGTTTTCCTCTTGTTAAACTGTCTTTAGTCAAGAAAGAGTAGGCAAGGGTAGAGGGAAAGTTCTTTTTCCTTCCCTACAGTGAACTATCCATTCCCTGCACTCGGCTACTAGAAAAGCTTTTGCCCTTCCTTGAACGCACTCACACAGACATGTACACACACACACAAATACACAGCAGTGCTTTGAATAGTGTTCTTCAGGTTTTGAGGTGGAGTACACAACAAGATATATTCTTTCCTCTGAGGGTTTTTTTTCACTTCTCACTTTTCACAGAAACTGGGGTTTGTCAAAAAAGTTCCCGCATACAGTAATTACGCATCAGTATTTTCTGGTCAAATTATCTTTTTTTTTTTTTCAAGAATCCTTATAAATGAGATAGTTTAAGGAAATTCCTATTTACCATGGCTTTTTTTTTAAGATTTTATTTATTTATTTGACAGAGACAGAGTCAGCAAGAGAGGGAACACAAGCAGGGGAAGTGGGAGAAGCAGACTCCCCACTGAGCTAGGAGTCTGATGCAGGGCTCAATTCCAGGACCCTGGGACCATGACCTGAGCTGAAGGCAGACGCTTAACAACTGAGCCACCCAGGTGCCCCCCAATTCACCACGTTTAACAGACAGCCTATTCCACTCCTCTGGAATTAGTTAGTGCCTCATTTCTCAAACTGCAAATACAGAGTTAATTAGTTACTGAAGTCAGATGATTCCACCGCTATCAGCAGAAATCGTGACTTTTTTTTTTATAGATTTTATTTATTTATTTGACAGACAAAGATCACAAGTAGGCAGAGAGACAGGCAGAGAGAGAGGAGGAGGAAGCAGGCTCCCTGACAAGCAGAGAGCCCGATGCGGGGCTCAATCCCAGGACCCTGAGATCATGACCTGAGCTGAAGGCAGAGGCTTTAACCCACTGAGCCACCCAGGTGCCCCCTTGACGTTGTTTTAAGATCTCTCCTGGGCTTGTAGACACATACATTAGAAACTAAAGTTTCTAATTCATGAGACAATTACCCATTCACCTAGGGCCCTATAGTGTTGAGGTGCTATTCCAATAAGCCCACTCCCTCTGTTTTTCATTAGTGATATGAAAATAGCTTATCTTATGGCATGGGAATTTCCCCTAAGCACCTAATAACTCACTGAGCACTTAATCTCGTTCTGTGGCTGTTGTTTATATGGGAAAACTTGGTAAAGATTTTCATATTAAATAATACTACATCATTAACATGTATATATACACGCGTCCCCTGTCCTAAATACCTCTGAGCCTACCTGCCCGTTGTATTCCCCACACTGACATGCATAGTCACTCTGTGGACCACATTGTCATATCTGGCCCCCCCACGTTGCTAGCAGAAGCCATCAGAACCAGCTCAGGTGGGCTCCGCACAGCCAGAGGCAAAGCAGTACAGTTTTCCTGGTGCAGACACCCTGCTCCAGGCTCAAAGAGATCATCAAGCCTTTCCTGGCAGTCCAGTACCATAAACCGTCAGGTTCAACCACACAAATATCCATATCCAACTGATTCCAGAATCTGGACATCAAATAGCCCTGCCATACATATTGAGAGGCATTTTTTAAAAAAGATTTTATTTATTTATTTGAAAGACAGAGATCACAAGTAGGCAGAGAGGCAGGCAGAGAGGGAGAGAGCAGGAAGCAGGCTTACTGCCGAGCAGAGAACCCGATGCGGGACTTGAGCCCAGGACCCTGAGATCATGACCTGAGCTGAAGGCAGAGGCTTTAAACCACTGAGCCACCCAGGCGCCCGAGAGGCATTTTTTTTAATTTATCTATTGGACATTTTGAGTGGCGAGTGTTTCTTCCTGACACCCAACTCCTGTACCTAAAAAGAATTCAATATACATTTCAATCTGAATTTCACACTTTGATGGTATGTGTAGCTCTTAGTAAGAATACAGAAATATTGGGGCGTCTGGGTGGCTCAGTCATTAAGCATCTGCCTTTGGCTTGGGTCATGATCCCAGGGTCTTGGGATCGAGCCCTGCATTAGGCTCTCTGCTCCACGGGAAGTCTGCTTCTCCCTCTCTCACTCCCCCTGCTTGTGTTCCTTCTCTCGCTGTGTGTCTGTCTGTCAAATAAATAAACTCTTTTTAAAAAATAATACAGAAATATTAGGAACTATCTTATGAATGGTGGTTGAAGTAGTAATTGAATAATGATTAGTTTCCTTTCTCCTGCCTTATTTCTGTCCTTCCTCCCTCTCTCCTCCTCTCTCCAAAAGCATAGCTCCTGCTATAGGACAAACAGTGGGGTAAACGCTCCTTCACGGCAACCAAGTCAACAAGGTCCCTTCCCTTCGTAAGGCTCAGAGCAGAAATGTGGATAACGTAGGTGGGTGGTCTGAAGGTGGGGAACTGGAGAAAGCTGACCAGGATGCATATGACGGTAAAGAACAATCCACATCCTCCGCTGAAGACAAAAAATGAATGGTAAGAATGTCGGGCAGTAGTAAGGGAAATGAGCCATCAAGCCATGGACAGACATTGAGGGGCTTTCATTGTGCAATGCTGAGTGAGACAAGCCAGCGTGAGGAAACTACGTCTGTAAGAGCCCAGCTGTACGGCAACCTGGAGCAGACGAAATGCAGAGATCAGCGGTTGTGAGTGCTCCTGATCGGGGGAGGACGAAGAGCTGGAGCCAGAGGACTTTCAGGGCCGTGAGAACACTCTGTGGGACACTATACTGACGAACGCATGTCGGTACACACCTGTCCAAACCCATGCAGCGTGCACCACCAAGAGTGACCCGGAACGCAAACTATGGGCTCCGCGTGATGATGTTCACGATGAGCTTATCGGTTACAACGAATGTCCTGCTCCTGGGGGGATGTTGATAAAGGAGGAGGTTATGCACGTGTTGGGGTGGTAGATGGGGAATCTCTGTACCTCCCCCTCAATTTTGCTGTCAAGTCCCAATCTGCAGCTCAGCCTTTGCTTCTTCAAGTGTCAAAGTCCTCACCAGCCTAGAAAAGGGCTTTCCACCCACGTGCCTCCCCTGGATTCTGCCCATTATGTCCGTCTGCAGATGGAGAGGGCGCCCTGTGAGCCCCTGATGCTCCGGGATTCATCTCGCAACGGTGCCAGATGAGGGGCATGGATCTGCAGCTAAGGAAGCTCCATCCTCAGGCTGAGTCTGCCACAGCAGCGTCTGGGAAGACTCCTCAGATGCCTCCCACCAGGAGGAGCACGGAGTTTCTCTGGTCTTGTTTTATTTTGTTTTGTTTCTTTAAGATTATTTATTTATGTATTTGACAGACAGGGATCACAAGTAGGCAGAGAGGCAGGCGGGGGGCGGGGGGAGCAGGCTCCCCCCGCTGAGCAGAGAGCCCGATGCGGGGCTTGATCCCAGGACTCTGGGATCATGACCGGAGCCAAAGGCAGAGGCTTTAACCCACTGAGCCACCCAGGTGCCCCAGTTTCTCTGGTTTTAAGAAAGGTTTTAAGAAAAAGGCAGACAGAGGGTACCATTAACCGAGCACTGAGGATGGCTACGCGAGTGGACAGTCTGCAAACCTCACCACCTGGGGAGCAGGCTGTGTGATGATACATGATCCGGACATCCTGCCTATGGCTCAGTGCCTGGACTTTAACTCAGAAGTGCCCTTCGTCCAAGACACCGTCACAGTCAACACACAGGATAATCCATGGAGGCCCCAAAACTTCTCTAAACAACGTGTTTTGTTGTTGTTGTTGTTGTTGTTGTTGTTGTTGTTGTCTTAAAGATTTTATTTATTTATTTGACAGAGAGAGATCACAAGTAGGCAGAGAGAGAGAAAGAGAGAGAGAGGGAAGCAGGCTCCCTGCTGAGCAGAGAGTCCGATGCAGGACTCGATCCCAGGACCCCAAGATCATGACCTGAGCTGAAGGCAGCGGCTTAACCCACTGAACCATCCAGGCGCCCCTAAACAACGTGCTTTTTCCTCACAGATCCCATGACGCATGACAACAGTAATTTCTTCCAGAGCCACCTTGCTTGGGAAGGTGGGCGGTCCTTTCACTTTTAAAATTCAAACGAAAGATACAGAGTCCAGAGAAGGTGGTGTGGTTTGCCTGTGGTGTCACTGGAAAGCCACAGAGCTCTGAAAGCTGCATAATTGGGAGTCTAAGTTTAACATTTAGGTGTGAAAATCTCAAGATTTCTTACTCTCTTTCAAATCACAAATTATTTTTTGTCAGGTCCTTGCTCAGTCTCGAAAGGAAGCCTAACAAAGGGCCAACTTGCCTCCTGGATCTTACAACTCAGACAGACCCGAGGGCAGGACTCAGGAGCAGTAGTTCACATGATGTCTGCCACTGTACCTTCCCTTCAACTCCGTTGCACACGTGTTAGCAGCAGAGAAACTGCCTTAAACACCAGTTCGGGTCTCTCCTGTAGGACGGTCTCTTCTGTTCTGACGCCGGTGAGCTGGACTGGAGTGTCTGTGGAAACTGGAGAGCACCACTTGGTTTCTTCCTTCTCAACGGCCCCAAAACATCACACACCCCCCCCCACGTTCTCATCACTGGACATGCACAAATAACCAGTAAGGGTCTCTGTCCCTGAGTCTTCACCGAGTGTCAGCCCATTTTCACAAACGTTGCCCCCATTCCATGAGAGTGCAGGAATATCATCACCATGTCACAGAGGAGGTAACTGAGTCACAGAGAGGTTCAGGGACTTGTCTACCATACTCAGAAGCAGGGCAGAAGGTCATAAGGTTACTATGCTAGTCTCTCTCTTTCTCTTTTTTCAGTTTACCTATAAAAGATTTAATCACACAAACCTATGACTTCTAAAACCAAGGGATTAGAGGGCAACATTTGCCTCTCTTAAACCTCACAAGGGTCATATTTCTGTGTCATATTCTAAAGGTTTCATCATAAAGGTTTCATCATTCACTACATGTTCTCTGTAATATTTCAAGTGATAGAGCAGTGCATGATGCAGTTTGTACGAGGATTATTATTTCCATTTTTAGAGATGAAAAAACCAAGATGATTATTATTATTACTATGTTTTGGTTTTTTGTTTGTTTGTTTGTTTTTTTTTTTTTACCAATTCACATTTTTAGCCAGGAGCAGAGCCGGCTCTAACATGTGCTTCTGGTGTGGAAATCTCCATCTTCACCTTGCTCTGATTTTTCTTCACCATGCTCTGGTCTTTCCACATTGCCTCCTCTACGTATGGGTCAACCAGATGCCTCTGTTTTGCATTCTTTGTGTTTTCAGGCATCCACAAATGGAGGTACTGAGCACAGAACAGGGGAGAAGTGCAACAACGTCCCAGTCACGGCTCCTCTGACAGAATGCCCTCCTGCCATCCTACCTTTCGACCACTCTGTTCCACGTCTGTCCCCTCTTCTGCCTTCCCCCATGCTGTGGATATGAACATTGCCCAACGCCCCTTTGTTTTTCCCTCCCATCTATAGCTTCTTGTTACATTATCCTTTACTCTGGCATCCACCAACCAGCAATGCTCATGTCAATCCAGAAGACTTCACTTACCCAATCCAACTCAGATGATAGCCTGTGTTGAAAGCCATACTCACTGCTGTGTAACCAATCTGTATCCAACTGCATTATTTCTTAAAATGTTACTGTCATTCATCTAAATATTCAAGGAACTAAGAATCCTTCGTGTTCTCCTTGATTTATTCCCTACTTTTAAGTCTTGTTCTAAAGCGGTTCTAACATGTACATGGCAGGTTATGAATTTGTTGCTTTTAATAGGAACAAAATTGCTTGGTATCACTTCCTTTTCGTTGTTGTCTTAAGAGAAGATGGTCCAGTCCTTTGCCTCACTGCCAATAAAGACGGAAATTATTCTTTCCCTGCTTTGAAGAAAATATGGATCAAAAATATGAATCAGTTCTAGCTCATAATTTTCTGTTTACTTGGACATAAGTAGGATGACTACATGTTCTAGTTTGGCCAGGACAATCCCATTTTCGTTTGTATATAGTGTAATTATCAATGGCTCTCTTGCTCATTTCTAGAGATGTCCTAGCTGGGTCTTTGAATTACATGCTTATCCTCACCATAATGGTCTTTTGAAAAGGAGGAAGGGGAGAGGGTTTGAGGGGGCTGGCGTAGCGACAGAGTGGAGTAAGAACTCAGACAGGTTCTTAGGGGGGTTCTCCGTGGCATCAAGTCCACATTCGCCTCCGTGCTCTTCCTCAGTCTGATCTGGGCTACATCTGATTTGTCTGAGAAGCTTTGTGCTTTGTGGCTCCTTAAACTGAAATGTTCTTTCTCCTTATGTGTGCATGCATTCCATTTCAGGACTTGCTTCAAAAATAGCTTGTCAGAGAGCCTATCCGTGGCCATCCTACATTAATTTGGGCCCCGTTTCCATCCACCTCTATTTATGCTGCTTAAGCTCTTAATAAAATCTATTCCTACAAGACACACCATGTGTGCTCACTCTATTGTCCGTATACCAGCTGTAGCTCTGCATTAGAACCGAAACGTAATGAGAGAAGGGAATTTGTCTGTTTTGCTTACTGCTGTAACCTCAGTGCCTGTAACAGTCCTTGGCACTTTGTGAATGCTCAATAAATATTTGGTGAATGAAGAAACTCATTCATCTTGCATAACAGATGTCAGACTGGTCTCCCAAATGCATATTTCCTGCATCAACCCTCTTCTGCTCCAGCACTCCACCAGCTCTCCAATCGTGATGAGTTAAGTCAAAAGAACCTCTACCCGGTATTTCAAATGCTGTAGGGAAATGGGAGGGGAAGGGAATTACCAGTGTTTGTGCAATATTGGGTTATACATAAGAAAGTAGTTTACACGTGAAGAAAAACAACTTGAGAGAATGCTGTAACTTAGAAATGTAGTTAGTAAGGAGCCTGGGTCCAAATCCAGAAAAAATACCATGCAGGAATAATGAATATTTCAAATGCTGTAGGGAAATGGGAGGGGAAGGGAATTACCAGTGTTTGTGCAATATTGGGTTATACATAAGAAAGTAGTTTACACGTGAAGAAAAACAACTTGAGAGAATGCTGTAACTTAGAAATGTAGTTAGTAAGGAGCCTGGGTCCAAATCCAGAAAAAATACCATGCAGGAATAATGACAACAACTATAACAACAACAACAACATTGACACTTATCTGGTCAGATAGGCAGAAGGCCCTGGAAAACAAGCCCACTTGTAAACAAGCTCAATTTGGGGCATGTTATGACAAAAAAGGATACTATCTCAAAAGAACACTGGGAATCACATCACCCTAACATGTAGCACAACACGGGGTCTCTTCTTTTCTAGAGAAAAATTCGGAATACAGAAGAGCTATTTTCTTTTAGATTTTATTTATTTATTTGACAGATAGAGATCACAAGTAGGCAGAGAGGCAGGCAGAGAGAGAGGAGGAAGCAGGCTCCCTGCTGAGCAGAGAGCTGGATGTGGGGCTCGATCCCAGGACCCTGGGATCATGACCCGAGCCGAAGGCACAGGCTTTAAACCACTGAACCACTCAGGTGCCCCCAGAAGAGCTATTTTCAAAGAATGTCTGATGAACCACCAAATACTAAAAGAATAGATATCATTTGTGCAACACCAGAGAACATACAAAGCACCAAATGTTTTAAACAACAGAGAGGTGATTTCTAACAATATAAGAAAAATCTCTCTGAATACTGAAGTTGCAAAAAGGAGAGAACGCTTTTTTTTTTCTTTTTAACATTTTATTTATTTGAGAGAGAGAGCACAAGACAGGCAAGGGATGGGGGCAGAGGGAGAAGCAGACTCCCTGCTGAGCAGGGAGCCTGATGGACATGGAACTTGATCCCAGGACCCCAGGATCATGCATTGAGTCGAAAGAAGATACTTAACCGACTGAGCCACCTGGGTGCCCCAACAGAGACTTTTTACACATCTGCACATTTCAAACCGTCATTAATATGAATACTGGGATGGGATGCAGAATGTGGCAGAATACTGAACGGTAGTACAAATGTATAGGATAATGTAACATAAAGAGGTCGCAAAAGGGTGCTGAGCTAAAGTGCTTCAGAAATGAGTAGTGCCCATAAGCATAAAGGCTGAAGGAGTTGTATAGAAGCACTGGGCTTCATGGATAAAGTTGTTTCCTGCGGGGTGCAGGCTAACAATTCGGGTATTACTGTACATGCATACTGGAACCGAATAATTACACACAAACTCATGTTTAGCTTAATATATTCTCATGTTTATGTATATACATATTTATAGATATGTGTATATACATGGGTTAAGACACACATCTATTTCCTTGCTCTGTTTGCTGAATGTTTTTGGAGATAAAGAGAGAGCCCAGTAGCAGTGAGCACCTGTGGCAGCCGATCTCAGTATATAATGTCACCCTCAGAAACAAGAAGCCAAGTCTCCCTGGAGAAATGACTAATTCTGGGACTGAAGTAAAAAATAGACAAGATTATCCTTGGCATCCTGTAGTGCCAGAAAGTCAAACAAAAACAAACAAGCAAAAAACCCCACACAAACACATAAACACAGTAATATAGGGACGGAGGAGCCAACATCCAATGAAAGAGCTTCTAGTGACCAAAGCCGAAATGACCTGAGCAATAAATAAGGTAGCATTGAATTATACACAGTCTATAAATATGCATGACTGTATAGAAATAGATGATTGATCGATAGATGATAGATAGATAGACTGATAGATAGAGGAAAATAGACAGTCTCCTTGGTAGAAAATTTCAGCAAAGTGTTATGTATCCCTCAATAGGATAGTCTAACTCTTCATTCCTTAAGTGTGGGCTGTGTGTTTTGACTTCCTTCTAAAGGGTATGGCGCGAAAAGGCGGGGAAGAGCAATTCCATGGTGGAAAATCCTGACAGACACTACGTCAGCCAGGCGATCGCGTTAGCACCAGCAGTGATGTTGTGTTGCTAAGACAGATCCCTGAAGTGATGTGATGAGACAGTACTCTGTGTGTGCTCCTCCCCCAAACCCAAAACCTCTGTAGAATCACGACAAAGACATTAGACAAGTCTCAATAGAGAAACATTCCACAAAACACATGACCAGTGGTCCTCAAAACTGTCATGGTCACCAAAAACAAGCAGGGTCTGACGCAGTGTCAGAGCCAGGAGGAGCCTAAGGACACATGATGACTACAGGCACAGAATCTCCTGAAACAGAAAAAGAATACCACATGAACTCTTAGGAAATCGGAGCACGTATAGATTTCGGTTTAGCCCCGTGCATCAATGTTGTTCAATTGTTGTAACATGTACGCCATTCTAACGTCAGACGCTGTAAGAGGACACCACCTGGGGTTTGCAGTGAGGAAGGAGCGAACCACCAGGAGCTGTGGAGAATGGGCATGGAAGCATCAGGAGAACAAAGCATCCCCTGGTTCCCAAAGGAAGAGAGGATCGCCTTATCTGAGTAACTCCACAGCTGGTGGGAACTCCAACCCACTACTCAGAGATAAGCAGGAACTTCATTCAGTCTATTTAATGAGCAACGTTGTTTGGCTAGGGGACTTGATTTGCAGGACCTTGCGGGGAGGGGAACTTGGGAGTTGAGCCATTCAAACCGCTCCAAGGTCCAAATGTCGAAGCTGCACCTAACACTCATTTTGGTCGTACAGCCCAGTGAAGTGTGGGTCACTTCTCTGTGCCATCTCAGCAATTCTTACGTAAATCTAAAGCTGTTCAAAAATTAAAATGTCATCAGAAAAATTACGAGCTCTAATGACCAAGGAGAGCCCCAGTATTAGAAAAGTTCAGGGAGAGAGAATGTCTGGTGTGGATCTACGGTCGAATGAGAACTCTAGTTCCCACGGAACTTGCAGGTGTAACTAAGTGTACTTGCAGGTGTAACTAAGGGCCACATGATTAATCTTGTAATATTACCTACCTGCAGGGACGCATGGTTCCGTTGTTGTGTAAGAGCCCAGGCTCTGGGTCAGAATGAACATTTTTAGATTCTGCTAGGTCAGGTGTAAGCTGGGTGCTCTTGTCACTTTCTTTACTTTCCCTCTGTCTTAGCTGCCTCAGCCAGCCCAATGGATGTAATAACTCCATGTACTCAATGTGTGTAACAGTGGTATCAGCGCGAACGGTTTTAATCAATAAGAGGATACTCAGATACCTGTCTCTCCCTGACTATCTACGTATCTTTCTTCTATCCAGGTTGTCTCCCTATTTAAAAATACTTGTATCTTTATAATCACTTTGGAATCTCTCAATCTAACTCAACATAATTTTACACGTCCAGCATTTCTGTCCTTGATTTGTCTGTGCTAACTCCTGTCAGTGTTTTAAAATAATTACCCTACACTCTTTCACTAACATCACCCTCTTCATTTTACCTGCAGCGGGGATGTTTCAAACCGCACTTCTGAGGCCACCTCGATAATAAATAATATGTAATTTCTTGTTATTTCCAGTGGCAACAGATCATCCCCTCATCCAAATTAGTTTAGTGCTTTGCTTTCACAATTCTTAGTGCACCCACCACATTACATCTTGTGTTACAGTTATACATGTGTTTTTATTTCCACTATTAGATGACAGAGGATAAGGCAGAATCTCTGCATTTTTCACCCAATTTTCTTTCATATCACTTGGCAAACTTTGGGTTCTGCCTTCATAACAGGCATTCAGTAAATATGCATGAGTTAACGAAGACAGTGATACTTCAAAATACTTTGATTTCATATGGTCAATATCTCTGCAAATACCATTTGGATATTTGTGAATTCTTGGGCTGATAGATACTTAAAATGCAATTACTGTCAATTTGGCTCCAAGCCTCATTGCTACAAGATCAAGCCTCACAGGCAACATATGCCTACCAATGATTAGCTGTCAAAGTCAAAAATTACAGCAGAGAGCAAGCAAGACAAACCATTTGGAAAATATAATTTTGGCTTCGTAGCATTTTCTGTTTACTGTGTCTCATTGGGTCATTGTCAACAGGCGCCAACTATGAGACAGCTCTTGAAGGAATCTACCAAGCAGAAAGTGTATATATTTTCGTATGTTTCTCCTAGCCCTGGGGTGGCAGTCGTTTAGCGGCAACAACATTGATGGACTAACCCCACGCTAGTCATTTCTCTAGCTTTGTCTCAGTGCTCGGTTGTGTACCATTCCCATTGGAATTGGGTCAAAATGGAAGATCAACATCACTGGCAGTTTTCAGAAGCTTTGAAATGTACTCATAATTCATAATGTTATTAATTTCTGAAACAACAGCCTCTCATACTTCTGAAAATGAAATCATTAGAAGCATTCTTTCCATCAAATGAACTCACGAAGAGTGGAATATGTTTCCTGTATAGATGTGCTGGGTTTATGGTTATAGAAAGATTTTCATTACAAAGGTACAGCCTGAGCCACCATCATAGAAAATGCAAATAAATTGCAGAATATACATATGTTTACTGTCATTACCAGATGACCTGGATGGTCTTTGAGATATGACATTGGCCAAAAAAATTTTTTAAAGTTACTGATTTAAAAAAAGCTATCTCAACGAAAAACCCACAGACTCTAACATGTACCGAGTGGATTAAAACATCTAAAATGCCCCCGTTTGGAATACTCTAGAAAAATCTCAGAGACATACCAGCCAAAATTTAGCTGATATATTTGATACAACATTTCAAACAGAATTATATATACAACTTATGTATATATGCAAATAAAATTATACATATAAAATGTATATTATATAGATTTGCTTGAAAACACAATCATATAATTCTAAGTATCCTTCCAGTAAAATGATTTGTTCTAAAAGCATAATGTGACTCAGTATGTTTACAATAAAGACCAAATATTTATGCAATATATGACTCTACAGTGTCCTTATTTTTGTACTTTTACATCTGTGTTAATGGTATTTGTTTTGAAAACATGTATTAAATTTCTATTATGGTATTTTCTATTATCATCTTCCAACTTTCATTCCCATGCAAAGGCACAGCTCACGTAGAGTTACAGACTTTTCACGTTTGGAATTTGAGGGCTCCTTCCACCCAATCTACTCACTTAGTGATGAGCGTTACACCCTTAGAAATAAACTGACCCGCTCAAGGTCGAGCTGCACTACTGATTAAGGCGCTGGACCCCTGACCAAGAAGATGGCAGAAGTAGGAAAAGAGCATCGCAGCAACCAAAATAAGGGTGAAAATGGCTTCACACTAACGTCTGTAGACTTTCAAACAGAATTTCAGATATTTGGGTCCTTTTGTTTCTGAGCCTCCAGAGGGAAGAACAGGAGCCTGGGTGGTTCAGTCTGGAAGCGTTTGCCTTCAGCTCAGGTCATGATCCCAAGGTCCTGGGATCGAGTCTCCCATCAGGCTCCCTCTGCCTCTGCCTCTCTCCCTGTCTCTCATGAATAAATAAAATCATAAAAAAAACAGCAACAACAAAAAAGAGACTGGAAGAAGCATGTTCGACTTCTGGAGCATGAGGATTGCAGGCAGCAGAGACCAGAGAGCAGGAAGAAATGAGCTCTGGCTGCACCAAGACCAAACTGTAAAACAGCGGCAGAGATGTTCTTAAAAGCCCATTATTCTGGCCTCGTACAATGGTGACGCAAATCATCCCAGACACTTTCCCAGCTCCTGGAGAGACCTGCACATGCCACTCAGGACAATACAAATGGACTTGGGTGTCAGAGATGCAGAAAAAGAGACACTGTGTCTGTGCTGAGAGAGAGTGGAAGGCATGACAGACAGCAGCAGGCTTCCGTCCATAACAGGGCATATCAGAGAGACGTCCTGATAGGATAACTTTCAGTTTAGACGGATTGTGCCTCATTCCCTGACAATGCTAGTCAAATAAGACTGTAATCTCTCACGTGCACACCTTCGGAAGGTTAAGAAACGGAGTAAGAGAAAATGAGCAACAGGAAGAGAAAAGCAAGATCTACTACCCCCATAGCACTGAACAAGCAGATGCTGTGTGTGCGCACGTGTGTGTATGTGTGTGTGCATGAGACAGAGAGAGAGGAACTGGGAGGCATATGAACGTTCATCACCGACGTATCTCACCCACTGGATGCCGGTACTCGTTTAGCCTGACAGGGAAAGATCACCTCCGTCTGCCAACAGGACACGAATGATTTAGCAGGACAAACACATGCACTACACTTTCCGGTATTTTATTAGTCCACTTGCGCCGCTTTGCTAATCTCCCTGTCATTTTCCTCTAGAACGTCACTGCGTCCCACCTGACTTTCCAGAAGGTAATTCCTGCATCTCTGGAGCTTACAGCAGATCCAGGAGCTGATATGGAGATCAATGACACAACAGATCAGTCCGTACCCCTCAAAAAAAAAAAAATCAGAAAACTATATTGCGAGGGAAGGGAGGAGGAAGAACAGGGAGATGAACAAATTCAGCTCTGTTGTGAGATTAGTCGGAGAGCCTCGACACAGAACAGTGTAGAAGGCGGGCTCGGGGCTGGGGGCTTGAGGGGAAGCCAGGGAGAAGCCAAAGATAATCAGGATGTCTGAAGGACTAACGGAAGCTCATTTTAAAGAACAAGACTCCACGAATTTATCTTACAAACACACATCTTTCCACCGGTCTCGAAAATAGTCTTTGTACGCTGCCTACTTCTTTATTCTCATGCAAATAATAATATCTTATACAAGTCAAGGTAGTTTCTTTTAAAATTTATAAAGAGAAAAATTGTACCTCTTAAAAACTCAAAAACATGGCATTTTTTTTCTAGCTAGAATGATATTATAAAACATAAATAATAAAAATGCTTGAGTATACGGAAATACATGAGCCATAAAAATAAATTATTATGAAGACTGGAGTTCCACATGTAAATGGTATTGTTGCTAATTTCATAAGCCAGTGTTTTAACTATATTAAACTTTACTTTTAGTGGGTAATTTAATTGTGCAAAGATTTTGTTTGTCCTTTCCTTGTTTAAAAATATTAAATTAAAAAAATTCAAAACTATTTAATACTGAAGATACTCATTTGTCTCTACAGACTCCGTTGTAATTGTAACAATATCCACCCTCCCCAGAATTCATATATGGATTTGGGCATGTCCGCAGTCTGTCTGGGGCCAGAAGAAATTTTTCGTTCTAATGTAACTAGATTATATATGTTCTGGTGTAGTTTGCCAGTCGTGTCTCAGAACAGACAAAAGTCCAGAGTTGGTGCCCTTGAAATTCTACCCCTGACAGTTTGCAAACTCGAGACTTAGGAAGACTCTCCAGGGTAACGGGTATGAATTTGTTTGACAACACTCGGCTTCAAGAAACATTTTTTTGTTGTTTGTTTTTATTTTTAATTTCTCTGATGCAGTTTTCTGTGTCTTAAACTCCAGTTTTTCATGATAGTTGGGACATTCAGTCATCCTTTGGGTCTTTTCACCATCCTTCAGTTAGATCCTTAAAGAAGCCTGAGTGTAGGGGGGTCCCAGGAGAAAGAGGGAGAAGCTGCCATCTTGGTGTTGCTTGGTTCCCCACCCCGAGGACAGGATGACGTGCTCGTGCTTCCCTTTCCACCAGGCTCTGCCATTGCAAGTACACTTGGGGATGTGGCTCATGGGACATCCTCCACGAGCGGGGTTCCCCACAGCCGATCTTCACCGTGGTGTCAGATGGGAGCTGGGTTTACCACCCCCAGATCGCGGCTCCCTTCCATGGGGTGCAGCTGGATCCATGTAGAGGGCCCCATGTTCTGAAGGTCTCCACACTTGAAGTTCGATGCTCTGTGAAGTCCCAACATTCTTAATATTTTTATCTTTCATGTGCTGTGTTTTGTACGTGAAATCTGATAGGAAAACAGAAGGTGCCAGGGGCTTAGTCCCCACAGACCTGCCATGACTCCTCACCCTCCCCTGGTTGCCTGTTCCCCGACTCGGTGGCATCCCAAACCCCTGCCACTTGCCCCTCCCTGACCAGTTGCCACCCTCCCTGAGCCTGGGTTGGGACAGGGCATGGGAGCTGGGAAGAGGCACAGAAGGTGCCCATAGCATATCTGCCTGAGGTGGCTGGCCCAGCCCTCACGGTGGAGGGACCATCTGGGACACCCAGAGCCAATGTCCAGCTTGTCCCAGCACAGAGGGGGCAAATTTTGGTGGTCATCATTCTGCTTTAGATTGGAACAATAGTCCTGAAGAGTGGGTTTTGCTTACCCTTCTCTTTCAGGTCTCAGTTTTGTCTTTACCTCCCATATTTTCATATGTTCTTAGTTCGCAAAATCCCTATTCTTCTCTATGCCTATGTATTTGATACATTTAATACATTACACATTCCCATAAAGGCACAGTTGCCTAATTAATGCACTTAATTGAGAAAATCTAGCATGTGAGTGCCTCCTGTGTGTCAGGTAGCACAGGCATTGGGGTACAATAGTTACGAAATGTGGTCCCTAAGTGCCAGGGTTCAGAGTCCGCTAGGGCACACAGCCAAGCAGTCAGTAACTCAGAGTAACATGACAGGTACCCCAACAAGGTCCATGAGTTTCCCACCCCCAGAATCCACGCAGGATAGAGTCTGCCAGTCTGGAGAAGAGGGAGGCTGTCTGGTCTAGGAGAACCATGTGTACAATGTCAAAACTTGAAAACACAGTAGGTCTCTTCAGAAGATAGTTTCCTTCAGGAGCAATTTTCCTTCAGCCTCAAACCATCTCATCTCCTCAAAGAGCAGTAATGGTGCCCATTTGTCCTCCATTCCTCATGCTCTAGGACTGTCCTACAGACGTTTGCTGCCACTCTTGTGCATGACTGTTATTGCCTGACTTCTATGGTCTCTGTCATTTAAGGATAGTGGAAAAAATTTTGGCAAGACATGTTAAATAATCTTTCCTTGGTAGTGATGGCAAGGCCCTCTTTCAGGAATTTCTATGGTGTCCCTGTCCAGTCCATACTCCTTTCCTTGCCCCTGAGGTGAGTGCTATTTTGATTTTCATTACTACGGACTAGTTTTTGCCTGCTCTCAGATTTCTTATAAATGGAATCAATCAGTATTCATTTGTTTTGGCGTGTTCATTCTCTTGCACAAGCCCTTTTCAATTCTATTTATCCATACAGTTTCACACAGCTGTAGTCTGTCCTTTATTGATTTATAGTGTTTAATTTACAAATACACCGCCGGGTATTCATCTGCTCTCCGGACAGCGGACACTTAGGCTATTTTTGGTTGGGGGCTAGAAAAAACCGCGTCAGCATTCCTATACTTGTCTTTTGGGAATGTATAGAAACATTTCTCTTAGGTATATGGCCAGGATGGAATCACTATGCCATATACTAGATCACTGGCTCTCAAGTTTTTGGTCTCAGTAAACCTTTATATTACTGGAAATTACTAAGCCTACCTGCCCCCCCTCCCCGATATTTGGTTTATGTAAATTATACTTACCAACAGACCAATAGCCAATGTATTAAAATTTAAACAGATTCCAATTTCAACTGTTTTGGGTGTACACTCAGAGGTGGGGTTGTGAGATAGTATTAGAGTTCTATTTCTAATTTTCTGAGGAGCCTCTATACCATTTTCCATAGTGATTCCACCATTCTCCATCATACAAGGGTTCTAATATCTCCACATTCTCACTAACACTTAGTATTTTCTGGTTCTGTTTTGTGGGTGTTTTTTTTTAAAGATTTTATTTATTTATTTGACAGAGAGAGATCACAAGTAGGCAGAGAGGCAGGCAGAGAGAGAGAGAGAGGGAAGCAGACTCCTGCTGAGCACAGAGCCCGATGCGGGACTCGATTCTAGGACCCCGAGACCATGACCCGAGCCAAAGGCAGCGGCTTAACCCACTGAGCCACCCAGGCGCCCTGTGGGTTTTTGTTTTTTTTTTTTTAATCTTCTTTGGAGAAATGTCTATTCAAGTCCTTTGCCTGATTTTTTAATCAGGTTCTTTGTATTTGTGGTATTAAGTTGTATGAGTTCCTTATATATTTTTGATATTAACCTCTTTGTTTTTAGATTTTATTTACTTGACAGAGAGAGAGAGAGCACACAGGCAGGGGGAGCAGCAGAGAGAGAGAGAGAAGCAGGCTCTCTGCGGAGGAGACAGCTTGACAGGGCTGAATTCCCAGGACCAAGGACATAACCTGACCTGAAGGCAGATGCTTAACCAACTGAGCCACTCAGGCACCCCAGATGTTAACCTCTTAAGAGATATTATAAATATGCTCCCCATTCCACAGGCTGCCTTTCGCTGGATTATATCTTTTGCTGTCCATAGGCTTGTTGGGTTGATGTAGTCCCACCAGAGCGTCATTTTGGTTGCCTGTCTTTTGATAGTGTACACTTAAAAATGTGTTAAGAGGGTAGATCTCAAGTGAAGTGCTCTTGCCACAACAAAATTTTTTCTGCTATTAACATGTAAAGGATTATTGTGATTTTTAAATGAATATAAATACATATTCAAAATACAAACACAAAAGAATGTAAAATATTCACTACTGTAAAATAACAAATTCATGAATGTTACATAGTATCATTCTACGCATGCAGACACATTTCACACGTCCTACATCACATGTCATACAGTACCATCATGTTAGCATGACTGGGTGTGGGCAATATGAGAATACAAGTGTAAACACACAACTTTCTTTACTAAATATGTCATTCCTCAGGACAGAAGTTAAAAAGGAAATATGAATACCAATGAATAAATAGGAAATGTGGAAGGGAGTCCCTATTCTCAGAGTTTTCTACTATGGACAAATACAGGCGTGCCCGTGATCAAAACGCATAATCATAATGTAAACCACCCTGGAATTGGAAGAGCAGTGAGAACTCATCGAAGGAAAAATGCAGTATTCCTTCCACGGGCTTCAAGAACGTATCTGCTATTATTTGTCAGATTTTATCGTGTGGGAAATAAAGAACATGGTAAATGTGTAGCAATTGCTTAGGTGGTTTTACTGTTTTCAATCAGCCTTCTTTTTTCCTTTGTGCCACAGGCAAGGGTCGAGGCGATGGCTGGAGAGGGTAGTAGTTTTTCTTTTTGATCCTCTCTTCGGCTGAGTGTGATGGTTGATTGACCTCGGTCAAAACTGTTAAGCTTCTATTGGATAACTAGGGGACTAAAAAAATAAGGGAAACACTAACAATCTTAAGCAACATAAATCATAGTCTGGCTATGAGCAAGTTACAGATTAACTAGAATCATAATACTTGTGTTTATTTTAGTGGTGTAATCCCATCCAGCGGCTGGCTTGGGCCAGTTTCTGTAACCTCTGTTTTTACAGGGCTCTTGTCTTATCTTCAAGCTCAGAAACCTGCATGCTGAAAACCAAAGGAGTACATAGAGGCAAGGAGCTATTTCATATAAATTCTGTAGCTATCTAAATATTATTTTGTTTGATTCCTGGATCAAACAAACTGTTTGAAACTGTTATTTCTACAGTTGTATTTCCTAAACATGACTGTTAATACAAAATTGAACTAAAGTTTTGTTTACTGGGATGCATTATAATAAATAGCACCTTTTCAAATTTTTACGCCTTTTTTTAATTCCAACTTTATTTTCATGAAAATAATAATCTAAATTGCACTTAGAAGTACATTAATAAAACGTTTGATATTTAAACATTGTGCAAGTACAAAAGACGCTTTCAAAGCAGACCCTGTGATAAAGATAGCCTACTTTATTAAAAGTTCTCAAAGAGGAAAACCGTAATCCATAAGAGGAGAGAGAAGAAAATTATTAAAAATCATAGGAATCTGAAACTGAAAGCAACTTTCCAGATTTGGCAGAATGTCATTTACCTTTTAAGGAAATTTTTTCAAAGTGTACATATATATGAATTGAACCGTTATTGTGAGGTTCCCATGTCTCCAGATAAATTTAGATCAAGCATTATAACATTTCCCATATTAAAAACAAAAGCTGGGGCGCCTGGGTGGCTCGGTTGGTTAAGCAACTGTCTTTGGCTCAGGTCATGATCCTGGAATCCTGGGATGGAGTCCCGCATCTGCTCGCAGGGAGTCGGCTCTCCATCTGACCTCTCCATTCTCACGCTCTCTCACTCAAATAAATAAATAAAATCTTTAAATAAAAAAAAACAAAAACAAAAACAAAAACAAAACAAGACAAAAAAAAAAAAACCCAAAACCAAAAAACCAGTAATCTGGTTAATTGCATTTACCAAATAGAATCTCTTTTTTACAATGAAATAATGAATACATCTAGTCCAGGGTAATCAAAGCTTTAAAGTAATTTATAACTTCTTTCTTTTATATGCTCTGGATGGCATAAACGGGTCACCCCAAAGCTGAGTGGGCCTGTCTTCTCTTCCTTACCACAACCCCAACCAGACTGGGGGCTGTGACTGCCGTCCCTTGGAAGTCCTAGCAGGGGTACTGTGGTGAGCCACCAGCACATTTCTTCAGAGTCAGTGCATGTTCATGTCTGACTTTCCCCAAAGGGGTGTTTTCATCAATGCTTCTGGAAAACCCCATCCTCATAGCACTGTCAGTCTCTTGCTGACGGTTCATTGGAAGCTGTAGAGGTCCTCTCCTACAGCTGAAAGCCTATAGCTCAGCCTCCAGGAATGAAGGGGCCACTTCAGGAGCACCTCAAGGCTGCTCTCTTTGACAGGATCTCATACTTGCTTTATGTGAACTATTTCCAGTTTTCATCCAAGCAAACACTGACTGCGCAGACCATCTCAGCACTTTAGCAATCCCTGTTTACTCCAGGCTCAAGGAATCTGGCCAGACAATGACGCACCTCACAACCTCCAGTCGACAGAGGAAACATGGGAGTGCTCCGTGGATCTCATCTGACTTAGGTGAAGGGAGAAATGAGTCACTGTCCCTTTCTAAACTTGGACGGTGAGGTGAAGTTTATAGCATACAAATGACTAACTTCAAAACCTCCTAATATACACCAGTGCTTTTTCGGGCTTCTCAAAAATCTTTCCTAGCCTGGAAAAATATGAAGATTTCAGGGTAAACATCCAAGTTTCCTTGGTATTTTACATAAGTATTGCTTGATGGTCTTGCATCTCGCATTTGAGTAAGTTAGATAGAGCCAACATTGAGAATCAGAAAATTCCCTGCAATATTTTGTCACATGTGGTATTTTTTTATGACCCAGCTTCATGGACATCCCACAACTTACACACTGTGTAATACAAGCTAAAAGTTTTCTGCTTTGGCCTTACCTCTCTTGAAAGATTACTTGGAACAGTTAGTGAGCTGTGCCTTCTTTCTGCCCAGAAGCGGAGGAGTGCTGTGTTAGGCACAATAATCCCCTCCCCACAAAGATGTTCCGAATCCCCAAAGATTATAACTACGTCATCTGACATTGCAAAAAGGACTTTGTGGATGTGATTAATTTAAGATCTTGACATGGAAAGAGTATTCTGGATTTTCCTTTAATGATAAGGGTCTCTATGTGAGAAAGAGGGAGACTCAGGGTCAGAGGGTCAGAGAAGGGAATGTGATGTCAGAGGCGAAGTCTGAAAGAGAGAGAAAGAGAGTTGGGAGAAAGTTACTTTGCTGGCTTTGAAGATGAAGAAAGGGGCATGGTCCGAGGAAAGCAAACAACCAAATTCTCCCCTAGGGCCTCCGGAGGCGAGACAGACCACATCACTGATTTTGATGTGAGTTCTAGAACTGCAGGAGTATGGGTTTCTGTTATTTTCAGCCACTAACATGTGGTAGAGCGGACTCTGGAACAACGCAGGGGTTGGGGTGCCAGCGTCTGTGCAGTTGAAAACCCACTTATCACTTCTGACTCGCGCCAAACTACTCACAGCCTACAGGTGACCAGAACGCTTACCAGTCACATACTCAGTCCACGATATTCTGTACACTATGTGTATGTTATATAGTATTTTTACAATAAAGCTAGAAAAAGGAATATGCTATTAAGAAAATATTAAGAGAAAATACATTTAAGCTACTGTACTGTAAAAAAAGGAAAAAAAGGCATATAAGTGGACCCGTGTTGTTCAAGGGTCAACTGTGATGCGTCACAGCAGCAATAGAAAACTAACGGAGGTACATAACCCTTCCCTCTAAGCCGTTGAAGAGGATGCTTAGAAGATCCGTTCAGAAGGCTAAATACTGCTCCGGTGGAACTTGAACAACACAGATACTAGCAAGTGAGTCACACCTTAATGGTCTAGATGCAAATAGTCTGTGGCTGGCCCATGCAGCCCAAGGAAAAGTTAAGAATATGATACTGGGCATGAGCTGACCATCTAAGAATACCCAGATGCCTTCCATGAGCCAGATGTGGAAGCCCTTAGGAAGGCCTGAGCCACAAGATCTTTTGAAAAGTACCTACATGAAAGGCCTTCCTACCCGGAAAAAGGAGATCTTGAGGCAGAGGCTGGAGGTGAAAATCTGTCAGCTACAGAAGTGGAAATTGCTGGTTGGGTAGGATATCCCCTTGGCTGAATAATTTCAACTGGAAGACTCAGCAAGGCTGAGGACAGGGGATATCTGCGCAATCCACAAAGTTGTCCCACGCGAAAGAGTTAGCTTGCAATACCCACCCCCCAACACACATCCAGCAAAATTAAAACTCTACCAGAAATACAAGGGCTTTCTTCATACTACCTTTCCTTTTTCTCCACCAGCCCAACCATGGGGGCCTGATGCCCAACAAAAGTAGCTCATAAGTGGAAATGGAGGCAAAGCATAAAACAGGAGGAAAAAAAGAAAAAAGCTAAGGCTGCTTTTCATCATGGATTTCCTATTTTGAATCCAGTCAGGGTTATAAGAGGATAGAAGCTTTAAATTGGAAGCGAAAGATTTGACATTAGAGAGGACTGGATTATTTTATTACCTGGAAGCAACGGATACAGTGAATATACTTCCCATAGATTCCATCCAGCTCTGGACAAAGAGTCTACACAGAGGGCTTGTGGAGATGATCATGAGGAACGATCTAGTTGATTTATGTTTGCAACAGACTGACATCAGCTTGTTACATGCATCCCACAGAAGTTTGTTTGTTTGTTTCCTTTAAGTGTAAAAAAATATCCCACCGGTACTGTGTGAAGACCAGGATTCTCTCCGTTCAAAGTATGGAGACAAATTTCAATCGTCCACATAAACTGGCATAATCACGCATTCTCTTGGAGAGCACTAATTTAGTAAGATTATGTAGGGAAAGAGCTGGATGCAGGGCTCAGTGTCATGACCCCGACATCATGACCTGAGCCCAAACCAAGAATTAGAGGCTCAACTGACTGTGCCACCCAGTCGCTCCCATATCCAGGCGATGTAATAGGCAAGCCCCCTGCCCGCCCCCCCCCCCGCAAGCCAGGCTGTGTGCAAAGCAGAGAAGACAACCTGAAAGGGCATTACCGTTCCTTTATTTTTGTCATGATCACCTGCCTTAGGAAGTCAGAGGGGTTTTATAATCCAAAACAAGGAACTCTGGTTGGCTCCAGGATGAGGTGGCAAGAAGCACTCAGTGGCTGCAGGAGGGTTGCCCTCTGAATCAGTACAGAATCAATCAAGAGGCTGTACGACAGGAGAAAGAATTTAACCTCAGGGGTTCCTTCTTCTAGCTTAGCTCTCTAACACGGTAAGCGACTCTCACCCCTTCATCTCCTGGGCCTTGCTTTTATTGTCTGCCAAATGCGAGGGCTGTACTAGACGACCTCCTTGCTAATCTAATTATAGACATCTAATACTTTATGATCATCCATGACCTGTGACTAATTTAGCGAGCCCATTCGACATAAGGGCTCCCAAAGGAAACCGTCAGTTTGACATACACACATTTTCCCAAGGATGGCTCCCACCAGAAGAAAGAAGGTGAATGGTGAACCCTGAAAATGAAGTTATTTCAGGTATCAAAACACAGCCCACTGTTCTTTAAACCAACATGACTGGTGTTGGTAACTCCGTAAGTAAAGTAACCTTGGGCGAAAGGTAAGAGGATGAGATGGGAAGAGCACTACAGGGGCGTAACTCACACCCAGGCTTTTGTTTTCAGACGCGGGCTAGGTAATACAAAAGCCCCCACCCCACTGGAGCCGGGCTGTGTGGAAAGCACAGAGCAGTTGTTTGTAAAGAGAAGACAACCTTGTACGTGTATAATCATTTGTTTATTTTTGTCACAATCACCTGCCCTAGGAAGGCAGAAGGGTTTTACAACCTCATAAGATGTTGGTGGGATAATCAAAGGAAAGGGGGACATTCTTCTCCCTTGGCTCCCATCAGGTTGACCTGGAAAATGGTGTCATTGTGGCCATCAGATATTGAAAGATGGGACGGTCACAACTGGGCAAAGTCCAAATGACAGCGGCTACGGTGCTGGCGGAAATGGAAGGTGTTCCAGGCGTTCTGTATGTTCGGCCCCGAGACCCATTAACGAAGACATAGTAGCCGCCTTGACACATAAAAGGCTGCTTTGAATCAGATGGATTACCTGAGTTCTCTTCTATCTTCAAGAAAGATACTCAAACTGATTAGTTGACCCGGGCAGTATCCACATAACAGAGGATGTTCAAACGGATCCTGAAGCCTATTTGTAGCAGCTGTTACAGGAAGGTTTGAAATACTGCCTGTAGCATTTAGACAAGGCAACGTCCAGTCTTGCTCCTGTTCCACTGAGGCAGGAAAAAACAATTACCTAACAAACACCTACGATTGAGTTCAGCTGCATATGAGGGAAAATCCACCATACAAAAGGCATAAGTATAATATCAAATTTTCCGCTTGTCCGTGTAAATGTTGGGAAAGTGCACTAAGTCGTGAAGGGTCCCCGGCTGGCAGCTCACCCCCTACCACCCCTGGGACTCATTCTCAGCTAAGGAGGGCTTCTCACTCGCCAGCCTTTAAACTGGAATTGCTGGGGGCGCCTGGGTGGCTCAGTGGGTTAAGCCTCTGTCTTTGGCTCAGGTCATGATCTCAGGGTCCTGAGATCAAGCCCCGCATAGGGCTCTCTGCTCAGCGGGGAGCCTGCTTCACCCTCTCTCTCTGCCTCTCTGCCTACTTGCGATCTCTCCGTCAAATCAATAAATAAAATCTTAAAAAAAACAAAACAAAACTGGAATTGCTGGCCTTGCTGCCTACGCACATTTCCAGGCAGTCCAACAGAGAAGCAATGCGGAAGGGGCTGAGTGTGCAGATAAGCTATATTTGAAAGAGGGTTTTTTCAAGTCACAAGTATGTAGCTCCTTGCCTCAGGTGCCAGATCACTGCGTCACCGCAACGGGGGACAGGCAGCACGGAGTTTATTCCGCACAGCTAGGTACCAGAGTGAAATTGGAGGGAGGGGAAGGAAGGGGACATTAATATTAATACAGGCAATAGTAGTTTCCAGTTTCTGGAACACCATCTAAATGAGAGCTGATATGCTAGATAAACCTCTCAGCATGTAATTAAGGCAAACTTTCTCCGCAAGGAAAACCAGCGAAGGCTGCAATTTCCTGCTTGAAAGGGGAACAAGGCCTGGGAACACCATACGAACTCAGGAAAAAAACAGACATCTCGGGCCAGCAGTTCACCCAAGACAATCCCTATTAGACAGTGATCGATGCTGGAGCCAGAGGGTGTAAATAAAAGGTAACGAAAAATTCAAATCCGACATAAGAAGGCAGTTTTTCATAAGCAGAACAATAAACATTCCACAAAGCCAATCGGCCACTTTAAAATAAATAAATAAATAAATAAATAAATATGCATAATCAAGAAGCAATTAGATACTGTCTGTCTTAGAAAAGTCAGGGTGCCAAAATTGATGGATCTCACTGAGCCAAACGGTCTGTTTATATATTTTTTTACCTGTGCATTAAGCAAAGAACTGTCCTTTTCTGAATTTTTTTTTACCAAAGAAACTTCAAAATGAATAATTTACCAGTTACAGGGAGAGAACTATAACTTCATCGATGACAGGGTTGAGCAGCGCTATTAAACACTCGGTGACGAACAGTTCCCGCCACCTTCGTCAGTAATAAGCCACTTGTGATCGTGGTGTCTACAGAGTGTACTGAGCCTCATTTTCTTGCCAGAGAGCAGGAGACCCTGGAAAAATGCACAATGTGGGGATCACCAGCAAATGGGGGGGAGGGTCAATGGCTGAGGGGAAAGTGTAAAATCCACATTACCTGTAACTGGTCAACTTACTTAAAACTCCAAAACCTGAACACTCATTCAAAAACGTTCCCTGAGTCTGGGCTTGAGTTTTTGAACACTGTGACCACTTAAATATCACTTGTAAGGAACCACGGTTTGTAAGTGGGGACTCAAACCAATGTGTTCTCAGTGCAAGTCCATTTTTCTATTAGGACATTCTAACAAGACACACTACAGCAACACCTCGCATAACACATTTAAGAAATACAGGGGGAGTGATAAAAAAAAAAAAAGTACATGGTGTCAGGTACAGACATGCTTTAGGGAATATGTTGAGCTGGAAACTTCTAGAGAAGCTGCTGGCTCTGGACCTGCCATAGTTAGGGCTCAATGCGGAGTCACAGAACACCACCGCTGTAGAAATCCCCCCACTAGCTACTTTTCACAACACACTCAGACATCAGAGCACAGTTTCAGTGCTGTGAACGAGAAGATCCAGAACTGGGGTAAATGACTTGTTTCCACAGACGAGGGAGCATGGTCAGAGATTACAAACTCACCAGGCAATAATCAGGCTTCCATCCACACAGTGCTTGGGGGCCTAATTTGTTTTGAAGTGCCCTAGCCGGAGGCCAGATCTCACAGAGGTACAATGACATCTGAAAACTGAAAGGAGGCATTCCCTTCTGGATGGCCAGTGTCGCCATCGTGTAGAAAACAAACTGGCTCCGGCTAAATTGAACAGAAAGGAAAAATTCTGTAATGGCATTAAGACTTGTCCGAAAGGCTGGAGAGGTGACCTTGGGCCAATGGAAACCAACATCCTCTTCATCAAGACGCGTGCGCACTCGCATCCGTGACTAGAGGCAAAGGAGTAATTTCTGGTGGTAACGTCTGGTGAGGACCTATGTTGGGTCTACGGTCAGGAAGAACCCCAGACACCAGGTCCTGCAGATCAGCGTCCCCCCCCGATACGGTGATGCTGTCCCTGACTCTCCTTAAGCCACAGTACTGCTCTGTAAGGCCATCTGTCCCGGAAAAGTAAGCTTCATAGTATTCAGGCTACCACGCGTGATCGTGAAATCCAGAACACGCACAGCGACCGATGCCAGCAGAAGCATGGCAGGCAGAGAAAGCAAGTCTGACTCCAAACTCTGCACTTATGCCGGTGTGCGACAAGCCCCACTTCTGTTAGAGAAGCACCTGACGTCACCGGTGTGCCAAGAGATGCTGGTGCCCCGGGACAAGACCCCACCATGGTCCTCAGACATCGGGGTGCCCCCCTGGCAAATAAGACTCCGCAGTGACAGGAGCCGGACCAGCCACAGAAACCTGGCTCCCGAGCTCAGGCTAAGCCCCCAGTCCCATCACAAGGCTGCTTTGCTCCCCTGGCAGAGCTGGCTGACAGGGTCAGGCTCAGGTGTCCTGTCTCCTGTAAAAGCATTCTTTTGGGGGGCACCCTTTTGATGACGACTCATGTAGGACAAAATATCCTCCCTCTGGTAGGGTCATCTGCTCTCCAAATGTGCCTGGGACCTGAAGGGTTTCTCAGGATGCAGGAAAGTTCTAAGAAAACTGGGACCCATCCTCAACCTACTTCCTGGGCTCATTCTGATTGTCCATTCAACACGCTTCCGCCCCGAATCTCCCTGTAAACAACCTTGTGATCTTGCCTCTTCCAGGACTTCGAGCAAGGGGCCGTGGTGGGCACACAGTGTATGTGTCCACGTGGCTGTGCCCCCAGGGCCTTTCTTGAGGCCGTAAGATGAGAAGAAGAGCTCAGAGTTCTGCCAGGGAGAGCCTTTCCCTTCTACCCCAGGCTTCAAGGTTACCTCTGAGCAGAAGGATCACCAGGAACTGCCCACTTTCAGGACTCCTCAGCAGAAGACACCACGTTATTTGAAACCAGAGTTAGTTTTCCTCTGCACAGCACGGGATGTCAGAGGAAGCCATGAGGGGGACTACAGGAGGCCAAGGGGAGGTGGGAGCAGGCAGGAGGGCGGGTGCCCGAGACCAGCTCCGGACAGTGGGCAGAGCCCCTCCTGCTGCTGCCCGCCCCCCACCATGTGCATAACCTCCAGGAGCAGATCTCAGCTTGCAGAGGAGACTTGGCCACAGGCTCAGATCTGGGTCTTTTCAGAGCAAGCAGACGCACCTGAGTGTGGCTTCAAACTGTCTCTGATCTGAGACTCATCGCAGTGTTGTTAGTAAGATGGTGTTTGTGGATAAGACCGACGGAAGTGACAAGGTAGGCCTGACAACAGAGAACTCGACGGTTCGTCCCTCGAAATCACCCCCAGGAGAAACAAGGAAACGAGCAAACAAACAGACCTCTTTTAATTTTACCTTTTTTTAAAAATTTTGCCTTTTTAAATTTTTACCTCTTTTAATTGCCTTAAAGGTAATTAAAATTACCTTTTAATTTTAGGTTTTTTTAATTCAATTAATGTAGAGCATATTAGTAGTTTCAGAGGTAGAGGTCAGTGATTCATCAGTTTTACATGACACCCAGTGCTCATCACATCACGCGCCCTCCTTAATGCCCATCCCCGGTTACCCCAATCCCCACACCCCCAACAGCCCTCAGTTTGTTTCCTAGAGTTAAGAGTCTCTTATGGTTTGTCTCCCTCTCTGTTTTCATCTTGTTTTATTTTTTTCCCTCCCTTCCCCTATGCTCCTCTGTTTTGTGTCTTCAGTACCACATCTGAGTGAGATCTTATGATAACTTTCTCTGATCAGAAGCAGAGATTTCTAACGCACCCGTACTCCTGGCTAACCCTGCACACAGGTGCACACACACACATTAATATATACCCCCCTTGCAGCACATGACAACTTGCCCGTAGCATCTCTTCTCACCTGGGGAATGAAAATTGAGGCTTAGTCATGGTTCACAGACTGTGAAATTTAAAATCACAGACCTGTCCCTGCTCTTTCAGCCAACCTGGGAATCCACGGACACCTCTCAGGGGGACCCCTGTGCACCTGAGTGAGCAATCTGGACTTCCTGGAGGCCATTATGTTGCCTGTGGGAATCTGTTCTTCCTTTTTACAAGATTAACAGTTGCTTCTTCTTGACTAAAAATAAACAGTTAACTCAGAGGTATGAGCAAAGTCACCTTCTCTCATAGGAGACATATAAAAAGGGGGACAAAAGCAAAGAAAGGTGCGTCCAAATTAGTCACAATAAATTCCTTGCCTCAATATCTCCACAGATCTGATTGCTTTCAAAACTATGGTAAGACTAACAGAGATCTTCCCTGAAAATCATTATAAGAAAATATTAAAATATGACTAAAGTGTATTTTTAGCATTTTTGTAACAAAATACTTATTGGCATTTTGACTCAATGAAAAACTCAAGATTTATTTTTCACTTGAGAAAAGTTTTGACCTTAACAACCTCAATCAATATGCCCCTTTGGTATAAATGCAAGTAGATATTTATCTCCCCACAAGCCAATAGCAATTTTTCTGTAAGTGTGTCAAATAGGTTTTTCTGTATTAATTTTGTATTTTTAATTTTAAATGATATTTCTAATTCTTGAAATTTATTAGTCTAAAAACTGCTTGGATTTACTTTCACCTGACTTTTCAGTAAAAGTTTTTCATTCTAATCACTGTTAATATGTTCAATTAATTAAATTCATTTGTGCCTTTCAAAATGAGAGACTTCATTTCTAAATATTCAGAAATAACTAATTTTCATAATAACTCATGGAAAGTTTTAAGAACTTCTCTAAGAGCAAATGAGTACAATCTGTGTCAAATTGAAACACATCACGGCATCTTCAACCTAAGACAGAATCCAATCAAGGAAAACGATTTAGTGACACATCAAAGCATTACACACCTAGATAAGAGGGTTTCATCAATGATTTTTGGTGCGTTTTTATTGTGAACCCTGAATAATATAACGGAGAGCTGATGCTGAGTTCAATACCTGAGTCTACAGAAATTTAATTTTCTGATTCTACAGAAAAGAGATATATTCAGAAATATCCCATTCTATAAAGATAAGGCCCAAGGTAAAACTCAATTTTTAACATTTTGGTTACAGTCTACCTTCCAGATCAGCTCAAATATGAGTTTCTTGAATTCTCCTTAAAGTCTTCCGAGCCCACCATCTGTTCAGGTGTTCATGAATCACCCCCTAGTCTACAACACAGGACACCCACTATTTATACCCTCCAAACCCATCAGAGAAAAATAGATGTGCAAATCCGAGGTCAAGTGCATAGGAAAAGTGATACTTATTCAACCCTCCCCTTCCTCCAGATAGCTAGAGTCCCACACACCTGTCAGCAATGAGAAATATCCTCTCTTTGCTGTGTGCTGGGACAGGCATCAGGCACGTGTACCCACCGAGCTCATGAAACAGACTGGTACTGCAGCAGAAGGAAGTGTTAATTTCCGTTGCTCCTAGGTGACATACCTTTACAAACCCACAGGGGCCCGATAGGCTTTGACCTCACATGCCCTGGGGACATGTTCTCAGACTACCTTGTCTTCACCAGCTGACACCTTCCTCTCGTTCTTTCTCTTGGGCATGTGTGGGCACACATGGGTTTTCCTGGCATGCTATTTACATCGAGCTGGGTGACACTTAGAAAACCATTCGTATGAAACCGGCCATTACATTTATTCTTGGATATTGTTGAAATTCAGTTCTGACTAGACTCATCAGACTTTTTTTTTTTTTTTTTTGCTCTTATTACCTGTCAAAGAATTTTGGAGCATGACCTATCCGTTCAGACTCTTTAATCTGAATCTAAAATGTCAATAATAAATTGAAATAATTAAAAAGAGTCTAATTTCCAACATTGCAAATAGCAACACTAAAAAATAAAACCGCTACATCATTTTTTTAATACCCATAACATCCAAAACCCATTCACTATGAAACTCACCACTTTCCATTTAAAAATTGGAATAACGTTCTTCTTTCAGAAAAATTACAGATTGCTACTCTGTCCTCAGTGAACCTGAAGCTCCTTTCCATTTACCCCACAGAATTTTGCCCAAATGGGACATATTTCTACTCTTTATAAAGTCTTGAGTGATCACCTTATCATATGCTTCTGAAACTGTTTTTCTATGTCATGAGTCTGTAAGGCTTTGAAATCCAACAACAAGAACACAAGTTCTGGCTTCCATTACACCCACTCTGCCAGCTGGATGGGGCTGAACAAAGAGGACCTATGACGTAGGAGTTTCCCTTGCCTCCCTGAACACATCCTTGCTTGGAGTCCTTTACAACATATCTGTGTGTTGCTGGGGGCTGTCCCATGCCAGTGTAAGGACACTACTCAGGGTTGTCTAGAAAGGTTCCACGTGGGAAAGCTCTCGCAGACACTGGTGGCTGGTACAGCCAGGTTTTCTCTGAGCCCCAAGCATGAATTGCCTGCAACAGAGCAGGTCCCTCTTACTCTCTGGTTGCTTGGAGCTCAGGCAGCAAATCCGAAGGCCACCGTGTCATACTCCATTCCTTATTTTCATCCTCTAGCTCATCTGAATTTTTTTTTCCCAATTCTTATATGTAATTATGGTCAACCTCTTACTAACTGGGCAAATAGAAGGAAAATAGTGTCCTGCTGATTTAGGTAAATTCTTGACTTTTCAAGCTGGCTCAATCATGATGAAGGCACCAAGAAGAGAGGGTTATGCTCAGCTTTCCTAACCTTCCCTAGGACCCTTGATGTCACACAAGTCCCTCAGTCCACCTGGAGGGGACCTGCTAATCGCTGCTGCGTCCGTGAATAGAGCTTCTGGTTCCTCCTGAGTCGGATTGACGATTGACTTGCAAACAGAATGCACGTTGACAATTTAGCATTGACCATATTTCATTTTTTATTCCTTGTTAGATGTATGTATTAATGGCAGTCACCTCAAAACACTCAAATTGTTAAGGGTGCAAACATTAGAAAGCACAGATGAGAATTTAAAAAAAAATGCCTCCATATACTCAACCAAGGAACACACATTCTTATAAGACCACATACAGAATCATACTACTTCAGAGTATAAAGGACCAATAATGTCACCTAAGTTCACCACCTCTCTGTTGAGGGTTCATACTTTTCCTGTAACCCCTTCTTCTATATGACAATCAGAAACTTCTATATGCCAATTACCATAAAATATTTATTACCTATGGGCAAAACAGTGAGTCGACTGACCTGAAAGGTGAAACCATTAAAACCCTCATGCTGTCGCCCTTCTGTGCATTGTTAACAAAGCGCTCGAAAGCAAAACAAAGGAAGAAAGAAACCAACAAGAAGGAAAAACAGAAGAATCAATATCACTTTCAAATGCAACAATGACTTTGATGTGTATTCAGCGCTGTGATAATGAACTGAACAATACGGGTGAACTCACCCCGCAGTGAGAGGACGCAATTAGGAGACAAGTCCTGACTACCGAGTGCCAGAGAAGAGACAAGAGCTCAAAACACAGCAGAGCCGGCTTAACTGCCTCTAATGTTTTACTGATTGTTCTACTTTCAGCATTTCATGCCACTTAGCTAGGACATGGCTAATCATTTTCCGATGGCTTCGGAACACATGATGATTTATTTTCAGAGGATGCTGATGCATGGTGCGTGTCTTAAACGTAATGTCTTCGGAGTTGAAAAGGGAGCGTATTTATTCAAAGGTCTCGAGGTTTATAGTCACTCAGCTTCTAATTATCCATGAATGGATCTTGCGCAACACGCATCGACAATCTCTCCCCACTGAGGTGAGACTAGAAACAGTCCAAACTATGTGGCTTTGAACTACATGTTGATATGACTTTGAAATTAAAAACAAAAACACTCTCCAATAGTATCAATAAAATGCAATGCCTTTACCTACTCTGCCCCAGCGCAGCCATCAATTTCCTGTGTCTGGTTCTCATGACTTTCTTTCTCCGATGTGCATGTGCTAGAGGCTTTTTCACCCCGGCTTGCCACTAGTCCTATTATAGTGGTCTGCAAAAACACAGGAAGCACTATTTGCAGGTGTTTACTCACCATTGAGATTCTGAGTGTACATCCTCTTCCAGACTCGGCATCAGCATCTGGGGTTCAATCCACTTTATTCACCAGATGCTTAGAGTGCAAATATTCCACTCCAAGAGTATTAATTATATATATGTGTGTGTGTGTGTGTGTGTGTGTGTATGTATATATATATGTATATTCTTTTGAAGCTTCTTTCTTGCATCTTGTGCATACAGATTTCTTCTCACATGCAAAAGGCATGTTATATCCCTTCACTAATATTGCTTTTATAAAGTAACATCAAGTCAAGTAATAGATGCCAAGTAAAATATGCTAGAGCATCTTACAAATACCTAGAACTTTTTTTTTTTTTGCAACAAATAACTAATGCCTCTCCAATTTTGGTATGTGACTTATTTTTGCCCAATTATGTAAATGTTTGTCATGACTATCACACCTGACGATTAATTAAAACTTTTTAACGGAGGGGCACCTGGGTGACTCCATTAGTTAAACATCTCCCTTTAGCTCAGGTCATGATCCCAGAGTCCCGGGACTGAGCCTGCATCAGGCTCCCTGCTCAGTGGGAAGCCTGCTTCTCCCTCTCCCACCCCCCCTACTTATGCTCCCTCTCTCACTCTCTCTCTATCAAATAAATAAAATCTTTAAAAAAAAACTTTTTAGTGGAGTCATAGGTGAGAAAGAGTTTTGCATCATCAGTACAGGGTTATTATTTGGTTCTCTAAAGAGAAAACTCAAAGAGCTCAAATTTTGAAACATGCCTTTTTACTAACTTAGAAATCTTCAAGACCTACCTAGGTCAACTATTCTATAATACCTTCCTGGTCTCCTTGAAAAGTGTCTCCCCCCTTTGTGATATTTACAGTCTATGTGTCTCTAGAGCAACAATGTCACCTCAGCCTCACAGGCGTTCTTACACAAGCATTTTCTCAACCATGTGGAAACCATTCCAAAAAAAGGGACATTCATTGCTATGGCCTCCACAGCACCCGGACAGTGCTGGGCACATAAGAGCTATGCCATAAATATGTGTTAAATTAAATTAAAAACTACTAACTAAATTATTTGTGACTTAGGCTAACATTTTCAAATTGTAAATTCTGACTTATTAACATTTTAAACAAATCTTGAGTAGTGAGCAAAGATGCTCTACAGAAATGTTACTTATCTCTTGTGATGTTTACTCTAACGGCAAAGAAATCTTTGGGGAGCCTGAGTGACTTTGGCTCAGGTTGTGACCCAGTGTCCTAGGATCGAGTCCCACATCAGGCTCTCTGCTCAGGAAGCTCTCTGCTTCTCCTTCTCCCTCTACCTGCTGCTCCCCCCCACTTGTGAGCATTCTCTCTCTCTCTGTGTCAAATAAATAAGCAAAATCATAAAAAAAGAAAGGAAGAAAGAAAGAAAAAAAGAAAGAAATCTTTCCATAAATTGTTAGGACTTGAATCAATCACCCGAAATAAAGTATCTAAAGTACTCAGCATCAATAAAAGAAGGAAGATAAAAGTACATGGAAGCATGAGAGACTATGGACTCTGAAAAACAACCAGAGAGTTTTGAAGGGGCGGGGGGTGGGAGGTTGAGGAACCAGGTGGTGGGTAATAGGGAGGGCACATACTGCATGGAGCACTGGGTGTGGTGCAAAAACAATGAACACTGTTACGCTGAAAATAAACAAACAAACAAACAAAAAGTACATGGAAACAAATGAAAATGAAAACAATCCAAAATTGTTTTGGATTATATAACAATCCAAAACCTCTGGGATGCAGCAAAAGCAGCTGTAAGAGGAAAGTGCATAGCAATACAAGCTTACCTCAAGAAGCAAGACGAACCTCAAATAAACAACCCAAGCTTACACCTCACTTAAGAGAGCTAGAAAAAGAACAACAACAACAACAACAACAACAAAAAGCCTAAAACCATGAGAGGAAGGCAAATAAGAAAGATTAGAGCAGAAATAAATGACATAGAAACCAAAAAAACTATAGAACAAATCAATGAAATGAAGAGTTTGATCTTTGGAAAAAATCAATAAAATTGATAATCCTCTAGTCAGACTTATCAAGAAAAAAAGAGAAAAGGCTCAAATAAGTAAAATCACAAATGAGAGAAGAGAAATAACAACCAACAGCACAGAAATATAAACAATTAGAAGAGAATATTATGAAAAAATATATGCCTACAAATTGGACAAACTGGAAGAAACGGATAACTTCCTAACAGCATATACACTACCAAGACTGAAACAGGAAGAAATAGAAAACTTAAACAGACTGATAACCAGCAAATAAATTGAATCAGTAACAAGCAAACTCCCAAGAAACAAGAGCCCAGGGTCAGATGGCTTCACAGGTGAATTCTACCAAACAAGTAAAGAAGAGCTAATACCTATTCTTCTCCAATTATTCCAAAGGATAGGAAGGAAGGAAAACTTCCACATTCATTCTAGGAGCATTATCTAGCACTACCCTGATACCAAAACCAGATAGAGACACTTAAAAAAAAGGGAACTACAGGCCAATATCTCTGATGAAAATACATGCAAAAATCCTCAACAAAATATTACAAAACCCAACCCAACAATGCATTAAAAAAAATCATTCATTGCAATGAACTGGGATTTATTTCTGGGTTGCAAGGATGGTTCAATATTTATCAATATGATACAACACATCAAGAAGAGAAAGGATAAGAACTATATGATGATTTCAACAGATGCAGGAAAATCATCTGACAAAGTACAACACCCATCCATGATAAAACCCTCAACAAAGTAGGTTTAGAGGGAACATACCACAACATAACTAAGGCCATATATGAAAAACCGACACTTAACATCATCCTCAATGGGGAAAAACTGAGGTCAGGAATAGGGCAAGGATGTCCACTCTCAGCACTTTTAGTCAACACAGCACCAGAAGTCCTAGCTATAGCAATCAGAAAACAAAAAGAAATAAAAGGCATCCAAATCAGCAAGAAAGAAGTAAACCTTCCACTATTCACAGATGACAGAAACTATATACAGAAAACACAAAATATTCCACCAAAAACTCCTACATCTGATAAACGAATTCAGTAAAGTCATAGGATACACATCAATATACATAAATCTATTTCATTTCTATACACCAATAATGAAGCAGCAGAAAGAGAAATTAAGAACACAGTCAAATTTACTATTGCACCAAAAATAATACAATAACTAAGAATAAACCTAACCAAAGACATAAAAGACCTATAGCCTGAAAACCATAAAAAAACTGATGATAGAAACTGAGGACGACCCAAAGGAATGGAAAGACAGTCCATGCTCATGGATTGGAAGAACAAATATTGTTAAAATAGCTATCCTACCCAAAGCAATCTACACATTCAATGCAAACCCTATCAAATACCAGCAGCATTTTCTACAGAAATAGAACAAACAGTGCCCAAAAAAGGCCCCAAATAGCCAAAAGCAACCCCAAAAAAGAAAAGCAAAGCAAAGCCGGAGGCATCAAATTCCAGACTTCAAGCTCTATTACAAAGCTGTAGTAACCAAAATAGTATGGTACTGACACACACATAGATCAACAGAACAGAATAGAAAACCCAGAAGTAAACCCACCATTACATGGTCAATTAAACCTTGACGAAGCAAGAAAGAATATCCAGTGGGAAAAGGACAGTCTCTTCAACAAATGGTGTTGGGAAAACTAGACAGCCACATGCAGAAGAATGAAACTGGGCCACTTTCTTTCACCAAACACAAAATAAACTCAAATGGATGAAAGACCTAAATGTGGGATCGGAAAGTATAAAAATCCTAGAACAGAACACAGGCAGTGACCTTTTTGACATTGACTATAGCAGCTTATTTTTTAGTTAGGTCTCCTGAGGCTAGGCAAATAAAAGCAAAAATAAACTACCGGGATTACATCAAAATAAAAAGCTTCCGCACACTCAACGAAACTAAAATGTCATCTAAAGAATGGGAGAAGATATTTGCAAATGATATATCTAATAAAGGGTCAGTATCCAAACTATATAAAGAGCTTACATAGTTAAACACTCCAAAAACAAATAATGCAATTGAAAAACAGAAGACATGAACACACGTCTCTCCAAAGAAGACCTACAGATGGCCAAAAGACACATGAGGAGTTGCTCAACTTCACTCATCATCGGGGAAATGCAAATCAAGGAGATATCACCTCATACCTGTCAGAACAGTTAAATCAATAGCACTAGAAACAACAAGTTTTGGAGAGGATGTGGAGAAAGGGGAACTACTGTGCACCATCGGTAGGAACACAAACTAGCACAGCCACTGTAGAAAACACTATCGAGTTTCCTCAGAAAGTTAAAAATAGAACAACCCTATGATCCAGTAATTGGACTAATGGGTATTTACTCAAAAAACACACAAAAAAACATGAATTCAAAGGGCTACATGCACCCCAAAGTTTATAGCAGCATTATTTATAATAGTCAAATTATGGAAGCAGCCCAAGTGTCCACTGGTTGATTAAAGGATAGAGAAGATATGGTATACACACACAATGGAATATTATTCAGCCATAAAGAAGAATGAAATCTTGCCATTTGCATCATGGATGGAGCTAGAGAGTATAATGCCAAGTGAAATAAGTCGAGAAAGATATATACCACATGATTTCACTCGTATGTGGAATTTAAGAAATAAAACACATGAGCAAAGGGAAAAAAGAGAGAGAGAAATAAATCAAGGAACAGACTCTTAACTATAGAGAACAAACGGCTGGTTACCAGAGGGGAGATGAGTGGGGGATGGGGGAAACAGGTGATGGGGATGAAGGTGGGCACCTGTCGTCATGATCACAGGGTGATGTATGGACGTGCTGAATCACTATATTGTACACCTAAAACTAATACTACACTGTATGTTAACTAGCTGGAATTTAAATAAAAACTTGGAAAAAATTAAGTAGCATCATAGAGACAGAATGTAGAATGGTGGTCACCAGGGCCTGGGGGTTGGGGAAGTGGGGAGTTTTTCTCAATGGTATAGAGTTTCAGTTTTGCAAGATGAAAACCTTCTAGAAATCTATTTCAAACAATATAAATGCACCTAACCCTACTGAACTGTATACCCAAGCATGTTTATGATGGGGCACCTGGGCGGCTCAGTGGGTTAAGAATATGCCTTCAGCTCAGTCATGATCCCAGGGTCCTGGAATCGAGTCCTGCATCTGGCTCCCTGCTCAGTGGGGAGCCTGCTTCTCTCTCTACTCCCTCTTTCCTGCTTGTGTTCTCTCTCTCTTTTGCACTCTCTAAGAAAGAAAGAAAAGAAAAGAAAGAAAAAAAAAGAAAGGAAGGAGGGAGGGAAGGAAGGAAGGAAAATCTTTTTATAAAAAAAGAATGTTGACGATGGTAAACTGTGCATGAACGTTTACCAAAATTAAAAATACAGATATTGTGGTTGTAATTGTATTGTGGTTGTGCTCATGTACATTTTCCTGGGTTATTTAAAGTCACCAGGCTTTCCCTGTAACTTGTTTAGAGTTCCACAGAAATCACTCCAGCATCTGGGGCAAGAATGGTGACCAGGTTTCAGCATTGCCTAAAGAAGTGTTACATTGACAGTGACTCTTCATGCCATGGCCTCTCCCAGGAAAGCCCAGACAGGTGTTTCCCTTCGATCTACTCCTCTGGTGTATTTGGCCTTGCTTGGAAGGACCTCAGGTGTCTAGAGATGGCACATTCCTACTGTTACAATCATCTCAGAGGAACAAACAAAACCCCTGAGATTGTAAAGTTACATGAGACACAACGTCCCTTCCTTAATAGTGTTTAAAAATATATCTAATGAAGGACCTTAATTTCTCTGCAGTAAGGTGACTGTAAATGTCACTTGACTATTACAAGAGGCCCAAAGATTTACTCTGAGAAAAAGACATATTAATGGTCACTACCAGCCAATCACACCATTTATATTAGCTAAGATTCTATGAAATAAAATTAAAACTAGATTAAAACAAAGAATAAAGAAACTTATTCTGTATTTTCGGCTTTATTTATTACATTTGTGTCATGAACTCAGATTATAGTTTAAAGACATCAGTTATAATAACACAGTGGGGTTAGAACCCCAAGCAAAAAAAAGGAAGAGAGAAAGGGTGAGAGGGAGGGAGGGAAGGAAGGGAGAGAGAATGAAAGAGCGAAAGAACAAAAGAAAAGAAGAAAGAAAGAAAGAAATGGAAGTACAAGAAAGAAAAAAAGAAAGAATTAAACATTATACACACAAGGCAAATTTTTAGATTGAGTAAACTCATAACACAACAGCACAAGCCAATTCCAGATTCCCACACACTATGATGCAGAACTCTGACTTCATGAAGATCAGAAGCTTCTGCACAGCAAAGGAAAGTCAACAAAACAAAGAGGCAACCCACAGAATGGGAGAAGATACTCTCAAATAACACTGCAGACAAAGGGCTGATATCCAAGATTTATAAAGAACTCCTCAACATGGACGGGACTGGAGGAGATTATGCTGAGTGAAATAAGTCAAGCAGAGAGAGTCAATTATCATATGGTTTCACTTACTTGTGGAACATAAGGAATAACACGGAGGACATTGGGAGATGGAGAGGAGAAGGGAGTTGGGGGAAATCGGAGGGGGAGACAAACCATGAGAGACTGTGGACTCTGAGAGACAAACTGAGGGTTTTGGAGGGGAGAGGGATGGGGGATTGGGTGAGCCTGGTGGTGGGTATTATGGAGGGCACAGGTTGCATGGAGCACTGGGTGTGGTGCATAAACAATGAATTCTGGAACACTGAAAAAATTTAATTTAATTTAAAAAAAAGAACTTTTGAAGTTGAAAGGAAAAAACATTCTATTTTCTAAAAAATATTCAGTAGGAAGCTAATCTTTTTGCCTCTCTCTGAAATTATTGCTGGACACATTAAAAAATTCAACTAGTATTATGACATAAGATTATAATAAAAAATGATTACAGCTTGTAATATCTTGTTGATTTTACTGGCAAGACAAAATTGGAAAGTAAAATGCAGGATTCCATCAAAGTGCTCATTCATTCACTCCAGAATATTGCCCTTTAAATGCAAGTATAGGAAATTTAACATAAGAAAAGCACCCATCAACTGGAATTAAAATGAAATTAAGTGAAAATAAAATAAGAAAATGATCCATCATGTGAAAACACATATCCATGGCATAAATAAAAACATTCACTTAGTTAACTATATGTTTGAAGTATAATTGTGTATTAGAAAGTGTTTCAATTTAAAGTACGCAATCCCAATATTATATAGCTGTGAAACTGCCACCAAGATACAGAATTTCTATCCTGCCTCCCAAAGTTTCCTAGAGATGCGCTGCAACCCATCCTTCCAACTCTAATCACAGGGAGACACTAATCGGCTTTGTGGCACAACAAATTGGATTTCACTTTCTAGAATTTTATATAAAAACAGAATCATACAGTAGGTATGATTCAGTTTCTTTCACTAAGCAAAATGAATAAAACTTATCCAAGTCACTGCACACGAAAGTAATTTACTTATTTTATTGCTAAGTAGTATTTCATTGGAATATATCCCATCGTGTGTAACTATTTACCACGTGATACAAATTTAAGTTTTTGTTCCTGTTTCTAGTTTTTTACTCTTGTGAATAAAACTGCTATGAACACTTCCATACAAATTTTTTGGTAAAAATATTCAATTTCTCTTAGGTAAATGTCTATTAATGGAAGGGCTGAGTCACAGAGTAGGTTAAGCTTAAACCCTTCTAGAAACTTTCAATCACCTAACTGAGATCACTGATTGGATCATTTTACAGTCTCACCCAAACATAATTATAGGTCTGAAACCTCCACGCCCTCACCAACATACAAAATTGGAGGGATTTCTAACTTTAGCCATTTCTTCCTCTAGCCCAAGACTGTGAGGTGACAGCCCAGAGAATATCCAAAATGTAGCTAGTAAACGGTGTTGGCCAGTCTGCCTTAATGACTAGCCTGGGTTTTGTTTGGACAGCTGACTCATCTCCTCGAACAGTTGTCTGGCCACACATACTTCTTCTCTCCTGGATAAATTTCCTTATTTCTTTCAATATGGAGAGGCTACAAATTTTCTAAATTTTAAATTTCTGCTTCTCTTTTGTGAACCATTTTATCTTTAAGTCATTTCTCTCTTCTCACGTTTTATTGTAGGCATTCAAGAGGAGCAAGTCTGCTTCTTTAACACTTTTCTTAGAAACTTCTTCAGCCAAATCTCTAATATCATCCCCCACAAGTTCTACGAAATCCTAGGGCACGAACACAGTTCAGCCAAATCCTCCGTCACTTTCTGAAAAAGTCACCTTTCCTCCAGTTTCCAGTAACACGCTCCTGATTTCCATCTGAGACCTCATCAGAATGATGTCCACTGTCCATATTTTCACCAACATTCTGTTCATGACCACTTACATAATCTCTAGGAAGGCAAAGCCTCTCTCTACTGCATTCCTTCTCTCCTGCGTGGCCATAAGAATTGCTAATAATAGTCCACTGACAGCAATGTGGCTTTGTCCAGCATGCACTGTACCTCCAAACCAGCCTCCACTCCTCCTCCACTTCCTAAGCAGTGGTTCCCACATTTCTAGGTACGCGTTACACCAGCAGCCCCATGTCTCAGGATCGATATTTTCTCTTTGTCCATCCAAGCTGCTATAAGAAAATACCAAAGTCCTGGTATCTTATAAACAATATAAATGTATTGTTTACAGCCTGGAGACTGGAAGTATGAGAGCAAGGCACCAGCATGGCTATGTTCTCGTGAGGGCTCTCTTCCCAGTCCATGGATGATGCCTTCTCGCTGTGTCCTTCCGTGATGGAAACAGCTAGAGAGCTCTCTGGGGTCCTTTTGATAAGGGCCCAATCCCATTCCTGAGGGTTCTGATTTAATGACTTAAACACTTCACAAACGCCCCACCTGCTAATCACATCATCTTTGAGAATTAGGATTTCAACATATGAATTTTGGGGGGACACAGACATTAAGACCACAGCATTCAAGAAAAAAAAAACATAACAGATGGCCAGTAGACACACAGCAAGATGCTCAACGTCACTTATCATCAAGGAGACGCAAATCAAAACTACAATGAGACGCCACCTCACACCTGTCAGAATGGCTAAAATCAACAACGTAAGAGACAGGTATTGGTGAGGATGTGGAGAAAGAGAAACCCTTTTATGTTGTTGGTGGGAAAACAAACTGATGCAGTCGCTGTGGAAGACAGTATGGACGTTCCTTGAAAAGTTAAACATCGACCTACCCTATGATCCGGCCATCACTCTATTGGGTATTTACCCCAAAAGTACAAAACCCTTATTCAAAGGGATACATGCACACCTATGTTTACAGCAGCATTATTTACAACAGCCAAGATACGGAAGCAGCCCTAGTGTCCACTGATTAATGAACGGATAAAGAAAATGAAGTATTTATACACAATGGAATATTATTCAGCCATAAAAATGAAGTTGTGCTCTTTGCAATGACATGGATGAATCTAGAGTATAATGCTTGCAAAATTAGTCAGAAAAAGGCAAATACCACGATTTCACTTATATGTAGAATTTAAGAAACAAGCAAATGAAAGAGAGGAGAGGAGAGATAAGAAAGAGAGAGAGAGAGGAAAACCAAGAAACAGACTCTCACATCCAGAGAACAAAGAGATGGTTATCAGAGGGGAGAGGAGGTGGGTGAGGGACAGAGAAACGGGTGATGGGGATGAAGGAGGCACCTGCCGTGACATATCCTGGCTGTTGGACAGAAGAGTCAAATCACTATAGGGTACACCGGAAACTCACATAATACAGCATGCTCACCACACCACGATTGAAATAGAACATTGAATTAAAAAAAGGAAAAATATGTCTGCATTGGGGGCATTCTCAGCTTACTCCATGCCTTGTATACTGATCAGAAATGGCAGAAAAGTTCTCACCAAGGCCCTTCTTACCACACCGTTAACAACAGTAACACTGTGCTATACCTTTACGACAGACCTTTCATAATTGGGAATTATGGCCTCAACAGTGCTTCACTGGAACCTTGAAATGTTCATTGTGGCCTAATTATCTTTGATGAGGGCCATGTTCTCAGTGTTTCGTAAGTACTGTTTTAAGCACTTCATTATGGCGTGACATAATTTTTAAAAATCTTTTAAGATATGATACACTTCTAAGACTTCATTGAAATATAAAAAGTTTGAATCACCTAATCTCATAAAATGTGAACCAAATTACTGTGCTGCTTCTTGAGTTGTGGTGGAGTTCAGTCTGGAGGGGATAATGTTGGGGTATTTTTTTCTCTTGCAGAATCTGCTCTCCCTTTCTGGTTCCTGCAAGTACAGTGTGCCTAAGCTACTCTGAAGACATTCTGAAGTTTGCTTCTCTGTTATGCTGACCTTGTGGGCAGCAGCCCATCGCTGCACCTGCTTGCTGTGGCCAGCATTTTTATTTGAAGTGGCTCATTTCATTCTTCTGACAAGGAGCAATGCACTCTTACTGGCTAGCAGCTTTTTTTAGGGAATTTTAAATATTTAGCTCCGACCAGGTATAATTTAGTGGAGACTGCATTATAAATAGGACAAGTAGTAACACAGCAAAGTCATCGACACTCCCCCCCTCCACCTGCTCCCCATCATAAGGGACACTGAGTAGAACAGATTTGCCAGAAGTACAAGGAGTTAATAAATAGTAAGCGTAGCAGAGAGAAGTCATTCTGTCCACACAGGTAAAAACTGCAGTTTCATGGAACTATAAAAACAAAGTAGAGGGATGCCTGGTTAGCTCAGTTGGTTTAAGTGTCTCCTTCAGCTCAGACCATAATCCCCCTGGGATCAAGTTCTACATCAGACTCCTTGCTCCGTGAGGAGCCTGCTTCTCCCTCTATCTGCTGCTCCCCCTATTTGTGTACTCTCTCTCTCTCTAACAAATAAATAAATAAAATCTTTTACAAAATAAGTACACATTACTTAACTCTAAAATGTCTTATTTTTATTAGCTTTAATTAGACACTTACAGCACTTGTAAAAATTTTTTTGCTTTGTTCTTATTTTTTTGAAGTCTTTACTTAAATTCCAGTTACTTAACATACAGCATAACATTAACTCATAGACTAAAAGAACAAATATTGTTAAAATGTCTATATTACCCAAAATCATTCACACATTTAAGTCAATCTCTATCAAAATGCCATTAAGGAGGGCATGTGATATAACGAGCACTGGGTGTTATATAAGTCTGATGAATCCAAGTTCACAGGCCTGTACCTTGGAAACCAATAATACATTATATGTTAATTAATTGAATTAAAATTTTTAAAATGTTTTAAAAATATCAACAGCATTGTTCACAGAAAGAGAACTAACAATCCTAAAACGTGAATGGAACCACAAAAGTCACCGAATTGCCAAAGCAACCTTGAAAAGAAAACCGAAGCTGGAGCCATCACAATTATGCACTTTGAGCTATACTACAGAGCTGTAATCATTAAGATAGTGTGATACTGGCATAAAAAATAGACACATACAAATACATCAGTGGAATGGAATAGAAAGCCCAGAAATGAACCGACGACTATATTGTCAATTAACCTTCGACAAAACAGGAAGGAATATACAATTGGAAAAAATGGTCTCTTCACCAAATGGTGTTAGGAAAACTGGACAGAAGCAAACAAAAGAATGAACCTGGACCACTTTCTCACACCATACACAAAAATAAAGTCCCAATGGATTAAGACCTAAATGTGAGACCTGAAACCATTAACATCCTAGAGGAAGACACAGATAGTAACCTCTTTAACATTAGCCATAGTAACATCTTCCTGGATCTGCCTCCGGAGGCAAGGGAAACAAAAGAAAAATAAACTACTGGGGCTTCATCAACATAAAAAGCATCTGCACAGCAAAGGAACCAATCAACAAAACTAAAAGTCAAGCTACAGAATGGGAGAAGATATTTGCTTTGCTTTTAAACATCCGGTTTTATTTGCAGAGGAAGTTACACTTATTACCACAAAATACTCTGTTTTGTTTTAAAGCAAGAAATAAACAGGCTTACAATTAAATCTTGTATTGGAAAACAGTTTTGCTGGGCTAACATTCTACATCCCACACTACTCCCCATCCCCACACAGCAGGCTTAGAACTCAGAAATTGAGAGGTAGCAGACTAAGACCATGGGAGTTCAGGACATACTGCCCCAAAATATACAACTTTGGTACCCTGATTATTTTGAGCCTTAGAAACATGACAAACACCAATGCAGGGAAAAGCTATCTCTGAACTCCCTTATCTGTCTGCAGACAGATCATCCAAAAAGAACTCAACTGTCATAAATCATAAATCCCCTCCAAGGGCTGTCAGCAGCCGGGGAGGAATGACTCTTGTCACAGGAGAGAAGTCTAGAAGTCCGAAGTCAGCACCACACCCATATATTCTTCCTCACAAACTATCACACCCAACTATTCTTACAAGGTCCCATTCAACTTTCCTGAAAACCATCTCCTCTCCCCTGAAAAGCCAACGTCCCTTCCCCTTTCCCTATGATGACGGTATTTAGCGACCTGAGGGCGTTACTCATTTTCCCTGAGCATCACCCACGTGCACAGGAAGTATACATGTTATTAACATAATCCCAGTCAAGAACCCTAAATAGGAGAGGGAACTTCCCCTCCCCTACAAAATAAAGAAAATTAAAAGAAAAATAATGATCAGTATCTCTTAGAAGATATTTTGACATTTTGTTTCAATATTGCTTAAGGGAATATAAATTTTAGAAAGGGAAACAGTTCGCTTTCCAACTTGAACTGCCCACATTTCATTAACACACCCACAAAGAGGATGCTACACACAAAGACTGACGTTCTCACAACACTCAGGCCCCCTGCCTGCAATCCTGATAGATGGTAAGTTCGAGAAAGTAAAGAAAAGGTGTTGAAAGGTAACACTGAAGTATGTTAACAATAAAAAAATGTTGCAAAATTATCGTATAGTCTAGCATTTGATGTATAAGACATAGCGACAGCCAACATTTGCAAGCACAGCCTCTGAAAGCAATTACCCAGAAAAAAAAAGCAAAGGAAATCATGTTCTCTGATGCTAATTGATTTCTTCTCATTCTGTTTGTTAATGTGTCAAACTCAAGGTGATAATAGAGAATAAGAACTACTTGACCACAAAATTATTGATCAGTGAGAGAGAGGAGGAGGTCCAGCACAACCAATCCATCTGAATGAGTTTTAAATAAATATTAATTTACAACCAGAAGGTAGAAGTGCCCACCTACAGAAACATGGTGGAAAACAAAAATGTTAAGTAAATATCGGATTCAAAGTGTAAGTAAAAAACTGTTACAACCCTCTAGAGAGAAAATTAAGTATAGGTTTCCTGATATACATTGTGCGATTTCCATTAAAATGTCTGTTTAGGTATACACAAAAATATAAACATGGAAATAGAACTGCAAACTCACTTGGCATCTGGCTCCCAGCTCCATCAATCTGTGAGTTTCCCAAAGTCTCCAAAGACATACCCAAAAATATCAGTAGGAATTATCTCTGGGTGAAGTCATGATAGCTACATTGTTCTGATTTGTGTTTGTCTTTATTCATTACAAGGCGCTGCTAATCAGAACACATATGCATATCACCTTTTATTTTTATTTTTTTAAAAGATTATTTATTTATTTGACAGAGAGGGAGAGATCACAAGTAGGCAGAGAGAAAGGAGGAAACAGGCTCCCCGCTCAGCAGAGAACCCTATGCGGGGCTCAATCCCAGGACCCTGAGATCATGACCTGAGCTGAAGGCAGAGACTTAACCCACTGAGCCACCCAGGCGCCCTGCATATCACCTTTTAAAACCGTGCTGCCACGAATGAACTCCACAGGTCAACTACATGAGTAATATAGGTAAAAACCTTCATTAAAACTGGGTATCTAGGGGCGCCTGGGTGGCTCAGTGGGTTAAAGCCTCTTTCGCTCAGGTCATGATCCTAGGGTCCTGGGATTGAGCCCCGCATTGGGCTCTCTGCTTGGCAGGGAGCCTGCTTCCTCCTCTCTCTCTCTATGCCTGCCTCTCTCCCTACTTGTGATCTCTATCTGTCAAATAAATAAATAAAATCTTTAAAAAAAAAACAAAACTGGGTATCTAGGCTCGGCCGATATTATCAATGAGATAACTCAGAGATCACACCAATCATCCAATGAAACATGTAAGTAAATAAAGACTCACTCATAAGGATTCTTTACAAGAACTTAATGTTGAAACAAACCAAACACATTGAAGAAAACAAGATTCAAATACAAAGAAATGAAATAGAAAACAGGAGAAAACTATCACCAGATTAATAATTAAAACTACTGGAAAGAATGAATGAAACAACTTAGTTCTAGAACTAAGAGAAGGGAGATAAAATGAAAATATGCAAAAGGGAAATAGGGATTTGAAGCCGTATGACAGAAGCACTTGGATGCTATATTTAAAGTATCACTGAAATCCTACTTTATGAAATGTATATATAGGTATTCCTATTTTATTGATGTATAAATATTTATTTTAAGGGTGTGTGTGTGTGTGTATGTGTGTGTGCATGTGTGTGCGCGTGCGTGCACCCACGCACACGCACGTGCTTGTGAGAACACTGGCCCAGGAACACAATTCATTACCGAACTATTAACTCACAGTTTTGAGGTGACAAGCAGTGATCTAAGCATTCAGTGAGCATCACCTCATTTAATTTCCAAAGAAGCCCCAGGGGGTGTACGTACGGATCTTATTTTACAATCTAGGAGCTGAACCCACTGATCCACTTTCTGATCATGTGCTTGCCTGGACCCCAGGGGCAGGTCACTGCCAGAGAAGACGGACCCATGACGCAGACCGTTTCCGCTGTAAATTCTCAGCCATCAGCTGCAGACCTCCCGCATGGGAACAATGCAATCCCACGGTATTTCTCAGGTCGGCTCACTCTCCCGTTCCTCACAGAACCTATTCCAAATGGTCTCTCCTCCCTAACCCCGCAGACCACATGGTCTCCACGCACCCTCAGAAGATGACCCTGGCCTCTCTCTTGAAAGAGAGGATAATTTGTCAGAAAGAACATCTTCTTCCTTCTGTTCCCCACATCTGTCTGCCTCTTGTCCTCTTGGGACAGAGGAGCTAATATCTCCTCTGGGACAAAGGAATTTTTTCCCATGTGTTGGAGTCTATCTACTCTCATTTTACCAGGAATATGGTATTCTTTACCCTTTTTCACTGGTATGTTTATCATTTGTCTGTCACCTGGACACTTTCCATTGTCTTATTTACCGCGTAAAAAACAATCAAATCCTTCCTCGCCTTTGCATGTCCCTCCGGTCACTGGTCCATCTGTGTCCTCTCCTTCATGGGCCAAATACCAACACAAAAGTGCACACTTATTGTTTGCTTTTTCACACCATACCTTCACTCCTCCGCTGGCCGCCCTCTGCCTGTGGGCACCGCCACTCCACAGAGATGGTGTTCGCTGGGATCCTCGAAGACCTCTGCGTAGCCAGAAGCAGAGGGCAGTTCCTGAAGAGCTGTGGTTGTGTCTTCCTGTAACACAAGTTAAACATGGTCACTGTGGGATCTTTAGAATGGGCAGATAAGCAAAAAACTAAAATGGAATGGAACGGAATGGAATGGAACAGAAAGAATAGAAGAGAAAGAATAGAAGAGAATAGAAAGAATAGAAAGAATAGAATAGAATAGAATAGAATAGAATAGAAAGAATAGAATAGAATAGAAAGAAAAGGCAGATAAGCAAATGACACAAACACAAACCTTTCATAGCCCTGATCACACATGGTTATGTGATTTCCTCTTATTCACATAAAACTTCAGGGAGAACTTCTTTTTCTCTTACTAAATATTTTGTTGCAACATCATTTCTAGTACCAGTGCAGTAGAGGAATAGTTCCACTTACATTAAAAGGACATCATTGCGGATGAGTACTCATGTCCCTGGGTCATTGTCCATTCTTGGGCCACTCAGACATGTCACCGCAATGCTCTGCTCGTCAGCCCCCAGTCACGAGCCTTCCCCCAGGAATGCTGGTCCCTTCATTGTCACTGCCCAGCACACTTATTTCCGTTCTTTTAAAATGACTGTTCTGTTCTTTTCTGCAGGCCTACTACCCTCCATCCCCAGTTGTGACAAGTCCTCCTTTCCTCTTCCTTCTTTAAATTCTCTCCCCAAGCTTTTCATCCAAATACACATGGTTTCACAGAGAACTTTTCTTGCATGCTAAATGAATAGATAATTCCTGTAATATATAATCTGCTTCAAGTCAGAGGGAAACATTAAAGGTAACTAATTTTAATTTGAATAAGCTTTGAAATCATGATACCAAAATATTTAGATAACATCGCCTGAATGAAAGGAGCAAGTTTAGATGAAACATTCAGCTATTATTGCAACTCGAGTCTTTATATCGAACTCTAGAACTCATGTTCATCCCATTGGGCAGGTTTTCTTTCCAAAGTGGTTTTACTTAGGAAATTGCTATTATAATACGTCTCAAAAATGCATGAAATACAAACAAAATGCCTCCACAGTTTCTGTAAAGGCATTCCACAAATCCTGACATGATTCTTAATTTTTTTTAAAAGGTTTTGTTTATTTATCTGAGAGAGCAGGAAGGAGAGAGAGTTGGGGGAGAGGGGTGGAGAATCTGAAGCCGACCCCAGCTGAGCAAAGAGCCCAACGCAGGACTCAGTCCCACAACCACAAGATCAGGACCTGAGCCACAACCAAGAGTCAGACACTCAACCAAACTGAGCCACCAGGGAGTCCAACCTCCATCTTAATTTTTAAGAACATATTATATGCTAGGTACAGGAAGACACTTCCTTAACCTGCTCATTTTTCTAGTCATCTGAGCTAAATTCAATGTAAAATAAAGTTCCATTCTCATTAAAGTAAAGAATAAAATAATTACAACTACTACCACTCTAGCTCATAGTGTTTTGAATTTTTAGCTGGGGAATGAGCTTGTACATCAGAAAAAAAATTAGAAGGAGACACATTTATCATAATTTAGACATGGTACTTACTGAGTTAGGAAGCAGAAGGGAATTGACTAAAATTTTAAAACTAATTAGATAATTTAATAATATGACCCAATAAAAAAATAAAGATGCAAAAATCAATAACTTCATTATATATGAGCGATAATGTGTTTTAATTGGTATCTACTTATCTACTCTTGGTTCTAATAGCAGAGAAAAATATATAACCTTAATAAGGACATTAAGAAAATATACTGAAACTATACATGTGGAAATTTTTAAGATTTTACTGAGATATACTAAATAATGTTTTAGTTAAGTAAGAATTAGCTCTTTTTTTTTTTTAAGATTTTATTTATTTGACAGACAGAGATCACAAGTAGGCAGAGAGGCAGGCAGAGAGAGAGGAAGGGAAGCAGGCTCCCTGCTCAGCAGAGAGCCCGATGCGGGGCTTGATCCCAGGACCCTGGGATCATGACCTGAGCCGAAGGCAGAGGCTTAACCCACTGAGCCACCCAGGTGCCCCAAGAATTAGCTCTTTATACAGCCAATAGGGTGGTACAAATGTGAAGATTCTTAATATTCTGCCTCAGTAGTTACTTATTTCTAAAAACAAACATGACAGAATATTTAACTTTTCTTGAAGTAGGATGAAACTTTCCTAACCATAAACATAACAAAAAAATAAAAATAAAAATCTTAAGGAAGAAAGAAATCGATATTTTTGAATATATAGTGATATGAACACAAACACACCTATGAGGAGACTCCTTAGTCTTCACAATAGAGGAAAAAGCAGAACAACTGGAAATATCAATACGAATTTAACAATCATATAAGCTCACGTGCATCGAGTTGGCAAGATGCATTTTTATAATTGGAAATCATATTTCTGAGGCATATTCGATGACACACGCAGTATGACACAAATTTAAGGAATAAAGTCATCATGATACTGGATCATCACTCGGCAACACTTCTCTGTTTATTGTTGCGTTTTTGAACAGGAGCATGCTGTCTGTTTTGTGAAATGAGGGGGAAAGTATGTTTTTATAGATCTCAACCGCATTTAGGGACCTCAAGGACACCATGATGACAATATCCATATTCTGTTGGTTTTTTTGCATCCATGTGTATACATTATTTCTGTTCCCTGCTCGACGCTGATATTCCAGAATTAACTGCCACCTTGGGGGAAGTACGGAGTCAGAGCGAGTAGAAACATTTCAAAGATCTTCTCTCATTTTCAAGTCATATTTTCCCTGATTCAGGGTTCATGCATCTGCTCTAAACCTTTGACTGTTTTCCAGAGTTCTGACAGATTTGATCCTGACAGTTTTCTGCTTGTTTTTCAATATTTCCGATATTTCTCCAAGGAAACGAGAGCCCGGAGCTGACGACCCTGCCATGCTGCTGATGCTGATCTTCGGATAATTTTTCAAACACCATCACGGCTGGGAGGGCTCCCTGGGGAGCAGATTCAGACTCAGAGAACAGCACACGGGAAGTTGATTAACGTGCGCTCCTGTGTCCACAGCAGCGCAAGAAAAAGAAGTTGCAGGACTGGGGGCCAGCGGAGCCTGGGGTGCACCGCAGCGTTAATGAACAGTTCAGGTATGACACATGGAACTTTGAAGCTGCGGGGGCCCGCAAGTGGGGGGGCCGTATACCCCTGCGGGTGCAGCCAGTACATGCCCACCGCCAGTACAACTCTCTTCGGAGGACAGCAATGCCCAGAGGGAGCTAATGTCTGCCCCGTCAGCCCGAAGGGCTCCCTACCACTCAGGGAATAAGTGTTTAATTCCTGACGTACTACAATGCCGACTGTCATCCATCCCTTGAGCCTCTCACGTCTGCTTTTCCTTGTCATCTCTGGGAGCAGCAAGGCTCTGCTGTGCCTCTCTTCCCAAGGGCAGCTTAGAAAATTCGGAAGAATGAAATGTAGCTCGCACTAGTATATCTTGTCCCAAGGCCATAGTTGATACCAGTCCCCTCTCTACTCTGCTTTCTCAAGTCCCCTCACTCTCGGTGTCTATCCGTGCGGTCTTGGTGAGGAAACTCATGCTTTGTTCCAGACCTTCATCACGAGCATTCTAATCCCCTAGTGTCTATGCTAGTCCTAGGTCATGGGTACCCCATTTTTCCAGTTGCTCTTAAAATTGGGCAAGGGGTTCTTAAGAGATGCTGAAATAAATCAGCATCAGCATAAATCAGCTGTTGTGTGAAACATATCCTCCCATCGTGGATTATAAAAGCACCCCGTCTCTTCCTGATCACCAGCGACAGCTACCCTGCCAGGAAAGGGATTCCTTTTTTGCTTGCTGGTCTCTTCGTGTAAAAGTCCCATGTGCCTGAGGAGTCATGTGAAGAGCAGGGACTCTTACTGTGTTTCCTGGTTCTCTTTAGGAACAAGAGAACCTACAGCGCCCAGAGGTGGAGGGATACTAAGAACAATTACCCCAACTGCTCACCAGGAGTGACATCAGCAGACACACACCTACTGTCATCATTAATTCCCAGATCTACGCATTTTACCTAATGTAGGTCCCATACCACGTGGTGGTCACAGATTTAGAGTATATCCTGCATCTCAGACGACAAGGCCCTATCCTTGCAGGATGTCATCTCTGAACCGTGAACCTCACTGTGCCATCTACAAGACCGTCCGTCCTTTTTCAGGCCGGCTGCCTCCGGGTGGCGCAGGGTGTGACAGGGAGGGCAGACTCAGTCGTCCCAGTGCCCACGGACATTTACTTTGCTAATGTGGATCCCGTGATGTGGGTTCCATACTGGTAGATGAATCACATCGTTGTGATCCACAGTGGATCATTTTGGTTGCTGAGGTTGTAAAGCAGGGAAAAGCAAGCCAGTATCCAGAACATGTTTCTTTTCCAGTCAACTAAAGTCACAGCCTGTGTTACTGGTGGAAGGAAAATCCAATGTTGTCAACTTTTACCCCAAAACTGAACGTCCCTTCTCAATAAACAGTGTCAAATTGGGGCTCAGGGTTGGACTCTCTTTCTTGCAGCTGGACGTTAGGAACATCAGAAGTAAATTAGCCTCAGTGAGAGGAAGACCATGGTATTGGGTTCATAGATGTAGAGCCTCCAAACTACAGCCCTGAAACTCTTTTCAGGCATCCGTTGTAGTGTCCTGGGGTGGTCCAGAACACAGGCTTGCTAATGTCGACTGACCATGTCAGGGCCCAGGGCACAACAGAGGAGTGTTTTATTTTTCCTTCTATGTACAACACCTAGAATCACAACTGATTACCAAAAAAAAAAAAAAAAAAAAAAGGCAAAATTATCTTGGTATAAATAGTTTCTCAATTCTATGTTTTTTTCTCTCTTCTGGTTTTTCCAACCCACCATCTCAGGTGGTGCTGAGTATTCATTTCTAGGGTTTGGAATGGTGCCAGAATCAAAGATATACCCAAACTGCAAGACTTTTGTGATGGTAAATAGCATAACTAAGGGAAGAAAAACACTCACAAAATGCCAGAGAGCATTTCAAGTTGCTGCTAATGCATAGGCTTCTAAAGTCTGGACACTTTCCTTGATAACTTTATTAGAGAGCAATTAACTTTTCCTCTACCAGCTCTTTGTATGTATTAATTTTAAAAAATGTATGACTAAGACGTAGTTAACAGTAACATGAAAAGTAAAGCATGGGGCGATTGGGTGGCTCAGTGGGTTAAGCCTCTGCCTTCGGCTCAGGTCGTGATCTCAGGGTCCTGGGATCGAGCCCCGCATAGGACTCTCTGCTCAGCGGGGAGCCTGCTTCCCCCTCTCTCTCTGCCTGCCTCTCTGCCTAGTTGTGATTTCTGTCTGTCAGATAAGTAAAATATTAAAAAAAAAAAAAAAGAAAAGGAAAGTAAAGCAGAAGCTATTAAAAGGACTGTGGCTAATACACTCACCACTGTGGAAAGTGAGTTTCTGGAGATGACTTAATAGGACCAAAGTGGAACCTGCACACATTCAAAACCCAGAATCCAGACATGAGATAGGCTATCCCTGTCGATCCCAAGAGCATTAAATATTGTCTACAACTCTATGCCTCAGACTTGATAACAGATGAAATGGACAAATGCTTTTAAAGATTTAATCTACCAAAATTAACACACAGGGAAATAGACCATCTGAATGGCCCACATCTATTAAAATAATCAATAATTAATAACCTTCCAAAAGTAAAAGTACTAGACCCAGGTGGTTTCACTGGTGAATTCTACTAGAAAATTGAAGGAAGAAGTTACATCAATTCTCTATGATTACTTTCAAAGAAACAGAAAGAGAAAGAATACATTCTAACTCATTCTGAGTTCAGAATTAACCCAATATCAAGAGTAGAACTAGATAGAACAACAAGGAAAAACTTAAGACAGTGTCTCTAATGAACACAGATGAAATCTGATAGAATATTAGCAAACTGAGTCTAACAATGTATAGAAATTATACACCATGAACAAGTGAAATTTATTCCATGTATGCAGGGCTGGTTCAACCTCCAAAGATTAATGTAACCTATCACATCACCAACTTAAAAAAAAAAAAGAATTACATGATCTTAATCAGTAGATGCAGAAAATCATTTGACAACACCCAGCCCCCATTCATGATTTCAAAACAATATAAAAAAAAACAAAACCTCTCAGTACACTGGATATGGAAAAGAAATTCCATAACTTGATAAAGAACATCTATAAAAAACCTACAACTAGCATCACACTTAATAGTGAAACAGCAGATTCTCTCCCACTTAGATCAGAAATAAGGCAAGGATGTCCCCTCTTACAACCTCTGTTCAATAAGTACTGGGAGTCCTAGCTAATTTGATAAGAAAAGGAAAAGAAATAAAAAGTATACTTATGGGGAGGAAAAAATAAAAACTGTATATGTAGATGATATGCTTGCTTATTTAGAAATTCCCAAAGAGTCAACAAAAGAACTCCTGGAACTAGTAAGTGGTGATGTTGAGCATGTAGGACACAAAGTAATAATACAAAAGCTATAAATCAGCAAGGGAAGCTAGGATTTGAAATTTAAAGCCCATTACCGTTTACATTAACACAACTTACCTCTCCTGCTCTGACTTCCCACGTGTGTCTACCATCGTTCTGCCCTTCGCAACGCTCTCCTTCCTGAGTCCTTACTCGTCATTATCAACTCTTGTACTTAACTCCATTTAAAGCAAAACTAACCAACACCTACTAATTAATAGGAGAAACACTTAACTAACACATTTTACCCTCCTCAGAAGAATTAAGTCCCCATGAAAGTCCCTCTGGAGATGGGAATGGCTAATATGCATAATGAACATCAGAGCATTCTATGTTGAGGGCTTCATGGTCCCACTGAAAAGGATGGTTTCCCTGCATTCCTTTTCACATTCTGCTCACAAGGCAACACTGGAAAAGTAAGTGAGCAGAATTATCATTTTAAAGTTGAAGAAGTAGACGGCCAGGGCACGGAAGTGGCCAACTGAATGTCACGCTGGCCAGGAGTGGTGTGGCTTCAGTCCATCCTTTCCCAATGGATTGTATCTACCATGAGTCCATGAAAAATCAACCCAGGGCTGTTGAAGAACAGTGCTCTTGAATAAAAAATAATGTTCTTCAATTGTAGCTATTAAAGAAACAGTGATAAGGGATTCTGATTTCTGATACTTTAAAATATACACACATACATAAAAGATACGTGATATGTATCTATCATTCTCTCTCCCCCTCTCTATTGGCAGCTAGACAGAGTTTAAAGTTCACTTCCTGGCCTTTTGCATTTTTGGCCCAGTACTCACAAAATATAAGCTAATTAATTTGCAGGTCAAGTGTCGGTGCAGGTACAGTTAGGTGAGATAGCTGAGGTATTATTAAAAATAACTGTAGAAAAACAATTACAGTAAATAATTAATCATTAGGGAAATAAAAGCCAAACTGGATAGGAGTTCAGGGCAAGGGGTGGGTTGGGAAGAACAACTCAATATGTACTTATAAATGTCTTGAGATTAAAAAATCCTAATGGCTTTGAACAAAAAGTTTGCTTTGTATGTAATTACAACAGAAGAATCTTATTCAAACAGATAGTATTCTCATGCCTATATTTCTGAATTACTTTCTCTTCTATTACTTTATAATAATTTTTTTACTTTATAACAATTATTAATGCCCAAAGCTATGATTAATTTGGAATTGTTTTATTAAAAATGAGATTAAGAAAGCCTAGTAAATGGTTTAATTGGAGAGTTGCAGAAATGACTAGAACCCATGACCACAGATTTTCCTCAGCAGCTGGAACTTCCCATTGCTACTCTGAACGTGGAGCTAGGACACCACTGTGATATCCCATCTGAGTCTTCCTGCCCTGAGTCCGACCAAGTCACTACAAGAGAACTTCTTAAACTGTAATATGCATATGACTCACCAGAAGCTCTCACTAAAATGTAATTTTCATTCAATAGGGCTGAAGTGGGACTTTTGACTCTGCATCTCTAAAATGCTCTGAGTTTGGACTGAGAGAGAAAATACAGGACACCCAGGTAAATTTCAATTTCAGATACTCAATGAGAGATACACAACTTTCTCTCATGTATATTGAAATTCAAATTGAACTTGGTGTCTTGTGTTTTTGTCTACTAAACTTAGCAAATGTACTTCCAAATGATGTGGATGCTACTGACCCAAAGCCATATAGCAAAGAATAACCCTCTAGAGTCAGCATGCTTTCAGAAAATGGCAGGAAATGTAAGTATGCAAAGCCACCAGACTTGGTATACGAGGGAGACGTGGGTCAGTATATCAGAAAGGCATAACAACAACAATAAATGTATACAAGGCTAGCAAAGGATCCCAGAAACACTTGAGGTTAACATCTGCCAGACCCCCAGGGAAGAAATAATCCATTCAACAGTTACACTTTGATATTTCTCTATTCTCCTGTTGGTAATGGACAAAATGATGCGACAGAAAATCAGAGAAGATTAAGACGGAGATCATTAAATTGCATCTAACTGACATCAACAGAGAACTCCAGCAAACAGCAGCACAGGACACATGCTTTTCAAGCAAACATGGGAAATTCTCCAGGACACACCCCAGGTGAGGCCATGAAATAAGTTTCACGAAACTTACAAGGATGGAAATCATAGACAGGATATTCTCCGACTACGGTGGAATCAAATTAGAACTCAACAAGTGGAGCAAATACGGGAAACACCTACATATCTGGCATTGAGACATCACATTTCTAACAAGGCTGCAGCTCAATGAAGAAATCAGAAGAAAATTTTCAAAATATTTGGCACTGAATAAAAATAAAAACAGAACATGGAAAAATGTGTGGAATCCAGGGAAAGCCACGCCTGAAAGAAAACATATGGGTGCAAAATCTAATACAGGAAAAGAAGAAAATCTAAAATCAACAAACTGAGTTTCTGCCATAATTTTGTAGCAAAAGAACAACATAAATTGACTTATTTTGTTTGATTTGGTGGTTATATGACTGCGTTGATGTACCAAACTCACCAAAATCTACACTTAAAATTGGTATTTCTTTTTCAGTGAAAATTATGTCTCAATGCTGTTTATTTGGAAAATATCAACCAGGGATCCAATGAACTAAGCACTGATCATTAAGGAAGCCACGCAAGCCTCGGAAGTGGTTCAGTGACATACTCACCTGAACGGCAAAGACTGTCCCCTTCCTTGAGTCTTTCCACAGGTGTAACGGAATTCCTCCCATCTTCCCCTCCTTTCTAGCTCACTGTAGATATTCTACTTTATAGGACATCTCTTACACTTACTCCACACTCTCGAAGTGTTCCTTGCTGTATTTTATCCAAGTGAAACACCCATCTTTCACTTAGCCTTGTTGTCAAATGACTTAGAGAACCCAACAAAAGTTACCTTCATATTACAAATGCGGGGAAATTGCAAAAAGTTTACTGTATGTCCAAGGATCTAAGGGATGTTTGGATACATAATGGACACTTGTTGAGTATATGTGGCAGGTACTTTCCTCGTCTCATTTGAAGAACTAAAAATGAGTGTAATAGGAACAGCTAGAAGGCAAAGCTGAGAATGAGAATACAGTTTTGCCCAGAAATTTGTTATGTGGATATGACTAGACCACATGGTTCTTTCATGGCACATAACACAAGATTCTTGAAGTTTCTTTAAAAAAAAAAAAAAAACGAACAAGGGCACCTGGGTGTCTCAGTTGGTTAAGTGTCTGCCTTCGACTCAGGTCATGATTCCAGGTTCATGAGATCGGGCCCCAAGTGGTTGTCTTTGGGTTCCCTGCTCAGCAGGCTGTCTGTTTCTCTCTCTGCCTCTGTCCCTGCTCCGCTTGTGCTCACTGTTGTGCACTCTCTCTCTCAAACAAATAAATACAATCTTAAAACAACAAGGAATTCCTTTACATCCTTTCAGGTGAAGAGCTCAAAACTTGTCACTTCCTTACAACAACACAAAACTGGACACATTGAGAATCAGTGACTTTTCTGGGACCCGTGAGAGAAAGGAGACTGCAGGGAAAACCACCAGCCTGGGATCCAGAGAGACGGGGAGTCGGGTCACAGCTGAGACCTGCTTCCCTGCCACCCACCGGTCGAAACACTGAAATGGTAAACCGGACAGGTTGCTAGAGGCGGAGATGGAGTGTGGACTAGCACGGGAGGGAGACTCTCCGAGAGGCTGCACGCTTCGGGGTGGCTCACATTTGCAATTTGCCTCTGGGAAGCCCACCATGTCCTCTTGGTGCAGAGTCCAGAAGGGCCTGCCCTTGACTCTGGCGGAGCAAGTGGAAGAGCGGCTCTTAGAAAATGTGCACAACAAAAATACACGCTCGGGGGCAAAGACTTTACCAGCGACTTCTCCCTCTCCTGCCTCCTCTGGATTTCCTCTCTCACCCACGGAGTTGGAAGCGCATGTGAAAGTCAGAGACACAGGCCCACCTGGAGACTGAGACGGAGCTAGAAAAACATAGGCTTTTCCGTGCCCACACCTCTCCACCAGCCAGCAGCCTCCAGCGCCGTAGCCGAGTCCAGCCGCAAGAGTGGCAACACGAAGACCATGCCTGAGGAGAAGGTTTAGCTAAGCCCACAGACGGCATGGCCAAACACACCCACTCGGGAGCGGATGGAAGCCTCCAGCACCAACAGCTACAGCAGCATCAAACACAACCATATTCCTAGTCAAATGAACATGGGGCCTCACGAGAAAGGCCTATTTGCCAGAGTTCCTACTCGTTACGACATGATATCCAGCTCTCAACAAAACCTTGCAAAAAATACCAAAATTCAGGGCACCTGGGTGGCTCAGTGGGTTAAGCCTCTGCCTTCGGCTCAGGTCATGATCTCAGGGTCCTGGGATCAAGCCCCACATTGGGCTCTCTGCTCAGCAGGGAGCCTGCTTCCCCCCACCCACCCCTCCTGCTTCTCTGCCTACTTGTGATCTCGCTCTCTGTGTCAAATGAATAAAAATAAAATCTTAAAAAAAAAAAAAGAAGAAGAAGAAGAAGAAACCATCTGAAGAAACAAAGCGCGTTGCAGATCCATACTTGGGTATGACACAGACTTTATTATCAACATGGCAGTTAATGTAACAATGATTAATATGTTCAGGGCTTTAACAACAAAAGGGACAATGTGCAAAATGGATGAAAACTCTAAGGAAGAAACAAAAAGAAATGCTTGAAATCAAAATACTAACAGAAATGAAGAATGTCCCCAGTGGGCATATCAACAGGTTGGACTGGACCATAGAAATGTTGTAAATGAGATGAGAATGAAGAAAAATATTTTACCTGAAAAAAAAAAACAACCCTAACCTGGAATTCTATATCTAGTGAAAGTATCACTCATAAGTGAAGGGAAAAAAAAAAAACAAAGATATTCTCACACAAAAATAAGGGAATTTGTCACTAGCAGACCTGCCCTCTAAGAAATCTGTAACACTACAGGGAGAAGAAACCTGACAGATGTCAGAAATTCACTTCTACGTGAAGAAAGACTGATAGATGAACAAGTAGGAAGGTAAAATAAAAACTGTTTAAAATATCTTCTTCGTTGATCAAAAAGGTAAGTTGTTCCTTCAAAGGATGAGAGTAACAGCACATTGGGCGATGACCGCATCTGGCCACGCGGCGTGAACGACAGCGGCGTCCCCGGTGTGGGCGGGAGGGAAGGGAATTCTGATCAAATATACCTGAACGACATCTGAAACAGTGATGCTGTTTGAAAATGAACTTATTACTTAACAACATATACTGCCAGTTCCAAGACAACATCCCCCCAAAAAACCAAAGAAGTTTATACGATATGCTGAAAGAGGATCTAAAATGGAGTATTATAAGATACTTAGTGAAAACCAAAGGGGGGAAGAAAAAACACAAAAAGAAGGAAAATAAAATGAAATAAAGAAAAAAATGCAATAAAGAGCACCTGGGTGGCTCAGTGGGTTAAGCCTCTGCCTTCGGCTCAGGTCATGATCCCGGGGTCCTGGGATCGAGCCCCACATCGGGCTCTCTGCTCAGCAAGAAGCCTGCTTCCTCCTCTCTCCTTGCCTGCCTCTCTGCCTACTTGTGATCCCTGTCTGTCAGATAAATACATAAAATCTTTAAAAAAAAAGAAAAAATGCAATAAAGAATAAAAAAGTTACAAACATGATAGATATTAACTCAACAATATCAATAATAACTTTAAATAGAAATGGTATAAATCAATCAATTAATGGAGGTTTTCAAAGTGGATAAGAACACAACATATAGTTTGCCTTAAGGAAACCCATTTTTAACATAAAGGCACAAATAAATTAAAAGTCAAGGAATAGAGAAAGATAGACCATGCTAACATTTATCAGGAAAAATATTATATTCAGACAAGAAAAAACAAACAACTGGAGAACAAGGAAACTTATCAGGGATGTGGAGAGGTATTACATAGCCACAAAGGGACCAATTTTCCCAGGAGACACCACAACCTTAAATATATATGAACCTAACAGAACACCAAAATACATGAGGCAATACTAAAACAATTAAAAGAGGAAATACATAAATGCACTACCAGGGTCAGAGAGTTGATCATCAGTCCTCCAGTAACTGACAGATTAAACACGTAGAAAGTAAGTATGTAATTGACCCGACTGGCATGATCAACTTGATCTAATCAGCATTTAGAGAATACACCATCCCCCAAACAGCAGAAGCCATGTGCCTCCCAAGTTCACAGGGAGTATTCACCAATATAGTTCATCTTCTGGGTCATAATACACATCACAGCAAAGTTATCTTGACAAAAATCATACAAAGTATTTTCTCAGATGACAGGATTAAACTATAAAACAATAACAGAAAAACCATGGGAAAATATCAAAATATTTAGGGACAACACAATGCATTTTTTAAATAACATATGGGTCAATGAAGTCTTAAGAGATATTTTAGAATATTTTGATCCAAAGGAAATGGAGAAGACAAATTATCAGAATTTGCGAACCGCAACAAAACATGGAAATTTATATTACTGAATAAACATATTAGAGAACAAGGAAGATATAAAATATATAATCTAAGCTTCCACCTTGGGGAAGTTAAAAAAATGAAAAGAAAAGAAAAGAAATTCAAACCTATAGCAAACATAATAGAAGAAATAATAATAAATAAGAGCCTATATTGATAAAACTGAAAAGAGAAAAACAATAGGGAAAAAATCAACAAAACCAAAGGCTGTTTACTTGCAAAGATCAGTAACAGGATATGGCCCTAGTTGGGCTCACCAAGAAAAAAAAAGACAAGATTCAAGTTACCAATATTAGAAATAACAGAGCATATTGTCACTCCTGATCCCAGGTGTAATGACAGAGAGACAAGTGAATACTATAAACAGTTCTGTGCCCACAAATTTGACAACAGAAATGGTACGAGTCTATTCCTTAAAAGATACAAACTACCGAAAGTCACACAAGAAGAAATAGATCATCTGAATCAGCCTGTGTCTATTGAGGAATTTCATCTGTAATTAATAACCTTCCAAAAAAGAAAGGACCATACCCACATGACGTCACTGGTGCATTACACCAAACATTCAAGGAACAACACGACACCAATTCTCTACGATCTGGTTCGCCAATCTTACAGAAAGAGCAGGTGTGTATCAAGGTAACAAAATAGAGAACCCATATATTAACCTACACAAATATATGCCGTCACTTGACTTAATTTCTTTTGGACAAAGAACCATAAAACTTAAACTTTAAAAGAGTAGAGTTTTCACTCAGCGGTGCTAGAGCAATTGGACATCAGTAAACAAAAGAAAAAACACAGGCATAGACTCTACGGCTTTCATATAAATAAAAATGGGTCTAAATGGCCCAAATGCAAAACAAAACTACAAAACTTCTGTAAAAAAGTATAAAAGAAAATCTAGATGATCTTGGGTTCAGTGATGATTTCTTTAGATAAAACACCAAAAGCAAATTCCAGAAAAGAAAACAAAGACAACAGAACTTCATTAAAATTAAAATCTTCTGCTCTGTGAAATGCACGTTTAGAGAGTGAAAAAACAAGCCATAGAATTCCAAAAAAAAGAAAAAAAAACCCAATTACCTGTAAAACATATTTAATGTAGGATTTGTATCTAAAATATAAAAAAAAATCTTAAAGCTTAGTAAGAAAAATAAGTAGTAAAGAATGGGCAAGAAATCTGGACGGATGCCTCACCAAAGAAAATATACAGATGGCAGATGGCCATATAATAAAACAGTCAACATCAGCTTTTATTAGAGACTCACAAATTCTAACGAGGACACACCAACATACCTATCAACATATCTAAAATCCAAAAAGTTTACAGTATCATTTGATGGTCCAAATGTGAAACAACAGCAGCTCTCCTCCATTCCTGGTGGGAATGCAAAGTAGGACAACCACTTGGCAAGGCAGTTTGACAGTTTCTGATAAAGCTGAAACAGAGCTTTACTATTTGATTGGGCAGTCAAGCTCCTAGGCATTCACTCCACGGATTTAAAAATGTATGTCCACACAAAAACCTGCATGTTGATGTTTACAGCAATTTTATTCATAATTATTAAAAACTAGAAACAGTCAAGGTGTCCTTCAATTAGTGAACAGAAAAGGGGACTACCGTACAATTCAGACAATGAAAAATTATTCAGTACTAAAAAATGAGCTATCAAACCATGAGGAGACACTATGACATCTTAAATCATACCGCTAATTAAAATAAGTCAATTTGAAAAGGTTACATTAGTGTATGATTCCAATTACATGACATTACGGAAAAAGAAAAGCGACAGAAAGATGAAATCACTGGTGGTTTCTATGGGGTTAGAAGATGCGGGAAGGGAGGCTTAGGTGCAGAACAAGGGACTTTTTAGAACAGTGTAATTATTCTGTATGATAACTGTCATGGTGACTAGATGACATTATGCGTTTGTCAAAGTCCATGTATCTTTATAGCCCAAAGTTACCTTAATGCAGGCAAATTTTTTTTTTTTTAATGCAGGCAAATTTTTAAAAGTCACAAGGAGATAAGAGGATCCCAAGAGCGACCAGTGTGATCGGAGAACCCAGCTGGACCACCCGTGCGTGGAACCACTCCCCGAAGGGGGCAGGGAGAAACCGCTCACCCCAGGAGGGCTGCTGCAGCTGCGCTGATTGCAGTTAACAGCTCGGATATTGCTATACACGTGTACGGGAACCGAGTAAGCAGGCGGACGGCGGAAAATGAGAGTCAGCTTTCCCACTTTAGAAGTGAGAGTTTACAGACAAACAGCAAGAGGTTGATATGATCCATGTGGTAAAGATGAGAGCTGGAGAGAGGAGAAAGAATTCGTGTGTATCTCAATACACATACGTCTATTTGCCTCTGGAAACAGTTATAGATATGTGTACGCAGGCGAGGACTCATGTGTAGTTTGTGCTTCTTCCTCTGTAAGCTGAGGGGCCTCAAATCAGTGGCCCTCGGGAGTGCCGAGGGCCCTCGTACTCAGGTCCTGCTCTCGAGCACCATACTCTAGTAAAGTGAATGAAGGCTCCTCGGAGAATGGGCTGATTCTAGGACTAGAGCAGAAACCCACAAGGTGAGCCTTGGAGTATCCCCTAGTGCCAGAAGTTAAGAAGCACTAAACAACACACACACACACACACACACACACACACACAGTGATGGAGGCAGGTTACAGAGACACAGGGTCAAACCCCAAGAATTCTCAACACCCAAAGCTGGAAAAATGTGAGGAACAAAATAAGTAAATATATCAAATGGAGCGGTAGGACGGAATGTAACCCAAGTGTATCATACACACCCATGCATCTATACTAAATAATATCAATGATCTAACTAGTTAGCTAACTATCTAATCAACAAATAGAGAAAAAGAGACAAATCTCTCATGTACTAAGATTCCAAATAATCTATATTTGGGATATAAATTACACTCTGCCCTCAAGGCTACGGGGTGTCACTCCTCATTCCTTACAGGCTGTGCATAATAACTTCCTTCCAGGACTACGTTCAGAAGTGGTAAGCGGAGGAGCAGCTTCACACAGAGGAAACTGACAAGCATGACCTCAACTAAGTGACCAAGGTCAACACCAATATTGGTCATTCATATGAATAGTAGATTCTCTTGATACAATGAGATGAAATGATACTGTATTTCTGTGATCTTTTTCCCAAACATCCATAACCTGTGTCTAGTTATGAAGAAAATGTCAGAGAAATCCCAAAAGATGGGAGTGCACAAAACACCTGATCGAAAAACTACTGTCTTTACTCAAGTAAATCAAAACAGAGAAAGTCTGAAAAATTGCCACAGAAAAGGGACGCTTAAGGAGGCAGGACAGACATCATGTGATATTTGGATGGGATCCTGGAACAGTGGGAGATTATTAGCAGAAAACCCAGAAAATCTGAATAAAATATGTATATTTGTTAATAATGATGTACCATCATTGGTTCATTAATTAGAACAAATGTATCATACCAATGAAAGATATTAATAATAGAGACAAAGTAGGAGGAAGTAAGATTTCTTTATACTGTCTTTGTAATTTTTCTGTAAATCTAAAACTTGTTCTAAAATAAAAAGTTGACTTAAAGACACAACCGCAAGCAATTCGTTTTCTATCAAAAACAACCCCAGCCAGCCAGCAAACAATAAACACTAACTTTCCTAAAACCCTTATCCCACCTTCTGCATTTGGGGATCATAATGGGCTGTGGCAAGTACATCTCTCTCTCTCTCTCTCTCTCTCTCTCTCTCTCTCACACACACACACACACACACACACACACAGAGTTATCTCAGCAATTGGTGTGACATTCAGTGAACTAGGACACAAATCATATTACCCTCCCAAGCAATCTGCAAACTAGAATGGCACCTGACCCTCCTAGAAATCCTTCCCTCTCCCATCTTACGCAGTGAAAACAGTCAGAGGCATCTTCCCATCCTTTTTCGGCTTTTCCTGTAACAGGTTCTAGGGGACCCTGTAGCATTACTAGGATCCAAGCCGTGGCAAACCACTCAAATAGTTACTCGTCTTTGGTTTTGTTTAAACAGTCACTCTTCTTTTTTGGTAAGCCACTGAGTGACTAAATGACATCACTGATCTCTACCTCTCTGCTCATTCACCTGATAAATGCCTAATGCTTTAAGATTCACTTTAAACATGACTCCCTTGCTTTTAAACTTTTCCCAACCTCCTCCCTAACCAAGTAGACATATTCATTTGCCACAAGAGTTTCCCCACAAATTCTATAAAGACCATTATCCTAATGCTCAGCCCAATTAATTTCAGGAGTATGTTTGAAAATCTCCCCTACTAGACCGTAGGTCTACAAAGATCAAGGAATAACACTCTTATTGTCATATTTCATTGTCTAATGCAGGGCATACTAGGAATTCTAAAATATGCAAGGGCAAAATGAATGAAGGAAAGGAGATTAAGGATGGATGTGTCTATACATGTTTTGGTTTCTTATCTATTTTCTAACTATTCAAATATTCTTGATAATGAAAGTCACTTTGAACAGTGACATATAAAATGAGTTGATTTCTGTTTGAGCTTTCACCTAAGTTTGTCTAGCATCTGTCTTTGTTTACCACACACACACACACTCACATTCATGCAAACACACACACACACACACACACACAAGCCAACCTACCAATGAAGAAAATGGACCTGCACTTGCCCTCATGTGTTCACGAACAAGTTCCATATCTGGGGGGAGGTGCCGTGCAGTAACACCTGTCTTCTTGAGTCCAAAACAATTCTATTTACTTGCTAACTCATGCATTAAAGAAAGGAAGAGAGTCTGTCATATTTAATCTGTAGATCCTCTAAATACAGACATGTGATTTTGAGTAATGCATCTATTCCAATAAACTGCCATTAGAATCAGTAATTGGATGTCTTACAGAGTTTATTAAATGTGATGTTTTGCGTACCTCAAATCCTGTTCTCACCGAGCTTTGACAACAGAAACCCCTAAACCCACTAAAAAGGACAATATTTTTCATAAGTGTCCCATTTATTTCGAATAATATTTTATTTATTAAGAAGTTCCTGCACAACAGAAGATTTTGGACATTTATATTTTCTTATAATGTGATATGATCTGTTCAACATTTTATTAAATACTGTTTGGTATTTCAAAATAAATATTTCATACAATATATCATACAGTATATTTCAAAAATTTTACCTAAACTAAAAAAAAAAAATTACCTCAGACCATAATTAACTTCCTTAAATATGTTAACTATATATGATTTTAAATACATCAATTATCCAAAAATGTCAGTTAATTCTAACATTATTAATAATTCTTAGCTTGCACACATTCTAAAATCTGAATGACTTGCTATAAGTGTTAAGCGAAAATAGAATAAAGATGAGATTTAATTAACCTTGACATCACTTTCACTATGTATTAAAAAGATGTCTTTCGTGAAATTTTAGATATTATTAAGTTATCTTCCTATCAGTCTCTGGAATGATTAACTCTGAATGATATACACTTCTGGATCAGATAAATAATCAAAATTTAATGAGTTATGACAGATATTTTTAAATTGCTGTAATTTTTAAAAGATTTTATTTATTTATTTGACAGAAATCACAAGTAGGCTGAGAGAGGGAGAAGCAGGCTCCCTGCTGAGCAGAGAGCGTGATGCAGAGCTCGATCCCAGGACCCTGAGATCATGACCTGAGTCAAAGGCAGAGGCTTAACCCTCTGAGCCACCCAGGCGCCCCCAAAATTGCTGTAATTTTAACACACAGTTCATCAGATCTGACAACATGGGTAGGCGAAAGATATACCTTTCTATTGTGATGTGTTCTTCGGATAGTTTTTACATACTTTTGTCATATATATTATAATCTGTAATCCGGAAATGATAATTACACCCAAAGAGTTAAAGCATTACGTAAAATCTTCGGGAATTAACTGCAGAAGGAAAAGACCAACAAAGCGAAGGCACCCCTTGAACTAAAAAAGGATTTGACAAAGCTACCGTGACTTCGCCGAAACAGAAGGGGATGGCACCGGGCACCCGCAGAGCGTCTGAGGGTGTAACTCACGACAGCCTCGGGGAGGCTGCCAAACTGGCGCCACCCATGGACCCATCATCTCTGTTTCAAGCACTGAAGGAAGTTACGAGTTACAAAGATCCTCTCCTGGCAAGGAAGCATGAATGATAGCAAGGAACTTATTTCTGAAACAACCACATCCATAGTTTTGATCGTGAGATTGGGGTCTTAAGCCACTAGCCGCCGCCTCCTGTGTGCCAACCAAGAGCGACTCCACAAGCACACCGTGCCCAGAGACTTGTTCCCAAGCAAGAATATCCAAGCACGTGGAGTTCCATAAAAAGAAAAACAAACCTTATATGTGTTGCCAAACAAACACAGGACTGTTGTAGGACAATCCATCCTCTTAAAGTGTCAAGGACAGAACCATTAACAAGCAGTGAAAGACGTCTCCATGGATAATACACTGATGAGAGGGAAGGGACCGTCACCAAGAGTTAAGCGCAGTAATCGCTTTCAAGTCCCTTAAGCACAGACACCCCTTGGAAGATGTTAGTGTGAGTGTGCAAATTCTGAAGTGACTCTGGAAAGACGTGCATCATGAGTGTTAACAGGGATCATGGCTGGTCAATGGAATTAACGTTGGATTTCTTGCTTATCTGTATCCTTACTTTCCAACTATATATAATTATATTTTAAATAATTAAAAAATGGAAAACACTATAAAACTTTTAAATAAGGAGTATGTTTTTGCATTACTCAAAGGATTCATGAGTTTTACTTTAAAGATCTTTATTAAAATGACTTTGATACTTAAAATTTGAATTAAATCAGATTTCTCTAGGAAAGATGGACTGAGGTAGTTTTTTTTTTAAAGTGAAGGTATCTTCTTATTAATAATAGAAGATTTATAATTTAAAAGCTAAATTTTTTCAGTAAATAATTTGGATGGAAGTCTGTGTAAATGAAATAACAACTGTCCGTTAGCAGCCCAAATTATAAAATGATGACCTCTTTATCCTCATTCTAGACATTCTTCTGTATGACATCTCTGAAGGCGAGAATGGAGAACATAAGTGGTGGATGTTGCTAGATTAAAATGCTATTTTAATCTAGATGACTTCTAAATAAAACAGATAGTGCTTTCTGGCCAGTGACACGGGACAAAATCAATCCCCTTTATAGACTTATGTGAGCCATCTCCCATATCGTGAATGTCCCTAGGGTGTCTGTCTGGGTCCTAGAGATACATGCACTAGCTGCTGGAAAATATGAGCAGCCAAAGATTCTAGAATAATTCATGCTGAAATGATATCAGACAACTGTCAGGAGAGCTGCCAGAAATGACGCAGACACTCAGATATCTGACTCACACAGACACAGGAAAGAAAATTCTCCCCTTTCTCTCCATATGTTCAAAAAAGAACTGATTTTCATATTCCATCCTCAAAACAGAGCATCCAGCTATCCCCTTTCCCAGGGAGAGACTGAGCTATTCAAACTTCTAAGGATGTCCATTATAATGTTCCCCAGGACGCCACAGTTTGGCAATGCAGGAGACTCATGGCTCTCTGTTCCTGGAGAGAAAGGAGGCCCCTGGCCTTGACTGCAGGTAACTTACCGACCAGCAAAACCAAGGTACCTGCTGACATGCGCACACGGCTCTGATACCACCAGATGGATTCCAGGTTTTCCTCCCTATGAAAGTCTAACCAGGACAAACATAGCTCTGACCTCTAGCATCAAACAACACGAAATCTACACCCAATGCTTAAAAATAGGTAATAGTGAGAGTCAATTAGCAATGTTTCTGTAACTCTCCATAGCCATAAAGGAAATAATCCAAAGGATAAAATGAAATGTATAGGACTCTTGGTACCAGTGTTGGCCAAATATGTAATCATACTTTCACAAAATAATCTGGTAGTCAGAGTCAAGGGGTAGAGGTCAGTTTCTTCCCCTCTGTGTACAGATGTCATCACACCTGACAAAAGAGGAAAAGGTAGACTGGAGTGGAAGAAACACGAGGGAGTCACCACGCTCCTGAAAAACTCAGCGCTGGGAGCATTTCAAAGAATGATTTGGAATATCACTTATAGTCTTCATTTAAAAAAAAAAAAACTAAAATTGCATTACATGCTGCTCAGTCCATGAACTGATGTGTAGGAGTAGAACTGACTTTAGGTAAAACATTTTCTAAATTTAGTGGTGAGGGAAGGATGAGCCCCGTCCACTAGCTCCATGCCGTATTATTTTATCATACTGCTCTTCCCATAATCAGAACATCTATTCCATGAAGCCTCTAATTCACCCTGACACGGATACGAAAGGAATGTCTTCAATATGCTTTGCATAAGCCTCTTAAATCATTCTTAATTAACACCTAATTTCTATCACAAACCAAAAAATTATTTAATTACTGATAACAAAATAAAGGAGGATATGGCTTTTTGAGGATTAAAAGTCTTCTTTTTATTCTTGCCCTTGTCCCTGGCCTTCAACAGCATCAATTGATGACTTACAAGAAATGTTATGCCTTCCACGGGAGGGTGAGTGCATGACCTGGTCGGTCAGAGACCATTCCAGTTTTCTCTGTGGCTTTGGTGCTGGATTTATTTGGCACTCCTTTTTCCCCTCAAAAGTGCCCCCCAGCTGGATAATAAATCACATCGTCACTTTGGGTATCGGGTCAAATTCCTAGGTCAACGTTGGTGCACATTTAAATACAAATGTTCAAGTGTTGCAAGCCTTGCCATCTACCGCCTCTAGAGGTCAAGGCTCTCTGGTTTAGGAGAAAACAGTAAGACAGCCTCATCGCAGGCTTTAGTCCCAGGATGAGGCAGAGTTTTAAATCTTTGGTGACAAGCTGGATCACATTAATAAGTGCCCTATTTCCCAGTTTTCTTATAAATGATTACGTTGAGCTAAAAAAAAGACTCCAAAGGAACTTACACATTGAACATGTTATGGTTCTAGGGACTGTTTTGAGATAAAATTAGCCTGGGAAAAGCTGGGACAAGACTATGAGATTGAGCTTTTCCTCTCCTAGAATAAGCTTTTGGGAGCATTTCAGAATATTACTAATTTGTATTTTACTCTCTTTAAGTGTTGCTTCAAAGAAGGGCTACTTCTGGTGTTGGAAGCAGCCTAACAATACCAGACCTCTTTGACGAGAAGGGGAGGCGTCAGGGGGTACACCTCACTCAGAGTGATGAATGATTTCAAACAGGGACTTGACTGCGTGTTTCTAGATCTCAAATGTCTAATTCGGTAAGAAATTCTCTCTCAGAACTCTTTATCAAAATTTTAAACTATACAAAATTTCTATTCGTTAATATTTTTTCTTCCAATTTTCAAAATCTCAAGCCAATCAAAACCTACTTTCCCTCAAACTCTTGAATTTATCTTCTACAAAATTCAAACTCTGTGCAGATGTGGCTTAGGTGATAAAAACCAAATTAGTCACAACTTGCCTATCTTGGGGTGGGGGTTAAGGCACCTGAAATGATAGTATCTGAGTTCTCAAAGTTTTTCTATTGTTAAAAAAATTGTGTTTTCCTTGAAAGTCTTTATAGAGCTACTAAAATTTCCAGTGACCTTAATATAATACTGCTTAAAGGTACTGGAAATGTGTATGTTTGTTTAAAACAATAAAACAGGTACTTAAGAAAACACTGTGTTTGAGAGACAAACATTTTGCAAAACATGGATTCCATGCACACAAAGCCATGTTAAAAACAAACTATCCCCACTGCTTTGTGCAAAGCTATCCCTTATGCCTCCCAACTTCTCCATAATATCCCATAACAGGATCCAATTACTCTTATCCCACCTCTATGGGGAAGGATGCCATACCTCTCAACTCTTTATTACTATAAATATGTTTACCAAATTAGGTTTGTGCCTGTCCCATGCAGATGCCATGGGAGAGATTTTCTGTCGTGTGTTCCCTGTCACTGAGCTCTTCACATTATGGGAAACACATAATGGAGGGCTGTTGGGTTACTCTTCAAACTCTTTACACCAATTTGAATAAAATCAGTTGTATTCTATTAGTATATAAAATCTGTGTATTTTGGAACAAAGCAGCAAAAACGTGGTGGCTTCAACAAGAGACATTTCTTGTTCTGAAATCAAGGTGTCAGCAGCACAATTCTCTGGATGATGGTCTTTGCCTCGTCCCCGTGTCTGGAGTTCGCCACAACCCTTGGCATTCCCAAGCTTACAGACACGTTGCCCCAGGCGCACGGCCGTCTCCTCCCCGTCTGTTGACATGTCACCTTCCCTCTGTGCCTGTCTGTCTCTGAATCCAAATTTCTCTTTTGTATAAAGACACCAGTCACACCGGAAGGGAGCCCACCTTAATGATCTGTTTTAACTTGATAACAATTAGCAACACGCCAACTTTCTCTTCCCAAATATCCACACTGGCACTTGCCCAATCTTGCGGGTATGACTTACATCTCTACCACTTCTGATTCAGTCCTCTGATTATCACTGAAGGCGGCTGGCCATCCAGTCATATCCCAGACATCCAAGCTTCTTCCTATGTACTTCTGTTCCACACAATTTCCGTTCACGTTCTAGATATTCCTTTCTAGTCGGTATCGGACGCTGCCAATTCTAATCCTCCTCCCGACATTACCTCTATTTTGACTTGAAATGTGCTGCTGCTATTGACTGGAAATCACTCATTTTGCTGTATTCACATCCACTGAGGTATTCTCCTATGAACTGAAAATTTTTTTAAGCTAAGAAATTCATCTTTTCCAAAGGATTATGAAAATATTTAATTTTTTTCCCTATGAGTTTAAGAGTTTTATATATTTCAGTCTCTACTTCAGTGGGCTTTATTTTGAATATGTATGATTTGGGGATCCTATCTTAAAATTCACCTTCATGAGATAGTTCGCTGAGTGTGATATTCTATTTGTCTTTTCCTCAGTAATTTGGGGGTCACTTGAGACATGGTGTGCCAAGTTCTTCTATCCATGCCACGGTCTCTACCTAAGGATTTCTATTCCTTTCATTAATTTATTTGTATATTTCTGAAATTCAATACACACTGTGTTTTTACTACATTATCTTATATATTAGTATTTAAGAGGGATTTTTTACTTCCTTTGATCTCATCTGTCCAACTGTCATAGAAATTTATGTGCTTTAGGTTACAGACCATAGGAGAATATAAACTTTAGGTCATAGGCTGTAGGAATATAGAAACTGGAGGGTCACATACCGATAAAAAGATCAGGTTTTCAACTTCCCTACTAAAACAAGTTGTAGAAACTCTCATTAAAATTGCACTGAATTTAGAAATTAATACAAATATAACAGCTCTTATTTTAGGTAACTTTTAAGATCCTTTAACAGAATTTAAATTTCCCCCTGTAAATATCTAGGGCATAGTTTATGATGTCAATTTCTATTTATTTTTTGAGGATTTTGCCAAGTTTTTTCCCCTAATATATGTTCTAGCCTCTTAGTGCCCTATACACTTTTTGTGAGTTGTTATATATCCAGAAATTTTACCTAATTCTTTTTATTTTTAATAGTTTAACTCTTAATGTTTTGATATTTATATATTCACAGAATCAGACAACCATGTCTTCTGCAAATTATGAAAATAATTTATTATAATTTTTCTGTTCCTTAATTCATATTCATACTTATTGCTTTGCCTAGAACTGGAAGTTCTATGTTGAAGAACATTCTTTCCTTGATCTTAGAAACATCATTGCCTTGTTCTCATAAATTTCTTAGAAATATTGAATCTAAAATGCCTGTCTTGCATATACTCGTTGTTGTAGGGTATAATAATGGTGTACATAAAAAAGCTCTCTTTTATGTTTAATTTCTGGATAGTGAATTATATCAAATACTTTCTCAGCATGTACTGAGAACATTGTGTCATTCCTCGGTTCCATTAATTAGGTAAATTATATTGTAATATTTTCTGATGTATAATCCCACTCAATTATCTGAGGCACTTAATCATAATATTCATATCTTGGAGTTCAAGCAACACATTTCAGTCTGTTTTTGTCACAGATAACGTTTTTCCCAGTTTTTTGTTTTGTTTTGTTTTTAGCACTCTGAAGCCCTGTGAGAAAAAAGAATAAAGACTCACAATAATGTGAGAATCTCACCAGATTATCACACATTTATCCTTTCTGAAACTCTCCAGTAAGTCATCTTTCTTCCCATTGATGAGCTATTGTAGTCTCTCCAATTACTAAATATTGTCGCTGGAAAGTGAGCTCCAGAGCAGAACCCTGATGGTTTAAGAAAAGAAGGCCTCTCCCATCACTTTCTAAGTCTTCACTTAACTGTGTGAATATTTTTCTTTTCACTCCAACCCTGAGGACAGCTCAGAGGAATAATTGTTTGCCAAAAAGCAATTGGAAAATGGTGACTTCTAAATTGGCTATTTCTATGCAAAGTGTTTTGGCCTTTTTAGGAGGTGCTGTATTAGGACTTTCTAATTAACTTCAATTTGCAAATCATAGTTGACTCTAATTTGCAAATTCCATGTATTCATGTGAGTCAAGAAGAGTTAATATTAAGTGTTGCCTAATCAGTTTACGAAAATAACAGGAGAGTCATCAGCTTAGCGTTTGTTAATACAAAGAACACTTGGAACACAGTGTGGTCTCAACAAAACAATGAACACACTCATGCGTATCAGGGAGGAAACAGAAAACCCCAAACTCCAACTGAATAAATCCTTCTTAGGAAACCATTCTGCCTTAAGCCTGATGAGAGTCCCCTCTAACTGGATGGACTTCCAGTGACAGTGACATCCTGTGACCATGTTTGCAATATTTTGGGCTCAAGTCCTTCACCAGGGGCTGTGGTCCTTCCATTTCTGTTAACAAAATGTCCAGGGACTCTTTTCTTCCCTATCTAGCACATTTTACATATTTAAATAGCAAAATTGTCTAGAGAAATGGGATTAGCCATCACTCAGTTACTGAGTGCCTAGTATCTCTTGCTTACTGGGCTGGGAATGGGAAGGCAGACAGTACTTATTAAACGGTGTGCTCGTTTGTTGATGTGTTTATTGCCTCCACCGGAGTGCAAAATCTCTGAATGCGGAGACTCCGCCCGCTTCATTCTTCACTTCATTCTTCTCGATATGTCCATGGTCCAGTGCACTCCTGGGTCAGGGGAGGTGCCCAATAAATGCACAGGGGAAGATCATGAGTAAAAAGACGAAGGAAGAATGAGCAGAAAGTTTGACAAAATCCAGGTGACAGTGTCATGGGGAACTATACACTCAAGCAATCACAGTAATTAATGAAGCCAGGGCACACAGACAGTGGGGAAAAAACAAAACAAAACACTTTTGAGCAGATTTCATTTCTTCCTCAATAGCTTCTCGTGCATTAATGTTAAGCCTCCATTCGACTATGTACGTGTATCAAATAATGGCCTAAATGGGTTCCTGGGTTCATAACAGAGTCTAGTGTATTTTTGGTGAATTTTTAGAAGCCACTGAGTTTTCAACCTTCAGTACCTAGGAAGGTTGAAATTGCTTTGAAGGCTGGTCCGGGTGTCAAGAACACTCCATTGCGGATGAAGGATTTCGCATTTTTATTAAAATTAGAAGTGGGTAAAGAAGCTGTTCTTAATAAGAAAGCAAGCACCAATGACATCCTTTCCTAAACAAGAGATCTCTAGAGGACAGCAGAAGAAACCACCCCAGACACCTTCCTGAGGACAGTGCACTGAATTGTGCTCTTAGTCTCGGGAGCGCCATCTTTCGGAGGCGAGCGTTAATGTCATCTGCCAGCATGGGGTGGGGGCAACTCTTTGGTGAACCATTCACTCACTTAACAATGAGACTGTGCCGGGGCGCCTGGGTGGCTCAGTGGGTTAAAGTCTCTGCCTTTGGCTCAGGTCATGATCTCAGGGTCCTGGGATCGAGCCCTGCATCGGGCTCACTGCTCAGCGGGGAGCCTGCTTCCTCCTCTCTCTGCCTGCCTCTCTGCCTACTTGTGATCCCTCTGTGTCCAAAAAAAGAAAAAAAAGTTTAAAAAAAAATGAGACTGTGAAATGCCTGTAGAAGCTAAGGTGTATCATCTAATTTGGAGCGGTAACAAACTGTTCTACAATTCTAACAAAGAGTGGGATGGGAAAAACACATCAGAGAAAGACACAATAGATGGAAGGATGCATATCGATTGTAAATGCAATTGTGCTTTCAGAGGCTTATCTCCCGTCCCTGCAGGCTGTCAGACTTGGAGATCCCAGATCCACATTCCCACTGCCTCTGACCGCGCGGGTTTCCCTGGATCCGCAGTGCCGGGCCCCACCTGAGAGAACTACGTGGCCCACAGAATTCGAAGTACTGTGGTAGGGCTATATTCAAAGTTTCCTCTTTCTCACCTACCAAATGTACTTCCTTGGTCAATTTTCTCTGAGCTTAACCCTTTTTGTGCATGTCCTCATTGAAGAAGCTCTCGGGATTAAGACAAGACTTTGAACGTCCTGCCTATTGTGTTTGTGCCAATTTTACCTCAAGTTGCAATGAATTGTGACAGCTATGCCCAAAGCTTCTGGTCTTTCTTGCGTGCGTTTTGATAGCTGAGGATCTCTGACCTGCGAATTATAAGGTTAATCTTTAAAAAAACTTAAATAAATGATTTTATATTTATTGTTTGCTTTCTTAACTTTCCGTTGTAATTGGCATACTGTGTCACCGATAACTGTATCAGTGACATACTCAGCTTTCGATGCCGTTAATAACTCCAGTAGGGAGGACTGACACGGTACTGAGTGCTCCCAGCAGAGAGCTCCCTCTCCGTTCACACCATCAATCTATCACCTGGCTTTTAAAAACGATTGCTAAAACCCGTTAAAAATCTATTAAACATACCATACAGCGTAAGTAGTATACACACTTTTAAAGAGATGAAAATCCTTTATCATCACATTACTTAATATTTTTCTGAAGAGTTTCATCATGCAATCTAGACACAAAAAGTTCACAAGTATACTGGGGTGCTTGGGTGGCTCAGATGGCTAAGTGTCTGCCTTCACCTCAGGTCATGATCCCGGGGTCCTGGGATCCAGCCCTGCATCGGGCTCCCTGCTCAGCGGAGAACCTGCTTCTCCCCCTCCTTCTGCCTCTCCCTGCTCCCCTTACAATCTCTCTCTCTCTCAAATAAATAAATAGTTTTAAAAAAATGACAAGTATGCAAATTAAAGATGGAGAAGTGATTGCAGTTCTTCTCAGACTGTGTCATATCCCTTGTTATGGGTTGAATTTAGTCGAAATCCTAACTGCCAGTACATCAGATGTGCCCTTCTGGAAGCAGGGTTTTGCCTATGTGATTAGGGGGATGGCTCAAGACAAGGAGTAGAGCGGAGTTCTAGCCCAGCGCCCGGTACTTGTAAGATGGCCTTGTGAAGAGAGAGGCACGCGGGGAGAACAGAGTACAATCGTGAAGCCAGAGTGGGCTGATGGTGCTGCAAACCCAGGAGCCCCAAAGATGGCAGCGAGCCTCCAGAAAGAAGCAAGAGGCACGTCTGAGTCCAACACAGGCTTTAGAGATGGCCTGGCCCCACCAGACCCTTGGTTTCACTCCATTTCCTGCCATTCAGCCCAAGCTGTAGCAGAAAGCCCAGGGCCCTCCTCCTCCTTCCGCACCAACCCGGATTTGGGACCGTCCCTCCATCTTCGGTGCAGAACCTTCAGGAATGGCCCCCTTCTCACGGGGCTTCCCTCAGAACGACTGCTCGGCCCCACATGTCATTACTTATTCATTGTCACAGCCTGCATTCCAGTTCTATCTCTTGTGCATGATTGCTCCCTCTCAACTGAAAGAAGAGCTATCTGAAGACAGAGCCAGGCCACAGGTTTACTGCAGACCTCTCGAGAATCTCGAGGGAACTAAAGGTAACCTGCGTGATGTTCTTGAAAAGAAAACGATCAAGAAGATGAATCACCGATCCAGGGACCATCCAAAACCAGCACACTCCGTGCCATGATGGTCTTTTCTGGTCCTAATAAATAAACCCAGAGAGCAGAAAACTGAGTAAGTCATTGCCTTATGAGCAGAGAGCTGTCAGCCTCTGCCTGTGCTCCAGGAGGGCGCTGCTGGGCACTGGGAAGACACCCGCTTGGCCGCCAAGAGCTCAGCTCTGAGGCCGCCCTGGAGCCAAAGCCGCTGGCCTCACCACACAGCAGGAAACGAGTGAGCACCTCCCATGAGCCATGTAGAAGCCATTCGAATGCAACCCGTTTCCACAGCCAAGAAAGCAATAAGAGAAAGTCGTGCTAATGGACACAGGGCTCGGGTTGGGTCCCACAAGGAAAGGCACCGAACATTCTGGATGGAATGGGGACGGAGCTCCAGTCTCGTTTGCTTCATTGTAATCAAGACGGGAGACGGAAAAGAAAAGCAGAAAGGAACAGGATGACTTGGAGAGATTCTAAGTGCTTCATGGAGACATCCGGAAAGTCCAAAGATTCCAGTGACTGTCAGAAACTGACTGGTTTCCTGTCATCCACGTTAAAAAGGACTCACTGGGACACTGACACCAAAAGCAAGAGTTTAGGGGGTGGGGAGGGAATGTAATAGAGAGGCCAATGTTGAGAAGCAGTGTGGGTCACAGTTTCCCTCTGGTTACTATTATTCACACTCGATGGCACACTCAGCCTTCCCCGGCCGCGGGAGGTGAACGTCGGCCAGGCCGGCAGCCCCTCACCCACGAGGCAGAGCGGTGGACACACCTGCGACTTCCCCTTACACACATCCACGTGGACCCACTCTTCCCCATAAGCCTCCTGGGATTCCCGCCGGGAGACGGGAACACCCCCCTCACGTTGAATGTATTTTCCAACCTTCTGTTCCTCCTGCAAGTTACCATAAGCCTTTGTGAGGTGACAAGAATCTCCTCTTGATCAAACGCGGGCAAAGCCCTGCCAGAGGCTGCTGACCTCTCAGACAGAAGGAAGGACTTCCTGGCGGGGGACGTTGTTAAAGGTCAAAATGATCTAGCAGCAAAGGTTGTGGAACCAGTGCCCCTGCAAATCCTCCAATCTGGGATGAATCACGTCCCTGAAAAACTGGAGACACCACAGGACTTCTGAAAAGGCAGGGTAGACTAGTCTCAGCGCCAAGAATGAACGAGTGCGGAAAACCGTCAACGGCACGAAGACGAACCCTTGAGTCCTTGCAGCCCCGCAGTCGCCCCGCCACATCCAACTTCAAAGAACCGAATGGAATTAAGCCTCAGCTGGATGTAAGCAGATTATACACGATCTTTCCAGACAAGCCAACCTCGTTCACTCAAAGGGATTATTGTGTCCCTCATGGAATCTGCCCAGATCCTTCCCATGCGGGGTCCAGGAGACTCCAACGGGGATGCAGACTTACTCGGCTGTGCCGGAGGGCGCCACCAGTTTGCAGAGTTAGCCTGCTCCATCGGGGGCGAGAAAAGGGCATTTCTAATTTCTTGAAGACATTGCTTCTTTTCAGAATTTCTGAGAAATGGAATCTGCTATTGACTCCGCCTGTGATTACTAAAGGGCAAAATGAGGATCTCTGCTTCCATACTTTGGAGAATCAAAGATAAATACATCGGGATCAGTCGTGCCTCCAGAAGGCCGAGGAGACCTGCGTTACACAACGTATTATTATACAACCTGGCAAACAGGTGAGTTTTGTGTTCCAAATGACAATCCAAAAACTAGCAGTGATGAAAACCAGGGCATTTGGAAAGAGCCCAGCATTAACTCTGCATTGGACCTCAGTCACATTCTCCCTCTCACCACAACTTCTGTCTCACTTTCTGAAGAAAGCGCTCCCCGGGGAGATGTCCATTTCATGCAAATCTACTCTCTCTATAGATACCAAGCCCTTGTCAGGCCCCAGTCTTCATCTGTTCTCCTGGCCAGGGAGGCAAACCAGGCAGCATTCCCCTAAACTTGTCATGATCCTCTAAATGATCCCATATTTTCTCACTTTCTATCAGACCCGCTCTCGTCCTAGGGTCCCATCCCACCTGCAGGCACCGGCAGCAGGAAAAATAAGGGAGGTGTCATGGAGTCTTCCACAGAGAGGAGGGGTTTATAACTGACGACCCCAGGACCACACAGAGAGTAAGGGTTAAAGCCAGGATATACATGCCCTGTCCTTCAATCAAATCAGAGAATATCCCAAAGTTCTAGACGGTTTTGTTTGTTTTGTTTGCATTTTATACGTCCAAAGCCAGGGTCTCTTATACATATTTTCAAGTATTTCTTGAATGATTATTAACAGCAGAGAAATAAGCAGGAAAATGAAATGAAAGCCCACTGTCAAGCACCCACTGTCCTGTCCAAGTTGTGCCATGCAATCCACGAGGATATTTATAATAAGATATTCATAAACAGTAAGTATCACAGTGGGAGTGACCTTGCCTCCTGAACAAAATCTCCCTCCTGCACTGTAATCATTCCTATCAGATCACCTACTTTTAGTGTCTTTCCATTCCTCTAAAGTCTTCCCTCTTCCCATAAATTGTCATCAAACGTACACTTCATTACGGTATGCTTCTGTTCAAGCCGCCCGTCCCCTCTCCACAGCCTACAGCGTGAGATCGAGTCCCTTCTCATGAGGTACAGATCCATTCCTATCTGACCCTAATCTCCTTCCCCACGCTCGTCCTGAACTACCTCTTTTCTTACACAAAACTACCCCAAAATGTCTCACCTATCTCTGAACACGCGCCATTTAAAAACTCTTTATGTTCGTAGAGTCTGGAAAGCCCCAGATTTCACCACCTGGAGTAATTCTCTTTTTCCCTGTGATCCAACTTAAATGGTACCTATTTTGCGATTTTTTTTGTCCTAATTCCCATTAAGTAGAGCTGATTCTTCGTAGCTCTGTAGACTTTTTTTGTGGCACATAATATTCTTCTGTAATTGATTTCCCTAATTAAATTATGGACTTGAAAAGGTGCCTGGGATGGGGAAGGGAGGAACAGGCAGAGCAGAGAGAGTTTTAGGGCAGTGAAACTTTTCCGTGTGATGCCCTAATGGTTGGTACATGGCTTATCAGTGCCCAAGGTTCACTGATTGTAACAGACGCGCCCTCTGGTGGAAGATGTTGATAACGCGGTAGGCTGGTCATGCCTGGAATGGGACCGGCACAGACAGACGGGGACACACTCCCTTCCTCTTAATTTTGCACAGAACCCATAACTGCTCTAAGAAAATGTCTTAATAAAAAATAATGGCTGAATATGTGTGTTGTATGTGTGTGTGCACATACATGTGTATATCCTAGACATCCAGTACACCAGCCACATTGTAGGCATCAGGGCAAGTCTGCTGAATGAAACCGTTCAAATCCGTCACATTTTGTAGAATTCTATCCTCCGCCCACTCAGCGTTCATGCCTCCGGACTAAAGTGTCCTGTTGTGAGGACGCCTGGCTGTCTCGGTCAGCAGAACATGCACCTCTTGACCTTGTGGTCGTGAGTTTGAGCCCCTCGTTGAGCGTAGAGATTACTTAAAAATGAATCTTTAAAAAGCAAATAAAAATAAAAATAAAATGCCCTGTTATCTGCAATAGCAGCACCTTCTTCAAAGCGCTTCAAGAGCACTTTACTCGCAATGTTCTGGTTTTTGCCTAGATGTCCTATGATTTTATTTTTTTTTAAGAAAATACAGTTTCTACAATTAAATATAGGAAAAGAGTAATTTTTTTTTTAAGATTTTGTTTGTTTATTTGACAGACAGAGATCACAAGCAGGCAGCAAGGCAGGCAGAGAGACAGGGGCAGCAGGGGGGTGGGGGGGAAGCAGGCTCCCCGCTGAGCAGAGAGCCCGATGTCGGGCTGGATCCCAGGACCCTGAGATATTGACCTGAGCCAAAGACAGAGGCTTAACCCACTAAGCCACTCAGGCGCCGCAAGAGTAAGTTTTTTTATGTTTGATTTCTGCTGGTGAATCACTGTTCAAAAAGCATGAAAAACAAACCCCAAAGGCCATGGTGATGTTTAGAATGGAACAGAGATTCTTAACAAAATTTCCCTCAAGACTGACCTACGTACGGGATAAAGCTCTACCAGAGCGGCTTCCCATGACATGGGGGGTTCAGATGAGTGAGGAGACACAGACAGAAATCCCAGCTGGTTGTGCTGACGAATCAGGCACAAGTGAGACCCATGTTTCCAGCATCACTCTAGCCTCTGCCTTTGGGGGGCACATACCACAGACAACTGGAGATGTGGCAGGGCCTTCTCTAAGTTTGAGAAGAACATGCAAAGAGAATACATTTTCCATAATTAAGGCAAAGCCTCCTTTGGTTAGGAGGATCAGTTGTCTCCAGGTCCAAGGCTTCAAGAAGTGAACTCCATTTAATTTACCTCATCCAGGGGCACCTGGGTGGCTCAGTGGGTTAAGCCTCTGCCTTTGGCTCAGGCCATAATCTCAGGTTCCTGCGATCGAGCCCCACATTGGGCCCTCTGCTCAGCGGGGAGCCTGCTTCCCCCTCTCTCTGCCTGCCTCTGCCTACTTGTGATCTCTCTCTGTCAAATAAATAAAATCTTTAAAAAGTAGTAATAATAATTTACCTCATCAATGAGCACAGAAGGTGCAAAGATGAATGAGATCCAGCGTCAATCCTCTAGGCAATTTATGTTCCACTGGGAAACTCAATCTTATAAACTGAGAGTTTATAGAATGTGGCAAAAACTTGAAGAAAGGCCTGCATTTTAACTCAAAACTCATTTATAGATTCCTGCCAGTGGGGGCAATGAAGTAGGAGCCACTGAGAGAGAAAACGCCCCATCTCAACTGGGGCACTGTCCTTTCGAGAATCACAGTGAGAAAGGATTTCTTAATAAAGCAGGCATCGTCTAAAAATACCTCAGAAATCCTATCTAAAGCTAACTATTTAAATGTGTATCCTGAAATAAAAATAACACGAATTCAGATTTTTATGTATGAGATGTTACAAAGTAATGCAAAGCAGTCCAAATGGTGACTTTTTCAAAAATTATTCTGAGAAAAAAAAAGGATCAGAAGTTCTACTCTGTCTACTCATCTATCATCCATCCGTCTGTCTATCTGTCTGTCCGTCCATCCATCTATCCATCCATCCATCCATGCATGCATCCATCTATCCATGCATCCATCCGTCTGTCTGTCCATCCGTTCATCCATCCATCCATCTATCCATCCGTCCGTCCAACTACCTGAAGACAATTGTGAATGAAGTAGCAAATATCTCAGACAGTCATAGTACTACTTAGGGGTATCAGAGCCTTGACCAAATAAATTGCTTTTTTGTTTGTATTGATGGTTCACAGAGATTTAAAACCCCAATAAACCAATAAAATTTCTGTGGATGACCACAATTTGTTGGTTATAATGAAACTCTGGGAAGACCTCCATAAGTGAGAGTCTACAACAATCTAAATTTTATTATTTTTACCTTAACTGTCTACATGCATAAAAATGGAAGATGCATGTATGAGATATACTTAGAATAATTTTGGGACACACCTGTGCATTGTGAAGAGATACAATAAATATTATCTCTTAGCACTTTTACTGTTCTTTGTAGCTTATGGAACTCTTTTGCTTGTATTAACTATTGCATTTTTTTTTTCAATACAGGAGTGGAGTGGCAATAAAATCTCCAAGATTCTGAAAATAAACTGTAAAATCAACACATTCCAGTTTATCTTGGAGACAAAAATTTTCAGGCAGGAACATAAACAGTAATGATTGGACAGTTGCCCCAGAGAGAGCATATTTATATCACAAGGTCTCTTGAAATTCTGGTAAACAGTGATTCCTTCTACATTTCACATTCCTGGAGAACGAGTCCTGTACCTCTGACATGCACAACCTTCTGAAGAGTCTCATGGGCAAGAGCCTGTGAAAGACGAAGTCAGGGATTCGGAACAGAACAAAAGAAATCATCCATCAGGCAGAGAAAAAGTGAGTAATTTCACAAATGGAATAAAGTCTTGAGAAAAGGAAGTCATAGCATTCCTGGTTCTTTAAAAGAATGGAAGTCATGACTGTGATTTCCTTTTAGGAAGGAAAAAGCTTCGCCTTCAATATAAAAGGCTGATGCTCTAGACTTTGGCCAAGAGGAAACCCTGACGGAGCTAAATGTGCGAGCCCTTCTCCCCGCTCGCCTTCGATAGTTACCACGTGCCTACTTAGCCACCCATGTATCAGGGGCTAAGGACACAGCACTGAAACGATCTCCGCTCTTACAGAGCTCCTGTTCTAGTGGGAATCTGTTCTCAGGATTATGAAGGCTGTTGCAGAAATAACTCCTCAATAGTAGCAACTGGAGAAACTGAAACTAATCAGACCATTTCCAAACCAGGCATTTGAAAGATGCTGCAAATTGCAATAAGCGTGGTCAGAAACAAGGAATTTGGGAAGGCACGGACCACACACGTGTGTTGATGTGCACATATGGTGTCCATATATCTGGGTACATGTATCCCAGCAGCAGCATATACACGCCACACCGTCTACCACTTCTGCTCTCTGGGATCCTGGGAACTTTTTTAAAGATTGATTGACTTGGTTGGTTGATTGGTTGATTAATTTGAGAGAGCGAGCTCGAGGTGGGTGGGATGGGGGAGAGGGAGAAAGAACCACAGACTCCCTGCTGAGTGTGGAGCCTGAGGCGGGGCTCCATCTCACAACCCTCAGATCATGACCTGAGCCAACACCCAGAGTCAGATGCTTAACTGACTGAGCCACCCTGGGCTCCTGGGTTCCTAGGAATTTCCGACAATTTACAGAGGGCAACTCTTTCCTAGGGCACTGGGCTCAGCCCAGAACACTCCTCACAGTAAGCTCTGCACAGCCCCGGCCGATGGGGCTACAGGACTCGAGGCAGTGGATGAGACTCCCTGCCGTCTTAGATTAGGACAGAAGAAAAGACCAAACACAAAACAAAACAAAACGCCCTTCACAGTGCACAGTGTAAAGAAACAAATTTGCGAGCATCTGTGGACCCACGGAGAAGAAAGTTCCTCAAAAAAAGTATTATTAAGAATGGAAATAATAGGGGTGTCTGGGTGGCTCAGTTGGTTGGGCATCTGCCTTTGGCTCAGATCATGATCCCGAGGTCTTGGGATCAAGTCCCATGTCAGACTCTCTGCTCGGAGAGCCTGCTTGTCCCTCTCCCTCTGCCTGCTGGTCCCCCTGCCTGTGTGTCCTTGCTCTCTGTCAAATAAATGAATATAATCTAATATATATATTCTTCAGAGCCCAATGTAATGGACATCATCACCTGTTTTTTAAATTCCAGCATGTGTGGCTAACACAGAGTTTCAGGGGCACAACATCCTGATTCGACAATTCTGTGTATCACTCAGTACTCGTCAAAGTGTAAGCTCAATCCCCTTCACCTTTTCCCTCTCCATCCCCCACCTACCTCCCCTCTGGCAGCTACCACTCTGTTCTCTGTCATTAAGGGTATGTTTTTTAGTTTGTCTCTTATTTCTTTGTTTGTTGTGTTTTTTAAATCAAATAAAATCATATGGCATTTGTCTCCGATGGACATATTTCACTTAGCATTATGCCCTCTAGATGCATCCATGTTCTTGCAAATGGCAAGATTTTATTCTTTTTTTTTAATGGCTGAGTAATATTCCATTGTGTGCATACACACACCTTCTTTATCCATTTATCCGTCAGTGGGCACCTGGGTTGCTTCCGTATCTTGGCTATTATAAGTCATATGGCAATAAACTTAGGGGTCCACATCTTTTTTCAAATTAGTGTCTTCATTTCCTTTGGGTGAATGCCCAGTGGTGGAATTAGTGAGTCCTCCGGTAGTTTCATTTTTAATTTTTGAGGAAACTCCGGGCTGTTTTCTACAGTGGCTGCACTGGTTTGCCTTCCTACCAGCAGTGTGTGAGGGTTCCTTTTTCTCCACATCCTTGTCAACACCTGTTTCCTGTGGGAAACCAATATTCTTTCCACCTGGTTGTTTGTTTTTTTTTTTAAGAATTTATTTATTTATTTGACAGACAGAGATCACAAGTAGGCAGAGAGGCAGGCAGAGAGAGAGGAAGGAAAGCAGGCTCCCTACTGAGCAGAGAGCCTGACGTGGAGCTCGATCCCAGGACCCTGAGATCATGACCTGAGCCGAAAGCAGAGGCTTTAACCCACTGAGCCACCCAGGCGTCCCTCCACCTGTTTTGAACAGATCCGAGTCAGCCGCACTGTCTGGATTTTAGCTGCTGCTCTCTTAGCTAAAACTGGAACTGCTGTCAGAATTACAGATGTTTGCTTTTGTGCTATTTCAATAAATATCTGTAATCTCGTGCTCACTAAATAATACTTATTATATATATATATAACTTAGTTTACTACCTACTATTTTAAATTGTCCGGAGACCCTACTAAGCATACCATTTTATTGCCATATTGTTTTCTATATTTGAGCGACTCGTGGGTGGATCAGTTTGTAACTGACACAGAATGCAGTTGAATCCACGGCCTGGAAGACACCAGAAGTACAAGATTCTGGATTTACAAGGCCAAGAGTCAAGAACCGGATCATCACCCTTCAGGATGTCTCCCGGCAGCTGACCCACGCACATTACCTGTTTGTGCCCTACCATGAATGCTATTTCCTCTCTGTCCTTAGGTAGTTAGCTGTTGACTTGTCTTTGAATTAATAATAATAAAAAAAGAAAGGGTAAGTCTCCTGTGGCATTCAGTTCTAGGATTCTATAGTATATTTTGTGGGTTAAGGAAAACTCCTAGTCTCTAACCCTGTAACATGAATTGACTAAAGCATGATGCTAGGCCTCCAACATGCCTAGTTCAATCCGCCCCAGAAGTGCATTTTAGAGTCTACGTGTCTGTCACGAGACGGGAATTCTGCCATGCGTTTCGACGGCAGCGGTTAACGCATCAGTATGAAAAGAGCACATAAGCGCATTCTGTAAAGTACGCAATATTCCAGATCCCTAGCACAGAGCTGGAAGTATCTTTCTTTAAGTCATTTTACCCGTGTGCTAAGGTTTTCATCAGGCAACTGGGTCTCAATCTAATGGTCATACATATTAATTGGCAAATCTGATAGACAGGTTTGCTCTAATTCATTCTAATTAATATAGTCAGATCTTAAAGGCCAAATTAGCATTTTATTTTTTAAGATTATTTATTAATTTATTTGAGAGAGAGAGAGAGCACTAGCAGTGGGGAGGAACAGAGGCAGAAGCAGGGTCCCGGCTGAGCATGGATTCTGACCCCGGGCTTGATCTCAGGACCCTGGGATCATGACCCGAGCTGAAGGTAGACACTTAACGGACTGCGACACCCGGGCGCTCCCCCAAATTAGCATTTTAAATACAGATTATACTTTGCTTGTAGGTGCTCAGGCAAGTTAAACAAATCTGAAATGTTGAGAATATGATTTCTTATTCATTTTATATGAAATATTTATGGAAAATGAAAAAGTGGCTAATTTAGTCATATCGGCTTATTTTCCTACTTTTCCTAAAATAATAGAAATTGTACGGTCATTCTACCATCAGACCTTCGCTCATGCTTTTTTTTTTTTCAAACTTGGAAAATCTTTCCCATAATTCTTCCCAGAATTACAAACTATCAGACCTTCACAGTCCAGTTGGCTGTCCTCAAATCAGATCACTCTAACATTTCTCCTCACTCAGACTGCTCTAACTAGCATTTATTACAATTATGGGCAACCATAAAACATTCTCTGTTATTTTATTTCAAACATATGTGTCTTTTATCCTCAAAGTGATTTAAATTTTTGAGGGCAAGAGTTATAAAAAGAAGAAAAACCAGTGTTTACGGCACTGTCATGTACTTAGGAAATATCCAATTCGTTTAAAATGAATGTCTGTATAGATTCGTAACCTACAGGTCAGCTTTACACATTCTGAGCACCGTCAACGCCAAAGTGTTATTTTTTTATTCACTTGCAGAAGTCTAAATAATCTTTCAGAAAATTAAAAGGAGCCTCTAGCCTTTGCGAGTCCTTTAAATTTTCCAGCGCAAATTCAAAATGTTTATCTCTCTATATCTGGGAAAACAATTTTTAACCTGAGAAAAAATGAACCAAATATTTTATAGTTGGGGACTTAGTCTGAACCCGAAGTAAGTATCCAGCCAGCTACGTTATGAGGCTGCAAGCCCTCCTTCTGACCTCCGCCCTCACACTTCTCAAAGCTGGGCTGTCTCAGGTGACAAGGGTCTCACTGGGCTGACAGGGACCACATATCCCCACAGCCTCTCCTCTCCTGCCTTGCAGATATCCTGCTATTTTGGGGGGGGGGAGTGTCTGTAATTACTGCCCCCTGAGGTCCGCGTCGGGTCACTTCTTCCCGCATGGACGCCTGCCACCCCCCAGCCCCACGCTGCACCTTCTGTTTCCGTGTCTTCCACATCGCCGAAGGATACCATCTTGATGCTCTTCCTCTGCTCCATGTTCCTGTCAACGTACTGAAAAGCATGTCGGACAAACTTAGAAGGAGAGCCAGGGTTATGGACCTGAATCACATACCGCCAAACCCATAGGCTGAAGTCCCAACCCCCAGGACCTCAGAATGTGGCCATACTTCCAGACGGAGGCTTAAAAAGGTGATTAAGTTAAAATGAGGTCATCCGAGTGGGTCTGATCCGGTGTGACCAGTGTCCTCATAAGAAGAGATCAGGACACAGACACGCTCGGAGCAGGGACCATGTAAGGACACCGGGAGAAGGTGGCCACCTGCTAGCCGAGGACGGAGGCCTCAGAAGAAACCAACGCTGACAGCACCTTGCTTTTGGACTTTCAACTCCTGGAGTTGTGAGGAAACAGCTGCCTGCTGTTAAAGCCACCCAGCCTGTAGTACTTCGTCAGGGCGGCCCTCGCGGACTGATATACCTAATAAATTCCTATGTTAAAGGATGACAGGAAACATACGACCCATGAAATGGAAGTGGACACGATAAGAAACGAGAGGAAAGTGTGGCAGAATGCATTTTTCAAAAATGGTCTCCGTGCTGTTTCTGGCCTGCGAGGCTCTCACAGAACCTTGACCTCTCAAGGCAGAACTCGAGTCCCTTTCTTCGGAGCCTGGGGGTATCCTGGACTGTGTCATCTGATGAAGCTCAGGAGAAGTGCTGTTCGAGGAAGGTGAAGGGTGAAGAGCTCTGCTGGCTGGCGGGCTCTCGCATCTCCAGACCCCTGACGAGGCCTGCGCGGGAGCAAGAGCCTGGAGAGGCAGAGATGGCCCAGGGGCCCCTCCTGTTCCAGCCACCCGCTAGCTCTTCCCCGCTTCCCCGGCAGGCATCGGGTTGGAGTCAAGAAGCTTTCTAATTGTTTTTAATTTTGAGAGGGTTTTTGGTCAAGAGATTACCAGGAGCTTGGACTTTTTACTTCACGTGTTACATATTATTTACTTTATGGACAAGAGAGCAGGACTCTATTTATTTTTTAAGTGTCCTAAGAGACCAATGTCAAAAAATATTAATGTTTTTCAAAATATCTTAGGAGTTTCTTTAACGGTGCTAGTGTCCTCCTGATTCTCCTTTATTTTTTAACTTTACATGTTGATATGAAGACAGCTTTCATGAAGCTTTAAAAAACTGTTGCTGCGATTTGATGAGGATTTTGTACCCCTCTGGCCCTGGGAACGAGCCATCATTCACCTTCTGTCTTCAGTGTCTGGCAACACCTTCTTCGGTGCCTGCTTCGGAGCTGACTGATGGTTAGCGATCCTGTCCCCTGTGAGCACAGAGTGCTGTGACTTTGTTTCTCCTCTCTGTCCTTCTTTTTAAAGGGTGATTAATCCATCAGGAAAGGGACATGTATGGATTTTTATTCGATTTCATGATGCATTTAATGAAAAGACTGAAATACTCTGACCTGAGTGTAATGCAAAGAAGAAGAAAACAGTAGTGAAAACCAGAGCAAATCAGAGAGATCAATCTACAAGGGAAGTTAATAAATAAATAGATAAATAAAGGTCATCAGGATAGGCCGAACCCCCTTTTTAACTGCAGAAGTTCAAAGGAAGTGATATAAGGGAGAGAAAGGACAGAGGCTATCTTAAAAGACTAAAATTTCACCCGAGATCAATTTTGGAAACTTCAACTCTTAGTGGACCCATCACTAGGTCTCTGGCTGCAGTCTTCCATTTATCAACCTAAAAGGAATTTCTGCTGGCCATACAGTGTCTTCCAAGGAAGGAAAATAATTAGGGGATACACCAGTATTTAAAATATGATATATATTTGCAAATGAATGTTAATAAGGAATCTAATGAAAATCCAAAAATTGCACTGCTTGAAACCCAAATCACTGCACAATCCTGATGATGATTCCCAAAGGTTCCCATTAAAAACAATTTATTTTCTAAATTCTTCTAATAATTGATCATGTTCCTCACGTTCTCCCAACTCTCGGGATGGATTTATTCCAGTATCAACTCAAAATGTTGTATCAGCAACTTCTTCCATAAGAGATGAGAAGTTTATTTTTCAAAAAAAAAAAGGAAAACTTGTAACAATGTAGAATGTTTGTGTATATGTAACAATTTCTGTTGACTCACATGATCACGCATCTACCATAACTCAGTGATGCCGTCACTCACTCCACCATCCAACAGCCCATTATCTCTTGTTATTTCAAGACAGTTTCTTTCTGTGGGACGTCCTGACGCCTCACCCACGTGTGTGAGCCATGCACCAACGCGGAGCCATGTTCCTCCTGTGGTCCGATCCATCCTCCAAGGCAGGGACGAGCCTTCGGGCCTCTCTCTCCGCTGTGACGGGTAAAGCCTGTTACTGTACCGGCATCCAGCATTCACAGAAGCCGCACAACCGCATCTTCAGATCGTGCTTCTATCATCCCCGGCTCATGGATCACCTCTTTCTCTTCTCAGCATCACACATTCAGAGGCTACGCATCTCCCATCGCTCTCTCGAAAGCAATCCAGAAGGACTGAGCGACTGCAGGAAAATTCTCCTTCTCTCTTCTGATACTTCCTCTGAAGGTCTCTCATTTAATGGAATATATCCTATCCTGATTACTGTTACTAACCTACATTTATTTTCATATTCCTTAGTATATAAATCTCTCTGAGGGCAGGATCCAGGCCTGATTTATTTTTGGAATTCAGGCAATGCCTAGGAGAAGGGCTCGACAAATATTTCTTAATTTATCAAGCTTCTGTATCTAAACACCCTCAACTTTATAATGCATTTGAAAAGCATGATGCTTTGAGAATCCACAACACTTGTTATATACGGAATTATTCTAACCTGGAAATTATAAAACTGATAGAGAATTGTTGTCTGACTTCTCAAGATTATATTAGAAACGCATTGGAGCTAATATTTGAATTCTTAGTTGAAAACACTGGTCTGTACTGAATCTTTAAAAGCATGAATCACATAATATTAATCTGTGCATTAATTAATTATTAATCACATAATATTAATCTGTGCATGTTCGCGAACACCACTCACTGGTGTGGTCGTGGCCTCCGAGATTTCTGAGATGGGGCGACCATTAACGCTCACTGATCCTTCCCGGCGACGTGAGAGACTCCCTCTTCCTCTGAGTAAGAGGAATGACTGAGCATTCACGTACTTTCATACACTTTCATCAGCTTATGTTTCAACAAAGAATCTGGGTCCTGAGAAGTTACAGCGCACACAGCCACCTGAATGCAGACAGCCTTTTACAAAGACAAGTGTCCTCCCTGAACCATTCCCCGGGATAAATTCCACCAAAAATCCCCAAAGCCACGGGGCGTCATTCCTCAAGGAATCCTCTTTCTTTCCTTCCCCTTCCTTTTTCCTGTTCTCTTTGAGTTTCCCATTAAAATTCAAATGTGCATGAGCAGAGCAATAGCTTAGTAGGAATACGATGCATCAATTCTTACTGAGCAAGCAATGCCATAATGGATTCTGGAAACACGGATAAATAAAACACAGCCCCCATCCCCCAGGGTGATGCTCTGTGTGAGGTGTTACAACAAGACCAGAGAAATGTAGAGGCAGCCCTTCCTGCTGCCACACAGGAAGCCAGGCCAGGCTTCCAACAGGTCTCCACAGGGTGCCTGGGGGACTCAGTCAGTTAAATGTCTGGGACTCCTGATTTCAGCTGAGGTCATGATCTCAGGGTCCTGAGATCCATCCCCATGCTGGCCTCCAGGCTTAGTGCAGAGTCGTGGCATGCTCTCTCCCTCTGCCCCTCCCCACCTGTGTGTGCGCTCACTCTCTCTCAAGTAAATAGATCTCTAAAAAAACAAAAACAAAATAAAACAAAAAAACCAAGTACCTGCACATGACCTGGCCTTCACCAACCTCTCTCCCGGGTGGGCAGTGTCGAGGGATGGCACTTACCACAGTGGAAACTGACCAAGGAGAGAAGAGCGGTTGAAACGGAGAGCAAGCTCACAGAACAGCCTGTGCTAAATATCCCCTAAATAATTCATTTTCAATTCCACACTGTTCTGATGCACTGTCTGGTCTTACTGGAGGGTGAAATGTGTGCGGGGGGGCGGGGGACAGGAGACGGAGGTGAAGTGACAGAAGAGGGAACCATTGGGCACAAGGACGCATCTAGACGAGGTTGACCATGGCTGTCGGGGGAAGAGGAAGGAAGACGCACTCGGTGCCAGCCCCCGTGGGGACGACTTGATTGCATATCACAGCAGAGTCAATGACAGAAAAACAAAATGCAGAAGGAAATTTGTACGGTGATGTTCCTGAACCCCTTGGGAACCCCGAGTTTGTATCGTGGGCCAGTGACTTATTCGCAATATTTCAAAACTTCTTAGAGATGAGTAAACCACGAGTTCTATATGATAGACCAAATTTTCACTCAGACTGACTTCAACTCAGTGTGGTTAGACAGATGTATCATTACGCATGATTAAACCTTTAAAACGGAAATATTAATAGTCCCTAACTAATCCCTCTGGCTAGAATATGAAATATTCCACAACAGCAAGTTCTTGGAGGAGGTAGATAAGATAAAATGCCTTGGGGCGCCCGGGTGGCTCAGTGGGTTAAGCCTCTGCCTTCGGCTCAGGTCAGGATCTCAGGGTCCTGGGATCGAGCCCCGCATCGGGCTTTCTGCTCCACAGTGAGCCTGCTTCCTCCTCTCTCTCTCTGCCTGCCTCTCTGCCTACTTGTGATCTCTGCCTGTCAAATAAATAAAACAAAATCTTAAAAAAAAAAAAAATAAAACGCCTTGAGTGCCGCCCAAATTGTAGACCAGTAATTTAGAGTAAATAGGCCAAAAGACAAATATCAAGGGAAATGGGGGGAGGGTCAGGGGTGGGAGGTACTGACTGAGGAACACAGTGCTCTGGAGTTCAGTGACACATTTTTCAAAGACAACATTTTTTTCAGAACACGGGGCTACTAGACAGTAAGGATCACCAAGGTTGGCCTCGCCAGCTGTATGACCTTGAACAAATTCTGTCAGTGCTAGGTCTGCCTAATGAGCATGCCACCTATCAGCTACTTCTGGGGGGTCACCAAGATGCAGGGAGTGACAGCGGAAAAGCACCCGGAACAATGACAGTTGTGTGCTAGGAGCTCGGTGAACGCTGTGACTGTCCGCATCGCTGGAGCGGGACCACCTCTGGCCAGGAATGCTGCCGAAATCGCTCCCCCACCACCCACCCAGGACCAAGTGGGACCCTGTGAGCTAAGAGTTGATGATATCCACCTACGGCAGCAAACAAAAATCCCTGACAGGACTTCACAATCAAAAATAATGAGCCACTAAAGCAGCTTCCTTGGAAAAGAAGAAAGAAAGAAGTTTCGCGTTCATGCACTACAAACAGAGAGGGGCCAGAGAGTAGTGGCTTTGTCAAGTCCCTGTCCACCCCAGCCGTCGTCACCAGGGTTAGCGGCGGCAGCCCTACGCCAGCGGACAATTGTTTTTCAAAATGAGTTTGCAGCCTGCTGTAAAGAGAAGATGGTTTGAGTCATGTTATCAAGCACAGATCTATGGAGAGCTGTGCACTTTCTCCTACTTTGTTATTTAATTTCTACCAAGGCATTTCTATTTTCAGGGCTGACAGTTCCATTTCCACTGGCTCTGGCTGTGAGCACAGAGCGCTGGAAATCGCTGTGAGTGGACACGTCCCCGCATTTGCAGAGAAGCCGTGGCTCGGGCAGAGGCCTCACCGGGAGCAGGGTGGGGAAGGAAGATGGACTGGCTAAGAACCCTTCCCTCCGTGCTCACTAAAATCCAGCCTTCTTCCTTCCTCCCAGACTGCCTTAAAAGGTTTATGCTTTGAAATTCAGATTTTCTGAGTGTGAGCCATCAGCAAGCACTCCCTTCCCCGTCTCCCAGCCACCTGTTGTAGCTGTCTCCTTGTCAAGAGCCTGGTCCAGCAACCGCTTCTGCTTCTCACAGTGGGAGCCAGTCGAAATGGACTTGTCCATAGTGAAAATGGAGCTTCCCGCCATGCGTGAAAGTAGATGCCACACGGGGTGGTCCCAGGGCTCCACAGAGAGGGACGGCATCTTGTCTCCAGGTGCATCAATCAGAGCCGGGCACCACATCTGCACGTTTGAACTCCTGCAGTCCAATACGGTTTGAAAAGGATATTCCTAAAGTCATTTATGAAATGAAGGGAATTTAAATACACAGAATTGAACAAAGGCCACTCTCCCTTCCTGGAGAAATGCAAATGCTATAAGGGACCACGGCATAAAAAGGGGGAACGCTTCCCATTGGGGGCGACGGGAATGGCCCTTGAGGGGGCGATGGTCAACAAAATCAGCCAGAGAAAGACAAGCACCGAATGATCGCACTCACATGTGGAACCTAAACACAAATGAACAAACAAAATGAGACAAAAACAACCTCGTAGACACTGATCACAGACTGGCCGTTAGCACAGGGAAGGAGGGTTACGGAGTGCTGGTGGGCGGCGGTGGCGATCGCTACGGTGTATGCCAACGTGGGGTATAAACCTGAACACCCGAAACTAGAGAAAAAAAGAAAAACAAAACAAAACTCTTGCCTTTTCCTCGCTCTCTGGGAAAAATCTGTGGCCCCAATCTTGCCCAAGGCAGCCTCCCAGAACTTCTCCAAAAACCACTCAAACTAAGGTCCATAGAGCAAATTCCTAGAATCTCTTTTGGGGAAAACAAGGCAGCGCGATGATGTGAAGGACGGCGCTTTGCTTCTCTTCAGTGTCTCCGCAGTGCAGGTGCTCGAGCACGGCAGCCTGCCCCCCACTCCACCCGCACCTCACAGCCGCCTCTGCCAAGGGCCGTCTTTACAACGGAACAAGCACCGCAACAGCCATGAAGCCTTCCCAGATCTTTCCTCACGAGCGCCGCATGCATTAACTCCGCCAACCCGCACAGCAGCCTGTTGGGGGGGGGGGGGGCACTAGGACCGTCCTCCTCTCACCGAGGAAGGCATCAGGTGCATAGCCCAAGGCCAGAGAACTGGTAAGCGGCTCCAGGACACACCCCCTTTCCTTCCCTATGACACCCTTATGAGACATCAACAGTGTGGCTAAGTCTTGACAAAAGAGGTTGGACATGAACGAGAGACTGAGTGTGCCGGCTTGGTGTGTGACCGCAGCTGGACAGATCGTGGTGTCTCCCGTCTTGACCTTCTAATGCTCCGCACTGCGCGTGGCGGCTGGTCAGGCACAGGCGTGGAACTCAAGTGCGTCACAGGAATGAAGCGGTGAGAAGAGAAACCTGGAGGACAAGGGTCTGGGTAAAGAGCCACGACGGGTCCCCCTAAAAGTAGATGAGCAGACATGACCCACTCCCAGGATACTATTCCAACAGTATGGAGAGGTCGGGCCTATCGGTGGAGAGATCTCAGCTCTAATAAGTGAATTTAACCATCTCAACTTCGAGTGACTTAGTACAGGGGACCAACAATGCACATCAAATGAGCGGCTGACCTCAAGTCTTTACAAATACACACGCACACACACACATGAGCCCTGCAGGGCCAAATAAGCACTGAGCAATGGGGGCTTGTCTGCCTCTATCCGCCCAGCTATCTCCCATCCATCAACCGTCCACGGATCTATTGTGCATTGACTATCTATCAATTTATCCATCATTTTTATCAATTTAGCTATCAGCTGGGTGACATGCAGTGGTGTGTATATTTAATGACATGTTCAGTCTTCTGAGCAGCCTAAGTAACATAGGTACCTTCTATATTACTACTTTGAAAAAGTAGATAACATGGAGATATTTAGGAAAAGCACTTAAAGTTACTGACAATTTGAATATCGGTACCTCTAACTTTGGGTTGAACAACTAGAAGGAGGTTTGTTTGTTAAAAAGAGCACACTCCATAATTATATGACAAATGACTAAAGGTCACTGATAATTGGTGAGTCATTTTTTTAAAACTAGTTACTTCATTTATTTTAAATTATTACACAGGATAATATTTTATTCTTAGGAACAGCCTGTTATGAGCTGTATGCCAAAATTACATATTAAAAATGTGTCCAAAGGTTAATTACAAATGAATGCTTCTAAAAATATAGAAATTAGCCACTGAAAGTCAACTATGTGTCACTGTACTCAGCTAAAAATGGAAGGAATGCCATTATTAAATTATTGACAAGTGATTATAAATTTGGAGACAATTGCTTATGTGTATCAAGTTTCTTTCACATACAATGAGGGCAATACTTTGACTCTACTTTTCCAAAATGGTAAGGAGAGTAGTATTTGTGAAGGCTTTTTAATACTTTGGTTCAGAGGAAGATATCAAATCATGTTTGATCCTTCCAGTGTTATTTGAGTGATAAATAACCAAATGTATTTTTTAAATACAGGGCATAACTCCTATCAATAATGACTGGATAATTATAAGATGATCCAGAAACAACTATGAGAGTAGGTTTTCTTTTCTCTTACCATTTACCCTGGAGAAATAGTATATGCAACCGGTTTCCTTCTCGTACAGAGGGAACAAACACGGAAACATGATTAAAAAGAGTGGAAGAAGGAGCTATAATGCGAAATGATGCTGAATGTCGTCTGAGCACTGATACCATTCTCTAGAGACTTTATGTCTAAACTAAAGCTCTGTTTCCTGTACATGCGATTTATCTTTTTCTTTTTCTTTTTTTTAAAGATTTTATTTATCTATTTGACAGAGAGAGATCACAAGTAGATAGAGAGGCAGGCAGAGAGAGAGAGGGAAGCAGGCTCCCTGCTGAGCAGAGAGCCCGATGCGGGACTCGATCCCAGGACCCCGAGATCATGACCTGAGCCGAAGGCAGCGGCTTAACCCACTGAGCCACCCAGGCGCCCCTGTACATGCGATTTAAAGGCAAGTTATGACAATGGTTTTCAAACTGAAACAGGCATTTCGATCACCTGAGGGGATTGTTAAAACAAAGAGTTCCAGATTCAGGAAGCCTAGGTGGAGCCTGAGAACTGGTCCGTCTATTACCTTCCAGCTGATGCTGGTGCTGCTCTCAGAATCACAGTTTGAGAAACACCAAGGACATCCAGCGTTTTCCAGACCAGGGCCATCTGATTCACCCAGAATGTCTTTTTAAAAAGGCAGAATCCTGGAGAGCAGTCCAACACGGTGGTAGAGGAAGACGTTGAACTCTCCTCTTCCCCTGGTCACACCAAATCTACACTTACACACAGAGCAGTCATGCCAGAAAAAGAACTAAGGGCTGATGAACAGCTCCTCCACGACCAATGATACAGGGACCACACAGAAAAGGTAGGAGAGATAAGGACACGGTTATGGTGGGAACCCCACCCCCAAGGCCTGCAATAGGAAGGCGTACCACTAAGGTCTGGCACCCAGATTCACCTGCCCTGAACACAGCAAAACAAACGAACAACAAAAATAATGGTTTAAAGGGCAACTAGACTCTAAGTGACGGAAATATACAAATCCTAGAGCATCTACCAATCAGGCAGAAACTGCTGGAACTCTCTCCAGGGTCATCGGCATATGTGAGTAGCATTTTTTACATTTCCCCTCCACCCAGATAGCGTGGAGCATGGAGGGAGCAAGGTCCAGGTGCTCTAGCCAGCCAGCCTCGCAGGACCTCCCCAGCATGCTCTGTACCCCTGGTCCACCCTAAATCCAGCCATCTCCCCAAGGAGATCTTAACACATTGTATGCTGAAGCTTCGAAGCACAACCACCTTAGCTCCAGCCAGCCCACACTTCTTCTACCTATCCCACCAAGGTGACCCCAACAAGGTGTACCCCAGGACCACTGGGACCATGCCTCATAGTTCCAGCTAAACTACCAAGGCAACCCTGGAAAAACACACTCCAGGACCCCACAGCTCATCCACTTCAACTCCAGCCAACCCACCAGGAGTGCCCTGGCAAGGGTATACACCAAGACCCCCAGACCATGTCACACCAACTCTAGCCAACCCAACAAGGTGGCCCAAGCAAGCCATGTCATGGCTTCCCAGGTCATGTCCACTCCAGCTGTCCTGCCAATATGCCCAGAACATAACATACTCAGATATACCCCGTCTCATGCCTGCTTCTGCTCCAGCTGTCAGGTCCATACTACCAAAATTGTCAGTTGCTATAGCTGTCTAGCTATACAGTCTGCACAGGGAACACACCTACATAAGGCCACACGTTCAAGAGTTGGAGAAGTAGCTGTTCTACCACATTCACAGAGGCAAACACAGAAAGTCAAACAAAATGAGGGGACAGAGAAATACACTCCAAATGAAAGAACAAGATAAAATCCCAGAGAAGGATAACCCTCACGAAATGGAGAAATGTAACTTGCCTGATAAGGAGTTCAAAGTAATAGTCATAAAGATACTCACTGACCTTGGGAGAAGAAGGGGAGGACACACTGAGAACTTCAGCAGTTAGAAAAAAATAAGAACAAACCAACAAGACCTAAAGGACAATGACTGAAATAAAAGATACCCTAGAGTAAACACCTATGCACCCAACATATAATCATATAAATACATAAATCAAATATTAACAAATATAAAGGGAGAATTTACAATACAATAATAATGGGGGGCTTAACACCCCACTTACAGCAATAAACAGATCATCCAGATAGAAAATCAATAAGGAAACAATAAGTGGCTTGGAAAGACACATTAAACCAGATGGACTTGACAGATATAGCCAGAACATTCTACACCAAAACAATACATACTCTTTTCAAGTGCACGTGTAACATTCTCTTAGGTCACATTATAAGCTACAAAAAAAGTATCAGTAAATTTAAGAAGAATGAAATCATATCAAGTATCTTTTCTGACCACAAAGTTATCAAACTTAAAATCACTTACAAGAAAAATTGGGAGAAACACAGACAGTGGAAGCTTAATAACATGTTACTAAGCAATCAGTGAGTCCACAAAGTTATCAAAGGGGAAATTTTTTAAAAATGCATGGAATCAAATGAAAATGGAAACACTATAGTTCAAAATCTTTGGGACATAGCAAAAGCAATTATAAGAAGGAAGTTTATAGCAATACAGGTAGGCCTGTAGAAATAAGAAAACAAGAAACAAACAAAAAAATCTCAAAAAAAAAAAAAAACCTCACACTTGAAGGAACTAGAAAAGAACAAAGCCCAAATTTGGAAGGAAGAAAATAAAGATTAGAGTGGAAAAAAAAGATTAAGAATAATAGAAAAAATTAATAAATCTAAGAGCTGATTCTTTAAAAAGATAATCAAAATTGATAAATCTTTAGTCAGGCTCATCAAGAGATAAGCATACAATCCAAGACTCAATCAGGGAGACACAGACAATCTGAATGGATGAATTACTGGTAACAAAATTGAACTAGTAATCGAAAAATTTCCAACAAGCAGAAGTTCCGGACCAGATAGCTTCCCAGGTGAATTCTACCAAACATTTGATACCAAAAGAAAAGTTAACACCTATCCTTCTCAAACTATTCCAAAAAATGGAAGAGGAAGGAACATTTCCAAATTCTATCTACAAGACAGCATTACTCTGACACTAAAACAAGTCAAACACATTACCAGAAAAAGAAAACTACAGATCGATATCCTTGGTAAACATAAACTAAAAGTCTCCCACAAACTATTAGCAAACCAAATTCAAAAATACATTAAACGGATCATTCACCACAATCAAGTGGGGATTCAAGGATGGTTCGACATATACAAATCAATTGACGTGATACACTACATTAACAAAACAAAGAATACAAATCATATTATTATCTCAACAGATGCAGAGAAAGCATCTGACAAAATTCAGCATCCATTCATGATAAAAACTTAACAAAGTGGGTTTAGAAGAAACATACCTCAATGTGATAAAGACCACATAAGACAAACAGTTAACATTATACTCTGTGGATGTTCCTAAGATCAGGAACAAGATATGGGTGTCCACTCTCCACTTTTATCCAACATAGCGCTGGAAGTCCTAGCCATTGCAATCAGACAAGAAAAAATAAATAAAAGGCACCCAAATTGGTGAGGAAAAACTCAAATAGTCACTATTTACAAATGACATGACACTCTACATAGAAAACCCTAAAGACCACAAAAAAATTAGTGTAATAAATGAATTCAGTAAAGTTGTAGGACCCCAAATTAAAATACAGAAATCAGCTGCATTTCTATACAGTAATAATGATCTATTAGAAAGAGAAATTAATGGGGGGCTTGAATGGCATGGTTGGTTATGCATCTGACTCTTGATTTTGGCTCAGGTCATGATCTCAGGATCATGAGATACAGCCCTGCATTGAACTCCATGCTCAGCAGTGAGTCTGTTTAAGATTCTCTCTCCTTCTCCCTCTGACCCTCGTCCCTGCACATGGTCTCTCTCTAACATAAATAAATAAATTTTTTAAAGATTTTATTTATTTATTTGACAGACAGAGATCACAAGTAGGCAGAGAGGCAGGCGTGGGGTGGGGTGGGGGGCAGAAGCAGGCTCCCCGCTGAGCAGAGAGCCCAATGTGGGGCTCGATCCCAGGACACTGGGATCATGACCCGTGGCGAAGGTAGAGGCTTTAACCCACTGAGCCACCCAGGTGCCCCAATAAATAAATTTTTTAAAAAAAGAAAAATAAAGTGAAATTAAGAAACCAATCCCATTTACAAATGCACCAACAAGAATAAAATACCTAAAAACAAATTTAACAAAGGAGGTGAAAGAAGTGTGCACTGAAAACTATGGCACTGATGAAGGAAACTGAAGAGAGCATAAGTAAGCGGAAAGATACGCTGTGCTCATAGATCGACCAAATATTGTTTAAAATGTCCATACTACCAAAAGCAATCAACATAGGTACTGTGATCCCCATCAAAATACAAATAGCATTTTTCACAGAACTAGAACAAAGCATCCAAAAATTTACGTGAATCCACAAAAGACCTGGAATGGCCAAAGCAACCTTGAGAAAGAAGAACAAAATGGGCTTGGGAGGTACCACGCTCTCCTAAACTCCAACAAACTACAATGCCAAAGGAATCAAAACAGTATTGCATCAGCATGAAACGAGATACACAGATCAGTGGAATAGAACAGAGGACCCAGAAATAAACCCATGCGTATGAGGCTAATTAACTTATGACAAAGGAAACAAGAACATACAATGAGGGAAGATGGTCTCTCTGATAAATGGTGTGGGAGAACATGGACAGTTGCAGGCCAAAGCGTGAAGCTGCAATGCTATTTTACACCATATGCAAAAATAACTTCAAAATGGACTGATGACCAGATTGTAAAACCTGAAACCATAAAACTCCTAGAAGAAAGAAGAGGGGGTAAACTCTCTGAGTTTTTTGGGTCAGTCTCCTCAGGCAAGATTGGCAACAGCTAAAATAAACAAATGGAAGCGTATATCCAACGAAAAGCCTTTTGCACAGGGAAGGAAACCTCAACAAAATGAAAAGGCAACCTACTGAATGGGAGAAGATATTTGCAAATCATACAGCCAATGAAGGATTAATATGAAAATTTTACAAAGAACTTACACAGCTTAATTTTTTTTTTAAAGGCAACCTGATTTTTAAAAGGACAAAGGACTTGATTAGACATTTCTCCGAAGAAGACATACAGACGGCCGACAGGCTCATGATCAAATGGTCAAAGCACTCACCATCAAGGAGACGAAAATCAGAACGACAATGAGATGTCACCTTACACGTGTCAGATTAGCATTATCAAAAGACAAACAAAACTGATGGCAAAACGTGGACAAAAGGCAGTCTCCCACACTGTTGGTGGGAATACAAACTGGTGCAGCCACTGTGGAAACAGTAGAGGCTCCTCAAAAAATTAAAAATATAGCTGCGATACAGTCAGCAATTCCACCTCTGGGTATTTATCCAAAGAGAGAAAAAACACCAATTCAAAAAGATACATGCACCTCTGTGTTCATTTTAGCATTTCTTATAAGAGCCAAGACAGGAAAGCAACCTAAGTGTCCACTGATAGATGAATGGATAAAGAAGATGTGTTTATATACATACAGACACACACACTATACACATACTATGTACTTCTATATACAGCGTAAATATGACAGAGGCATGCGCTGGAATGTTACTGAACCATAAGAAAAGAATGGAACTGGCCTTTTGGGACAACGCAGATGGACCTAGAGGGTATTATGCAAAGTGAAGTCAGTGAGACTGAGAAAGACAAATACAGTGTAATTTCACTTATTTGTGGAATCTAAAAGAAAATGAAAATAAAACATTTATTTTGTTGATATATGGTTGATATATGGTTGTCATATGATATATTTGGTTGTGAGAAGCATGAAACAGGTGAAGGGGATGAAGAGGTACAAACTGCCGTTAGAGAGCAACTAAGTCACGGGGACGTGATGTCCGGCATGGGGCACACAGCCAGCGCTACTGTAACGAATCTGTGTGGTGACAGGGGTTAACTGGACTCATCGTGGGAACACTCTGTAACGTATAAGAACATCAACTCATTATGATGTACACCTGAAATTAATAGGATATTACATGTCAGTTACATTTCAATAAACCAAACAGAAAACAAAAGCAATAAAAATAATAATAAATGCAGAATGCTAACCACCAACCAGATCTCAGGAATCCAAAGTTATCTGCACTGGTCTTAAGCTCACCAGGTAACCTTGACTCACAGGTGCAAAAACCAGTTAATCACACCCGCTTATTTATAACTATTGAACCAGGCAACCAAGGGCTGAATCGAGTCCTACATTTGTTTTATATATTTATATCAAGTCTTATATTTGTATATATTTTCAATATATCTCAAATCTTATCTTTGTGGTCACCTTGTTCCATATGCACGCTGGTGACGTTGCTAGGAAGCTTGTTTTAATTTCCTAGAAGACTGCAATTTTCAGTCCTATGGAAAAGACCAGTTATTATTTCTCCCTCTGAAGTACCCACAGCATAAAAAAATGCAGTACAGCATACGGAGCCTGACCACCTGGGTTTGAATCAGGCTCTCATTTGAAAGCTTCTAAATTGTCTCAGTTTTCTCATCTGTACAAGGGGGGGAAACAGTACATCCCCATTAGGATTAAATTAATTAAGATGTGTAAAACACCTACAGTAGTTAGTGCCTGAGCACATTTAAAGTGTTACGTAATTTTTAAAAAATCTATGCTACTAAAGGATTGTAGCTCAATACAAGTATGACTTCTCAAAGGCTGCCTTAAAATATTGTTCTTATTGTTCTTTCGATGAGTAGTTATTCCTCCCTCAGGTGACATTCAAATATGGACCAGCCAACCCTCGACCAGGGTGTTTTAGATGAAGTCCACGATCACGACCGCAGGAGCCGGCAATCGGACATTTCAGACAACCCAGGGAGGCAGAGTTCCAGGTAAGTGCCTGAGAGTTTGTTTCAAATCCTTGGCGGAACAGGTGCCTTTGTCCTCCTTGTCCTGCCATCTCCTCCCCTCCTGGTCAGATTGCCTGACTGCCTATGAGTGCTGGCAAGTCCTCTGGGAACAAAATCGTGTGACAGGCACAGCAGATAGTTGGAACTGGCAGCTAAAACACCGTTGGATTCGAAGACTTCAGAGAGTCAATGCTTTCCTGAAACTTAATTATGCCTTGTAAGTCTCATTTGCTTCAGCCTACTTTCCTCTTAAAATGCAAACAGTGCTAGTAACAAACACAAACAGTGCTAGGAGTGATAACCTTTAAATAAAGTCTTATCATTTAATAAGCTTTTATCCCCGTGGATGGCTCACAGAATTCTTTCAGGATCTTAGTGTTGAACCTCATGCGTCTTAGTGATGCCCAAAAGAGAGTAAGAAAGGAGAAAATAAAAGAAAAGAGAAAATAAAAGAAAAAAAGAAAAAAAAAAGGCTGACGGAGAAGAATTAGGGTAAGGTAGGATACTGAAAATATCAACACAAAACTGAAGTCAAATTTCAGTTTTTCTCCCCACCCCCCAAAGTAATGTCGTAAATATCACTACTCAAGTGTAACTTTTTAATGCCACTTTTTATTTGAAAAACTAGAAAATCAGGGCGCCTGGGTGGTTCAGTCAGTTAAACATCTGCCTTCAGCTCAGGTCATGATCCTGGGGTCCTGGGATCGAGCTCCACATCGGGCTCCCTGCTCAGCAGGGAGCCTGTTCCTCCCTCTCCCACTCCCCTTGCTTGTGTTCCCTCTCTCCCTGTCAAATAAATAAAATTTTTAATTAAAAAAAAGAAAGAAAAATTGGAAAATCAAGTAAATCAACTACAAAAATAAGTGCTCATATAAAATGGCATTTTCTCCTATAAAACTGGGAAATATTTTTAAATGCCCGCCATTCTACTTGGTTTTGTTCCAGAAAGTATACCCAAAACGTCCTCTCACGTGCACAGGCAGGGCTACTTAGGGGACACACACCCTCGGCTGCGCAGCTGATCCTGTCCTCCAGCAAGGGGATCCCTGGGACCGAGAACGTCTCGGTCTTGTTAGACAATAGCTCAGAGCCTGCACCTCGAAGCGTTCTTGGAAGGAAAAGCCGCAGCAGTAAGCCATGGCGCCAAGGGGCTCGGGGTTAAAGAGTGGTGAGGGGCAGACAAGGCATCCTGGCTGGGCATGAAAGCAGTGCACGCAGGGTCCCGGGGATGCCACGCTAGCGGGGTCCGTACCACTCAGAAGCATGCCCGCCGCCGGAACTGCTGTCACACGGCGGTAATTGTACAGGAGCCACCAAACGTGTGGGAGCCTCAAGGGCTTGATATTTCACTTACAAGTTTCAAGCTCTGTGGTGCTGCTGAGAGCAGTCTGTCAGCTGCCCCCACGCAAAGGTGCTTCTCGAACAATCTTCCAGGATCACCCTGACCTCAGGAATATCTTATCTCATCTTGGCAACGACTTCTCACAACTACCCAAGAAAAGGCATCATATAAATTTATTTTTAACACAAAAACACATTTTTAACACAAACACAAGGGAGAGCTCAGGGCTTTTCAAAGGGACGTGGCTGAAATCCATGGTAGTTAAATGTTTTCAATACTTTACAAACATTATCTGAATCACCCACAAAAGGCCCTTCTGTGGGGTGGAAGGACTGGACCCAGGATTCCCTAACAGTGACCTGTGACCACCAGCAGACGGCGGTCTAAGCTCGGCCACCTGACTCCGCACCACGTCCTCTTCCCCACACTTTCGTGGCTCTCCTGTGCACTCCACTTCCTAAAGGCTTATGGTTTCAAGTGCCGTCACTCTGCAGGGTATGTTGCTTGGGTCCTTTATATTTTGTGATCGTTGAGCCTAATAAACATACCATGGGACCATCATGCTCGTGCACCTCTATAACAGGCTTCACCCTTCTAGTCTGCAGGACGCCACGACCGCGGGAATACAGCCGGGGCATCGGAACAGAAGAACTGAAATGGATGTTATTGTAATTCCATCAAATCACCTCTCCATCTCTTTCTAGGATGCACTGTGGCACCAAGGAATCGGCACTCAGATGAGCTCAATCCCTCAGAATGCACGCAGAGGAATTCAAGGTACTCTCAGGCAGGCAGTTTCTCTAGTCTAAATGATGGAAAAGAAGCAGCAGGTGAAGAAGTTATAAAACACGTACAGAATAAATGCCTGTATTTCTTCATTGGTCTGAGACTTCCTTTTGTTAATTATTTAAGTATTCATGCATTAGTAACTATTTTGTCCTCTAGCAAAAATGAGAGAGGTCTTCAAGACTCAAAAATTAAATGATTACAGTGTGTTTGTCCCTAGAGGTCAAGCCACTGCTTTTAGTCTCACTTCGATTTTCCTTAAAATTAGGGAGATTCATTTAGAGAAACTCTAAGATCACTTTTAATCCAAAGGTGGTGTTAATTGATGACATTACATTTATCTATCTCTCTCTTTCTCTCCCTCTTTTACACATACACATGGGTCCTGAAAACACCCTAAAAACCAATTTCTCAGAATATGTCTCTCTTACTTTTTTGAACTATAGAGTTTGGGGATAATATTATTTTTTTATCAGTATTAATTTTGGCAGAATCCATTGGCTGACATGAAGTCTCAGCTTGAGGAAACAGCTATTTCTGTGGGAAGAGAACACCATTATCTGAGTGTTTTCTTCTGGATAATCATCCAACTCAGTACCGAGCAAATGCCGCATGAAAGGTGACTTGGGGGACAGGTGGTTGCCCTTATAGCATTCCCGTGATAACACTTCATGACGTCTAGCTGTTCATCATTTTTCACTCAGCTTTTAAAATCCTGAGATGACATGTTCTTATGACTCAGTACTTAATATTTAGGGAAATACTTCAGTAGAAGATACTTCTTAGATTATAAAGATAAGCAAAATTTTCTTCTGTGCTTAATTTCCCTTAGAGCTTGTTGGTTCTCTGCTACTTAGAGAAAGTTGTCAGGATACTTCTTCCCCAAACAGTAAGAAAAAGAAGGATTTTGTAAAGAGAAGAGCTGTGTACTCTCTGGACAGCTAGAAATACTGTAGCCCTCAAAATCCTTGTCTCAAATGAAATGTTGGATGAGATGCTATTTAAGATCTCTTTGTGCAGATACTCTGAGAGAGCAAAAATTTATATTCTGTCCATTGGCAAACCTCATCTAAAGGCAAAATACCAGAGTCCCAAAAGTGAGAAGCACTCTGGCTGTGCACGACCAAGAAGAGAACACAGAAGGGCTGTACTGAGACACGGGAAACTCGTGTTTTCCTCCTGTTTGTCTGCAGTGAGAAACAGGCATGATGAAGATAAGGCACTTTCCAAGCCCTCCCATGCACGTCTAAATCCTCGCTCTCACACCTGGGTGCCAAGGGTCTTTATCCAGGACTACCCTTCCAGGAAAAGAAGGAACTGGTTAGAAAAGAAACCTCAAATCAAGGCACCAAAAGCCATTTCTTCTTCTTTTTTTTTTTAATCCCATTCCTACTTTACTTATTTTTTAAATTTTATTTATTTATTTTTATTTAAATTGAATTAGCCAAGCTATAGTGCATCATTAGTTTTTGATATAATGTTCAGTGATTCATTCATTGAGTATAATACCCAGTGCTCACCATATCACGTACCCTCTTCAATGCCCATCATCTAGTAACCCCATCCCCCAACCCAGCCATTTCTTTTGATGGCTTCTCATGTAAGGACTGTCTCCAGGTTAGGACAAACGACGATGTGACTCCTCATGATATCCTCCATTAACTATGGAGCAAGTCACTGAAGGCAATGATTACGTAAATAAACAAACCACTGCACTGGAGTGTGGCTGACATACACAGAGGGGGACGTATCTAATGTCAACATCTTGATGAGTTTGGAGATACATGTCCACCACAAAGCCATCACCACAATCTATGCCGTAAACATATCCTTCACCTCCACATGTCTCCTCTATCATCTTTCCTAGTATTTTGGGGATAAGGATACTTCACACAAGATGTAATGTCTTAGCCTGTTTTTATGCACACATTAACTGCATACACCATGCTGTACAGTAGATCTCTAGAGTCCTCTAGTAGATCTCTAGATCTCGAGTTACCATGGTGACAAAAATGCCATGTATGTTCCCAGAATTCTGCAGACTCCCTCCATATTTCTGAAGACTCCAACCACAATGAGAAGTGCATCTTTTCTTTGGTCATGGTTGGCCTTGCTTCCCAAACTGGTGAACATCTCACTGAGCCACTTCAGCAGACTTACACGCTACATAATGTGGACTCCTCCCCTTCCTCTTCCTTCCTGGATGTGGCATCCCCAGAGACCCCTAAGGGACCAGAAGATAGAACCCAGAACTATAGAGAAACTGCTCTGGTGTAAGTTTTTGCCAGTCAGAGAGGAGAAATGAAATAGAAACAATTCCATGACACAACCTTCTTTATCCCCTCCATGGATCGCTCTGAGCTGTGTCTGTGATTTTCTCCCTGGCGCACATTCAAAATCGCACAGTCCAAGAAACACGACTGCTGACAAATTCACTGGGTCTCTTCCTGGCCCTTGTGAAGTGGTGGCCAGAGCAGTCATAAGAAGGATCACTGCTATATGTATTTCCTTCTTCCACACTTCCCCTTTATCCACAGCCTTACCACTTTAGGCTTGAAAATCCCAATACATTGTGAACATACAGAGGTTCTCCTTGGACTCTATGAAAGACCCAGGCTAAAACAACTGGAGCCAGATGGCTTCTGAAAAGCAGCCCTCGGGGCGGGGGTGGGAGGTTGGGGGAACCAGGTTGGGGGAACCAGGGAGGGCACGTGTTGCATGGAGCACTGGGTGTTGTGCAAAAACAATGAATACTATTACGCTGAAAAAATAAATTAATTAATTTAAAAAAAAAGAAAGAAAAGCAGCCCTTAACATGGAGATGTGCAGTAGGATAGCTCACCCATGTGAAAGCAGTAGGAGCCCTTTACAGATAGCAAGTGTCTTAATCAGCTCAAGAGGCTGGCTGTTTTAATCAATGGACATTTATTTCTCATGCTTCTAGAGATTAGGAGTCCAATAACATGGTCAGATTCTTGATGAGGGTCCTGCTGGGAATGTCCTTGCATGGCCTTTCCTTGGGACAGAGAGAGTTATTGTCTCTTCCTCTTTGTTGAGGGCTTAATCTGCATCCTGAGAACTCTGTCTTCATGACCTCATGTAACCTAATTACCTCTGAAGGACCCACCTCCAAATACCATCACACTGGAGATGGGAGTTTCAGTGCATGAGTTTTGGCAGAACACAAACTTTCAGTCCATAGTAAGATGATGATAACCTCTGGCAAGCAGTGGTATCAAAAGATCTTCAGCGTTCACCAGTGGTTAACTGAGATGATGTAGAGATGGAAGCCAAATCGGTATGAGAACAGGTGCCTTGGACCCAGCCAGCATGGGGACAATGGCTGTGCAGTGCAGGAGCTGCTCTGAGGCCCCCAGAGAAGATGCAACACAGCATTAGCTTCAGGACCCTCAGCTTCCAATGTACAACAGAGGCACAAGGTGGAAGTCTCTGTGGCAGCTTTTGGGAGGACCTCACCTCTCAGAGTGCTGAGAATCAAGAGGAGAATTTGATTATAAATGGGGCAGAGATGCAAAAGGGCCATTTGTGCACTCTCAGCATATCTGAGAGCAAGTACAAGACTGGGTAGGGGACAATTAATCAACATGAGCAAGCTCACCCATGATTTGGGATTTCATGTTCTGTCCTGAATCCCTAGAGCTGGCCCTAAACAGTTGAGGACCTAGTAACAAAGACTTAATGATGGCCTATCGTACATGAGATGGACCTGCCAGAATCCTCCTGGTCTAGTGTTGAAGGAATCTGAAGGAGGAAGTAGGAAATTATAACGGATTTATAGTGTGTGGTACCTAGAGGAGGTCCACTAAGAATGTGAAAAACTACTCTTAAGGGTGGAGTCCTCCATGTTTTTCAAAATATATTAACTGCCTTGTCATGGCTGGATTGACAGTGTGGTGGTCCTGGGACCACCAGACTATCACTGGGGATCTTAGGGCTACAGAAAGGCAAAGGCCAGGGCCAGACCTCCAGCATCAGAGGTGAAGTGGGTATCATCACTTCGGGGCAACAAAAGCAGAGTGTCTATTTGTGTTTAGGTGTCTATTTGTGACAAGGAATCAGGTCATGATTTCCTTAAGAGTCAGACACATGAACAGCTGATTAATGGGTTATTTGCATAATCATAAGAACTACATTGTTAATGCACAGAAACCACTGCCATAGGAAGACACTCTCTGAGGAAGGACTATGACAATCCACAAGGAGTTTGTGTCATTCTTCTGACCCTTCTGCAAAGGGGCCTGCAACCCACCCTCCAGGGTACCCATGCAATGAGCAAAATGGACTATTTGGACTTCTCAATGACAGGCACAAGTCAGGCCTGAGCTGCCCATAAATATTGAGAACCTGAAATACCACCATCAACCCCCAGGTAGACTGGAAGCTCAGAGAAGCCAGGTAACAAGAGGGAGTTTGGGCCCAAATCTGTACCACAGTGGATCCAAATGGCTCACAATAGGGCCCTGTTACCCATGTGTATAAATGAAGTTGTCCATCTCACTACCATACCTGAAGACCCATTTTCAATATCTGGGCTTCCTATTTCCCCAAATCTAGCACTCTGCTGGTTAGTGCCCTGATCCCAGGAAAAGGCAAGGCAGTAATGCCCCAAGACATCTGAGTTCTACTAGAGTAGGAGATACAACCATCTCCTGGCCCTTTAGCTTCTTGGGACAAAGGATTCATGGGCAAAATGGGGTTGTTGCACTAGTTGGGTCCTCATCCTAATTACCAGCAGAAGGTAAGGTTGCCAGAGAATAGTGAAGGCAGGCAGGACAGCTGGACCCACATGGGGAACCTCTTTGCATTTCCATGGCCTGGCAATGACCATTTGTGGAGGAAATATAACAACCATAACCCAACAAAAGGAGATAAACCAAGGATCCAGACCTTCAGGTTCAAGGTCTAGATCAACCTCACCAGATAATAAACCAAGATGGGTCAAAGTGAGGATAAGGGAACCCTAAAATGAGTAGTCAAGGAGAGAGACAGTGAATATCAATATGGCCTCATCCCAACCAAAGCAATGCAGACTATCATTTGAGTCACTAATCTTTCAGCCTAGGATTTACAGAAGACAACAAGTAGCCTTGAGCTTCAGGGTGGGGAGAGTCCTCTAACTGTGCTTATAGGGAGAGTGAAAGTGTTTTCATTTCCACAGAAACAGAAAAAGGAAAATGCACATCACAGTGCACAAGTGGTCCAGGAAGCACAAACGTTCAGTACAGTACGTACGCATGGTACAAGAGAGGACAATATGGGTCACAAGCTTTGTGTGACCCTTCAGATAAGCTGCCTTTGCATTCTTTCTGCAAAGCCCTACCAATCACTATTCACCACTGTCAAAGCCCTTGTCGGCTTTCCTGACACACTGAGTCCTACCTGCACACAGATATCCTTCACTTCTGTCATGGATGGTATGCAAGGGGGACTTCTGGCTTCCCCAGGATCTACCATGGCACATGACACAGTCCAGAGGTGCAGGAGAGTTAGCTCCCCAGAGTGATGAAACTCAACCAATGTGAGAGGCACAGATGGCTCTCTCCACCCACTTTTTCATTCCTATGGGGACTGCTCCAAGGTATAGGTTCTCTGTGCACAGCAGCCTGGAAATGTCCCACTTGTGGAGCAAACAGACCTGATCAGTGTCCTGCACTCTGCGTTTGCAGCAGTGCACAGGTCCACTCCTCATTTCCCAGCACACTTTCCATCCTCACTCCCACCGTGTTCGTCACGTGCACTGCTCCAGCCTTGGTCCTCCCAAATTCAGTGTCAGCATTTCTTGTGTGTCTCAGGTTCCACCTTCTTGCAAATTTTGAGCAACCCAGCTAATTTAGAAATCGCTGTACATCACAATGTCCACAACAGCTAAACTGTGGAAGGAGCTGAGATGTCCATCGACAGATGAATGGATAAAGATGTGGTCCCTATATACGATGGCATATTACTCAACCATCAGAAAAGATGAATACCTACCATTTTCCCTGACATGGATGGAACTGGAGGGGATTATGCTGAGTGTAATAAGCTGAGTAGAGAAAGACAATTATCATATGGTTTCACTCATATGTGGAACATAAGGAATAGCACAGAGGACCATATGGGAAGGGAGGGAATTCTGAAGGGGGAGAAATCAGAGAGGGAGACAAACCAAGAGAGACTCTCGACTCTGGGAACCAAAATGAAGGTTATAGAAGGGAGGGGTTTGGGGAGATCGGGTGACCGGGTGATGGGTATTAAGGAAGGCAGGTGTGGTGATGAACACTAGGTGTTATACACAACTAATAAATTGTTGAACATAACATAAAAAAAAAGAAATCACTATATATATATAGTGATTATATATATATATATAAATATGACGAATGGTAATACCATGATGAGTGTCAGTAAAAAGCAGGAAGGCAGTACAAGAAGGGCTTATGATGTTCAGAAAAGGAAGTTCCTTGATGTTTGAGAATGTGAACACCAAAAACAACTGTGATCAAACCACGAACAACTTCCATATTTTGGAAACGGGAAGGTTAGAGCTCAGAGCAACCTCTGCACTTGTCCTGGGTTGTATAACCACACGATAGCACCACTGAGACTCGAACTGTATCTCAGGAGTCTTAATCAGATGCTTTCCCCTGTATAATTTTGGATCTAGCAAGGACTAGCTAAAGTCTCCCACTATTCCCAAGAGGGTAATTTCTAGAAACAGGTTATTTAAACCTTAGTGTCCCTGAAGATGATGTGGGTTATCTTGTCAGGCTATAACCATAATGAAAATGCTTCAGACATAACTGGGATTTCTGCATTGACCTAACCATGTGGAACGATAACAATTACAATTATCTTATTTTCATTGTTACCAATGCTAATTCGCATGCACATCATTACACGTTTTACAAAGTTCGTTCTCTCGCTGATTTCCCCTTTCAGTACATGACAGTATTTATATTTAAGGATCATAAGTCAGTTTTACATCTGTCCATTCCCCAGAGCCTGATCATTTCCTGGTAAATGGTCAAAATTGAATTTCTGGAGTTACAAGTCTGAGTATCCCAGATCCTAGGCCATTCTGAGTAATTCCTAAAGCCCAGCTTAATTTTTACACAGTCTGATAGCCTCAGTGCTCAAGATTACTAGAGGGAAATTAGTATTTCTAAAGCACCCAAGAGTGCCCTAGTGGACTAAAAAAAAAATAATAATAATGAAACATTCACAAGAGCCTAACCGCCTCCCAGAGAGTTGTGCTCACCGAGTGGGCATCCAGATCGTTATGATGCTCTGTGACCTGACATAACATCTGCTGTGCACCTCCGCTCCCCCATCCTAAAATGAGGGTTTGGAACAAAGATCTCTGAGGACTGCTTAAATTCTAACATGCTATGATTCATGATGATTTTCTCCTTAATGTATTTTTTCCTTTCTTGTTTCATGAAATTTCTGTATCCCAAACTCTTTATTACTTCTGTTATAATCTATTTTTAAAGTCACCGTGCCTTGTTCTTCTCTCAAGAAATACTGGAAAATTTAATTAACTTCCATGAAATGTTTTGATAGGAGTTGCAGTAGGAGTTTAGGCAATTTGTCCTACTGTTGCCTTACAGGTCCGACTCAACATGAAAGGCGGGGGGTTGGCGCACAAGGCTTTACGCCCTTTATGAAAGTGATCAAGCTTCCAAAATGTAGGGATCTCAGACTCTATTCTTTGCTCTCAGCTGTTACATAATGTATGAGAATATCATATTAATAGGAGTGATTTGGTAAGTCCAACAACAAAAAAGGAAATGTATGTAATCCTAAGAATACTTGCAATTCAGCTATATTTTTCATAAATCCTGAAATGCTGATGTGTATTTTGGGTTTGGGCAATAGATTGATTGTACTCTCGATGTACTCTTAAAACCTTATTTATGTACTGTTCTTAGAAAAGAGGAAGAAAATAAACAGGAGGCTGTGATTAAAGAATGAGAGGAAAAGCAGAAAAAGTAAGGGCAGGAAAATTAAATGATTTTCCAGACAGCATGTGATTCCATTCTCCAGCCCAAAAAATGTGGGATGGGTGGATGACGTATATTGATGGTATACACCTGTAGGGGTAACAAAAGTATCAAAATCAAAAACTTCTATCATATTTAGACTTCAGTGCAAATAGAGAGCTCACACAAGGATCTCATAATATTTGTGTTCAAAGTAGATACCAGAAAGGACTGTCTATAAGGAAATTTGGCAAAGGAGAGTCTGAGATTCCCCATCTTCCCCTCTGTGCCCTTGCAAATCCCAGCTTGTAGGTGTCTTGCGACTCTTCATCACCTCCTAGTTAACAACATTGCCTACTTTAGCGATCCATGTGGGATTCTTTGCAATTTCTTCTCTTGAAGATGTGGAATACTTCAAAAATGCCTCTCATTCCCCCACTCCAGTAGAGCCCACATTCCCTGAGGGCATGAATCATGTCTCCTAAGCCTAAGTAACTGAGAGGCACATGCATTTCCAGAAGAAAGATGATTTGGGCAACGGAACCTTGATGAAAGGTGAGAGTTCACATGGGAAAAGTGGGGAATGCTCTTTGGTATTACCTCCTGAAATGTCAATCCCTGATTTAGACTGATCTTGTTAGAGTTTCCATATGTACACTTCAGAAAGCATGTTATGGGAGCTTGTTAGGGATAAACAGATTCTCAGATCAACACAAGGTTTAATCAAAATTGATCTTTCAGTTTTCAGTACTGGACCAAAATGAGACACACTACTTTGAATTTCTTGGCTCATAACCATTGTCTTCACTGCTTCCATCGTGCATTTCAGAGACCAGAACTAACCAAGGGACTGTACCTAAAGGGAGGCAGATTGAATTTTAATTGGATTTTAATTTATGGAAACCAAACAAATAGGGAGGTTGATCAGCAAGAGAGAGTCTGGTTCTTAGAAGTGTGAACTCATGATCAGAGGAAATATTCCAAGAGACCCAGGAATGTTTTAGGAGATGAGATTTTATAGTCTGTTTCTGGTTGGATTCCCCAACTGAAATCAGACAAGAAAGAAACTATTCCCTCTTGAGGCTCGTCTCAAGCACTCTGAACCAGGGAGCACTTCCTTTCCTTCTCCTGTCTGTCCCTAAGGACTGAGGGACCTAAATTACACCAGTATCAACTATGTCCCAGAAACAAGAGAACAGAGGGCGGTCACCAAAGGACTTCCTCCACACGCGACTTGCATTTGCCCACCTGCTGAGTAGTTTACATTACCATATGTCAAAGTTCCAGAAGTTCTCTGTGCTGTCTGGTCAGTCACCATGGGCATGGTTCAGGCATGCTATGCATTCCCAAATGGGTGTCTTTTAACTCAAAATCGAAAACTCAGACCCAACATCTCCAAAGCCACCTAGCTATCTGCCTCCTATGTTTGCTTTTCAGAGGTTGAAAGGATCTCCCTGGTTAGAAAACGGAGTCATCGTTTCCCATTCATTCCTCACTGCCCATATTCAACCTGTCAACAGTTTTCATGATCCTGCAGCTACGTTCTCTCACTCTGTCTGGTTCTTTTCATACCTAAGGATGATGTGCTAGTTCAGACTCCCTTTCTCTCTGCCCTGAGCTGCCTGACCAGTGTCCTACATCCTAGCTACTCAGAGTACATGAGCAGACCCTGGATAGCCTGTTACAAATGCAGACTCCCAGGTCCCACCGAATCATATCTGCATCTTAGCAGGACTCCCAAGTGGTTCCTGCACGCACAAAACTTTGAGAAAATTGCTGAAGCAGGAGAGCTAGGTTCTTGTCTCATGGAGTGAAAGAATGAATCTTGCAGACAAAAGAGAGTGAGTAAAGCAATAAAGGATACAGAAAAAGCTCTCTGAAGAGAGAAGGGTCCAGACTGGGTTACCACTGAGGGCTTTTAGGGTCAGTCTTTTATTTAAGGCTAACCAGGGAACTTAAATCTTTTTGACTTCTCTACTGGCAGCACCACTGATTAAGGACTAGAGATAACACCTTTAATGGCTTACTTCTTTTTAGAGTCTGTTTATTTTCTGTTGACCACAGGATACTGTCATAAATAAGACCCCCCCACACACACACCTCCACATCTTTGGGATTTCTGTGAGCCTGATCACATAACCCCTATCTATCTCTCCCTCCATGGCCCTACCTGGCCCTTTCTACCTGAAGGACTCGCTGTCTTTCTCCTTCACACTACTGCCACTTACAGTTTTAAACACATGTTAACTTCTAAGCTCTAAAATGTTCAAACCTGGGGCTCCTGGGTGGCTCAGTCCATAAGGGTCTGCCTTCCACTCAGGTCATGATCCCAGTAACCTGAGATCTGACTCCTTGCTCAGCAGGGAGCCTGCCTCTGCCTCTGCCTGATGCTCCCCCTGCTTGTGTTCTCTCTCTCTCTGACAAATGAATAAAGAGAATCTTTCAAATAAACAAATACATAAATAAAATGTTCAAACCAGACTTCCAGCGTAAGCATGACCGCACACATGGCCGCTCAAAGCACGGAGACTTGAACTAGACCATCTCGGTTCACATGCCTGCTCCATTTACCAGCTAAGCACAAATCAGTGGCCATGCTGCCTAGCCTCCTCTGTGGCTGCTCCCTTCTCTGTGTGGTGGAGCTGGCTGGCTCAGCTCACAGGGTGCTGGGAGGGTGGCAGGCCTGGAACGTGGGGTCAAAGAGAACCCATCAGGTGCTCCTATTACCACCACCTGCTACGTTCACATTGCGCCTGCGCCTCAGACACCGTCAGGACCATGGACAGCGAACACAAGCTGGGTTTTCAGGGCGACAAGCCCTGTCCTATTAGCCGAAGGAAAGATGCAGTTTCCAGGGCTGGCATCGAAGGCACCCAGGCGCCCATGGAAGCTGCGATCTTTACTCCGACGACTACTATGGGACCCGGGCGAGGCGGACCAGCCAGAATGGTTCTCAGGCATTCACCTTGGTTCAGAGAAGAAAGAAGGCGAGGCTATCAGAGAACTGACACTGAGGAAGCTGGAAGGAATTGGTCCTTCTCTTCCCTCTGGAGGAAGGAGAGGCCACTGGGCTGGGAAGCCAGGTAAGCCACCTGCTCCTACGCTCTAGGGACTTCTGCGAACAGCTGGTCAGGAAAAGATGAAAACGGAAAGGTAGATATATTCACTAAAATTTTTCTAAGTACAAAAAAAGGTGACAATTCTGTCAACAGATGGACAGATATTCTTAGGAAGATGCTGTCATACCACAATTAAAAATGAGCAGGAAAAATGTCTCTGCCTTTCAAAAAATAATCTCAAATGTAGCAATCACTGACAAAAGCAAAAACACGTAACTCTATGAAGAGAGGGAGAAGCCGCAGGAGAGAATAAAATCTGAGCTTGCAGACCTGAGGAGAGAAGAAAAACTTATCAGAATTTAAGACAAACCTGGTGAGATCCTAAGGGGGAATGCAAATACTGCAGGAAACACAGAGGCCAACAGAGAAAAGAGAAATTCGGGGGGGGGGGGGAGAAAAATGAAATGGAAACTCACAGGAAAGCATATTGATTAGAATGAAAGCGGAAGACATATCAAAAACACACAACCCCAACCAGGTGAAGTGATGTCCACAGAAACACCCTGGGGGCCGGCAACCCTACTGTGTTCCATCCATCGTGTCCCTCCCGTGGGCTCGCACCCTGTGGCTTTATCCCAGGAGATTGAAAATACATTTTCTTTAATATGACAATGTATTTTCCTTCATTAACTTTATTTTCATTTTCCTTTTCATCTTTAATTTTTGAGTGTTTCTTTGGATTTTGTGACTTTTACCTTTTACCTTTCCTTCTTCAGCATATCAAGACCCAGCTAATTTTGAAATCTGGTTGTGTATGTGTCAATCTGGCATTAGAGTTACTATTTCATGGACAGGGACCTGCTGTCTCTTCTGGGTACCTGGTAAAAGGTGGCTGGCAACCTGCTTGAGAAAAGGTGGATTCTTTCTTTTTTTTTAAAGATTTATTTATTTGACAGAGAGAGATCACGAGTAAGCAGAGAGGCAGGCAGAGAGAGAGGAGGAAGCAGGCTCCCCGCTGAGCAGAGAGCCCGATGTGGGGCTCGATCCCAGGACCCTGAGATCATGACCTGAGCTGAAGGCAGAGGCTTAACCCACTGAGCCACCCAGGTGCCCCGAGAAAAGGTGGATTCTTAAGAAACAGTCTATATTTAGGGACTCCTGGGTGGCCCAGTGGGTTAAGTCTCTCTGCCTTCAGTTCAGGTCATGATCTCAGGGTCCTGGGATCAAGCCCCGCACTGGGCTCTCTGCTCAGCGACAGCCTGCTTCTCCCTCTCTCTCTGCCTGCCTCTCAGCCTACTTGTGATCTCTCTCTTTCTCTCTCTGTCAAATAAATAAATAAAATCTAAAAAAAAAAAAAAAGAAACAGTCTGTGTTTAGACAACTGACTAGATGTATCAGAAGATTACCTGTGTTATCCCACATTTTACGTCAGAACAACCAAAGAGAGGATCAAAGTTTAAGAGTCAATATTAAATAAACGCCTGAAAATTTCAGAATAGTAGAGTGAGTGTAGAACACTGGAAAAGTACAGACCCTTCTAACCACTAATGTACAAGGGTAAGACAAACAAGACGCCATGAGCAAACTCGAACAGCCAACAATCTATTAGGAAAAATACTGTTTGCCATTCATGTGATTTTTAAGGGTTTCTATCCTGAACTTATAATTAACATCTTTGAACTTATAAGAACACTGACTCAGTAAAATGAAGCCAAAATGGGGCACAGTGAGTTTACTGACAATAAGCACACAAAAAAATCTCAACATCCAAAAAACATCCTCAAATTCACTCTTAAAAACAAAAGTGGTTATTAAACTATCCCAAGATTACTTTATCTCACCGATCAGATTGTCAAAATCTACAAGATGGGTAGCGTGCTGTCGGTAATGCTATTGCAAAAGAAGCACCATGCAGAATATAAATTAACATAAGTCCAGAAATGACAAGTGTTGGTAACGATCAGAATTAGAAATTCAATATCTTTTGAACTCAACAATCCTGAGTTTTGCCATTTATTCTGGACCTATCCTTGCTACATGCAAATTGATGATTTTACATTGTAACAGTGAAAGATTAAAACCATTCAAACGTCAGTCGGAGACTAATAAATATATTATACGGCATAATATCTACTTGCATAGCATTCAGCTATTATAAAAGTGGGAAAAGTCTCTAGGATACATATTTTAAGGGTAAAGAGCAAAGTAGCAAAAGGAATGGGTATGGTGTTACCTTTAGTTTAAAAGGAGAGGGAAAAAAAAGTACATTTCTACTTGCATAAAAAGTCAGTGGAAGATACACATAAAACAAATAAAAATGGTTATCTGTGGATGTTGGAGGTAGGGTTGTGTGCTGGGTAGGTAGAAGAGATAGACGGTGTGTATTTTTTAACACGATGAGTATATATATTATTTGATAATTCTACAGAAACATTTTTTAAAGTCTCTCCATTTCTACAGGACAAAGCTCTAATTCCTTTTTTAAAAAAGTTATTATTTTTAAAAAATATTTTATTTATTTATTTGACACAGAGAGAGATCACAAGTAGGCAGAGAGGCAGGCAGAGAGAGAGGGGGAAGCAGGCTCCCCGCTGAGCAGAGAGGCGGATGCTGGGCTCAATCCCAGGACCCTGAGATCACGACCCGAGCCAAAGGTAGAGGCTTAACCCACTGAGCCACCCAGGCGCCCCTAAAAAATTATTTTTATTGACATATAATGTATTATTTGCCCCAGAGGTACAGGTCTGTGAATCATCAGGCTTACCCATTTCACAGCACTCACCATAGCACATACCCGTCCCAATGTCCATAACCCAACCACCCTCTCCTTACCCTCCCACCCCCCCAGCAACCCTCACTGTGTTTTGTAAGATTAAGAGTCTCTTATGGTTTATCTCCCTCCTGATCCCATCTTGTTTCATTTTTTCCTTCCCTATCCCCCACAACCCCCGCCTTGCCTCTCAACTTCCTCATATCAGGGAAATCATACAATTGTCTTTCTCTGATTGACTTATTTAGCTCAGCATAGTACTCTCTAGTTTCATCCACGTCGTTGCAAATGGCAGGATTCCATTTCTTTTGATGGCTGCATAGTATCCCATTGTATGTATATACAACATCTTCTTTATCCATTCATCTGTTAATGGACATCTAGGTTCTTTCCATAGATTGGCTATTGAGGACATTGCTGCTATAAACATTTGGGTGCATGTGCCCCTTCAAATCACTACATTTGTATCTTTAGGGTGAATACCCAGTAGTGAGATTGCTGGGTCATAGGGTAGCTCTATTTTCAACTTTATGAGGAACCTCCATGCTGTTTTCCCAGAATGGCTGCAAAGTCTGCACTCCCACCAACAGTGTAGGACGATTCCCCTTTCTCCACATCCTCTCAAACATCTGCTGTTTCCTGACTTGTTAATTTTAGACATTGTGACTTGTGTGAGGTGGGATCTCATTGTGGTTTTGATTTGTATTTCCCCAATGCCAAGTGATGTGGAAAGCTCCAACTCCTGCACTAAATACCCAGCCTAAGTCCAATAGTACTTCCTAGCTTCCACCGCCCAGTCTCTCTAAACCAGATGTTACTCCCCTGACATGCTCCTTGCAGGTTCTTCCGTGCTATTGCTTAGCCACCATTCTTAATCTGAAATGCTCTCCCATTCCTCCTAACAGTCTGAGGGAACCCATGTGTCCACCAATACCATCTTGTCTTCCTTGATGCTCCCCTGCTAAGGAAGCCACTTCTGTTAGCATTCACCTAAAATCTGCTCTGTTTCACTTGCTGGACTCATTACACTCTGCCTGGTATTATAATGCATGACTAAAACAAAGGTATTTTTACTATCAACATGTTGATGACAAACACGTGAAAAATCTGCAAACAGGAGCAAACTACAGTTACATAAGGAAATAATTTCACAGTACAATGAATGATCACAGTCAAAATACTCCTGCGATGGGGTAGAGCTGAGCAGTTTAGAATCACTCACACCCACACTCTGGCCCCTTGGATTTTGTAAATGGTCATGTAGGGCTTCAGCTCTTTGGCTAAGGGTTTCTGCAGCTTCAAAGTAGGTTTAGACTTTAAGCTTTGCACTCAGTTGTTTTGTTTTGTTTTGTTTTTACATTTTTATCACTTCTATCTTCATTTTGGTTTACTCACCCTTCACAGTATCTTTCTACCCAGAAACATGGGGAAGGTTTCTACCAGAAGGCAGGAGGTATATACCGGGTCAAGAAGAAAGGATGCTACTCTTGCTTCTCTGGGTAATGTGCCAATATCACAGGGCTGCTCATTTCTCTATCAGTTTAGCAATGTTCTGAGAGCCTTACAAATTCATGGCTCATTCTTGTGTTTCCTCTTTTTGCTGTATCTCCTCATCTTGAAGCCCCTAGGTCTGACATAATCCCTTGAGCTAATTTATTAAAAAGCCTAGAAAATGGTATTTTGTTCAGCCTGGCACTTCTTCTACCGAGCTCTCCTTGTCTCCTTCCCCCAACCCAACGTAACATTCTTTAAGGCTCTTTGTCTTACATTTACACAAGCTGATAACCTCCATTATTAAACTCCAACATGCTCCCTGGCCCACATCTAAACCATCCCAACAACTGTGTAAACCTTCCTACTTGCCCTGGAGCTAACCACATGGCTCCAGGAGAAAGATGTCCTTGTCCTAGCTTTTTTTTTTTTTTTTTTTTTTTTTCATTTTCTCTTTCTCTTCTATCATGCCCTTAACCAAGCACTGAGTTTTCTGGAGCCTCAAAATATTTGACAATTAGTATTCCACGTCACCATTTAAGGTCCCAGAGGATGCTGGAACTGAAACCATCCTTGGGAAGAAGCCTTGCTCCAAGTTCCTAGCTGAATAACTACCTCAGACCCAGCCTGCAGTGCTGAACCCAAGGGCATTTACGGCAGATGTCTCTGGGCTGGCTCACGATGTGGTTCCTGTTTTCCAGTAAGAGGAATCTCTTCCTCAGTGATAAAATCCCCATTGGAATTGTGTGGTCCTTTCTTAACTTTCTAAGGGACTGAATGTTTGTTTTATGTACATATAGAATTCATACAATAAACATGAGCTATCACTATTACCATCTGTATTTTTTTCTACCTGAACACTGATGTTCTGTGTCTTCTAATTCCAATAGTAATTTTGATGGATGTTTTCAATTTCTATAATCTAATGAAACAGGTTCTTTCTACCAAATACACACACACACACACACACACACACACACACAGTATTCAAATATCAGAGGATGCTTTCTATACCACTAGCAGTTACTAACCTTATTTGGAGAAACACTGGAGCAGGTCTGTATCAGCCAAGGCCTCCAGAGAAATAGGACTGATCATGGAGGCTGAGGAGTCCCATGATCTGCCATCTGCAAGCTGGGGACCCAGAACGCCAATGACATCATTTTAGGGCCTCAGAGGTGAACTGCAAATTCACCCTCCTCTGCATTTTTGTTCTATTCGGGCCCTCAGTGGATTGGATGGTGTCCACCTACGCTGGGGAGGGTCATCTGGTTTACTAAGCCCACTCTTGAAAACTAAGTCAGATGCCAACCTTGTCTAGAAACACCCTCACACGCACACCCAGATGACGTTTAACCAGCTATCTGGGCAGCCATGGGCCAGTCAAGCTGATGCATACAATTAACAATCACAGAATCGCATCTTATTTATTTCTGCATCTACCACAGATTCTGGGCCACGACCATGCACGGCAGATGTCCTACGAAAGTAGGAAAAAAAAATGAATGATAAATGGGTATCAATCCAATCACCCACCAACCGTTCTGTCATTCAGATGCGCAACCACAGGCTAACCATCTCACACCAAATACCAATCCAATGACGTATATACATGTTTTTCCCCAGGGAGGGGGGGAAATACTCTGTTATTGGTACTTCACCACTCTCTCTCAGGGGAAAATTTTTCTTCCTAGAAAATGTGGAATGCAGATACACCTTAAAAAGAATCTCTCAAATCTGAAAAACTTTAAAGAAGAATTTCCTTGGAAGTGTGGACGCTGGATACCCTGGGTGAGGCACAGCAAAATGTGACTGCGTCCTCTCTTTGGCCCCATCGAGGGAGGTGGATTTTAATTTGCTGAGCGGAAATCCATACCAAGTCTGCACGAGTCAGTACCACGCTGTCCTCGCCATGTGTAGCGCGAGAGGCTGGTACCTCACCTGCGGCTCTGTCATCGTAGAAGAAATTTCAATTCCAGCCTCGGCAGGAGGGGGGCAACGTGGTTTGGAAGTCTCCATCTTGGTGGTCCGCACACAAAAAAAGAAAATTCCTTACAAAGGGTGAGATTTCGATTTCTCATTACAGATGGGCTCACTTTTGATGATTCTACAATGTCCCACGAAGACCCCATACGGTTTAACTTTTAGAAACAGAAAAGCAGATTTTCCTCTCTTTAAAGAAAGCACCTCCTAAGACGTATAAAGGATTTTTCTCTTTCTATTGTTAAATGTTTTGCTCTTTCGGTAAGCCTTGTTTCTTCTCCCTTACCTCTGTCTCCGAGCTGATTTTCATTTTAGGAGGAGAAACAAAAGTGTTTCTCGAAGCCAACAAAGTGGTTTAGCACATATATAGCTTTATTCCAACAGGTGTACCTTATCTCAAAGTCTAAGAAAAACAGCAGTATGACTTACTGTTGGTGAAATTCTAGCTCTGTGCAACATCTCTGAAATAAGGACGTTCCCCTGCAGCCACCTTCACCACGTGAAAGAAGCTTTATTTGGTGTTTGTCATTACAGTGGGGCACTCGGTGAGTTTCATAATCAAAAAGGAAAAAAAAAATCACTGCTGGTTACAAGAAAGCATTAAATTGCTTCATGCACCCAGCCATCTACATGAGGGAGGCATTTCTTTCTTTTTTCTTTTCTATCAGACAGTCCTCAGAATTAAGTGAGCCTACGGACAAATCGTTAGTGTCCCAATCAATGGCCCACGTGTGGGCCTGCCAAGGAATGATGGGTACTTAGAAAAGAAATATTAAAGCCAAGGACTTTGTGCGGATCTCCAAGTTCGCAAGAGATATAATTGCTAAGCGAAGTTGGAAAAAACACAACCCAACACAAAATATCATTCCTCTTTCTGGCTTACAAATAATGAGTCTTTTTTTTTTCTTTTTTTTTTTTACCAGGGAAGGCTCCTGGATGTCTTATTATATAACATCTATGAAGTTTTAGCAGACTTGACCAATAAGCTTATTTTTCTTCTCGCTGTAGATGATTCCCATGGCTTGGTAACCACTGCCCAAGACCACAGGCTGGGAAAGCAAAGACTGGCCTACCTTTAATGCAGCTTGTGTGTCTAGGTTCCACGACAGAACAGACTCATGGTCAGCAGTTGAGAGAAGCAAAGTGCAAAGGAAAGGTCATGGGTGGGCTGAGGTCAGATTCTAGTAAGATCTGGGGGGACACTGACTTGCACAATAAGGAGATGGGGAAGGAAGGTCAAAGTCAGTTGTGGATGTAGCAGACTGAGATAGGACTTGGAGTCTATGATCATACTTGGGTCAAATCTAACAGAGGGTGACTGGGAGGAGAGGTCTGGGAATCCAAGTGAAAAGCACCTCCGTCCACCACAGTGCATTCTGCTTGGAAGAAGGCCAGCATCTCTGGGCTGGCCCAGCTGTCTCCAGAGCCTGGTCCTCTGGACCTGCTCCCACCAGCATCAACTAGACATACTCTCTTGAATGAAGATGGCAGTGTTTCAAACCTTCATACCTTGGATCTAGGAGAAATAATGTTCAATCGCCCACAACAGTAATATGCAATTAAGAAACAGATCTACACTACCAGCTGAAAATCACCTCCATAATTGGTGAGCACCAAAACAAGGCGTCATAAATAAGGCCGATAGTTTAGTGTTTACGACACATTATACTTCAGAGTCTGTCCCAAGTAGTCATTACTCAATGAATGAATTGCCATTTGCATTCTTTACTGTCCACCAAAGAGTACTTCTGTTGAGTGTTCTGTGACAGTAATCCACAAAAAAACACTACTTGGCAGCCAAGAGCAAGGGTCTCTGGTTCCCAGAAAGAACCACGTCTCTCTTGGGGAGCTCACTACATTACATTAGCGGGTTCCTCTCTGCAATGCTGCACCTGGTAATACCGACAATTATTACCTTTAATACACTTCAAACAGCTCCTAAATGATTCACTGCAATAAACGGAGCTGACCGGGCTTGTGGGCTCAATCAGTTTCATCCTTTTATTAATAAACATTTGAATGGGCAATCGTACCCTTTAGGGAAGGGATCTTAATGGATGGCCAGCCATGGATCAGAATGTGAAGCATCCCATTATGCACCAATAAAACAACTCTGCCGAACAAAACACGTCACTCCCTGATCCCCGCAGCAGCTATATGGCATCCTCTGATGTCCATTTCAAAACGGGACTTAATTGAGAAGGTTTTAATGGGTAGGTTTGTTTTATTCCGTGTTTTTGCAAATTAACCTACCATAGGAAGCATCTGTTGTGGGGCAATCAAAGCCATCAGGAGTGTCCTTGTTGTCTCACCCCTGTTGCTTTGTTTTTGGAATTCCCCAGGCCAAATATTTCTGTCTGTATTCTCAAAATAGGCAAGTGTATTTGTCTGCTCCTACCGAGCTTTTCCGTCTAGAACCAATGGACGAAAACGTCAATAACAACGGTGTTTCTGGAATCGGTGGTACAAGATTTGGAGCTATTAACCCAACATCCTGCTGCAACAAAATCACTTTTTATAAACCTGAGCTCTCTGAAAAGGCAATAGAGAAAACATTTCTCTAATGCATATAATAAGGTTTCAGAGCAAAGAAGAATTCTGAACTCAAAATTTACTACGAAAATGGGCTGCAGAATTTAGCTTTATGGATGATAAAGATGAGCATGTTGCAATAGAAGCTAATATTCTCGATCCTATAATAGACCTATAAAAAACACTGATCCATAGAACGTTATCTTCACGTATCCATCAGTTTAAAAAGGAGTTCATTTCATCACATAAAATTCCAGTGATTCAATCTAGATCTGCAAGCTGACATGAGCTCAGAACCTCCAGGTACATTAGGAGGGAGGAGAAAGGATCATTGTCAGGATCCCACCAGTATAACAGCTCATATCTAATTCTTCAATGAACAGTCACTACAATTCAACTTATTAATTATTAAAATGAGATATATAATTTCGCTCTAAGAAATTAAAAGAAACAAAAAGACATAAAAGGGAAGAAACCCAGGATATCTCCGCCTCCACCCACCCCCTTGACTGACCAGCTCTTGGATCCTGAGTGTTCACACCCTTATCTGGCTCGTCAGCAGGGGCTGCCTGCATTCCTCACTGACATCAGTCACAGAACCGGTCATCTGGTGGTTTCTTATGATAAGCTGCATGATGTTTTCCTGGAGGCAGATGGAATCTAGTACCTATTCAGCATCCCAGCATCTAGCCCTTCCTCCAGGGTCCCTGCATTTGACCCATTGCCTCTTGCCTCTTGGCATGAGTATTGATGATTATTGCCTGATTCCTACTCTGACTTCCCAAAATCTCTTACCCTCCTGAAGATTTACAAAGCCCACATACTGCAACCTTTTTTAAAGAGCCTAAATATTTGTTAAAATGTACATGTTTCCCATCAGACGATGAAGGCATTTTCATGTATTAGCCAATCTAATAGCTTTTTCTTTCCCCCTTTTTAAAAATTCAATTAATTAACATATAATACTGGTTTTAGAGGTAGAAGTCAGTGATTCATCAGTCTTATATAATACCCACTGTGTTATAGAACACTCATCACATCACAGGTGTCCTCCTTAATGCTTATCGCACAGTTACCTGTCCCCCACCCTCCCCTCCAGCAACCCTTAGTTTGTTTCCTACGATTGAGAGTCTCTTACAGTTTGTCTCCCTCTCTAGTTTCATCTTGTTTTACTTTTTTCTCTCTTCCACTATGATCCCCTGTTTTGTTCCTTAAATTCCACATATCAGTGAGATCATATAAGTCTTTCTCCAACTGACTTATTTCACTTAGTGTAATACCCTCTAGTTCTGCCCATGTAATTTTAAATGCAAGATTTCATTTATGTGATGGCTGAGTAGTATTCCATTGTATGTGTGTGTGTACGTATATACACACACATTCCACATCTTATTTATCCATTCATTTATTGATGGACATCTGGGCTTCCCATAGTTTGGCTATTGTGGACACTGTTGCTATAAGCATTCGAATCACTACATTTGGATCTTTGGGGTAAATACCTAGTAGTGTAATTACTGGGTCATAGGGCAGCTCTATTTTCAACTTTTTGAGGAACCTCCGTGCTGTTTTCCAGAGTGGCTGCACCAGCTTGGATTCCCACCAACAGTGCACGAAGGCTCCCCTTTTATCACATCCTCGCCAACATCTGTTGTTTCCTGACTTGTTAATTTTAGCCATTCTGACTGGTGTGAGGTGGGATCTTATTGACACTGCAATTTTTTATGCTGCTAATACTTAGCACACACTTGTATAAGCCACACAGTAATTGCTAAAATGTAGCCATCCTCACTGTACAGATGAGGAAACTGAGGTCTAGGGAAACCAATTTACTTAAAAGTCATGCAAATGGCATTAGAAATGTACTTACAATGTTTTCATCTTTTCTATGTCCTATAACATACTATAATATAACATAATATACTGCCTATATTCCTAGAATTTTGCAATCTCCAAAGTACTCTTAGCTTATCTCACTTTATCTTCAATATAAACCTATGCACAAGGAAAACATGATAGTCCCCTATTTTTAAGTCTGAGGAAGACTGTGTTTGTCCAGAGAAAGGGGTCGGACATAGTGGCTACAAGTGGCATCAAACAGAAATGTATTCAGATCCCAGCTCTGCCCAACAGGAGACTGTGAGCTCAGATGTTACTCTACCACTATGGATTCCATTTTCTTATCTCAGAAATACAAAAGTTAAAATATGATGTTGAACCACTACCCACTTATTAGAATGGCCCAAATCTGGGACACTGACGACATCAAAATGCTGGAGAGAATGTGGAGCAACAGGGAATCTCACTCATTGCTGTTGGAAATGCAAAATAGTGTCACCAACTGAGGAACAGTTGGGTGGTCTCTGATAAAACTAAACATCCTCTCACCGTATGATCCAGCAAATGAACTCCTTGATATTTACCCAAAGGAGTTGAGAATGTGTCTACACAAAACCCTGCAATGGATTTTTATAGCAGCTTTATTCATAACTGCCAAAACTTAGAAGCCACGAAAATGTCCTTCTGTAGATGAATGGATCGACTGGGTCCATCCAGCCAATGGGTTGTTATCCAGCACTGAAGAGGCATAAGCTGTCAAGCCATGAGAAGACACAGAGAAACCTTAAATGCATGTCCCCAAGGACCTGTCAGTCTGAAAAACCTACGTCTGTATGATTGCCACTATACGACACCTTGGGAAAGATAAAACTATGGAGAGAGTAAAAAGATGAGTGGTTCCCAGGGCTTGTGGGGAGGGAGAAATGAATGGAGGGAGCGCAGAGGACTTTTTAGGCCATGGTGAAACTCCTGGATGATACTGTGATGGATACGTGTCATTATACGGTTATCTAAACCCACAGGACGCATGACACCAAGACTGAACTCTAATGTTAGTTGTGCACTGAGAGTGATAACGGTGTGTCGCTGTAGTTTCATCACTTGTAGCAAATGCACCCGTCTGGGGGAGTGTTGATGTGGGGGAGGCCGTGCGTGTGTGGGTGCAGGGGCTCATGGGAAACCTCTGTATCTCTCTCTTAATCTTGCTGTGAACCCCAACCTGCTCTAAAAAAATAGAGTCTTAACAAAAAATACTGCAAACCAACTGCAGAGGATTACTATAAGGATTAAATTAAATGCTGCATTTTAGAAAATACGTTGTAAGCCCTTAATAAATAGAAGCAGTTAGTTCTAAGTCTTACTCATGAGTAAAGACTCTGCGGTCTTTTCATGTTATTTTTTTTTCTTTTTTTAGGGGCAAGAGAAGGGCAGAGGGCAAGTGAGCGAGAATCTCAAGAAGGCTCCAGCCCAGCATGGAGTCTGACGTGGAGTTGGATCTCCCGACCCTGAGATCATGACCTGAGACAAAATCAAGAGTGGGACACTAACCGACTGGGCTGCCCAGGAGGACCTTTTTACTCTATTCGTGTCACAATTCCCTTGAATCATATGCCAAATGCACTTCAATTGTTCAGTTCATATTTGCTGAGAATCTACTAGGTCCTGAGACGTTCTGAAGGAACCAGAGAGGACACATTCTGGAATGCCGCATGCAAGCTTGTGTATACTGTGGACAGGAAGACACACAAGGACAAGAACACCCAGCCCAGAGAAGGGAAGACCTGGTCTTGGGCCTTGGCTGAAAAGGAGGAAAAGTACTAAAAATAATAAAAATAAATTTTAAATGAATATTTATCATTAATTATTCATTTTTTAAGGAGTAAAAATTTGGATTTGGGGCTGAAACAAGTTTGCACATGTATTAGCCCCCAAAAGCTAACTTCACAAAAACCTATTAAATATACGCTGGGAATTATAGACCTTCCGTTATGTAGAACTAAATTGTGAAAGGATCCCAGGATAGTACATGTAATGAATCCGAGTGACGTCCTTTAGCTCAGCAACATGACTGCATCTGTTCCCTAAGGTGACTGTGTGCCATTGTAGTATGGTCAAATGGGGGCAGGAAGGATCATTACAAACAATGATTTTCTTTAATTCTTTTTTAGAATTAACCCCAGCATATTTGTAAATCGAACCATACTTTGAATTGAGGGAAGTTTTCCCCAAGCAACTGAGGGGACTGCGTTAGCCAGTGACACCTGGACCTGAGCAGTGCTCAGCCTCCGTGGCCAAAGAGCAGGCCCCAAACTCAGTCTGTCCTGTCACATGCTCTATGCACAACATTATAAGTCAATTGCACACGCAATTTTTAAAAATGTCTTTACTATCATCAAATCTTCAGGTGATACCCTCAACTATTTAAATCTCACTGGCATGTCTTGCTAGTCGTTCTAACTTAAAGCAATGTTGCAGTTAGTCCTTCTTCATACAAAGATACATAAGTTAGAATGAACAAGTTGTAGAGTTGTAGCCTGGGAATCAGGAAATGATGTCACAGAGGCTGAATGAAGTTGGCACATAAACTCATTACAGGCAGCATGTGCCCAAGTCATAGGACGAAGCCAGTCCAGGCACTGACCTTCCTCTCCAGTCATTCTGTCTGCACGATCGTACACTAAACACCTGGAATTCTCTGTCTCTTGATTCAGATTCCCCCATCCTGGTCAATGACAACAGTTCTGGCCGGAACAGCTGATTACTTTTGCCCAAAGTCATGAACATAGTGATAAGCTCTTCCAGGGAAAGTAAACTCCCATTTGGGGTTTAAAAGACTCGGCTATCCCTCAGTGTATCATCGCTGGCACGTACCACCATTCACGAGAATATGAATGCCTCAAGACATGGCCTGTAGCGCCCCAAGTTGATGGAATCTTGGCCTTAGTCAATACAGCACGGGTGAGCCATCCTTATTTCTGGAAATACGAAGTGCGCTAAAAGAGCACCAAGATACCAAGTGCTATGCTCCTCCTTTTCTACTCTTTTTCTTTTTTAGAAGATTTTATTTACTTATTTGACAGAGATCGCAAGTAGGCAGAGAGGCAGGCAGAGAGAGAGGTGGGAAGCAGGCTCCCTGTTGAGCAGAGAACCCATTGTGGAGTTCGATCCCAGAACCTTGAGATCATGACCTGAGCTGAAGGGAGAGGCTTTAACCCACTGAGCCACCCAGGTGCACCCTTTTCTGCTCTTTTGTAGGCTGGTATGGATACATGAAATTAAGATCATTATGTTAGTATTATGTTAATATTTACTGGGCACCAGATAGGTACAAGGTATTATGCTAAGTACCTTACAGATATTAGCTTATTTAATTCCAGTACATAGGCTTAACAGATGAAAAAACTGAGCAGGAAGAGATTAAATAAATTTCTGAAGGGGGAGCCTGGGTGGCTCCAGCACTGGGTGTCTGACTCACGGTTTCAGCTCAGGTCATGGTATCAGGGTCATGCTAATGCAGAGTCTGCTTGGGATTCTCTGCCTCGCCCCCTTCCTGAGCCTCTCCCATGTTCCTGTGTTCTCTCTCTCCCACTCTACTTCTCAAATATATATATATATATATATATATTTTTTTTTTTTTTTTTAAATTTCTGAAGGTTCCCGGGTACTAAGTGCCAGAGCCAGGATTCCGAACCAGAGCTCCCAATGGAATCTGATACTCTTTCATTTGCTTGCAACCTCCCGTGAGCCCCGAGTCAGCTGTCTCTCATAGCTCAGCCTCTCCACCTGTAACGTGGAGACAGAGCCCCTGCCCTATCCTAACGTGATCCCTGGGACTGAGGAAATGTTTCTAACAGGTTCAGCAGTTAAGAAGTCATTCAAGAAATCATTCCTCTGAACTGGCATAATGACTAGATCGATTCCAACACAAAGGGCTTGGGCACAACCTGTGACTGTGGACAGAACCCAGGGTTGACCTGTCCAGCCACAGTACATGATCGCCGTCTTGCGGAGGACACCTAAGTGACACAATGCCAATATGTAGCTGAAAAGTTTAAATAGCCGGGCCAGCAGGTCATTCATAAACCAGGGACTCCAAGGGCAGAACAGGAGTCAAGCTCATACCTGAGATTTCTGTCCATTAGGTCTCTGACCAGAAAATAATGAAACTGTGACTGGGTTCTAATTTCTGGGAAGAACTGGAGTTACTTTCTTCATTGAGATATTTTCTGTGTGGTACTGAACAGCAGCAATTCTTTCCATTGGCCTCTCTTGTTAGTGGCTGGCCTCTAGCCTCCAAGAGAGCCGGTAAGACCATCCTTGCATGAGTAACACACAAAGGCAAATAAATTTTTTATCTGAATTTTCCTTTGACAGCTCCATTCTGAGCTGATCTGATTTTACACTAAAATTTTTAGAGTAGTTTACAATTTGCAAAGTACTTTCAAAATACTCAAATTATAATTCACAGCAAGAATGTAACACTGAAGAACAGGTAATAGTAACATCATTTCTCATATAAATTCTGAAGTTTCACTCAAGGAAGAGACTCTCTCCACGTGACACAATCATTTAAAATCAGGGGATCAAGGGACACAAACTCTGGGCTGCAATTCTCATGTTTCCTCCATCACATCCTACTGTGTGAGCAAAATCAAGAGACGAATGGTGCCAACCCAAAACAATGCCCTTCAGATTCTGCCCTGATGCAGGAATCGTATCTACTCCGTAGCTTCCAGGAACTAAGCTAAGTATTAGGCTTACAAAAGTACACACAATGACCCGGCTGTCTCAGGAACGTATGATTTATGGAGGATGAGGGAGACGTAGGACGGTGTGGTAACATCGTCACAGGGGCCCTGGCAATGACACTTCACTAAGATCTGGTGTTTGCTGGAGTCTGTCGAGTGAGAAGCAGGAACTCAGGAACAGGCGGGCCAAATGTAGGGGTAGAGAGAACAGAGGCTCATTCACAGAATTAAAGAGTAAAATGGGGGTTCAGGACTGGAGGCAGGGGCAATAGGGAAGCTAATCAATGGGCATAAAGTTTCCATCAAGGAAGATATGGGACGCCTGAGTGGCTCAGTGGTTAAGCGTCTGCCTTCAGCTCTGGTCATGACCCCAGCCAGGGTCCTGGGATGGAGCCCTGCATTGGACTCCCTGCTTGGCGGGAAGCCTGCTTCTCCCTCTCCCACTCCCCCTGCTTGTGTGCCCTCTCTCACTGTGTCTCTCTCTTTCAAATAAATAGATAAAGTCTTAAAAAAAAAAAAAAAGGAAGATATATCAGCTCTAGGGATATGCTGTACAACATCATTACCGTAGTCAACAATACCATATTGTAACTTAAAAATCTCTTAAGAGGGTAGATCTCAAGTTAAGTGTTCTTTCCACAAGAGCAAAGCAGATCAGAGAAAGGGGAGGAGAGGAAAAGGAAAGGAAAAGAAAGGGGAGGAGAGGAGAGGAGAGGAAAGGCAAGGCAGGGAAAGGAAAGGAAAGGAAAAGGAGAGGAGAAGGGAGGGGAGGGGAGGAGAAGAGAAGAACAGAGAAGAGAAGAGAAGCGAAGCGAAGAGAACAGAAGAGAAGAGAAGAGAAGAGAAGAGAAGAGAAGAGAAGAGAAGAGACAAAGAGCTCCTCAAGACAATGGAAGAAACAGGCAAGACAACTCAGAGGCTGCTGAGTGTTCACCTCCTTGAGATGGTGGGAGTGCGGGGAGCCATGGACATGGTTGGAGTCCAAGTGAGTTGAAAAGAGGACCCTACAAGTGGCCACCACCCCACCTATCCTGTACCCTCTCCTGTTTGTCACACCAGAAATGGAAAACCCACTTGCACACGGGGCTGGAACAATATGGTGGAGGCAAGCTAGCTCCACCCTAGGGAGGGGTTGGAGGAAATAGGAAGGGTTTGGGAGCAGCTGAAACATTACATCATATTGGATGATACTGAGTGGTGACTAATTAAAGAAAATACTGAACACGACAGACAGGGTTAGACAGAGCTAAGGAGAGGAGATGCTACGCAGGACCTTGCACAAAGCCTGCACTGTGGCTGGACAGAGACTGACAGAGACAGAGCGAGAGAGAAGGGGAGCAGTTACTGAGACCAGGAACTCCAGGAGCATCCAGGAGGACGTTTCTGCATCCACAAAGACTCCGTTGTGTCTCGCTGAAACTACGGAAGCTGGGAACGCCTTCTGCCTGGGCTGTCCCCCTTACAGAATGCTAAGCTTCTGCCCTATGACTGACAGTTTTTCCTTTTCCTTACGCATGACTTTTACCCCATGTCTTCTGTTGTCTTGATTATAAAAAGACAACACGATTCTGTGATTTGTTTGCATTTTCTGGAAATCTCACTGGAGCGATACTGCTGATTTTCTTTCCTGGGGACTGCTGCTGACAATGAACTCCTGGCTTCTCTGGAGAGTGGGTCGGGGACGGTCAGGAGGGCAAGCCTGGAAAAGGCACTCAACCAAGTGCTATGGTGAGTGCCGTGGAGTGTGTAAGCCTGGCGATTCACAGACCTGTAGCCCTGGGGATAAAAATACATTATATGTTTATAAAAAATAAAAAATAAAAAAAAATAAAAAAAAAAAGGCACTCGAGCCCGGCCAACAGCTGCCCACACACAGGTCACTAGTGTTGTAGCAAAAGGACAGAAAGAGCGACAGCAGTGAGCCCCTCCCTCATCACAATTTCCTAAGACGGTCGATTCTAGCCGTTCTAAACTTACAAGTGCAAAATGACATTTGCAGTAAATAGTCATTCAAAATTCTGGGGAGAAACAACGGAAATGCCCTGCCTCTACTTTAGATTCATTTCCATGTGATCCATGCCCCCTCCTCTTCTCTGTTTATGGTCTTCCCTTCAAGCAGCAGGCTTCCCGGTCCCCTGAAATTTGGCCAGCATTACGCACGGTGCCCACATTATGCACCAGACACTGTGCTGAGCAATGGAGACTCAGAAATGAGTAAACAGGTAGACAGAAAAAACAAAAGCAAGTCCAGACCAACAACACTCTGCCCTTGAGGATGACACGGGTCCTCAGGTCACCTAACAGCCTCCCCCTGTTCCCAGTTGTGCTTTTCTGAAATAATACAAACAAGATGACATAATCAAAATAATACAGACATCTAAAGTACAACTGTTTGGCATCTTCATTTTTCTTTTTACCCCCCCTTTTTTTTAAAGATTTATTTATTTATTTGACAGAGATCACAAGTAGGCAGAGAGAGAGAGGGGGAAGCAGGCTCCCCCGCTGAGGAGAGAGCCTGATGTGGGACTCCGGGATCATGACCTGAGCCAAAAGCAGAGGCTTTAACCCACTGAGTCACCCAGGCGCCCCTTCATTTTTCTTTTTAATATACAAATGCTGCTAAAACAGAGACACACACGCGCACAGACACACACTAAGATCGACCAGCACGCCCTCCACTTCCTCGGCACACCGGTGATGGCCGCCTGAGCTCCAAACTCACTAGACCACCTCAGGAAACTGTCGGACTGCACAACTCCTTTTCCTCCATCTGCCACAGGGAGTTAGCCCCTTCCCACCTCACACTTCACCAGTAAAACGTGCTTGGTCTGTCCCTTTCTGGACCGTGCCCAGCGCTAACGTCCCCTCCGCCAGCAACTGCAGGAGAGTCATGATGTCTTTGGCCAAGCGTCTGTCTACAGCCTTTACCACATTTCAGGGAGCCACCATAACTGCACTTTTTGCCAAACAACTTTGACTGGACCCCACTTGTGTTTTAAGACCAAATTCTCGGATGGCTGTGGAAAGTCAACATTTTGCCCAACGTTGACACAATGGCACACACCTGGGTTTATTCAGGACCGCCTGCGAGCTAAAGGCTGCCCTGTCCCTCCCCATGACCTTGGCACAAGCACTCTCTTATGAGCGAAAAGCGGACAGTGGTTGTAAATACTTCTTTTTTTTTTTTAAAGATTTATTTTTTTGACAGATAGAGATTACAAGTAGGCAGAGAGGCAGGCAGAGAGAGAGAGAGGAGGAAGCAGGCTCCCTGCTGAGCAGAGAGCCCGATGCGGGGCTCGATCCCAGGACCCTGGGATCATGACCTGAGCCGAAGGCAGAGGCTTTAACCCGCTGAGCCACCCAGGCGCCCCTAAATACTTCCTTTTAACGAAACTTTCAGTAAGAGCTATCGTTGTTCCCCTGACTATATTATTTCCAGTGGCACAGATTTTTATAAAATTGCATTTTGTTTCAAGATTAATTCAGAACAACTTGCTAAAGAAAGCAAGAAGCGGGTAATACTGTGAGTCAGATAAAATCCACTCTTAGGTGGTAGACACAGGGACAATGCTGGGCTTCCACAGTCAGCGTCTACAGCGTCATTACCTCAACATTTACAAAGGCCTAAGAGTTCCGTGGGGGAAAATCAACTTTTCTTCCAAAGCACACATGTGAGCAGAACTGGAGGTGGGGAATCTCTCCCATCTTGTAGAAACAGTGACTTCAAACTGCAAAGGAGCTCATCGGAATCTTACAAGTATGGCGACACGTGATAACTGATGGTGCGCCCCGCAGCCGAGGGATCTGGGGCTCTGAAGAGAGCTCTGCTTTCCTGAGTCTGTTGTTCCTCCTATTCAACCCTGGCATCCTTGTCTTTTCATGAGTATTTCTCTCCCAAATGCCAGGCTTTACTATCCCTTTACTCTCTTGCTCTCTTTTCTCTAACGACTCTTCCTATCCTTCTCCAGCATTTAACCGTAACTGTCAGGATAAGGAACTCAGGTATTTTTCAGAGTAAATATACTTGTTAAATTCAGGTTGTTTTTCCTCGTGTGTGACCCACAATTGATTTTTTCCTCCTGACAGACAGTGGAGCTTGATTGAAAAGACAGTTTCACTCCAATTCCATAGAAAAGTCCTGCAGGAAATGGATCTGTTGGTTCCTTAATACTGATATATTTTGGTAAGAGTAAGCTAATCTGAAAAGACTGTTACATCTAAAAAGTGCCCATTTTTCTCTTTCAGGACGGCCAGGAGAGATCCAGATGCCTGCCACCTTGTGTGATAGTTCAGCTGGTCTATCAGAAACACCAAAGCAGCAGACAGAAGCATCCCTTTCTTTCTGTTTTTTTTCTCCCCAATTAGTAACTGTTACTTTTTTTTAAAAAAGATTTTATTTATTTATTTGACAGAGAGAGATCACAAGTAGGCAGAGAGGCAGGCAGAGAGAGGGGAAAGCAGGCTCCCTGCTGAGCAGAGAGCTTGATGCGGGGCTCGATCCCAGGACCCTGGGATCATGACGTGAGCCAAAGGCAGAGACCTAACCCACTGAGCCACCCAGGCGCCCATAACTGTTATTTTTAAGGCAGTTTTAGATTCACAGAGCACTTGAGCAAGTCCAGAGACTTTCCATATTCCCGCTGTCCATACCATGCAAACAGCCTCCCCCACATCAACAGGCTTCACGAGCAGGCACTCTGGTTATCATCGGTGACCCTACATGGGTCATCACCATCCCCCAGAACCCATACCCTACCATCAAGATCAGTCGTGGTGTAGCACACTCTACGGCCTCGGGCAAATGTATACTGGCGTGTGTCTATCACTATCGTGTCTTACAGAGAGAGTAGTCTCACGGCCCCCGGGTTGTCTGTGCTGCACGTAGTCATCCTTCCCTGCACCCCTGGCATCCGCTGCTCTTTTTACGGTCTCCCTGGCTTTGTGGGTGAGCGACTGCCACCGGCGACCCGCATGGTTAACAGCAACTGGGGATCTGAGCCCAGGTCCCTGCGTGGCACCTGCTTCACTCCCAAACCCAGCCTCTCTGCGTCCCTCCTGCACCTTCTCCGTGTGGTTTTGATTGTTCGTAGCTCATATGAGTCTCCTAAAAGAGGAGACTGTGAGAGCAATGACACAGCGCAGCTCTGTGGTTCCATGGGACCTCGGAATGTCTGTGGTGCCCCAGAAATTTTGCTTAAAGACAGGCGCTGTTTGCTTTTTGCTTGTTTTCCATGTTTCCTTTGGATGTGAATTATCAATGATATTCCTGCCCTACCACTATAAAAAGCAAGAGGCAGGTGTGTGCATTTAGTATAAAAAGCATGCGGCCTTCTTTAGCTGTAGGGATACAAGATTTCGTTCATCGGAGCACATGGGAGCATGTTCTTCCAGAATCTGACTAGAGATACGAGTGTACAATCACCACAGAAGGTTGTTTCCCAGGTTTCTCTGAGTACAGTGAGCAGAGAGCTCACAACGTACTTAGCGGCGCGGGCTCCTGCTCTGGGGGTCCTCAGCGGGAGGGTCCCAGATGAAGCCTGCGGGTGCCCACATTAGGGACTCCCGGCTCTTCTCCACATCAGAAACTTTCGAGAAGCAGGGCTGGGAACAACGCTGTTAAGTGCATTACAGACACCTGGAGCAGCAGCAAATCAGAGACTCAAGCCAGAAACGATCTCCCCTTCCACCAACAGTTACGAGTTGCTGACGCTCACTGCCCAAAGACCCATAGGAATAACACCTTTCCCAGAGAAATAAGAAAGGTGTCAGGAACGGAATCAGCTGGGCTCCTCTCTGGCTTGGCTGCACACAAAGAACCCAGAGCCCACCCCAGGGAAGCCGCCGACGCCAACTGCCACGATTCCCTTCCGCCCACACGCAGGTGCCGGGTGACAGTCTCTGTTCCACACGGAAGAAAACTGTGATTCTTCCTCTCAGTAATTGCTTTTTGGCTACAGAACTGGAAGCTGGAGAGGTGAGTTCTTGGCTAACGCACACCTTTCCAAACTGTGCATCTGGCCCTCACAATGTTTGTGTCTTTTCCAACACAGGTGAGAGCACATACGTACCAAAGTGCTAATACCCGGCAGGAAACATTCCCCAACTCCCTCACAGAAGGACAAAATGTCACCTTCGTAAAATTACAACAGCTGTGAACTGAACAGTTGCGCTTCAAAAATGAATTTGAGCTTCTTTCATCCTTTTATACTACAAAAAAAAAAAAAACCACCCTGAAACAGACCACTTTTTAATACATAAGTTTGTCATACTTACTCACGAGACGATTATCATATTAAGAGACACATGGCCAACAGTGGCTCATGGAAACAGAACTCCACTCAAAAGAAATTCAACCCCACACACCTTAAAGATGCAAAATGCACTGTGCTTCGTGAACAGGTGGCGAGCAACACAGACTGCAGTACGGACTTGGCTCTGAGTTCATTACAACATTCATTCATGCCGCATTCGTTTCTGTGATCAACAGCTATGTAGCTCACACTGAAAACAGAAGGATCCACATCAGACAAGAATGGTCTCCACACCAGGGGCAATGGTTTAGACAACGCATTCTCTTTTAAGGATCCACATCAGACAAGAATGGTCTCCACACCAGGGGCAATGGTTTAGACAACGCATTCTCTTTTAAGGCACTAAGACCTCAGCGTGGGTGTGAGCACATTTCACTGCCATGAGTCAGCAAATGGTAGAATTAGAACCCCCCAAAAGACAGAGCTCACACCTGGTCCTCTGATCTGTGCACTGAGGGCTCCCTGGACCCATGCACACGACATTCAAAATCCACCCTGTGCCCACCATTACTAATAAGAATATCCATCTTCCCAAAGAGGTATTACCTTCCCTGTTCTCACCCCTTCATAGGTCTTCCCTTTCTGAACCTGAGTCATTTTTTATGGCTTCCCATTTTGACCTTTGTTTTCCTATCAGGGATGGATTTCCTCCTAATATCTGTTATTCTTTTTCCTACTATATTAAGTGAGGCCTGGAAAACCCTAACAGCACTGGGACCCTTGCAACTGTCACCGCCAGAGACAATCTTGCTTGTGGGACCCCATAATTAGAGGCCAGGAAGAAATGCAGCACCACATCTTGCATGACTATGGATCACCAATCAATTTCTTTAAAGATTTTATTTATTTATTTAACAGAGGGAGAGGGAGCACAAGCAGAGGGAGATGTAGGCAGAGGGGAGGGAGAAGCAGGCTCCCCGCTGATCCAGGGGCTCGACCCCAAGACCCTAGGATCACGACCTGAGCCGAAGGCAGATGCTTAACTGACTGAGCCACCCAGGCGCCCCACCAATGGGTGCTTTAAGTCGCCATCTACCATGTCAATGTCCTTGCCCCACACTCCTGGATGTCCTTGGCACACGGCTCCCCTCAACCATCCCCGATAGCACTTCGAAGGCAGGGATCCCACACCAGCAGGATGCTGCTGGTATCTCCGACACCTGTCATTTCTACCAAACCCAAACAGTTAGACTTCCCCGCTCTCTCGGATTTTCTCATCACCCCCGTTAATCTGGGTCTTCCTCATCATCCAAAATCCCCGAGCCTCCATGGCAGACATCACTGCGTGGCAATTCTGCACACACGCACGCACACATACTCTCACACTCACAACACGCACCTCCGTCTTCTCACCCACTGCCTCTTGCCCTGATCTAATGGCACCCGCTTGGCTCCACTCTCCCCTCTCCTTAGACATGGCTCCCGTTTCAGCTTCTCGCCGGCACCTTCGACTCCCACTAGCCTTCTTTACTGATAAGCACTGCGCATCTGAACTGTAAAAGGAGCACACCTGAAAGAATATTCCTTGAACAAAAGTAAGAGCCACAACATCCAACACGTGGGACGTAGTGTAATTGGGTAACGAGCAGGGGACTTTAATAGATTTTTTCCTACTGTCTCTATGACTGTCGTAATACAAAGCAGCACTAGACAGAGTTAGATAAGTAACTTTATGAGAGAGAGAGAGAAGGGAAGTTTGGATCAGCCATGAAAATGTCCTTTTCAGAGAAGTGCAGCTGAGAGATCTTGTTTTCTTCAGCCTGCTCTCTCCCTCCTCTCATAAATCTCTGGGGTTTCTATGTTCAAAGGCTCCACGTCATCACCTGCCACCTTTGATCGACCTGCCTGCCTCCTGAGCCCCTCCGCGGAGCCCACCTGACTCTACGGGCGCCAAGCCCCGCACCGTGTCTCTGCTTATCCTCTCCAAGTTTACTTCCAAGTAATCGCTTGACAGGCGGCTATTATTTCTTCTACGGTCAGCCCTCGAAACTACAGAAAAACACAGGAAGAATCTGTCTCTGCCTACCACCAGAGAATATCCCCATTATTCTTTAACGTACTTGGGTTTTCCAGTCAAAGCTTACATTACTCATAGAGCAAAATGGAGGGGTTTTCTTTTGGTTTGCTTTTAGTTGTTTTTGGTTTTGTATCAGTACTTCTTCCTAAATGATGACAGTTACTAGTACGTAGAACAAAAATGTTGCCTCTTGGGGCGCCTGGGTGGCTCAGTGGGTTAGGCCTCTGCCTTCAGCTCGGGTCATGATCCTGGGATCGTGGGATCGAGTCCCGCATCGGGCTCTCTGCTCAGCGGGGGGCCTGCTTCCCCTCCCTCTCTGCTCTGCCTCTCTGTCTGCTTGTGATCTCTCTCTCTGTCAAATAAATAAATAAAATCTTTAAAAAAAAAAAATGTTGCCTCTTGGGCGCCTGGGTGGCTCAGTGGGTTAAAGCCTCTGCCTTCGGCTGGGGTCATGATCCCAGGGTCCTGAGATCGAGTCCTGCATCGGGCTCTCTGCTCGGTGGGGAGCCTGCTCCTCCTCTCTCTCTCTCTGCCTGCCTCTCTGCCTACTTGTGATCTCTCTCTGTCAAGTAAATAAATAAAATCTTAAAAAAAAAAAAAAAACTTCCGCTGGGATTTAAAAAAAAAAAAATGTTGCCTCTTATCAACAGCTGACCCCGGCTGACCTTGACCATCCTGCATCGACCTCAATCATGGAGTAAAAGAGACATAAAAACAGAATCAAACAGGCGTTTCTGGTTTTCACTCAATAAGGACATTTTTGAGAGTACTTCTGTTTACTAACTTGTTGATCTGAAACTGGGAACAGCACTTCTAGCTTTTATTTTTCCTGTAACAAGTATTGTGAAAAATTAATTTATTTTTACTTCAGCCGCATAATAAAAATCTGGTACTTGCCAAAGAATTTCCAACGAGAGTGTGCTTCCCCTTTGTGTTGAAATATGTTGATACTGAAATGGACCATTTTAGGTAGATTGGTCAGAAAATGTCCATCTCTATTTGAGGGTTTGGGTGATCTAGAATACAAAGAAGCCTTATTAATATCTTTACGGAATCACACCGTTCTGGGCACTCCCAGGAGGGAGGCACTGAAGTAAAGGAAATGGAAGGACACATAGATTTCCCCCTTAGTTCCTCTTGCATTTATCCTTGGTTTCCTTCCTTGTGTACTTGCGGCTGGGCTATCTCCGCCGAGGCACTAATCGACTATTCACTATGCGGCGCTCGCTCCTGCTGTGCCCCGCACTGTTCTAAGACCTGAGGATACAAACGAGTGAACAGGGAGTGAAACAAAGTCCCCATTCTCACCGACTCTGTCTTCCCGGTGGGGAGAGAGGCAAGGCAGAGGAAAACGAAGAGTCAGATCAGAAGAAAAAAGAAGTAAGAGATGCGATATCCAATAGCATGGGCAAAGAAGCGTCTCTGAGAAGCAGCCTTTGAACAAACACCTGAAAAAAGCAAGAGGGTGAGCGGTTCATTGAGCTGAGCCCAGAGCTTGCCATGCCGGAGAGCAGCGGGTCCAGAAGTTCCAGGGCAGGAGGACGTTCTGCTCACTGGGAGACAGGACGGAGCTAGTGCTCCAGAGCAGAGTAGGGAAGGGCAGGGTACTGGAAGGAGAGAAGGTGGACAGAAAGCCTTGGGCATCAGAGCCTGAGGAGGACTCAGGAGGCCAGTAAGTTCTTTGACTCCTAGTCTGTGCCTCTGGCTTCCTACACATTCAGTGAGGAAAGCACTGAGAGGTGAACCTGAAGGTGAGCGTGAATGACCTTCATCTCCTGTTCTCAGTAATTACATAAATAGTCATTGCATGGGAATAAAAGATTTTAATCTGGAAGCCAAAAAGATCACTAATTTCCCTTTAACATATTTTAACACAACAATACAATTTTCCATGCCCAGAGTTTTCTTTATTTTTCAAACTCTGGTCTAAAAACCTCAAAGAAAGGCGGGAAGACAAACGCTCTCGATCATCCAAAAAACATTCAGGACTTAACGACCAACCTGAAGCCATGCGCGCCAGAGCCTTCGAATTGCCACAATTTCTGGGGCAGAGAGATCGTGATTTGGTAGCACGCCAGACACCAGTTAGCAAGGAGTTGATTTTACAGAAAAATACACAGGTCAAAACAAAACAAAACAAACAAAACAAAGAACAAACAAAAACAAAACCAAGGTACAAAAACATTGTTTGCTTGCTTTGCTGCATCTCAACACGACTGTCTCTCAAAGGGCTGCCTGGCCATGATCTAGAAAATAGATGCACTTCACTTGCAGGAACGAGCACTAGAAAGGAAGACCCATTGCAGGACATAGTTAAAATATGGTAAATGGAATCTGGGAATTGAAATTGTTGTCTCACATTCAACTCCAATCTATGATGTTATTTATTTTCCACTTCTTGGAGCGGGGAATATAGAGGATCAATTTGTTACTGGGTGCAAAGAGTCTGAATCTTGACATTTAAAATCATTCAACTTCTCTTTTCTGACTCCTTTGGACCTTGAAGCCAAGACTGTTGTATTGAAGGAAGAGGCATGACCCCAAATACCTCCTAGACTATGACCTAGATGAGCACAGGTATTGAATCTGATTCACTCCTGTTACCCAAAGTCAAAATACTTTACAATTAAGTAAATATTTTTTGAAGGGAAAAAAGAACAAAGAAGAAAGATGGGTCTACTTAATAGTAAAAGCAAGGCTTCTCAGGTCCCACCGTAGAGACTATTACAAGGTCTACTTCTCCTCTCGCTGCAAATGCTGTCCTAACTACAAGAAGAGGCCCTACTTACTCAAGAGATGAAGTGCTATTCCCCAAACATCTTATTCCCATAAAAACTGTCCATACAAATGACTTCGAATGACTAAACACCATGTTAATAAGATATTTCCCCTCTAAAGATATAGATACCTAATTTCTCAATTTCTACATAAGAACATATTACTGAGTTACAGAAATTTATCTGGGCCCACTCTGCAGATGTGAATTATGCCAAAACTCTAGACAACAAATTTCCTTGATTAGCTCATTCTATTCATAGACGTACACAGCATTCATTCAAGAAATCTCCCACTTGAGTCTTCTAAAATAGCTTTACAACCTATAGTTTCACAAATGGGATTCACTGTTTCTATCTAATGGATTTTGAATTCAGTGGCATCCTAAGACATGTTAGTTACTAGTTCCACATCCTTCTGTTAGCTTAGTAGAGCTCCTGGGGAAGTAGCCAAGATAGTAACAGTAAAATAAAGCAAAACTAAACAATTTACTTGAAAGGTAATGCACATTTCACTTTAGCTAAGAACAACTATGAGGAAATGTCACCTTAATTTTTTTTTAAAGATTTTATTTATTTATTTGACAGAGAGAGATCACAAGCAGACAGAGAGGCAGGCAGAGAGAGAGAGAGAAGCAGGCTCCCTGCCAAGCAGAGAGCCCGATGCGGGACTCGATCCCAGGACCCTGAGATCATGACCCGAGCCTAAGGCAGTGGCTTAACCCACTGAGCCACCCAGGTGCCCTGTAATGTCACCTTAATTTTTAAATGGATGCTTTATTTACTAGTCTCACATACTGCACTGGAGTAATTGGCAAGTGATTTCACAATGTCCCCTGGCATCACTGTTTCTTGACAAGTCAGGTGCACTTGGGGTGGAAAACTGGTAACAGAATTCTCTCTATTGATCCATCTGTGTACGCTCTGGTAATTACATAAACCCTGTTAAAAGACTGAACTTCAAAGTTTTCAACTCTCTCCACGAGTTCTGCTAGAGGAGAGCACAGATACTAGAAGACGCAGCCGACTGACTTGTTCTACTCATCCGCGGCAAGATATTCCCTATGTTACAGCAAAGCAGAGTATAATGTCTGCAGGTATCACCTGTCGAATACATTGACTTGATTTCCAGCTTTGCCACATGTCAACATCATCTGATAGCTTTTTCATCCCTTTTCACCACCCTGTGCTAAGTTTAGAACTTGGTCTGGAGCCAATACAATCCTTCATATATACGTGATTTCATATTTTGTCACAAAGTCCTAATTAGCTTATTTAATTAATGGCAAAACGTTGTTCTGAGCTCACTAAATGGACCCTACAGTCTAGAGTATTTCCTATCTCCAAGAAGCAGAGATAACATGGTCCACTGAAATAGATCACAAATTTCCCTAGAATACTTTAGAATTCCCAATATTTCAACTTACTGATGTCTCTTACGACAATGACTAAGAATCAGAAACGGAAAAATCTAAGAAATATACCTTAAAATAAACCTTAAGGTATTGAAAATTTTATTTTCCATTCTTTGTCAATTTTTGAAACAAATCAGAGTCAAAGTCATCATAATTCCTTAGGGGTAGAAGTAAGATAAATTTATGTAATATCAAAGAAAGAAGAAAAGAAAAAGGGAAGGAATGGAGGGAAGCACAGAGGGAGGAAAGAGAAAGGATCCTAAGACCCAAAGACATGATTAGTTTTAGACTACCACACTGTAGCATTTTATTTATTTATTTATTTATTTATTTATTATTTTGCCGACTATCTGGTTCTCAACCATTTCCATGCCCACTATCACCAAACACAAACAAAAAGTATGCATTTATGTGTTTCCATCTTTCAGTTCTGCGATCACAAATTTACTGTGTTTGGACCAGTGAATGAATCCTAGATGTAAGTCACTTTTGTCTTAAAATTATAAATATTAGAAGGATTTTGAAGTACTAAGAATATGCTTAAATGAAAATATCTACGTGTATATATTCACGACATTGCATCACAATAGACAATTGACAAATTAAGCAAACTAAAATGGAGAAGGTCACACTGAAATGCTTTTCCACTTCTCTCGCATCCTGAAGGTTGGCTTTGCCGTGGACACTGAGTAGGGAAACAAGACTGGCTTTCTGGCATACACACTGGAGTTGCCTTGAGATCACAGCCATTTCCAAACCCTCCTTGAAAATACCCACTTATTATTTTTTGCAACAAAGTGCATGGGGCTTTAGCTCTTTGGTACGTAATATCCCCTTTCTGCTGACAGCCCTTTATTTGGGATTAGGCGGCACCATGGGTACGTAACCTCGATGCATGTGCTTATTCATAGAGGAAAACAGTTGTGTAAGCTACCAATGTTATGTTCTTTGCTCTGATGAGAGCACTTAAGATGCCAGAGGAAAAGGTATTTTTGGAAATGACCTGGAAAACTTTCCCTTTGTCTGTGATCTTTACAGGCAGGTGATTACTTTCTGCTGATTGTTAGCTGTTCACTCTCACTGCAGTCACTGTGGGCAGCCTAGTGTGGTCTAAAGGGAACAGAGCAGGAACAGGAGCTTAGTGGCCAGAATTCCAACTCCAGGTGCCACTGATAAGTTCAGTGACCTGGGAGGTACGGTGGTATGGAGGGTGAGGGAGGAAATACTCATAACTACTCTCGACACTCTTACCTGGGCAGCCTCAACCGGAAAGATCAGCTCCACAAATGTTTGAAATGCAGACCGACTGGCCTGCCACACGACTAGGGCAGTGACTGGTGCTACTGGCATTTACTGGATCAACACATGGGACACAAACTAAGCATCCTCGATGTGTAGGAAGCCTTGCATGCACAAACAAAAACATAAGCAGTCTAAAACCAAGATTATTTCTAGAGCTGAAAAGGTTCTGTGATTCTAACATGTATATTTTAATCATATCTATGACCGTCATCCTTCATCCCCAGATCCTAAATTCTAGTAGAATCTCATTGAAAACCAGAGAGAAAATAATAACCCTTGAATTTCAGATGCTGTATCAACATTTGCTTTTCAGAGCTTGATCACTTATTTCTGTCAGAAACTTTTAAAAAAACTATCCACTCGATAATGTAATAAAATTTTTCTCAATATTGTTGGTCTTTTATTACCACATCTGTGTCCCAGATTGCAAACCATGTTGTTGAAACTTTTTTTAAAGATTTTATTTATTTATTTGACAGACAGATCACAAGTAGGCAGAGAGGCAGGCAGAGAGAGAGAGGAGGAAGCAGGCTCCCTGCGGAGCAGAGAGCCCGATGTGGGGCTTGATCCCAGGACCCTGGGATCATGACCTAAGCTGAAGGCAGAGGCTTTAACCCACTGAGCCACCCAGGTGCCCCTGAGACTTTTATTTGTAAAATATTCAAGCTATTATGTGTTACTTACATGCAAAGTATACAGATTAATATACTATCTTGAGGGGCTTGAGTTCCTATTAGGATAGCAGGAGAATTATTTTGAGGAAAAGAATAATTAGGACATCTTAGAGAAAAGGGTGAATATGGTGAGTTCTTTTCTAGCACGTCCTCTGACTTGAAGTCAGTCCAAACATGAGGTAGAGATATTTTCTCCAGATTTCTTGTAAAAAAAAAACAACAACAAAAAAAAAACACAAAAAACTAAACTAAACTAAAACCTTCAAATGCCGATCCTAAAAACAAATCGAATTAACATAGTTTGAAAAGAAGCAACATTTTTTAAAACTTCAAAGTTTACTTATTATTTTTGATATGTAGGATTCAGCAAGTCATTCACTGGAGGAGAAGATCATAAACCTTGGCATGTTTTCTTCCTTCCCAACCAATAATCCTTACTCATGCCATTTCAACCTCAAACCACCATGGATCTAAAAGGAGCCAGAATGTTGTAACCATTATACTGTGGGAACCAAGGATAGAAACCGGGAGCACCTAGTGTTGAAAAGGGAAACATTAGCCAATTCATGGTAAATATGTGATAGATATCAAAAGGGAGTAATTATAGGAAAATTGCCCCTGCTTAAGATTACTGAAGGGTTTCGAGTGTGAAATTATAATGCTTAAGTGATATCCTACAACATGAAGAAACAACTTCACCAACTTATCTGGCCCTCAGAGGATGCCCTAAAGTAGAATGATTGATCTTCCGTCTAATTTTATCTCCGTTAATGGGACTGCCGATGCTCTCCTTGTTTAATCCTTGTTTGAAGATTTCTAAGTCTTAATAACTTGTGGCAGTGAGTTCTACAGTTTAATTATAAGACATCTCATTAGCTACATTTATCCATTTCAGATATGTTTCTTTTAAGTCTACATTTTATAATCCCTTCAAACAGCCGCTACCATGAAGGCCTTCTAGGATAAATGAATTAGAGAACTTTTATAGGACAAGTCCGGGGCTGCTGCAAGAAAGACAGCATGCCAAAGAAGATAGAAGAAAGTGGACGCGCACACTTGCTTTCCTTTGCATGTTGGAACGACCTCGGGCTAAGCGCTTATTGAACAGCCCACGTACATCATTATCTTGCTTCCTAGGGACGCACGTCCCCAAGCGCTCTGTGCTGGTGCTCAGTCATGTTGGCAGGAGTGCCTGGGAGCTCATTTTCCCTTTTGATAAATGCGATTTACATGCTTCCCGCTGCATCATCGATCTAACCCAGTAATATCTACAAAATTCACCTATAGATTATTTCCCCCAAAGCAGTGCTGTGGGATTTTCCTTTTTCCAAGCAATTGAAATAATTATGGAAAGTATTATTCCTTAATGGTACCGCTATATGTCTTCCCCCCCGTCCCCAAACAATCCAGGAATAAATATTGTTATATTCCTCTTTCTTACTACTCTTCTAATGTTCTCAAATGAATTAAACTTTTTGCAAAATAAGAATTAACTTGAAGGATTAGAGAATTTGATCTGGCAGAAGACAGGAATGAAGGAAGAAGGAAAACAAACATTTACAGGCACGTATTGTCCCATCTGACCTTGGAAATTTAACATCTCTGAGCTTCTGTTTTCTCATGTTTAAGATGAGGATAATAGCAATTCCTATTTCAAAGTGTTTTGTGAGGAATGAATGAGCTGACCCATTTGGAAAGGCTAGCATAATGCCCGACAGACAATACCTCTTAGTCGCTATTTCCACTATTATTATTACTGCTACTACTATTATTACTGCTACTACTATTACCATTATTACCACTTGAAGTTTCTCTGTAACCTCGTCCTAACAAATGCAAAGCCCTAACTACCCATTATACAAGCCCTTTGACCTCCTTCTGCTTCATAGTCTCCAAATTAAGATAACTTCCTAAAAAGAGCAGTGACTGAACAATAACCAAGTTTTCATATTCCAACATGAGCACATGTTGATATCTTGTTAGGAGGGGTTGATGGTAGGAGCTGGTAAGGCAGGGCTCCCACACCTTCCTATCATATACATATCATATACATATCATATACATATCATATACATATCAATGTCGCTTCATTCTAGCCAATACTGAGCAGAGGCAAGAAGAGGATGGGAAGAGAACATGAGAAAGAGCTCTGCTGAGAACTAAAGAAACCCTCTCTCCTCCTCTCCAGACCCTCACCATCTGCCTGCACAAACTGATCATGTATGTCCCAAAATGCTATTCCTGAAGGTCTGAACTATGGATGGGATGTTGCCCAAATACCCCTTCCATGGATTCTAGTTGACCAGCAACACCGTGATCCATGCTTCCTTTCCACTTCTGAAGTGATGAGGACGAGATCAGAGGTCGTCTGCACATCTACCTGGGCACATGCTATGTGGCCCATATATTTGGGGACGTTTCCCACCATGCATTCCATCAGGAATCTAAAGTATGGTCCAGATCCCCAGATGTCCTCTGTAAAAACGGCAATTAGGTTTTAGCAGGCAAAGCGGGGAGCCTTCCATGGGTTTTCTCATGGAAATCTCACAGCTGTAGGTTTGCTGCTTCCATCCCAGAGGAGAACTATTCTCATGGACATTCACTGATTCACTGCCATTTTTAGTAGCTGGCATGTCCCAGACACCTCGTGGGATGATAGAGAGTGAAAACAGATACGATCCTAGCTCCAGGAGCATCTTCAAGTATCTCGTGGTGGGGGGATAAATCTCGTTAAAGCCTCAACTAAATACAGTTCCCCACTAATTATGTCTATCGGTGGGGTTATATGGCACTAGGAGAAATACAGGAAGAGTAATTAACCAAGTATTCAGGAACCACGGCATGCTCCCCCCAGAGAACATGGATTATGCAGAGATACAAAAGATAAAACAAATCAACTGCACAGACACAGTGAAGACTGTTCTAGACAGAGTGATGGAGTATCATCCTTTTTTCCTTCCAAACACCAATGAAAATGTTCCAGGGTATTTCCAAACACCCTGAAAAGTTCTGGGAGAAGTGAGGGCCCTGATGAAGCCGACTGCAGGTGCTCTGTGGAGAGTGGCATGGGGTGGATGCTAACACAGTGAGAGTCCATTATTTCTGGGAGGCTATTATCCTAACTAAATTAAAGAGAATAATGCCTTGGACAATGAACATGGATGTAAACCCAGTAAAGGAATTTGAAAGAATTTTAGGAATAAGTCTTGGGTTTTTTTTAAATGACTCCCTGATTCTGGCTTCCACTAATGAATGTTCTATTTTTACTCATGGAGACACGGAATTCTCAAAAAAATCTGTGTTGGAGCAAGAAGATTCTGAATTCATATATCCAGTCCTTTCAACATCAAGTTTACCCTTTGATTCTCTGGCAGCAGGGCGTCAGCCCCATGTAGCTGACCATGTTCTCAGAACACAGGTGCCTCTTTAGGAAGTCAGGATCAGAGCTGGCTGTGATGTCCCAAGAGTAACTCCAACTTCACAAGCAGAAATGTGAGCATAATGAAATTCGCTTCTCCATGGCTTTTTGAAGCTGTGATTCTTTGTTTCATCTCCTTACATCACCGGACTTGTTAGCAGGGTCGGTTCAATTCTGCATTAGTTTCTTATCACTATAGGTCAGAAGTCCACCTTGGGTCCTGCTGGGCTAGAATCAGGTGTCGGCAGTCTGCATTCCTTCGCAGAGGCTCTCGCAGAGAATCTGTTTCCTGCTTCTTTGACTTGTTGGCAGAGTTGACTTCCTTAAAGTTATGGAATTGGGTCCACATTCACTTGCTTACTGGGAGCTGAGGGCCATTCACAATTTGCAGACTCCTTTAGTCTTTGTCTCTTGGCTGTCTTCTCCATCTTCAAAGCCAACATCTCTCTGACATCTCTTCCATGGTCAAACCTTCCATTAACCACAACCAGGGAAGGTTCTCTGTAAGGAGTCTTGTGATTAGGGGATTCGCACCTTGTAATGTATTTGCAGGCTCCCTGAGTAAGGTATAGACATCCTTGGAGGATGGAGGCATCATTTCTCTACCACAACTTCTTACTCCTGTTGCTGCCCCAAATAATCCTTCCTTCCTTCCTAAAACTATCCAGGTTTGCACTAAAGAGTGAGTGGGTGACACAAACTGGTGGACTGAAGTCATCTACCAAATTCCAGGTTTTTCCCCATCTTTGTGTCTTGAAGACATCAGCTCCTGGATCATGGTCACAGTTCACATTGTGCTTCTTGATGATGGCAGCATGTAGGCAGAAGACCCCTCCTACATTTTGTTCACACAGTACCTGGACTTTGTCCTTTAAGTTGTCTTGGCCCAACCTTTTCCAAGTCATCCAACCCCATGGTCACACCCTATTTATTACCGCCAAATTCTTCTACCCCTCCTCGAGCTCAGTGTCAAACCGTATACTCTACCCCTTCTCTAATGATCTCATTCTTACAATTTTTCTACTGAAGCATAATTAACATTCAGTGTTACATTACTTTCAGGCGTAGAATACAATGGTTCAGCAATTCTATTACTCAGTGCTCACTGCAGAAAGTCTCCTCCTGAGACCGTGTATTTCACCCATCCTCCTACCCGCCGCCCCTCTGTCAACCACCAGTTTGTTCTGTATACTTAAAAGTCTATTTCTTGGTTTGCATCTCTCTTTTTCCTTTGCTCATTTGTTTCTTAAATTCCACATATGAATGAGAGCATATGGAACTTGTCTTTCTCTGACTGGCTCACTCTTCTTAGCATTATATCCTCTAGGTCCACACATGTCACTGCCAATGGCAATGTCTCAGATCTTTGTTTTTTGTGGCTGAGTAATATTCCATTCTCTGGAAATACACATTCTTGATCCTTTCATCTACGGACGGACATCTAGATTACTTACATACCTATTGCAAATAATGCTGAAATAAACAAGGAGGTGCACACATTTTTTCAAATTAGTGTTTTCATTTTCTTTAAGTAAATACCCACCCATAGAATTACTGGATCACAGGGTAGTTTTATTTTTAACTTTTTGAGGGACCTCAGGGCTGCTTTCCATAGTTGCATCACTTTGCATTCCCACCAGCAGTGCGTGCAGGTGCCTTTCTCTCCACACCATCACCAACACAGGTTGCTTCTTGTGTTGCTGATTTCAGCCATTCTGACTGGGGTGAGACGATAACTCATTGTGGTTTTGATTTGTATTTCCCTGATGAAGAGTGACGCTGAGCATCTTTTAATGTGTCTGTTGGCCAGCTGTATGTCTTCTTTGGAAAATGTGTGTTCAGGCCCCTTGCCCAGTTTTAATTCAATTGTTTCTTTCTTTTTTTTTTTTTTAAAGATTTTATTTATTCATTTGACAGACAGAGATCACAAGTAGGCAGAGAGGCAGGCAGAGAGAGAGGGGGAAGCAGGCTCCCTGCTGAGCAGAGAGCCCGATGCAGGGCTCAATCCCAGGACCCTGAGATCATGACCTGAGCCAAAGGCAGAGGCTTAACCCACTGAGCCACCCAGGTGCCCCAATTGTTTATTTCTGTATTTATGCATAATTATGTCTTTTTATATATTTTGGACGTTAGCCTCTCAACGAATATATAATTTGCAATCACCTTCTCCCGTCCGTAGCTCACCGTGTTATTCTTGCTTCCAGCCTGACTGCAGCAGGAAGTCAACGCACCCACAGTGCTGCCACTGCCTCCCATCTCTCCTCTCTCAGCCTAAATCTCAGGGAACATTATTACAAACACCAGCTTCCCTCTAAAACCTTGCCCTCACCAACTCTGCCGTCCTTGTTTCGCAAGATCTCAACCGTAGCTCACTAGACCCTCCCGCCACTCTGTGCCAGTATTCACGCAGCTCACGTGAACGGAGAAAATGCACGACTGCTGCCATCTTACTTCAAACACCTGACCTAACCTCACAGAACCCTCATCACGCCCAGCATCTGAAACCCTCGGGAGAATTCATAAGCTCCATCCCTCCATCAATTCAGCTATTTCTCTTCATTACTCTTAAAAAACAACTCTTCCCTCTCATTCCTACCTAAAGGAAATACATTCATTTATGAACTGGACTGCATCCCTTAGAGCTCTGCAGAGAAAAAAAACCCAAAGGATGTGTAGGTGGGTAGATGGACAGAAAGACAGATTTATGTCAAGGAACTGGAGGATGCAATTGTGGATTGTGTACAAGACCCAAATCTTGGAAACATGATAATTAGCTCCCACATATCCTATTGAAGAATGCTGGGTGGCTCTGTGGGTTAAGCCACTGCCTTCGGCTCAGGTCATGTCTCAGGGTCCTGGGATCGAGCCCCGCATTGGGCTCTCTGCTCAGTGGGGAGCCTGCTTCCCCCTCTCTCTCTGCCTGCCTCTCTGCCTACTTGTGATCTCTCTCTCTCTGTCAAATAAATAAATAAAATCTTTAAAAGAAAATACTGATCCCACAATACCCCTGTCTTCTGAACCAATTTTTCTCAGTAGTTAGGAAAATTCTTTGACCCCCATTTCCTCCTCCACTTATTACTGTCCCATTTCCTCTATTATCATTTACAATAAAATCCCGATGATTTAAATTCCTTCGTTCCTTTCCTTTCTCCCATCTGAGTTTGGCTTCTGCCCCAATGTGATACCAAACTGCTTTGTGTAAAGGTTCATAACACCTTGTGTTGGTTAATCAAAAAGTCAGTTTCCAGGCTTCATTTCATTTCACCGGGGTTTGACATGGTTAAAAACTTCTTTCCAAATCACTGTTGTTCTCAGGTTACCCAGGACAATCACAGCCTATTCCTTTTTCCTCCTCTCTTGCTCTGGCAACTCCTTCTTAGTGTCTTTTGCTGACTCCTCAGTTATTTGAGTTCTCAATTTTGAAGAGCCCCAGGCTACAGTCTTTGGACCTTTTCTCTAGATAAACTTATGCCTTGGGTGAGCTCATCTAATTGCTTGGCCTTAAAGACCAATTATATGCTGATGACTCCCAAATTTACAACTCCAGCCTGACTTCTCTTTGAACTTTAGGTGTCTAACAGAAACCTCAGCAAGCAGCAAGGTACTGCTTCTCCAGTTTGGTTCCGGACAGACTGTGCAGCTCCTCTGACCCATCCTTCTCTCTCACTTCAAGTTCAACTCTTCAGCCAATCTTGTCACCTAAGCCTTCTCCAAAATGCAGGGTCAAGGGCAGCTTTTCTCTTTGGGAGGTAGTACTGTCCTGGCCATATTTAAAATATTGGGAATATTTGCTGCTGTACTGCATGCAATAAAACATGCCACACATTAAAATCAAGCAAAAAAATTTACATAGCAGTTATAAAAGACTTTTTTTTAAAATATTTTATTTATTTGACAGAGAGAAATCACAACTAAGCAGAGAGGCAGGCAGAGAGAGAAGAGGAAGCAGGCTCCCTGCAGAGCAGAAAGCCCGATGTGGGGCTCGATCCCAGGACTCTGGGATCATGACCTGAGCCGAAGGCAGAGGCTTTAACCCACTGAACCACCCAGGCGCCCCTATAAAAGACTTTTTAAATAAAATTGGAGAAATTTAAATATGGATTGAGTGTGACATTATGTCACCACTGATAATTCCCTATGTGTGGTACTGGCATTTAACTAACAAAGGAGAATGTCTTTTTCCTTAGGAGATGCTGAAATATCTTGCTATGTACAAGCTACATTCAAATGATTCCTCCATATGTTTTTGTGTGTGTATGTATGTGTGCAGGGGTGTGTGTGCAAAGAAAAAAGTCAAGACATACGTAGCAAAATGTTACAAATCAGTGAATGGAGGCTAAAGGTATATACAGGTATCTAGGTGTTTAAGTGTTTCCCCCCCTCCAAAAAAAAATAAAGGGTTGGAAGAAAATGTATGCAGAATGCAACCACCTCTAAAACCACCATGAATATCCCACTAGTCAAAGGCACCATCACCAGTAGCAGGATTAACTATAAAAAGCTCTTAACATGTCTTCCTTCTACTACGCTTGCCTTTTTGTCAGTTAATAATTTTTCGTTAGGATACATGGGTGTCTTAGTCATTTAAGTCTGCCTTTGGCTCAGGTCATGATCCCAGGGTCCTGGGACTGAGCCCCTCACTGGGCTCCCTGCTCAGCTGGGAGTCTGCATCTCCCTCTGCCTGCTGCTCCCCTGTGCTTGTGTGCTGTGTTCTCTCTCTCTCTTCTTCTCCCTGACAAACAAAATCTTTTAAAAAAATTACTATTTGTAACAGTCATATTTGTAAAATATGAACCATGTAACATAATTCCTCTGCTCAGAGCCCTCCAATTGACAAGCCGTGTTCATAATTACAAAACTCGGTAAAATCTGCCACTGCCAGCTGCCTGCCTGTCGCCTTTTTGAGCTAATCTCCGACTTCTTCACCAACTCCACCCAAGCCATACTAGTCATCCATCCTGGAAGATTCCAGGCATATGGGCTTCATAGTCTTAAGATTTGATACACCTTCTGCCAGATATATTCCAAACATGGTCCAGAATCCCACCCCCCTCCCTTCTTTTGGAGATCATTTCTCCAGGAGTTCCTTCTTTTTATGATGTTCCCACACCCATCCGCGGGAAATCACAAACCTATCCCAAACACCCTCTAATCCCTTCCCCTGATTTAGTTTGCTCCATAATACTTATCATCAACTGGCATGTTTGATTGGCTCGCTTGTCTACCCACTCTAGAATGTCAGACATTAGAGCAAGTTGTTTTTTGTTTTTTTTTTAAGTTTATTTACTTTTCTAATCCCAATGGCTGGAGCTATGCCTAGAATCTAAAGAAGTGCTAAGTGTTGAACGGAGATGCGTCCAACGTATAAATGCTTCCATATTAGCATCAAGTTTGGTTCGTTGGAAGGAAAAACAAAGACAAAATAAAAACGACCATGCCACTGATTCTCCTGGGACATCAGTTAAAGAGGATACGTTCTAGGTCACATACACTCAGAATCCAATCATGATAAATCCTTAAATCAAGTCTAAACAGTCATATGTGAATGGCTTCCATTTTGTTTTTGTAGGTCTTCAGTAACACCTGAAGTCCATCCAGCTAGGTTGTTGAGGCTTCTGGGCTTAACATAGCTGAAAAGTATGTGCTGTGCTTTTCAGAAAGGATGAGCCATTAGGGCCATTTAACAGAAAGAAGTGCATAGGAAGCATCTATGTCTAAGATCAGAACATGTGACACTCCATCCCTGTCCCCTCCCCTCCACACACACTCTACTGTCTAAAATCTGGGGTGTCATGGGATGCAACTAGTGATTTACTTTGTTTGAATGGAGCCTTCCTCCATAGTGAATCTACCCAACAATGCAGGCCTCTGCGAGTAGTCATTAGGTCTTAGAGTTGTCAGTTCAAGCTACGTAAACGGTTAGGGTTGCTAGACTTAAATACCCCCTCTCTGACTCACACATGGATGGAAGATTTGTGTGGCTCATGACTCAACTGAGAAATGGCAGTTTTCTGCGTGGCAGAATGGGTAGGAGTTTCATCTGATCCACTTCCCTTCCTATGGAGCTTCCTTGGCCTTTCTGGAACTGGTCTGGGAATGCCAGCCAAGAGCTGGAAGGCTGTGATGTAATTTCTCATAGATCTTGCCCCTTGGTAGAGAAACTCTCTTTTGGTGAGCTGCTTCCTTTCTCCATGGGATGTCAAGGCCTCCTTGAATTACCCTGCTAAGCTGCCATCACTATGTCATGAAGACTTACCCTTCTTGGCACTAGAAGATGCCCAAAGTAGTTGACTTACCCTTCATTGGGATCATTAAAAAATAATACAGTAGGGGCGCCTGGGTGGCTCAGTGGGTTAAGCCTCTGCCTTCAGCTCAGGTCATGGTCTCAGGGTCCTGGGATCAAGTCCCGCATCAGGCTCTCTGCTCAGCAGGGAGCCTGCTTTCCTTCCTCTCTCTCTGCCTGCCTCTCTGCCTACTTGTGATCTCTCTAAAAAGAAAATAATAATAATAACAATACAGTTAAAATAATAATAATTACAGAATTGTTTCCTGAATTACTAAGGGAGAGAAAATTATATAAAGATGTCTCCACCAGACCTGTTCCATGAAATACAAAACTAAGTCATGGAAAGACCAGATATGCCTTGTACTGATATAATCAGTTTTTGAGCCAACAAATAGCTGACTTAAAGCCCTTCATCCAGTGGAATAAACAAGTTGTCCCCCTCTAGCACAGAGAGTAGGGATTTTTCACTTCTACTTCCAGTGTAACCCAATGGATGGCTCCGGAGGGGCAAGCTCAGGTGACACAGATGAAAAATACATTCTCCAGGGACCTTGGCCACTGGGGCCTGTGCTCCAGAACCAACAAGAGTTTGGAAGCCTGAACTGGGCCTTTAAGCTTCTAGGTAGGCTAAGCTGTGGCATAAGCAGATCAGTTCAGCACCGTCAGTGATGAACAGGTAGCTCCCCACTCTCTTAGCCTTGGAAGGACTGTCATGTGTGAGAGACATCAACCTTGCTATGTGACTGCCAGGAGCAGAATTAGGGCCAACGGGTGGAACAGCCTGGAGAAAGAGATGGTGTTATCAGTAGCTGCGTATCTCCACTCATCCCTCCTGCTACTAAGACTTTAAATGGTAAAGAACTAATGCCTTAAAGCATCACTGATAGTGCTTTAATTATATATCTTCTGGATCAATTTTTTTTTTTTTAGGTTTATTTGTTTGAGAGAGAGGGGGGCAGAGAACACGAGTGGAAGGGGCATAGCAAAAGAATCTTAAGCAAACTCCATGCTGAGCATGGAGGCCAATCTCACAGCCATGAGATCATGACCTGAGCCAAAACCAAGAGTCACACACTCAAATAACTGAGCCCCTTAGGCGCCCCAGGATCAGTTTTCCTAAGTGGAGGCCAATGGTGTATTCCCAGATGTTGAAGGGTTCTCATATGTCTCAATCTCCCCATGGCTAGCACCTTCACACATTTCTTAAATCCTGATACTAGTTTCTCAGGTTCATTGCTTAGTTCTGGAAACCCTCCTAAGCAGGATTCAAGATTCTGAAGCAATTATAGGGTCTGAGCTAAAGTGAGGGGCTGTCCTTGGCTTCCTGTGGTCTCACTCTTCCCTAGAGAAGATGGAACTCTCTACTGAGGTTCCCTCCTCAGGAACCTTAAACTTCCCAATGCGCTTTCTTCTCAAAAGATCTGAGACTCATTTTTTACTCTGTTATCTACTTATTAATTCACATTTTCTCTCTCAATGCATCCATCCTGCACCTTGTTCTAGGAGGCAAGATAGCTTCTAACTACACTGCCAATTGCAATACTGTCCCAAACCACCCTTGACTTCAATGAGAATGACTATCCTAAAAGGTGTAAATGTGTTAAATCAAAACTCCACACAACTATGTATACCTTACAAAGCACACAGTACTGTACCTCCCAATGACACCTCAGAAGAAACCTGCATCATGGGGTTTTCATGTAGAAAAAATAAATTAGACTTTTTTGGCTACTTCTTCATGGCTCCCAGGCTTCATCAGAGAAAATCATTTTTTATATCTTTACACACCGGAAGAAACAGGTGGAAACTCTACCCGCCACCCCCTCATTGATTCCATAGAGACCAAGGATTTGCACTTGGCAGGACCATCCCAGCGCAACAGAGCTCTCAGCAGCCCGACAAGCTCAATCACCCTCTCTTATTCCAGAACATTTGCTTTTCCCTCTGCAGAGTCTATTAATATTCAACTCTCTCCAGCCAATCTTTCTGGCTCCTTGATTACCCGCTACAAATCAGCATATGCTAGCACTTATATAGGCATCAGAAAGGAACATCCTGTCTTGGGGACTCTGAGAAGCCAAACGCAATGACAGGGATTTCCCTCCCTCTGGCAGTGGTAGAATCATGTTAGTCTTGTTGTTCTGGAAGGGATGGCACACAATATCCCCCATAACACTGAAAATATTTTCTCAAACAGAAAAGAAAGATTTAGTTGAATCCGTGGACAGCCTGAAGAAATAGGAAGATCCATGAACAATTTCTGGATGCTTTCACTCTCAGCCATTCAAAGCCAGTTCTCTGACTTGACACTGCCTTCAATGTCATTCTCAAGATATTAAAGTCCCACTAAAGGTGCTATCGGAGTCAAAGAATGGAAATGGGTTCCAGAAGACAATGCTACACATAGAAATCATTGCACCCTTTTTGTGCATTTTTCTGAGATGGGTAAAGATGCATGATGTTTATTCAGGAAAAGTAAGACAATGGCTGACCCAATGGTGACCCTCCCATGGCAAAGACTATCATGTGAAGAAGCACTTAAATTTTCTCTCCGTAGCTCCAGAGTCACAGCTAGAGTCAACACAAAAGTTAAAGAGGTGGGCGAAAGCCATTTGAGGAATGATTAAAAATAGCAACTTTACCTTTTGAATTACCTCCCAGTGGGCTCACTTAGTGGCCACTTTGTCACCAGAGGCATTTGGACAGAAGTCTGAAAACTGTTGCTGGGGATGTTATAACTACCATCCTTCAGTATACATAACCTCAGATCCAATATTTATATGAGAAAACACATCCCCTTGACTTTATAATTCCATTCATCCCACTAAAGTCAATGTCCCCAGTGCATTGTAGGATCTGGTTTTTTGTTTTTGTTTTTGTTTTTTTTTAAAGATTTTATTTATTTATTTGACAGAGAGAGATCACAAGTAGGCAGAGAGGCAGGCAGAGAGAGAGGAGGAAGCAGGCTCCCTGCTGAGCAGAGAGCCCGATGCGGGACTCGATCCCAGGACCCCGAGATCATGACCTGAGCCGAAGGCAGCGGCTTAACCCACTGAGCCACCCAGGCGCCCGTAGGATCTGTTTTTGATTAACCAGTATCTTCGCTGCAGGTAACAATGTTCAGAGGTAGTTTGGGAGGAAATTCTGAGCAAATTTATTAGAGAAAGTATCATCTGCTCATAGTCATATATATTTTGGCTCCTACTTTCCCTTCCCACTCATAGTCGTAGTAATATCATAGTAATATAGTACATCTCCCTAGCTTCACATATTGCCCATCTGCCCACCTGAGTTCTGAAAAAGGGACACCAAGTCCTACAAGTCATTATATCACTGTCCCTACCTGAAGACATTATGTGTTGTATGCGACTTTCAGGCTACAAGATCTGTGATATGACCCATTTCACTTCCTGTCCATCAGCAGCATGACTGGCTCCTGCTTCTCTGCCTCATGACTCTCTACTTCCCGCGGACCAGAGCCGCATCGAGTCACCAACACCAAGCCATACTTCTTAAGACAGATCCAGGTTAGTTACGTGGTCTTACATGAAAATTCTTATATTCATGTTTAACACTCTTCCTACACTCATTTAGTTTAAACATCTCTAATTGACAGATTAATGAGTAGCTTTATTTCCTCTCCAAATTTCATAAGTATAATTTTTGATAGTCTCCCAAACACATTTGTAGGATATTGTCTTTTTAAAAGAGATGTTTCTTTTGTTAGAGACTGGATCCCCAGGCAGAATTTTCCCCAGGTAAAATTTCGATTTGAAAACAATAAGAACAAAAATAAAATACAGTTTCTCTTTTTTTTTAAATCCCTTCCCTCTTAAAAAAAAAAAAAAGCATCATTATTTGAAGGCCTCTGGGACTGTGTATTCAAATTAGATCAATAGGCAGAATTCAATAAAGCTCAGGAGGGTATAACAGCGCTTTAGGAAATGTGAATGTTTGAGAAACCCAACTTAAAAGGGTAGACACAGGACACAGAGAAGGTCAGGAGACCATGGGTGTTAGAGGGGAAAAAAACATGGTTCTTCCAAAAGCCAATAAACTGCAGGGTTGGGAGAGGCAGTATAAATAATTATGATAACTAAACCAGAATTCTTTCCTCCAAAATCTAGGATGAGACTTTGTGTCTTAGAAGGTTCTAACAGGGAATTAGTAACAAAAGCTGCCTTTACTGACTTTCTCATTGGGTTTAAACAAAAAACTACACATAATACTAAAATCGCAGTCACGATATTAGTACATTTCTTAATATATACATAGATGTACACAGTTATTACGTGATATACATCCTGAGATCTCTTCCACATTGTTTGCATGGTATATTTTTTTAAGCATCTATTTTCTGAGATCCTCTCAAAAAAAAAATTACTCAAGAATAAAACAAGAAAAATAAAAGGAGAAGAAAGAGACTGTTTCCAATTACGTTAAAAGACTTTCCCAGTTGGAACACAGTGTCTGTTGTTTACTCAGGTAAACTAACCCCAGCCTGTGGACAGATTTGATGGGGCAAATAATGCATTCCACACCACAACTCTGCCCAGGCAACTGGTAACAGTACGGAGAGAGAAAAAATCTCCCTTCTCTTGAAATGTACGGTTGTACACCTCAAATCAATAGCTGTAATTGCTTCTGCCCCCGTGTTGCTGGGGGGGGGGGAAGGGGGATGTCTAAGGCAGTGTGAAGTCTGATACCTGTGCTTGCTGGACCCAGGCAGTTTCTTCAGGATGGACAAGCCGCTGAAGAGGAACGAGATGACATTCGAAACAGTGTGAGCCTCACCACGCTCACGTGAATATTTCTGCCACATGCATAGGTCTTATTTGTGATGGAGACAGAATGGGCATAAGATATCAGGTACATTTAAGGGATGCAGCCTGTTGACTTGATACATTTGTACACTGCAACATGCTTGCCACTGTAGCGCTACGCTAACGCCTTTCTCACATCACATCATCATCATTTTTCTGTGGTGAGAACAGTAAGACCGAGCCTCTTTGCAACTTTGAAGTTCATGATACAGTATTACTGACCCTCATCACTACGTGTGCCTTAGGTCTTCTGGGCTTATTTATCTACTAGGTATACAGATACGCCCTTAAACATGTCTCCAATTCTCATCCTTCTCCCTCTCCCCACCCCCTCCCCCAATATGGGAACTATCATTCTACTCTTCATTTTTACTAATTTGGCTTTTTTACACTCCATATGTAAGTAAGGTCACATGGTGTTGGTGTTTCTCTGACTTATTTCACTTAGCATAGTGCCCTCAAGGCTCATCCATGTTCCTGCAAGTGGCAGCTCTCCTTCTTTCTCGTGCCCGAGCAATACTCCGCTCTGCAAACACATGCCTCACCCACTCACCCACTGATGGACACTTAGGAAATGTGCATATATTTCTGAAGCCCAGTCTGTGCTCCTCTTTCCTACCTGACGCTGAACTTGCTTCTCTGACCCCTGATCGTGCACCTTGGCCCTCCTCTGTGTTTCGGTGGGGTTTCAGCTCACCCACTGGCCTCACACAGGCCCCATCTCTGCTGTTTCCGAGATGTGGGTTTCTGGGTAAAGGACTGAACTGGCTGGTAAGGTCCCGTTGTGAATTTATATCCCCGTTGCAGCACTTACTATACCCACATGTGAGTTCACGTTGAGGTACACACAGCCCTTTGTTCCCTGGTGCCGACATCTACTCCTACAATTTCCCTACAAGCAGCTTTCTCTCAAGCCACAGCAAACTGTTTGTGGGTATTTGATGCCACCGGGCCTTCATGTATATGCCTTTTCCTCTTCTGAGAATGTGCTCCCTCTTCCTTCCACTCCATACCTTCATATAGCTGGCTTTTATTTATCCTGAAGGTCTCAGCTGTGTTGTTACCCTCTCTATGAAGCGTTCCCTAAACCTCCTGAATCATACCCACACCGGCAAACCCACAAGCCTGAGTGCATTTCTGAACGATAATAGGTAACACACTGCTCTGAGTGTTGAATTCTTTTGGCTATCCCTACTCGAGATCAAGAACCTCAACGTCAAGGATTATGACTTCGTTGATTTTCATACCAAGTGTCATACGCTGCTTCCAATACGCTATGGAGTAGAATTAACTTCTATGCACTCAAGTCTTCATCCATAAAATGGGAATGAGGATACCTGCTTTAATGGTAGGGGTATAAAATAAAATAACGCATGTAGAAGCTCTTCATATATAGGTCTGGACACACACTAGAGCCACTAAAAATGTTCATTCTCTTGTCTTTCTCTTCTGGCAACTTTTGCTCACCCACTGGCAAGAAGGTCTGATTTAAGATTCCCTCAAACTTAGTTTACAACCAGTTAATGTATCCAACGGAACTTGTCTCTGCGTCAGATTTGCAGGCTTCCCAGTCCTCTGGCAAAAGAGACTTCTTTCTTCCACCCAGGGCAAATGGCGGCTGGAGGGCACATGCCTGAGGCCTCCCACTTGCTCAGGGTACATCGTAAGTGTCCTTATCCTCATCATGAACAACCTCCCCTGGTCCTCTTTCTTCTTTAAAGCCCCCCTCATTCTACTTTTATTGTTTTCAACTTAGCATAAATATGACTTCAGACAGGAATTTTGAGTCAGACTGCGGTACACACACACTAGGATGAAAAAAACCAAGTCTTATGATGTAGCACCTAGAATTTGTTGCATGTGCCCACGCTGGGAGGTCACGGGGAGGCCTCAGCTCATACTGCCCACAAGTAGAAACATATTCACAGACGCTGCATGTCTGGCTCTGTCTCTCAAGTACGTGTGAGATTTCTCCAGGAAAAAAAAGATGGTGTGAAGACCTGTGCGTGGCATTTTGAGGATTCCTTTAGGGGAATGATTCCCAACACTTCCAAAATCCACGGATGATCCCTTTGAATTCACCCTATAAACTACATATTAAAATATCTATTTGGCAACAAAATTAAACTTTCAAAAAAATTTATTGGTGTTCTCGTTTGGGATTAATCAAATGTGTGTGTGTGTGTGTGTGTGTGTGTGTACAATCAGACCTTCTTATTGGAATAAAACCAGTGTTTCTATACACAAATAGTAAATTTCTGCCCAAAGTGAAGAAATGTAACATTCCTCTTCAATTTTGCTGTTCTATCATGAAAAATTGTAATTCTTGAATTTTGTGGAATTTACATGTATGCTAATGATGAACTACTACTTCAAGTAAAAGGATTTGAGAATCATTTCCAAAATAGAGAATAACAAAATCATCCTGATGCGTCTTAAAGATACAAAGATGGCATGGAGTGTGGAAAGACTAGATCATGGGATACCGGGGGTCTGAGAGCTCTGAGGAGATGCACAGAGGACCGAGATGGAGACCACATGGTGCCTTGGGCAGGCGGGGCATTCATGCCCTGCTCCAAACAATGGGCAGCTAGTTTTAAGATAAATCAATAACCTGGATGAAAATTTGACATCCTTATAAGACATACGAAAAGAACGCCAAACTATGTGTCCAAACTGTGTGGAGCAGGGACAGAGAGTCAAGATGCATGACGAAAAATAAAAAGCAAACCAAGGAACACGGGATACACACTCACCCTTAGAATAGCGGGAACCCTATCAATGTCTGTCCAGCAAGGAAAATGGAGCAGCAGAATTTGTGGTTTCAGAAGAGGAAATGAGGAAGGAGGCCAAGTGAAATAAGCGTGTTCATGAGAAATTCTGAGATGTGGCCCAGCAAGGCCACCTAGGGAGGAGAGAAGTGGCTTGAATGGAGACAAAGAGCAGGGAGGGAGACGAGCTGTGACAGGAGCCCAGCAGCCCAGCCTTCCTTGGCCGCCTCTTCTGTCCTGAGGTTTGTTTGATGTTCTGCAGAGCATGGAGCCTGCTCATGTCTTTGCTGAACCAGGACTGTCCACATGAAAACATGTCCGTGATTTGGGGGTGGAGGGATACAGATAGGGCGCATAGCATTTCCATAGCAACCCACAGGTTAGTTCCCCCCAAAAGGTCTAATTATTCATAACACTGAGTGAATCCCGAATCTTTGCCTAAAAACTCTACTCCTTTTCAGTACGAAACATCTCTTTTGCTTGAAACATTGGGTTTTCTTATTCAAGGAATTGTCCGCATTTTTCCCAACTAGTTTCACTTTGTATATTGAAAATCCAGTTCATTTTCCTCCCTTTATATACTATTTCATTGGTTCATTTATCCAAAAACCCAATGAACATTGACTGATCAGGCACGATAACCCATCTCCTTTGGCCTTTGTAACGTCCTAAGGGCCGTTTCTCATAGTGTGTAACTCTAGGAAAGAAGCCTTGGGCGGACACATCCCAGATGGGGACAGTGGTCATGGGGGAGAGGCAGGTTGACTTTGGCCCAAGGTTAGGGGGACTCCTAATGCCCGTGATGCTAGGCAGCACCTCCCTCTGGGAGAATGTTCTCCTCTCCTTAGCTTCCGTGATGACAGAGGACAGAGAAGAAAACCTGGAATGTGGACTAAAACCATCAGTTCCTGTCTCAGTTCTGCCACTTATTACCTATGCGATGTCTGGAGGCTTATTGAGATCACGCCTCGGTCAGGGGGCCTGCTCGGAGCCCATTCCAGCACTCCGTGATTGTCAGTTTTCGGACTCCCCATCAGATGACCTTCTTCCAATGTCACATGGCCTTGTCCGAACTGGGAAGTCACAGGGACCATCCTTGCTGCCTTCTGCATCCCCACCCCAAACCCTGGTCAGATCCACCTTGGGACCAAGGACTAGAAAGAGAAATCAGAAACAATTCAAGAAGAGAGACAGTCTGAAGCCACCATCCAGAGACAGCCTGGTCTTTCCTGCCTATATTCCCAGAAAATCTAGATGTGAGGAAAAACCACAATGTTCTCCTCTATCTACAGTGGGTTTCTGCAGTGAAGGTGACGCACATGCAAAGTATGGCTTCTGATAATAAGAGAGCACGTCAGTAGACAGACAGAGAGTGTGGCTGCACAATCCTGGGCTGTGCGAGCTCAGTGTGACCTCTTCAAGCCTATCTCCTGCTCGTGGCATGAGGAGAGCTGCCTACCTCCCCCGGAGGGGGCAAACTTAAAAGATGAGTGCAGTCCTTTGAACAAAGTGATCACCCCTGTCGCTGCTGTTAGCTTCAAGCAAGGTCGAGTACTCTGTTTACGTTTGTCAGTTACATACTCACCACCCCCGAAGCTCATCTGCCCCTTGTCTCAGTGAAGAAAGGAAAGCATTGTAAATAGTTACCAATTCCAATACCTTCAGGTCTGGCAATCCTGGAACAACCTGCCAAGTTCTGCCAGCAGTGAGGGATTCAATTTCCCCGTAGACCTATAGTGGAGGCAGCTGGATAATCACTTTTAATCACCTGCCAATTGATTGGGTTGCCTTTTGTTAAGCACTGCTGAGAAAGGCTCTGGGGCTGAGGGCAAGGCACAGCCAGCGTGAACACGGCAGGAAGGAGGCAGCCGAGCCAGCTCATTTCAGTTTATTTCATTATACTTATTTTTTAAATTGTGGTAGAATACTTACCGTGAGATCTGCACTCCCCACACATTTTTGAGTGCACAATACAGTATCATGAACTATAGGCACAGTGTTGTATCCTGGAACTCAAGAACTTACTTGTCTTGTGTGAGACTTTATACTCCTCCAAGAGTCACTCCCCATTTCTGCCACCTTCCTGCCCCTGCCAACTCTCATGCTCCTCTCAGTGTCTATGGGTATGACTGCTTGTGATGTTTTGTAGAAGCAAGAAAATGCATGAAGTATTTGTCCTTCTGTCACCAGCTTATTTCGCTTGGCATAAAGTCCTCCAGTTCACCCATGTTGTCACACATGGCAGGCTTCCCTTCTGTTTTAAGGCTGAATAGTATTTCTCTGGGACGTATATACCAGATTTCATTTATCCATTTGTCCATCAATAGACACTTACTTTTTTCCCCGTGTTGTGGCTACTGTAAATAATGCTGCAATGAACATGGGAGGGTAGAGATCTCTTTGAGATTCTGATTTCACTTCTTTCGATAAATATCCAAAAGTGGGATGGCTGATCATATAGTCATTCTATTTTTAATTATTTAAGGCACCCCTATACTGTTTCCATAAAGACTGTTCCAATTTACATTCCCACCAACAGTACACAAGATTTCCTTTTCTCAACATCCTTGCCAGCACTTACTATTTCTTGTCTTTTTGATACTAGTCGTTTTTTAAGATTTATTTTTTTATTTTGGGGGGGGCAGGGGCAGAGAGAGAAAATCTCAAGCAGACTCCCCACTGAGCATGGAGCCCAACGTGGGGCTTGATCTCAAAACCCTAAGACCATGAGTTGAACCAAAATTAAGAGTCAGACACGGACTGGTCCACCCAGGAGCCCCATGACACTAGCCATTCTAACTGGTCTAACTGGTGCGACAGCTCGTTGTGGTTTTGCTCTGCGTTCCTCTGGTGACGGGTGACTGAGCATCTTCCATGCACCTGCTGGCTATCTGTATGCCTTCTTCGGAGAAATGTCTACTCAGTTCCTTTGCTCATTTTTTGGTAGGATTATTTGCTTGTTTTCTATTAAGTTATAAGAGTCACCTACATATTTTTTATATCAACCACTTCTGAGAGATAGGGTGGAGACACTTTCTCCTATTCTTTGGTTCCATGTTCACTGTGTTGGCTGCTTTCTTTGCTGTGAAGCTTTTTATTGTGATGTAGCCCCACCTGTCTATTTTGTTTTCATTATTCCTGCTGACGGTGTCATACCCAGAAAACCACTGCCAAGAGCAGTGATTGGGGAAAAAAAAAAGACAACACAAATACATGGAAAAGCTACTTGTGTTCACAAATTGGAAGACTTGGTATGTTAAAATGTCCAAAATATCTAAAGTGATCTATAGAGTCAATCCCATCCTTATCAAGATCCCAATGAGATTTTCTTTTAAATAAAAACAAGAAAAAGAAAAGAAAAAATAATCCTAAAATTCCTGTGCAACCAGAAAAGCCCCAGAATAGCCAAAACAGTGTGGAGGGAGAAGAACAGTTGGAGATCCCATACCTTCTAATTTCAACATATATTACAAGCTATAGTAATTAAAACTATGTGGTACAGTCATAAGACAGACATAAAAACCAGTGGAATTGAAGAGAAAGCCCAGAAATAAGCTCACACAAATATATAGTCAACTGACAAAGGCAGAGAAGTCTTTTCCGTAAATGGTGTTGGAAAAACTGGATATTCACATGCAGCAGAATGAAATTAGATTCTTCTCTTATACCACATGCAATCAACTCAAAAAACATGAGAGAATAAAACATCAGACCTGAAACTACAAAACTCCAACAAAAAACACAGGCAAAAAAGCTTCATGGTACTGGTGTTGGCCTAAGCCATTAGAGAACCACCTGTGGACACCTGTGAAGGTAGCCCCACTCCTTGCCCCCTCCATCATTTCCCAGCAGAGCGGGGATGGGGACAGCAGCCCGCCTTGCAGGTCAGTTGTGCTGTGTGACCTGAGAGGCACAGTGAAATATTTAAAAAGGCACGATATGAAGGAACGCTGCATTTATTGGTGTAAGTGGTCTAGATAAAGGTTAGCCTTAAACAATGTAGAAGGAAAAAACTGTTTTAGAAACAAACGGCAGAAACAGACCTATAAATACAGAGAGCACACGGATGGTAGCGAGGGGAGGGAGGACTTGGGGGTGGTACACAGGTGAAGGGGATTGGGAGGTGAGGTCCAGGCTTCCGGTGAGGGCAGGAAGACATCACTGGGATGGGAGGCACAGCACAGGAACACAGCCGATGCTGCGGGGCTGACGCTGTGTGGTGGTGGAGGGTAGTTACGCTTGTAAGCATCTTGTGAGTACAGCGTAACATAGCGCTGGTGCCTCATACACTGTCCACCTGAAACTAGGGTAACAATGTGTGAAAATTGAAGAAAAATTGAAGAATGTGTGAAATTGAACAATGTGTGAAAATTGAAGAAAAAATAAAAAGAAGAAAAATCTTGTTTTCTTAAAAGACTGCCTATTTTGGGGCACCTGGGGGGCTCAGTGGGTTAAGCCTCTGCCTTTGGCTCAGGTCATGATCTCAAAATCCTGGGATTGAGCCCCGCATCAGGCTCTTTGCTCAGCAGGGATCCTGCTTCCCCCCCTCTCTCTGCCTCCCTGGCTACCTACTTGTGATCTCTGTCTGTCAAATACATAAATAAAATCTTTTTTTAAAAAAAGGTTACACATTTGTATTTAGGCTATTGTGAAATTTTGTTTACTCAAGTGCAAAGTCTGGGACCAGAAAGATGGAAAGTAGTTGGATTTCTTAAGTAGAACTGCATGATTAGGTGTTCCCTGTTTTACTGGGTACACTCTTTATTCGCGCAGCTCGTACGTTGAGGGACTTCTCTGCTAAGGACGAGCTCAACACAGAGGACGTAGATTAAAAAAAACAAAAAAAAATCACACCTCCACCCAACCAGAGCTCCTGATGGGATGTGATGCGGGCTGGCATCAGAGTGAACACGGTGCCTACAGAGCACGAGAGAGGGTGCCTGTCACCCCAGAAGAAGGAGAGTGCACAAGGGGTTCCCCGCAGAGGTGGTGGACAAGCCTCCACCCAACAGTAGAGGTCAGTCGGATTAAGGGGGAAGAAAAAGCCAGGGAAACAGGATAGCACACAGTCCGTGCACACACCTATGTCCACATACGCACACAGGTGCACACATGCACACTACACGCGTCCTGTTTCTGTCAATGCCACGATGCCACGGTCCTCACCGTGCTGGGCCAGCAGAGCTCACATAAGAACCGTTCCCCACCTCCCTACCACAGAAGATGCGGTCCGCACACAGCAGACTTTTCATTCTTCGCTACATGATCTCCTACACGCCGCAGACTATCCCCACTGGAATAGTGCTCCTCATCTAGCTTCGACAACAGGATGTCAACACCCACCCTTGGGGTGTGAGGCAAGTCGGAATGGCTCTTCAGAGCTGTCATTCTTTGCACAAAGACTCACCTGGCAGCTGATATGTTTCAGTGGCTCGTGCTAATTTGACAGCACCCACTGGAGAGCCCAGGCGCACGTCAGTATGGTGTCTGAGCCCAAGTCCCATCAGAGGGATCCTCAGTGAAGGCTGCATCCTGTGTCCCCGGTGCTCTGCGCCACCATCGGATCAAAGACGAAAAGGCAGGGACACTTTATTTTCACTCTGCTCTCTACTGTCAGCGGTGCCCCCAAATATACCAATGGTTTCCACCACGTTTGTGAAAACTTGAAGAGGCGAAGGCCCAGGCCGCTTGGGGACATCTGTGGCTTGCTAAATTTTATATTCTAGAGGCCATGGAATACATTTGGCCAGAGAAGAAGGAATCAGCTCAGAGAGCAGAGGGGCCCCGGGGTGACTCCAGCCAAGGTCAGGGAGCAGAGATTTCCAGCAGAACCAAGAGCTGCAGCTGAAACATTTAGTTACAAGTTCTTCTGGCAAAATCAAGGAGCATGACACAATGCCTCATCTATAAACAGAGAAACTGAGACCTTTGTTTACCTGAGAGTCAAACAGTATCAGAATTGAAACAGTTTAGTGCAGGGGTAGGGAGACAAAGACATTTGATTAAGAGACATCTTGATAGATCAAGTAGCCAAACAGACCTGTAGGTTCACTCACAACGGAGTCCTTAGCAATGATCTGTGGGTTAAATGACAAAGCCCCAAACCCCAGAAAAGGCCTGGTTTTGCCTGCCCAGCCTCTACTCTGTTGTCTTCTGGTCACCATCACTGTGTTTTCCTTTGGGGAATATCCTCCACTCCTTCCAAGCCCAAGAGTTTGGGTAGGACGGAGGCCCCCAGTGCTCTGGCCTCCTAGGACTACACTGCCCCGCGCCTGGCCACACCACTCGCTTTTCCCCCCAGTGAGGACAAGCCCTCTGTGTGTGTGTGTGTGTGTGTGTGTGTGTGTGTGTGTGTGCAAGAGACAGCAAGGAGACTCAGCTCTGGTACCTGGATTCCAGATGCCGATAAGGGGAGACAGTCTGTCCTGTGGAGTTGCTGTGTGTAGGAGAGAGAGCCTGAAGCTCACAGTGGCTACCCTACAAGAAGCTTGTCTGACCGTGAAGGCGGCACAGGGTGAGGCAGAAAAAGGACAGAGAGATGGCCAGTGTCCTGAAACAGTGTCCCTGAGTCTGGCTGAAACTCGTCAGAGGTATGAGGATTTTCTTTTAAATCCATTCATCTCAGTCCAGGTCAATGCTGACTGGCTTCTGTCATCTCAGCAGAGATAAGGCCACC